>NC_059157.1:161635347-162937045 GCF_019923935.1 Bubalus bubalis
GAGAAATATCAATGACCTCAGATATGCAGTTGACACCACCCTATGGCAGAAAATGAAGATGGTCCCATCACTTCATGGAAAATGTTGGGAAAAAAGTGGGGAGGCTAACTTTATTTTTCTGGGCTCCAAAATCACTGCAGATGGTAATTGCAGCCATGAAATTAAATGAGCTTACTCCTTGGAAGGAAAGTGACCAACTAGACGCATATTAAAAAGCAGATACATTACTTTGCCAACAAAGGTCCGACTTCAAGGCCTGGTTTTTCCAGTGGTCATGTATGGATGTGAGAGTTGAACCATAAAGAAAGCTGAGCACAGAAGAATTGATGCTTTTGAACTATGGTGTGGAGAAGACTCTTGAGAGTCCCTTGGACTGCAAGGAGATCCAACCAGTCCATCCTAAAGGAGATCAGTCCTGGGTGCTCATTGGAAGGACTGATGTTGAAGCTGAAACTCCAATACTTTGGCCACCTAATGTGAAGAGCTGACTCCTTTGAAAAGACCTGATGCTGGGAAAGATTGAAGTGGGAGGAGAAGGGGATGACAGAAGATGAGATGGTTGGATGGCATCACTGACTCAATGGACATGGTTTGGGTGGACTCGGGAGCTGGTGATGGACAGGGAAGCCTGGCGTGCTGAGGTTCATGGGGTTGCAAAGAGTCAGACATGACTGATCAACTGAACTGATGTCTTATATATAAAAATATCTATTCAGATTCTCTGCTTATTTTTAATTGGGTTGTTTGGCTTTTTGATGATATATGAGTTATTTCTTGAATGTATTGTATGCAGATATCTTCTCCCATTCAATAGATGGCCTTTTAATTTTGTTGTGTTTCCTTCACTGTGCAAAAGCTTTTAGTTTGATGTAGTCGCTTTAATTTTGCATTTTTTCCTTTTCTTGAGGAGACATACCCCCAAAATATTACTAAGATCAATGTCAAAGAACATACTCCTTATGTTTTCTTCTAGAAGTTTTATCATTTGAGGTTTTACATTTAAGTCTTTAATGCATTTTGAATTTGCTTTTGTGCATGGTGTGAGAAAGTGGTCTACCTTTATTCTTTTGCATTTAATTGTCCAGCTTTCCCAACACCATTTATTGAAGAAGCTATCTTTTCTCCATTGTGTTTCTTGCCCCCTTCATCATAGATTAATTGCCCATATAAGTGTAGGTATATTTCTGTGCTCTATATTCTGTTCCATTGACATATGTGTCTGTTTTTGAGCCAGTACCATACTGTTTTGATTATTGTACTTTTGTAATATAGTTTGAAATCAGAGGGAATGATACCCCCAACTTTGTTCCTTTATCTCAATATTGCTTTGGTTTTGGGGGATCTTTTGTGTATCCATACAAATTTCAGAATCATTTGTTCTAATTCTGTGAAAAATGCCATTAGTATTCTGATGAAATTGTATTGACTCTATAGATTGTCTGAGTATAATAGTCATTTAAACAATATTAATTCTTCCAATTCATGAGCACAGTTTATCTTTTAATCTGTTTCTGTTATCTTCAATTTCGTTCATCAGGGCCTTATAGTTTTCTGAATACAGGTTTTTTACCTCCTTAGATTTACTCCTAGATATTTTATTCTTTTTGATGTGATTCTAAATGGGGTTGTTTCCTTAATTTATCTTTCTGATAGAGCATTGTTAATGTATGGAAATGCAACAGACTTCTGTATATTAACTTTGCATTCTACAACTTCACTGAATTCATTAATAAATTATAATAGTTTTTGGTGGCATCTTTAGAATTTTTTATGGTATAATACCATGTCATTTGCAAGAGTGAGAGTTTTACTTCTTCCTTTCCAATATGGATTCCTTTTTTTTTTTTTTTTTTTTTTTTCCTTGTCTGATTGTTGTGGTTAGGACTTCCAATACTGTGTTGAATAAAAGTGGCAAAACTGCACTTTCTTGTCTTGCTCATAATCTTAGAGGAAAAGCCTTCAGTATGGTGAGTATAGTAATACCTATGGACTTGCAATATCAATATATGGCCTTTATTTTGTTGAGGTATAGTCCCTTTATACCTATTTTGTTGAAAGTTTTTGACATAAATGGCTGTTTAATTTTGTCAAAAGTCTTTTCTGCATCTGTTGAGATGGTATTATGGATTTTACTCTTAATTTTTTTAATGTGACATATCACATCAATAGGATTACAGATACTGAAACAGCCTTGCATCACTGAGATAAATTTGATTTGATCATGGTGTATGATCCTTTTAATGTACTATTGAATTTGATGTGCTAATATTTTGTTGAGGATTTTTACATATATGTTCATCAATGATATTGACTTGTAACTTTGTGAGTATGTGTGTGTGATATCTTTGTCTAGTTTTGGTATAAGGGTGATGCTGTCCTCGTAGAATGAGTTCAGAAGCTTTCTATGCTCTGCAATTCGGGGGAATAGTTTGAGAAGTATTAACTCTTTTCTCTAAGTTTGGTTAAATTTACCTGTGAAGTCTTCTGGTTCTAGACATTATTTTTTTTGGGGGGGAGGGGGAATTTAAAAAATATTACTAATTCAGTTTTACTGCTGGTAATTAATATGTTTAAATTTTCTATTTCTTCCTAGTCCTGTCTTGGGATATTGCACACTTCTATTATTTCTTCTAGGTTGCATTTTTATTGATGTGTAATTGTTCATAATAATAGCTTATGATCCTCTGTTTTCTGTCGTATTGATTGTGACTTCTTTTTCATTTCTGATTTTATTGTTTTGGGCCCTCCTTTTTTCTTGGTGAATCTGGCTCAAGTTTTATCAATCTTGCTTGTCTTTTCAACAAACCAGGTCTTAATTTCATTTATTCATTTTCCTTTGTTTTCTGTGTAATAAAAATAGTCTCTTTATTTCTTCTCTGTTCTTTAGTATTTCTTTCATTCTAATAACTTTCAGTTTCATTTGTTTTTCTTTTTCTAGTTCCTTTAGGTATAGTGTTAAGTTGTTTGAGATTTTTCTTGTTTCCTGAGGTAGGCTTCTATTGCTATAAACTTTCCTCTTAGAACTGGTTTTGCTGCATCTCATAGATTTTGAATTGTTATATTTCTGTTTTCATTTGTCTCCAGATGTATTTTGATTTCTTCAGGGACCCATGATTGTTTAATAGCATTTTGTTTAGCCTCCACATGTTTGTGTGTTTTGCAGGTTTTTTCTTATAATCAATTTCTAGTCTCGTACCCTTGTGGTCAGAAGAAGCTTGATATGATTCCAATCTTCTTAAATTTACTGAAACTTGTGACTTAACCTGAAATCTATCCTGGAAAATTTTCCATGTGAACTCGAAAAGAATATGTATTCTGCTGCTTTTGGATGGAATGTTTCATGTATATTAAGTACATCTGATCTAATGTTTCATTTAAGGCCAGTGGTTCCTTATTGATTTTCTGTCTGGATCATCTGTCCATTGATGTAAGTGGAGTGTTTATGTCCATTATTGTTATTGTGTTATTGTAAATTTCTATCTTTATGTCTGTTAATATCTTCTTCTTGGTTGATCCCTTGATCATTATGTAATGTCCTCATTTGTCTCTTGTTACAGTCTTCTTTTAAATTTGATTTTGTCTGATATAAATATTGTGTACCCAAGCTTTCTTTTCATTTCTATTTATATGGTATAACTTTTTCCATCCTCTCACTGTCAGTCTGTAAAATGTCTTTAGATCTAAAGTGAGTCTCTTGTAGGCAGCATAAATGAGTTTTTTTGTGTGTTCATTCATCCACTCTGTCTTTTGATTGGAGCATTTAGTTCATTTATATTTAAAATAATTATTTATAGGTATGTGCTTATTGCCATTTTGTTAATTTTTTATGGGTGTTTTGCAGTTCTTTTTTGTTCTTTTCTTCTTCTTTTACTTCCTTCCCTTGTGATTTGATGGCCACTTTTAATGTTGTGTTTGGATTCTTCCTCTTTTTTGTATGTATATATTTTACGTATTTTTGATTTGTGGATACCATAAGGTTTATATACAACAATCTATACATATACATGATTATTTCAAGTTGCCTTATCCCTTAAGTTCAAACATAGTTTAAAAATCCTGCATTTTTACTTCCCCCAACAAGAATTTAGTATTTTTTAACATCATATTTGTATCTTTTAATTTTGTTTATGCCTTACTTACTTATTGTGGCTATAGATGATTTTACTACTTTTGTCTTTAACCTTTCACTAGCTTTATAGGTGGTTTGTTTACTTCCTTTATAGTATATTTGACTCTACCAATGAGATGTTTTCCTTTATCAGTTTTATATTTCTAGCTGTGGCCTTTTCTAATTAGAAAAGTCAATTTAACATTTCTTATAAAACTGGATTCATGATACTGAACTCTTTTAGCTTTTGATTGTCTGTATAACTTTTGATTTCTCCTTCAAATCATAAGGAGAGCATTGATAGATCATTCTTAATTGCAGGCTTTCCTCTTTCATCAATTTAAATATATCATGCCATTCCCTTCTGACCTGCAGAATTTCTGATGATGAGTCAGCTAATTGTCTTAAGAGAGTTCCTTTACTTTTTACATATAACTTGCTGCTTTTCCCTCACAAAAAAATGTTCTCACTTTATCTATAATTTTTGCCATTTTAATTCCAATATTCTTGGTGTGGTCCTCTTTGGGTTGATCCTGTTTGTGACTCTATGCTTCTGGAACTTAGATGCTTGTTTCCTTTCCCAGATTAGGAAAGCTTTCTGCTATTATGTCTTCAAATAATTTCTCTGCTCTTTTATCTGTCTCTTCTGTAATACAAATGATAGTATGTTTGATATTATTTCAGAGGTCTCTTCTTTTTATAGTAAGTCCCCTACATACCAATACATTTCATTCCAAGAATATATTGGTAAGTCTGATTTGTTCATAAGTCCAACAAAGTTAGCCTAGGTACCCAACAAAACTGGCTATACAGTACTATACTGTAATAGTTTTATAATACTTCTCACACAAATAATACATAAAAACAAATAGCCCCAAAATATTTTTAATCTTACAGTACAGTACCCTAAAAAGTACAGTATTATCAGCTACATCACTGCTGCTTTTATACTTGCTTTCCGACATCCTGGGCTTGAAATAAAGATATGGAACTACTGTATCTTGTACAGTACTATACAGTAAAGTTTGGAACAGGCAATGGCAACTCACTCCAGTACTCTTGCCTGGAAAATCCCATGGACAGAGGAGCCTGGTAGGCTGCAGTCCATGGGGTCGCTAAGAGTTGGACATGACTGAGCGACTTCACTTTCACTTTTCACTTTCATGCATTGGAGGAGGAAATGGCAACCCACTCCAGTGTTCTTGCCTGGAGAATCCCAGGGATGGCGGGGCCTGGTGGGCTGCCATCTATAGGGTTGCACAGAGTCGGACACGACTGAAGCGACTTAGCAGCAGCAGCAGCATACAGTAAAGTACACAAATGCACAACCACTTGTAGAGAATGCATATACGTGACAATGTACACCAAACACGTGAACTAACTCACACGACTGAATATGTAAGTGCACTTTCACATCTTTGAAAATTTGCAACTTGAAGGTTCATGTGTAGGGAACTTAACTATTCTTTTTTTCTGTTCAGTTTCAGGGATTTCCACTGAACCTGTATCTTTTAGTTTGCTTATCCATTCTTCTTTATCATCTAGTCTACTGTTGATTCCTTCTAGGGTATTTTTAATTTCAGTTATATTCTTCAGCTCTGTTTGGTTCTTCTTTATGTCTTCTAGCTCTTTGTACAGTTTCGCTGTGTTCATTCAATCTCTTCCTGAGGCCTTTGAGCATTTTTATTATTGCTTTGAATTCTTTGTTGGGTAGATTTCTTATTTCTACTTCATTTAGTTCTTTTAAGGTTTTATCTTGTTCCTTTGTTAGAAACATATTTCTCTGTTGACTCATTTTACCTAATTCACTGTTTATATTTCTATGTAGTTGGTAGTTTGGTTACATTTTCCAGTTTCGGAGAACAAAGGAGACACGCGTCCCAGCAGTGGACTCCCCCTATAGTCACCAGAACTATGTGCTCTAGGGGTAGCCCTATGTGGGCTTCTTGGGTCTTTCTGTTATAGGTGGTTGACTACCATGGGAAGCCCAGTTAGCATGGCTGCCCTCAGTCTGGTTGGTTGTCAGACCCTGCCATGTGAAGAGGCTACTGGCCACTGGTGGTGAGTGGAGCTCTGTCACAAAACAGCTGGTTCAGAGTTCCTGAAGCCTAGGGGTGGTGTGTAGAGTCAGGTCTTAGGATTGGTGATGTGGATCCAGGTGGCCTGATCTACTGTTGGCCTGTGATGAATGGGGTGGGTTCCTGACATAGCTGGCTGCAGGGTCTGGGTGTCTAAAAGCTGATGTTGGTGGGCTGGTGAGTGGGGCTGGATCCTGGCTGGATAATGATCCTAAGGTGTCTTAAAGCTAGTATCAGTCTGCTAGTGGGGGGTGGGAGTGGGGGTAGGTCTTAGAAATAGTACTGGTCCTCTGGTGGGTGGAGCTGGGACCCGGGGTCTTTGGTTTCAGGACCCAGGCATCTGGAGCTGATGATGACCCATAGGTGAGTGGGCCTGGGTAGCCTCTGGGTCGCTCACTGGTGGGTGGAGCCAGGTCCCAGTGTCTCTGGTTGCAGGGCCCTAGAGAGTTTGTGCCTACTCTCTAGTGAGTGAGGCTTGTTTCAGTGCTAGTATCAGCCAGTGGTGTGTGTAGCTGCGTCCCAAGGGTTCTGGCTGCAGGATTATAGGGATCCTGAGGCTAGTGCTGGCTCACTATTGGGTGGAGCTGAATTCTGGGGTCCTTGGATGCAGGCTCCCTGGGGTTCCACAGTTGATTTCAGCCCACTAATACCCAGGTCAGGTCCAGGGGTCCCTGGGCTGGTGCCAGCTCACTGGTGAATGGAGCTGGATCTTGTGGTCTCTGGCTACGGGGCCTTGGGGGTTCCTGGAGATGGTTTTGGCTGCTGGTGAGTGGGCTAGTTCCTGATATGGCTGGCTGCAGGGTCCAGTGAACCTGAAGCTGGTGTCAGCCTGTCAGCCCACTGTAGGTGGGGTCAGACCCTCGGGCACCCGCTGAGGGGCCCAAGATGCCCCAGAGCTGATGCTAGCCTGCTACTGGGTGTGGCCAGGGCCTAGGTGGTCCTGGTTCTAGTGCTGGTGCCCTGGTGGGCAAGACTGGGTCCTGGGCCCTCTGAGAATGGGTCACATCCTGGTGGCAGTTGGGGGCTCAGGAGTCCTAATGCAGCTGGCCTGGTGGTGGATGTGGCTGTGCCCCTGCCCAGCTAGCTGCTTGACCCAAGGCATCCAAGTGCTGGTTCTGTCACTGGTGGGTGGGGCCAGGCCCCAGTGCTAATAAGCTAGAGGGACAACTCTAAAATGGTGCTTGCCAGCATTAATGTCTTCATGGTAGAATGAACTCCCTATAATGCCTGCTGTTAGCATCTGTGTCCCCCAAAGTGAGCTCTAATTGCCTCTCAGGGAGTCTCCAAGATCAGCAAATGAGTCTGACCCACGGGCTTCTCTCAAACTGCTGTTTCTTGCCTAGGTTTCAGCATATGACATTTTGTGTGCACCCTTAAAGAGTGGAGTTTTATATTTCCTCCAGCCCTATGGCTCTCCCAAAAGTAAGCCCTGTTTGCCTTCAGAGCCAAATGTTCTAATGTTCATCTTCCCAGTGCCGGAAGCCCCACGGTGGGGAGCCTAATGTGTGGCTTGGACTCCTCATTCCTCTGGGAGAACCTCTGCAACTGTAATTATCCTCCCATTTGTGGGTCACCCACCTACGGATATGAGTCTTGACTATACTTGAATATAAAGACTATACTGTCTTTATAGTCTTCTTACCCATCTTGTTATTGTTCCTCCTTTTTATCTTTAATGTAGATCATTTCTGCTAGTGTTTAGGTCATTTTGATCAATAGTTGCTCTGTGAATAGTTGTAATTTTGCCATGTCTGTGAGAGGAGATGAGCTGGGGGTCTTCCTACTCCACCATCCTGGCCACTTCCCTGAACAGGCTTTTTTTTTTTTTTTTTTTTAACAAAGCAACAATAAACATATGGCCATCTTCATGCATGGTCATTTAGGTGTATACTCCTCTGCAGGTAAGTGTGATAAAGTGATAACGGTGATAATTGCTCCTTTGTCTTGTTCTCTTCACTGGATATTAACTCCTCAAAGCAAAGACTATGCTTCTTCATAATATAACTCTTTCTGTAGAGTGCACGCTACTTGATGAGTCACTGATGCAGGTAATGATGGCATCGAAGAGGAAGATGCAAAACACATTTCATATAATAATTTATAGGTATTTCTCTTTCTGACTTCACCCTGTATGACTGTCTCTAGATCCATTCACATCTACAAATGATCCGATTTTGTTCCTTTTAATGGCTAAGTAATATTTCATTGTATATATGTACCACATCTTTATCGATGTGGTTCTCTGTTGATGGACATTTAGGTTGCTACCATGTCCTGGCTATTGTAAACAGTGCTACAGTGAACACTGGAGTGCATGTGTGTATTTTTTTATTAATTGACATATTTACACTACCATGTGTAAAATATAGCTAGTGGGAATATGTTACATAGCACAGGGTGCTAAGCTTAGTGTTCTATGGTGACCTAGATGGGTGGGATGTAGGGGGAATTGGAGGGAGGTCCAAGAGGGAAGGGATATATGTATATGGATAGCTGATTCACTTCATTGTACAGCATATATTAACACAATATTGTAAAGCAACTATACCCCAATTAAAAAAAAAAATTATAGGTAATGAACCTCTATCCAGACTCTGAAATCACTTCATAGGTGTGCTTTCCATATTCCCTGACATTGTTAGAAAGTGACATATTTACAAGCTATACATTTAGAGCTCTTAGATCCCAATAAAAACTCTTGGTCCTAACAAGGAAAGCTCTGTTCTGTGTTTTTGTTTTAATGGAGGATATGTTTAACCACTGTGCTAACTGGTGAACTGTCCTGTGTACCTGTCTGTAAAATTAGCCAGAAGTTTCCCATACTATATTATATCTATTAAGTGGAGAAGTTAAACAGTGAGTAGTAAGTAGACTACTCAGTTATATTCCTTTGAGGGACAGATTTAAAACTATAAAAGAGTAGAAAATAAAACTAATTAAAAGACATTTAAACTTTCTGTTTTCATGTTAGCCAGAAAGAACAACTGGTTTAGATATATGTAGGAGTCACAATGGCACCCCACTCCAGTACTCTTGCCTGGAAAATCCCATGGACAGAGGAGTCTGGTAGGCTACAGTCCATGGGGTCGCTAAGAGTCGGATACAACTGAGCGTCTTCACTTTCACTTTTCACTTTCATGCATTGGAGAAGGAAATGGCAACTCACTCCAGTGTTCTTGCCTGGAGAATCCCAGGGATGGGGGAGCCTCATGGGCTGCTGTCTATGGGGTCACACAGAGTTGGACACGACTGAAGCGACTTAGCAGCAGCAGGAGTCACCCAGTTTCTATTTTCCTCATCAAGACCTACAGTGAATCTATCCCAGCTTATGAATGTCCAGCATCCTACTTTCCTTCCAGTATTGTATTTAATTTTTATACAGGAAAGAAAAATTCATCTATTTGAATGCTTTCAACTTCACCTCTCTCAACTCTTAGAACTGCAGCAGCTAGGATTTCTTTGATCTGAACTATGTGATATGGAAAAGTCTCCCTGCTAGTATACCTGTGGCGGATTCGTTTTGATGTTTGGCAAAACTAATACAGTGTTTCAGGTTTAAAAATAAAATTAAATTAAATTAAAAAAAAATAAGATAAAAACTTTAAAGAGTATTTGCCTGAGAGTTCAGGTGTTGGGAGTTAATAGCAAATTAAATACCTCTTCTTGTGTATTTGATTAGTCTTACTCTCGATATTTTTGGTTTAGGCTAACCTTCCCTGAACATATATCAGTGTAATTTAATATGAAAGGGCTTTATCTCATCCAAAGCTGCCTCTATGACTTCATCCCATCACTTACATTTTTCCTTCCATAGCACACTCTTTTTCAGTCCCTAAGGGTGGGCCTTGGCTGTCCTTTTCTCTCTTAGAATTTGTCCTTTTCAAATGCAAAATGTTTTATTCTTATACAGCATTGGAGTTTAAATCATCTCATAATGATCAGAAGTAAATTCTCTCTTTCCTAAATACAGAACTCCAAGAAGAAAAGGGGCATTTACTTGTGAACTGTGGTTTTAAATTATGTCTAGTTAGGCATCCTGTTAAGTAATATGTCAGAATCTCAACAATGCTGGAGTATGTCACTGCTGTATTCTGGCAAGATTAGCACAGAATATTCCATGAAGAAATTCCAAATTACAAAACACCTATGATCCATCCAGAAAGTAACTTTTGACTGCTGAAGATAAACCTCTTAAATCATGTTTGGCCATTTAATTCCAGACACTGAAGTGAAAGAAAACCCTCAAACTCTTCCCTTTTGTATTTGATAAGTCAGCTCAGTTTAATGTGACACTGAATGCTTGGATTCAGATCAGATCACCTCTCCACCATAGAGGACCCAGTGGGGATGCTTAGCTCTAAAGCAGAAGTACTAACACTGGTCAAATCCAGCCCATTGCATGTTTCTGTACAGTGTTTAAGTTAGGAATATTTTTTATGATTGAAACAAAACCAAAAGAGTAATAGCGTTATGATATATCATAAAAATTATATGAAATTCAAACTTCAGTGGTTATAAATGAAATTTTATTGAAACACAGCCCTGCTTATTCATTTACATAATGTCTGTGGTTGCTTTCACAACAGTGACAGAATTGCATACTTGTGATAGAAACTCTATAACCAACAGAGCCTAACATACTATCTTGCCCTTTGCAGAAAAAATTTTCTGACTCTGCTCTAAAACCATAGACTTTCTTCTGCATTCCATGATTGTTCTCAGAGTGTGTTAATAAAATTCTGTATTGGAAGAAGTGAAAAAATAGAGTAAATGTGTGATGATTGTGGTCTTTGGAATCTTTTTTTACTGAATCTTTCCACATAAATCTTTGTTCTTTCATAATGTCCTAACATGTCTGTAGCTTATTCCAAGAGAGTGTCTAATATGTTTTACAACTATGTTTAGTGACTTAAAATAATAGTGATGAATAAAAAGAAAAACATCTATATTTTTGGTGATTATGATGTATGTAAAATAAATCTTAAAATTCCAAGACACCCATCCCCTAAGAAACTCCTTCACTTATCCTATCTATAAAGTAGCTATAAAGTACTTGAAAATGCAGCCATGTATGTGTGTGTATGTATGTCTGTGTATATATATTTACACACACACATATATGGCTTTATTACTTTTCCTTATCATTGGAGAGACTGGATCTGGAAAATATTGCATTTGGTATCTGTGAAGGGCAAGATTCTAATAAAATATAGAATTAAGGCAAAGACTCAAACTGAGATAAGAGAACAGTAGAAGGGAGTGATAAGAATGCAAGTAGTGTAGTCATTGGCTTTAAAAAATAATTTTTCAGGGACTTCCCTAGTGGTCCAGTAGTCAAGGCTTTACCTTCCAAATGCAGGGGGTGAGCTCCCTGGTCAGGGAGCTAAGATCCTGCATGCCCTGTGGCCAAAAAAAATAATAAAACATAAAACAGAAGTGATATTGTAAAAATTCAATAAAGACAAAAAATGGTCCACATAAAAAAAAAATCTTAAAAAAAAATAATTTTTAAGGCATTGACTGACAAGGATGTGATTCTCTAGAACTCACTCCACCCAGAATCCCTACCATGTGTATCAGGAAAACAAAACTCGAACACCAGAATACCTCAGTGAGAAGAAAGCTTCATACAGTGGCTAATGACTTAATTAGACATTGTGTATGCTCTACCCATAATTACAGTTTTGTATTCCTCACTCCTTTTCGTAGTGGCTGACCTCAGAAACCACCTCAAAGCTGTTCATCCTCGAAAATCAACTTCTAGGGTTGTTAGTGAGATTGACTATAATGCTCTTGAGTTTCCCATAAGTACTGGCTCACACACTGCTCTTAGAAAACGCCCGTGGAATTCAACCAACATTGTACCACCCTCTTTTCACATACACAGGACATTCACCTTTGGACAGCTTTTGAGATTTCATCTCACAGATGTGAGAATCCTTAGATGTATATCCTGCTCATCCTTAAGAAATCATACTGCTGCTGCTGCTGCTAAGTCGCTTCAGTCGTGTCCGACTCTGTGCGACCCCATAGATGCAGCCCACCAGGCTCCCCCATCCCTGGAATTCTCCAGGCAAGAACACTGGAGTGGGATTGCCGTTTCCTTCTCCAATGCATGAAAGTGAAAAGTGAAAGTGAAGTCGCTCAGTCGTGTCTGACCCTCAGCGACCCCATGGATTGCAGCCTTCCAGGCTCCTCCGTCCATGGGATTTTCCAGGCAAGAGTATTGGAGTGGGGTGCCATTGCCTTCTCCCAAGAAATCATGACAAACTGCAAATATCCACCAATGATGGCCTTTGATACAGTACCTGTTAGAAAAGCAACATGTAGCATTTAGCGATCAGTTACAATGTTACAGTCAGTAAGGCTGCCCTATAGACATCTGCTTCTAAAGTCTTGACAACTGTGGATACTTGATCATTATAGTGCTCCCTCTTCTGTCTTGGTCTTCTCTCAGGTTTGCATCTGTGTGGTACTCTCACTTTTATCTGCTTCAGCCCTAGTTTTCCCAGGATCCTTGGAAGTCAGCAGAAAAATGTTAAAATCCATCCATCATTTCTCTTTTATTTCTCCTTTATTCTCCATATACATTCTTAACCATTCTGGTCCCTACATGCCTCCTCTATCTAATATCTTTCTTTACTCTCAAAACCACTAATTTGTCATTTTGAGATAGTACTGTTACAATTGCCTCCTAAGTAGCTTTTATATTTCCTATAATCTGGAGCCTATGGACTCACAAGAGGACCATCCATTTCAAAATGCCTCTAAATCTTCCAAAATTGTACCCATACATAGCTTTCTAAAGTCTAAATGGTTAGGAGCCTGAAATACTAATTGTTCATTGATAAATAAGTGCCTTAGGGTTTGCAGCTTAACTTCGGTTGGCTGAGATGCAATTGTATTGAGTTGGGGTGATGCTGATTGACTTCAATCTCCTTTTTCTGCACTATTTCTCTTCATGGCACTTATCACTTGCTCTACTAGGCAAGTTCATAAAATTGCACAAAATAAGTGGCCAGGATTTTAGTCTACTTCACTGCTGTTGTATTCACTAAGCATATGACTTGATTGTTTGATTAACTGATTAATTAATAAGAAAATTATAGGGCTGGGAGCTAGTAATTATCAGTCCTAATTAAGAGATACAGTAATTTTAACATTATGTTTATCTGTTGAAATGCATGTGTGTGTGTGTGTGTGTGTGTTAGTCACTCAGTTGTGTCCGACTCTTTGCAACCCCATGGACTGTAGCCTGCCAGACTCCTCTGTCCATGGAATTCTCCAGGCAAGAATCCCATGGAGTAGGTTGCTATTTCTTTCTCCAGGGGATCTTCCCAATCCAGGGATCAAACCTGGGTCTCCTGCACTGCAGGTGAATTCTTGACCATCTGAGCCACAAGGGAAGCCCAAAATACATATGAGTGAGTTCTTAAACAATACATAAGTTCAGGAGTTCCCTGGTGGCCTAGCGGTTAGGATTCTGGGCTTTCACTGCCATGGCCTGGGTTCAGTCCCTGGTAGGAGATCTGAGATCTTTCAGGGCATGGCCAAAAAACAAACAAACAAACAAAAGGAGTTTTTAAAATTGTCAGGTGCTATATGATGGACAGGGAGGCCTGGCATGCTGCAATTCATGGGGTCGCAAAGAGTCGGACACGACTGAGCAACTGATCTGATCTGATATGATGTAACATCTTATACTTGATTTGTTGGTATTATTTGCTTTGAAATATTTGGGGGTGAAATGAAAAGTGGCACAGTTGATATATTAGAGATGAAGTATAGAAGTACATAAATACCAAAAATGATAACAAGTCAAGCAAATGACATAGAGATGGGGAGATGTAAATTCCCAGGGGCTGATGTCAAGGGTAAAAAAGATGTATATTTATTGTCATGTTTACTAGAAAAAATATCAAACCTATGAATTTACTGATCTTATTGTTTAGGGAAAGACTTAGAAAGAAGAAGGGAGGAGTGATTTAAAGAAAAATACTAGGTATAGTGGGAGGTAATTAAAATGGCAAACCATTTGGAAGGTGTAGGTGAAATACAGTCCATAGTCCAAGAAGTACAGTGTTAGTTCAGATCAACTTCAAATGTGAGATCTTAGCAATTCATATACCTAGTCAACCTCAATCTCTTTTTATATAAAATGGAATTATTATGACTGAATTTTACTTATTTCTTATAAACATTAAATGAAGCCATATTCAAGCATGAAATTGATCTATACACCTTAAGAATCCATAGAAACACTATAAAGTATGGTTATAAAGGAGAATGGTCGAACTTTAATCCTTCATATGCTGTGGACCCTCCAAATTTTTCAATAGTATAAATATGAACAGAAGTGGAGGAAACTGGGAAACAAGGGTCTTAAGAATGGGGCCTTAGAGTTTTAAAATTAATTCAACAGTATATTCTGGCTCTGAATTATTTAGAATATCACCTGAAAATTGGTATGATTTTAATGCCTACCTCATGAGAATATTTCTGAGAATTAAACAACACATGTAAAGCCTCTGGCACATACATGTTCTGACAATAATAGCAATAATTATTATTACTACTACTACTACTATTGTTGTTATTTAGGGCTTCCCAGGTGGCGATAGTGGTAAAGAACCTACAAATGCAGGAGACTTAAGAGACTCCAGTTTGATCCCTGGGTCAGGAGGATCCCCTGGAGAAGGGCATGGCAACCCACTCCAGTATTCTTGCCTGGAGAATCCCATGGACAGAGAAGCCTGGCAGGCTACAATCCATGGGGTTGCAAAGAGTCGGACAGTGAGTTAGCACACAGCATGCATTATTAAATAGGGAAAGTTGAACTAGAATTAGTCCCAACATGCCTTCAAGTTTCTAATAATTCTGGCAGATTAAATAAAAGTAGAAAATACATGCAGAACTCTTGACACAAAGCAGCTGTAGACACATCTCTTATAAAAACTCTTTAAAAGAACCAAACATTCCTAACAATAGTTCTTTTTTAAAACTGACAGCAAAAAACAAAAACAAAAAATGACCCTTGTATCCATCCTGGGAAAATAAAGAGCCCTGTAACATGCCATGGTCATCTTTCTGTGATTCATCCTAGCAAGGGTCTGCAAGTCCAGACCTGGGTTAGAAACTAACAAAAGAGTATGATGTCATGAGGTGGTCACCTCATGGAGCTTTGGAAGAAAAACTGTGGATGCCAAGAACCCACAAATATGCCATATTTCCCAAGCGTCTAAGTCTGCACATCACATGTGACTTTTTAACTTAACCATGTCAGCTCTGCAGATTTAAAAACCATGTTCATATCACATGTACTTATAGAGTTACTTCTGAGTTCCCGATTCTATAATTCAACCATGGTTGCTGACTCACTTATTACTAACTATAAATCACTTGAACGTTTAGCTGCTGGATGTGGGGGCATTCCCAATGTTTGGCTAAGTGGGCTAAGTGAGGCAGCCGAAGCTTTGTGGCTAACTGTTCAGGCTGGACAGCCAGGCTGCCTGGGTTTGAATCAACTTTCTCTACTCACAAGCTGGCAATGACCTGTGGTGAGTCACTAACCTTTATGTGCCTAACTTGTGAAATGACATGAACATTTTCCTTTGAGATTTTTTGGTGAAGTTTAAATGAGTTGGTATTTGGGAAATGCTTAAAATAATATTGCCAGAGTAAACCCTGTTGTCATTATAGGAAGTTATTTCCTTAAACCAGCAAAAATCCTCAAAATTTGCTGCATGGGAACAATCTGGAAGGCTTGTTAACACACAGACCCCAGGCCCCATGCCTGCAGTTTCTGATTCTGTGGGTCTGGGATGGAGCCTAAGCATTATGTTTTGTTAACAAGGTCTAGGATCATGCTGACGCTGCTGGTCCCAAAACCACAGCCTCAGAAGAAAAAGAGCTTTTAAACCCAGTGTGCCGTTAATCCCTTTCAACAGGAAAGGTTTCTCCAAAATTGGCCCACAAAAATCAAACTGCAGGTATCACAGGTTATCATCGCTACCTCTCAGCCTTCAGACCTAACTCTGGGGACCTTCAGACTTGAGAAGAGCTCACAGTGATTAAAGCCAAGTCCTTAAATTCAACAGGTGGAGGACATAAACGTGGGTAAGGTCCCCCGGCTGAAACTGCCCTGCGCGCCAGCCTGAGAAATCCTGGGATTTAGAAAAAAGCGGAGGAAACGAGAAGCGAGCAGGCATACGTGCGTTCTCAAAAATAAAACTGGGTGGTCGTTTATTATCTGTCTGTGTGCCGCGAAGCCTCGGCTCAGTCCCCAGACACGTAAGTCAACGTCGCCCCGCCCCGCCTTCCCTTCCTCAGCTCCGGAGGGTCCCTTTGCCCCGGGCAGCTGAACTCAGGAAATGCCAGCGGCGGGAGCCCCTTGGTCACCTGGGCGGAGAGGTGAGCGGCTCCGTCAGTCCTTTGCTGGGAAGAGGAGAGGACCGATACCCGCGCCAGCGAGGGCCTTGGCATGGGAATGCAGCTAGTCCTCTGTCCCAGTCTGGGCAAGGCGAGCAGCGAGGGAGGGGTGAGAGTCGGGAGAGGTGGAGCAAGGGCCGATGAGGGATAGGAATTAAAGCAAAAAAAAAAAAAAAAAAAAAAATCACCTCTTCAGTGACTGCTGCCGGAGAAAAGACACACTCTTAGTAAAGATTCGTCAGTAGGTAGAGACCCTTATTGTGGGCATTTATGATAGATTTGCCCGTAAAGGCTAAGGGAGGAGGAACTCCTGGGACTTGGGGTAAAATGGAGTGATGTTAATAGATATACCTAAATTGACAGGTTTAAGGGGAACTGAAGCGCACTGTTGAGGCAGGAGAAAGTACACTTCCAAACCTCCACTTTGCGTTTTATTTCTGTAACAACAGCAGTTATGAAGAAACACTTCTGACTGCTGACTTTGGGTTATCCACGCTGCAGCTGTCCAAGCGCCTCCAGGTCTCTCGTCAGAGCAGTACTGCGCGGTAAGCCAGAAAGGTCAAGCCATTCGCCCACCTGGGGAGCAGAGAAGAGAACGCTTCCTCCCTCAGCAGTGGGTACAACTCTCCATTTCTTGGGAAGGTTTTCAGTCTGCCTATGTCAGGAGAGGATTTAGGACGACGACAGAAGAGCTCAGGTACTGTCCATTTCTATTTCATTATATACATTTTCAGGTTTATGGGAAACCACTCCCATGTGTTCAGACTTTTGGGTCTCTTTTCAGTAACTCTCAAGTGGGCAAACCCAGAACTTCTATTTTTCTAGCTGAGCGACAGAACTGCCTTCAACCTATTCTTTTCCTTGCTTGCCTAATTATAATAAGGTGGAAATGCTGTCTCCAATCACATATTTATTTAAATATTTGGTAACCAGACAGTTACAATGACAAAAGTGGCCATCTGATTAAACCAGTATTAATTTGGGCTAAATTCTAATACCATGATATTTATACCTATATGAAGATACAAGCAATTTAGCATTTCATGTTATTTTAAATGTAGTTTATAGTTAAAGGATGGCTGCTGGTAGAATCTAAAAGAAACCATTCTTTGAAGATCACTTTTCTTAGAAAAGCATAATAGAGATCTTATTACATCTTCATATGTTCTGAATTGCAGGAAAAAATTTGGTTTGGATCCCTGGGCTTGCCTCACATGTGGGTACCAGATACCATTTTTTCCAACAAGCTGAGCATGTTTCTTCCCTGCTTATGCCCCCACCCCCATAGCAGATGTGAGAAGGAGAAGGGACCAAGAGAAGAGGCAGAGGGATGTTCTAAGCAGAGCAAAAACAGCATCATGCCTGCGAGGGGTCAGCGTGGCCCACTGTAGGGCATGTATAAGGCTCAAGCCCTCTCAACTGGTCAGTTACTATTCGTTATGGTCATCATTTGGCAGTGACATGTATAATTTGTCTTTTTTTGGCAAAGACTTATGACATTAGGAAGAGATTTATTCATCCTTTCAGTGATTACAGCTCTAACTAAAAGTGTTTTTGAAGGTTTAAGAAAATGAAAAACCAAACATGCTCAGTGATAAAACATGTATTATGAAACTTCACTTGATCACACATACACAGAAACACACACACCCAATAAAGAAAAGGCTAGAAGGAATAGAACAAAATGTTATTGATTATATCTGGGTGGTGGGGAGTATAAGTGATTTTATTTTATTTGACTTATTTACAACTTCTAACTTTTCAGTGTTGCACACATATTAGCTTTATAATCAATTTTTTTTAAGTCTAAAAGAACTAATGTATAAACAGGAAACTAAACTTTATGTATTTCAGTTGTCACAATATAGCCATTATGCTTTCCATTTTCTTTTTTTTAATGAATCCCTAAGTAAAAGGGATTCCTGCTTTTCATTAAGAAGTGAAAATCTGTCAAGGAATTTTCATAGTAAATACCCTGCTTGTCACAAGAGTCCATTTGAGGCCAGCACACACTATGGCTTTGTAGTTAGCTTTACCATAAAAGTTGCAAATGAAATTGGTCCCTAATAACCAAACTAAAAAGCCTCTTGATGAAAGTGAAAGAGGCGAGTGAAAAAGTTGGCTTAAAGCTCAACATTCAGAAAACTAAGATCATGGCATCCAGTCCCATCACTTCATGGGAAATAGATGGGGAAACAGTGGAAACAGTGTCAGACTTTATTTTTGGGGGGCTCCAAAATCACTGCAGATGGTGACTGCTGCCATGAAATTAAAAGATGCTTACCCCTTGGAAGGAAAGTTATGACCAACCTAAATAGCATATTCAAAAGCAGAGACACTACTTAGCCAACAAAGGTCCGTCTAGTCAAGGCTATGGTTTTTCCAGTGGTCATGTATGGATGTGAGAGTTGGACCATGAAGAAGGCTGAGCGCCGAAGAATTGATGCTTTTGAACTGTGGTGTTGGAGAAGACTCTTGAGAGTCCCTTGGACTGCAAGGAGATCCAACCAGTCCATTCTAAAGGAGATCAGTCCTGGGTGTTCTTTGGAAAGAATTCTGCTAAAGCTGAAACTGCAGTACTTTAGCCACCTCATGCGAAGAGTTGACTCCTTGGAAAAGACTCTGATGCTGGGAGGGATTGGGGGCAGGAGGAGAAGGGGACAACAGAGGATGAGATGGCTGGATGGCATCACCGACTCGATGGACATGGGTTTGGGTGAACTCCGGGAGTTGGTGATGGACCGGGAGGCCTGGCGTGCGGCAGTTCATGGGGTCACAGAGAGTCAGACAGGACTGAGCGACTGATCTGAACCTTAGAGGACGGTGTCCCAGATTACCCGTTACTGTGTGTGGTCTACTGGAACTCTGCTCAAACCATATTTATAATTGAGGTATGATGTTTTTTCAGGATGAAGCCGAAAGGCAGGGGAAGCACCAGCTTATTGCTCTCCTTCACTGCAATCTGCCTGATAGCCCTCCCTGGGGGCAGGGCCTGTCCTCGCCGCTGTGCCTGTTACGTGCCTACAGAGGTGCACTGCACGTTTCGGTACCTCACCTCCATTCCAGAGAGCATCCCACCCAACGTGGAACGTATCAATTTAGGGTGCGTGAGGGCACTTGTCTTGCTTCCTTCTCAAGGAGGGATTGAGTACACTGGTGATGTCCCCAAAACAGTTGTGACTTTTGTAGATTAACCACAATTCTTTTAATAATACTTTCCTTCTGAAATGAGTGCATGAGGATCTTAAGCTTTCTGGGGCAATACGAAAATTTTTCCCTGTAAGCTTTTACTAGGGGAAAGTTTTTCTAGAACCCAAAGTCATTCATGGTAGGCTGAGACCCCCATGATTATAGAAAAGCTTCATTCTGGCTCTATTTTTGCTGAGTAATAATATAGCTCTTGCTAAGATTAGAGTTATGATAATATCCATAAGAGGTAAATGTCCTCCTATATATATGAAAAGTTAACTAGACCTTTTTTTTTAAGGCCTTTGGATTTTTTCCCCATAGAAACCGACTTATTTAAAATACTTAAAAAATGCATAAGTAATTAAATCTGCTAAAAAGTGACTGTATTTTAAAGGTTGGTGAAAAATGTGTGTGAATGAACAAAAAGGCAGACTTAACATCTTTTGACATTAGTGAGCACCTACTATGGACCAAACACAAGGATGGTACCAGGGATACAATGATGAAGTATACATTATTCATGTGTAGAAACTAGTTAAGGTGAAAAGACAGATGTATAATCAGTACAATTTACTAAGAATTGTAATACAGCATACGAAGTGTCTTGGGAACAGTCACTACTGACAACAGCTAACATTGTGTCCTGGCATTGAGCTAAGCACTCTTCATGAATGCATTCATTCAATCTTCAAAACCCGTTTCAAGTAGGTTCTATTATTTGCATTTTATAGACAAGGAAACTGAGGCAAAGAAAGGTTACTGTTTTGTTTTTTTTTAACCCAGCATTGGCCCTACTCCCAGGAGCCGGGTACCTGAGTTCATAATCATATCTAAAACATTTGACTTCAGAGTCCAGGCTTCTTAACCACTGTTTCATAATGATGAATTCCACCTGGGAGAATGAGGGGCAATGTCATTAGGGAATGGGCTGGGTCTTAACAGTGTTCACAAATAGAGAAGGCTGGAGTCAAGGGCATTCCAACTTGAAGATACAACATAACATACAAAGGTTTGAAAATGAGAAGGAATGTAGCATGTTCCAGGAATGTGAGTAGGATAGTTTTAACTGAGAATGCAAGGGCTGGGTGAAGGGGCTGACCTTCCATGGCATCTGATGAATTCGTTTTTCAAGCATTGGGTTATCTTAGAGCACAGGGAATCTTTAGTGGGGTATGTGTTTGTGTGAGAGAGGTGGGGAGTGAAATTCAGTTTTGTGTGTGCATTTGTTGGGTTTTGCTTTGACATTTGAACTTTAGTTGACAGACTTATGTCTAGAATGATGTTTTTATTTCAGGTACAACAGCTTGGTTAGATTAACAGAAGCAGATTTTTCTGGCCTGAACAAGTTGGAGTTACTAATGCTACACAGCAATGGCATTCACACAATCCCTGCTAAGACCTTCTCAGATTTGCAAGCCCTGCAGGTGAGACTGATGTTGGGAAGGGGCAAGTTAACGAGGTGAGATGTGCCTCCAAAACCTACCTGTTCCTAGAGAACCCCAAAATGAACATTCTGTACATCAGGCATAGACATCAAGGGAAAATGTCAAAGAACTGATTTCAAGTGGAACAGTATGTGGAAATTAGAATAAGAAAATTCTGATTTTCTTATACCTTAGGTTCACGGAAAGAAGTATCAATGCCCAGGGATTACTCAACCTTGAAAATGTAATTCTAAAAGGCCACTTCTAGTCATGTTCATCTGGGAATTGAATGTAGTTTGTAAAATAATTGCTATCTTTACAGCTTTTTATAAGCAATATATTTTTTAAAAATCTTTTTGAGTTAGTATGTTTTTATTTTTAATTGGAGTATAATTGCTGTAGAATGTTATGTTAGTTTCTGCTGTACAACATGAATCACCTACACACACACACACCCTCCCTCCCTCTCCACCCATCCCACTGCCACCCATCCCAGCCCTCTAGGTCATCACAGAGCATCACTGAGCCATACAGCAGCTTCCCAAAGCTGTTTTTATTTATTTGTTTTTATTTACACATGGTAGTGTATATATGCCAATGCTACTGTTGGTCCACCCTCTCCTTCCCCTGCTGCATCCACAAGTTCCTGCCCTGCAAATGGATTCATCAGTACCATTTTTCTAGATTCCATACAAATGTGTTGATATATGGTATTTGTGTTTCTCTTTCTGACTTCACTCTGTATGACAGGCTCTAAGTTCATACCTCATTACAACTGACAATTCCATTCCTTTTGATGGCTGAGTAATATACCATTGTATTTATGTACATCTTCTTTGTCCATTCATCTGTTGATGGACCTCTAGGTTGCTTCCATGTCCTGGCTATTGTAAATAGTGCTGAAATGAACATTGGGTTATCTGTGTCCTTTTGAATCATGGTTTTCTCAGGGTATATGCCCAGTACTGGGATTGCTGGGGCACATGGTAGTTTTATTCCTGGTTTCTTAAGGAACATCCATACTGTTTTCCATAGTGGTTGTAGAGCAATATATTTTGTAAGTTTCACTTTACTTTTGCACTGATTTAAAAAAAAAAAGTTATGAGGACTTCTAAGAATGTATCAAATATTTTAAGAATTACTACTCCAGTAGGCAAGAAAGTAGTAAGTAGGAAGAACTCTTAGGAACAAGAACAAAGGGAATGCAGGAAACATCAGGCATAAAGGTTGGTATGTCTGCTGTAAGTAGGACTTGAGGCTTTACAGAAGTTAATTCAATTTATGATGTCTATTAATTTTTTAATAAATTAAAAAGTAAAACTACTGTTCAGAAATACAACCATACCTGACTTTAAATTAGAAAAAGATGTCTCCCAAAGGTCCTCACAGATGACAGTAAGCAAACTGTCAGTCCTACCCTTAGAAAAGATAAACTGCCAGTGTACGTGAGTCTTGTCACACCACATCAAGCCTGTGTAAAGCCACAGATTTAAGTCTAGATAAGTGATTATGTTGACTTGGTTTAATCAGGCTTTATTATTTGGAAGATATATCTTCAGCAGATTAGATGGAGTTTCTTCATGGAATTCACACAGCATGATAGTGTATATATGTCAATGCTACTGTTTGTAGCATTGCTACGGTTTTTCTTGACCAAGTTTCCAATAGATATTGATGAACACTGAGTTTGGTAATAGTTGGGGCAAAGTTGTTCCGTGTTGTCAAATGTTCTTTATTAGGAAACTTAGCATTCCAGAAAAGCATTCTCAACAGAGATGACAGATTAGGTCAAATCAGGAAAGTATGATAGGAAATCATTGATTTTACTAGCATTTTTTTCTTTTGGGGAAAAAGAGTATGTTCAGCTGGTAGCTGGAGAAGGAATTGGAGAATACCCAAGCGCTACTGAAATACTGAAAAATTATTTTAACTTCAATTAAAATCACATTACTCTTAATAGCTAAAAACTAAAAAACAAAAACAAAAAAAGCCCAAACGTCTATCAACTCATAAATGGATAAACAAAACATGTTACATGTATAAAGTGGACTACTATTCAATAGTATGAATGAATAACTGACTTATATGCTAAACTAGCAGTAAGTCTTGAAAATAAGGCTAGTTGGAAGAAGGCAGGCACAAAAGACCACATATTGTATCACCCATTATTTTAAATGTTGAGAATAGGCAAATCCAGAGAAACAAAGTAAATCAGTGGTTTTCTAGGTCTAGGAGGAGGGGGGAAATGACTTGTTTCACCTGTACTTCCACCCCACTGTTTTTCTACTTCATTGCATTGTTTTGAAATAAATCTGAGATATTGTGTTTCATCTGTAAGTACTTCAACATATATATATCAAAATTAGAGTCTTTAAAAAATAAGTGTAAAATATTGTTTTGCCTTAAAATTATAGCATTAATTCATGAATATCACAAACTATTCATGAGTGTTCTAATTTCCCTGATATTCCCATATTTAATTTGCAGCTAGTTTGTCGAATTAGGATCCACACAAGGACTGGATAATCTCAGTGTATGTTTTATTATGAATATGCTTGTCCTTTCTGTGGTAATTCCTTTGACAAAATAAGGGTGTTCTTTGTATTCTTAGGTCTTAAAAATGAGCTATAACAAAGTTCGAAAACTTCAGAAGGACACTTTTTATGGCCTCAGGAGCTTGACACGGTTGCATATGGACCACAACAACATTGAGTTTATAAACCCAGAGGTTTTTTATGGACTCACCTCTCTCCGACTGGTGCACTTGGAAGGGAACCAACTCACTAAGCTTCATCCGGATACATTTGTCTCCTTGCGCTACCTCCGGATATTTAAAACATCTTTCATTAAGTACCTATACTTGTCTGATAACTTTCTGAGCTCCATCCCTCAAGAGATGGTCACCTACATGTCTGATCTGGAAAGCCTTTATCTTCATGGGAATCCTTGGATCTGCGACTGTCAACTGAAATGGCTGGCTGACTGGTTACAGGAGAAGCCAGGTACCTAGACTATTTCTTTGTTATAATTCAACAGACGAAATCTGCATGGAGGTGTTTTACTAGTGAGGGAGGTCAAAGTAATTTAGCTGGAAAGAAAATGAAATGTCAATAATTCAGTGGGAATGAACTGTCTTAATTCATCAATGAATAATCTTTAATTCAGGTCAATTATCCAATTATCACTTCTGGCTTTTAGCAAGATTGGGAGCTAAGAAATGTATCATGTGTTACTCTTCCCTACTTACCACAAGGCATAGAAACACTTCCCTCTTATTTTCCTTTCAGTCATTTGGTCAATACATATTTTTTTGGAGTTTTATTCAAGGCCTTGTGCTCAGCGAAGCAACCACCAAGAGCTCTGTGTCTGCTCTAACTACACATCTGGTGGGATACCGATAAGCAATCAGAATGTAAAACGTGCTTTGACAGCAAAGTAAGAGGCAAGATGCATTCAGTCAACAAGTAGTTACAAGAAGTCAGAGAGAACATAGGGATGCAAAAGTGATTGTGGAGCTTATACTCTTTTGGAGAAAATGGGTTAACAACTAATCACACTATTTCAATTAATCCAGTCGGTAGGGAATGATTGAAAGGACCCCACTGGTTTTGACTTCTAAGTGGCAGCTGATTGGAAAGAGCAATGAGAGAGGAATTGTTATGCAGGGGTTGGGGAGGCAGGGCTCCAGTTGACCCTGGAGAGACCTGGCTTGAAGTGAGGGAAGAATGGTGACTGCCAGATGGAAATATGCCATCACTCAGGACTCTCTGAGCATCAAACAGACATGAGCACATTTAAGCTAAGGAGAGATTTTTGAGAGAGAGAAGGTACCAACATTGCAGAAAGAGCAGATCATCAATTGAGCCAGTCCCCTGACAAGGCTGGATGTCAAGAGACCCAGCCTTTAGGTGGGTGGAGCGGTTTTCCTTAGGAGACAGGAGAGAAAAGGACCAGATGGGTACAGAGGCAAGTGAGTTCATGGGTCTAGTGGAGGGGGTAAGAAAGTTCTTACCTGATGCCTTTTCCTTCTTTGTTAAGTTGTAGGAGAGGTGACTAAGGAGGGTGCTAGGAAGGGGTCAAGGCTGGAAGTCTGAGAAAAGTGGAAAACGTCTGGCGTTGCTGTGGTGAAATAGACAGATACACACATATATATGTATGTGTAATACAGTTAGTCAATATAATTAGTCAAAAAGTGAACTGCTTTAGACCAAAAGACACCACCTTTGCGCTCCAGGAGCTTGCTATCTTATAGATAAATATGCTCAACATATAAAAAGACAATGAGGAATGATGAAAAACAGCAAAATGTTTATACTGAAAATTTAGTTCTATAGGAGGCAGAATCAGTAAGTTACTTCTGCCTTGAATAATATACTGGAAGGAATAATAGGGAGGGAGCAGGAAGGTAACATATATTCAGTTTGTGTTTGACATTGTGCTCACTGCTTTCTATTTAATCCTCAATTTAGAGATGAAGAAATTGAGGCTAGAAAAGTTGGGTATCTTGGGATAGTCATTTAGATTCTTATAGATCAGTTTTCTCACCTGTAACATAGGGATACCAATAACTGAAAAAAGTAATTAAAATAATACATATCAAGTGCTTAGCACAATATATGACATAAGCATTCAACAAACGTCATTATCATGATTTTCACTGTCACCCAGCTCACATGGCTAGAAAGTAGAAAAGCAGAAACTCAAAGTCTAGTCCTTTTTCTATAATGTATTTGTGATGGAGAAACTGCTTTGTACATAAAAATAGGGTAAGTCTCATGAAGAGGGCAATAAGTAGCCCAGCTTGCCTGGCATGGGGTAGTATCGACTGGCATGGTGTTTTGTCTTTTGCTGTCTGACTTACTTCACTTGGTATGATAATGTCTAGGTCCATCCCTGTTGTTGCAAATAGCATTATTCCATTCTTTTATGGCTGCATAATATTCCATTGTATATACACCACATTTTTTTTTTCCATTTATTTGTCCATGGACTGTCTTGGCTAGCGTAAAAAGTGTTGGTATGAACACCGGGGCACATGGATCTTTGTGAATTAGAGTTTACCCTGGATATATGTCCAGGAGTACGATTTGCAGAATCGTATGTTAACTCTTTTTTGTGTGTAAGGAACCTAGATAGTGTTCCACATACTGGGTACATCATCTACAACAGTGTAGGAGGGTTCCCTTTTCTCTTTACCCTCTCCAGTCACATCAGCTTCTGCTTTGACATTTTTTTCATCTATTTCAAGAAACTCATAGTTTCTCATACCTTTAATTGCCTCATTTGACAGTCCTTTTGTACATAAGTGGTCAGTAGTCAAATATAACACAGCTTCATCTGGTTATGGCTATCTTCCACTCCTGGGTTTCACAAAGCTCTAGGTGTTGTTTTTCTAGGAAATATGGATTTGTGGCCTTTTCTCTGACAGTTTTATCACAAATATTAAATTTATGTCCTCTTATTGTTTCCAAGCCTTTCTAATATGCATAACTTATTTTAATGGCAAGCTCAGTGTAATCTTTATGTAATACCAACAGTGCATGTAACTCAGTTGAAGAGAAAACAAAATATATAAATGGCTATGGCAGTATTGGTGTGTGTGCCGGCAGTGGTAGCTATAGCAAGACTGCCAGCTGGTCAGTCACTACTGTAAGACAACTTCAACTGTAAGACCCATCTCAATTTGTAAGCTAAAATGTGGAAGAAATGTGGTCTTAGAATTAGACTGCCCTTCCTCCCTTTCTCTAATCTTTCCATCCATTTGCCAGGGCTGGAGACAAACAGACGACTAGACAGGTCTTTCTACTAGTGGGTGACGAGGGCTAGGATGGGGAAGTGGAAGGTACCGGGAGAACATAAAGCAGGGAGCCCACTGAGAACGAGCGCTCTTCTGGCTTGCTGACGAAGGAGGTAAGTAGTCAGGCAGTAATGGAAGACAGCCTATCAGACAGCAAGTGTATTGCAAGTAGAAGAACAGCATATGCTAAGAGCGTGACAGGGTATGGCAGAGTTGAGGACTTGAAGGCGTTTCTGTGTGAATGAAATCTAGTGTGACAGAAAGAATGGAAATAATGTGGTCAGATTTGCAACTGAGCTAAAATACTTGATGTCCAGGGCTGAGCAATAATCAAACCAAGATGTGAGTATAATTCTATGATGAGGTTTAATTAAACCAGAAGTCTGCCTTTCTTTTCTTTTTTTTTTTTTTTGGCTATAGCAGGGTTTGAGCCCAGGCTACTGGGAAGTAGTAAAAGGTCACAGCTGGTTGGTAAGTAGGTGGTTGATAAAAGCCTCTTTGACAGGCTTGCTAGCTACCTCCTCTGGGTAAGATAGCACTTTACAATTTGCTGAAGAATGCTGAGGAGCCAGATACATATGACAGTGCCTGTCACACTGAAGAGTTTGGAGTCAGTGATCAGAGAGATTTGTCTCAGGCCTTTGAGGAAATGCACAA
Organism: Bubalus bubalis; assembly: GCF_019923935.1. Classification (NCBI taxonomy): domain Eukaryota; kingdom Metazoa; phylum Chordata; class Mammalia; order Artiodactyla; family Bovidae; genus Bubalus; species Bubalus bubalis. The sequence continues at coordinate 161,663,029 of NC_059157.1, forward strand.
TTACAGGAAGGTGATTTGACCCTGTGCAGTCATTTTGTCAAATGAGATCTTCTAAGAAGTACAGTGCTTCTTTTACATGCTGTGTCTAAATGCATGATATGGAACAGGATGTAGCTGTATTTTGTATAAGGTAAAACCCCGTATCTCTTATCAAGTATGTGACCAGCCATTTAAAATAGGCTCACCAGAGGGTGTGTGTGTGTATATATATATATTTTTTTTTTTTTTTTTTGCAGAGAAGAAATAATTAAATGACAAATTAGTATCAAAATGAGACTAATATTAAAGATACTTTAAACAAAAATCCCATGTATTTGGAAATTAAATGTCCACTTTTAAATGATAGGTGTATCTAAGATGCCACGACAAGGAAAATTAGAATAAAAATGAAAAGAGAACTTACCAGAATTTGTTGCATGCAACTGACGCTGCTCAATTAAATACAATGTGGAATCTTGAATAAGATATGAAAACAAATAATGGTCACTAGCATAAAATTTTATGAAATTTGAACAAAATCTGTACTTTAATACTATATCACTTGTTAATTTCCTGTTTTGTATTTTTTTTTTTTTTTACAACATGGTATTTCTTTATATTCTCAGAATTGGATTAAAGCCTCAAGCCTCACTCAAAATTTTTTTTTAAATCGCTAGTAAATTTTATAGACTTTTAGCAGTAATACTAGATGCCAAAATACATGGAACTCTATCAGATAAAGTTTTCAGGTAATATAAATTAGAAAGCTAACATTCTATTCATACTAAATAAAACAAGCGGAAACAAAAAGCTTTTGTACATACCTATATATAGTATATATGTCAGACCTTTCATGGCTGCCCCATTGCTTGGGCACAGCTTTCCTCTCTCTGCATTAAACCTGATCCTCCTCAACTGAGTCTACCTCAGGTGCCAAAGTCATACTGTGTCTTTCTGCACTCTTCTTAATAACCCTCTTTGCTCAGCCACATCCTCACCTCTTTCTTGATTGGTTCTACCGGCTTCATTATTTCCGGCATCCATCTTGTTCTCTCCATTCCTATTGTGACCAAGATAGACCAGACCAAGGTACCTTGTAATTCATTCATCATTCTTTTTAGTAATGGACAGAAACTTGGGTTTTTAATGATATCCAGAATGTATAAATGGTAACTTATCAGACAAGTTATCATTTAAAGGACACTGAAATTCTCTGAGCCTTAAAACATTAAATGGGGAAACAACTAAATAATAAGCTAATAAAAAGTGATAAACATAAGTATATAATTTTGTTTTGCCAGATAAGGGAACTATTCAATTAATAGTACCAAATATGTACCCCAGGTGCTTTTTAGGCATGGAAAATATAGCTGTGAGCATGAGAAACAAAATTCTTGTGCCTATGGATGTAATGTTGTGGCAGGGTATATAGACAAGAACATTTTCAGAAATCAATCCAAAGACCAAAAAAAAAAAAAAAAAAAAAAAAAGGAAACATTTCCAAATTGTTTCAAGTTCTAGCAAAAGCTACTTATTCAAAATGTTTAAATGTTAATTTGTGAAGAAGCCATAATGGGCAATAATTCAATTTTCATTTTTTTCTAGATATCATAAAATGCAAAAAGGACAGAAGTCCCTCCAGTCCTCAGCAGTGTCCACTTTGCATGAACCCCAGGACCTCTAAAGGCAAGCCCTTAGTTATGGTCCCAGCTGCAGCTTTCCTGTGTGCCAAACCCACCATTCACCCCTCTCTGAAGCTGAAGAACCTGACTGTTCTGGAAGACAGTGGCTCTGTGTCAATTTCTCCCCAAGATTTCATGGCTCCCTTCGGCTCTCTGACTTTGAATATAACAGATCAGACTGGAAATGAAGCTAACATGATCTGCAGTATCCAAAAGCCAGCAATGACCTCATCCATTGCATTCACTGCAGAAAATGACTACATCATGCTAAATGCTTCATTTTCAACATTTCTGGTGTGTGACATAGATTACAGCCACATTCAGCCAGTGTGGCAGGTTCTGGCTTTGTATAGTGACTCTCCTCTGATCCTAGAAAGGAGTCACTTGTTCACTGAAACCTCACAACTCTGCTACAAATATAAACAAGTGGTACTGAAGCCTGAAGACATCTTTACTAACATTGAGGCTGGTCTCAGAGCAGATCCCCCGTGGTTAATGCAAGACCAAATTTTCTTGCAACTAAACAGAACTGCCACCACCCTCAGTACACTGCAGATCCAGTACTCCAGTGATGCCCAAGTCACTTTACCAAGGTCAGAGATAAAGCCAGAGACATACAGATGGACCATGATTTCCAAAGATAACAATACTAAGCTGGAACGCACTGTTTTGGTCGGTGGGACTGTTGACCTAGACTGCCCTGGCCAAGGAGAGCCTCCCCCACATCTGGAGTGGCTTCTAGCTGATGGAAGTAAAGTGAGGGCCCCTTATGTGAGTGAGGATGGGCGAATCCTGATAGGCAAAAGTGGAAAACTGGGACTCCAGATGGCTGATAGTTCTGACACTGGCATATACCACTGCATAAGCACTAACGACGATGATGCAGATATCCTCACATACAGGATTACCGTGGTAGAGCCCAACGTAGAAGCCTATCAGGAAAATGGAGCTCGTCATATAGCTTCTGTTGGTGAAACACTTGACCTTCCTTGCCATTCTACTGGTATCCCAGATGCCTCTGTTAGCTGGGTTCTCCCAGGAAACACTGTGCTTCAACAGTCCTCAAGAGATAAGCAAATTCTTAACAATGGCACATTAAGACTATTACAGGTCGCTCAAAAAGACCAGGGTCACTATCGCTGTGTAGCAGCCAACCCAGCAGGGGTCGATATTTTAGTTAACCAAGTTTTAGTCAAAATAAAAGGGCAAAAGTCAGCAGAGCATAACGTAGAAACAGATGGATCGGGGTTTGATGAACCCAATTCCATGGGTCAGCTTCAGGATCCACCAGCTACACATCTCCCCACATCTCCTCCCACGGGGGCTGAGGCTGGAACACATGTCTTGAGCCCAAGTAAGAATCCCAAACAGTGGGTATTAATATCCCAGAGGCGTGGAGAGTCAACCAGCTGGCGTTACAGGGATCACAGGAGGCAATTCCCTCCCTCTGCCCGGAGAATTGACCCACAGCACTGGGCAGCGCTTTTGGAGAAAGCTAAAAAGAATGTTATGCCAGAGAAGCAAGAAAATACCACAGGAAAGCCACCTCCACCAGCCACCCAACTCCTGGATATACCTGGTGAGGAAGCAGACTCATCAGGCGTGCTCCCTCCAGATGAGCAACTTACGGTCCCAACAGCTAAAGCTGCGGACGTTCTGACAAGGACAGTGGCTGCAGATTCCAGAAAATCACCCGAGAGCCCTGTGACAAGTCAAACTGATGGCACCCCAGCCTCCCCAATTGTGAGTCCACAGACCCTATCACCTGAAAAACCAAGAGATTTCAGACCATCTACTACTATTAAAACTCAAGTCACGTCAAGGAATATAAACCCAACCGCATCAAGTGGAATGCAAGACACAACCAACCCAAATTTACCTAATGTGTTTCCTCTACTAACTGAAGCAACTCTGTTTCAGGATGCTGATGACATGGAGAGAAAAAAAGAGACCTTACAAACTGCATCCCCAGTAACAGTGGGGGCTACTGTGATCAAAGATACCCATATCCAAATGCCGAGTAATGCTGTCGGCAAAGCTGGTATATTTTTAGGGTCAGTAAATGCCACAAATAGTTATCAGAGATCCGTAACAGGAGTTGGTGAACCCAGGAGCCATCACTCTCCTTCTCACAGTACTCACAAACCTAGCACCACTAAGCTCCCTTCAGGCCCACACACTGCTGCTCCTTCTCAGTTACACATTCCTAGAAAGAGTACAATGAACGGTCCGCTGTCCAGGCGCTTTGGAAGATGGCGAAAAGTTTGGAGCAGGGGGCGAATTATCAGCCCACATAGGACACCAGTTCTCCGACAGCATAGATTCAGCGTTGCAAGGCCCACATTCAGAGGCTCTTCAGAAGAAAGCACCACTGCATCTCCAGCCCCAGAGCTCAGTGCAGTGTGCCCATCCTGTTCTCCCAGAGAAAGGCTCACCACTGATGAGGCAGCGCTGTCTTCTCCAAGCTTATCCCCCGTCACCCTCCCCAAAACTGAAATTGCCAGCGTCACAACAGAAGAAGCTACAACTCTAGTTCACAACCCATCATTACTGCTTGAGAACAAACCAAATGCAGATGCTGAGAAGACCACCCCTATGATAAAATACTTCAGTGCTGAAAGTACCCAAGTGACTCCAACTACTGAAGTTATGACTCATGCAACAAGTATTATCTCCCCAAGTGGGTCTAAAGCCAATGAAACCACCAGACATTCTGTGATTGTATCCCCACTGCCAGATCCCACCATCAAGTCACCTGTGCCTACCACTGTAGCTATTACCAGATTTTCAAGAAGGAAAATCCCCTGGCATCAGATCTTTGTAAATAACCACATCCAAAGAGAAAAGCTAAAGAATCAGCATAAATTTGGTTCACAAAGCAGCACAGACTCGGTGCTTCCTAAAATATCTCCTGCTTTGCCCACAAATAAAGTTTCTCCCTTCCACTTCGAAACACTCTCAGCTAGTGTAATGAAAATCCCATCTATAACACCAGCCACAACTCACCTCAGGAACACTAACACACACAGCCTTGTAAGTCTCCCAACAATGAAGGAGCTGCCCTCCCTACCCATTTACCCTATGCCTCCTAGTAGCTCAAGCAAAGAATCAAGTGCAAATTCCGTATCAATGCACACAGACATGCTGACAACCACTCCCACTGTCCCTGCATCTATCATTATCAACAAAGCCCAGATAGACAGACCCAGGGCACGAAAAGTACAAAGGAAAAAGGAGCCTCAGAAGACGATGAGGGACCCAAATACCTCTCCCACCCAGACTTCTGGCTTCATTACATCCACCACTGTGACACCTTCTTTTCTAACAGCAGCTGAAACTTCAACCAAGCCCAGTGTGTCTGCTTTCACTCATTCTCCTCTAGAGAACACAAAAGAAATTTCAAGCACAGTCGGTCTTCATCCAGGAGCCTTTAATCTGACAGCTGTACTTGAACAACCATCCCAGGAGGGTACTCAGGCTTTGAAGAATATAACTGCTTCTGAAACCACTTTGTCCAGCAAACTACAGAGTACCCCTACTAGGAACACAATCAGACACTCAACCATGCCAACCTTCCTGAGCTCCAGTGCCACTCCAATGCCAATTCCCACCTCCCCTCCCTTGAGTAATCAAAGTGAGGTTACTGACAGTATGGCCACGCCCACCTTCAGGATGATGACAAGTACAATGGTTGAGGCACGTGAATCCTCAAAGCACAAGGGTACTCCACAGCAATTAGCAGTAACATCTCCCCAAACTCACCCAAATGCCAAATTTGCAGTTGGAACCATTCACTTTACCTATTCCAATCTGTTACCCTCTACTCCTATGCCAGCACTAATAACAGTTAAACCACAAGATTCTAAGCTGACTCACTCTCTCTGGTCAGAAAACCACTTTTGGCACAAGTCACACCCAGAAATTGCTGAAAAAGGCCAAAAGCCAGTAGTAGTGAGTGTACTGCCCACTCCAGGCTTGCCAGAGGTTACCACGCATGCTTCAAACTGGGATATACAGAAGAATGCAAAGAAAAGTGGCTTTGATAAAACAGCAGTTCAAAAAATAACAACTTCCGAATTCCTCCCCTTTGATACTTTATCTAGGGATGTATTTGAAAGGCCCAGAATAATTGGAGGAAAAGCAGCAAGTTTTACTGTTCCAGCTAACTCAGATGCCTTTCTTCCTTGTGAGGCTGCTGGAAATCCTGTGCCCACTATCCGCTGGACCAGAGTCTCATCAGGTATTTGAAAGTTTCTTTATACTTAGTCTTTAGTAACAAAACAAAGAAAATACTGTGTGATATTTCAGGGTTACAAAAAATCAACATCAGCATGAAATTTCTCCAAGACACAGAAACTGTTAATATCCTCCTTAATATATGCATGACTTTTTGCTCATTAGAAAGTTTTAAAACATATGTTAAGACCATTTAAAAAAAATGCTTTTAAAGCAGATCTGGAAAAAAAAAATGGTCATTGTGTTGAACCATCTGGCTTTTCCATTAAAATTAGGGTTGTTTTTTTTTTTAATCCAGAAATAATTTTAGCATTCTGAAGACTAAGGATCTTAATTTTAAATATATTTGTTCCCAGTAGCCTAACAAAAAGATAGCTCTCCTTTTGTAACTTCCACGTGAGCAATTTGTTTTCCGTCTAAACTTTGATGACCTATGACTATAAATTTCTTTCTTATCAGGACTTGATTTATCTAAGGGCAAACTGAATAGCAGGTTCCAGGTGCTCTCCAATGGCACCCTGTCCATACAGAGGGTGGACATTCAGGACCGTGGACAGTACCTGTGCTCGGCATCCAATCCATTCGGCACGGACCACCTTCATGTCACCTTGTCTGTGGTTTCCTATCCCCCTCGGATCATGGAGAGACATACTAAGGAGATCACAGTCCATTCTGGAAGCACAGTCAAGTTGAAGTGCAGAGCTGATGGGAGGCCCAGCCCTACAATTTCCTGGATTCTTGCAAACCAGACGGTGATCTCTGAATCATCTGAGGGGAAGAGACAGGCCCTAGTGACATCTGACGGAACACTGGTCATCCACAATCTCAGCATTTATGACCGAGGCTTTTATAAATGTGTGGCCAGCAACTCAGTGGGCCAGGATGCACTGCTGGTTAAAATACAAGTCATCGCGGCCCCACCTGTTATTCTAGAGCAAAAGAAGCAAGTTATTGCAGGGACTTGGGGTGAAAGTTTGAAACTGCCCTGTACTGCAAAAGGCAATCCTCAGCCCAGTGTTCACTGGGTCCTCTCGGATGGCACTGAAGTGAAACCATTACAATTCGTCGATTCTAAGTTCCTATTTTCAAATGGAACTCTGTTTATAAGAAATGTAGCCTCTTCAGATAGGGGCACTTATGAATGCATTGCTACCAGCTCCACTGGCTCAGAGAGAAGGGTGGTCATCATTACAGTGGAAGAGCAAGAGACCATCCCCAGGATAGAACTTGCATCCCAGAAATGGACTGAGGTGAATCTGGGGGACAAACTACTGCTGAACTGCTCAGCCACTGGGGAGCCGAAACCGAAAATCATCTGGAGGCTACCATCCAAGGCTGTCGTCGACCAGTGGCACAGGTAAACCGTACCTTTTAGTTGAGATTATCTTCATCTGTTTAGCTTTACAACTTCTGAAATGGAGAAAGTGGTAGAGCGAGGCTTGCAGCAATGTTAGAGAGCGCTCAGACTCTGCTCATAAAAGTAACTTGCTCTAAAGAGACCTAATCCTTTGAGATGTATTTAGATATATGTAAAATATAAATTATGTAAAAAGAAAGTTTCTTACATGCTGTATTCTAAGGGCCAATTTCTTGTTGAGTTTATATAGTTTAAAAAAGATTTTTTTAAAAACTCTTAATTTTCTTCCGTACTTGTGACAGTTTTTTTTTAACAATAACTGTGTAAATATATTTATAATCTTTCTATCAAAAAATAAGAGGGAATTTTGTAATGCAAACAAGGTCTGGTGAGATGCACTTCATTAATTTGCTCTTCAGAGTCTCCTAGTAAAGCATTTTCAATTTTAGTGCAATCCGTACTTCCTTTATTCTACCCCAAAAGTACAAAGCACTTTATGAGGTTAAGGCTTCACAAAGTGAAATGTATTCAGGACCTTTATCACTCTGATGGTGTCAGACAACATATATACACATACAGACTTTCTTTAACATGTTCTGATTCAGGCATATTGATTTTTATCTGTTTTCTGTAGCGATTAAATCTCTTGGAAAAAATAATGATTTACTAGATTATTAATTTTTGCTATTTGCATGACTTTATGCAATGATTTTTCATAATATGACAGAAAAGATGGGCTGAACATTTCCATTTAATGTTTATTAATAGAAACTACCCATGCAAGTAAAATTATACATGAGTTTATGTGTAAAATAAATTTTTTTCTAGTGTCTAAGTATAAGTTGGTAATGGATATAGTTAAGGAATTTTACTTGTGATCTTCAACGCCAAAGTAAATGTTAATTTTCAAGTTTTTCAAATAAGTCATCAAAATTATCTAATTTTACACTCATCCCAAGTATAAACAGCACCAGTAGTTTCTAAGGAACTAATTCAAGCTTATCTTCAGCTGAAGGAGTCATGGTTATGAGTTTGAGCTGATGTTAATAAGAATCTTGAAGGGACAAGAAAAACTCTTCACATGCCTCTGTCAGTCATTATCGGGCTCCTGTAAACCAGGCCCAAGATGATGTTCTTGGAAAACAAGTGATAACTTTGCATGACTCAGGAATGGGTACTGGCTAAACTTTAGGGATATTTAACACAACAACAAGAATATAGACCATATCTACAATTAATCATTGCAGAGATAACTTTGATAAGCGTGAGTACAGAGTTTTATAATATGTTCATCAAATTAAACTTATAATCTCAAAAAAACTACTTAAATTTTAAATTGAAATTTAGATTTAAAATTTTAAAATGCTGAGTTATGAAATGTAAATGTCACAAGATACATGTTTATGCTTGTCATCTACTGTACATATACCCACTTGTGGCATCAAATATATTCAACAGTTTACCAGTTTTTATATTTAATTATATCAGCATGTCTATTTATTAATCACCCTGCAGCACATGGGGGTGCTTCTCATTTACCTAGAAACTGCTCATTATTCTGTGTAATCGTTAACACAGTTTCACTATCCATGAAGAAACCAACGCAAGAATAGAAGGCATCACACCTGTGATGGGAATTACAAATAAAGTTCAAATTTTAGGTTGTAAAGACAATGTCCGAAATAGTTACTGGACATTAAGTCGGTTTTTAAGAATGGAAGAGGTATGAAAAAATGTAAGGGAATGTCTTAAAAAGTTAATCCAAAGGAATTTCTAATGACACATTAGCATCTCAGAATAAATCTCAACCTAAACAGTCCAACAAACCCTCCAGAGTTTAATAGCAAAGAAATCAGGTAGGCTGTTTGTATTTCATTTTGGGAAAGCACTTACGGAACAAGGAAAGATTGTTCACAATGTGGAAAAGCCAATAGAGGGTATAAGATCACAGATGCTATCACAGGCCCACCAGAGGTACCGGCATTCTTTTATAAAGAACTGAACAGCTTGTCTGCTAACTGGACACTTTTAGTGATTATTCTGCAATTAACCCATTCAAAGAATACTCTTTAGTTAGGTGCTTAAGATATCACCAGAAATAAAAAGGGCACTTCTGCTATAAATAGAGTTCTTGCTGTTCCCATTTCTTGGTTCTAAAAGTCTGAATTTTAGATTCTAAAAATGAAAATTTTCATCATAGCTATAAACACACAAGTCTATTCCACCATGACCGAAATAAGCAAAACCTTTTACTTTTTCAAAGCCTAGTTGTCAGCTGAACTAAGAAAGCATTTTCTGAAATTTTTTTAACTGTCTCCGACTTAGAGCACTATAGGTCTACCTCCACAACTTTCAATAGGACTTACCTATGTTTCAGACAGAATTCTGTTTCCTCTGCTTCGGATCTTTGCTTCTCAAGGAGTTTGTTACAAGAACAGAACATCAGGCCCCACCACAGATGGGCAGAATCAGAATTTGCACTTTAAAAACATCCCCAGGTGGAGAATGAATACATATATATGTATGGCTGAGTCCCTTCGCTCAGTCTGAAACTACCACTGTTAACTGGCTATACCCCAAAACAAAATAAAATAAAAAGTTTAAAGTCTGGGGGAAAGAAATATAGTTAGGATGGTAATATATCTGTTGTATTAAAAAGATACAAAAATATCATAGAACTAATGAAAAGTATTTTTATTAAATCAGCATGTGATCACTGAAGCATGTCATTTACTTGGACAAATAAATTCTCCCAGGCTTCTTTAAAAAAAAAAAATATATATATATATATATATATATATATATCTCCAGGTGAATCACATGCACAATAAGGTCCAAGAAACACTGCTTTAAAAAGACTGCAAATGCTGCATTGTCCATTAATCTTCATAGAAGAATTCCCTTTCTTTTACTCAAGGAAAACTTCCACTTTCCAAAGTCAGTTTTCTGTTAAAAACATCAGCTTATAAAAGGAAACACAATTCTCTTTATATATATATATATATATATATAAAACAACTTCCAGAAGTATCAGATTTCGAGGTCAGGGAAGTTCATTTTAAGTCACTGGTTTTCAAAGGGTTGTCCACCTGCCAATAGCACTAGCATCACCTGAGAACTTGAACCTGATTCTCTATCAAAACACGCAATGTGTTCTTAAAAGCCGTCCAGGTGCACACTCAAATTTGAGACTGGTCTGCAAAGTTAATTGTTCACAGAGTCACCTGGGAAGCGTGTTAAACAGTGGGTTACCCAATCTGTGGCCAGACCTATTGGATCAGAATCTCTGAACAGTGAACACAGCAAATATGCATCTTAAATTAGACCCCATGTAACTCGGATGTAGGTGATGAGGGGATTGCATTGAGGACAGAGATTTACAGCCGTGCTTCTCAGACTCTGCTGCATGTGAGAGTCATCTGGAGAGCTGAGTCCAAGGTCACATTCCACACTGTAAGTCAGAAATTCTGGAGGTGGGACCCAGGCATCAGCACTATTTCATACAAATAATTTTAATGTGCACCCAAGTTTGAGAAAGTGTTCTTAGCATTAGGAAAGAATGACAGCAGGTAGCGATGTAACATGGTGAAAAGGGTAAGTAACTACCTCTAAGAACTTTTTTTTTTCAGCAGTATGGTGAGGAACCACCTAAAGATTAAAAAATAAATGCAAAGACCCTTGTGGTTTCCACTTTAAAGTGTATCCATAATGACGACTTTCCCTTGCTTTACATGCCAGATGAATTCTTTCCAGGCTTGAGAGAAGAAAAAAAAGGGTATCAGCAGCAGCTGTTAGTTGTCCCACAATAAATACTTTTCCTAACTAAGGTTTTTTGCTGGAAGATAAAAAATGACTTGAGGCTGCTGGACTCGTTTAGCAGTTATGCTATGAAAGGTCATACACACTTTCATTCACCTTCTTAGCTCATGTTGCCAAAAAATTAGGAGAAACACATGTAATGAATATTTTCACCTATAGGTGTTTTTGATGGCGTTTTTAGCAGTTACTCAGCTTCCACTGGTCTTTCTTAAAAACTATTTAGTTTTATCAGGGAAATTCTGCCCTCTGGTGCTTCTGTGTGATAACAGCAGGCTGTGCAGTGCTTCAGAGAAAAGTGATGTTCATGCAGTTCAACATAATGCAGAGACCAAGTCACTGTACAGTTGCCTGCAGAGACAGATAAAGCTTTAGTATGCTTCTAAGGAATTTAGCCACCCCATGCAAAGAGTTGACTCATTGGAAAAGACCCTGATGCTGGGAGGGATTGGGGACAGGAGGAGAAAGGGACGACAGTGGATGAGATGGCTGGATGGCATCACTGACTCGATGGACATGAGTTTGGGTGAACTCCGGGAGTTGGTGATGGACAGGGAGGCCTGGCATGCTGCAATTCATGGGGTCGCAAAGAGTCGGACATGACTGAGCGACTGAACTGAACTGAATCAGTTATTTGGTTATAAAGTAAATTTTACTTTTTTTATAAAGAGAGTAAATGCCAAGGTAAAATTCCTTCAGTTCAGTTCAGTTCAGTTCAGTTCTGTCACTCAGTCGTGTCCGACTCTTTGCGACCCCATGAATCGCAGCATGCCAGGCCTCCCTGTCCATCACCAACTCCCGGAGTTCACCCAAACTCATGTCCATTGAGTCAGTGATGCCATCCAGCCATCTCATCCCCTGTCGTTCCCCTTCTCCTCTTGCCCTCAATCCCTCCCAGCATCAAGGTCTTTTCCAATGAGTCAACTCTTCTCATGAGGTGGCCAAAGTACTGGAGTTTCAGCTTTAGCATCATTCCTTCCAAAGAGCACCCAGGGCTGATCTCCTTTAGAATGGACAATTTGGATCTCTTTGCAGTCCAAGGGACTCTCAAGAGTCTTCTCCAACACCACAGTTCAAAAGCATCAATTCTTCGGCACTCAGCCTTCTTCCCAGTCCAACTCTCACATCCATACGTGACCACTGGAAAAATCATAGCCTTGACTAGACAGACCTTTGTTGGCAAAGTAATGTCTCTGCTTTTTAATATGCTGTCTAGGTTGGTCATAACTTTCCTTCCAAGGAGTAAGCATCTTTTAATTTCATGGCTTCAATCACCATCTGCAGTGATTTTGGAGCCCAGAAAAATAACGTCAGCCACTGTTTCCACTGTTTCCCCATCTATTTCCCATGAAGTGATGGGACCAGATTCCATGATCTTCATTTTCTGAATGTTGAGCTTTAAGCCAACGTTTTCACTCTCCACTTTCACTTTCATCAGGAGGCTTTTTAGTTCCTCTTCACTTTCTGCCATAAGGGGGTGTCATCTGCCTATCTGAGGTTATTGATATTTCTCCCAGCAATCTTGATTCCAACTTGTGTTTCTAATACTCTTTAAAAGGGAAAATCTGGTCTCTTTTCTGAGCAAGTAGATTTGTATGAGAGTTGTTCTTTACTGACATGTAAAGTGGTCAGGACAGTCATGGGTCTAGGAAACTGGTATTTCTAACATTCTTGTCATCATTAAAAACTTTTAAACTGAATGCAAAGGAGGTGCATTTGAAGTCCATCTAAGAAATACTACTTGTTTGCACAAAATTTATTTGTTCAGTTAACTTCATCTTTCAGAACAGCTTAAAAGACAGTAAAGAAGTCAGTACTAATTTTAATTTCACTGCAACGTTTAGTCCTGTGTCAATTAATATAACTCTCTTACCCTTGCTAATAGCTGCACACCTCAGTCAGTCTCTTCTTTCCTCAGAATGGGCAGCCGAATCCATGTCTACCCAAATGGATCCTTGTTTGTTGGGTCAGTAACAGAAAAAGATGGCGGGGACTACTTGTGTGTGGCAAGAAACAAAATGGGAGACGATCTGACCCTAATGCACGTAAGCTTAAGACGGAAACCGGCCAAAATTGACCACAAGCACCACTTTAAAAAGCAAGTGTTTCACGGGAAAGACTTTCAGGTCGATTGCAAGGCTTCTGGCTCACCCGTGCCCGAGATATCCTGGAGTTTGCCTGACGGGACGATGATAAACAGTGCCATGCAGGCCGATGACAGCGGCCACAGGACCAGGAGGCTCACCCTCTTCCACAACGGAACCTTGTACTTCAACAAAGTTGGGATGGCAGAGGAAGGAAATTACACCTGCTACGCCCAGAACACCCTAGGGAAGGATGAAATGCAAGTCCACCTAACAGTCATAACAGCCGCCCCGCGGATCCAGCAGAGTTACAAGACCAACACGAGAATCACGGCAGGAGACACTGCTGTCCTTGACTGTGAGGTTGTTGGAGAACCCAAGCCAAAAATATTTTGGCTGCTGCCTTCCAATGACATGATCTCATTCTCTAAGGACAGGTACACATTCCATAACAATGGGTCTTTGTCCATCAACGAAGTGAGACTGCTCGATTCTGGGGAGTATGTATGTGTGGCCCGGAATCCCAGCGGGGACGACACCAAAGCGTACAAGCTGGATGTTGTCTCCAAGCCTCCGTTAATCAATGGTCTGTATGCAAACAAAACTGTCATTAAAGCCACAGCTGTGAGACATTCCAAAAGACACTTTGACTGTACAGCGGAAGGGACACCGTCTCCTCAAATCATGTGGATCATGCCCGAGAATATTTTCCTCACGGCTCCATACTACGGGAGCAGAATCACCGTCCACAAAAACGGAACCCTGGAAATCAGGAATGTGAGGCTTTCAGACTCCGCCGATTTCATCTGCGTGGCTCGGAATGAAGGGGGAGAGAGTGTGCTAGTGATACAGTTAGAGGTGGTGGAAATGCTGAGAAGGCCGACGTTCAGAAATCCATTTAATGAAAAAATAGTTGCCCAGCTTGGAAAGCCCACAGCACTGAATTGCTCTGTTGATGGAAACCCACCACCTGAAATCATCTGGATTTTACCAAATGGCACACAGTTTCCCAGTGGACCACACAATTCTCAGTATCTAGTAGCAAGTAACGGTTCGTTTATCATTTATAAAACAACACGGGATGATGCAGGAAAATATCGGTGTGGGGCAAGAAATAAAGTTGGTTACATTGAGAAATTAATTGTATTAGAAATTGGCCGAAAGCCAGTGATTCTAACTTATGAACCAGGGACAGTTTACAGTTTCAGTGGAGACACTGTATTGCTGCCCTGCGTCTCTCTTGGAAGCCCTAAGCCACATGTCAAATGGACTTTGCCAAGTGGTTACATGATAGATAGGCCTCAAATTAATGGAAAATACATATTGCATGAAAATGGCACCTTAGTCATCAAAGAAGCAACAGCTTATGACAGAGGAAACTACATCTGTAAGGCTCAAAACAGTATTGGTCACGCACTGATTACTGTTCCAGTAATGGTGGTAGCCTACCCTCCCCGGATTACAAATCGCCTACCCAGGAGCGTCCTCACAAGGACAGGTGTGGCCGTTCAGCTCCACTGCAAGGCCCTGGGAATCCCCAAGCCAGAAATCACATGGGAGATGCCTGACCACTCCCTGTTCTCAGCGGCAAACAAAGGGAGGACACGTAGAATTCGGCCTTTTTACCCACAAGGTACCCTAGTCATTCGGAATCCGCAAACCTCGGATTCTGGGATATACAAATGCACAGCAAAGAATTCACTTGGAAGCGATTATGCAACAACTTACATTCAAGTAATCTAATAGAACATAAAACTGCCTGAACAAAGTCAACATCTGGACAGAATTTAGTTTTTGGAAGAAGTTTAATCAAAGGCAGCCATAGGCGTGTAAATGAATTTGAATACATTTACAATATTAAATTTATAATTGACATGCAAAAAAAAGGACTTATAAATAAATGCATTATGAATTGATACTGATTTTTCTTGAATGGATCTCAAAACAAACTTTTAACTTAAGGCACTTTTATTTTGCCAACAAATAACAATGAACAGTAAGAGGAAACTCTTGACCATAAAATAACAAATATCTAATGTACCTGAATTCTTCATTAAAGAATGGACTTTCTTTTCTTTCACTACTGTTTGCCTAGTGTCCGCCTTCTATCAAGGTTACAAGCATGGCACTGAGGACAAGACACAATGGAAAGGATTAAATCTGCAGTCTTGATGTAAGTTTGCCATCCTGATGTATAAATATTGCAGTTGTTTTATAAATATTTTACTAAAACCCACAGAAACTAAGCACTGTTCTATAATTCACCATTTTGTACATACTGAAAATTTTCATTGATGGGGAATACAAAAAAATGTTTTAATAACTGCATTTAAAAATAAATGCAGGCTGACTTTTCCTCTTGTAAAAAGCAACTTAACACCCACACATCAAAAATGTTAAAAGAGGGGTGATAACATCTATCCCAAATAAAGCCATTAAAAAGCTTTTAAAATACATCGACACTTCTTTATAACTTCAAAATCTAGCTCAGGCACCCCTGGTTTGGAATTGTTCATAAGGAAAATCTTCTTAGGAGGAATCACTGCTTTATGAGCATTTATTTCATTAAGTGAGCATCCTTTACGTGGTAGGGAAATGTTTGGGAAAATTTGGATTGAATACATATAATAAAGTGTCACTGTACTGATCATCTCTACAAAATCTTACTTTTTGTAATTCACTGAATTTATTTATATCACGTGCTTAATTCAACCTGAATTAATTTAAGGACATTATGATTAATCTTTTCTAACTCTAGAGACTAGCATTTTCCAGTGTAATTTCTCCAGCATCTATTTAAATATTTGTCTATTATTTAAGAAGAATTATAGGAGCCTTAATAAATGAAAAATGAGAAAATGTCATCAGTTTTGCTCAAGTATCTCAGCACACAAAACTGAGAACTACGTTTGCCCCTGTGTATCATTTTAGGAAGATGGGGGTGGGGGACACTTCACTGTGTCTTCATCACACCAAGTTTCGGCTTGCTCCACCTTAAGAGGTAACCTGTTTCCTACTTTCTCTGGTTTTGGTATCCGGTGACCACAAGTGATCAAAGGATACTCATTCTAACAGAGATCTCATTCTATTTCCGGGCCAAGAGGGATCAATCAGAGGACAAATGGAACCCTTTTAGGGAGGGGCCTACAGTGTAAACAGGTATTTGAAAGGGATTCCTATGTCAAGCTCCATTCTATTTCAAAGTCTTTAACAGGAACTGGGGGCTCCATTTTTCCTAAGATAACTTCCTCCCTGTCTCACCAAGCAAATTATCAGGTTTTTCCGAAGGACAGGGTTATCCTTTGTGATCATTTCAAGATAAATTAATGCATATTCTAAAAAGAAAACAAAACTCACATGAGAGAGGATTAAGTGGAAGGAAATATAAGAACAGATTGAAAATTCTGGTTTCTCTCTGTATAGTACACAGGGGAAAACCAGTTCTAGGTGTTTCCTCAACTCTCTGTAGAATCTTCAATCATACAGCCTTAGCATATCTTAGCTTTCCCACCTAAAAAATAGGAGACGACAACAAAAAGGTATGCCCCACAGCCTTCATGTGCAAAATGATTAATAAATTAATTTCACTAACTTCTGTAAAATATAAAGTGCATACAAATGCTATGCAATTATAACACTCATTCTTGAAACAGTCTTACTGCTGTTTGCAATATTGAGCTACAAATATATACGATTCAAACTGAAAGTGGCATTTCAAACACCAGTAATTCTTGAAAAGACGAAAAATAACAATCAGGACAGAACATGACTCGTACTCACTAGGCACGACATTCACATTTCGGTTGTTTGTGCCAAGGCAGTCGTTATATATTACTTTGAAGAAAAATAACTTTATGAACTCTATCACTCTGAAAAGGGAAAAAAAACAAGAAAACCAAACCTGATATACAAAACTAGCTGAAATGTCAAGATTCATCTGAAAGCAGATAAAACATGTTAATTTAGTGAAAAGAATGGTCTTTAATGTTTTGGCAAAGTCTTTCTCAGCCCGGAGTAAACATGAAATGAGTGGGCTGGAGTGAAATTGTTTCACAGTGTACAAAGCGGTTCACATGGATGCTGCCACAGCAAAGTAAGCGGACATGGATTTGAGGTCATTTGCATGAGTCAAACTTTGCAATGAGTAACTCACCTAGGAAGATATAAATTATTTAGATAATGATTTGCAAAGGAAATGATCTACTGAAGTTGTACCAACTACATTTTAAAAAAGTAGTTCTACATGGTTTGCTCATTATAGACAAATCTATTCACAGTATGTGCGACTATATTACATGTAAATTCATATGGCAAAAGAAAATGAATTAACACAGAACATGGGAAAATATCCCCCACATGTTTTAAAATGCCCTGCAATTTTTCACATTCAAAATTTTATGCATCTAAGTCTAAAAAAATATTATATGGAATACTCTTAAGTTACACAAACTGATAATAATTTACTGTATTTTTTACTCTAATAGGAGCAAATTACCACATACTTGAACAAAGTTAAAATAGTTACTATTTCTTTATAATAAATTTGATGTATAATTTACTTTACTTGTGCTTTTTGCACCAATTTATAAATACAGTATATGCAATACACAACCAAGACAGACACCAACATTAATAATTAAATTCAAAATAGCAAATACTTACCATATAAAATAAACAGCAAATACATCTCTTATGAAAACCAGAGCCCTCTGGACTTGGGGGCCATACTCTGGAAACCATGTCAAGTTTGAGCACTGTGGAATCTCAGGCCAGCTGCGAGATTTTTTTTTTTCCCTCAAGTTGGCATAAAGGTTCAGGAGAACCAAAACTGGACAGAGTCATTTTTGCCAAATCTGGCAAACAGTTGGATCAATTCCACTGTGGTTCATTCCAGCCTTTAGAATTTACATGCTGTACCTTCACAAAGACTCTGGTCAATGATCTTGCCATGGAAAAATTTAGTACAGCTACTCCTAACGGGTTTCCATGTACCTCAGGGTGGCTCTCACAGAAGCCCTGGGTTAAGTTCTTGGTCTAAGAAGTTTAAGTTCTAAGCAACAATCTGTTTCAGCACCTTTTGACCACAACAAAAGCAAAGAAAAATCCTACATAAATAAGAACAAAGTTCATAAAGTGCTTATGAAATTACAAATATTTTAAATTAGAGCAATGCAAATTCATGTCCACTTCACCACCAAAGGTGACTGCAGAGTAAATGCATCACCTTCCTGTCAAGATCTGACATGCCTTTCAAATCAGTAGTTTGGTCCAGCACAGTTTGCCCAAAAAAAAAAAAAAAAAAAAATCATCATCAATGAATACATAAATATTTTAAATCCACCATAATTCCTTCTTTCTATAACTACGAGATTCAATAAGAGCACCAATTTTAAAAAGTCTGCTACCAAACTCTTCCTGCAGTAGGCCCACACATCTACATTTTTAAACCTACTTTGCAAGTTGAATGAAATGAAACCAAACCACACCCTTTCCTTTACTTTTTGTTTCAATACCTTTGTATGAAATGTGGCGTAAAATATAGGAAAACTTCAAAGAAATGAAAAAACAGACATTTCCAAAGATGACTAATGCAGTAAATGTGATTTTCTATTTTTCAGTGCAAACAAAAAAGTTTGTATCTTTGTCCTCTTCCAGACTCAGAAGTGTGAAGGATGCCCATAGGGAGTCACTCCTTGCTGTGGCTGGTTACCTAGTGAGAGAAAAAAATTCAAACAAAATTGCAGATGCAAAATTATGCTACATAGAGATGGTATACACGTGTCACTGCTTTCAGTACCAGCCTCAGGAACAGGAGACCAGACTGGCCCGGGAGTCTAACACTAGACAGACACTTGAGTGGCCAGGTCTTAACAGCACCCTTGGATTCATTCTGCAGAGAGGCCAGCTCTACATCACGGTCCCATACCTGCCAGCAAAAGGCCTTGGGATGTGGCTAACTGGCCCATCAAAATTCTCTATCCCTGAACCACCTAAATACTAATATTAAAAAGGACTGTTAAGTATCATAAAACATTAAAGGTTCTCAAAACTTCATAAAAGTACATTAGAGATTCTACTTTAACACTGACATTATAATAGTTGAAAGAGAAGTAGCTTGAAGTGGGCAGTTTCCTGGAAATGGCCATAGATACATCAGAGAGAACTAGGCAAGAGTGTATGCGCGTGAGAGAGAGGCTGCGTGTATGAGACGCGAGCGTATGCCTATGCACATATGTCTATGCACACAGACAAAGAACCATGCACAGGTTCAAAAAAATGACACAGGCTTAGAAACAGCTACTGCTCGCACAACTCTGGTGGGACTGTTCAAATCCAGAGGCCCCATGCAAACAGACTATGGCATAAACGGAGCCCTCTGGAGATGTGCAGAGGGCAGCTCAGCTCAGTCGCCCTTATTCAACAAAGAAGACCAGCGCCACTGCTAATGTCAGGCAGCAGAATCTATACCGTGGTTAAAAGGTGGCTCTGGAACGAGTCACTCTGAGTTTTAGTCCCAGCTGTTGGCTGAGTAACCTTGGGCAGACACGTCAGTGTCCCTGTTCTCTAGTTGTTTTCTCATGTGTAATATGGGAATAGCAATAATACCTTATCACAGGTAAAGAATCTGCCTGCAATGTGGGAGACCAAGGTTCAGTCCCTGGGTTGGTTAGATCCCCTGGAGGAAGGCATGGCAACCCACTCTAGTATTCTTGCCTGGAGAATCTCATGGACAGAGGAGCCTGACGGTCTACAGTCCGTGGGATCACAAAGTGTCGGCTACAACTGAGTGACTAACATGAGGTGGTGTAGAAATTAAGCAAATTAACACATGTAAAGTCATAGTAACTGGGGGCCCCAAACCTGCCCCCTAGTACACTTGAGGGCATCAGCCAAGATGCCCTCAGGGGCATCTAGCTTTGCAAGAAAAGAACCTGTTGTTTCTTGGGGTCCCCCAGATGGAAAGAAACATTCCAAGACTCAGATGGAAGCAACAGGAAAACATCTTTGCTGAACTCAAGGAAAAGACTAAGGGCTTTTGCAGGAAAAGAAGCCTTCAAACCAAGACTGACACAGTAGGGACAGCCAGGACTAAAGCAAACAGGAAAGCAGCGAGGAAGACTGTGGTTTTTGAGGAGTGGCCAAGCGTGTGTAGCTCCACCTCCTGGAAGCCGTGTATTTCTGAGGGAGCGTACTTACTGGAAAGCTGCTTCTGGAGCTGCCGCACCAGGGCAGCCGTCTGCTGTTGCTGCTGGGTCTGCTGCAAGCCTTGCCTGGGGAACTGTCATCGGGAGAAAGGAAAGAGTCAGCACCGATTAAAGATAAGAACAGAAAGCCTGCAGCCATGCCTGGTCACACCTGGCCTTCACCTGAAAGTGTCTGATGCATTCCAAACCCATCTCCAGGTGGGGACGTAGCCTTTACCGGAGGAGCCCAGAGGAAGGAGTCCAGCAGTGCCCAGTGGTTCACAAATCCTTGTTCCCTCACCCATCACCAGCTGACTAGTTGGTGTCACTACATTACAAACCATTTGCAGCAGCAAACTGAAAGCTGCCTGGTGGGAGGATTGGGTCAAGTACCACAGGCCTGGCTTTGGGTGAATGGAGACAAGAGCGTGGGCGCAGAGGCCTGGGCCCCAGTGGGATTGCACCTTCCTGCTTGGTGGAGGAGGGGAGTTGGGTAGGGTGAGACCAGAGAGGCACCGAGGAGGACCACACTTCGAGGCGGCGCTGGCTTCCAGAGTCCTGCGTGTGCAGAATAATCCGAGGGCCTGAGTGCCCTGGTTCTAGCCATTAAGTTGATTCAAGAAATTGCGGTAGTTATTCCAAAGAGGGGGGAAAAAAACCTATGTGGCAGAAGTAAAATCACCTTTGATTAACATCATTCATAGTGCTGATTTACTTTTTTCCTTAACCTTCAGATTTCAGAGTGTCACTCTAGTCTTCCTTTCTACCTCTCCCCCGCTTCTTTCAGCCGGGCCTATGACTGTCCTAACAAAGGATGCGTTCTGATGCAAGGTTATCTTAATCACGTACACATTGGAATTAATTAACTTACCTCCACAGGCCCATCCCCCACCCACCTCAGGATGGAGCGCTGGCCCACTGACCTCCTGACCTCTAAGCGGGGACGGGGTGCACCCTGGAGATGGCAGGGCAGAAGCAGAGTCAAATCTCTGGTGTGTTTTCCTTTGCTTAGGAATAATGTGTTGGGTGTTTTCCTCCATTGCTATGACATCCAACAAATGAGTTATCCACATCCAGGTGCTTTTCTGGATTCCAGGACACCAAAGTGCGTAAACACAGCCCTTGCCTCCTGACAGCCGTGTCCTGACACCTGACACCTCTGACACCGCTATCAGTGAGCAAAGGGGCAAAGTACCGGCAACACTTGGCTTAAACCTGCACTGCCGACTGACAGGCTCCACAGACACGCCGGCCTTCCTCTGACTCGCGGAACACAAACCTTCCTCTCTACCAGCTTTGGCAGAACAGCCTGCAGCACTGCCCAGGCCCCTCTTCTTCCATAAATATGACTTCTCTTTTTCCTTCGGGTTGGAGGGCGGGGGCAGGGCATGCATCCATATTCATACAAAGGAAGGCAATCTGGCTCAATAAGTTCCACGACCCAATGTTTTTCACTTGAAAAGAAGAATAATATTATCTGGCTAATTTGGAATTCCAGAGGCATTATGAAAAATTTCTGACTGGAACACATGAACTCCTTGAGGAAAATCATATGACAATTCCAACCTTATCTTCGATTAAAAGTTAATGCAATTATTTAAGTATTTATTTCTGCCATTATGAGTATTTTTAAAGCAAGTGTTCAACACAGTATGATATTGACATAATGATGAATTAATTTTAAAAGCCATCTTTCCAAAGCTTTCTGTTAGCATGCTTTCCTGGCCACCCAACTATGGCAACCTGAGTTCAAGATGAAAAGAAATTACAGAGCACAATAGTGTAAACATTATTTTCTTAAAAGCTCGAAGCAACTTTAAAGAAAAAAATCATAGCCTGCTAACATAGTTAATTTAATCATAACAACTCATGAGCTTTAAAAGTATTTTTCAAATCAATAACCATAATACAGACCAAAGGCTGAAATGCCAAATCTAATTCTTCAGCAAGGGCACTCACTCTTTTCCAGATGCTCTTCCTTCACAGAAGACAAGTGACTTAAGTAAGCAAATGACAACTCCCGATTTAATTTCTAAGCACGGGCTTTTCTCATATTTTCTTTCTTAGAGGAAAGTTCTATTTTCTGATGACACTTCCTGAAAAAGCACTGGTTCTGTTGTAAGTCCGTTTTGACTCTTAGGTACACTTACAGAAATGACGAACCTGCCCACAGGGGTGTTGATGATGACTGTCCACATGACCCAGCTGCTGTTGCCAACAAGGGAACAGCCTGATAAGGAACTAGTAGTCAAAAGCAGTATATCAAATACACGTGCATTTTGAGGTCCCCTGCATTCAATTTCCTCTTTCAAAGCTTTCCATACTTCTCCTACTCCTCTTGACCTCTGTTACGGGTTGAATTATTTTTCCCCCGAAAGATTCACTAGCATCCTAACCATCAATTCAGTTCAGTTCAGGAGCTCAGTAGTGTCCGACTCTTTGCAAACCCATGAATCACAGCATGCCAGGCCTCCCTGTCCATCACCAACTCTCGGAGTTCACTCAGACTCATGTCCATCAAGTCAGTGATGCCATCCAGCCATCTCATCCTCTGTCTTCCCATTATCCTCCTGCCCCCAATCCCTCCCAGCATCAGAGTCTTTTCCAATGAGTCAACTCTTCGCATGAGGTGGCCAAAGTACTGGAGTTTCAGCTTTAGCATCATTCCTTCCAACGAAATCCCAGGGCTGATCTCCTTCAGAATGGACTGGTTGGATCTCCTTGCAGTCCAAAAGGCTCTCAAGAGTCTTCTCCAACACCACAGTTCAAAAGCATCAATTCTCCAGCACTCAGCTTTCTTCACAGTCCAACTCTCACATCCATACATGACCACAGGAAAAACCATAGCCTTGACTAGGACGGACCTTTGTTGGCAAAGTAATGTCTCTGCTTTTGAATATGCTATCTAGGTTGGACATAACTTTCCTTCCAAGGAGTAAGCATCTTTTAATTTCATGGCTGCAGTCACCATCTGCAGTGATTTTGGAGCCCAAAAAAATAAAGTCTGACACTGTTTCCACTGTTTCCCCATCTATTTCCCATGAAGTGATGGGACTGGATGCCATGATCTTCGTTTTCTGAATGTTGAGCTTTAAGCCAACTTTTTCACTCTCCACCTTCACTTTCATCAAGAGGCTTTTTAGTTCCTCTTCACTTTCTGCCATAAGGGTGGTGTCATCTGCATATCTGAGGTTATTGATATTTCTCCCGGCAATCTTGATTCCAGCTTGTGCTTCTTCCAGTCCAGCGTTTCTCATGATGTACTCTGCATATAAGTTAAATAAACAGGGTCACAATATACAGCCTTGACGTACTCCTTTTCCTATTTGGAACCAGTCTGTTGTTCCATGTCCAGTTATAATTGTTGCTTCCTGACCTACATACAGATTTCTAAAGAGGCAGGTCAGGTGGTCTGGTATTCCCATCTCTTTCAGAATTTCCCACAGTTTATTGTGGGAATAATAATCTTCACACAGTCAAAGGCTTTGGCATAGTCAATAAAGCAGAAATAGATGTTTTTCTGGAACTCTCTTGCTTTTTCCATGATCCAGCAGATGCTGGCAATTTGATCTCTGGTTCCTCTGCCTTTTCTAAAACCAGCTTGAACATCAGGAAGTTCACGGTTCACGTATTGCTGAAGCCTGGCCTGGAGAATTTTGAGCATTACTTTACTAGCATGTGAGATGAGTGCAATTGTGTGGTAGTTTGAGCATTCTTTGGCATTGCCTTTCTTTGGAACTGGAATGAAAACTGACCTTTTCCAGTCCTGTGGCCACTGCTGAGTTTTCCAAATTTCTGGCGTATCTAGTGCAGCACTTTCACAGCATCATCTTTCAGGATTTGAAATAGCTCAACTGGAATTCCATCACCTCCACTAGTTTTGTTCGTAGTGATGCTTTCTAAGGCCCACTTGACTTCACATTCCACATCACCAGATGGTCAACACTGAAATCAGATTGAGTATATTCTTTGCAGCCAAAGATGGAGAAGCTCTATACAGTCAACAAAAACAAGACCAGGAGCTGACTGTGGCTCAGACCATGAACTCCTTATTACCAAATTCAGACTGAAATTGAAGAAAGTAGGGAAAACCACTAGACCATTCAGGTATGACCTAAATCAAATCCCTTATGATTATACAGTGGAAGTGAGAAATAGATTTAAGGGCCTAGATCTGATAGACTGCCTGATGAACTACGGAATAAGGTTCGTGACACTGTGTAGGAGATAGGGATCAAGACCATCCCCATGGAAAAGAAATGCAAAAAAGCAAAATGGCTGTCTGGGGAGGCCTTACAAATAGCTGTGAAAAGAAGAGAAGCGAAAGGAGAAAAGGAAAGATATAAGCACCTGAATGCAGAGTTCCAAAGAATAGCAAGAAGAGATAAGAAAGCCTTCCTCAGCGATCAATGCAAAGAAATAGAGGAAAACAACAGAATGGGAAAGACTAGGGATCTCTTCAAGAAAATTAGAGATACCAAGGGAACATTTCATGCAAAGATGGGCTCGATAAAGGACAGAAATGGTATGGACCTAACAGAAGCAGAAGACATCAAGAAGAGGTGGCAAGAATACACAGAAGAACTGTACAAAAAAGATCTTCACGACCCAGATAATCACGATGGTGTGATCACTGACCTAGAGCCAGACATCCTAACCATCAGTACATCAGAAAGTGACTTCAGTTGGAAACAGAGTCTTTTTTTAAAAAAAGGGAAATTTGGACACAAACACGAGGAGAACATCATGAAAGGATGAAAGGGAAGATCAAGTGATGAGTCTGCAAGCTGATGAATGCCCAAGATTGCCAGGAAACTATCAGAAGCTCAGAGAGAGGTGTGGCCCAGGCTCTCGGAGAAACTGGCTCCACCGACTCAAGGATCTTGCACTTCTAGCCTCCAGAACGATGAGACCGTAAATTTCTGATTGTTCAAGCCACACCCGTGGTGGTGTATCATTCCAACAGCCCTGGCAAACAAACACAACCTCACCAGGCTTCCACCACTTTCCAGGGCCCAGACTGACATCTAACAGCCTTCGATGATTCTAAGCCATCTGGCGGCAGGAAGCGAGCCTGGCACATCACCTCTGTGCTCCGCGACCTTAGGCACCGTGCTGGCCTCCACTGCACATCTGAGTATACACATGCAGACTTGTGAATGTCACCAGACAGCAGGAGGGCAAGTCATGAGGAGGGTGGTGGCATGTTTGCACCATCCCTTCTCCCCTGAGTCTGCAGGAAGGACAGCTGTGAGTGAGTCAGAGCTGGTGTCTCTTCAATAGCCAGTTTACCACTCTATCACCAGCAAGCAAACAAGCAGGAGAGGAAGAACCCTAGCCAGTAACAAGAACTGGATCTGCTAGAGACGATTATAATAAATCTCAGTAGAACTAATAAGAAAAGGAACTGTACCTAAAGATAAAAAGAAATAAATTGTGTTAAAATTGCTGAGGCTTTGTGTCATGGCTCTTCTGAAAATATACAACTAGAACCTTTTTCTTATACTTCTATTTTCTTTCACTGTGAGGGGAAAGAAAAAAAAAAGAGCAATGGAATATAAAACAAAATATCCCCAGCATCACTAACTTGCAACTAGGAATGATCTAAATGTTCAACAGTAGGTAGGGTGGTTAAACAAGTAGTAGCAGAGCAGTACTATGGACTGACTTCTTCACAGCTATTCACAATGACAAATACGCATTATATTAATAAGCTTAAGAGGATATGTAAATAAGCATGCTGTAATTAAGTATGCAAAAAAGAATGATACTAATGCAAAAGTCCAAGATCATTGGTCATCCCTATAACTTCTAATTTGGAAATTATCTGAAGTCTATCACTCTAAGTGATAAGTTTCTCAGTTCATCTTAAAACTTAGGATGTACAACACATCTGCCTTTGTACGAATAGCTGCTGACTAGATTATAATGTATTGGGCTTCCCGGGTGGCTCAGTGGTAAAGAATCTGCCTGCAGTGCAGGAGACCTGAGTTCAATTCCTGGGTTGGGAAGATCCGCTGGACAAGGGCATGGCAACCCACTCCAGTACTCTTGCTTGGAGAATCCCATGCACAGAGGAGCCTGGCGGGCTACAGTCCATGATGTCTCAAAGAGTCAAACACAACTGAAGCGGCTAAGTAGCAGCAGCAGATTATAATGTATTGCTCTAAATATCAAAATAAAACATTGTGCTTCTCAAGGTAGCTTTTTAAAAGCTGAAAAAAAAAAAAGCCTACTGTGGATTTTACTTTCTATTTAGATGACTGTGAATGGAGGTATTTGTTTCTCTAGAATTATTTTCCTTGGAATACACTGAAGAAGAATCATGAGCCTGACATTACTGACCCACTAAGTCCCTGGGATAGAAGTGTCTTAAGCCAGTGAGTGAAATACAACCTGCTGCATTAAAACATATCAATACTGACTTAGAAGTCAACCCTGAATGTGTGATATATGTTCTCTACACACATAAAATTATTAAACATTATGAAACTATTAGAAAAGTAGAAAGGTACTAAGTTTTGCTGTATGCTGCTACTGCTGCTAAGTCACTTCAGTCGTGTCCGACTCTGTGTGACCCCATAGACATCAGCCCAGCAGGCTCCTCTGTCCCTGGGATTCTCCAGGCAAGAACACTGGAGTGGGTTGCCATTTCCTTCTCCAATGCATGAAAGTGAAAAAGTGAAAGTGAAGTCACTCAGTCGTGTCAGACCCTCAGCGACCCCATGGACTGCAGCCCACCAGGCTCCTCCATACGCTTAATTCTAGTGCAATATGGGACCTGGGTCTCCTCTCAGTTCTGTATAAGTGGGCCTCCTGATAACAATTATAACGAAAATAGTTTGAAGTTAATTTCCACCCCAGTCATATAATTTTAACTTTGTGATAGAATAAAAAAATTTTTTCCCAGTCAGTTCAGTCACTCAGTCGTGTCTGACTCTTTGAGACCCCATGGACTGCAGCACGCCAGGTTCCCTGTCCATCGCCAACTCCCAGAGCTTACTCAAGCTCATGTCCATTGTGTCGGTGATGCCATTCAACCATCTCATCCTCTGTCGTCCCCTTCTCCTCCAGCCTTCAATCCTTCCCAGCATCAGGGTCTTTCAAATGAGTCAGTTCTTCCCATCAGGTGGCCAAAGTATTGGAGTTTCAGCTTTAGCATCAGTCTTTCCAATGAATATTCAGGACTGATTTCCTTTAGGATTGACAGACTGGATCTCCTTGCAGTCCAAGGGACTCTCAAGAGTCTTCTTCAACACCACAGTTCAAAACCATCAATTCTTTGGTGCTCAGCTTTCTTTACAGTCCAACTCTCACATCTATACATGACTACTGGAAAAACCATAGCTTTGACTAGATGGACGTTTGTTGGTAAACTAATGTCTCTGCTTTTTAATATGCTGTCTAGGTTGGTCATAGCTTTTCTTCCAAGGAACAAGCGTCTTTTAATTTCATGGCTGCAGTCTATTACATTTCAAGGATTTCTTTAAAAATGAAGATCAAACTGGCCAATGCAGGGGTGTATTAAATTCTTTGGGTTTTCTATTTCCATCTTATGGGGGCATTATCAGCCCATCACCACCTAACTGCACTCTATCCCACCTAATATACTAGAGCCCTGGCCACACTGTTCCTTCTTACTAAAAACTGAAAAACCACCCATCTTTCAAATTCTGTCTTGGAAAAGAATCTACATCAGTGTTTTCCAAAGTGGGAGAGACATGCAGTCATACAGCTTATCTCAGGCATGGTGCTCACTCACCCAACTCCCGTGGCCGAATTACCTGCAGAGTAAATACTTATTTTCACAGGTATTTCCAACACATGACAAGTGATGTGCCCACTACCATTGACAGCAGTGATAAAACGCTTCTTTTTAGAATATGTTCAAGGAAATAGGAAAAGAGGCAATTTAAAGAAAAACAGTAGGTAAATAATAAAGAAGGAATATGGCATTGGCAAAAGTAAAAACTACTGAGGTTTGACACACGTTGCTTGATACTATGCATAACATTTCAGAATTTGGTTTACAAAGTCACAGAAGCAAATTATAAGATTACATGAAAAATTCACAAAGTTACATGAATTCCATGAAAATTCTTGAAGCAAATGCTAACACAGGCTAAAATTGGGAGTTTCTTTCACATCAATAAAGATAATACCTTAGAAAGTACTCTCATGTTTCTTTGGGATTACTCAAAGGAAACTCAAAGCCAAGTACAACAATATACTAAGCATACCCATTATAAGTTATCATTTTAACATTGTTTACAAAAAATTTGGTTTCTCAATATAAACATTTAGTCTATAGAATGCAGAGGTCTAAAGAAATTTGAAGAGGAAAAATTATATGACCTCCTGAACCCTAAATATTTATTTATACCTTCCATGAAAACAAATATACTGACTACAACAATAACACAATCCTTCTCTGATAAAGTTCTAGGGAGGAAACTGGCAGGGTATATTTAGGTTTTTTCAGTTCTTAACAATCTTATGGGACATGAAAAAATGTAATCTGCCTTTGAAGAACCCCAGCAAAAAAAGAATAAAGAAGAAACCCGCACGTTTGGTTTTGAAATGCTAGGCCTTACCAGAGGCTGCTGGGGCTGCATTGTTTGGAGACCAAGGGTCTGACTCTGGGTCTGCGAGGACCCCTGAGGCTGGGGAGGCTGCTGGGGCTGCTGCATCTGGAAAGAAAGAAAAAGAATTACACAGCTAAAGTATGAGGTTAATATCATTCCATGGAGAAGGAATGCCATTGCAACCCACTCCAGTATTCTTGCCTAGAGAATCCCAAGGACAGAGGAGCCCGGAAGGCTACAGTCCATGGGGTCGCAAGAGTCGGACATGACTGAGCGACTATACCACCACCACAATATCATTCCAATTTCCTCCCCAATATATCTTCTATCTGATTATTCTGTTCTAACAAAGATGACATGCACCTGGCTCCTCCATCTTTTTCTCGCCACACATCATTCATCTTCAAGGGCAATACCCAAGTCTGCTCCTCCACACACTCTCAGACTGCTCCAACACTAAGGATCTCCTCTACTGTAGTCAGAGTGATCATAGTCTAAACCACCTGACACTGTCCAGGAACATTCTTTGTACTTAACCATTTCCATTCCTTTAGTGCCATTTGCCCTTCCACACATTTGATCCCATCTTATGCTACCAGGTGAGACAAGGACTGCTCACTAGATATCTTTTCATCCCTTATGACACCCAAAGGAACTCCTGAATTTTTTTTTTTTTTTTAAAAGAAGATTTAGATGTGAGAAGTTCTGGTGTAAATTACCAGCATAAAATTGTAAGCTTATGTCCATGAACGTTGGCTCAAATATATGGCTCTTGGAAAACAGCTCCAAATCACAAAAGAAATATAAACTAGACATCCATCTGGTGGGACACCACAGAGGAGCAGAAAATATTAGGAGGCAGTTTGTCTCGAACTTTAAAGTCTCCTCCACCCAAACACTTCATCCTGATGATGTTAGCACCTGACTTCTTTTTATCTTCTGCATTTTCCACTTGGTTGGCATACTCTCTCCCAAATTATCTTCTTTAGGGCAAGGTAATCAATGGCTCTTGTCAGATGGCATTTTTCTCTAAGTGACAAGAGTCCGGGATTTGGAATCCGAGCTGAGGTCTGGGTGGGCCATTTCCACCACGGAAAATACAAGTTGGATCAGAAATACAGCAACTGCAATAGGAAGCCAATTCTCCATTGAGCTCTCTACGAGCCTGTTCAGGAAAAGTCAACCCAACTTTGTAATCATTAATCTGTCTCTTTATGGAGGAAGCTAATCACCAAAAAAGGAATAAGTGCAAATTCGATGCAGAAACCAATCATTTTTTCTAATCTCCAAGGAATGTGCTGGTAATGAAAAAATTATTAGAAGGACATTATCATGTGAATTGGGTTAAAAAGTACATAGTAACCAATAAGTAAGATTCTCAAAATTTGCAGTAAAAAAATACTAGTGGAAGATAGGAAGTGGTAAATAAATACTATAACAACTTTCCTCCATGATTTGGAAATGAGAAATTTTAAAACAGAGGAAAATGTAAACACCAGTCATAGAAAGTTCTGAAACCTATCCTCAGAACTTGGGGAAACTGTGATTCAAGAAAATATCACCACAAGTATTAACAGTCATATTAACAATAGTATTACCAAATAAGTGCTTTACTTGTATTTGCTTATTAGATTTTCACTATACATGTAAGAAGTGGGCACTATAATCATTTCCATTTTACTTATGACAAAGCTAAAGATTAGAGGGCTTCTGACCACGTTGGAGATTATGTGTATACAGTGAGTGGGGTTGGCCATCTGTAGGCCACACTCCCTGAAATCAATTACCTTATCTTTTCTAAATTTTCCACATGTTAACGGTGAAAACTGGGATGTAATTCACAGCATCTTATAATTGTGAAGCGCAGTTTTGTTGAAGACTTGTGTTGGCTTCAATTGTCCACCTGATGGCACTGCCAACCAGAATTCTTTGGATCATACTGAATTCAGATCTGAAACCCATTTCAGCTAATATTTTCTTCCCACCATCAGTGTCAAGGTTGAGACATGAAAGTTCCTCTGCTGCCCCTTTCTGCATGACTGGTTTATTTCTCATTGACCTCACATGAAGACTATAACCTTTGGATACCCCAGTTTTACTGGAGTTCCCATTCCTGGTGTTGCTTTCTTCTTCTTTCTTAGAAATACATAAAAGGACAGTGCATCTTAAGTTGGATTGCTGATAAGGTTAGAGTCCACTGTATAGATTCATCAAGCAATTTCCTATCCAATAACACAGGACAAGCTTGCTGATAATAAAGACAAATGAAACTGGCAAACATAATAGCTTGCATTCCCTAAACAAGGGAGGCAGAAGTCAGAATGTGTCAAGAGGAAGAGTTCTTTACTTAGGAGACTCAAATATTTATGATGAACAAGCAAAGGGGACAACTGTCTGGACACTACCAGAGACAAGATGAAATATCCCTTTGAAATATCCTCCTTACGTCACTCCAACTTCACAGCCCAATCAGACTAGAGATGTTAAACAAAACATTTACAGGCATTACAGGCACCTCTAGAAATATGATGAAAACTCTGGACAGCTCAATTAAAAAAAAAGAAAAACACACACAAGAAATTTTGAACTCAAATCACATGGTCTGTAGTTAAACAGTGACTGGGGAAACTGAGGCTTACACTATTAAGATAAAGGCATCCAGTTACCCTCCCAAACCTTTGGGAGCAGCAAAGCGATGTCTACATTATGTACTCTCCTGCCTACAACAACCAGGTGGATGCACAGAGGAAGGAAGACCCCTGCCAAATTGGAACTAAATGACACCAATTTAGCTCCTAGTGTCAAATACACAGGATTTCTTGGAACTCGGAAATTATAGTCGGAAGTGTCTGTTATTTCTTAAGGCTGCTAAAGATTCTGCCCACAAATCACTCACTCCCAGCCCCCTACCTGGAGGAGCCTCTGCTGCTGTCGAACCTGTGGCTGTCTGGGTCTCATCGGGTCCTGAGACAAGGGCACTGAGGGAAGGTTTGGATGTGCGGAAGTCAGCACCGCATCGATTCCTCCACCCACCAGAGGGCTCTGCTGAAGCGACTGATGATTCAGCCTGGTAAAGAAGAAAACTTGTTTTCAGGCCCAAGTGTGCTGTCAAAGTTTTTAATCAGTGCTGTGGGAGCTGTACATACACTCACAAAGAAACCATCATGTTCAATAATAACTTTGTACAATTCAAATGCAATAAAGGCCAGAAGTTAAGGTCACCTCGATTCTCAGGGACACATGGTATCACCTGACAAAGGACAGCAAGTATACTTACTACTTACAGTAAGATCGCAACATGGATAAATTACTTTTTAAAAATGTTCTGATAGTTTCTAATAAGTGACATTAACCGAGCATTTTACCTGGAGCAGGCGCTGTGGGAAAAATTTGAAATCTGTTATGTCGCTTACTACCCCTACAGCCCTCCTTCGTGTTCAGCAGTTTCGTTAGCCCTACTTTTAAAGTGAGAAAACAGAGCTAGAGAAGCAGTTACCAAAGGTAGTAAGATAGCAAATGGCACAGGTGGGATTTAAACTCAGAACTTTGGGGCTCTGAAGTTCAATTTCTTAGGCAGTATGGTATGTTGCCACTTACTAGACAAATAAATACAATGCATGTTTTCTAAATTTATTCATGTTCCCAAATGTGCTGCCATTAACCATGCCAATTTTCTAAACAGTGATTACTTGGAGTTGACCTGCACTCTTTGACGGTAACACACAAGAGCAAAGCTGCTGTCCATGGGAGAGCAACATTCCAAAATTCTGCAGGAAACTCAATTCCCCTAGACCGATGCCATGCAACAGAATATTCTACGCTGACTGCATCTGTGCTGTCCAGTAAGACAGCCACTGGCCACCGGCTACACAATTTCTGGGTCTCAGGGCAAAAAAAGAATGCAGGGCTCTCTGATCAAAAATGAGTAAGAATTTCAAGGGAGTGACAGCAGAGCATTAATAGCGACCACACAGGCCTCTCTAAACACACAGTCCTGCCTGACTTCACGGATCACATATCTTCAAAGCTGGTCCTGTTAGCCACATGTGGTTAATGAACACTTGAAATGTTACTACTGTGACTGAGAACTGAGGAACAACGTTTTTAAACTTAACTCTGATTAGTCTAAATTAAAACAGCCCACGTGGCTAGTAGCTACTCTAACGGACAGTTCAGTTATACACTATGTCTATAACTTCCAGCTAAGAAAGAACTGAGTAAGAGACATTCATGGCCCTGTTTTGCCAGCCATTTCTGAAGCGGAAAAGGTAAAAATTGAGATATGTAACAGAACTGTTGTGCACACCACATACGATGAGAACTGTAATCACAGGCTTTAAGGTGCCAATCAACATATTCTAGGTAAGGGATTGCTAGGGACAAGCAACAATTTTTTTTATCAATTAAAAAAAGGTTTTAACAATTTAAAACCTTTTTATAAAAGAGAAGGAAAAAAAGAACACTGGAGCTAACATAGTGTTATCACTAAAAAATATTACACAAACACTAAAGGAGATGTGAGTCAAACAACAAGCCTTGAATGAAATACACAAGGTGAGACACTGCTTCTTTTGAACTACAATCTGGATGCTGCTAAAAATGAGATGACAGAATGAAAATGATGTGGAAATATGCAAGCTCATAAGAACAATTATGAAACACTATGTCCTAAGGGAAGCACAGTAAAGATCAGGGTTTGAGTGGCCACCACTGTAACCATTTCCACATGCATCACCTCTGGGAGCCGGTCAGGGGATGCAGGTATGGTGACGCCTGCTGCTGAACGTAGCCGCTCGGCGGCTGCTGCATCTGTCTGAGTCTTTCCATGAGCGCTGGGTTGGAGTGAGCGGCCGGATAGGTTCTGGAATTATAGGTAGGAGACAGGACCACGCTGCCAGCCTGCTGCTGAGGGGTCTGCTGCAAAGGCATCTGGGTTCCATACATTGTGTAGCCCTGGGGCATGGTCTGCAGGCAGGCACAAGGGAAGAAGTCAACGTTTCCATTTACCAGCTTTCCTATCACTAAGACACACAGGGCAAAAACAAAGCCAGGAGGAGCTCCCTGAGATGTGCTGTTCTCCAAGGCTCTTTTAACTCAAAATATGAGGACGACTACTCTGGAGGCCAAGAGAAGAGTCAGAAAATTATAGGATGAACTTGTGTACTGATTCACCAGAAACTTCAATTACAAAACATGAATCCTCATTTGGTTAAGCAATCAGTTTTAAGCTCAGATGCTTGTTTTCAGGAAAGGAAAGGCATGTTTCTGCATAGAAATAATCAGGCAAGCATGCATACCTCTAGTGCACACATGATATCAGTGTTCAACAGAGTTCAAGCATCATTAATGCTGTTTCAGAAAAGCTACACATACTCAAGGCAAATAAAAATAATGGAGTACACTTTCCTAGTATGGTATGTAACTGCACTTCCTTGGGCCTAATGAATTTGCCTAGTAACGAACCAGTTAACAAAAAAGAAGAAAAGTCAATTAACCAGAGAATGAGGGTGTCACTGAAAGTGAAAGTGTTAGTTGCTCAGTTGTGTCTGACTCTTTGTGACCCTATGGACTGCCAGGCTCCTCTGTCCATGGGATTCTCTAGGCAGGAATACTGGAGTGGGTTGCCATTCCCTTCTCCAGGGGATCTTCCCAACTCAGGGATTGAACCTGGGTCTCCTGCATTGCAGGCAGATTCTTTACTGGTAGTCTGAGCCACCATGAAAGCCCAATGAGGGTGTCACTAGTGACTATTTGATACCCTTGAGTTCTGGTTGGACAGTAGCCTGTCTCAGCACTCTATAATACCATCAGGATACTCAATTTCTCCATTCAACATTATATAGTGGCTGTTTCTTCAAATCTTGACACCTGATTTAAATGAAAAGTTTTAGGTTCTGCTGGATCACCATCTATAATATACAGAACAGAGTGCTGATTAAAATAGAAGAGGACCACTCTCCGGGTCCTCTAAATACCACATTTCGAGGTAGCTGAATGGCTGACTTGGAAGATAGAGTGATGGACAATGACTTTCCTGCAGACAGCATGCAGGGATGCAGGCCATGGGGCTTGGTGCCCATGAAGGCCAATCTCAGCCTTCCTTTCAGCTGTGGACACAGTGTGAACTGCTGGCCCCAACTAGAGGTCTTGCCAACATCCCTGGCTTCCTGATTATGAGAGGGGTAGAGTAAAAGGATGCGGAGGCAGAAATGACAAAACTGTTAGAAAAAAAATAGCTCAAGATTTGCATCATATTAAGGCAAACCTATCATTTGCTGAATAACTACCGTGTATCTAGTGCTTCACTAGTTCTATAGGTGGTCTTAAATCCCCACAATGTTCATTATTCTATTTTACGGAGACAGAAATCAAGACTTAGAGTAACTCTTACAATGTTACAAGCTTAGAGGTTGTCAGGAATTTTGTCAAGGTATGATGCCAAGGTCAATTTTCTTCTTATTCTACCATGATTCCTCTTCGAAGCTATCTTTGAATATCATAAAATGCCATCATAAATTACATCATTATGTATTACAATGTAAGTACTATAGGACTAATAACCATTTCAGTATCTATCATCATTATTAACATAAAGTTATGAATTGATATTTCTAATTCATTTCTAATTCTAACAATTTCCTAAAATGTTTTATGCCCTTTAATCAACCCCCGGACTTGTTTAGTAATCACTGGTTAAGATTTCTGTGAAATGTCAATTATAATCTATAGGCAGAAGATGTGACTAAGTTCCATACCCCATAAGGGAACTGATACCCTACTTACTTGGTTCCCCCCTTCAAATAAAGAGCATTAAAAATCCCAGTAGCATCTACAAAGCAAACATGGGTACCTGTGCTTGCTGCAGTCCTGGATACTGGGGGAGCTGAGGGGAGGGCCGTGCCTGAGCAGCAAAGAGAGCAGCCTGGTCCCCTGGCTGGCCCTGGAAAACAAAGCCAAGGTGGCTCTTGATCATAACAGCAAGGGTGTGATTCGAGCTCTTGGTTCATAACCCCAAAAACCTATGACACCAAACCTTACATGAGAACAGCACTTGCAGATTCCAAACGGTGTTAAATACTATTTCTCATCAATTTCCTATTAACACTAGAGGTTGTCACACTTATTATTTCTTCCAAAGAAGACTACAGCTATCCCAGATGATAAGACATACATAAACACAAGTCAAAATATTCAATGGTCTGCTCATCAGAGAGAATCTGAGACAGCTTTCCTGTACACTCCAGGATACAAAGGCCCCTTTAGAGTAAAAGGCATGAGTGTCTTAAGTGTGAAATCTGAAACCACAGACTTGCCTCATCCTGTGCCCATCAATTAAGAGAACACATGGTACATACAAATGGCATATACATCTTCATGACTTTTTAATGATATTCCTTCAGAGGGACCTAAAAATTGCCTATTTAGCCAAGTATGCAAGGGAAGAATTTGGTTATCTTTTATGACTCTAATAACCAATAGAACCAATTAAATTTTATAAT
Source organism: Bubalus bubalis (assembly GCF_019923935.1). Taxonomy (NCBI): domain Eukaryota; kingdom Metazoa; phylum Chordata; class Mammalia; order Artiodactyla; family Bovidae; genus Bubalus; species Bubalus bubalis. Next base: position 161,699,451 of record NC_059157.1, read on the forward strand.
AAGTTAATATCAAATGCAAGTCTAACCAAATGCAATATAAAATAAAATCAATTAACATCTGTTCACCAGCCTTAATTTAATACATGTTTTTGCCTGGGGAAACTATATTCCTAAAAGCAGCTATATGTATTTTGTTTTGGCAGCAGAAGCCACTTCACAGAAGTGTGCAGTATTAATCATAGAAAGAGGACTAACTTCTGACCATCCCTTGGTTTTCTCCAGGGCTTACTAAAGAAATAGGATTTATTCTAGGATATTTTAGTATCATTTTATATTCTAGATGTTCTCATTTTTTTTAAAGTGTTAAAATATAGTGATGTAAAGCCAATTTTAATGTTCTTGGAAAGAAGCACAGATATTTCTGGCCGGAAAAAAGGTATAAACATTTAGCTTAAGAGGGAAAACACCAACAATTATTAGGCACCTATTATATGCCAGGGACTAGGCTTCTTATTCCTATCTCCATTTTCTCACAGGAACTCTGCAGGGAGGGAACTTAGTCCCCATTTTCTTCAGGTACGAAAAGTCAGGCTCAGAGAGCCTAGGCAGCTTAGCAAACTCACCCGGTTAAACATGGCCAAGCCCTTAGCGCCCACGTGAGCCTGCCTCCAAAGCCCAGGGTTTTTTCCATGATGATAAGATGCCTTCATATGTGATATCAAGAATGAAAATATTTAAAATTTCATCTGGTGCTTATTCTTTAGGGACATATAGCCTCTTAAATTCACCCCAATAAGAAAACAAAAGGATAATCTTTATTAAGACTTGTTAGTGAGATTCTGAAATGAATGCATACATCAGATGGTGAAGCATTTTTCTCTGATCCCCACATATAAAATCACTTGAGGGCAGTTAAGAAACTTTGGCCTCTCCTAAGGTGACTGACCACACATACATGGACCAAACATAAATTTCTGAAAGTATCTACTATGGTATCTATATATAACAGCTTCAACAAGAATGTAACATTCCAGTGTGGGTACCATGATGATACTCTGAGATTCTAGCTGATTAATTTACTAAGTGTAATTATATCTCTATTTGCTTGTTGTTGTTCAGTCGCTAAGTCGTGTCTGACTTTTGCGACACCATGAACTGCAGCACGCCAAGCTTCCTTGTCTTTCACTGTCTTGCGGAGTTTGCTCAGACTCATGTCCATTGTATCAATGATGCCATCCAACCATCTCATCCTCTGTTGCCTCCTTCTCCTCCTGCCCTCAGTCTTTCCCAGCATCAGGGTCTTTTCCAATGAGTCAGCTCTTTACATCAGCTGGCCAAAGTACTGGAGCTTAAGCTTCAGCATCAGCCAGCCAGTGAATATTCAAGGTTGATTTCCTTTAGGATTGACTGGTTTGATCTCTTTTCTGTCCAAAGGAATCTCACGAGTCTCCTCCAGCACCACAATTCAAAAGCATCAACTCTTCGGCGTTCAACCTTCATTGTCCAACTCTCACATCCATACATGACTACTAGAAAAACCACAGCTTGGGCTGGATAGACCTTTGTTGGCAAAGTGACGTCTCTGCTTTATAATACCCTGTCGAGGTCTGTCACAACTTTTCTTCCAAGGAGCAAGCATCTTTTAATTTTGTGACTGCAGTCTCCGCCTGCAGTGATTCTGGAGCCCAAGAAAAAAAAATCTGTCACTGCTTCCACAGAAAAATACCCCAAGCTCCCTCTAGGAGAGCACATGTCAGGGCAGTGTGGCCATCCAGAGCATACAAGGATCACCCTGACCTATCCAAGTAGCACTCAATCCTCCAAACACTAAGCCAGGGAGTCATTAAATCAACCAGATCTTTACATGACAGTTCTCGAATCTGCTCGCTCACAGCATCATCCAAAGCCCCTGAAACACACTGCTGTGCTTCTTAGTGGGGACAACATATGTAAGTTATCACTTTTACACAAGAAAAGAACAAAAAATTATTTATGTGAGTTAGAACCTTGAGATCCCTAAGTGGTCTAAAATGCCCATGCCCTTTTTTGGCTTGGAGGTAAACAAGATAAGATCTACAGATCTTTTCTAGCTCCTCACTCTTCCTTTGCTTCCTAAAGAATCTTATAAAGGAAACTGACTTATACGTGGGGGGACAGAAGGACCAGAACACTAATAGGGCAAGTATCTGAGTTACTGGGCAACATTCTTTTATTGACAAATAGTTGAAACTGTGGAAATTTAAGAAATATGTATTGTAAACTATTTCCATTTTTTAAATCACAAAATTAACATTCAAGAAAAAGCATTATAACTTTGAAAACAAAGCAAGAAGGGGTAAAAAATTTCTATAATTCATGCATTCTTCAGTGAACCACTTTTAGTCCAAAGGTAAACTGCTTATTTATAAATAGACTGTGTTTCTTCCCAATGCTATTTTTTGCCCAACTCACTCTTTAAGTGCAGGAGGTAAGGGCTCTAACATTCAATAGTCTCCCTGAGCAAATCACAAATACCTCACATCAGCCAGCACTCCCTAAGGGCTTTATAGTCCTATTTGCCCTGAACGAAAAATATCCCTCTTTTTCCAAACTGAAATGACTTCCTGCTGTTATCTGGTTTTTTTCCCAGAATAATGCCAGGAACAAATTATTTCAATTTGTAGAGATATTCAATCTGTTGAGTAAAGAATAGACAACCAAGAAGCTCTTTAGTAACTTTTGTTGTTGTTCAGCCGCTCAGTTGCGTCTGACTCTTTGAGACCCCCAGACTGCAGCATGCCAGGCTTCCCTGTCCTTCACTATTTCTTGGAGTTTAACTTAAAAGATGCTGAATGAGGACCAATCCTCAAATGTGGGAATAAGAGAACTAGAAACTGGAAGTTAGTAAAACTCTTAAAATATTAATAGGATGGTTTTGCTGCATTCAGCAAGGGACCACATAACGTATCATCCAAACTGGGACAGGCCAGGGGAACAGAGCAGAGACCGCTCCTGGCAAATCATGACTTAGGCTCACCTTTGTCACATGTAATCTATTTATCTGCTATTTTCGGAAAACTATCTAGGCTTTATTTCATTAAAACAAAATCAGTTCCTAGCACTGTATCTGGCATATAGTAAGTGCTCAATAAATATCTATTGAGGAAATCTAAGATTTAATTTAGTTTATCTGCTAAAGAAGAGATCCAGAGGTAAATTGAGATTTACATCTCAGCATAAATTAGTTTACCAAGTGCTTTCAAGTGCCCCATGTTTTTGAGTATCATCTTTTATTTTAAAAACTCACTTTTCAATTCAATTCTTAGCATCTGTCATTCTAATGACTTCTTCTTTCGTTTTATTAGTACCTAGAGAGTAGCTCAACTGCCCTCTCATTCCGCTTAACTGAAACAATCAGAGGCAACATTAACTTCACGTTTTTGTGAGTGTAAAGGGCAGTTCAGGAGGCTGGTTTCTGATGGAGCATTTGTGTCTAGTCAGGTGCCACGCTGTGGTCTGGCTTCAGCTCCCCTGGCTCAGGTACCCAATTTACAAGTGCCAAGGGAGTAAGAAACAGTTAACTGGGCAATTCTGACAGCTGCATGAACCCATCTCTACCCTGAGACCCAAGGTAAATTCCCACAAGATAAATTTACCTTGTAAATTCCTACAAGGTAAATTCCTACCATGTTTGTTTTTAAACACTTTGCTTTAGGTTTGGCTCTGGATAAGAAATAGCAATCTATTTTATTTTCTAAAATTTCCACTTCGTAAAAACTTTTTAAAAAGCTGTGCTGTTCAATAATGACTCTTCTTCCTGGACTTTATAAGATTAAGTCTCTCTCTTACTGCTTTATTTTTAATTAGACAAGAGAGTATCTGAGCTCAGACAGTCGTAGACTGACAACATCCTGCATGACTGGAAACAAATGAATGCAGTAGGTTTAAAATTTTTGATAAATCATCCTCAAAGACAATTTTCAATCTTCTGGGTCGTCTTCTTTTCATTAGTTCAGTCTGAGTCAACTGAGAAAATGTGAGGCTTTCTTTCTAAAAGAGAATTGGTTATGACTCCAATTAGCAGACAGTAAGCATTATAATCAGCAGCACTTCAGGATCAGGAAACTTCTCTCCACTTAATTCACTAGTAATGGTATTTTCAAATTCCTATTTAGTAACTTGCCAATACTATTTAAGGGTTGTGAGGAGAGAGAAGTGTTGTACATGTAAACCACAGCCAGATTTTGTGACTCTGATAATGCTGTTTTGCGTTTCTGAAAATGCTGACTTAGGAATAATAATAATAAAGGTCACCCAATGAGAACCAGTGGGTAATGTTTCAAACTACTTGTTTGGAAGGTCCTGAGTAATGGTGTCCAAGGTTAAACAACAAATGGTGTGAACTAAAAGCTTTGGCATCACATTACATGGGTATATTTTGATTGCAGACAAAGATACACAGAAAATTCTTTAATTAAAAGAGGTCTTGCTGACCATTGTGCTTGATTCTTTCATAAAGCTTTCACATCAAATATAACTCAGTTGGTGATCAATTAACAGTAACATTAATTAGTGGCACAAAAGGTTCATTTTTAAATAAACACACTTCAATAATAAACCTAAATAACAATAAGCAACTGTTAGTGTGCTCATAAATGATGACTAAAGCATATTGATTAGTTGAATATATGCACTCATTAAATTTCTAATATTGGAGACTTAAAGAAAGATAAGAATAGTGAAATGACAGCAAAGATATATACACACGTTTCCATTTATTTGAGTGAATATGTAGGTTATATATAACTCTTTAAATACTTGAATAAAATATTTTGTCTATTTTTTAAAACGTAAAATCAATGATAAATGCAAATTATATTGTTTAAATTACATTATCATCTGAACAACAACTGCCCTACAGCAAACATAAACTATATGCAAGTATTTTAAAATTTGATAGTTTAATTCAAGTTTTTAAACAAACAGAAACTTTGCTTGCTCTCTGTACACTACAAATGTCAGGAAAAACTGATAGAAAAATTGTTTTCAGAAAAGTCTGCAAACTTTCCTTTGCCTAAAGAACAATTAATGAAATTGCCTACATGGCAGTATTTCATCACCTAAATATTGTCAAAGTTGTATTTGCAGTTAAGGATATTTTTACCAATGTACAGAAAATGTTACCCATTAAATTCGTAGTGAAACAAGTTGACTTACATTCACATCTGAGATGTGTGCTCTGTTTTATTCTAATGCTTCTTGGGTTTATGTTGTGGGTTGGCTACCTGATATAGAAACCTATAAGTAATTTAATGCAAAACATGCATTCTTAGCTAGCCCAGGCAAAGCAGTAGAGATGAGGTCTTATGACATGCATGCACAAGACCTATGCTCAAAAAAAAAAAAAAAAAAAAAAAAATCTTCTCCATACCGGAAAGAAAACAGAGATGATGGGTTCTGCTGAGAATTTAGGAAGAACCAGTGAGTGGGATGTGATGAGTAGGGCACTGTCATAACCACAGTTTTCATTATCTTGCACTGGCCTATGAGTCAGCATGCCATGCGTTCCTCCACTAATGATGTGAGTTACCACAGAGAGAAGCAAGAGCTCGGGAATAGATGGGTTTGAAAGTGGGACTGAGATGATGGTGCACGAACTCGCCTATGTTCCCAAGCCCAGGACACAAACGTTCACTGGCTTCTATACCATACACATATATGATGGGAAGCACGAGGCAATCAAAGGGGACGACTTCCAGAAATAAATTCTGTTGAAGTGAACATGGGCAATGCATTCATGATTTTGTGTCACGGTCTCAAACATAAACCAAGTGAGTAACAGTGAAATGAAGACTCTAATTATTACCAGCTATAGAGGAATAACCTGCTTCTCATTTTGATGTTCAAAGAGTAATGCTATAAATGTTTACTTAATTTAAAAAAAAAAAAAAGAAAGAAAGAAAGTATAAGGAATGACAGCAGGGGTGTTACCATTATGTTGTCAAAGTCTTCCAGAAGGGAGACAGCAGAGTTACAGAAGTCCTACAGAAAGGGGACAGCAAGAAAACGGCAGACAATACAGATAAGATTTTTTAGCCTAATGATGTGGGTAGCCAAAACACATAAGAATCAGTTCATCTTAAAACAATGTTTTAGGGAGTCAAGACTTAAAACCCCAGGCCCTAAGATAGGTTATATTAATTTATATGCCAAACAATATCACCATAGGCTGGGACACAAATAACATGACAACAGTCACATAACAGAGTAGTACCACAACCTGGAGGTTAAATGGGGACAGACAGGAAGTAGAGAAGCGATCAGAACCAGATAACTTCCCAAAACAAAAGGATGCTGGGCCCCCCAGTGTAAGCCAAAGAGTGCCTGAGACTTTCCCAGCCCAGAATCAGGGGAGAAGAGCTCAGGACATTTGGGTCACATGAAACAAACAAGACATTAAGTGAACAAGTCTTGTATTACTGGAGGAGGTCATTAGATTGCTCCATTGCCAGTAAATGCAAACGGAAACAGGGCATCACTTTAACCACACATTCAATCAACCAAAATAGACAAAAACTATTTACAGTGCCACTAGTGTTTACATGCTAACAAGGAATCTAATTTATTAATAAAAAGGAAACTCCATGCTGGGGAAAAAAATTCCTCTTTTTCAAGTCAATGATTTCCTTGCTTAATCATTTTTATAAATAGATTCTAAGTGACATTTTGTTTGAGATATTAAAGTTTTTCTGTTCACTGAGGTTTAGAAATAGCAATGACATAAAATATTCACAATCTTAATTGAAAAAAAAGCAGTTTACTATAATAAGAACTAGAAATAACAGGAGGAATTCCCCAAGCAAATAATACCTATTCTCACCATTTTAGGGGTAAGTACATAATTCATTGTATCTATTCATTTGTCTTATATCCAACTCTATCACCTTTGTATGAGTGGTTCACTTTCTCTCCCATTACCCCTATCTTCACTCCATTCATAAAAATCAAGCTGTGTACACTATCTTCAGGATCACTATATTTGCACAATCATAATTTCAGCAAATTACTTCCTCATCATCCCAGTAAATAGAGAAATACCAGCTATTAAGTAATAAGCAGAGCATTCACTTTTCTGGACACAGTTTCCACCCTAGGAACAAAGTGATAGCTGTTAGGGCATATTTACTAGCTCAGTGGGTTTTGTTTTCATAAGTTCATTTTTGTCACTGAGATGTATAAAAATCATAGTCTCTGAATAAGTTCATGAAGGATTCTTGTCAAAACTCAAGATTTGTTTCAATAAGACTGATCTGCATACCTTTACCAAATAAGAACCAAATTATTTTGAAATATGTTCAAATTATACAATCTGATAAATTGCAGAAGGGAAAATTTAAATAGCTAGTAGAGTTATAAAACATGCCTAACCTCACAGGTAATCAGAAAGTGCAAATTAAAATGTCATAATACAATATCATTTCACCAGCTCTGAGTGAGAAAATTAAAGGTTAATCAAAGTTTAGTGAAGATGTGGAGAAAGTAAAACACTCATTTATAACTGATGGGAATCACTACCACTTTGGAAATTAAATCTCCACTTCTACTTCCACATACATACCCTAAAACTCTGCACAAACAGAAGAAGTGTACAAAAATGTTTACTGTAGCATGGTTAACAGTAACAAAAAAATTGGAAATAATTTAAATGATCATTAACAGAATGGATAAATGTTAACACTCATAATGAAACAGCACCTGAGCAGACAAGCAAATAAAATCAAGTAAGTATAACAAAGTAGATATAATTCAAAATTAGTCAACATTAAAAAGATACAAAACAATACAATAATACCTATGTGAGGCGATAAATCTGAAGGTGATATTATATAATGTTTGTATCAATGGATGCAAAAATAAGTAGCAAAAATATAAAAACATTAATAAGAAAGAGAAACACAAATTCATGATAATGACTACATCTTTACAGGAAAAAAAGGAAATGGCAGGAAACCAGGGGCCTCATCCATGTCTATCGTATTTATGTTAAAAAAAAAAAAATCTAGAGCAAATGTGGCAGAACATTATTATTTAATAAAATTAGGTGGTAAGTATACAAGTGTTTGCTCTGTTATCTAACCTTGTATGTTTGAGAGACACTGCTAGAGAGGGAGGAGGAGTGAAAGATCAGAGGAAGGAAACATACACCAAGGTAATAGATACCACATACGTAAGGGAGATCAGTTACCAGACAAAAAGGATGCTGCTTAACTTAAATGGGCTCTATCAATCCGAGAGGCCTGTTTTCAGGATGTTACAGGATCACTTCTGCCAAGGGGCTAACAACTCTGGAAGGCTCTGACTCACTCAATGTTCTTTCATTAAAACCTTAGAAGGGTGTCAGTTGCCATTATTGCCGGGAGCCCCATCCCCTTGCTGGAGATCTGGACTCCCTGCAAAGAGCGCTGCGCTGGTGTGGGGGCCTGTTGAATCCCTCTCTCCTCCACAGTTTCTGGGAGGGTCTCCAAGCCTTCTCTGAGCCCAGCCATGCTTGCTGGCAGGGGCAGATGATAATAAGACTTTCTGTAAGGCGCTGCACTCTTCAGTTCTTATCTAACGCCAACATGAGAACAAGCAAACCAAGTGCCAACTTCAGGATATCCAAGTAACCATATGCTATAACTGAGCACATCATTTTTGCCTGGCAGAAATCCTCCTCTTTAATGTCACGAATATCCTTAGGACTCATTATTTACAGCCAGCAGTGAATTGCTTTCTTCCAAATCTGCTCAATCAAATTAAGATAAACATAACTTTTGTCTTTCACTGGACTCTCAAACTCCCTAGCATTATTCCAAAGAACACAAGATGACTGTGTACACTGAAAAGGAGAAATCAGGATTAAGTGATATCATAAATCAAGGTAGAAAATTAGGTTCTCTTCCTGTGTCAAAGCTTAAAATTTCCTTCAAAACCCCCTTCCTTAGAAGGTTGATATGGTGGGGGCGGGGAAGGAAGGTATCTCCTTATCAGAAGACAAATATGAGAAATAATAAAAAGGTAACTGGAAAACAATTTAAGCAGCATTTGGCATTATTATAAACAAAATTCTATATTTTACAATAGTTCTCATGGAATATGTGGGAAATAAAATACAACAGTGATACTTTTAATAGTGGAATTGGAATCATCGTTCTAAAGTTTGTATCACAGAATTTAGATTGTAAAAACATAATGCTCCAAGAAGCCAAAATGACTATTAGGAAAACTAAACAATGTTTCATTTTGATATTTGGCAAAACTAATACAGTTATGTAAAGTTTAAAAATAAAATAAAATTTAAAAAAAAATAATAAAAAAAAAATAAATCTTACCTGCAAAAAAAAAAAAAACAAAACAATGTTTCTTTTTCTTGGTCTCTTCTACTGGTTTCCACTAAGTACCAGTCATAATAGGACAATGAATGTAATTATGCAAGTAAAGCATTGGATGTACATTTATTTTTAGTCCTTAACATATTTAAGAAAATAAAGATCATTTTTATGGGGCAAGGATTTCCTCTGAAATAATATAACCATAAAATAATACTAATAAAACAGTAACATGAAGTATAGCACTTGACATTTTTTGAGAACACACTATAAGGTAGCCACTGTTCTAAGGGCTGTTACACACGTTAAATCATTAATTTCACAAGAAGCCTATGAAATAAGTATCATATTAGCTCCATTTTATAGATGAGCCTCTGGAGCAGAAAGATGACAAAAATCATGACACTGGGTCTCATTTCAATAAGGGATACTGAGTAAGGAATGGAGGGAGAGCATTTTTACTTTACTGGATGAAGACTGTAACTGGGAAAAATAAAAACAAGTTTCCTTGCCAAAACATCTTTATGCATGTCATGATGCACTAAAGCCATAAGAAAATACATTTGATTATAATAAGTCATTACATCAAATAATTTGATTAACAATACCTAACAATATCCATGCTATTGTATATTTAGCACCATTTTTCTAGCACTAGTGTTAATATACAACATTATTAATATATTCCTGAGGAAATGTAAGATGGTTCATAACAGAAAACTGCATGACCAACTGAAGCTGATATATTCAGCCTCTGAAGCAGAATCAGTTACTTTATAATGGGACTCTAGTTTTCCTCGTGCACCATCTAAGGCTAGAGATTCCATTACACATCAACTCTCTCCATTAGATGGAAAGAGGCTAGGATGACTCTGCCAGGTCTGAGCCATATCTGGAATTCAAGAGCTTGGGCCTTCTCTGCCCCATCTATGTTTTCAAAACAAGCATAGCAGAGGTCACTGTTGAGAAGAGTTTCTGGAAGCACTCAAAGGAAGAGCTACAAGATGAATTTGTGGATAAAAATCACATTGCTAAGGATTAAGGTTGCTAAAGATGCTCCAGGGTTGGAATTCCCTGGTGGTCCAGTGGTTAAGAATCTACCTGCCAACATATGAGACATGGGTTCGATCCTTGGTCCAGAAAGATCCCACATGTCATGGAGCAACTAAGTGAGCATGCCACAGCTACTAAGTCAGCTCCTCCTAAAGCCTGTGCTCTGCAATGAGAGAGCAGCCTCTGCTCGCTGCAACAAAGACTCAGCACAGTCAACATAAATAAATATTTGTTTCAGGGTTCTGGAAATAGCTGCTCAAAACATGAATTCATTCAATAAACATCTCATAAATTTCTACCCTCTGCTCAGTAAACGAAATGATTCAAGTATTATAAAGACCCAGTGCTTGAGCTAAGAAGAGAGGGTCAGCTAGCTAGAGAGGTGGGGGGTAGGGTGTCATTGTACAACCAGGCGAAAGAGCAGTCACACCCAAGGTTTGGAGGAACCGGTTAGTCTTTAAAAGGATCTGTCACAATACTAAGATCAATTTTGAAAGCTAAGATAATTTGAAATTCTCCATCAAGCTTGTTGGATATCTGTAATTAGGAAATTGGTAAGATAAGGAGGAAAATGATACCTATTTCATCTTCTCTAAAAGAAGCCAAAAACTGAGAAAGGAAAAAAAAAAAACACAAGTTTTAAACAGCTAGAGAGAATCACATTTTGTGTATGCATTTAAATTGAGAAAATGTTGCTGCCAAAATCAGAATCAACTTTTCTTACTATGAAGCACATAGGTCAGTACTTACTAGAAAACAGCTAATTGCATCAAGAATAAAATATGAAAACAATGTATCAGTATCACTTATATTCCATATAATTCTACCTTTTTAAAGATTACATGAAAATTTGTTTTCTGCCACAGTACCATATGTAGCTAGAGTCTATGTATATTAATCCATGATCTACTGGGAGAAAGGAAAGGTGCTAACATTTCCCTCAGAACCTCTTTGGTGCAGGCATTCTAGAAATACTACATACGATCTCATCTGCTCTATGGAGGACCACTCCACCCTGTGTCTGATCATGTATGCATTCCTCTTCCTTTAAAGAATACTATTTCTCTTGATTAACCAACACTTAAAGAATGATGAGGTAGGAAAAAAAAAAATGCCTGCTTCTGTTAAAAAAGAATATAGGAGAGGAGCAGAGGTGACTATCATACAGGCATACCTTGGAGATCCTGTGGATTTGGTTTTAGATCACAGCAATAAAGCGAATGCTGCAATCAAGTAGGGCCTCGCATGTGACACTGGTGGTAAAAAACCAGCCTGCCCATGCAGGGGACCCAAGAGATGAGGGTTCAATCCCCGGGCTGGGAAGATCCCTGCATAAGGGAGTCATCTGAAGTTTTTTATTTTCCTGTGCATCTAAAGGTTATATTCAAACTATACTGCAGGACTTCCCTGGTGGTCCTGTGGTTAAGAATCCGCTTGCCAATGCAGGGGACGTGGGTTCGATCCCTGGTCCAGGAAGATACCACATGCCGCAGGGCAGCTAATCCCGTGAGCTACAACTACTGAAGCCGGCACACTCTCGGGCCCAGGCTCTGCAACAAGAGAAGCTCAAGGACCACAGCTAGAGAGTAGCCCCTGCTTGCTACAGCAAGAGGAAGCCCAGGTGCAGCAACGAAAACCCAGAGCAGTCAAAATTAAATCAATAAAAATTTTAAAAATAAGCCACACATTAATCTAGTAAGTGAGCAACAGTATTGCGTCTTTTAAAAATGTTTTAATTAAGAAATACTTTTTTGCTAAAAAATTGTAACCATCTGAGCCTTCAGAGAGTCATAGAAATAACACAGATCACTGATCACAGATCACCATAACAAATATAATAATAACAACAGTTGAAATATTGCAGGAACTACTAAAATGTTAACAGAGAGACAGAAAGTGAGCAAATGCTGTTGGAAAAACAGTCCTGAGTCTTGTTCAATGCAGGGTTGTCAATTTGTACTTACTACAAACCTTCAATTTGTAGTAAGTGCAATATCTGTGAAGTACAACAAAGCAAAGCACAACTAAACAAGGTATGCCAATACAATCACCGCTGTGCAGATGAGATTTTACTACCTGAAGAAAGAACTCCTGACTTCTCAAGGGGAAAAAGTAAAGAAAAAAGAAAAACCTAAGATGTGATAAAATTACTACAGAACAATCATTAACAATAATTAACAAATTATCAGTTAATTCCTGTTGGTATAAGCTGTACAACCCTAGACGGTATAAAAGAATGCCATGCTAAGTCACTTCAGTTGTGTCGACTCTGTGCGACTCTATGGACCGTAGCCTGCCAGGCTCCTCTGTCCATGTGATTCTCCAGGCAAGAATACTAGAGTGGGTTGCCATTTCCTTCTCCAGGGGATCTTCCAGACCCAGGGATCGAACCCATGTCTCTTCAGTCTCCTGCACTGGCAGCTGGATTTTTTTTTTTTACCTCTAGCGCCACCTGAGAAGCCCATAAAAGAATAGAGTAACAGGTATTTTTGAGTGGTGTGAATAATGGGGTCCTATAGGTACATTTTAGGTCATAAATCTACCTCCAAATATGCAAAGACATTTTTGAATACATGAAGATTTTTCCACTGAATTCCCTTTTTAACAAAGTCTTTTGCTTCAGGGGAAACTGCTTCTCATGGCTGGTATCAGGAAGTGAATTTCTGAGGACAGACGTTTCACCTATAACCAGGCTGGCGAGCTGCTCCGCCGTGTTAAGAACCCCTTAGGAGAAATTCAAAACTGAACTCGCCAGTAACAGTCTGAAAGTTGCCTATTAATAAGTCAAATAACACCTTGTGATAGAAAAGTAGATAAGAAAAAAACATACTTAATGGACGGTAAATTTTACTTAGGCTTCTATTACTTTAAAAGGGAGATGAATTCATTCTAGTGGAGTGATTATTTAGCTTCTAGTAAATTTTTTCTCCTTGAGGATTGGAAACAGTGGCGTAACTATTTTTGTTCATCCTCAGAAAGAGCTAAAATCCCACTGAGGTTTTGAATGACTCCAAACTTGTTGTTTAGAGAAAAACCAAGGCTTTTAAAATATTTTCATCAAATTCTCATCATTTCTATGTAAGAAGCAACTTGGGCCCATCTTTCCTAATACCCAGGGAGTCTGAACAATCAGATCTCCCTGGGAGGTCGGGGGAAATGAGCATACTGTGACTGCTGTTTACATTCTTGTGTGGTTCAAACTAGACTGCTCTCTCCCGTCCTTCTTAAGGGTTAAAAAAAAAAAAATTGTTTTTAATGGATCTCTGTTAAGACTGCATACCTCACCCTACCACTCCTATCCCCCAAATCACTAAGTGGACTGAATGTGGACATGCTGTAAGTTGTACAATGGAGGTACATTTAGAAAGTTATTCCAAATACAAAGACTATTTCTAAAAGCATTGGAATTCCTTGCTAATTTGAAAACCTGTGGTTGTTCTTAGAGCAGGATGCACTTGTAGATTGGCTACTGCCTTTATGGATCATAAAGTACCTTACTCCTAGGACTGCTGTGAGATCTAAGATAATCAGTACATGAAAGTGCAATGCGTACAAGTGTTTTGGCAAATAGTAAGTGCTCTCTTGGTGTTAGCAGCTATCATTAGCATCATCAAAGTGTAATTTTCCTAAGAAAACTTGGAAAACACAAAATGAATACAGAAACCAAAAGAAAAAGTCATATTCTCATTTCCTTCTTTTTGCTTTAATGTATTTGTGCAGATTTGTAGTTTGAGTCCGTATGAAGTTTTGTGTGACTTCCACCAATGCTTTGTTAAACAATCACTATTATCCCGAACATTAAAAAAAATTAGGAAAAAAATAAAAATTATTTCTATTTTTACAGGACATACAAATAGAAACAATACAAATCAATAATTAAAGATATCCATATCCTGACTGTTACTTGTAGTCTACTCTTTGCCTTCTATAGATATTGGTGAGGTATATAGCCAGAAGTATAAAGCCAGAGTCAGGGCAATGCAGGGCACTGTAGGAGAAAGCCTAAGGAATATCAGTGCTTCAGAGATACAACTTCAAAGTAATACAGTAAATAATGAATGAATCATTTAAGCATAGCTCAAAGGAGCACAGAGTATGATGATAATAACAGGGAGTGAGGGCTCAGATAAGGTCATCTCAAAGATAAAAGTCTTGCCACTTGTAAGTGATCAGAAAATCATTAGCTCTTCTTTTTGTTTTCAGGCATACTTTTAACCAACTTAAGACATTTCAAGTTCTTTTTTGATCAATGATAATGGTAAAATACAAGGAGGGGAGATGTATGTATAAACCTGTACAAGAGAGAGAGACGTGCACTCTCACAGGCAATCGGGGATGCCCGCACAGGAAGAATCAGTCACACGCCCACACCCATTCCTGGCTAGAGGAACTAATGAAATGCGGAAGACACTGCTGATCTGGACAAACCTGTTGGAAAGGCCGCGTCTGGGCTTGCCTGAGAAGCCGCTGTTGCTGCTGCTGCTGCAGAAGCTTCATCTGTATCAACTGCTGCTGCGATGTGATGGCGTGCAGAGAGGGCGGCTGCATCATGGCCCCCGAGCGCCGCTGCAGCATGTTGGACAGAGCTTGCTTGGTGTTGGTGGGGACGAAGGAGCCAGCGGGGTCCAACCGGGAGCCACCTACAAAAGCAACCAGAAGGAAGGGCTTTCTGCGCATGCGGATGCAACTCTTCCTGATTTTATCAAAACACAGAAATCTCACCTTCTGAGCCTCCTTTTAGGAGCACACTGGGAAGTAGAGCACTGCCCCACCCTCTACAAATTTGAAAGATCGGTTACGAATTGCATAAATTCCAGACAATGGGAAGGGCAATGTCCAGTGAATTATACTATTTGAATGACTTATCAGAGGGCCCACTTTGCTTGGTAAAGTGAAACACCTGAGATGCAGAATCCTTGGTACAATTTCAGAATCATGGGGGTTTTAAATTATGTGAGGTCCCCAAGAACATGTTGTGTTATGCTGTGCTAAGTCGCTTCAGTCATGGCTGACTCTCTGATCCTATGGACTATATACAGCCCACAAGGCTCCTCTGTCCATGGGATTCTCCAGGCAACAATACTGGAGTGAGCTGCCATACCCTCTTCCAGGGGATCTTCCGGACCCAGGGATGGAACCCACGTCTCTTACATCTACTGCACTGGCAGGCAGGTCCTTTACCACCAGCACCACCTGGGAAGCCCGGGAACATGTTACTTTCACAAGATGTGTTGCCTTTTGTGGTGTATTTTGTCAAGTGTGCTAAGCCAGGCAGAGAGACCCTTTTCATGTTCATGGTATTTACATTTTTTAACACAGCAAAATAAAAATGCCTGTTTTGTGGTAGAGAAGCATGACAATACTTCAAAAACTTGAAATGCTTGGAAACTTCAAATACCACGATTCCAAAGACAAAACACATCTTTTTTGAAGTGCATAACTAAAATAAATAAGAAATGTCAATTATGGTGAGGCTAAAAAAAGCAAATGAAAACCTTAACATATTTGCATACATAATCTGTCAAATGTCTATAAGGGGGGGGGGGGGAAAAATGACGAGATTTGCTGGTTTCAAATAGCTGCCAATCTTCAACTCATCATACAGTTTATATTCTTTACTGTATGTACGAAAACTTCTATATAAATACCTTACAAATGTTATACCTTTTTTAAAAGCATGTGGTATGATAGAAACAAACATTTAACACTGATCACTGGAAAAGCCTACATTCTTTTAAAGACTCAGTATCAAAATGAGCAATATGGCTTATGAAGTCATTCAACAGCATCTGAAGAACATTTGGAAAAAAGTTAGAGGTCAATTTGAGTTACGTGGCAAGGTAAATTTTGTTGAAGCAAGAATTGAATGTACACTATAACATATAAAGTTAAATGACTCATTTTATGCAGGACATACTTTTTCAAGATTAGACTATGATCTACTCTCTCTTAATTTTCCTAACTTTCATATAATCTTATACCTCTGAATCACCTACAGAAATAAGAACAAATATGCTGAAATCTGCTCTATTTTCTTACATAACTTTCTCAGCTCTCACCGAATGGTGTTTATTATTCACATATGTTTCTTTATAAACTTTACCAACCTGGTGTGTACACAGGAAAAATAAAGAGATTGCTAAAGATTTGTGTGTTTGTGTGTGTGTGTGTTGTGAACAGCACTCTTTTGCATTTTTAAGAATGTACAAATGGACTTCCCTGGTGGTGCAGTGGTAAGGAATCCACCTGCCAATGCGTGGGACAAGGGTTCAATCCCTGGTCGGGGAAGATTCCACATGCCAAGGACGACTGAGTCCATGTGCCACAGCTACTGAAGTCTGCATGCCCTGGACCCATGCTCCACAACAAGGGGGCACCTCCACTCACCAAAACTAGAGAAAGCCCCCATGCAGCAACAAAGACCCAGTGCAGTCAGAAAGAAATTTTTAAAAATGTATGAATGGAAGCAGACTGTATAAACTCTTCTTCAACTCCATAGGGTACATAACTTTAGGAAAATCTATTAATTCACAAATGTAAAATCCCCATAATTAAGTTTTCCTCAATTTTTTTTCTTACACATCATAAAACATTAAGACTTACCTAATACCTAAAGTCTCCCTACTTATGAACACCTTCTATAGTGTTCTGGGGTGAGGGGAAAGGGTATGTGCCTATATAAAATAATTAACTTTCAATTTAGAGACGGTCCTTGTGTTTGACTTCAATATCTAAAAAGTTTAAAAATGCTTGAATTCATAAGCACCTTGGAAGTAAGGAGAGAAAGTCAAAAGAGAGGATGGGCATATATTATTTCCACCATTACTACTGCCTTGAGAGTTTGCTCTTGAGAGTCCTTTGGTTAGCAAGGAGATCACACCAGTCAATCCTAAAGAAAATCAACCCTGAATATTCATTGGAAGGACTGCTGCTGAAGCTGAAGCTCTAATACTTTGGCCACCTGATGTGAAGAGCGGACTCACTGGAAAAGACCTTGGTGCTGGGAAACTTTGAGGGCAGGAGGAGAATGGGGCAGCAGAGGATGAGATGGTTGGATAGTATCACTGACACAGTGGACATGAATCTGAGCAAACTGAGAGAGAGCGAGTAACAGGTAAGTCTGATACGCTGCAGTTCATGGGGTCACAAAGAGTTGGACACAACTTAGAGACTGAATGACAACAAAAGTTAGCTCTTTGTAGTCAACATTCACTCACCCAACAACCTACTTTTAAGGCCCCAGCCAGTCTGGATGAAGCACCAGCTGGAATCAAGATTGCAGGGAGAAACATCAATAACCTCAGATACACAGCTGACACCACCCTTATGGGAGAAAGCGAAGAAAAACTAAAGAGCCTCTTGATGAAAATGAAAGAGGAGAGTGAAAAACTCAACACTCAGAAAACTAAGATCATGGCATCCGGTCCCATCACTTCATGGCAAATAGATGGGGAAACAATGGAAACAGTGAGAGACTTTATTTTTCAGGGCTCCAAAATCACTGCTGATGGTGACTGAAGCTATGAAATTAAAAGATGCTTGCTCCTTGGAAGAGAAGTTATGACCAACCTAGACAGCATATTAAAAAGCAGAGACATTACTTTGTCAACAAAGGTCCGTCTAGTCAAGGCTATGGTTTTTCCAGTGGTCATGTATGGATGTGAGAGTTGGACCATAAAGAAAGCTGATGGCTGAAGAATTGATGCTTTTTGAACTGTGGTGTTGGAGAAGACTCTTGAGAGTCCCTTGGACTACAAGAAGATCAAACCAGTCAATCCTAAAGGAAATCAGTCCTGAATATTCATTGGAAGGACTGATGCTAAAGATGAAATTCCAATACTTTGGCCATCTGATGTGAAGAGCTGACTCACTGGAAAAGACCCTGATGTTGGGAAAGATTGAGGGGAGGAGAAGGGAATGAGAGAGGATGAGATGGTTGGATGGCATCACTGACTTCATGGGCATGAGTTTGAGCAAGCTCCAGGAGAAGGTTTCTTCCTGAGACCTCAAAATGTAATATTCAAAATACAATTTAAAAAATCACAATATAACACAGAATGAGGAAAAATATTATATGTTAAGAGTGGCACATCCTAACAAAATGAAGACTGAAATTTCAAAAGAAATTGTTTTTCAAAAACAGGCAAACTTTCATTTAGAGAAAAAATTCATTTCTAACTAAGAGATTTATTTAGAAAATCTGTATTCTAGATATAAAGATTATTTTGGCTTAAATCAAAGCAATACTAACATTTACTGTGATTTAGGAAGGTTTTATTACTGATATCTAAATCTATTTGCTGCACCAAATTTCTGAAATCCTACACGGTATAAACAATTTAAAATTTATAACATGAGGAAACAATAAGACACTGAAATACTGTCTAATCTTTTAACATGTTGATAAGAATTATATCTGATAAAAGTGAATGAAATTTTCACAGTGGTTAATTTCCTTCTAACACTGGATAAAAATTCCAAAAGTAGCACATAAACTAGTCACTGAAACCTTATTTTAGAAGAAGGAAGAAACTGAGTGGAGAGAATTACAGAAATGTCCCCTGAGCACTCACTCACTCCCTGAAATATGCAAGTTCTGTAAGAGCGAAGAGAACCCCAAGCTATTACTTCCCATCTTGGAGTCGCCTGACTTCACTCTGCCCTCACTTACCTGGAGTGACAGACTGGTTCTGAAGGAAGAAGCCGGGCTGCTGGGGCTGACCCATGAGGTTGTAGCCCCACAGGGTGGACTGCGGGTGGTGCATCAGCTGGGAGGAGATGGGTGAGTAGTTGGGAGGCACTCGGTACATGCTGCTCTGTGGATACTCCTTCAACACAAAGTTAAACACAAAAGTTACTTACTCCACACACCACATAGATGATTAATGCAAATTCCTTATTTGAGAGAGCTCCTATCCCAGCAGACAAGGTTATTTTGATAAAGTGGAAAATAAGAGGACAAGAGTCTCAATATATCCTCTGCAAAACATTCCTTTAAGTTAAAACTCTTGCTCAACTTAAAATGGACTTGGCTACAGTGGGGGAGATGAAACCAGTCAATCCTGAAGGAAATCCACCCTGAATATTCATTGGAAGGACTGATCCTGAAGCTGAAGCTCCAATACTTTGGCCACCTGATGCGAAGAGCCAACTCATTGAAAAAGACCCTGATGCTGGGAAAGATTGAGGGCAAGAGGAGAAGGGGACAACAGAGGATAAAATGGTTGGATGACATCACCGACTCAGTTGACATGAGTTTGAACAAACTCCAGGAGACAGTGAAGGACAGGGAAGCCTGGCATGCTGCAGTCCACGGGGTCTCAAAGAGTCAGACACAACTGAACTGAACAACAACAGTGGGGGAAGATCGAAAAGGATCTTTTCTGAAATCTGTTTTTTAAATACTAAAAGTATATTTAGAACACCAATGCTGACCATCACCTAGAGTAGAGAACTCATCTTCAGTTGCTGAGTCTCCTGATGATTTCATCTTAGAAAGCTTTCCTGATACTTGGACCTGGATGAGAATTAGCCAGAAACACGCACAGGACTTTGAAACTACTCTCCAGCCTAGACAGTGTCTTAGTTCCAGCTTTTAAGAAAGCACTGTAAAGAAGCAGACTCCCCCCACTGCAGCCCCCCATCTTGTCCCCTCTGCCCTTCACCACACCTCCTGCCCAGGGCTTTCTCTTCCTCAGAGGAGGTGCAGAGACTCTAAGGATCACATGTGAATATTTTCCCCACTGCTCCTCTTTCTCTAGCCATGAAGGATGAAGGAAAAATAAAAGCTCAGTTCCCTGCAATATATATGACTGAAAAGAGGCAACTTCAGGAGAAGTGTGGGAGAAAAGGACATGACCAGGACTCACTTGGGGAATGCGATGGGCTTGATGTCTTTTAAAGCATCTAAAAAGAAGAGAAATCCATCCATGTGGATAAACAGGTTAAGAGATCCAGACTGGCAGAAGTGGCAGTCTGGATCTTATTAAGCATCTTTTTCAAAATGGAGACACATTCGTAGAAAGGCTCCATGAGAAGAGGGCACTGACATTCAAGTGGGGATCCAAAAGGGAGGGTGGTCATTTCTAGAATAATACTAATCACCAAGCTATCAGCTAAGAAAAATGTCTTGGTTTTGACTCAGGTGGACAATAAAAATAAGTAGTCATGATGACAGGTCAACAAACTGTGAATATTTCTTCCACTGCACAATAAGAACTCTTAAATTTTATAGAAAAACATCACAAATTCCCTCTAGAGTATTTTTAAGGTGAATTTAAATGATAAGACATTTTACACATTGATTCTATAAAATTATTTCTAAATTACCATCTCATAGATTTCTGAGGTTTTCAAGAAAAGGTTATTCTAGATAGGGAAAGCTATCAGGGAAACAAGAAGTAAAACTGCTTTAAATTATGTTCACTTTCTCTCTTATAAAATCTAAAAAATATGGTAAAGAAGCAGAAATACACAGGACAGTAAGATGAAATAGCAAACGATGAAACCTCAGAACCATCTTATTAGATATGTTAGATAGGATCCTATCTAAGGAAAACAGTTATTATGTTAATTTACTACAGATATCAACTACTCAAAATACAAAAAATATTTTAGACATGCCTCATAATAAAAATACATACAAGGATGAGATTTTATTAGGTCAAAAAATTCAAGTTCTAAATTTCAGAAACTGTGAGACAGTGAAATAGTAAATGAGTATTATTCACAAGCAAAGTATAAAATTAAACATAGTTATGAAAAGTACAAGAGGCAAAATCAGAAACTATGATCCTGTTATTTGTGCAAAGTTTGTGTGCTGTTCTGTTAATTATATCTGAGCCTTTATGATAACTTACAAATAGGCTTACACTGCACTTCTGAATGTTTCTTAGGGATGTAATTCAGGAACTAGTAAATCTTCTGTGGGATGCTAACACACCCTCTCTCTCTCTCTACTTCCCATACTCACATCAACCCTTGAGCTGGACTTTGTCTTGCGCTTCCTTCCCTTTGTCTTCTTCTCTTCATCTGTTGCGGTTTTTCCCTGATCTGACAGCTCAGCTGATTTTCTCTCAGGTTCCTGAGAGATGGGAGATGTGGGCTCTTCCTCTTCCTCTTCGGGAGGCAGGGGCAGTGGCTCGAGGTAGTAACTCCGGGGCTTGGGCGTGGGGTGCGTGTGATACAGGAAGAGGTGATGTTGCTCCTCATATTTGATCACCTTCCGGTCCACTCGGACAGTCCCGAACCAGGCCCAGGACAGAGGAGCCGGGTTCTTCTGACCCTCAAACAAATCCCATGGGGACACCTTCTGCTTCGTGGAGACCTGGAGACCCTGTGGTGAAATAAGGAGCTATGACCTCATGCTCAGATCTTTTGCTGATATGGAGGCCAGGCTTGCTTAGGACACAGATTCAGAGAACATTCTGGCTCGAGAGGACCTTAAAGAACTCTAGCACACAGCAGTCAGGTTAACTAATGAGTCCAGGCTGATACTAGATCACTGAGGGCAGTGGCTACATACCACACGACACTCTGTTGAGGCTGGGACACCAGACAGCCCAGTAATTTTTACTGTAAATACCATTTTCTCCATTTAGGTTCTTTTATTCCCCCCAGCCAAAAAAAAAAAAAAAAAAAAAACCAAACACTGAAAATTTGATATTACTGTACTAAAAACCTTTGGAATTTATTTATTGTTTTTAAGATAAAACAAAACTTAAGAGTCAAATTACCTTCAACCTCTAATTGGGCTCAAATTAACTTCAATCCAAACATGTATGGACTCGGTTCAATACAGTCATCTTTCATGTACTTAATTAGGCAGTCTCTAAGTAGTTAAGTAATATTATTACAGAATTAACATGTGCCAACAGGTACAAATAAAGTCCTTCAATTCAAGCTTATCTCCACTGAGTTGAGGAGAGGAAATGTTATTCCCTTTCTGAAACTACAAGTTTCTTATTTTTAACATGAATTGGTGCTATCCCTTGGTCCTTTCCCTGCCATACCAACTGGAAAATATTTTTCCCCAAAGTGACCCTGAAGATAACTGCTCAAGTCATCTTGAATAACGTGTGAATGCTCCTATTCCCAACTACACATACTCTTCCATGGGTGGCTTCATCCAAAACCACGGCTCAGTTACCACCTGTATTTTGATTGTTTCCTAATATCTGTCTTGACATTAGAGCTCTTTCTTGGGTGCCAAGACCACATATCCAGATGGGTTCCAGATGCGTCACCACTGGAAAGGACAGTGGTGCAAAGTCAACCTGTGCCTGACTCTAGTCTTCTCTCCCCACAACTGTGCGGGTGTCAGTACTCAGGGTCTCTGCTTTACTGATGAGCTGCATGTTGCCTGTGAGCTAGTCTCTCAGGCCTTTGCATAAACGCTTCCCTTTGTCTGTACCACACTTTGCCTACCTCCTGGCTAACTCTTATTCATCCAAAATGATGTGTCAGTGCAGGGAGCTGCCCGTGAGAACGGGGTCCTTTGTCCAAAGGACACAGCTCTGGGAGCTGCCTCAGTCCTTGAGGGTTTGCTTGCAAACATAGCTCTCTGTCCTGCCACCCCAGAGATTAGGCGCTTATTTACTGCAGGCACCTGGAGTTCTGTGCAAACTTCTCATGCACAGAGAAATGTTATCTGGTGTAAGAAATAATAACAGGGTGCCATTCCCATGCTCTCAAGATTTCTTGTGACTGTTTGTAAGATGTGTAGGTCAAACAAAGAAAATGTTAACTGTCTTGTCTTTCTCACGCTCTTCTGTATAAATATGAGATGCTGAATAAAGTTGGTGTCAGACTGCGTCCCTTTGTGGAGACGTGTCTGAACCTCTCGACCCCATCTTTGTTGTAGATTTCTCTTGCTTTAGTTTTCTTTCCCAGCCCCGCCGTGCACGTTCTCGGGACCTGATCGACTTTGCCGGCTGGCACCGGCATGTCAGTTTTCCTGAAGATCCTGCTCTGACTACCTATCCCTCATCTGAGTATGATGGCTCTTTCTCAGGGACCTCTAACATTCTGTACCAAGAGACACACATCTCACGACATGGTGTGTGTTAGCCGTTTAGTCATGTCCTACTCTTTGCAACCCCATGGACTGGGCTGTAGCCCATGAGGCTCCTCTGTCCTTGGAATTCTTCAGGCAAGAACACCAGAGTGGGTTTCCATTTCCTTTTCCAGGGGATCTTTCCAACCCAGGGATCGAACCCGCATCTTTTGCGTCTCCTGCATTGGCAGGCAGGTTCTTTTACCACTGTGTCACATGGGAAGCATGACACAGTAATTGTCTACCTACTTTCCCTTAAGGGTAGGAGCTCTGTCTTTCATCTCTGTTATCTTGGAACCCCACAGTTGTTCAATGTTCACTGAAAGAATAACTGACAGTGTTTCTCATATTTTGGGCTTCCCAGGTGATAAAGAATCCTGCACTGCTTCTGCAGTGGTAAAGAATCCACAGGCCAATGCAGAAGATGCAGGAGACTTGGGTTCAATTCCTGGGTTGGGAAGATCTCCTGGAGTAGGAAATGGCTACCCAATCCAGTTTTCTTCCCTGGAATACTCCAGTATTCTTCCATGGAAATCCCATGGACAAAGGAGCCTTGGGCTACAATCCATTGGGTTGCAAAGAGTCAGACATGACTGAGTAACTGAGCTCAGTTTTAGAGCTTTAGACTGACTCAAGTTTTAGAGAACCATATTTAATATCTTATATAAATCAAGTGTTCATTAAATGTTGTTCAGCTGATAAGAAAATAAAGTGCTATCACTTTAAAAAATGTTAAACAGCTTTAAATTTTAAAGCCATTTAAATTTTAATTTTAAACTATATGGAGACTTTTATCAATACAGATTTTTTCATCTACTAAATATATTCCTTTTTTTTTTTTTTTAACAAGGTTTTACTTACTTTTCCCTTGATGGGCTTCAAAAATTCATTTAAATTCAGGAAAACATTTAAATGAAGATCTTCAACATCATTATCTGTATGATAATGCCAAAGACCACTGCATTTAAATGACAAGGATATGTTTTAAAAAATCAAGAAACAGTAAAATTAAGATGTTTCATATGCCTTATAGGAAGATAAGAAAGTATAAGTGCATGTATTTATATACATAAGGAACAAACATTTACTCTTGCCTGTTTTTTATCTATAGAATCGAATCCAGCAATTTTGTTTCCCTTTGTGTCAATCAAGGAGCCCATAGGTTCACAGGTAATGATGTCACATGTCTGTTTCGGCAAAGGTAACAGCTGTCGAACTTTGTCAATACTTTCTGACCGCTTGTCCCCCAGCTCTTTCTAAAAAAGAGAGACAGTGAGAGAGACAGAAGTGAGATAGAAATTATAACAAAGGCAAATGTTTACAAGGAGAAAGTTCCCCTATGAAACATTTCCTTTTTATAGCTGGAACGTTTTGACCTTCAACAGGGTCTAGGGAGCAGCTCTCACTGACAGTGATGCATATGTTTCATTTCTTCTATTTAAGTAGAAAATAGAACACATATGAAGGCACCCTTGTTACACAACAAACATCACAGTGCTGAAATGACAAAAACGCAGAGTAGTATTTGCAACCCGAAGACAGGAGCTGCAGCACGGAACACGTTCTCCAATCTACAGTCAGGCCACAAGGTAACCATTGGTTGTTTTATTAGTAAGGTCATCAGATATATTAATTTTTTTCCTGCATTGTTTGTTTATAATTTATTTCAAAAACTGTATTAGTGGCTAGGCAAATGAATTGAATTTAGAAATAGCAATGCAAATGTTTGATATTCAACTGCATGTTGCCAGTGGAAGATGAAATTTACCCTAAATCTAATGTTGGCATTTTGGTTACATATTTGATAATGCACTTCTACAGTCCCTTAAAAAATTAAATATGCTTTATGAGTGTAATTATTTTAAGAAAAATCTTCAAGCTATATATACTTCTAACTTTGGGGTACTGAGAAGCTGAGGTAAAACAAACAGCAAAATAATCACCTGATATAAACACAAAAAATAACATCTGATTTAAGGTGTAATAAAATAAGGTGCGCTAAATAACAAATCCAAAAACCACGTGAACTCCTGAGCAGGCCACAAACTTACTTTCAGTTTCTTGACTAAGTTCATGTATGCGCGTTTGTTCTCTTCAGATCCCCCTGGGGATGCATTCGACAGGTCAGAGGCCAATGTTCCATTGATTAAAACACCCAGCATGTCAAGAACTGTTGTGAATAATTCACTAGGAGGAGAAAGAAAAGATTTGCACCTTAAAGCAAAACCAAGATACTGTTAACTAACTGAGCATTTTTATTTAAGGCATAGAACTGTTAAAGGTAACCTAGGAGTATATGACGTGGAAGAATCTGTGGCCAGAATATGAAAGCCTCCACTATACATATATGAAGCAGAGCCAGTGTGAAATGATAAGAACCTACTTGTTGGTGTGCATGTCAACGGTTCCAGAAGTAATGATCTGAAGGAGGAGAAGCGCCCAGTCTGTTGTCCACTGGGTGCTCCTCTGCACTGTGTCAAACATGCCTCCCACCTAGCACATAGAAAAACACAATGAAAAAAATCAGCACAGTGTCACAAAGACCACTACCACCACTTTACACAACCACATTTTGAGTGGTTTAAAAATTTAAAAGTTGCTCTAAGCCATGGATTATCCTGTCTTCTTTGTCAACTAGCTATATATTTGCCAGTCTTTTGGGTTCCATTAGCACAGGAAGTGGTCATTCAGAAAAAAAAGGAGGAGGTATGGAGTGTAGAAACGTCATCAACATGAATTACACACTAGTAAAATTAGCTCTCTGTTCTTCCTAAATTTCATATTTAGTTTCATATGTAACTTTCATCCAATTAAATCTGAATAGATGTAAACTACGTGACTCAGTATCTACAATTTTGTGTTGTCAGTTACTATTGAATCTAAGTCTGCTACCATAACAACACCTGGAAAGAGCCAGTAACACAGAAGTAATGATGAGTGGAAGGCCTGGCCCTTAGGACTGCTCATTCACGAGTGGGAATTAATGTCAAGCATCAGGCAAGCCATCTTTCAGAGTAGCTTTTATCTGGTCTTGTGCATTGAGAAAAAGAAGAGTCAAAAGTATCTGCCGGAGAAGGAAATGTTAAATTTCTAGAAAACCTGCCTATGGGATTTCTCTTTATGATCAATTTGATCAGAAGTTTGATAACATTTTGACTTAAAGAACATTTTAATACAGTTTTTAAGCAAGTAGAGTAAAAGCTAATGCTCACCTCAAGTTAGTACTTCCCTAAAAGACCTACTCTTGACACAAACGGAAAAGAGAGAGAGAGACACTGGGGGTGGGATGCAGAAGGCAAGATGATACCAAAAATATCTACTGTTGTCTAGAAGCCAGACCAGACAGGAAGGACAGTGGCAAGGAAAACAGAAGGTCCAAGAGTCAAGGAAGTAGTAAAGAGAGCAAACAGTGGGCTTCACCTTGTAACGGAGACTGTGACCACAGCAGGAGTGGAAAGCTGGAGTTATTTTCACATGGAGATAAATTTAATGGAGGAAAGACACTAGAAGGGTCTCTTACCAAATTGAGGCGGAGTTGCAATGCCTCATGCATCATCTGTCGTGCTTTGATGTCATCCTGGTATCGTTCTTCTCTCCAGTTACTTAAAATCTAAACCAGAAAATAAATGAACACAAACCCCAATACTTGTTTTCCCTGTTAAATTTGATTTTTCTCATATTTAAAGTTAAACTGAGTTTTTAAGTGATGAGGACAACTTCTTAGTTTAATACAGTAAAAAAAGCAGGGGGCATAAAATTTTGCTTTCCTCCCCTTCCTCCACACAGACAGGAATATAGCTATTTTTTGTTTGTTATCTAATTACATACTCTGTTAAGAAAAATCTTATGTAATTACATACACGGTTGATAAGTCTTAGGAAATGCTTAAGAGGATCATCAAGTTAAGCATTAACAAAAATAAAGAATATTTTTAAAATACATCATTACATTGGTCTTATAAAGATAAGTGTAAAATAAAGGGGCTTCCCAGGTGGCTCAGCAGTAAAGAATCTGTCTGCCAATGAAGGAAATGTGGGTTCGATCCCTGGGTCGTGAAGATACCCTGGAGAAGGCAATGGCAACCTACTATTCCCAATATTTTTGCCTGGAAAATCCCATAGACAGAAGAGCCTGGCGGGCTACAGTTCATGGGGTCGCAAAAGAGTCAGACATGACTTAGTGACTACACCACAACCACCACCATAAAGATAAAGAGAAACAGAATTACATTTTATATCAGTCTCCTCTTATATTTCTAGGGAGAGGCTGTGAATCCTAGCAAACGCATTATTCTGATGTTTCATTGAAAGGGAAGCTTGCTAGTCAATAAACTTGTTTTCCTTGATAAAGGTAATATAACCAACTTTGAAAAATGTGACACCTTGGACATCAGCTGAGCTGCATACCAATTTATTAAATAAATGCTTCCTCACTTATTCAGACAAATGTTGGGGAAGGGACAGGTTGCTTAGGGAAGGCAAACCACCAGTGGGAAATTTTTGAATCAGATGTAGAAGCAAAAAAAAAAAAGTGCTCTGAAGTAGGGCATCTATGGAGAATCATCTCAAAACAGCTGAAATGAGTCATATGCAGAAGTAACTGAGTCCAACAGATGATCTGTTATTACACCACACGGTAAATGTGGAGCACTTCTCAAATCTCATCAAAAGATATAGATGAATCTCCCTCAAGGCAGGTGAAGGGTACAAGGTAGTTTAAAAAAGCCCACAAATTGTCATGGAGCTGACATTCTGGTAGTAGGTCAAATCAAAATAAGTAGAGCAAGTGGTAAGAATCATGACAAGGGGACAGAGAATAACTGTGGTCCTCGTTTAGAGAGTGATGGGGGTGGGACTAAGGCATGGGAGGGGACTAAGGAGGTGAGAGCTGAGCAGAGATCTGCTGAACTGAGGGAGCTGGCCATGTCAATAACTTCCAGGGAAGGGGAGAAAGGCTCTGCAACAAGAAGATGCTTGGCAAGATCAAGGAACAGCAACATGGTCATTGTGTACAGAATGGAATGAGTAAGGCCATGTCAGGAAAGAAACAAGATAGAGGTGGGAGCCAGTGGCAAATCATGGAGGGTCACATAAGCCTATAAGGGGAAGTTTTATTCCAGGTATAGTAAGAAACAGGGGTTTCCCAGGTGGCGCTACTGGTAAAGAATGTGCCTGCCAATGCAGGGGACAAAAGAGACAGGGGTTTGATCCCTGGGTTGGGAAGATCCCCTGGAGGAGGACACAGCTACTGACTCCAGTATTCACGCCTGGAGAATCCCATGAACAGAGGAGCCTGGCAGGCTACAGTCCATGAGGTCGCAAAGAGTCATACACAATCGAGCACATGCACACACAAACACATACACACAATAAGAAATACTGCAACATTTTGGGCACCAGAAAAACATGTGGTTTACACTTTAAAAGGATCACTCTGGCTGTTGTGCAGACATAAATCTCATATATCCAAAAGGTAGCAGATGATTAGAGAACTGAACAAGTGTCTTGTTCAGGTTCACCCAGTACCATTAAAGAAGACACAGTGTCTAGAATTAACAGCCGTGTGGGAGGCCTCCATTAGGCACCGCTGCTGCTGCTGCTATAGGATGAAACGTCCCACAGAAGCAATCTACCCACACTTCTCCATTCTATACTTTCAAATTCCAGTTTGATTACTCAGTGTCCTCATGGCACACAGAACAAAGTGTTTCAAATAGTGACCATGAGAATTACAGCTGGTGGAAAGGCAAAGTCCAAAATCTTTGAAAATGAACTAAAAATGCCTTCTGACTGAGCAATGAGTATCCTGTGCCCTGGGACTTCCCAGGTGGTGCTCATGGTATAGAACCTGCCCACCAATGCCTGAGATTCATGAGATGCAGGTTCAATCCTTGGGTTGGGAAGGCCCCTGGAGGAGGACAAGGCAATCCACTGCAGTATTCTTGCCTGGAGAATCCCATGGACAGGGAAGCCTGATGGGTTACAGTCCACAGGGTTGCAAAGAGTCAGACACAACTAAAGCGATGTAGCGTGTGCAAGCATGCACACATCTTGTGCCCTAGACCAGCATCACTCTGGTTCTGGCAGTAAAACTGAGTTTTGAACCTACAGAGCTCAAGCTGAGACTTTCCCTGCCATGTGGAAGCCCAGTAGAAGATCTGGAAAGAGGGCAGGCTCTCTTTGTTACTGACATATGCCCTGCAACACAGATTGCTCCAGGACCTCTCCTAAGAGACAAAGTCAGGAGAGGAGCAGATATGACAAAGTTATGTGCAATCTGCAAAATGTAACTTTCATAGACATCTGTCCAATGCCTAATTCATATTATACTATTGCTAATCTGATGGTGACCAGAATGCCAGGTAGGAGAACAGGACACGGGTGGTGCTTTCCTGCATCTAATCAAAACATGCTTTGCCCTTATTAGTTTAAGCTCAGTGTTTGAAAGGAAAACAAATGAATGCCATTAGGAAAATACTTGCCTAGCTCAATATTCTACTGTACTTTACCTGGTTAACTTGATTCTGCAGAGATGTTAGAAGGCCTTCTCGTTGTTCATCTTGTCCCTTAAGGCAGGTAAGGACCAGTGAGAGGAATGGTTGTTGACTCAAAAGAGACATACTATAAAGGAAGTAATAACAGCAGATCTAGTTAGAAAGAACAGATTACTTCCTGTGCAACACTGATTTCCTGCCCTCGGGTTACTGGCTCTTATTTATTTTACTATTAGAAAAGGAGGGAAGTAGTAAATAGCCAAGACTACTTGAAAAGTTAAATCATATCTCTAACTAATAAGGTTTAAAACCACTGTAATGCTTCTAAACAATTTAATATGTTCTCTTGCCCTTGAAGGCATCTGCAAACGAGCATAAATTCATACTGCATCTGAGTTAGGGGGTGGGGGGAGGAAGAAGAGAATGTATGGTTTGTATCAGTAAACTGAACTTAAAGATACATAGCAGGAGGAATATCACTGTATACACAGAATAAAAAGAAAAACTTTTAAACTTCTCTCACACAGTACTTGTATTTTGTTGTTGTTTAGTTACTAAGGTCACGTCTGATTCTTTGCAATCCCATCTACTTCAGCCCACCAGGCTCCTCTGCCCATGAGATTTTCCAGGCAAGAATACTGGAATGGGTTGCCATTTCCTTTTTCAGGGGATCTTCTCAACCCAGGGAGCAAACCTGTCTCCTGTATTGCTGGCAGATTCTTTACCACTGAGCCACCATTCGTATTTTAGGGTCCAGGAAACAGGCCTATCAGGATTGCTGTGCTTGTGTTGCTTTTCAGCACATTTCTCAAGACCAATTAGATGGGCATGAGTAGAAGCGAGATGAGCACCAAGGTCTGAGGCCTCTAAAACCATTTTGCCAGCCAGTGACCTAGTGCACAGCTCCACTACATCTCACAGGCTTGACTTGTAAAAGAGTTTTAAGATATTTGATTTTAAAAATTTATTTTAAATTGGCATTTTAGTCTTATTTCTTACATGATCAGAAACAGCTGACATATTGATAAACTAATTTTTCTACACTGCAAAGAAAGATTTCTTAAAATGAGATTGAGGTCAAAATATTTCAATCCGCTTCATTTTACACTAGCAGAGCTTAGAGAGACTGACTTAGGAAGAGCCATCTTCAATCTCTGCATTAGCATCTAGGATTCCTGTGGGAAGTGAGGCAATGTACATGCCATCGTTAGCCAATCAACTTTGAGAATTAAAATTGAGTTATCTGGTTGGTTAATAAATACTGGCAAAGGGGATGAAGCAACCAGATGCCAAGCAACATATGTGCAAAGCTAGGCCAATACCCAAACGTACTTTAGTTAAGAGCACAGACTCAGGGGCCAGACACCTGGGTTTCAGCTTCACGCCTCCTTAGCTATGTGTCCTTGATAAATATACTTAACTTTCTGGTACCTCAGTTTCTTCTTCTGTAAAAAGGACATAATGAAAGCACCTCAGTATGACTTCTGGGAGATTTTAAAAGTTCACATATGTATGTAATGAATTCTATATTGAGGCTGACATTTCATAAGGGCTTAGTAAATGACAGCCACCAATTAGGTCGTTAGAAATCATTATTGATTCAGGCATAAGAAACCCAAAATGTTCAGAATGCTCAGAATTTTTATTTTTCAATGTTAGGAATTTCCTTTTACCTCTGAGGTGCTAAATTCATCATGGTTTTACATTAGAATGTGTTTATGTTCTTTTTCAGTAACATAATCATTTTTCTAATATAATTACTTAAACATTTTCCAGGCCACAAAACTTAAAAAACATTCAACTTGCAAGACTCAACTTGGAGGATCCTATATATTAGGATCTAGCCTAATATATAGGCTAGAACAAGAGCCCTAAGTGTTAAAAATATTAGTAACTTATTTCAGGGTGCAG
This sequence comes from Bubalus bubalis, assembly GCF_019923935.1. Lineage (NCBI taxonomy): Eukaryota > Metazoa > Chordata > Mammalia > Artiodactyla > Bovidae > Bubalus > Bubalus bubalis. The sequence continues at coordinate 161,731,249 of NC_059157.1, forward strand.
CATGACAGAAGTATAAATTAGTCCATGAAATTTAAGCATAAGTACCTAAATAACAAGAAAAAAACTCAAACAACTGCTGAGTACAGGGACTGTGGACATGCAGATCTGATCCAGCAGGTCTGAGGCAGAGCCGAGAAGCCAGTATTTTTAATAGTGCAGCAGTGATTAGGGTACACAGGCAGAACTGAATGCTGGTGCATTACATATTATAATCTGGAAACTTTATGTAACAGAACTTGGCCTATCAGATTATTTTCAATTCCATACAAAGACGAAATTTCAGTGGACTCTGAGTACAATGACTATAACAAACCTAGACAGTGTATTAAAAGGCAGAAACATCACTTTGTAGACAAAGGTCAGTATAGTCAAAGCCATGTTCTTTCCAGTAGTCATGTATGGATGTGAGAGTTGGACCATAAAGAAGGCTGAGGGCAGAAGAATTGATGCCTTCAAATTATGGTGCTGGAGAAGACTCCTGAGAGTCCCCTGGACTGCAAGGAGATCAAACCAATCAATCCTAAAGGAAATCAACTCTGAACATTCATTGGAAGGACTGATGCTGAAGCTCCAATACTTCAGCCACCTGATGCAGAGTCGACTCATTGGAAAAGACCCTGATGCTGGGAAAGATTGAGGGCAAGACAAGTAGGGGGTGGCAGAGGATGAGATGGTTAGATAGCATCACAGACTCAATGGACATGAATTTGCGCAAACTCCAGGAGATAGTGGAGGACAGAGAAGCCTGGCATGCTGTAGTCCATGGGGTCACAAAGAGTCAGACATGACTTAGCAACTACTAATAACCAGCAACAGCAGAGTATAATGAGCATGTACATCTGTAGGACATTGAATTTTCTCAACCATTCTTTAACCGCTCACATAGAAACAAAACTTCCAGCCATACCTTTTCTGCTTTTGTCTGTCTCTTTCCTTTTTGGAAGAAGAACCCAAGTGCTGTCCTTTCTCCAGCTCTTCCCCAGCTGCTTTCAACACTCTTCCCTGCACAGAAGTCGGCAGCCTGGCAATTAGGGGGGCCACCAGCCACACACCCCTGCGTTCAGAGGAACTAAAATTGGAAACAGGTGTTATACCCAAGGATAGACCCAAGGCATCCTTTTCCTCTGCTCTCACAGTTCTGATCGAAACTCCAAAGCAAAATTTACATTCACAGGACACATGGGTTATTCTAACATTTGCCTTTCACTTCTATACTGTTTCCTCTCACCAAATACCAGACATTGGCACACACTCTTCGTGCTTATGGAAAGCACTAAAAGGTGGGATTCTGCAAGGATACTATAGCTCAACTTTTTTTTAAGTCTGGAAAAGTGTTTTTCTATGATTCTGGCTTTCTGAACACTAACAGTCCTTTTGTCTAACAAGCAATATACCTTTCTCTCATGGTTAAAATATGAAATGTTCTGATTACATTTAAGCATATAAATAACCAAATTCACCAGTTGTGCTTTACACCAAAATGATGAAATACAAGTTTATCTGCCTTTTGTAATTATCATTTGAGCAAAACTGCCAATTTAAAAAGATGGCAGAAAGAGTGTTTCCTAAGTTAGGACTACCACGGAATAGGGCAGCCTCAGGGCATATGAAAGAAATTCACCCCTCTGGAACGTAAACTGTGGTTCCAAGGAGTCTGGGCCTGCTCAACCGCGTATGTGGAATGCTCCGCTACCGTGCAGCCCAGCATCATGGCCCTTTAACATATTAAATAATGATAATGGACACTTACAAGCAATTATTTTCCTCACATTCCTGCAGCTTTATGAAAAAAAAGTCTGCATTATCCAAGTAAAATGTGCAGTTACATGTGAAAAATGAATGATAGCTTCGTAAAACCACAGGAAAAAAAAAAATACCTTAGAAATGTCTTTATTCCATTCTGTCTTGTGCTACTTGTATCAGTACTTCCAATCCCATTTGGGTTGAAGAGGCCCATGCCAGCATTAGAAGAGTTATTGTTTAGGTCAGCTGACTGCTGGAATACCTCTATTGTTGCCTTGGCAATATTGTCCAGCAGGTTGTTCATTTCAGCCACCGAACCAGAGCCCTGGAGTCAGACATGAGAAAACAAGCACCCCTGTGTTTCACTTTATCCACAAGCATCAATGTTGTGTTGCTTTTCATAACATATCACACACGTCCATGCTTTCCTGAATGTACTCACAGGGTCCTTCAAGCACTGTTTGATCATTAACTGAAGCTCCAGCCAGGACTGCCTCAGCGTCCACTGCTCAAGATTCTGGGGAAAATGGAGTTAGCACGTTAAGAATACCAAACATGTCTTAAAGTATAAGAATCCCCTGCAGTATTCTCTTTCTCAAAACAACAGAGGAATGATTACACACAATAAAGGGATTCATATGACACAAAAGGCTTCCAAGTCTATTTCATATGCTCATTATAGGGACAAAGGAAAAAACAGCAACATTAAAATAATGTGCCTTACTCAGCTAGGCATTAGAAATGAATAAGACAATCATTTCTTTTCCCAAAGTCTATCTAAACAACTCCATTACAAAATGATTTTGATATTTTATGAATAACATGATGAAGACAGTCCTTCTACAAAGCTTATTTCTCATGTAAACACAATAAATACTGATACGAATTAACATATTTGCACTTACAGATACATAATGGTTGTATACGATTTGCAGTGGGCGTATTTACCCAGCAATAAAGTGTGGCTGTTACACAAAATGGAAAATTGGGGGAATAAAAATCAGAATTAATTAAAGTTAAGAATTAGCTAGCAATGACAACAAGAGAGAGGCAGTAACTCCTGTTATAAACACAAAGAACATGTCAAAATGACAGAAACACAGTCTTTAGACTATTTTCACTCACCTGAAGAATGCGTTTAATGTGCTGTCTCTGGAGGTTGTCCCCCTCCGTACATTCCTTAATGCCATGAGGATAACAGATCAGCTGCAATAATTTCTGTGCTTGCATATTTGAGAGCACAGGGTCCAGAATAAGTTCTTTGTCTGTGCATAATCTCTCAGGTTCTTTTAAACAATGTTCTCCTACCCATTCCTAAAAATAAGACAGCAATTAGACTATACTAAACTCATGGCTCACAACAGAAAGCAGACAGGAAATTTTCCATTTAAAAAATAATAGATGGAAAAAGTAGGAGGGAAAGGCTTAGAAATTTTCCCGTATTTTGACTTCTTAAAAATATAAAGTAGAATCTTGGCTACAAAATTTTTTTTAAAAAGGAATGCAAGAAAGAAATATGCAAAAAAATAAAAAAGGAGGTGGGGGAGAAAGCTCAGTAAAGAAAACACTGGTATGTGTTTTCAGTTGGAGAATGAAACTTTGCTCTAAGTACTGTTTCTTAATCATTTTTTTTAACTTGCTATGTAACAGTAGTGATTTCTATATTATAATATGTATTCCTCACTTTTATGGAATGCACTGTAATATATCCCACTGAATAGACAGGACATAGTATAACACTGAGAAAACTGTCTTCCTTTTTGATATCATTATGAATAATGTTACCTTTATTCACATCTGTTCTCTATACAATTATGTTCTTAGGATAATTTCTTACAAGTACAATTGCTGAGTCAAGGATGATCAGGCCCCATATCACAGCAATTAATCAATCTCAGTAATGCTATCCAGACATCAGTAATTTCCTAAGCATCAAAATGTTCTTAAACTCTCCACGTGACTCCAATGTGTACCCACAATTAGAAACCAATGCACAACTTGGCACACGCTCAACATATATATGACTAAGAGTTAACTTTTACCATGATTACAGTATACTCTAAGAAAAACATGACTCAACATTATATTATACCAACGGCAACGTGAAAAAGAGCATATATGGTATGCCTTTTTTTCTAATAGGAAAGGAGAATTTAATAAAAATTGGAAAGATAAATCAGAAGATAATGAAACTGATTACTTAGGGCAGGGAGGAACACAGTGTAGAAAAGATGAGGGAAACAGCTGTACTTCTCTGAGCATACCTTCTTGCCAGTAGACTGACCTTTGCTGCTGTTTAGTTACTGCTATTGTTATTTAGTCACTAAGCTGTGTCCCACTCTTTGTGACCCCATGGACTGTAGCCTACCAAGTTCCACTGCCCATGGGATTTCCCAGGCAAGAATACTGGAGTGGGTTGCCATTTCCTTCTCCAGGGGATCTTCCCTACCCAAGGATCGGACCCACATCTCCTGCATTGGAAGGTAGATTCTTTATCGCTGAGCCCACCAGGAAACCCCAGCTGACCTTTGGGAGTATGTTATTCTAAAGATAGATATGGTAGGAAAAGAAATAGAAACTGAACACAAACAAAACCAAATGAAATCAATTCTATTTCAAGTGAGTAATATATCCATACTGAAAAAGAAAGGTCAAATAACTTTTTAACACAATACTGTAAAACCTTAGGGGAAAAAGAATTATAATATAAGCAAATTCTCAACTCCTTTTAGGAGACTCATTTTTTCATAGCAGTATAGGTGTAATAATTCTAAAACTACTTCAGGTGTATTGTAGAATTCAACAAATCAGTCAATGATTGATGTTACTGGTATCCAGGACTCTTACTATGGAAGAGAGCACTCTGAACACAGATTGAAGGGATGCTAACAAAAACTTAAGCTGTTTGATCAGAACTGGAGGTATCAGTATAAACTCATGACTATACACCCACACATTTATGTATACTGATGCTTTTTTCCCCCAGCTCTGTCTGCTAAAAGGGCCTAGAAGCGATAAACGCACATTGCCCACAGCAATAAGCACACACAGAACTCAGATCTTGGTTTCTAAACAGCATCTTCTTCTAAATAGAACCAAGGTTCCATGAAAAGGTGAGTAATATAAGATAGGCCAGAAAGAAAGAAAATACTTGTTATTAAAAAAGAAAGGGCAAGAGAGTTGTGAAAATAACACAAGAGTCAGCATGAAAAGATTCCCACTTCTGGACAAATCTGGAACAATTTGAACATGAAAATAACTGAGGACTGTAACTTTTGTGGATAATAAATAAGTGGAAGAAAGGAAGGGAAGGCAGAAAAGGTTAGGCTTTCCCTTAGAGTAGAATGCAAACTGATAAATGTGAAAAAAGTGGAGGAGTTGGGAAAAGCCATCTTGCAACCATCAGAGTAAAGACTGGTTTAGACAAGAATCAGAATGGATGCTCTGTGGGAAGTGAGGGCGTTTGATGGGAAGCGGAAAACTTGCACTGTCTCAGAGAGTGTCCCCCAAACTGTTTACTAATTCCAAGGGGAAAAATGGTAACTATACAAAACAAAAATTAAAAAAAAAAACATACAGCGGAGACAGCCTGATCAAAACTAACATCACCAATGAGGTACAAATGGGCCTCAGGTCCTTTGGATGTGATTACCTGAGAAGAATATAACACACTTCTATAGTATCATGGTGAGGAATGCATACTCGGACACTAACCTACAGGAAACTAAAGACAAGGCCAAGATTATTGGGAAAACTGACCAAACTGGAATGTGGCCTGTAGGTGAGAAAACCTTAAGATACCAATGCTAAACTTCCTTCCTTTTAAAACCTGTATTTTAGTTATGTTAATAAATGCTGAAATATTAAAAAGTAAAAAAGAACAATGTATTCTATCTCCTCTCAAATGCTTAAGTAAAAATATAAGAAGTAAAAAGTATATGAGGGCCATACTCACACACACACAAATAGAATTATAAAGCAAACATGGCAAAATATAAAAAATTAGGGAATCTGTGTATAGGGTATACTAGACTTCTTTATAAATTATTACAACTTTTCAGAAAACTTTAAATTATTTCAAAATAAAGTGAGAAGGCAAAAGAGGACTATCTATATACAAGTTTCCTACAATATTGGGCCTTTCTCTCCAAAAGAACAGTAATACACTCAAAGTTAAAGGCAAATTAAATCTGAAAAATACCTGTTGACAGATGGTCCTCAGTACATATCTAGCATATTCTCTTAAATTGGCCGTTTCTATGGAAATGCTTTTCCCACAGGATTTTGAATTTTGTGAGGCAGTCCAGATATCCTCAGCATTCCCATCACGTCGTAAACCCCTCATGGTGAAGTCATCATTTTTTAAAGAGCTGACACTGTTATTGCCAATTTTGGCATCTCCTACATAACAGAATCACAAAAGCAAAATCATAGAAATTCAAAATATTGCCAAATATTTGGAAAATAAATGAGGCAAGCATTCAGAGATTTAAAATGCACGAATGGGATCATTATTGCAAAGTAAGTTGTTCAGCAACAAAGAGAAGGGATCAAGACAGTAAATGCTAGAACACTGAGAAGTTCCATCAGACACGGGGAAAAAAAAACAAGTTCAAGGTTCATTTTTTATTTCATTTATAGAATTAAGTATACTTTCACCAAACTTGGAAAGGCCATTATGAATCACACTTAACAATCACAGAACATTGATTTCACCAATATTTCAAGCACAAATGTATGCAAATTCATTTGACTTATATAGACAAGGAAAAAATGGGTTACTCACCCTTCTAGATGTCCCTTTTTCATTTCTTCTCTTACAATGAATGACTTATTTTCTATCCATAGGTCAAGAGAAAAGTTTTGCCTTAGCCCACCTTACTATCAACTTCTTGACAAGAGAGATTTATTTCCCTGGGAATGGAAAAGGGCAATGCATACTAAGGAAGCCCTGGAAAATAGGGCATTCATTGAATAACCCATGTCTTTCACTTTCCTCTTTGTAAACATCCAAATTAGAAAACCTCACCTCATCAGCCTCTCATATACTTAGTAAAATGAAGCTCAGGAAAGTGTTTTCCTCACAACAAAGTTCTGAGGGGAAAACTGAGCAGAATTATTGAATAGCCAGAAATAAGAAATATTCTCTAGCCATGAAAGACAAAAATTAATGTAATTAGTAAAAAAAAAAAAAAAAAAAAAAAAGACTGCCAAATGGAAACAGAGCCTCCAAACTCTTGTCTATTTACCCACAAAGATCACAAGCATTGAACAGGAAAAATTCCTGTAACCAACAAATGAGTTTAGATAAAGCTCTCACTTACTTCGCTGTAAGGGAAACCAACCCCAGGTCAGTGCAAAAAGCCTTTTAAAACCCGTAAGTCAGCCAAGAAAAACTTTTTTGACTCTGCTGAATTTTAAAAAGCGAATCGCTTACTAAATGGTTACTTAAAAAATCTTAAGGGGAGGGAGGAACACATAATACATTTCAACTCAGTATCTTATCACATATTATCATACATTTCTCATTCAAATATTTATGCAAAAAAGCACCAAGTTCACTTCACTCATAGGCATTTATTTAATTCAACAAAGCACTTCAAAAGCTGGAACAAAGACTGAATTCTACATGTACCAACATTGAGCATGCTATTTCCAACCTTAGAAGATATAAACAACTATTGTTGCTATTGTTATTTAGTCACTAAGTTGTGTCCAACTCTGCGACCCCATGGACTATAGCCCACCAGGCTCCACTCTCCGTGGGATTTCCCTGGCAAGAATACTGGAGTGGGTTGCCATTTACTTCTCCAGGGATCTTCAGGACTCAAGGATTGAACCCAAGTCTCCTGCATTGTCAGGCAGATTCTTTACCACTGAGCCCCCAGGGAAGCCCGTAAACATCATGTGCATGCGTGCTCTGTCATGTCCGAGTCTTCACAACCCCACAGACTGTAGCCCGCCAGGCCAGGCAAGAATACTAGAGTGGGTTGTCATTTCCTATTCCAGGCAATCTTTCTGACCCAGGGGTAGAATCCATGTCTCCTGAGTTGGCAGGGTGTTCTTTACCACTGAGCCACCAGGGAAGCCCTATAAACAACTATTTCCACAACTTAAACTACTAGAGAAATTAGAAATTGAATTCTATAAAACAGTCCTATCTCCCTAACTCAAAATAGATCCTAGTTGACAGCACTTGAGAGAACACATTGATAAGAACACAGTGAGGTAAGTTTTACCTCTGCCAGCCCCAGTCTAAGAGATCCTTATTCAATTTAGATGTTAGGATGACTGAGAAGGTCAGGAGGGCTGTGCTAGAAGCTTCTGCAATGGTAGAGACAATAGAACAGACAGTGTTCAGTGCCTGCCTGGTCTAAGGGTCTGTTGACATTCAACAAGCCTCATCCTGACTTCTCAGACCTGAAGAACCCTCTATCACTTAGGAAGATGTAGAATCCACCAAGAACTGGGGCCAATTAAAAAGGTCAAGGAAAGGCCATGAGATAAAAATAAACCGGTGATTAGGCACTGATATTAAAATATGTATACTTAAAGAAGTTGGCAAATTATACTTGGGATTAAACCAGTCCCACAAATCAAGGGGATAATATAATGTTTCTATGGTACACATTTTGGTTTCTCCTATGAAAATGTCTATCACATATGCATTCACACTTTCAACATTAGCTTATGGAAAATCTTTCCCATTTCCCTGATGGGCATTAGAAATACCACAGTTAAAAAACATCAGTCCCTGATTGCTTAGTCCCTATATTTATTTATTAAATAGGATTGACTGGGCAGCTTTCCTTTCAAACATATTAAAAGTAGAGAAATCTTACTGAAAAGAGCATTTAATGTTGGCAGTATAGTACTAAGAGCTCAGAGGAGAGGCTGTGGCCTCCATACGGCTCTACCTTTCCATTTCAAATACAAAATCCCTGGGCATTTCAATAGGAGTGTGTGTGTGTGCGTTAAGGTGAACTTTAGTTTGTTTTATGAAAACTCTTGTTACCTACCCTCATCATCACCTAACAATACTTAAGTGTTGTTTGCTCAGTGGTGTCTGACTTTTTGCGACCCCATGAACTGTAGCCCACCAGTCTTCTATGTCCATGGGATTCTCCAGGCAAGAATACTGGAGTGGGTTGCCTTTTCCTTCTCCGGGGATCATCCCGACCCAGGGATCGAACCTGGAAATCCTGCATTGCAGGTAGATTCTTTACCATCTGAGCCACCAGAGAAGCCCCAATACTTCTTAAAGAGAGGTATAAAAGGGTCAGGATACATTCTAAAACACGTTTAAGACTCACCTAAAACAATTCATCTAAATTCAGCAAATTCAGTTCTAGCCAAAAGGAGCTCCTTTGGAACATAAGAGATAATTTTTGTTTAGTCAAGACCAAAAGAGGGCACCTTAAGTTGAAATTAGGCAGTATGAATTCAAGAATCCTTCCCAATCCTTCAAATCCTGAATGATTTACGGAATAAAAATGTTTTAAGGTACTACACTGTAAATGAACAGAAAAGATAGTACTACTATTCCTGGAGAATACATATCAATAAAGATGTAGGGATGTCTTGAACATTATAAATTAAATGAAAAAAAGTGTGATATCTAATACTGATTTATCAACAGTATCAATATCATTGTAATTATCACCTGATGCATGAAAAAAACTAAGGCAGATGGACAGAAACTTTTTCAGGATCACAATGAAAAACTAAGATTAAAACCCAGATTTTCTTATATTCTAGTCCAGGAATATAACACGAAATGTAAACCTTTACACAGATTACCAGTTCAACAGAGTTCATCACAAAGTGTGACTTCTGCCAACAAATGAAATCCTAACAACCCTATGGGCAGCTAAAATCCCACACAAAAAAAAGTATTTAAATTCCCCCAGAATTGTAAGTAAGGGACAGACTTCTTGGAGTCCAGATGAACATAAACTTGGAAAAAACCAACTAATTTTTCCAAGAGAATAAACAAACAAAAATGCGTTTCTAATAATTTTAACGAGAGTTAAACCTGAATAGAAATTATTTTGCCTCTGTTTCTAGTGATTAACCAAGCTCAGTGCCAGGATAATCTTACCAAGCATCATAATTGCTTTTAAGACAGCAAACACGGCTCCCACTTCAATGCTGTTGTGAGCAGCCGCTAAGAGGTGTCTGTCACAAGACGATCTTATTCCAGGGAAAGGTTTGCCTGTAAGAAAACCAACAAAGCTTTAACAGATTCATCATCATTAACCACTGTTTGTAACCATTTACAGTCAGCAGGGCCTTTCATTGTTAAGTTGTGAGCGCTTAATTGCTATTAGCTAGCTTTAATTGATGTTTCATGGATTCACTAAGAGACACTGCCAGTATCCAGTACTTTTTTTTTTTTTAATTTTTAAGACAATGGCTTTGCTCTTCAGAGAGATGTATCGAAAAAAAATCAGTAGCACTTTTATCCATTTCTGCTGATGTCACACACACATTTACATAGAAATGATCTTTAGGAACAGACTGCACTAAACTCTAATCCCTAGAATTCTTTACCTATTCCCTTCACCTTAGAAAAGAATAAATGAAATAGCATTGCCCTAAGCTGCTAGAGTATGGTTCTTAACCAACAAGAGTATGTTGGAGGATCACACTGCCCACCAGCATGACTTGGCCAAGGAGCAGAAGTATTTTTATTGTTTATTAACTCCTGATGTGAGTTTCTCAATACACCCTGATATTACGTAAAAGAAAGGTGCTGACAACCTTTCTCAATAGCTGACAACCCCTTTCTTTCATCGCCTTGAAACAAGCCCACCAAAATCAGGAAGAAGATTACAGAACGGACAGCCTACTTGGTCAAGTTAAACCTAAAGCTCCAAATGAAAACATCATCAGATAGATTTCAACTGTCATCTCACCGGTTGCTTGAGGTAACAGGCAGGCCTGGGGAGCTCGAAAGAGATGAAGCAGGAGACGGCATGTCATTCTTGCCCCAGGCTCCGCATCTGCATCTCCGCAAGCTAGGAGAGGATTTTAAAAGCAAGTTTTGTAACATACTGAAGAACATATCTTCCGCATTTCCCGTAAGCTGAAGTTTCTGGAATAATTTAAATAAATGCTCCTTACGGTAAAAAGCAAAGCACTGGCTATTTCTTTTCTGAGAAACGTGAGCGCTCTCTTAAAAACAAGTACTAAAATAGCCGTTTCCAACCTTCTCCATTGAAATCAGTGTGACTTTGTTTGGAACAATTATTATAATGCGACCATCTCTACCTTGATGACGTATTACTGCACAATGCACGTCTACTCAAATTCTACCCTGTCACTCCAACTTGCGAGAGACCACAGCATCAAGACACCAATCAAATAACCAGGGCAGCTCCGGGATGCAGCCTTACCTGCAGCGAGGAGAGAGGGGAGTGCGACGTGTTGCACGACGTCCTCCAGGGAGAAACACTGTCGTGCTATCAGAATAGCAATGAAAGTAGCTAATGAATCATGGAATGAAAGGTCACTCACCTTCAAGAAAAACATTGACATGTTTTAATACCTAACACCCTTTTGAATAACATCTTAAGATTCATATCTAAGAGAACGTAGGCAATACCAATAAGATCTCAAATCCCAAAAGGAACCAGTAGAGGGAAATCACTTATGAGTATTACCCTCTAGGCTTTTTTCTATTTTTTAAGACAAAGAAAGAGGTTCACCCATATCCCAATGCTTTAAGACAATACTAAGCTATACCTGGAGTACATGTAACTGAGAAACCAAACAATAAAACAGCAAAATGAAGATATCTCTAAGTGATATAACATAAGTTAAGCCTTTTTGGCAGAGTGCAGTATAATCTGATATTGAAGGGTAAGATCATTAGAAGCAATGGAAAACAAGGAGGTTCTCCTAACTGAAAAACAAGCCTTGTGAGTGTTTTGGTGTTTCTTTCAGGAATAACTAATCTTAATTTTGTAAGATAATTAATTTTAAAAACAACTGTGAAAATTCTCACCGACTCCTAAATTTAAAGAAGAGTGAAGATGAGTGAGGGAGAAAAATGAAAGAAAGAGGAGAATCAGAGGAGAAAAAATCATTCATTCAGAATGAAACTTCTACCTTTTACAGATCTCACAAGACTTTGGCAGAAAATAATAAGAAAAACAGCTGTAATGGTAGCTTCCACATTAAGTTGTCCGGTTAAGTCAAAAACTATGGTTAGAGATTTACAGAGAAAGAGCACAGCACCTAGAGGTTCATACTGTTAAATCCAACTTTACAGATGAGGGAACAAGCAGAGGTAAAGTGAAACAGAAACAACTGAAAGGTTAAGAACCTATGTTAAGGACAGAAATTTGGGTCTTTGCTGTCTGGAAGAGCGGGTCACAGGTATGAGTTTTACATCTGAGGTGCCCACAGGATAGAGTAGAATTGCCCATGTGGTCTTGAGACACCAGAACTAGGAAATAAAACTTTAACTGAGAGGCAGTTTTTATAATGTATATAGTTCTTCTATATATGAGATACACTAATATGTAACATGATTTACTGCAAGAAGTGATGGAAGTGACAGGCAGAAATAAAGAATCAAGATGGATTTTTAAGAAATTCACACACTGATGCAATGTGATAGCTGAGGAAACCTGTGATACTTTATAACGGACATCTCTTCAAAAACTCTCGGACACAGTCACTAAGAAAGACTGGACACCCCTACAAATCTGAGCCTGGACATCCTAATCCCACACAACAGAACCAATACTCTAAAGAGAGTTTTTCTCACCTTAAGAAAACAAACTGGCTGACTTCAGAATGCAAACTGCTTTAGTTATGTTATGCCCTGCACCATGAAGGATCCAAGGCACTTAGTGAACTATGAACAGACTACTCTGAGGAGACCACAGACATGACGTCTCAGCTAACAAAGAAGGAGACTCCTGGCATCTCCACTCTAAATTAAGCTATTTTAGTTATTTTGTGTTTTGTTTTGTTTTTTCATTTACTTATCCCTGGCAATCACACTCTGGTTTATCACTTCTACAGAGAGAGAGGAAAACAATTTATAGTATTTCAGTTAAGAGTTGAGTCAACTAAAAAAAGTTACTAATTGAATATTTAGTTGCACAGCTGAGTTTTTAAATGAAACAGAAAACTTACATCTACAGTGCAAAGAACATCATTAAAGCCCCACACGTGATTTGAAGAACAACAAAGAGCTTTCAGGACCCCCAGCCATTCTGAACTGAGAACAGTGCAGCAGGCCGTCAGCTCGGAGGAGAAATTGGCTATGTCATTAATCCTACAAAGAAGAAAAAGAACATAGGAGAAAGTAACAAAAGACAAATACTCATACAGGATAAACTCAACGAACACATAATTTCAGTATCATCGAACAGGGGACTCATTTCTTAAGATTCAAGGATATAATAAAAATCCACTTGACAAACTACCTACTAGAATACGGGACAGAAGAGAAAGGAAATGTCTTCACATGTTTTCTAATATTTAATGCTGTCAAGCAACAAACAATAACCAGTACAGATACCAATTAACATATTTTTAGTTCTGTAAACAAATCTGACCTATGAATTCATGCTTTTAAAAAACATTAAAAAAAGTAAAAAGAAGACCTAAATCCAACGTTTTCAAAATTATGTGTATTTTTCATTGGTATTTTTGTCATATATGTTTTTGAAAACGGATCAGACAACTGATAGACTGTATCTAGAGCATCTTACGTCAGATCAATAAGCCAGGTTAAGAAAAGCAGCCAGAATAGAGCTGAAGTAAACTCAGTAACAACATAAGATTTAAAAAACAAGCCAAATGTCTCAAACTAAAGATTTGAATTTCAAAGTAGCAATCATGTGTTTAATCAAAAAGCCCAGCTCACCTTCCAGCATCCTGATGACCCATACATACATTCATGAGAGTGTTGCAGACGAAGCTGTAGCGATTGGCTGCATTGTCACTAAGGATCTTGCCCAGCACTGAGTAGTTGATGCTACGGGCCGAGGGATTCTCAATAAAATCCATCATGAAGTCTGGATCCCATCGCAAGTTAGAATTTGCAGGAATCACATTGTTATATATGGTTTGCTTTACTTTTGAACAGGCACTACTGAGGTTACAAGAAGAAGAGTTAAAAGACAAAACAAAACTATAATAACTAGAAAGTGACTTCATTTAAGGACAGATTAAATGGCAGCTGTCAAGTATTCCTAGAGAAAGCTCACATTATGGCTTCTTGATTCCAACTTTCCAATAATCAGCATTGGACACAGTGCCTAGAACGTTCTAGTTCAATAAATAAGTTACTAATTGGATAGAGGAACAAAACAAAAATAAGACATTTGGGTACTAATCTTAATTTCTAGGTCATTTCTATATTTTACATACTTTAAAAATAAAATAATCTACTAAGACGTCCAACAACTTATCTGAACAGTGAGTGTTGTAACTTAAGACTAATAAAAATGGACTGGATTACACACCAGGAATAACTTGGTGTTTCTACCCTAATCATACATCCTGTAAAACTATTCCTCTCCATTCGGGATATCCAGGGAGCTTCATGTGCCATGCCTAACTGAGAAAAAGGAGTTCACTCCCTGCCTTCAAGGAGTTTAAATTCTAGTAGGCAGATACAGATAAAATACAAATACAAATTCTATGAGAGTAGAGAAACCATTATACTGTTCCTAAAAATGTATCATGCTGTGCTTCTCCGCGGTATCTAGGGTGTTTTAAGAACCTGGTTTACAATATTCAGAATTATACAGAATAATATATAGACTATTGTCTAAGTGTATAAAAGGGAATAGAAAGCATACTCTCAAATCTTGCTCTGCAGCTACAGCTGAAGGATGACCTGATTTCAGAGCTCAGTCCCCACGTGCACTTTGCTGACCTTGCCTACTTGCTGAGGATAACAAGTCCATAAACAACATTTCACCTTCTCTATAAGAGTTCTTTAAAACAACAGAAAATCTTTTCCTTTTAAATTTCAGTAAATTTTTTTGTGATCAAGGTGACATGCCCTTGTTTTCTGCACCTATATAAATAGTAGCCAGGAATGATTTCCTCACAAATGAAAACATCTATAAACTCTTTCGGAGAAGGCACTGGCAACCCACTCTGGTACTCTTGCCTGGAAAATCCCATGGATGGAGGAGCCTGGTAGGCTGCAGTCCATGGGGTTGCAAAGAGTCAGACATGACTGAGCGACTTCACTTTCACGCTTTGGAGAAGGAAGTGGCAACCCACTCCAGTGTTCTTGCCTGGAGAATCCCAGGGACGGGGGAGCCTGGTGGGCTGCCATCTATGGGGTCGCACAGAGTCGGACACGACTGAGGGACTTAGCAGCAGCAGCAGCAGCAGCAAAGACTCTTTACCCTAAACTGTTACCACTGACAACTGCTTCCAGAAAACAGAGACTGCTCATTTCAGTGTTCACCATAATGTGACTTCAGATTTTCTCCTTCACAATCACCTCTGGGAATTTGTAAAAATTAAAAGACTTCTGGGCCTCACTGTTGGGTGTATGGACTCTGTATGCTTAAAAAAAAACACACACAAAACTGTCCCAGGTAAAACTAAGTCCTAGATATGCTTGGAAAGTACTGGGCCAAGAGGGAGGACTAAAGCCACCCACTAAATGACAGCAAATACATCTTTCTACATGCTTTTTCTTTGCAGACAATTTATATAAGAGCTTGTCAGTGGTTGCTGACAGATATAAGTTTGCAACCTGAATTCATGACCTGTTCAAAATGACAAATATTAAATAGTTCCCAGTGCTTTTATTCATTTAACTTTAAAATTGTTATTTATTTATGGCTGTGCTGGGTCTTCGTTGCTGCATGCAGGGTTGCTCTAGATGTGGCAAGCAGGGGCTACTCTCTAGGTGTGGTGTTCAGGCTTCTCATTGTGGTGGCTTTTCTTGCTACAGAGCACAAGCTCTAGGCATGTGGGCTTCAGTAGTTGTGGCTTGCATGGGCTTAGTTGCCTCACGTCATATGGAATCTTTCCTGACCAGGGACCAAACCCATGTCCACAGGATTGGAAGGTGGGTTCTTAACCCAAGTCTGTCTTTAGAAAGCAAAAGAATTCTGCTTTTCTTTCTGCATTTTCTTATGAGTCAGCCTCACTTTTCTATGGACGTCTTTCAAGTTGATGCCCTCCTGCCTCCTCTTACAATTTTCCTGAACTTTGTGGTTCATGGTGAGTCTCCACACCCTTCATTTTGAGGCTTCCTATTTCACTTATTACACTCTTTCCGGATGAGCTCTAGGTTTTAATGAAACATTAGCTGCCATCAAGGTTACTGTCAAATTCTTAACACTCTCTGTTTCAGGAGTATATGAAGTTAACAAACAAATAAAAGCTCTCATTTCCTTCTGAAACTGTATGCATCATAAAACCCTGATAGAATAATGAAGGCAACACATAGCTCAAGGCCAAAATGACTTATATTCAAATGTAGGCTTCATCGTTTATTAATTTATGATGAAGAGCAATCATTTATTGATAGGAAAAATTATTTCTACTTCCTGGGGTTGTCAGAGGATTAAAGATCTTGATGAAAACAACCCAGCAAAACCTTTGGCACACAGCAGCAGCTCAGTCATAGTGAATGTTAGCTGCTCAGTCCATGTCTGACTCTTTTTGACCTCTCAGACGGTAGCCCACCAGGCTCCTCTGTTTATGTGATTCTCCAGGCAAGAAACTGGAGTGGGTTGCCATACCCTTCTCCAGGTTATCTTCCCAATGCAGGAATCAAACCAATGTTGCCTGCACTGGCAGGCAGATTCTTTAACTCATCTGAGCCACCAGGGAAGCCTGCTCAGTCATAAGTAGACGTGATTAGTGATCTATTTCCTTCAAATATTACACTTATACACATTATAGATGATGTTTCAGATCCAATCATTAAAACTGGTTTAGTAATATATTAACAGACATCTCTCTGCATATCTAGCTTTTCTTCAACTATTTTCTTATTCCTAGACTATAAATAACACTTGACTCGTAGGTTTTCCAAGAGAATTGCCGTTTTCTTCCATGTCTTTAATTGCTAATGCTAAGCAGCCCCTCAGTTCATTGTTGGTCTCCTAAGTTTCTGCACAGCCAGTGTGCAATACTTGAGTTAACTCACTTAACATGCTTTACTACTCTGCAGGAGCATTAGCGGTCAAACACTGTGGCTTTCTTGAGAAATTTACAGGGGTGCTGCAAGAACCCAGTCATGTATGAGAAAACTCTCTGAAAACTGTAAACTGAAAGCTCTCTGCAAAGTAACAGAAGAACAAGGGGCATTGTTTTTACATTATTTCAGGGGGAAAATATTAATATTTCATAAGGGATTATTTTTTAACCTAATTCATTTCATAAAGACATACTTTCACATTTTTTTCCCCTATCAGTACCATTAAAAATATCACAGATTTTGTTTTTGGTATAGATCATTCTTTAAACAGACTTTTTTTTGCAGTGCCTACTATGAGCCAGATACTCTTCAAGGTACTGAGATAGAGCAATGAAGAAAATATAAAGCTTCTGCTCTCAAGAAGCTTATATTCTAGAAAGGAGCCAGACCATAAATAAGTGTTTAACGGAGTGGGGAGGGGGAATAATGCTAAGCTCAGAGAATGACAGAGAGTCGGGGCAGGGGCCGTCCTACATCAAAGGGGCTGATCAGGGAGGCAGAGCCCTGAATGAACTGTGGGAGTGAGCAAGTAACTGCGGGCAAGCTTTACAAGAGTGGTGACAGCCAAGTGCAAGAGCGCCACGATGGGAGTGTGTTTAGAATATCTGGAGACCAACAGGGAGGTCCACGTGAGAGACAGAGAGAGAAGACAGAGCTGGATCCAGTAGATCCTGAAGGATTTTGAATTCTATTTTGAGTAGATAAGAAGCCACTGGTATATGTCAAGTTATTCTTGTTTCAAAAGGGTGACTTTTGAAGACATGTTGAAAATACTCTTAAGAGAATCAAGGATGCAAGCCAAGAAAGCAGTTAGAAGGAAAATGTGATGGTCCAACCAAGAGATGAGCATGGTGGGAGTGGCAAAGCAATAAAGAGTGGTCAGATTCCAGATGTACCTGGAAGACAGAGTTTCTCAGATTTACAAACAAACTGGATGCAAAGTACAAGAGAGTGAAGAAAATCATTAACTGACTGTTCTTTCCTTGCCTGATTCTAGATTCCAAATTTATTTTGTCAGCTATTACCATTTCCTTCCCTCCACCAACTTACAATTAATCATCTAAACTTCCTCAAACAACATTAAGTAAGTAAGCAAATAAGGAGTTTCCAGCACCTGTCCACCTGTTGGGGGTACAAGTGCTAAACTGCAAAGAATGACAGGGAGCCAGAATGCTATTTCAAATAGGAAGGAAAAGGAGTCAAAGAAACAAATGCAGGGAGAAAGGAAGTATGCAAACGATGGGGAAACAAGTTTCTAAATGAGGTGATAGCAACTGCAAGATATACAATGTTTTCTATTCTATAAAAACTGCAATAAGAGTTAAACATGCATAGTAATTTGGAATAGGAAGTTACAGGTACAATGAAATGTAATTCAACAGGAATTCTGGCAGATACAATTAGGATTACTTCTCATTATTAAAAAGGATGACAATATTGGTTGGCCCACAAAAAAAAAAAAAGGGCATAAACCTATTCTTATTCTTTTGACTTTCTTCTACCCACCTGAAGAGGTCTCCAAATTTACTTCTGAGGTGGCTGCATGACACGTAGAGGTCGTAGAGGTAGGCTAAGATGCATCTTTCGGGGGAAGAGCATTCTGAGGGGTTCACAACGTGCTTTACCACACCACACAATCTAAGGAGGAAAATACATGAGGACATGAGACACACACTTTGTCAATATATATGTTATTGCTTGAATCTTTTAGAGTGAGAATATGTCCCTGATTACTTTGAGTAAGAAAAAAAGATAGCAGACTGTTAACACTAATCATTATAGCAAGTAAATAACTGAATAAAATATCATTTTCTATTATGATATTGAAACAGTATTTTTAAAACTTCAGAAATGCCATTAACAATAAGAAATGAAAGAAATTCCTCCATACAGAAGATGTATAGGGAGGAGTCCATCAATAAAGTTTCTGTACCAGGATATAAAAGTTTTAGTAGATAATCTCTCTTGAGTAAAAAGATTGATAAATTCAGGAAATATGCAAAGGACCCCATGTCCACTTTGTAAAGGAGCAATTTCTTCATATCAATAAGTCTGATAAGTTCAATTTTAAGACCATAAGCTGGTTCAGGCATAAACTGACAAATTCATAGTTTGAGGTCACATTCTCCTTGTTTATCCAAACTAGAAACACATTTATTTTAGTTAATCTTAATTAAGAATTCCAAACTCCTTCTTTTTGGTGATATAACACTTGCAATTCAGAAGAAACATTTACTACTCCAATTTCCCAGATCAGAAAGATGGCCTCTCAGGCCACAATTCATACAATACACAATGTCACATGACACATATAGACACACTAGCGGTCCACCCACCTATCAGAGTCAGATTCCACCACCATGCTGCATTTGATTACAGGGTTCAGGACTACTAAAACAGTGTCACATGTGACTCAAGATTATTAAAGCTGAAAGATGCTTCAGAAATCATATGATTCACCTTCTTTATCTCACAAAGAGGGCTCTGAGGCTCAGAAAGGTAATGGAATTTTCCCACAAGGCAAAGAGCTAGTTTATAGCAGATCCAAAAAGAGAACTCAGGTCTCCAGAGGCCTAGCCTAGAGCCTTCTCTGCTGTTTAGAAGATGGGAGGAAGCCTGGGATGACAAGCCTGAGAAGGACACTGAAATCACAGGCGATACCTCTGAGCACCCTTCCCAAGACCTGAGACTTGAAGGCTCACATAGACTTGGACTCGTTATTCCCACTCTGGGATCAGCAGAACCCTGACAGCTCTGTTGTTCAGCTGGCAATAGCAGAGGAAGAGCAGTGTTCCCTGAAATGGGTCTGCCATGCTGTGGGCTTTTTCTTTGTGGATGTAAATGAGAAATGCCTTTCAAAATAAGACAGAGAAGCGCCAACATCCAGAAAGAAAGGTGGGACATCAGAGGTGGGACTAGCAAACCATGCAAAGAAATAAGCATGTAGCATCCCAAGGCTTGTGAATTGACAGCAGCATATGCAGACTACTGAAAATGGCTGTCAGTTACATCAAAAGTGTCCCAAAGTTAAGAAGAAAAGTAGATGATTGAATCAGTTGTTACCTATATAAACCAAAACAGCTCTAGGTATATCTTGAAAAAGCAAAGAATTATTTTGTGATTAAAGAAAACAAACATGTATTGAAAGATTGCCAGGCATTTACTCTATCAAAGTTAGTGTTCCCTCCACTTCCTAGAAGTAACATTTTACATTGAGATCCAGTATGTTTATATAAGTACAAAAAAAACCACAACCCAACCCAGAATAACAGTTTGGGGAAAAGTACTTATCTTTACTATATATGATAAAAAACAAACACAAAGTGAATATCAAACATGATTTTATAAACATTTAATAGAACACAAATTTCAAATATCAAAATAAACGATAATGACATAATTTCAAAATAAAGGGGGAAAAAAGTACTTGTGAAAAACTATTATTTTCATTTCATGACCAATCAGGGCATTTCCATTCACAGTTTAAAAAGTATGGTGTAAATCAAACAGCATGAATGAGCTGCATGAATGATTGCTAACTGTTTCAGCAATGTGGCAGATTTATTAGCTATGAGATGCTGGGTACAACACTTCACCAGCCACTCCAATTAACAGGCCTGAGTGTCAGTTTCTTGACTTGTAAAATGGTGCTAATTATTCAACTCCACAGGGTAGTTGAGGGCTGTAAAATAGTTCTATATTTTCTGGATTCTGAGGTACCTATTTTCTTATATTTAAGAATATCAGGGATGTTTCAGATGCCACTTAGAAATAAGCTAAGTGTTTATTATCTGTGGCTTTTCTCTCATATGAAGAGAAAACTTACGGTTCATCAAGGCTAAAATATTTAACTGGCTCAACAGAGAAAAAAAATTCTGCTGACTCTGGTCACAGAGAAAAAACTGAAGAAAGAGGCCAGAATAGGAGAGACAAACTTGAAGGAAAGATTAAGAAGATATTAAATGAGGTGTCTTCAAATGATAAGATAGTATTTGTTAGGTGAGGATGGCTGCAAATAGAGAAGAGGCACAGAAATACTTATATCAAGTTCAATGTCAGCAAAAGTCTAAAAGCAAAAATTCTACTTAAGCCTAAAATCTAGTCAAAAATGTACTTCAACTTTAAAGTAAAAATGTTTCATCTTGGGAAATGCAGTTAAAGAAAAGCACATGTAGTTAAGAGACAGCCTCTTATATGAACTGAATGTAACAATAATTGGATTTACTTTGTTCTGGTTTTTTTTTTTACTTATATGGTTATTACAGAAACATCTTTAAGACTTCAAAGAATAGTTACAAATTTAAAAACCTATGTGTAGAATTAATGTGGTAGCATTTCCTCTTCCCTCCAAAAGCTGCTGTTAAATAGATGCCACTCTAGAATAGATAGATGACATGTGCTGGATTACCCAAAAAAAGCACGGTGAAACCAAAGAACTCCATGTTTGTCTTTTGAGCCCAGGAGGAAAAATGGAAGAAAAAGAAAAAGAGGTTGCCTTTCTTTTACATATACATAAAGCCCAGAGAAAGAAGTCTGCAGTGGACAAAAGAGAGCTCAGAATAAGTGTTTTGACAGCTCATTATACTTCTCTGGTCCCATTAATTTTAGCCCCTAATGGTAGTGATGTAATGACTTAGCCCAACTTCTCCAATGGTAGTAGAGAAAACCTTAGCCTACAATTCATCCAAACCGAAAAAGACTAAGAATCAAAAAGTCATTTATTCTAGATTAACTCATCAAAATTTTCCTTTAATTTATAAAAGAAATGAAATTGAAAATTAAATCTGTAAGATAGTATGTATTCAAAGCTTATTTGGAGTTGGATTCTCCAAATAGAAACTGAAATTACATGAACAAAGAAGCAACCACATATTCACCAATCATAATAATTCAGGATTCTGGTCAGCAGAGATGACAGTAACTAGGGAGAGACAAGTAGGCAGGCAGGCTTTCTACGCTTTTATCATCGTTCTGTTAAACGCTTCCTGGAACAAGCATTCTTTAACTATGCATCTTTTTATGGAACAAGCAGTACTATTTTTCGCTTAAAGACAATATAAAACTTTATCACAAATACACATTCTGTTGTTAAATCTGGGAACAGGTTATATAGGAAGCCCTTTGTTCTTTCAAACTTTATATTAAGTTATTATTTCAAAATAAAGTTTCTTAAAAAAAGCCACATTACACATTTTAGGATATACCAACCCTTCAAACACCTGGGCTGTCTGATCGGGATTCAGGATCAGACAACTGTGGTAACGCCTGAGAACAGCCACGATGCAGACACACAGTCCTGTCGTGTAACTTCCTGCCAGGCTGGAGGATTTCAGGAGCAGTTCTGCCTCCACAACACTCAGTTCATTCAGGAGCTGCAAAAGGCAAAAAGATCGAATAAACATGTAGCTGCCAGAACAAATAGGAAAAAACATTAATTTTTACACACTCTGGATATACTGAGTCATCCTAAAACTGCTTGATCTCCTTTCTTGTTCTGCTGCAGGATTATATACATATAAAGCCACCACTGCAGTATCTCAGGCAATTAAATGGCTTACTTTTAATCCTTTATCAAAATTATACTTTTCCTTCTGCCTGGGCATCATGGTCCATGCCATCAAGAGGGATTCAATACTGAAATAGTTGCCAAAATTGTATGGCGGTCCAAAGTTCTGGACTGGATAATTTCAGGAAAAAACACCCCTAGCCTCTTGATTTTTTTCCATTTACACATCATTTTCAATAAATGGAAATTATTCATCAGAATTTTCTTATTATTAACAAAGCTAACACCTCCAACAGAATAAGTAAAAGATATGTTTTATTTCTATTCACTAACAACATATACTAACAAAAGAACTCAAGTATGTGTACACGAAAAATAGTGGAACAAATCAATGTTTCATATTTTTTGCTCTTAAATATACTCTATTATAAACAGCAAACAAATTTTCACCTTTCCCTAAGCAAAACAAAAGACAAATAAGAAATACAGTCAAAACTCTCACGTTTTTTACTATTATATTTTAACACCAATTATATTTAGTTGAAAATTATGGACATAGCTGCTAGTTAGATACTGTTGACTCAGAATGTCTCAGCTGTACAGAACTGCACGGGGTGGCTCACTGTAAACTGGACGATGCCTGGTAGGTTTGCTTTGCTAAAAGGCAGGATGCCTTTGATACCTGTATTGCGAAGTCAATGAGTCCATTAATATTTAGTGCTGGCTCCATGAGATCAAAGATGAGCTGAATGTGGTGAGCCAATGGGAGATGGTATGATGTTCCTGATGCAAAGCTTGTGATTTGTTCTAGCACATTGTTAGAAATCTATGTGAAAAAAGTGAAAGTAATTAGAAGACCAATATTCCAAATACCTTTTATGTATTATTTTAATTTTGGGAGGTAAGAAATGTGAATTTATACATGATTCCACTTAGAAGTTGAAACATATTTTTACAGAAAAGAAAATTAGTACAAATCAAATAATATCCTTAAAACAAATATAATCTGAAGAAATAAGACAAGTTGTCATTACGATTTTGACCTAAGTCTCCTAACGGTAGAACTATAAATGCTTAGTTAATTTCCAGATATCCCTTTGACTACCTATGGATTTGGTTTCTTCCCAATTGCAAAGTACTTTGTTTCAGTCATCAACAGACTTCTCCCTTATCAATCAGCAATGTAGGACACAAAATGTAACAAGGTAAGTATTACATTAGAGATTACTTTATGCAGTGCTGATTGTTATCACAAGGCAAAAGTATTTCTGGATAAAAATGAATCCTCTGAGAAAAGTAAACTGACACTTGAGACTGAACTACTCGACAGTTTTAAGACACCGCCAAATAGGTTTTAAAAATGCATTTATAAAACAAGGAAGGCTGAAGACACATACTGCACGGAAGAGATTTAAGGAACTATCCCAGCTCCGTAATAAATCAGCTTTAATGGCTACCTGAGATGTCACTTGATGCTGATCAAAATATGAAAGGAGTTGAAGTTTTGTGAACACAGTCTCCAGGGTTGGAAATGCTTCCTGTTTGTTCTTCCTGGCTTTCTGTCCTTCATCTCCAACTAAATAAACAAATAGTAGATACATTATTTTTCATTTAATTGAAGCTCTTGACCTTTTTCAGAGATACTTTTTTTACTGAACTATAACACACATACGGAAAAGGGTACAGACTCACTGAATTTCTACAAAAGAAATTAATTCATGTAATGAAACTCAAGTAACAAAATCACATACCAAAACCCTAAAAGCCCTCTCAGGTTCCCTGCAGTCACTTCCCTGCCCCAGAGAACCAACAGCCTGCCCTCTAATGGCTCAGATTAGTGTTGCTCACTTTATACAAATGGAATCATATGATATATATTTTTGTATCTGTCATCTTTCACTCAGTAGTATTCTTCTGAGATTGATCCACATTGATGAGGTAATTCTAATTATTTTCTAAACATTAACCATTCTCATTTATGTAATATACTTAAATTTTGGCTATTAATGAGAAATGATAGTTGCTCAGTCGTGTTTGACTCTTTGCAACCGCAGCCCTAGCCCCACCAAGCTTTTCTCTCCATGTAATTCTCCAGATAAGAATACTGGATGAGTTGCCATCCCCTTCTCCAGGATTAATGAGAAATCCCTCCTTAAATATTTCTTACTCACTGACTTTTAAAATATGATATCAACATTGAATGGGGAAAAAAATCACCCAGGCTCAAGTGAATATAACAGAAAACTCCATTGCCATCTTGTTAGGAGACTGTCTAACAATTTAGTGTGTAAAAAGGGAAATCTACACAATTCTTAACTTTTTAGGGGACAGGAAAGAACTAAATCTGTCCACATTACTAGAAAAGTGCTAACTTTATCAATTTAACATAGAGAAGTTTGGAAAAAATAAAAGTAAGAAATACTATGAACATTGCTTATTCCAGAAGAGCTCTTGTAATTGACAGCTCTGAGGATAAGATCCAGAAATAATTAGGTCCTATTTTAAAATATTTTTTAATATATGTACTTACAAACACAAATCTAAAACCAAGAAAATGCTGTACTGTATGATCTCAAGGTTCTCTTCCAAAACAAAAGCCTCCTCACACATCATCTTACATGGGAAAGTTTAATTTCAGGGAACAAAGGTTGTTTTACAGATTTTTGTATTTAAGAAATATTACACTAAACTAAACCACTACACCATTCAGGTATGACCTAAATCAAATCCCTTATGACTATACAGTGGAAGTGAGAAACAGATTTAAGGGCCTAGATCTGACAGACAAAGGGCCTGATGAACTATGGACGGAGGCTCATGACATTGTACAGGAGACAGGAATCAAAACCATCAAGAAAAAGACTATCAAGACCCAATAAAAAAGAACTGCAAAAAAGCAAAATGGCTGTCTGAGGAGGCCTTACAACTAGCTGTGAAAAGAAGGGAAGTGAAAAGCAAAGGAGAAAAGGAAAGATATACCCATTTGAATGCAGGGTTCCAAAGAATAGCAAGAAGAGATAAGAAAGCCTTACTCAGCGATCAACGCAAAGAAATAGAGGAAAACAATAGAATGGGAAAGACTAGAAATCTCTTCAAGAAAATTAGAGATACCAAGGGAACATTTCATGCAAAGATGGGCTCAATAAAGGACAGAAATCGTATGGACCTAACAGAAGCAGAAGCTATTAAGAAGAGGCGGCACGAATACACAGAAGAACTGTACAAAAATGAACTTCACAACCCAGATAATCACGAAGGTGTGATCATTCACCTAGAGCCAGACATTCTGGAATGTGCAGTCAAGTGGGCCTTAGGAAGCATCACTACAAACAAAGATAGTGGAGGTGATGGAATTCTAGTGGAGCTATTTCAAAACCTGGAAGATGATGCTGTGAAAGTGCTGCACTCAATATACCAGCAAATTTGGAAAACTCAGCAGTGGCCACAGGACTGGAAAGGGTCAGTTTTCATTACAATCCCAAAGAAAGGCAATGCCAAAGAATGCTCAAACTACTGCACAATTGCTCTCATCTCACACGCTAGTAGAGTAATGCTCAAAATTCTCCAAGCCAGGCTTCGGCAATATGTGAACCGTGAACTTCCAAATGTTCAAGCTGGTTTTAGAAAAGGCAGAGGAACCAGAGATCAAATTGCCAGCATCTGCTGGATCATGGAAAAAGCAAGAGAGTTCCAGAAAAACATCTATTTCTGCTTTATTGACTATGCCAAAGCCTTTGACTGTGTGGATCACAATAAACTGTGGAAAATTCTGAAAGAGACGGGAATACCAGACCACCTAACCTGTCTCTTGAGAAACCTGTATGCAGGTCAGGAAGCAACAGTTAGAACTGGACATGGAACAACAGACTAGTTCCAAATAGGAAAAGGAGTACGTCAAGGCTGTATATTGTCACCCTGCTTTTTTAACTTCTATGCAGAGTACATCATGAGAAACGCTGGGCTGGAGGAAGCACAAGCTAGAATCAAGATTTCTGGGAGAAATATTAATGACCTCAGATATGCAGATGACACCACCCTTATGGCAGAATGTGAAGAAGAACTAAAGAGCCTCTTGATGAAGGTGAAAGAGGAGAGTGAAAAAGTTGGCTTAAAGCTCAGCATTCAGAAAACTAAGATCATGGCATACGGTCCCATCACTTCGTGGCAAATAGACGGGGAAACAGTGGAAACAGTGGCTGACTTTATTTTGGGGGGCTCCAAAATCACTGCAGATGGTGACTGTAGCCATGAAATTAGAAGACGCTTACTCCTTGGAAGGAAAGTTATGACCAACCTAGACAGCATATTAAAAAGCAGAGACATTACTTTGTCAAGAAAGGTCTGTCTAGTCAAGGTTATGGTTTTTCCAGTGGTCATGTATGGATGTGAGAGTTGAACTATGAAGAAAGCTGAGTGCCGAAGAATTGATGCTTTTGAACTGTGGTGTTGGAGAAGACTCTTCAGAGTCCCTTGGACTGCAAGGAGATCCAACCAGTCCATCCTAAAGGAGATCAGTCCTGGGTGTTCATTGGTAGGACTGATGTTAAAGACGAAACTCCAATACTTTGGCCACCTGATGCGAAGAGCTGACTCATTTGAAAAGACCTTGATGCTAGGAAAGATTGAGGGCAGGAGGAGAAGGGGACGACAGAGGATGAGATGGTTGGATGGCATCACCGACTCAATGGACATGGGTTTGGGTGGACTCTGGGAGTTGGTAATGGACAGGGAGGCCTGGCGTGCTGTGGTTCATGGGGTCACAAAGAGTCGGACACAACTGAGTGGCTGAACTGAACGGAAACAGCTTGCTAATGGCAAATGTAATAGCAAATGTTTTACAAAACAACATTAGGAAAAAAGGAGATTTCTCTTTCAACAACAAGCAAGTATGGTTTAGGGGCAAAAGACAAGCAAAACACCAGGCTGTTTTATTTCCTAAAACAAATAAACAGAGAATCAAAATGTGCTGAGTAAAATAAGGTACAAGATTATGTGTAACTTTTGCCAAATGACACCAAATATAATGCAAAGAATAAGAACAAAGAAGTTCATGAAACCTACTAGTTTTTCAATATCTATTCTCAAAGGTACAAATTAAGTGTGATATTTTGCCTTCAATATAACTGCTCACAAGTCATAAGTGTGTTTAAAATATTCAAGTTTTGAATTTTCCACTTACTAACATCACTGATCCAAGACTGAAAGCTTACACCACTAGTCTTGGATACCATGAGCTTTGGAAGTGAAGTTAATGTATTTTTTCAGTCTTTCTTGGTACCAAAACCAAGTGTGTCATCAAAAAAAGTAACAGAATTGAGGATGAAGACCCAGTATGAGAACTCAAAAAAGCCTCTTTATTGGTTTGTCTATATTAATAGGCTCTATTTACTTACACATAGCCAAGTGAAAGAAAAATTTAAGAAATTACTGTTGGTTCTCAAAGGAATATTTTAATGACGTTTACATAAGCAATAATATAATAGCAATTCATAGATTTTCATCTGTTTTATGTTCATTTGCTTTCAAAATATATATTATTGCTCTTCTGTGGCTTTATTTTGGTTTTCCATTTTTTAAAACAACTCTAATCCTGGTGCTCACTTTAGCAGCACATATACTGAATCTCTAATCTTACAAGTTTGGGCTTTTGTTGTTATGATAACCTTCATTAGTGGTTTGCAAATTCATACCCAAAGATGACCTGTGAATGTAAATGTAGAATGAGACTTGCCTATTTCGACTTGAAATGTCATTTCAACATTAGATTATGAATCCACCCCACCCTCCCAGGCAAAGTCTGGTTGATCCGAGAGCATACCTAGTAAGTTCCTCAAAGTCACGTTTCTATTTGTAACCAGAAATCAAACACATGCTAACACTACCTGTTTTCTGGTCTCACCAGCATATCAATGCTAGTGTTTACATAGTGACAAACTTAAGACTTCTTAGCAGCAGGCAGTTCGCTATCCCAAATTAACAAACATATTTCTGATTGATGAGGAGTTTTATTTAGAATGTGGGAAAGAAAAAAATCCCCAATGAGATGCCCCTCTCCTCAGCGGTGCCTCTAGTACCGGAATATCTCAAAAATTAGCGTGAAGAACAATGATCTCCTGGTGAGTTCACAAGCAAGAACTGACTATTTAAGAGACTAATCCAAAGATAGGACAGACGATAGCCGAACATTTTAAAAAAACTCTTTGTAAAGAAAGGAAGTGGACTCAGCAGAAAAGGACACCACAGTGCTTCCTTCCTTGTCTTACCCCTCAGCCTTCCAACACCAAACATTCCACAGGATCTGAAAAGACTTGCTAAAATTAATTTAGGAAAAGCATGTATTACTGAACCTCCTAAAGAGAAAGTGTCCATCCCATTCCCAAATATACAAAAAAGTAGTTTCGGATACATTTTGCCAGCCAGCTGCTGAGCTTCGAAATTCAGACTATTTCCTCTTTTCTTTAATACAGAAAACAGAAAAATAGCAGATCGACAGTTTTTTTAGAGCAGTTCTTCCCCCTCCTCACAATCTCGATATGGCAACAGGTTTCATTTCCCTTCCACCACCTCATGGAGCCCCTACAGCACTAGCTCCTTATGTGGCCACAGAAGAGACTTGGGGAATCTCATGTAAATAACACAAAGGCAGCTGTCCCATTGAGTTCTAATACATCAGATGCCCAAAACACACTTTAAGACTGAAAAACATGCCACCCTCCTACCTTGTTTCTGCATCTGCACCCTTAATGATGGAGAGGAAAGAGAGCTATTTGCTTTGGTTATATCTAAATTTTCTGTAGGAAAGATCTACTGTGGACAAGCCTCAGTATTTCCTTCAGTTAAAGTCCTAAGACTGGGTCCTCTGGGAAAAGGTTCATAAAACAGTATTTATTTTGTAGTGAACAACAAAGTGGAATTCCTAGAGGTGGTTTATGCCATGTGTAGGAAGTGTGCTATTTTCATAGGGAAAGTCCAAACTTTTTCCCCAGTGTATTACCTAAGTAAAAGAGAAATAAACACCACTGGTGGTAGTGGAGTATACAAAATGATATCACATTTTAAATCATGTGACTATCTAATAAAATAAACTTGGGAAAGGGTAATTAGGCCAATGTGAACCGGATAATTACAAAATTCCAATTGTGCAATAAGGTGACATAATACAAAGGCATAACTTCACTGTAGAAACTATGTAAAAACATTGAGGAAAGAGCATTCCAAGTAAAGTCATTATGGAGCAAAGACTCCATTTTATTCTTAACAGAAATTGCTTGGAGATGCAAGTAGCCTCCACTACCTATTGCACCTATTCTTCTGAATAACATAAGAAAAGATCAGTCACTGCACTGTCACGAATTTAAATCATCATGTAAAAATGATGAGGCTTCCCTGGTGGCTCAGTGGTGAGAATACGCCTGCCAATGCAGGAGATGTGGGTTCTATCCCTGGGTCAGGAAGACCCCCCCTTGAAGAAGGACATGTCAACCTATTCAGTATTCTTGCCTGGAAAATCCCATAGACAAAGAAGCCTCATGGGCTAAAGTCCTTGGGGTTGCCAAGAGTCTGACACAACTGAGTGATTAAACAACAACAAAAATATGATGAGCCAACTGCAAGCTTGAGAAAAGGATGGAATTAGGGGAACAGACCTCTTCCAGACTAAGGGTTTTCCATTTTTTAATACTTTATCACATATGCATAGTTACTCAGTCATGTCCAGCTTTTTGTGACCTTTTGATTGTAGCCCGCCAGGCTCCTCTGTCCATGGGATTTTTCAGGCAAAAATATTGGAGTGGTTGCCATTTCCTTCTCCAGGGGATCTTTCCAACACAGAGACTGAACCCACATATCCTGTGTCTCCTGCATTGCAGGAGGATTCTTCACCTTCAGAGCCATCAGGTAAGTTCTTTTAATACTTTATATATGACTATTGCAGAAAATTTGGGAAATATGAAAAAAAAGAGGAGCAAGTAAAAATTACCTCTGTCTATCCATGGAAGGCACCATTTTAAATGGTGCCTATAAATAAATGGAATATATAACTATAAATGGAATCAAGGCCTTAAAATTTCAATGTGCTTATTCATATTTCAGTGTAACAGTCATTTGGGGGAGGAAACACTGCTGACCATGCCACGTATGACTTTGATAAAGACCGCTAAGGCAGAAGACAAAAGAGAGCAAATGGGGGCAAATGCATGAGGGCTCTTTACCCCCTGTCTCTGTGTTGCTCTTCTTATTTAGGATTTTCAAAATATCTTTGGTAATCTTCTTCAGCTGATGTCTGGCTTCGTCACGCTCTTTTCCCACTCCATAAAGAAGGATTGTGCGCTGGTTACATTCATGACTTGAAGATTCATCCTGAAAAAGAGAAAACGCATTTTGAAAGCCCTGTTTAAAGGGTGGGGTTCGTGGACATGAGACGCGCTAACCACAGCATCTCCATGCTGGCTCGTGCGGTGGTGGCATCTGACCCGCCTTCCAATCCACCTCAACCTCCACTGGCAACACCCTTGTTTTTCCAGTTTGGAACTTGCTAAAGTTTAAAAAAAAAAAAAAAAAACACAGTGTCAACTGACCTGAAGTCTTAATAGAAGCAGTTGATGTGGGCGTACCTTACAGAGTAAGTTTTGACTCTTGATTATTTAAAATTTAACATGGTGTTAATGTCACATCCTAATTACATACTAGCTATATTTTTATCCTTATGGAAAATGCTATTTCTTAGTAAGCTCGGCTTTCTACATTCAGTAAACATTTTTAAACGGTTTATATTTTTGCTAGAATCCTCAAGTACTTTTATTAAAAAAAAAAAAAAAGTTCCATTAACTTCCAACATGACTGTGTAAGACACAAGAATGTATATTTCTTTCCAAATGTAAACAAAAGCCAGCATGGTCTTATTAGGTGTGAGAAAAATAGCTGGAAATGCAAACACATTCTGACACCACCTTCCTCTCCTGGACCACCTCCCTCCCCCACCCCACCCCCATCCCAAACACAGTGGATTCCATCACTGTTTTTCCTACACAGAAGAGGGAACTACTAAGGCAGAGCACCACAGAAACACACTCCTTAATCAAAGTTAAATATTCCAAGATAGGTCCTCTCTTATGCCTGGTTTTGAATTTTTCTAAGTAATCTTTTCTCTTTGATCCTATATTCCTAAATTTTCTTGGTAGAATTCCTAGTTCTATCATTTAGCCCATCTTCTCTTTGATCCTATATTCCTAAATTTTCTTGGTAGAATTCCTAGTTCTATCATTTAGCCCATCTTCTTTTCTTAACATTTGCCCATATTTACTCGTGCGAGGTAATTCCTATCACTAATAGTATCTATCCCTAAGAAGCTCACACGAGGGAAAGATTTGTCCCAGGAAAAACAAACTGTATTCTGTGCATATAAATTAGCAGTGGCTGCAAAAAAAAAGCAGAGTCCTTGTGACCTGAAGAACACTAATGTTCAATATGGAGTACACTCCATGTGTGTGCTCTGCACAAAGCAGCATTTTGCTTCTACAGTCTTGAAGTAAGACCCTGTTTCCTCTCAGTCTCAGTCAGTGTTCTCTCAGTCCCTTTTTGTCATTCTGTCTTTCTCTCACCTGCCTGCATTCAAGGCACCACTTCTTGCATCGCTTCCTTCTTTACAACATTTTATCAGAAACATACATTTGCATAACCTGCCAATCTATCTTGCTACCACGTCCCCAAATGTTATTTTAAGTGCTCAAATTTGCCTTCTTAAAAAAAAAAAAAAGCTAGCAGTGTTTTCTAGAAGCTGTTATTTAATACCCTGAGTTGCATAATCTCTTCCAAAGTCTCAATGGACAGACCTAACCCCAGCATAAAGTCAACACAGACAGTGATTCCTATAGCTCTATGACCTGAGCTACTTCACTAATCTCTGATTTTGTTGTTCCTCTACTGATATACTTCCTTTTTGCCTGGTAGGATGTATAAATATAAGCCCTACAAAGGGAACAGAAAGGCGATGAGGAAACTGCACAAAATTCAGATACCAGTCATGTGCCCTGGTGATTGTTTTCAGTTAAGTCACCTGTCAAGTGGCTCTGATGCAAACTTGAGTGTGCGGGGTGATGGAAAGATGTTAGCAACAGCTGCTTAGAGAGCACCTACCTACAGCAAGACAAGGTACTACGAACCCTGAAAAATGCATGGATGAATGTCCCCTGATTAAGGAGTACAGAGTCAGTGTCATCCCAGCAGCATCTGCAGAGCTTGAAGCCCAAACAGGGAAGAGGAAGGAAGGTATCCTAGAAAGATCCATGTGTTCTATGGACACGGAGTACTATGGCTCCACACTGATCAAGTAACAGCCTAAGATCAGGGTAAGAGAGGGCTGTGACTGCACCCAAGGCATGCCCTTGCCAAAGCCATGGTCCAGAATAATGAGTCTTTTCGAGCCTCAGATTCTTCCCCTAAAATCTGGTAACACCTCCTTTATTACAAGGCTTGAGTGAGAACTGAGATATGTCTGTAAAAATGCTTAGGCATATCAGATACAGCACCCCCTGCTGCCCATTCATATTACTGCACCTCCCCCGATAAGCGCCCTACAACCACATTGCTACTCAGTATTCCCAAAGGCGCTGAGCACTTCCTTCCTTTTCTGGTCTCCTCCTGCCACCTGAAATGCTCTCAGCATCCTCAACTGCACTTGTAGAAATGCTGCGTACAATGACAGCATTTCTGTCACCCGAGTTTATTGAAAACCCTCACTACAGGGGAAGGGGTGCAAAGGACAGACTTTGGAGCACTTATCATGGTGTACAGCACTTATTTTCTCAGTAGCTGTTAAATGTCTGTCTTCTCCACGAGACTGTCAGTTTTGTGAGAAAGAACCCGGTCTATTTTATTCACATTTACATTCTCCTTAATGGCACTTAATATTTGTTAAATATGTAAAACAAGTAATAATTAAGTAACCAAAAAACTAAAAGAATGGGGCAGGGGTGAAGATAAGAACAAAACATGGTTTTATAGAAAAGATGGCTTGATAACTAAGTGTTGAAAAACTGAAGATGAGAAATGAGAGGCAGAGAGAAAGACCAAAAAGACCTCTCTTGGTCTGAGGTTTGTAGGGTCAAGAGGTTGGCAGGGTATAAATTAGGTCTTAATGGTAGAAATAAAAAATAAGAAGCAAAATCAAGAGGTACCTGAAAGAAGTTAGCAAAGGACTGGGAAGTTTTAAGACGGACTCACTAGATAAAATCTGTTGGTAGGTAAAGGAGCAAGTTATAAGGGTAGGGAGCTCATGAATTCACCATTAGATGAGGGAAATTCACGGGGTGGGTGAAAATGTATTACAAATGTCTAGTAGGTGGTTTGACAGCAGGTATAGTGTAGAAGTGACATCTTAGGGAAAAAAGCAATATGTCCCTAGAAGGGATTCAAATCCCCCATGTTCTCTTTGGAAAGGGTATGGGAGGGAAGAATGCTGAGAGAGTGAAGGGCATAAATAAGTCATCAAATGATGGATATACAGTCTCCATAATTAACAAGTAACCAAAGAAGTCAAGGTCACAAAAGTGAGGGAAGCAAGAGTTAATAACAGGGGCCATCAACAGTGTTGAAAACAGTTAAGAAATCACAGTGGATGCTGGCTTCCCTGACTTGCTTCTTAAAGAAACAAACAAACAAAAAACCGTGTGAACCTCAAAAGAGAAGTTTCTCTAGAGTGGGAGGGGCAGAGAGGAGGAAACAGGAGGTTGGAGTAAGAGTGATGGTGCAATGGTGACTGGGAGGGAAGTAGCCCACACTTACTAGCAGCTGAGTGTAAAGAAAAATAGCTTGAGAGGAAAGTGATCACTTTATTAGGATGACCAATGACATACTCTAGTTTCAAAGCTATGTTTCAAGTGAGTCTCCAGGAAGGAAATCCGGATTGGAGGGCAGATAATACTGACAAAGGAAACAGGCAACAGTGACCTCATGTCTGGATTAACTTCAGAAGAAAGACGAGGACATCTTTCTACTTAACCACACACAGAAATGAAAACTGGTGAAAATACAGGGAAATCTGGAGGTGAAGAAGTGAGATGCTTGTATCAGTTCACTGGCCGTATTATGCTCAGGGAATGGGACAGAGGCAAAGTCATGAGGTAAGAGTCAGGGGATGGAATTAAAAAAAAACAAAAGAAGCTTGCAGCTAGCTGGGGGGAAAAAAGCCCAAAGCACTGGTCACTCTCTACATGGAGCATGAAGACAGCTTTTCTGACATTTAACATTTTCTAGGGAAATCATGATAGGTGTTACTAGCTTTCAAAGATTTCAAAAGCAAATCTTTCAATAGCCTACAAAATTGGTTTACATCAATTTTTTGTGCATGTAGAAAATGTACAAGTCTTCAAATAGCAACATACACATGAGAATAAGGTCAATCTCAGAAAATGGACCACATATTAGCAAAGGTATCGGTTAAGTTCTGCTCTTTCAATTAAGTATCAAAACACTCGGAAGTTGCATGGCTGTAAAAGCTCAAAGAAAGTGTTAGTCGCTCAGTCATATCCGACTCTTTGAGACTGCCACGACTGGAGCCCTCCAGGCTCCTCTGTCCATGGAATTCTCCAGGCAAGAATACTGGAGTGGGTAGGATTTTTCCAGCCCTAGGGATTAAACGCAGGTCTCCTGCATTGCAGGCAGATTCTTTACTGTCTGAGCTACCAGGGAAGCCCAAAAGATCAGTACCAAAGGATTATTCTCTTGTTGATACCCTGAAGGACACATCTGTTGGGCAGGAGAAAGAATCCACAGGACAGTCTATGGAATTCTAGCCATCCCCTTTCAAGCTCGCCCACTGCTATCCTTGAGTTAAGAAGGTCACCTCCCTGTAAACTGAGTTCTGAAAATCTTAACCTCCAGATCAATCAGTTTGCTTTCTTCAGATAATATCTCAAACTCAGAAAGACTTAATTGATTTTAAGAGCAATTAGGAGGATACACATCCAAAAACTCTGGAAGGCTTGTTGCATTGATACCACAGCAATTGAAAGATGTTCCTTAAGCCAAATGTTCTGAGAAGGGAAAACTGGAATTAACTGGTCTGATGTTAGTCATCTTCATTTCTTTAGAGTAAGTGACTAGAAATGTTGCCAAAACTTGTGTGTGAGTTCATAAGGATGTGACCACAGTGGTGAGGTTATTAGAGCTGTGAACTCTCCTTTCACCTCCAATCATTATTTCTTTCAGCTGAAGCATTCAATGGATCATATTATTCTGTATAGAACAGAATAAATTTCAAATCAATGTTACAGCAGGAATAAGCCTTGGGCTGGTGGAGGAGAATGGGTGTGCACACTGCGGGGAGGCTGTGCTAAAGAAGAAGGAATTAACAGCAGTTTCTCAGTAGTATGACACCTGACCTGGAGTAATTTTTTCTAAATCAAGAGAATCAGGGACTCCTATAATTAGATATTTAAAGGAAAGCTTTGTACAATAATAGCTTATAGTTAACAGTATGGCCAAAATGAGGCCTTTATCCAACAAACTCAGAGCATCCTAGGAGCATTATGGCTGTCAAGTGGATTAATTATAGACACCACTCCTCTGCTTTCAAGCAAAACACGTAAGACAAGGATGACAAATAACTGGATCACCAGAGATAGTATACTTTTTCTGTTTTTTTGCTAAACATCGCAATGCCCAATACTCCTTACTTTTGGAATTTATCTTATAATATCTAACCTAAATTTCTACATTCTAACAGGTAAAGCCAAGCAAGATGACATGAAAACTGCCTTAAATACATGTGCTCCATCAGAACGTTCTCTAATGTCAACACAACTGCATTTCAAAACCATAAGACAAGAGAACTAAAATAGCATTAAGAGCTAATCCAAGGGCATCATTACCTCTTCATCTCCTCGCCAGCCCAGTTTCACAAGGACCACAGGTTCCTGCCATTTCAGGGCATGGCCCTCTCCATTCCCAGAAATCCTATTTGAAGCAAATATGTATTTTCGGATAAACAGACTACCTTTAGTAGACTCGATTAAAAAAGAAACCAATTAAACCATGTGTATATAAAAATTCTAGGGTATACAGAATTAGTTCACTTTTCCAGTCATCTTCCAATGACAAAACACTATCAGAGAAGGTTCAAAGACAGGTGTGGTTGCGAGTTAAAGTCAGAGGAGAGATAAAGCTAATTTAGATCAAGAACTGGAGCCTTTCATTTACCCCTCAACTCCCTAGTCACAGCACTATAGAAATCTGGAAACATAAATGAGTTAAGTACACTGAAATAGTGTTCCTTTCGTGTGGCATATTAATTTGTTGAAAATAGTCAGGATTTCTCCCGCCACCCCACCACCCAAGCCTTGTTTCATCCAAAGGTCTTAGAAACACTTCACAAACATTCCTTAAAGCTGACAATCAATCCGGTGTAAAGGCAAGTATGACTCCTATTTTCCTAAAAGGAGTATAGCCATTGCATTCATGGCATTCACCTCTCACTGCTGGGCCTCAGTGCGGGGGAAGGGTTGTGGAGACAGTAAGATAGGGAAGACTTTTACACACAGTGGTCACAGGTGCGGGCTCTAGAACTAGAAAGCATGAGTTGGAATCGGGTCTCTAACTTTGCTGCTCTACTCCTCTGTTTTCATCATCCAGAGAACAGAAATAAGATGATTATCTACTTCACAGAATAGTTAACTCACGACAATATAAGAAACCCAAAGTGGGCTATTATTATTCTGAAGCCTATGTGGCATAAAAGCTTTTTCAAAAAGTATGATCACTCTCTAAACCAACAAATAAGTTAATTTTCCAAGAGTATATCATCAAACCGACATCTAGATGACTAACAGATGGGGACCATGATGTGACTGATATTTCCAACTGAAATTACCCAAATCCATACCCTGATTTCAAATCCATAATGCCAACAAAATTCTCAGCTAGTTTAAATCAGGGGCCTTCAACCCTTAAGGTATATGAGCACCACTCATACAGCAAACTACAGGTGAGGGAACTACAGATGAGGGCTGCATCCCTGAGTTTCTGAACCACCAGGGCGAGAGTGGTGCCACAAAAGCGCATTTCTCATGACTCATCAGGTGACACTGAGCTGCTGTTCTATACTTTGAAAACCGTCCATGAAGATCATCTAATCTACACTGAGACAGACACACTCAAAACTCAGAAGAAATAAATAATCCAAAGATATATTTACAACAAAGACACTTACCCAAGTGGATCTGCTGGTAACAGAAGGAAGGACATTATAGTTCAAAACAGTGTGTGAGTGTGCACACAAGCGTGAGTATCCACAATATTTATATAAAGGTGATAGTGAGTCTCTTCACTGAATGATTGTTGTTGCTAGTCGCTAAGTCATGTCCGACTCCTTTGCAACCCCATGGGCTGTAAGGACTTCCTAGGCAAGAATACTAGAATGGGTAGCTATTTCCTTCTCCACGGGATCTTCCCAACTCAGGGATTGAACCCATGTCTCCTGTTTGGCAGGCAGATTCTTTACCACTGAACCACCTGGAAAGCCCTCACTGAAATGATGTATTTCCCCAAAAAACAAAGGCAAAGTCAAAAGAAATTTGTTTAAACTCTACTAAAGACAGGCATAAAAGTCCTATATAATCAGCCTAGCAATGGATACAACTGTTTTTTTCTTTCTTAATGTAATTTTAGAATCTTCAATTTTATAATGGGAGGAAATTGTGTCGCCTACAAAGAGCTGATCAAATACAGATTTAAAATAATGACATTATTAACCAGGAAAAAAACCAAAGAGCAAGAGACCTAACATCCCTAATGAGCACACATTACGAGTTAACGTGATTACTTGTTAAAAGGCAATAGATCACCAGTGTTGGGCACAATATGTTTTCAGGTAAATAACCATCTGACAAAGCAAGTCTGCAGCCTTCTCCAGGAAGCAGGTATCAGTAGGCTTGATCTCCTGGACTTATCATTTGCATGGGAAATAACCCAAAGAGCTCACAAAGCATCAACTCTATGGCAGGTTTCAGTAAAAAGCCACAGGATTTTAAATTGCTTTGTAAAAGATGACTTCTCACCCACCGTGCCCCATATTTCCCAAGGAAATAAAAGCAGAAGTCCTAAAAGCAGGCCAGACGGAAATACAGTGTCTGCACAGCCCTGAGTCCACGGCATCTGAAGGTAATTTCTGATTGTAAAATCCTCTTCCTCTCTCCATTTCTCTCTAGAACACTCAAGACCTGACTGACGAAACCTCAGCAGATTCTCTATCATAAAGAGTGTGAGCAGCTAAACTAAAACATTAAAAGGAAAATAACAGATGCCACTCTACAGTCTGTATTAACTACCGCTTACTGGATACATTCAAATCCTTCCGAATCGAGAGTAACCAGGTAATTTTATATCTAGAAGTATTTGACAAGCGTATGTATTTGCACTATGATGTGTGTGTGTTTTTTTTTTCAAGTTTTCTTAAGTTGGAAACCTTTAACAGCAGTCTCAATCTGAGTACTTAAATGGAATATAAACTAAAATACAAGCTACATTAATGATGCTGGAGATAACCATTAACTTCTTCATTGAAAATAAATTATACAGAACATGGAAGAAAATTCAAATGGTCTTACTTGTTTTATCTTGAGCATAAAATGAGATTTGCTATAGTTAGGGGGAGCTGAAGTTCTTCATGTCAAGAATACTTGATAAACAAGCAACAGTTTATGAAAAAATGAGCATTCTCAAAGTATAATTTCCAAAACTATCAGGGCATAAACAAAGAAAAATGGCAGTAGCAAGTAAGGTTAAGTCGGTTATCTTCTATCAAATTCTAGGGTTTATTTAGTCTTTTTTTTTTTAAGTTAAACTGGTGAGGAGGTGCTTGATGTAAACCTTAATTTCTTTAATGTTCAATAATAAAAGGATGGAAAAAAGAATTCCATTGACATTTGGGGGAACTTGGAAGTTTTTTCCTTGGTATTGAGGTATCTGTGCTTTAATATTACCATGTCTTATATTTAGGAATAATATTTTCTTTAGAATCAATTCCATTGGTTTTTGATGAATTCAAATTTTACAAATTCCATTTTAAATTTCAAAACTTAGATGCCAAATAATTTATTCAAGTTAATACATTCAAGTCAAGTGTTAATTTCCTTTATAGCTGCCTGTTGTGGTATAAAAACCTATGTTTTTTTTAATACCAGGCAAGGACATGATCTTGGCATTTTATTTTAGTTACCATTATACACTCTATAAACCTAGAAAGTATGCCTGGGGTATTTTGAGGAATGCCATCTAATGACTACATAGAGAAATCATTTCCTCATTTTTTTTTTTAACCATTTAAAAACTTTTCCCTGAATGATAGTCAAGAAAACATACGTGAAACCTTAAAATTTACACAGCAAAGCTGGAAAAGAGATGCACGTGGGTTAAAATATTTGCAGAAAAAGAATACTCTGTGAGGCTGATTTTCGAATGGATGGCAGAGCAATAGAGGCAGAATTACATTCCAATTATAAAGGGAAAAATTTGTTTTCTGCTTTTTATTTAACAATAAATTTTATACAAGTGATTTTATACAAACTTCTTTTCACTTTTTACTTTAAAAGTCTACTATGCGATTATCAGTCATTTCTCCTTAGAACACTTTGAAGGTACTAGAGAGAATGAAGTCCAGGAGTAAGGATTGCTATAGGAAAAGTGACTATGAATAAAAACAACAAAGTCAGAAGGTAAGGAAATGACACTGGAGAAGAATAAAGCATAGCCTAAGTATTTCTCTTCTAGGTTTTATGTATATGCATTTTTGCCTAAGATCAAAAATGTTCTGTAAGAGGCAAACATTCAAAAATAAGAAATACAAAGTAACCACATCTTCATAAAATGTTCTCCAGACTATTTTACTGTGCAAATAGAATATCCGCCACTATGAAATATTTTGATTTGGTTTTTCTGTGTTCTTTACTAACTGCCCCAATGAAGATCAGGCACCTCGATTTTTAGAGAAGTCCCGCCAAAAATGTTACCCACAGAGATGAGGGCAAAATCAGATAGCAGGGACCTGAAAATAATCAGTCCCTCCATCCCCCTCTAGGTAGCAGAGAGAGACACGAGCCATGGACAACCTCACCTCTGTGGCTGGGAACAGCAGCCAGTGCAGCAGAGACTACAAGATTACCCAGGTTCTCTTCCCACTCCTCTACACTGTCCTGTTTTTTGTTGGACTCATCACCAACAGCCTGGCAATGAGGATTTTCTTTCAAATCCGCAGTAAATCCAACTTTATTATTTTCCTTAAGAACACAGTCATTTCCGATCTCCTCATGATTCTGACTTTTCCATTCAAAATCCTCAGCGATACTAAACTGGGAACAGGACCTCTGAGGGCCTTTGTGTGCCAAGTGACCTCCGTAGTGTTCTATTTCACGATGTACATCAGTATCTCATTCCTAGGACTAATAACTATTGATCGCTACCAGAAGACCACCAGGCCCTTTAAGACAGCCAACCCCAACAATCTCTTGGGGGCTAAGATTCTCTCGGTTGTCATCTGGGCATTCATGTTCTTAATCTCCTTACCCAACATGATTCTGA
Source organism: Bubalus bubalis (assembly GCF_019923935.1). NCBI lineage: Eukaryota > Metazoa > Chordata > Mammalia > Artiodactyla > Bovidae > Bubalus > Bubalus bubalis. Next base: position 161,772,270 of record NC_059157.1, read on the forward strand.
CCAACAGGAGGCCGAGTGACAAGACTGTGAAGAAATGCTCATTTCTGAAGTCAGAGTTTGGTCTGGTTTGGCATGAAATAGTCAATTATGTCTGTCAAGTCATTTTCTGGATTAATTTTCTAATTGTCATCGTATGCTATACGCTCATTACCAAAGAACTGTACAAGTCATATGTGAGAACAAGGGGTGCTGGCAAAGTCCCCAAGAAAAAGGTAAACATCAAGGTTTTCATTATCATTGCTGTATTCTTTATATGTTTTGTTCCGTTCCATTTTGCCCGAATTCCCTACACCCTGAGTCAAACCCGGGACGTCTTTGACTGCGCTGCTGAGAATACTCTGTTCTACGTGAAAGAGAGCACACTCTGGTTAACGTCCTTAAATGCATGCCTGGATCCATTCATCTACTTTTTCCTTTGCAAATCCTTCAAAAATTCCTTGATAAGTATGCTGAGATGTTCCAATTCTACATCATCTCCATCCCATGACAATCGGAAAAAAGGACAGGACGGCAGTGACCCAAGTGAAGAGACACCAATGTAAATAAACTGAGGTAATATTTCAGTCTATTAGTGTATAGAACTCCCCAAAGGCAAGCACTATGTGGCAAATATTAACATTGACTAAGAAGTAGCCGAGTTAGTAACAATAACTCTTGAAACAATAAATAGAAGACTACGAAAGCAATTTTCATTTACTTGTCCAATACTGAAAGCAATCTTAAGAAGCAGAGAAGTAACCTAACATGTAGCTGTGTAGCAAAACAAACTGCATCCAATCACCATGCCACATGCAAAACTACACACAGGTTATGATATGAAGCGTTTTGACAAAATGGGTAACCATATAATAATAATGTATATGTAATTTTAAAAAAACATTGATCACAATCCTATTACGAATTTATTATAATCAGCTAAGAATGATAAATCTGATAAAATCACACCAATTATTATATACTAATATATGTATATATACTTATACATGTTTATATATATATATATATTGCAGTCCCTTAACCAAATGCTTACCTATGTGATACTCTTTATAAAAATTTAAGTAATTGAGACATGCAAAGAACAGTAACTACTAACTTTCAATTATGAGGAAAAACTTAAGGGATTTAAACTAATTGAAATGGTAACTGATCAGACTAAAAAGTTTTAAAACTACCTTCTCAAGAAAAACAGCAGAAATAGCAAAGTTATTAAAACAGAGTTATTTTACAACATTTAAATACCAGGAACTTATGGATATTTCCTTAACACACAGAAACTGGTTTACTCATATTTTGATAACTTTAGTAAATACAGTACCATCACTGATACTGATCTCTATTAACTAGCTTCTAAAAACTGTGATTTGAAAAAAATAAAATAAAAACTGTGATTTGGCCTGATGAACATTTCCCCTATGAGAAAAACAAATTAAATATGATTATGCAGTTGAACAGTATGAACATCGACAGGAAAGTGATGAAAATGTTGGGAATTATCTGTTTGTCATTTGTGTATATAATAAATAATTTACATTAAACTCTAAAGCACACTTTGTTGGAATTTCTTTGTTCAAAGTTATGAGATACTATAACTCATTTCCTATACTCCTATATCAAATGAACCTATTTAAGAAAGGATAGTTGCCAATATTATCCTTTTTATTACATGCTATTAGGCAAAATCTATTTTGAAGGTGATATCTCATGTCAATTAGTTCATTGTTGTTATTGTTGTTTAGTTGCTAAGTCATGTCTGACCCTTTATAATCCCTGGACTAGAGCACACCAGGCTCCTCTGTCCATGGGATTTCCCAGGCAAAAATACTGGAGTGGGTTGAATTTTCCTTCTCCAGGGGATCTTTGCAACTGAGGGACCAAACCTGCTTCTCCTGCATTGGCAGGCAGGTTCTTTACCACTGAACCACCAGGGAATCCAATTAGTTCATACATAAATGAAAAATTAGGTCAAACTTATAATGTCGTGAGATTATACACAAGCCATATTGTTTTTTTAATGTAAACAAAACACACATCGCACTTGGAAATGGACATGATTTATCAATTATTTATGATCCTCAGAGGTGATTCCCAACTACAAGGCAGAGATACCAATATCTAAATATAATGTGAGAAGAAATAAAAAGGATTAGCTGTAGTAAAAGGAAGTTCACCGAACTCCAATATAATAGATTCTATTCTACTAAGTTAAATTTCAGTACAAAGCTGAGCTCATTTAACTCTCTGCTAAGTCGTTTCAGTCATGTCCAACTCTGTGCGACCCCGTAGACGGCAGCCTACCAGGCTCCTCCGTCCCTGGGAGTCTCCAGGCAAGAGTACTGGAGTGGGTTGCCATGGTATCTATTCTCAAGCAGCCACATTTCCTTCTCTGGCACTTCTGCAAGTGAGCACTGGATGTCAGTGGAGACACACACAGAGCCATGAATCAAAAAAGATGCATATTCGACTTACTGCTAGGTCAAAGGCAGTAGCCATTTCTGCCAGAGAGACCAACGCAATTCACTCTAATATCATATGAGCAAATTCGTTCTGTAAGAAAACCAGGATATTTGAGCTGGAAAAGAAACAAGGATCAACAAATCTGACTACCTTACTTTGAATATGGGAAACATAAAGGGCAGATCTACTCCTCAATCTAGCCAAGTCAAGGGTAGATTGGCCACGGATTAGAGCTGGCCACGTCATGCTGCCAGGGTTGCATTAGGTGTCGGAAGACTGCAAGACAGGCAGAGATTTCCTGAATAATCTTTCATTTGGGATTAAACTCATTCACTGATGATGATTTCAATAAGAGAAAGAACCAGAAAAGCTAATGGTGTTACAATACTTTTGCAAAACAAATAAACAAACTTGTTCAATGTTTGGAATTATCTAGGTTATTATACATAATATGAAAATTTTACATTAAACTCTAAATCATACTTAGTTGAGGGTTTTTATTCAAATACATTAGAAGCATATACTCCTTTATCGAATATCAAACTGAACCCATTCAAGACAGATTAAGAGATCACTATTTATGGAGTGCTCATTTTACACAGAACATGTCACTATCTCTAGCTTTAGGAATTTTAATATACACAATATATCTCTCATTTCACAACAACTTCCAAAAGAGAGAGAGACAGACACCAAATTTTGTAGATACAGATTCAGAAGATGAGACAGACAAAACATAGTCTTGCCCATAAAAGTGGCTAAGAAGTCCTAATGATGCTGGTTACTGGCATTTTCTCCCAGTGGTTTCTTATATAAATAGTCTAAAGCAGGTGTGACAAATTTTAGCCTGCAAGTCAAATCTAGCCCAGGACCTGATTCATACAACCTGTGATTTAAGAATGGTTTTTACACTTTCAACTATTTGCAGAAGGAAAATCAGAAGAATAAAACTTCACACTGCACAAAGTTGTATGACATTCAAATTTCAGTGTCTGTAAGGTTTAATTAGCACACAGCCACACCCACCCAGGTTTTATCTATGGCTGACTGCCTGTTACAACAACAGGGCGGAGTAGTTGTGACAGACTGAGGGGCCACAAAACCTAAATATTTACTACCTGGCTGTTTAGAACACTGACAGCCCTGCATGGAACCCTAAAACTTCAAAGAAATGCACTGCATAGAGAAAGAGTCCTCTCTTCATGCATCGCAGCGTTTCAGCAGCTTTGCACTGAAAACACCTGTAGGTTCCTTTGGCTGATCTAGGTCCTAATGGCTGGCTGGTAACATGCAAAGTGGAAAGTGGGATTACACTGATGCTGGTGGGAACAAAACATGCAAGTATACTTACAAGCCAATCAAAGAAACAGCCTGACTTTAACAAAATAAGTAAATAAAAACGGGAAAGGGGCAAGAGAAATCAATTTCCAAGAGAAATACAAATAGATATTAAAAATATGAAAAGAAATACACCCTCATTAATAAACAAGTTTATGTTTACATGACATGGCTTTTTCCACCTGTATATTTAGAATTGATTTAAGAGATTTTTAACAATTTCGTTGGATAATCCCACTTGATGAGACAAAAATGAGTACAATCTTTCTGGAAAACTTTTTAAAATACCATTCAACATTTCAATGCATATCCTTTGATCCAGAAATCCCACTTCTAGGAAATTTTCTATAAATATATGTTAGAATAAATACATAAAAATACATGGAGTGGTATTTGCTCTACAGCATGTTTTTAATAGAGAAAAATTGGAGGGAAAAAAAACTTAAATGCCTAAAAGCAACGGCTTATTTAAACTATGATAACTTTATATAGTATAACCCTTTTTAAAAAATTGTTAGTAAATCTTCATATACTAACATGAAATGAAACAAAGATCCAATATGTCAATAAATATAAATATATATACGCACACATATACATATTTGCACACCATCCCCATGGAAAAGAAATGCAAAAGCACAAAATGGCTGTCTGAGGAGGCCTTGCAAATAGCTGTGAAGAGAAGGGAAGCGAAAAGCAAAGGAGAAAAGGAAAGATATAAGCATCTGAATGCAGAGTTCCAAAGAATAGCAAGAAGAGATACGAAAGCCTTCCTCAACGATCAGTGCAAAGAAATAGAGGCAAACAACAGAATGGGAATACTAGGGATCTCTTCAAGATAATTAGAGATAGCAAGGGAACATTTCATGCAAAGATTGGCTCGATAAAGGACAGAAATGGTATGGACCTAACAGAAGCAGAAGATATTAAGAAGAGGTGGCAAGACTACACAGAAGAACTGTACAAAACAGATCTTCACGACCCAGATAATCACGATGGTGTGATCACTCATCTAGAGCCAGACATCTTGATATGTGACAACTGGGCCTTAGGAAGCATCACTATGAACAAAGCTAGTGGAGGTGATGGAATTCCAGTTGAGCTATTTCAAATCCTGGAAGATGATGCTGTGGAAGTGCTGCACTCAATATGCCAGCAAATTTGGAAAACTCAGCAGTGGCCACAGGACTGGAAAAGGTCAGTTTTCATTCCAATCCCAAAGAAAGGCAATGCCAAAGAATGCTCACACTGCTGCACAGTTGCACTCATCTCACACGCTAGTAAAGTAATGCTTAAAATTCTCCAAGGCAGGCTTCAGCAATACATGAACCAGGAACTTCCTGATGTTCAAGCTGGTTTTAGAAAAGGCAAAAGAACCAGAGATCAAATTGCCAACATCTGCTGGATCATGGAAAAAGCAAGAGAGTTCCAGAAAAACATCTATTTCTGCTTTATTGACTATGCCAAAGCCTTTGACTGTGTGGATCACAATAAACTGTGGAAAATTCTGAAAGAGATGGGACTACCAGACCACCTGACCTGCCTCTTGAGAAACCTATATATATGCAGGTCAGGAAGCAACAGTTAGAAATGGACATGGAACAACAGACTGGTTCCAAAACTGGAAAGGAATACATCAAGGCTGAATATTGTCTCCCTGCTTATTTAACTTATATGCAGAGTATATCATGAGAAATGCTGCGATTCATGGGGTCGCAAAGAGTTGGACACGACTGAGTGACTGAACTTTCACTTTCTACTGTATATTAATGTCAATAACTGAATTCTTTAAACTTTTTTTCCTTTTATAATAAAATTATGAAACTGGATACTAATATAAATATTTCAGATAATAGTGTAAATTTATTGCTTGTTGCCTGGAGAATCCCATGGACAGGGGAGCCTGGTGGGCTGCAGTCCATGGGGTCACTAAGAGTCAGACACGACTGAGCAACTTCCCTTTCACTTTTCACTTTCATGCATTGGAGAAGGAAATGGCAACCCGCTCCAGTGTTCTTGCCTGGAGAATCCCAGGGACGGTGGCGCCTGATGGGCTGCTGTCTCTGGGGTCGCACAGAGTCGGACACGACTGAAGCGACTTAGCAGCAGCATTGCCTGTTTCCAGTTATATGTAGATTTTACAATACCAAATTTATTTATACACATGGATCACTACAGTAATGTTAAGCTGCATAATACATTTTAGATTACTACCACCTTGGGTTAGGGCTTCCCTGATAGCTCAGTTGGTAAAGAATCCTCCTGCAATGCAGGAGACCCTGGTTCAATTCCTGGGTCAGGAAGATCTGCTGGATAAGGGATAGGCTACCCACTCTAGTATTCTTGGGCTTCCCTGTGGCTCAACTGGTAAAGACTCTGCCTGTAATGTGGGAGACCTGGGTTTGATCCCTGGCTTGGGAAGATCCCCTGGAGAAGAGAAAAGCTACCGACTCCAGTATTCTGGCCTGAAGAATTCCATGGAGTCCATGGGGTCGCAAAGAGTCGGACACAACTGAGCAACTTTCACTTTCACTTCGCTCTCACCTTGGGTTAATTCAGTGTGGGATTTTAAACACTTTCATATAATCTGGGAAAGTACCATGGTATCCTTCGATGGGAAGTAAAAGGCTCTTCTATGAGTACAGGAGTTCCAACTTTGACTTTCATTTCAATTGAAAGCAAATACTTCCTCATCTTTTCAATTATTATTTATATGGTACTGGTTACATCGACAGGAACTTTATACTGTCAAGTTTGATCCAGAAGACAATCCCTAAGGAGATGACAAATTCTTCGGTTATTTCCATTTGGCAGGCTTCTACTTTCTATTACTTTTCCTTACATATTTAACTCTCTCCTGATCATACTGCTGTGAACCAATTTATGTTTTCAACTGAGTACCTCACTCTGAGACAAAGAGTTTCACAAATCCATGAAAGTGGATTATACCTCCTCACTTAGCAATCAGAAACACCCAGCTCAAAAACTCCAGAATTTGATAAGCACTCCCACACTCATCCTGTCTCTGGCAGTCAGAAGAGAGAGGGGCTGGAACCAAACTGTGTGGGTTTGCAGACGGCTTCAGTTGCAGGACTTTGGGCAACCTGCTTAACACCTGCAATTCCATTTTCTCATCTGTAAAATGGGACAGATCTCTGAGCTTGTTTTAAGAGTTCAGTTCAGTTGCTCAGTCATGTCCAACTCTTTGCGACCCCATAGACTGCAGCAGGCTAGGCTTCCCTGACATTCACCACCTCCCGGAGCTTGCTCAAACTCATATTCGAGTCAGTGATGCCATCCAACCATCTCATCCTCTGTTGTCCCCTTCTCCTTCTGCCCTCAATTTTTCTCAGCAACAGGGTCTTTTCCAATGAGTCAGTTCTTCACATCAAGTGGCCAAAGTATTGGAGCTTCACTTCAGCATCAGTCCTTCCAACTCAGGACTGATTTCTTTAAGAAAGACCACATAATCACTTAGAACAGTATATAGCTAGTGTGATTTCATTGGTTTTGACTAAATTCCTTTGAGCTTGATGAGATTTTAAATGTTTTGTTTAGGAACCTGACAAATCAGAATAATTTCTAGGACCTTTCATGGTATATCTTCTTTGATTCACTCCTTTAGTCAGCTATCCCCACAGGTATAGAGAGTACTCCATTTTTAATTTCACTTAACAAGAAACGTACTAACATGAACCACTTGACCAGCATTATTCAAAGCACCTGGCAAACATTCAAACATTTTTATACCCTTAACAACCCAATGAAGCAAATGCTATTCTTTATTTTCATTGTTATGAGGGGGTAATGGTTTCATAGAGAGCATAAGTAACTTGACCAAGGTCACAAGAAAAGTAAGCTGGAATATAAGGAAATGAACCCAGGCACTCTGGCTCTCAAGCATTGCTCCTGTCCCATCACAGCCTCTCAGGTGCATCATCAAGGCAGAGGACCCTACCCCAGTGGGTACCAGCACCGCTGTGAACTGAGAGACCACTGGCTAACACGTATGAAGCACACAGACATAAAGGAGTCTGTTGGATATTTCCTATGGTCAAACATTTTGAAAACCTACATTTAAGAGAAGATACTTCTGTAACTCTAGAAATGCCACCATAGATCAGTTCCTCTTTTGAGGTTTCCTACTCTTTGGCATTTTGAAATTTGACCAAAAAGTGATTTCCAGTTTTCATATTATGAAATTAACTTATACAGCATTTCCCTTGTTTAAATTGAAACTATCCCAAACGTACATCTAAATAATGGAGCCATCAGGAAATTTATACTTAATTACATAGGTCTAATCCCTCTATTTAAATTTTTGTAAGTTTGTTTTTATTCTCTACTGAAGCAAACAAAAGGATATATGTTTTAATTATGTTCCATAACATTAATAAAACTCAAAATCTGTATTTCCAAGAAACAATTAATCTAATTCAAACATCAATTTTTCTTTTCTTTTTAAATTTATTTAATTGGAGGCTAATTACTTTACAATATTGTAGCGGTTTTTGCCATACATTGACATGAATCAGCCATGGGTGTCCACATGTGTTCCCCATCCTGAACCCCCCCCTCCCACCTCCCTCCCCATCCCATCCCTCAGGGTCATCCCAGAGCACCAGCCCTGAGCACCCTATCTCATGTATCGAACCTGGACTAGCGATCTATTTCACATATGATAATATACATGTTTCAATGCTATTCTCTCAAATCATCCCACCCTTGCCTTCTTCTCCAACAGAGTCCAAAAGGTTGTTCTTTACATCTGTGTCTCTTCTGCTATCTCGCATATAGGGTCATCGTTACCATCTTTCTAAATTCCATATATATGCGTTAATATACTGTATTGATGTTCTCCTTTCTGACTTACTTCACTCTGTATAATAGGCTCCAGTTTCATCCACCTCATTAGAACTGACTCAAATACATTCTTTTAAATAGCTGAGTAATATTCCATCATGTCTATACACCACAGCTTTCTTATCAATTCCTCTGCCAAAACACCCATTTTTCAAACTGTGCCACCACAATGGTAGTTTCAACCCAAATTATTAGGCATCCTATTCTCTCAGAAAAATGTCCAGTGGGATACTGAATTCTCAGAATTCACCGAAAATGCTCGATCAAGCCAACACAACAGTCTAGTCCAATCCTGTGGTAAAACTCACAGCAAGAAATATGAAATGAAACTTGCCATGGAGAACTCCACATTACCTCATAAGATCTCCTGATTTCCTCATTCACTTCATCTGGTGAGGAAACATTTCTTCATAGACAACAACTTTCTCCTTACAAAAGCAGCAATTACATCCTTTCAGAAATGTTACAGAACTCGGCTCAAGGTTGATGAAATTCCTGAAATCTTTAGCACTTTGCAAAGTCACAAATACAGGAAAAGAGAGTTCCAAAAACGACTTTCCCGTAAGTAAAATAGTGTATTTCCATTTAAATCTGCAGTTTGTTCACCAGAGCAGTGAGTAGCGAACATTTTTTTCATACCTCACACGTAGTCAGCACTATTCTAGGCACTCATCTCAGTCTCTAAGCAATGAAGCATGCAGTGTAATTAAACCCATTGTACAGATGGGGAAAATGAGGCACAAAGCTACTAAATCATTTGTCTATTATCTACTACCCAGTAACATGTGATTCTGAAATTCTAACCCCCAAAATCTGGGTCTAATAGGCCTTACCTCCTAGAAAACATATCACTTCATCTCTCAAAGGTTGAAAGACCAAACCAAAGATTAAGATAAATGTCTATAGGAATCATCAGGTCACCCCAACAAACACAAATTTCTGAAAAACCCAGTCTACGAGGGTGCAGATGATGATCCAGTCTGGTTTTAGAGTCAACACTTACTCTCCTATAATTTAAGGCTATTTTCTTTACATTTCTCCCTCCTGTTATTATAAGGCATTAAAAATTTCATTGAACATGTAGAGAAGGTAAACTGCAGGAACATTATTATATAAGAAAAATATAAAAATGACTGCAACTGAACTGATTTATTCAAACCATAGTACCTTAACAGTACATAAGTTTAAAATAAAGAGGTTCCTTATTACAGAACCCCTCAAAGGATTACATATGAAGAGGTTCTAATGGATCTCAACTGCGCACGTGAAAATGAGGAAGGAAACTTGGTATAAGAAAGCAGAACAGCATTTGCTTCATATGTCTTTCATGGGCTCAACTAATGACTGCCTCGATCTATCGGAAGACAGTGAGCTGAGTTTCCTTCCAAACAAAGGTGAATTTCAACTGTTATTATGAATGGCTTGCTTATAAACGATAGAGTATTTTCAAGAGGGAAAAATGCTTTTTTAAGTTTAACATTCTATAAACCATAGATTATTAGCACAGGAAATGACACAGTGTTCCCCAACACTGTGAATACTTTTACCTCTTAGCCAGTTTTATTTTACTGCCATGTTAGTTAAAAGTAGAACCTGTGAATGGGGTAGAATCTGTTATTTGGATTTCGTAAGGGTGTGAAAGGAATGGGACTGTTAATTAAATACCTGAACTGTACTATGGGCTTTAAAAATGCTAGCCAGAAACAACATGTGCTTTCTCAACTGATTTATTAAATGTGATGAATAAATTTAAGGTGTAAACACGCTGCAAACCTAAAGTCTATTTTTAACAAGGAGCATTCTGAAATCATGAAATGCTTCTTGTTTTACTTTGTGTATATGTTTTTTAACAGCTGACACTGGAAACCATGAATGTGACAGTGATGAAGGGCTTCAACGGGTCTGAGCGGTGCCCCAGAGACCTGAGGACAGCACAGCTAGTGTTCCCGGCCATCTACACTGCTGTTTTCTTCGTGGGCATCCTGCTGAACAGTTTGGCCCTGTGGGTGTTCATTCATATTCCCAGCTCCTCCACCTTCGTTGTATACCTCAAAAACACTTTGGTGGCTGACTTGATAATGACGCTCACGCTTCCATTTAAAATCCTCTCTGACGCCCGTCTCGGACCCTGGCAGCTCAGAGCCTTCGTGTGCCGTTTCTCTGCCGTTATCTTTTATGAGTCCATGTACGTGGGCATTACCCTGCTGGGGCTCATAGCTTTTGACAGGTTCCTCAAGATCATCAGACCTTTCGGAAAATTCTTCGTACAGAAACCTGCTTTTGCAAAAGGGGTCTCAACCCTCATCTGGCTCTTTTTGTTCCTCCTCTCACTGCCAAACATGATCTTGAGCAACAAGGAAGCAACGCCATCTTCTGTGAAAAAGTGCGCCTCCTTAAAGGGTCCTCTGGGGCTGAAATGGCATGAAGCGGTGAATTACATTTCCCAGTTCATCTTCTGGACTGTTTTTGTCCTAATGCTTCTCTTCTATACGGTTATTGCAAAAAAGGTGTATGATTCTTACAGGAAGTCCAAGAGTAAGGACAGCAAGAACAACAAAAGGCTAGAAGGTAAAGTGTTTGTTGTTGTGGCTGTCTTCTTTGTGTGTTTTGCTCCGTTTCACTTCTCCAGAATCCCATATACTCACAGTCAAACCAACAGTAAGACTGATTGTCGACTGCAAAATCAACTGTTTCTAGCTAAAGAATCAACTCTCTTTTTGGCAGCAACTAACATTTGCATGGACCCCTTAATATATATACTCTTATGTAAAAGGTTCACAGAGAGGCTACCGTGCATGAAAGGGAGGCAGATCGCAGCATTCACTCAGGAAAATCATACGAGTCAGTCGGACAATATAACCCTAGGCTGATAACTTTATCATAGTTAACTATTTATTGATGAGACTTCAAATGACAATTTACTTAGAAATCAAACCAAGGCAATAAAAAAAATGGATTAGAACAAAAGTTTTGTTACTTTTTACTATCCTGGTTCATAGAATGGATCATGTCAACTTTAATTCACTGTAATCTATTCACAAGCAGAATAATGCCTTAGTAAGAGAAAGCACAATAGGAAGCAAATGGTGGCCACTAGAGGTCACCTTTTCAAGAGCATTCACTTCCACTTTGGAAAAGGTGTATTATGGGGAAATGTATGTTTCTAAAAACACATATTTTTTTAAATATAAAAAAATATATTCCTTCACTCTAAAATGCCTCTTCACATTCTTTTGCACATGTAATTCAAACAACACTACTGCTTTTGTATCCCACTTGCCAATTTAGAAAACCAACAACAACAAAAAAAACAACTTGCAAGTCCTTTGGTGAAAGCTGAAGCTAGAAGTTGAAACAGATGCTAGATGGAAAGCCTCTGGGGAGTAGGTCAGAAAGCCCTTTACTCCAGATGAAGGTATTTCTCCTTACAATTACCAATGGCCTCTTCCCCAGTATGCCACTACACTACAGGATGCACAGCAGCAGTATTAAGTCACATAAAATACCATAATACATCCTAAGTGTGTACAATGCGAGAGTAAGAATACTGTATTCTTATTCTTTGGCATCTTCCCTCTGCCCAGCAGATACTCTAACGGTGGTTCAATATTCCACCTATTCAGCAAAGCCTTCCAGCACCTCCACGCTCTTTATCTCTGGTTCAATCTCTGGTTGAAAACAACTACTTCTCCCACATCTGGGTAGAAACTCAATGCAGGTTTCCTATAGTTAGCAGTATTCTAATGCATCCTCTAATGATGGTCAGGATTCTTTAAAAAAGGTAACATACTTTAAAGACAGAAATATGTCATGTTTTCTTGGTATCACCCATGATACTTTCAACAGATAATAAATTACTAATATTTTAAATAAAATATGTCACTATGCCATTTCTTGGTATGTATATAGTTAGAAATGCTGACCCACAATCAATAATATCCATACTGGGAAATTTTTAGAGGATGATGACCTACTTGTACTTATATATCTCCGCATTTTCCCGAATCCCTTTGTGGTTAAAAAAAAAAAAAAAAACCTTAAAGTATGTTCATCTGCAATTGTGGGTGCTGATTTGTGCCTTCTAGATAAAATGTGCAAAGGAGTACTCATGCTCTGCAGATATGCCAGTAGCTCCAACACAACCATCAGAATGTGAAGCCCACGTCTTCTTCCATGGCCCCAAAGACCCTGGAACTTGCCCGACCCTTCTAGTCTTTTCTCCTAACTGTTCTTCCATCCCTGGAACTCTCTTATATAAGTTTATAACTATCAGAAAATGCCATGCTCCTATTTTACCCCTGTGTCAATGAACTTACAAATTTTCCTCTGACTCACCAAGAAAACATTTACCCATCCATGGAACTCTAAGTTGCCATTACTCAGTCCATGAAATCTCATCTGGCTAACCTCCCAACATCCAAACCCAATCACTCCCTCATCTGTATGTTGTCATACCTCAAATATTGTAATGATCACATTGCTTTGTAATTACTGATTCACAGATGTGTCTACTCTTTTAATAACCTATGTGCACTTATGAGAGCAGAGAGTGTGGACCATTGCACAATCAATAAATATTTGATAAAATATAACAAACCAAACTACCTTTATTTTTATATACCAGAAAAGCAAAAGGGAAGCCAATTCTCACTGACGTTTTACTTTTCAAAACATAACATAAATTTCTTAAAAGCTCAAGCTCCTTTTAGTTGGTCTCCTATGCATGTACACAGAAGCCTGGGAAGCGGGGGCATTCTTGGGTTCATCAGTGAATGACCAGGAAGGAAGGAGGATTACTGAACAGTACATGTATAGCTTGGGGGCCAATGTCTGTCATCATTTCCATTTTAGAGCCACTGACAAAATGCTTAAGCTATGTACTGTTGGTTTTGGTTAAATAAAATTTGTAACTGTAGCATATCACAATCAGCAAAACTCTTAGAAAGTACTTTGAAGGCCTGATTTTCATTTGCAAGAAGAATTAAGTCATAATGACTATTAGAGATGCCACTAAACTCATGTTACCTTCACTGAGTACATTATGTGATCATGAGCAGACTCTAATAATGTATTATAAGTAACTGCATCTAAGCCACCCATCAAACTAGGCTTGGTGATATAACCCATGTATATTTTACATCTACATAGTTTCAATATACACTGAATGGATATAGACAAGAAATATATTTTAGAACTATCTTTCAAGATAAAATTTCAGTAGTAAATCTGTCCTCCAGAGATATTTATTTTATATTCCATTATAGTAATACTACAGTCAAAAGCAGACTACGTGAGGTATAGAATGAAATAATCTACCAAGAACTTAGAGAAGAGTCATCATAAAATCACATTCACAAAATGAAAAGCAACTACCTGAGAAGAACTTCCCAAACTAGCAATCACAAACACTAAAATCTAGAAGACTCACAGAATGGGGCACTATAGCCATAGTCATTAATGACACAGAAGACAGGTGGGAAAAAAGAGTAGCTTTGGTAAACCCCATAAGCTCATAGCACAATGAAGGGCTTTTGTAAAAATCTAAAATGTAAATATTTATACTGAATAAGGCCTATCCAAATACCCCTGATGCAGGGGAAGTAGGACAATGTATTGTCCCGACACAGAATTATTCTTCGGAAACCAAGAGAAAGCACTGTAAAGGGGGAAGGAAGAGACAGAGAAGCAGCGTGAATTCCCAGCTCACAGGAGTCAGCGGGCTGATAAAGTGATCGTGACATCAGAACATAAAATAATTGTTCAATTCAGTCGTGTTCATCTCATCACTTCATACATTCCAGATTCATTTAAATGCAGCTTGTTCCATAACTTTCTAAGGTCTTCTTTCTGAAATTCTCTCACCATCTCCCTGGGTAAACTGTATTCCTCCAGTAAGTTAACAGATCAAAGTGCACATACACATCGATGTCACCAGAACAAAACCTCCAAGCAGAGGAACCCATACCCAGTTGTGTGAACCCTTAGGAAGCACATGTTGAAAAGCAGCCCTGGCGTGCAATTTACACATCATTTGAAGTGCCTAAAAACAAAACACAACACTTTAAACTTGACATGGAAACCAAACATAGGTAATATGAATATAGTACATGTGTGAAATCAGTAGTCAAACTTTAACAGGTACCAGAACCAGCTCTAAGAGTAGATCACTAGGCCTGCCCCCCGAGTTTCTGACTCACTAGGTCTGGGCTGAAAACTGAGAAGTTTCCAGGAGAGGAGATAAGGATGCTATCAATTTGGGCCACATGTTAAGAACCATAAAGCACAGTACTCTTGGACATGAATGTCCAACGGTGGGATCTGTCAACAGGAGACAAACACGACTGTTATTAAGGGAGCAGGACACATGTAAGGTGACAGGCAGTGACATGAACTATGGTTACCTGGAAAGTTCGTGTCCCACCTGGGGGCGGGCATCTACTTATTCAATGCCAACTGTTGGCACAGGAGGGAATTTGGACCCGGAGTTGCTAGCTGGTAGCCACAGCGGTAGTAAAATCAGCACCAGCAACAACAAAAACAAAACACAGTATCTACTATTTACTGTGCACCAGGGAAGTGTGTCAAGATCTTTAAGTATACTGTTCCCATCAATAATCCCAGGAAGCCTGTCAAGTACCATGTGTGCACGCTCTGCACACACAACTCTGCAACCCCATGAACCATGGCCCACCAGGCTCCTCTCTCCATGGGATTTCCCAGGCAAGAATGCTGCAGTGGGCTGCCATTTCCTACTCCAGGGTATCTTCCCGACCCAGAGATCAAATCTGCATCTCCTGCACTGCAGGCGGATTCTTTACCACTGAGCCACCTGGGAACACCTAGTTAGACCTTCCTAGACTTGGTCTAGGAAAACCTAGACCAAGTGCTATAGTTATTGCCAATTTAGATATAAAGAAGCTGAGAAACAGAAGTTAAGCAACTTGCATGGGGTCAAAGAGCTTGTAAGTAACAAAGATAAGACTACTTTAGACTCTGGTTTCTGACCTTAACCATCTATCCTTAACAACTATCTACCACAGATTTTCTAATGTTCTCAAGAGAAACCTTAAATCCAGTCTCTTCTGCCATATTACTTGTTATTTTCCCTGGTGGCTCAGATGGTAAAGCATCAGCCTGCAATGTGGGAGACCCGGGTTCTATCCCTGGGTCGGGAAGATCCCCTGGAGAAGGAAATGGCAACCCACTCCAGTGCTCTTGCCTGGAAAATTCCATGGACTGAGAAGCCTGGTAGGCTACAGTCCATGGGGTTGCAAAGAGTCAGACAAGGACTGAGCGACTTCAATTCACTTCACCTCCATAGCCACTCCCCCACTCCCTGGCCCCAGAAAAACAATACATCATGTGTGGGCCACAGCAGCCCACATACTGCCGGCTAATTATCCTTGACCTCGAAGCTAACAGGCACCTCCCAGGACCTTACACTCCTTTACTGTGTGTGCGGCATATCGCTATGTATGACCTTACAAGGATTATTACCCTTCTATTTCTCACTCTATCCCAGGAGATGGACACTACAGGGCTCCCTGAAGGGGAAGAAACAAAAAGAAAACTGAGGCACAAAGTGAACAGATGCCTTGTGCTGGTGCCCATGACCCCAGCACCAGCAGAGACAGAGCTGGAACAGACACCCAGCGGGTGGCCTCCAGACCACACCTCACAGACAGGACAAGCCCAATTCCTCCAGGGGTGACCTCAAGCCCCCACTGTGACACTGATAAGAAGGGGGATCCCAAAGAGAGAGGTCTCAACACAAAAGAGTTTCAACAACCTCAGGGATATGCACAGTTCCACCACGAGTCCTCAGAGACCTGTGGGCGCCCCTCCAGCCCTTAAGAGGAGTAACATCACAAAGCGTAGGATAGCTGATTCATTGAGCCCATCAACCCTTCATCGTGTGCTTCATGCAGGGCCCCTGGCCTCTCTAGAGTCTGCACACAGACAACCATGAATAAAAATGTGGTTTGTGGAATGTGGTCACTCACTCAGTCGTGCCCAACTCTTTGCAACCTTTTGGACAGTAGCCTGCCAGGTTTCTTTGTCCACAAGATTTTTTCAAGCAAGAATACTGGAATGGATTGCCATTTCCTTCTCCAGGGAATCTTCCCCACCAGGGACTAAAGCCGCATTTTCTGTGTTTGGAGCATTGCAGCAGGTTCTTGACCTGTTGAGCCATCAGCTCCCAGAATAAGAGACAGAATTAGCTCACCAAAGCAGCTCAGAGAAAAAGGCAGCTAATGCCGGATGGACAAAGTGAGGAAAGGTTCGGAGGAGGTGGAAGTGTGAGCTGGGCCCTGATGAAGAACCAGAGCCTTTGAAAGGAGACCCTGCAGCACTCAGAGCAATTTGGAGGAAAGTTCAGGGGCTTGGGCACTGAGCTGTGGTCCAGTGAGAGGGGCCACGGGGTCGGGGGTGGGGGGACTGTTCAGGCTGCTGAAGCGTGTGTGGGGGTGGGGGATGAGCCTGAGAAGTGAGCATGGGGCCCCATGGCACAGCACTTCGGGGTTGTTGGGGTGTTTGGAGTTCTCTCTGAGCCACTGCAGGTGGCTGAAGTGAAGACTATGTTCTCTATGCTGTGCTTTAGGAAAATCAATTTGTCAGCAAGATGATGATTCTGGATTAATAGAGCCACTGAGGCTAGGAGATCAATTAAAGAAGTCTTTCATCTATACACTGTTAAGAGCCAAGTGGAAAGAAATCTGATATGGACCTTCGAGACATTTTCAGAGAGAGAGAGGTTTTGAGTCCAACACCACAGGACAGAAGGGGTTTCTATATAAAACGTATGTGATAACTATGCAAAATGTATTCTCAATGGGGTCCATAATCCCCCTTGCACCCCCTCCCAATCAAGAAGCATTGCTTTGAGGAACATTAGCTTGGATGACGTGCTGTACCATGAAGTTATGTTGAATATGAAGCACCAGTGAGGGAGCTGAGTCAAGGAGACTACCTAGTGGAGGCAAAATATGGATCCAGGGCTCTCAAGACAGAGCCAGATCAGAAGCTGTGGGAATAATCTTTCCCAAGAAAGGGAAAAAAGAAGGAATGAGCTATGCACCTCAGAGGCCACGCTACCCAAGTCTCACGGACAAAACAGACAGAAAAGGAGGAACGGTGCCCGGGACTGGATCGATGAACGACAAGGAGCAACAAGACGTTCCCTGGGAACCAAGGAACAAGAGAGATTCAAGGAGGAAGTGATAGTCCACAGAATCACACACTCTGGGGAGGTCGAATGTGACGAATGGACAACTGTGAGGTCAGTGGTCACTTGAAGGAGGAGGTGGGTGGAGCCCCAGTTTCTAATGGGAAGGGAGGGACAATAAGCTACTCTCGCCATGAAGGACCAGTCAGTTGACAAGCGTTGCAAGGGGGAAATAAGAACAGCTGTTAGATTAGCTCAGCTTTTTCCAAGCATTCCTAAGAACAGCTGAAGTAGCTTCTTCCCATGTTTCTCATGCAATGCACAGGAAAGATGATCCACCTGAAACAGGCAACAGAGCAGGCACACAGATCACACGATGGGTAGAACCATACGACCAAGAAAACCAGCTGTGGCCAGAAAACGGGTGTGCCAACGTGGCAAACCCACGTTCCCTGGGTTTCTGATGCCCAGCCCGCACCCATTCTAGTACAGTACAGGGAGAAAGGGATTGGGGATCACCATTAAGTGACAGGCATGAAAACAGAGAATATGGGGAGGAGTAATCAAAGAGAAAGGAAAAATGAATGAAAAGGGAACTGAATTTGAGACTCATAGTAGGTAACTCATGCTCAGTCACTCAGTCACATCCAACTCTTTTTGACCCTAGGGACAGCAGCCCACCAAGCTTCTCTGTCCATGAGACTCTCCAGGCACAAATACTGGAGTGGGTTGCCATTTCCTACTCCAGGGGATCTTTCCAACCCAGGGATCGAACTTGCATCTCCTGCATTGGCAGGCAGATTCTTTACCACTGAGCTACCTGGTAAGCCCCATGGTAGGTAAACCAATGATTTTAAAAACTCAGAACTTCACTCAGCATGTGAACATTCACCTCTTCTGAAATAAAACCTACTTGACAAATGTAACTTTCTAAAGCATCAGTTCAGTTCAGTTGCTCAGTCCTGTCTGACTCCTTGTGACTCCATGGACCACAACATGCCAGGCCTCCCTGACCATCACCAACTCCCAGAGTTTACTCAAACTCGTGTTTATTAAGTCCATGATGCCATCCAACCATCTCATCCTCTGTCGTCCCCTTTTCCTCCTACTCAATCTTTACCAGCATCAGGGTCTCTTCAAATGAGTCAGCTCTTGGCATCAGGTGGCCCAAGTATTGGAGTTTCAGCTTTAGCATCAGTCCTTCCAAAGAACATCCAGGACTGATCTCCTTGCAGTCCAAAGGACTCTCAAGAGTCTTCTCCAACACCACAGTTCAAAAGCATCAATTCTTCGGCACTCAGCTTTCTTCACAGTCCCAACTCTCACATCCATACATGACCACTGGAAAAACCAGAGCCTTAACTAGATGGACCTTTGTTGGCAAAGTAATGTCTCTGCTTTTGAATATGCTATCTAGGTTGGTCATAACTTTCCTTCCAAGGAGTAAGCGTCTTTTAATTTCATGGCTGCAATCACCATCTGCAGTGACTTTGGAGCCCAAAAAAATAAAGTCTGACACTCTTTCCACTGTTTCCCCATCTATTTCCTATGAAGTGATGGGACCGGATGCCATGATCTTCGTTTTCTGAATGTTGAGCTTTAAGCCAACTTCTTCACTCTCCTCTTTCACTTTCATCAAGAGGCTCTTAATTCTTCTTCACGTTCTGCCATAAGGGTGGTGTCATCTGCTTATCTGACATTATTGACATTTCTCCCAGAAATCTTGATTCCAGCTTGTGCTTCTTCCAGCCCAGCGTTTCTCGTGATGTACTCTGCATATAAGTTAAATAAGCAGGGTGACAATATATAGTCTTAACGTACTCCTTTTCCTATTTGGAACCAGTCTGTTGTTCCATGTCCAGTTCTAACTGTTGCTCCCTGACCTGCATACAGGTTTCTCAAGTGGCAGGTCAGGTGGTCTGGTATTCCCATCTCTTTCAGAATTTTCCACAGTTTATTGTGATCCACACAGTCAAAGGCTTTGGCATAGTCAATAAGCAGAAATAGATGTTCTTCAGGAACTCTCTTGCTTTTTCCATGATCCAGCGGATGTTGGCAATTTGATCTCTGGTGCCTCTGCCTTTTCTAAAATCAGCTTGAACATCTGGAAGTTCACGGTTCACGTATTGCCAAAGCCTGGCTTGGAGAATTTTGAACATTACTTTACTACCATGTGAGATGAGTACAATCGTGTGGTAGTTTGAGCGTTCTTTGGCATTGCCTTTCTTAGGGACTGGAATAAAAACTGACCTTTTCCAGTCCTGTGGCCACTGCTGAGTTTTCCAAATTTGCTGGCATATTGAGTGCAGCACTTTCACAGCATCATCTTCCAGGATTTGAAATAGCTCAACTGGAATTTCATCACCTCTACTAGCTTTCTTCATAGTGATGCTTCCTAAGGCCCACTTGACTTCACATTCCAGGATGTCTGACTTTAGGTGGGTGATCACACCATTGTGATTATCTGGGTTGTGAAGATCTTTTTTGTACAGTTCTTCTGTGTATTCTTACCACCTCTTCTTAACAGGCAAATTTGGCCCTGGAGTTCAGAATGAAGCAGGGCAAAAGCTAATAGAATTTTGCCAAGAAAACACATTGGTCACAGCAAACACCCTCGTCCAATAACACAAGAGAAGACTATATACATGGACATCCCCAGGTGGCCAACACCGAAATCAGATTGATTATATTCTTTGCAGCCAAAGATGGAGAAGCTCTATACAGTCAGCAAAAACAAGACCAGGAGCTGACTGTGGCTCAGATCATGAACTCCTTTATTACCAAATTCAGACTTAAATTGAACAAAGTGGGGAAAACCGTTAGACCATTCAGGTATGGCCTAAATCAAATCCCTTATGATTATACAGTGGAAGTGACAAATAGATTCAAGGGCCTAGATCTGATAGACACAGTGCCTGATGAACTATGGACGGAGGCTTATGACATTGTACAGTAGACAGGGATCAAGACCATCCCCAAGAAAAAGAAACACAAAAAAGCAAAATGTCTGTCTGGGGAGGCCTTACAAATAGCTGTGAAAAGAAAGGAAGTGAAAAGCAAAGGAGAAAAGGAAAGATATACCCATCTGAATGCAGAGTTCCAAAGAATAGCAAGGAGAGATAAGAAAGCCTTCCTCAGCGATCAATGCAGAGAAATAGAGGAAAACAACAGAATGGGAAAGACTAGAAATCTCTTCAAGAAAATTAGAGATACCAAGGGAACATTTCAGGCAAAGATGGGCTCAATAAAGGATAGAAATTCTAAGGCACAGCAATAGAATATTCAACTTTGTTTTTTAAATTCAGCTTAAACATTATATGCCTGTATGTGATCATATTTAGTGGTATTCATCTTATAAGAGTTTTAACTAATACATATCTGAATAGTTTCATAGTTATAAAAAATCATAGCTTTGTGCATTAAATTTTTATCATATCCATATCATATTTCTCTATGCTTTTCATGCTTTTTATTCTATTTAGTTCTATCACTGAAATTTCCTGTAGCAAAGGATGCCTGAACTCCTGAGCGAAGCATTAACCTGAATGCCATGACCCTGCGGAGACCACTCCTCTTCTTAACCCACATAGCCTGGCCTCAACTTTTATACCTTCCCACAATATCCTAATCTGGAATAAGCTAGCCCTGATTTCCTCCTTTTCAGAAGAGAAAGCTATCAAGAAAGACTATAAAAAGTATTTCAAGTATCACCATGACATCACTAAAGGAAAACCAAGAGCTTTCTAAGGGTAACCAAAACATTATTAACGGCTTTGACTTTCTAGTTGGAATTTATAATCATTCCAACTTTACATTCAGAGAAATTACTGCTATTTATATTCATTTATATACTCTCCCTCTGCCCTCTGATCAAAAACAAAAGCAAGACGAAACAAACAAAAAATGATACTGTTTACTAAGCACCAACCAAGTGTCAAACACTGTAGGAATTATCCTATAGATCATCCCATTTAGACTTTACACCCTTACAAGGCAGCCATCTTTCAGAAGAAGAAACTGAAGCTCAGATGTAATAATGACTTGCCCAAAGTAAGAAAGCTCCTAAGTGGACAGGCTGAAGTTCACAATGGAATCTATAGGACCCCCAGTTACAGGGCTTATGTATCAGTACTGACAGCATCCCTCACAACCAAGACTTCCAAAATGAGGAGCTGAATCAAACAGCAGAACACAGGAGAGAGTATCAATATGAGGGCAGGAGTCAGATGCAGGCGTATCTCCAGATTTGTCTCCACAGCATCCCTTCCCTTTAACTGACCATTACAGATGAAGTTCTCATACCAGAAAAAGGTAAGCAGCTTTATATAAAGCAGACCTAATAGATACTAATCATTTCAAAGGACAGATTAAACACAGTAATTCAAACACAGGGACCTAAAGATACCAATCTCAGTGAGGACAACATTAAAGGGTTTGTAATAATTATACTCAGCACAAATCTCAGCTACTGACTAGATGGTAAGCCACAATTACAGTGATTTTTGTACACAGAGATGGGACAGGAAGATCTGGTGATTTTACAACGACCCTTGTTGTATGTTCTGGCTACATTCGAAAGACATGGGCATTCCAGACATATCATATGAACTATGTTTCAATTAGACCCCTGATCATCTTTGTTTTGTAATAATGGGATCGAGTACTGGGGGAAGGATTTGGAGGCCCTTTATGTGTGTGTTTTCCTTTAAGAAGAAATGGATACATCACAGATTATAGAGACAGAGAAAATTAGACAACAAGTTCTGTGCCTACCAACACTGGAGACAGGAACATTGTGCCCGGGTCCAGGCCAATGCAGAGAAATCAAATAAAGGGAGCAGAGAGGAAGCAGACATATGCAAGGGAGAAACGACTAGAAGACCAAGGTAAGCCTTAGCAATCCATTTGCAAATGGCTCAGGTTCAATCTCTGGGTCAGGAAGATCCCTGGAGAAGGGAATGGCTACCCAGTCCAGTATTCTTGACTGGATTTTCCATGGACAGAGGAGCCTGTCGGGCTACAGTCAATGGGGTCACAAACAGTCAGACACTGAGTGACTTTCACTTCACTCATCCTAAAAAGTGAGGAAGCAGAGTTTATTCCAGGATTTAGGAAGATTTATCAACATCACCACCTATTTTCATTCTTCTAAAGGTATTAGAAACAGTCTCTCCTTGAGGCCTTCTGTCTCTTTAAGAACATATTTTGAAAGATTACACAGATTCTTTTCTAAAGTTCACTGACAGAATCCTAGTTTTGCAGAACAATGAAGCTACGAAAATTTGAATCAATTGCCCAATATTCCAAAGCAAAAGTGATTTTGGAGTCATGAACCAGGTCTCTGTCCAAAACAAGAGTATAGATATTCATATTTTATTTCAAGTTTTTACACACCAATGTAGATTTTGGATTAATATGTCCAAAAGGCCTCAGAAACATTTAAAAGTATTTCCATTTAAGTGTCCCATGGGCTGGACCTAGCAAATACAGAGCAAACCAATTTTTAAAAGCCAAGGAAATTAAGGAAAAAACAAAGAAAGCAGAGAGATTGTTCTAAAGAATAAAAGAATAAACCAGTAAAAAAAAAAAAAAATGAATGCAATGTGAAACTCATTAGTTTCACATCAAAAAATTATAAAGAATGTTACTGGGAATTAGCAAAATTCAGACTTAACATTAGAATTTATTATTGTTTCAGCAGTAATCGCTTGATTGATAATAGTGCTGTGATTAGTAGGAAAATACCCTGATTCTTAGGAAATACATGCTGAAGCAGTTAGGGCTGGGACACCAGTCATAATGACTTCAACTTCAAATAGGTCTCCCTCAAAAATGTGTGTTGAAGGGGAGGGAAAGGGGAGGATGTGAAAACTACCAATACGAAAATATAAAATTTCCCTGAACTATAATTTCAACTTATCTGTAAGCTTAACATATTTAAAAGTAATATTATTATAGAAAAAATGAAACAAAATTTAAAAAAGAAAAAACACTGCAGTGGTAGAGAAACTCAAGCACATCCTAGGATATCCGTCGTCCTGTATTCAAAATAAATTTGAGGTTTCCAATAGCTGAACAAAATTATTAAAAGAGCTTCTCTGCATTTAATAGGATCTTCCAATGAAGCAGCAAGATAATTATGGTTATAAAGTCTCCTGTGGCTTTTATGAAATCTGAGACTTGCTATAAAAATCAACAGAAAAAAATTTTGCCTGTTAACCTTTCAGAGATTTGAATAATAATAAAGTTATGGGCTATTTCTTAGCTGCTCTTTTCATCAAAGCATTACACTTTTTTTTTTCTGACTAAACCTGTATTACTTCCCTTTTTGAATGTTAAGTAAGTAAGATGAGCTTTAACAAGTCCCAACTTGAGATACGCATAATGGGCTTTAAGACGAATGCATCAAGGCTACCTCATGTTAACTTATTCACTACTAAACCTACTTTGCATCACCAGTGAAAGAAGTTTTTAAATACACAATCCCACTGTTTAGTCACTAAGCCATGCCTGAATCTTTGTGAGCCCCTGGACTGTAGCCCACCAGACCCCTCTGTCCATGGGATTCTCCAGGCAAGAATACTGGAGTGGAGAGCTGGAGATGGTGTCACTGTAGTAGGTGGCCCTCTTTTTCTCCTCCTGAGGGTGGGCCAGGCATGGCTTCATCTTTTCCAGGCCTTAGCCACATACTGGGGCTTCCCTAGTGGCTCAGTGGTACAGAATCCACCTGCCAATGCAGGAGATGCAGGTTTGATCCCTGGGTTGGGAAGATCTCCTGGAGAAGTAAATAGCAACCTAATACAGAATTCTGGTCTGGGAAATCCCGTGCACAGAGGAGCCTGGTGGCCTATGGTCACAAGACTTCAATTCAGTCGCTCAGTCACGTCCAACTCTTTGCAACCCCATGAACCGCAGCACGCCAGGCCTCCCTGTCCATCACCAACTCCTGAAGTCCACCCAAACCCATGTCCATCTAGTTAATGATGCCATCCAACCATCTCATCCTCTGTTGTCCCCTTCTCCTCCTGCCCCGAATCCCTCCCAGCATCAGGGTCTTTTCCAATGAGTCAGCTCTGCATCAGGTGGCCAAAGTATTGGAGCTTCACCTTCACCATCAGTCCTTCCAATGAATATTCACAACTGATCTCCTTTAGGATGGACTGGTTGGATCTCCTTGCTGTCCAAGGGATTCTCAAGAGTCTTCTCCAACACCACAGTTCAAAAGCATCAATTCTTCGGCGCTCAGCCTTCTTCACAGTCCAAGTCTCACATCCATACATGACCACTGGAAAAACCAGAGCCTTAACTAGATGGACCTTTGTTGGCAAAGTAATGTCTCTGCTTTTGAATATGCTATCTAGGTTGGTCATAACTTTCCTTCCAAGGAGTAAGCGTCTTTTAATTTCATGGCTGCAATCACCATCTGCAGTGACTTTGGAGCCCAAAAAAATAAAGTCTGACACTCTTTCCACTGTTTCCCCATCTATTTCCCATGAAGTGATGGGACCAGATGCCATGATCTTAGTTTTCTGAATTCTGAGCTTTAAGCCAACTTTTTCACTCTCTTCTTTTACTTTCATCAAGAGGCTTTTTAGGTCTTCTTTACTCTCTGCCATAAGGGTGGTGTCATCTGCATATCTGAGGTTATTGATATTTCTCCTGACAATCTTGATTCCAGCTTGTGCTTCTTCCAGCCCAGCGTTTCTCATGATGTACTCTGCATAGAAGTTAAATAAGCAGGGTGACAATATACAGCTTTGACGTACTCCTTTTCCTATTTGGAACCAGTCTGTTGTTCCATGTCCAGTTCTAACTGTTGCTCCCTGACCTGAATATAGGTTTCTCAAGAGGCAGGTCAGGTGGTCAAGTGTAAGACATGACTTGGTGACTAAACCACCACCAAAAAAAAGATCCTCATTTATAGCGCATGAAACTATATTAATAATCTGTGATAAACCATCATGGAAGATAATTTGAAAAAAGAATGTATGTATGTGTATAACTGAGTCACTTAGCTGTTCAGCAGAGATTGGCACAATATTATATATCAACTATACTCCAATTAAAAAAAAATTGAGGCAGATAATAGAACTGCCTTTATTCCCTCAACAAAAGCTTGTGAAATATTTGTCCATACACGCTCCCTCACATGAATTCCTACCCACCACTGGAACTGAAGGAATATAATCCTCAGACTTTGCAGAGAAGGTCTTTGCCCAATATACTTTTAAGGAGACTACATGGGGTATGCTCCTTTGAATGGATGCTTTTAAGACTGGCAGTTGGTTATTCTGGCAGTGAGATTTCCCATTTTGAGTAGTACATCAGTTACTATTTAGGGATCATAGTGACAAACCGCAAGTTCAACTCAAGAAAAACAAAGTCTCTCCAACTCAGGCCTGCATGGCATAACTTTTCCCCTCAAGATGCAGGGAAATGGCTTCAATGATAAAGGGAAATCCCTGGAGAAGTACCACAGGACAATCAGCAGAGTCCAACCTGAATGAAGTATGGTTGGTAAGTCTGACAAGTTCTTGTAAGACTGAACCACTATTAAGTTGGCTAATTTTTGTTCAGAGGCTTTCCCTAGGGCTAGCTACTCATCCATAATATACTTAGTCCACCCTGAACAGAATGGAATGGAAAACCATTAAATTTTAGTTGTCTGTTTTTGTTTGTTTAGAAAAAAGCAATAGAAGAAACAACTACTCAACTCTTGGTATTTACA
Organism: Bubalus bubalis; assembly: GCF_019923935.1. Taxonomy (NCBI): domain Eukaryota; kingdom Metazoa; phylum Chordata; class Mammalia; order Artiodactyla; family Bovidae; genus Bubalus; species Bubalus bubalis. Next base: position 161,798,819 of record NC_059157.1, read on the forward strand.
TTGAATACATTTGTTTTTCTGTACCAACACACGGGAAAAAAAAAAAAAAAGAGTACATATACGTTACCTCCTTAATGCATAAGTAAATTACTAACTAAATACCTATTACTGATTTACTAACTTCAAAAAATGTTCCACCTTCATTATTTTCATTTATCTTTCTCTTCATCCATGAAAATAACAAGTTTTGATTATATTTGATAGATTTTTTATCTTTTTACTTCTTTGTTTGAATGTTGCATTCAAGAAAACACTGGAGTCTTTGAGAAATTTTTTGGAAGTTCTAAAATTAATTACAAATAGGAAAAAGTGATTTGATTATATAACTTTATCATTGTGGGAAGATCTTTTAAAAGAGTAAAAGTTGTCTTGTGGAATTCAACACATTAGGGAAACTGGACACCTAAGTAATTTTATTTAAAATGTTCTGAAGGTTTATATTTATGTATAGGTGAAAACAAGTATATAGATTTCCACAGATTCTCAAAAGCAACACCACAGGTTTCCCAAGTTATCAGTCGCCAATATCAACATATTTAATTCTGTTCTTTAATGTGTAGAATATTATCCTGAAAGATCTTTTATTACAGATATTCTGATCCACTTTAACTCAAAATTTAATTAGCAGGAAGGTTAGTAAATGCATCTTTTCCAACTAGCTATAGGAAGTTTGTCCTCCTACCACCACCACCACCAGAAAATCCCTCTAAACACTGGGTCTGACTTAGCAAGGCCCAACCTGAGACTGGACACCCTGCTCCTTAAACCTTCCTCTGGCATTCTGGGTTCCAGCCCTCTGTGTTCCCTTCAGGTGAATCACTGTCTCATTCCTGCAGGTTCAGGAAGCGCTTTCCCCCATCTACACATCTCACCTCCTCTCAGATGTGAGTCATTTCTATTAGCAAGAGAGCTAGTTGCTCCAGTTGTTCCCGAGCAGGAGGGTTTGAAAGGGCGCCCCAAAGGGCAATCTTTAGGCAGGTAGGGGAGACCTACCTTCTCTGGCAGGGGAGGGGGAAAATGACTATTTTTTTATGCTTTAACAAAAAAGCTACTTCCCTGCCAACTTTAGTTTCAAGGCTTACTCTTAATTGGCACTGAGAAACCTGTTTCGACTTGAAGACGCCTGTATTAGGTGAATGGACAGCCAGGCACAGCAATGAAAGGTAAATGAAATTTTTTTTTTAATTTATTTTCTTAAAAGCCATGGTTGGTAGGACATAGCACTGATTAAGACTGTAATGATACCTCTGCTTAGATCTGAGATCTGAAGAGAAAGTAAGAGTTAGAAACCTAAGTGAATTAGATCCACGAGTCTTGTTTGGGAAGGAACAATTTCTGAAATGCGGGCCATTGTGCTTCACAGAATTTCACTGTTCCCAGCTCAGGCAGGCAGGTTAAGCAAATCGTGTGTTATGCCTTCAAACGTGGAAACAATGTTAAGGAAATCACTTCTATTAAGTGAATTTTTAAATCACATTTGCTTTATTGGTTGAGTAAACCCCAAAGTCCATTATAATTGTTTCCCTAGACGCCATACTGAAATTTGTTTCATAATCTTTCATTCACTTTTCTTTTAAAAGGAGACCAAAAGAAAAAAAAAAAAAAGATGGGTTTTCTCTCCCAACTGCCTCATTTTGATAAAAGAATCTCAATCTTTTCATTGTAACACAAAGAACACGGCAATCCTTGCCCTGATTCCTTAAGAGATCATGCTAAAACATGTTTGGAAAGGCACTGAGAAAGCCGCCTAACTAGTGACGAATGGCTTAGGAACAGTTTGGGTCTGGTTCATGTTCAAAGTCACGGGGAGGCTTTTATTTCATTCAGGGATTCAAGAAGGAAATTTGAACTCTTCTAAATTATAATAAGGATTTTTAAAGATAGGTGAGCATAAGGTAGGGCGATTTTTTTTGATTTACTAGGTTAAGATTTATCTGCTACGGTATTTTGTATCATATTCTCAAAGTGGGTCTGGTTTCACATTAGGCATATTAACATTTTTAACACAGATTTTCTTTCATAATTCTGATTAGAGACTCCAATTTACTAGCAAAATGAACAACAAAAACTTTGGTTCTATATTAACAAAGACAGCCAGAAACTTTTGATTTTATACTATCATCTTTTTATACTGTATTATTATTTCTGCCAGTTCAAGGTTGAAACTAGGAATCAAGGGGATGTATTCTCTGAGTCCTTCAGCAAAATCCTGTCCTAAGACTACTGTTTCTAACACCTATCTGAAAAGTGTTCTGAGTGTATGTGGGTTTAGGAGAAGAGGTTGGAGGAGCAGTCAGATGGTTGAATACCATATTTAAGGATATAGCCTAGAAAAGAAAAAGTGTAATTAGTCAGAAAATCCTATTCCATGAAGAGACTGAGTCAAAAATTTCCTGGCAGACAGAATACCGAGATGGTTTATTGCACTCCAGGATATAAGTGGGAGATGGAAAACTAAATTAGAGTGGATGTTTTTATTTAGCTGAGTGTTATCTGGCCCCTTCGGAGCCTGTCTGCTTTACTTCCTTCTTTGATATCTTGGGGTTTCACTTCCTTTAAAAACAAAAAATATTCCACGCTTAGTCCTGTCCTCTGAGAAAAGGACACAGAAATTTAAGATAGAGGAGACATGAATGGCCATTCACTCTCTGCACTCCTATAAACTGAGGGGAAACTAGCAAAGTACGCTCAGAGCCCAATAAAAGGGATGACGGTGAAGGCAGGAGAGCAGGGACGTGAAACCTAGGTGAAATCACCCGGGAGCATCCCACTGTCTCCACAGGACTGCTGCGTGCACAAGCGTGGGACAGGACTTTGGTTCAGAGCAGAAAGCCCAGCTGGAGATTGGGTGCTGGTGATGCCAAAAGTCAGTGTGACTTGAGCAAGCCTCTTATTTCCTCGGGAGCTCACTACCCTCTCCCACAGTAAAATGAGGGGATTCAATCAGAGGTCACGAGAGACCCCTTGTGTGACTAAATTCCCCTGATCCGGGAGATGTACTGAGGCACTCAGGTTGGTTATCAAGAACCCAAGGCTTGAGCCAAATGAAGATGCTAATGATGAGGAGGAAGACTGGTTCTGCCCTTTTCTGTCCCAGGCAGCTACATGATGTTCATCCAATCCCAGCCTCTTTAAGCCCCGGATTCTTCCTCTGCAAGACACAGATGACTATAGTCTCCTCTTGCTTCCTCAGGTGGCAAGTTTTGCCGCAGTAGAAAGGCAAGGGCCAACTGGAATCCCTATAGCTGTTGACTATCTAAAGAAGAGAGGAGAGAGCAGAGGAAACCGAGACACTGTGGTTTAGAACTAGATGAGAAGAACACATGGAAAACATCAAGGTGAACAAGAAACAAGATGCGAACCTGCTATTTCAGGCCAATGATTGAAGTCCAGCCCTTATACAACTTGGCAACAATTTCCAAACTTTCCAACTTCCTTGTATGGCAAATATGGGTAGAATAGAACATTTATTCTTCATTTTGTATTGAAGTAGCACATCTTATCTTTCAATGACATCCTTATTAACCAACATGAAAAACTTACACTAAAAACACATCTGAAGAGCACTAATAAGCCATCACATTAAGTCATATGTATCAGTGATTCCACAATTTCTCTTATAAAGCAATTTCTTTGTCTTTTTTAAAGGCCATTTCTAACAATAATTTCACACATTTCAGAAGACAGTAACTCTTAAAATGACTTAGAACCTTTACAACACAAACTGTCCTTCTAAACTATAATACTCAAACAACAATGATTAACATGCACTGGTAGCTTAACATATGTCTAAGACTACTGCATATTTTAACATAAATTATTTTTTAAAAGACAAAACTTCACACAACCTTAAGATATACACTGCTGTTACTTCCATTTTACAGCTGAGCAAACTGAGGCTTCAGCGGTGCACAAGCAGGAAGCAGAGCCCTGAGCCTGACCCATGCCTGCCTGCAGACAACCCTGCTCTCTGAGTCATCACTCTTTAGGGTTCCAAGTAAATTCTGTATTTGCTATCTGGGATCGCCTTCTCATCAGTAATTTAATGGGTGGGCTTCCCAGGTGTTGCTAGTGGCAGAGAACCAGCCTGCCAATACAGGAGACCCAGGTTTGATCCTCGGGTTGGGAAGATCCCCTGGAAGATGGCATGGCAGCCCACTCCAGTATTCTTGCCTGAAAAATCCCATGGACAGAGGAGCCTAGTGGACTACAGTCCACAGGATCACAAAGAGTTGGACACAACTCAAGTGACTTAGCATGTACACACAATTTAATAGATAAAATTACACAGATCTGTGATTTATTTACCATGCTACTTGACTGCAGTAGATAAGTGGCTGTCTCGGGCACGTCACATCCTGCAATCAAGCTGGGGCTATTACCTAGTTTTCACAAAGAAGACATCAGATTATAATCAACACATGAACCCCCGGGGTTGATCAGAAGTAGAAGCAAAAGAGTAGTTAAGCCCATCACTCAGACCAACTTGTGTTCAAATGTAGGCTCTGCCCTTACCAGGCCTCTAACCTGGGTGAGCAACAGCAGCTGGTGTGTGCTGAAGGAACCTCTGCAAGCCTCAGTTTCTTCAACTGAAAAATGGGCAGACTGTTCTTACTACCATTCAGAAGGCATCTATATAATGAGTTCTTCCTAGATGCCAAGCTCCAATTAAAGATTTCGAAGCCTTGAAGGACATAATACTATGGTAAAACCTCATTCAGTCCTCAAATCAATCCTATATGAATGTTTTGCAGAAGAGGAAACTGAAGTATAGAGTGGTGAGATGACTTGCCAAAGTAAGTCGCAAGTCTGGAACTTGATTCCAATGTCTTTTTCACAAATTATCTAGGGCCTTCCCTGGTGGTCCAGTGGTTAAGACACTGCGCTCCCAATGCAGGAGCCACGGGTTCAATGCCTGTTCAGGGAACTAAGATTCCACATGTCATAGCCAACTTTTTTTTTATTATTATTAATCTAAATAACTTAGAATAGTCTTAGGCACAAAATTACACAGGCAGTGCTTGTTGAACCCATGCTATTGTGAGTAAAAAGACAAAAACAGACCTTTCAGCTGCTAGAGGACGCACTGCCTGTAGTCTGGACATGCTCTCAGGTTAGAAATATTACTGGCTTTCAAACTCCACTTTTCAAGTCTCGAAGTCTAAAGAGATCCTTTGCTAAAAAATATCAAGATTCTGGTTGTTTTCAGAGTGGAAGCCAGAGTAATGGGGGCAGCAGAAACAAAATAATCCAAGGTCCCTGCACTACAGGAGCTGAGGATCTAGCTGCAGAAAGAATAATCATAGCAGAAAAACACTTGGGCTGTTAGCAGTCAGCTGTGTCTCACAAGCTGAGAGCTGACAGAAGAGACCCAACAAAGGAATTCACGGACACAGCCGCCGCCTCAAGACTGCAGGCATTTCAGGGCCTGCCGTGCTGCTCTTGGGGAGGATGACCTGCTTGTCCAAACTTGCTCCTCCTCGTACCTGCCAAACTCAAAGGTGAGACATGAAACTGAAAACAAATCATCAATGGGCTTCTCAAAACTTAGATAAACAGACTAAAAGACAAGTTGGAATAACTTCAATTCACTGTTTACTGGTTTATTTTTAAAGACAATGGCCCTTCCTACCATAAGTGGGTACCTTGCAACTACCCCCGGCGCACAGGAACATACAAACCTTAAATAAGCACAGCTGCACCGATTTGGGGTTGTTTAAACCAAACATGTTAAAATCCTGCAAAATGAAGACTTTAAGCGGATAACATTTTGTACTGTGCCAAAACTCTTCATGTAGAACTCATATAATACACAGCAAAATGAATAAAACACTGGATCCCATTATAAAAGGTCACTATATCCATGGAATAAGCATATTATGATCACCGTTCAACAGACACTATGGTTTTACCTACTCAACATCAATATTCTCTTTCCCCTTTACCCTAAAAGATTCATTCTAATTTTTTGTTACAAATATAAAACAAATATACACACACATATATAGACATATATTGTGGTATGAAAAAAAAACTATTCATACCATGTCTACAGACAACAGTACAACACCTCAAGTATTATCTCCATTTATCATCTTAAGACCTAGAAACACTGAGTATCTGACTGGTACCCACTCATTCGGCTCATGCGAAACTTGGCATGGACACTCTTAGAACCAGTTTACGATCTGTATGAAACTGCAAGTCATACAGACACTGAACAATTGGCCAATGGAGAATGGAGTCTGAGAGGGCAAAGTTGAAGGCACATGATAAATGCGAGCCAGGGCGCCTAACACTTGCTCTGATGGCCTCCCTGGTCCTCCTCGATCCTGGAAGACACTCCCAACAACACAGTTGTCTTGCAACCAGGGTGACCAAGCCTAACATCTCTATGTTACCTTTCCTTACTACACCCCCAAAAGAAGATGGTGTATTTCCCTCATGTCCCTTTCCCCCATCCTCTGCCATGAATTACACCCCAGTTGACTTTACACCAGGCAGGCACTCCCTCACATGGCTATTTATTTAGATCCTGCTAATCCCCCAAAGATCTGAGGTAGTGTACAGAGATGCTCAATATCAAATAAGTTCAAATGAATGCAAACAAAAATGGAGCCTGGGAAAAGCAATGAAGGGAAATTCTAAGCCACGTGAAAGATTAGTTCACCAAATGCATCAATTCCTATCTCAACTCTAAAAGGAAAACAAGAAGGCACACTGATACAGTTTTGATAAATAACAGTAGCAGGCCTAAAGGAACACTGGATTCCCAGATGGTGCAGTGGTCAAGGGGGGCTTCCCTGATAGCTCAGTTGGTAAAGAATCCACCTGCAATTGAGGAGACCTGGGTTTGATCCCTGGGTTGGGAAGATCCCCTGGAGAAGAGAAAGGCTACCCGCTCCGGTATTCTGGCCTGGAGAATTCCATGGACTGTATAGTCCATGGGGTCACAAAGAGTCAAACACAACTGAGTGACTTTCACTTTCAGTGGTCAAGAATCTGCATGCCAATGCAGGAAACATGGGTTTGATCACTGAGTCAGGAAGATTTCCTGGAGTAGGAAATGGCAACCTGCTCCAGTATACTTGCTGAGAAAATACATGGACAGAAGGGTCACAAAGAGTCAAAAAGGCTGAGCGACTAAGCACAAGCATTAAAGGAACACTATTCTCAATATGCAGCCTAAAAAGAACTTCTCATGAGTCCTCATACAGAAAAACAAAATTGTGTTCAACACCCAAAGAATAGATACAGTGAAAATGGGGGACCGCATGGAGGTATCAACTCAAAGCTCAGTTAAAGCCATCCTACGGAGGCAGACGGGAGAACGCAGTTTTACTATATTGCTGTTTCTTCGCAATTAATCTAGCAAAACCTCCCTGCCCTTTTCTCCCCAGTACTATTATTGTTGTTGTTTAGTCCAACTCTTGTGATCCCTTGGACAGTAGCTCGTCAGGCTCCTCTATCCATGGAGGATTTCCCAGGCAAGAATACTGGAGTGAGTTGCGATTTCCTTCTCCAAGAGACCTTCCTGACCCAAGGATTGAACCCAGGTTTCCTGCTTGGCAGGCGGATTTTTTTTTTTTTTTAAACCACTGAGCCACTTGGGAAGCCTGTTCTAATCATCAAAAGTTCCTGAGCACTAGACATATTAAGTTAACCACATGAAACTGCCATTTGACCTATAAAAACACTTCCAAACAGTTCAACTTAATGCATCAGCATCAAGGAAGACAAAACCTTAAAATCTTTGAAAAAGTATTCATCCCAAATTAACTACAATGCCATTAAGTTCTAAAACTGTATAAACTATCTCAAAGCTTGACTTACAAGCTCATCAATTTCATGTAAGAAGGAAATTAATGAATGAGGAGAAAATTACTAAAAATAAGGCTCAAGGTTGGAGCTGGTAGTGGGTACCAAGGCTCGAGGAACCCCAAGATACTAGTAGAAACCCCATGGAGAGACCTGGGAGAGCCCCACCTTGAAATTATATGTCACAAACTGTAAGCCACAGACAAGCTTTATTTGGTCTGTCTTAATAAAGCTAAGCCAGAATTTAAAATCTTACTTCACAGTGGGCTGTTCAGAAATATCAGAGGACCAGTGTCTGCTCAGCTTTCCCCAGGTCTTTGGCCATGCCTTTCAGGAGACGAAAGTGAAAGTGTTAGCCACTCACTTGTGTCCGACTCTTTGCAAATCCATGGATGGTAGCCCACCAGGCTCCTCTGTCCATGTTATTCTCCAGACAAGAATACTGGAGTAGGTAGCCATTTCCTTTTTCAGGGGATCTTCCCCACCCAGGAGAATTAGGAACTGCTAATTCCTATTCTCTCAGTTCTTCCCGGGTCATACTGTGTTCAATTCATTCATAAAGAAAAAAGTAATTAACGCCAGAGAGGTTGACAGCAGGAACTACTTTAAAGAAAATGTTTTATATATATATATATATGTATGTATGTATGTATGTGGGTGTGTATGTATTCACACACACAGGGAAAATGAATTAAATGTGATGTCATATCCTCTTACTACATATGGGGGAAGGGGGATTGGTTGACTTTTAAATTGAAGTATTGTTGAGTTACAATGTTTCGGGTATACAGCAAAGTGATTCAGATATAATTTTCTTCAGATTCTTTTCCATTATAGATTATTACACAATACTGAATATAGTTCCCTACAATACACAGTAGTTGCTTGTTTATCTATTTTATATATAATAGTGTGTATCTGTTAATCCCAAAATTCTATTTCTTGTTTTTATGAGAGGAGAAAATGAGACACAGTGAGGGTTTGATGCTGATGAGAACTGCACAATATCCACTGGCATTGAAGATTTCACTAGTGAATCTTTACCACTGAAGGAAGGGCTGAAACAGAAGGAAGATGTGTCTGTTAGGTACTTGTCTTGTTTCATTACTTTAAACAGCATTACAGTTTGCTTAAATGGATTCAAAAAATTAGAGTAGCTAAACTTACACCCAATTCTATTGAGAGCGGCATTGAGGACACCTAACCCCTCAACCCACAGCTATACCGATGACCTGATTAGAATGGTGACCGTGACAACCACCATCATCATCATAATGAAGAATAATTATGACCCTTAAGTATACTGCTTAAGCCATGGAATGACCCTCCAAACAACATCTCTGTAAGCCTATGAAAAGTACTATTTTTTCTTAAATAGGTTTGTAAATGGTAATCAAACAGCTAAAGACTTTACCTGGGGTCTTAGATTTTGAGAATTTTTTAAGGGACCAGAAGTTACTTGAAATGCAGTTTGGCTTAGAATATATTAATCCAATACCTCTACTCTTACTGGGAGGATAGCCTAAAACCTCTTGGACCAGTAAACTGGTATTAATAATTCAGAATTTCCCTACGCGTACATTAGACTTTGCCTAAATAGAATACAAAAATACACATTTCAACTTGGGAAATGATAAAATTTTACTATATGAGTAATAAGATTTTTATGAAGTGAAGTGACAGTCACTCAGTCATGTCCAACTCTTTGTGATCCCCTGGACTGTAGTCCATCAGGCTTCTCTGTCCATGGAAATCTCCAGACAAGAATACTGGAGTGGGTTGCCATTCCCTTCTCCAGGGAATCTTCTTGAGCCAGGGATCGAAACTGGGTCTCCCTCACTGCAGGCAGATTCTTTACCATCTGAGGCACAGGGGAAGATTTTTATTATTAAGCAGAAAAAATATTTGACATGAATTCCACTACTTTGCCATGAATTATATTACTGTAGCACTTACAGTATAAAATAGACTTGCACGTACTGTCTCTTCAGATTCTCAGAGCATCTTTGGGAGCCAGGCCAAGCATCTATTATTTTCCTCATTTCACAAACAGTAGAGCTAAAAATACTTTGCCCAGGGTCACGGGGTCAAAGAGAGAGTCAACAGCTAACACCTGCTGACTGCACTGAGGTCCAGGACACTGTCTAGCCTACTTTTGAGGGGCCGCTGATCCGGCCAAGTAGCAGAGCAGAGAGGCAGCCTGTTCTGGGGTCGCAGAAACTGGACCTCATCTCCTGGCTTTGCCTCTCACTGTCTGTGTGATGCTGGGCAAGCTGCTGAAGCTCACTAAGGCTCCTCACCTGCACAATAACCAGGTCTGGGGTAAGGTAATAAGGAAGCACTAGACACAAACCCTGCCTTCAAGGAGTTTACAACCTAGTTCATGCCCTCCCTCATCCACTGCCCTCCCTCAATCAATAAGTAAACAATTAATCAGAGGTCACCTGGGGAAAAAAGTTAAATCTAAGTGTGAACCAAATTTTGCTTAATTGTAGGCTACAGATGTCAAGCGTTAACTTTGTAAAAAGAACTTCAGGGTGGTACCTGAAAAACCAGAATGAAGGCTGTTTGCTTGGCATTCCAACACCTTGGGTTACTGACTCCAAGCTTGCATTGGAGTGACCTAATTCTATTACAAAAAGAAGTAAATTATAGCCAATGAGGTAACTTGTTTCTTTCCCAAGGTCTGGAACACACACACACACACACACACACACACACACACAAACACACACAGTCTTAGGTTACAGGTGATTCCAAAATGCAAGAAATGCTGCACCTTCTACCAGAAGCTTCACATTAGATGGTTCTTGTGAACATTACACACAGGCAGCGGAACAATGGCACCATCCCACTGATATTCAGGAATTATAGTAGTATCCCCGTTTAGTATCTACCTTTTAGTACAGTTTTTCTCTAAGAAAGTGACAAAACACAAACAAAACCCCTCAGATCTGAAATTCTTGCAGGTCCAAATGTGATTCCAAACATGAGCTTCTAAAGAACACACTAAGAAGTGGAGGGCAAATTAAACTACAGCTCTGCCATGTGAGAACCGCCACCACCACCAAATAGTCAGTCCAAAAAAATCATGAGCAGCTGAATCTAGGGAGTGAGCATTTAACTGGCATTTATCTTTCCCATCTTGACCAGAAGCACAATAATGAGACCCTGGGAAGCCAGGGAGAATAAAGGCATGGCTGTAGCCTGGTAGGCATGCCCGCTGGCCCCGCCTGCTGCACAGGGAGTTTCCCAGTCTGGCACAGCAGCTCCCCATCCAAGCCAAGGTCTAACCCAGGAACTATGGGAGCAAGGCTGGGTGCCCAAAGCAGCAGTTCCGGAGCCCTGGATGCTCAGCTTCCCAGCCTCCCCACTACCCCTCCAGGGCACAGCAGACGCTTGCGCATCCTACACACCCAGGTTCAAGCTGCTCCACCGTGAGTAAACCTCTCCTTCCTGGAGACCCAGAATCTCAGTTCTCCCAACCATAAAAGCAGTCTGATATGACCAGTAGGGTTTTCACGAAAAGGCCTTGGCAGAGGGCTGGGCACGGTGAAAAGCTTAACTGTGACAATTCATTTGTTCTCAGGGGTGCACTAAACAAGCTCACCCGCCACTATTCATTCTGGGTTGTCGAGAGGTACCAGGAGAGTCACTGTTATGAACCCTCAATGTTGGTCACTGAAGCCAGAAAAATGAGGAGTTGGCAGAGAGGGGCAGAAGAAGAGGAAGAAAGGCATGTTTATAGTCAACACAGACCACTGGATGATCCGTACAGGTCAAGTGTCATCACATAAGGATAAATGATAAATGATAAATGTGAAAGCTGGGGTCTATAGGATCAGGCAGGCAAAGCTCCCGAGTGAGGAGGCCCGGGGAAGTCAGGAGAGGTTGCAGTGAACCGGTGACCCAGAGAGCAGGTTCCCAAGGGGAAGAGGCAGCAAACATTGCTGGACGCTTCATATTCAGTTTGGGCAGATCTTTCTTAAGGTAAGAGGGAAATTTCCTGATGTTGTCCACATGGTTCAGGTCAAACCAAACTATACCTCCAGGTTAGAAGATCAGCAGTTCCTTCTTGGCCTCAACAGGGAAAACAAATGCTGCCTCTGCCTTATCTTCCCCCTCCCACTTTCCACCCTCCAATACCAACTATGGAAAACTGCTGTGCATTGGGACTCTAGGGAACGATAACGGGAAAACACGTGGATACGGCTTCAATCAGATCTGGTAGGAATTCTGATCCCAGCTATTACTAGATCTGTCAGGGAATATTAATTCACATGTCTGAACCTCAGATCGTCCTGGCTGGGGAGGAAAAGAGGAATAAAACACACGTAGGGCACGGGCCACTGTGAGGGTTGCAGGAGAAACCAAGCAACAAGTTCAAGGCCTAAGATCAAGGAGACACTGAGGACGTGTCCTTTTCTACTATTTCATTTCATTCATTTAAAAAGCCAGCTTACAACTAACAACACCGTTATGAAAATAGTCAAGGGTTATGAAAACAAGCAAAATATCAATGGTTGGCCCGAAAAAAGCCAGAAGGTCTCTAAGCATCGATACTATCCAACCTCAGGAATGGCCGTGAAACCCAGACCTGCCACAGACACCACATTCTTGAGAGGTTTCATCAGCTCTCAGCTTGTGGAGTCGTAGGTGGCAGGACGGGGCTTCCGCCCGTCAGCAAGGCCCTGGACCCAAGCCCGTAACTACGGCTGAAGCAATGTTCATTGCAACACCCTGCAGGCGCTGGGATGTGCACAGTATGCACAGCTGCTCTGTGATAAACTGCACGGGGGTGGGGTGGGGTGGGGTGGAGGGGAATGTCAGTGCTGCTGCTGAAGAAAGACAGCCAGCAGATGAGGATCAGAGGCAACTGAAATGAAGCTCTTGGAGCAAAGAGCTCAGTCAAAGGCCTCCTCACTGGGCAACTGAAACCACAAACCACACAACAGTCTCAGCATAAACAAGGTGGTAAGAACTCCATTGCACCCTGCGTCCAACCCATCAGTCACGAACTGCATTCTACCGTGTGCCTGCGACATGCAACAGGGGCTTATAAGACTCAGACCTCACCCTGCACAACTGTGCCAGATGCTTCGTGTGTGTTCTCATGTCAACCTTGGAGTCACCCCCACAATGGATGCATCAACGCACACACTGTACAGATGGAGAGGCGGAGACTCTCAGAGCCCAGACCAGCACCACACAGCCACCCTACTCGGCTCGTTGTGGTGCCAAGGGTTGCTTCTCGTTTGTTTTTAAGCCAAGTGAGGAAAATATTTTAAAATGTTAAGACATTAAATGAGAAGCTTAGCAGAAACTTCCATCAGTCCTGTATCTATATCTACCTCCCACCCCTCCCACTCTCTTTTTCCCAGGGTAGACATGTTTTTCTTTTTTGAAAGAGCTGTCTCAACCCTCTGTTATCAGCCCTCTGCCTCTGCCCCCCACACTCACACAGCATGACTTATGCAGCTCTGACAAAGACCAACAGTGACCTCTCGGTTACTGAACTCCATTCAATGGCACTCTGCTGTCCTAGGCCCTCGACTTCCCTGCAGGATAAAACTAGTTACAACTTCTTATTTCGTCACCTCAAGTCTCGGTTCACAGGACATGAATCTTGTCTGATAATCCTTCCAGTTCTCTGACCACTCCTCTAGGCACTTCCCTTTCTGGAGAACTGCTCTTGAAAAACTTCAAAGTCAGCCCTCTCCTATTCTTAGTCTATTGGGCAGGGTCATCGTGGGCAATCGCACCCATTCCCATTGCTTTTTCTATCCCAGATCTTCTGTCAACTTTAAAAGTACACCACCAGCCAGGGCCACCTCCCCAGGCCCCAGACCTCAACTTCAGTTACTCAATAGACATCTCCACATGGATACTACGTAGACATCCTGAAATCCATGAAGCGAAATCTGAACTCCACCCATTCTTCCACATGCTCCTCCTCTCATGGGCCCTCCTATCAGTGAAAGAGACCAATACCCACTGCCTAATACTAGGAGGCCACAACATTCCTCCTCCCTTTGCATCAGCCTCAGCATCCACTCGTTCCTCAATGTGCCCCAAACCTGTCACATCTCTCTACCACTTGAGGCCATCATCTCCCTAGATGTTGACGTTATCTTGGGCCATGCTGAACATTTCCACATGCTCCTTTCCCATCTCACATTTGGCAGACCAGCCACAACCCAGGCATCAAAGCTCCCATGGAACCTCCTTGACCTCTGCTTCTGTTCATCAGGGGACACCACCATGTCTGGATTTCTACAACATTACCCCTCTTACTCTGTATTTTGTGGTTTAGTTACTTCTGGGTCCTCAACTAGATTCTAAATTCCTTGAGGGCAGAAACTTACCCTCCATCTTTATAATTCCCAGAGTGTGGAATATGAGTAGCCTTTGAGACAATAACCTCACAGAAAAGGTCAGATTATGGTTAACACTGATGGGGAGGTAGAGACTCCCAAGACAGGGAAAGAGGAGAAGACGGGAGATCATTCAAGAGCAGGAATCAGTATGAAGAAAGGCACGGGGTTAAAGTAAAGGCATGCCCCTGTGAGGCAACAGTTAGCATAAAGAATTCCTGATCGAATGAAAATGATCTTGAATTTCATGTAGGCAAGGATTAATGGTAACAACACAAGCAAAAGCTCCATTTACAAAGCATGCAATTTGTAAACATATATTCTAATTTAACCTCATAATGATTCTACAGAGGAGGTACAATTGTCATCTGATTCAGAGGATTAATTATGGAACAAGATTTCTCCCAAAGTTGAGAGCCACCTTTTAATTATCAGAACCCAGTGTAATCTGGGTTCCATACTCCATAATCTCCAACACTAAAAACATAACTCCTTACATATGTTATCACTGTAATTTGAGAAGTTCCCTACCATACTGTACTTAGGGTGAGAGAGCATGATGACATGGGTAATTTAGAAAGAAGAATCTAACAAAAAGCAGCAGGAAGAATCTGAGAGGAGAGAAGCAAGAAGCAGAAAGACCAGAGAGGAGGTCAGTACAAGGCCACACATGAAACCAGGAGGGCCCTGATCTGAGCAGCAAGGTGATGACAGAAGCAAAGCAATGACATTGTAACAGAAGAAGTAGCAAGACCAGATAAGTGACTGACCAAGGGAGAACGATCCAACTCAGTACTGAGGTTTTAAACTCTCTCGATCAAGAGCTGAAGCAAATATTCATAAAGAGGAATGAAAGGAAAATGGCTTCTGATGAAGAAAGGAAAAAAAGTTAAAGTTTAGAGATGATGAGTCTGAGGAACACAGATGATACAATGAACAGAAGTTTAGGGAAGGAAGATTATGGAAGAGAGGTGATGGCTGATCATCCAAGGAGACATGAACACTCTGGAGAAAACTAAAAAGAAAAAATGAGGATCTATGACCCCAATTTGGGGAAGTCATTCATCTAAAGGAAGTGGTAAGAGAGATGGAGGTGACAAGAGGAAACTCTCACAAGCCACTTGAGGAGAATAAAGTATTTCCCAAACCTGGACGACAAATTTGATTCCAGAAAATCCATGTATCATGTCTGAACTAATTAAGACCCAACTCGTTCACATAATTTCAATGGGAATTAAGAAAATGAGAGCATGGATTCCCCCAAAGTACAAATCGCCACCCACAGCCAGGGTCTCTAGATTCTGAACCAAATTCTAAAAGAAGAAACTCATAAATGAATCATCCAGATCACTGAGCAATGCCCCACACCTATATCAAGGGGTAGAACTCTTGCTAAATGTACTTTGCATTTCACTGTCTTCTTCAAGACATGATAAGGAATGTGCTTATAAGGTACTTTTCCTTGGTCTATAAAACTCATATTATTGCACAGTGAATTGCTATCCTGTATCTATTTCTTTTCTGTGCACTCTGTTCCTTTTTAACTTCGTTCAGGTATAATTTACATACAATAATTTTCATCCATTTTAAATGTACAATTTGATGATTTTTGATTAATTTATAGTTGTGAAACCACCATCATAATCCAGTTTTTCTCACCTTAATAAAATTCCTCACCCCCTTACAGTTAATCTCTCCACACCTACCCTCAGCCCTTACCTACTTTCCACCTCTATGGATTTGCCTCCTCTAGGCATTTCATTGAAATGGTATGTGGTCTTTTGTATCTGGTTTCTTTCCCTAGCACAATGTTTTTTAATTCATCCATATTATAGCTGAATTTCATGCCTTTTTATTGCTGAGTCGTATTCCATTCTTTGACTATACTACCTTTGGTTTATCCATTCTTTGACTATATCACCTTTGGTTTACCCATTCTGTTGACTATACTACCTTTGGTTTATTCATTCATCAGCTGATATTTGGGTTGATTCAATTCTTTCAATTCTTAGCTATTATGAATAATGCTATTAAAGACATTTGCATCTATGTCTCTGCATAGATCTATGTTTCCATTATGAGTAGATACCTACAAGTAGAATTATTGGGTAAGATAAATGTAGGTTAAAGTTTCTAAGAATTTACCAAACTGTTGTTGAAGTGGTGGCCATATCATTTCAAATTCCCACCAGTAATGTATGAGGGTTGCAACACTATATACTTGGCAATACTTGTTACCCTCTTTTTCATTTATAGCCACGGAGATATGAAATCGTTATTTCATTGTGTGGGTGTTTGTTGGTTTTTTTTTAAAGAGATATTTATGTATTTATTTGATCACCCCAGGTCTCAGTTGCAGCACAAAGGATCTTTAGTTGCAGCACGCAGGATCTAGTCCCCCAACCAGGGACAGAACCTGAGTCCCCTGCACTGGGAGTGTGGAATCTTAGCTTTTGGACCACCAGCAAAGCCCTCATTGTGGTTTTTATTTGAATCCCCCTAATGACTAAAGATACTGAGCATCTTTTCATGTGTTCTTGATAAAATGTCTATACAAATCTTTAGACCACTTTTTAGTTGGGCTATTTTCTTTTTATCAGGAAGCTGTAAATGTTCTTTGTATATTCTGAATTTAACCCTTTATCAGAATAAATATGATATGCAAATATTTCCCCCAGAACCTTTTCCGTGTCCTCCTCAGTGACTGTCTGCTATCTGTTACTGTGGCTGTGGTTACCCACTAGACTGCTTTTCCTCCACTGGGGATACGCCATACTGGATTTCTTGTTATCAAGTAAAGTTTAGATGAAGTCAAGAAAAGCAAAACCACATAACTTTCCCACAGAGAAACATGAAATTAGAGATGTCGTTCATGGAAACTCCCTGAAACATTTCCATGAGAAGTTAGATTCAAGAAAATAAGCTGTACTGAAATCTAAGGGTCATTGTTATAACGTTGAGAAAACTGCCTCAATCCTAGTAAACTTTAATAAAAGAAAAGTACGGTTTCACCTCCTTGCCTTACTTTAAAAAGACTGCAACACTGGCACCCGAAAAGGAGGGTGTCTATTGTCGATGCTCCATAAACCAATGAATACTTTTTGACTACTATGTACCACATACCCTGATGATTCGAGGTGAGACATGGACAGGGCGTCTAAACTCTCAAGAGATGACTGGTAGTGGGGAGGAAATCACTGAACATTTGGACACCACTTTTTCCATCTACCACCAAATCCAGCATCCAAATGTCACGTGCCACTAGGGAACGGAAGAGAAGGACAAAATAACAGAGAAAGAAATACATGCCTCTCCACAGGCTGCCCAATTCTTACATATGCTTTTGCTTTGAGAGTACTCTGAGCCTGCTGACCAGCAGACATAACTGCTTATGCAACCAGTAGATTGCTTTAGACTTGGAGGGGTTGAGGTTACTTGGGGTCTCTCTGCAGCTTTGTGGTATTTATAAGCAATATTGCTGAGGAGGCATGAAGGTCTCACACAGTTTCATTTCATGAGAAACAGTGTGACTTCCCCTAGAGTGAATCCTTCCCAAAAGACATCTGACTTCGGCGGCACACTTTTCAAAACAGTTCCCAGGATCTCTTCTGTCTATGATGAACACCTGAAGGAAGTCAGAAAACAGGGAGCAAGCTGCCAAAGGAGAAGTGGGGGGGCACTGTCACAGTTTAACACGCGTTGCGTGCACGTACGGTCTCGGGTAATCGTGAGGAAAAAGACTGTGAGGAATCTGAAGCTCAGAAAGCTTTGAGGTTTTAGCCAGAATTTCAAAAACTAGTGACTCAAAGCCAATTTAATTATTCGCTCCTAGCCAGACTTTGAGATTGGATGGAAAACAGTTATCATAGAGAAATACAGGGACTTCAAGATAAAGGTTCAAGCAGTATTAAATTCTGAGTGGGAACCTATGTTTGAGGAAAACACAGAAGCCCACGTAAACCTGAGTTCCACTGGGGATTTTTTTTAGAGCCTTCCAGTCCAGTTAGAAAAAGTAAGTAACATGATGAAGTCACTCAGCTAGTTGGTGTAAAGCCAGAACTAGAAGCCCAGAGAGTATAAGACTGGGTACTGAAGGTAGTTGAGTTTATACAACTCTTAACATTTATCGCTCTGAGATCTTTCAACTTTAAACAATCTCCAGTTGCATTTAAGAGTCATCAGAGATGCATTTAAATACATGTGCTGAGCCTCATGAAGAAGGAAATGGCAACACACTCCAGTGTTCTTGCCTGGAGAATCCCAGGGACGGGGGAGCCTGGTGGGCTGCAGTCTATGGGTCGCACAGGGTCAGACACGACTGAAGCGACTTAGCAGCAGCAGCAGCTGAGCTCAGGTCAATGGGGTTGGGTAGAATGAAGTAGAAGTAATATGGCCAGACACAGGCTAATGTGTCTTGAGAAAACTCTTGGACCCAGGTTCTTATGGACTATGTCACATAATTCTTGTCACAATTCTGTTGTATGATTATTTCCACTCTCATGTCAGAGAGGAGAACACTGAGTCACAGAGATGTTAAGTAACTTCTCTGGGGCCACACAGCAGCATTCAGATGGAGAAGGCTTACACAGAAATGTCCCATGCTCCCTGGAAGGTGGAAAGAACACACAAAAACAGACAAGTCTTACATGGCACAGCTGTTCATAACAAAAGAGTAGGCCTTTTCTGAATCAAGGGGCATTTTTTTTTTCTTTTTCTTAAAAGTGAAAATCAAAGTACTGTGTATTCAAATTCCTGCTCAACTGTTTTTTCTTTTTTCCCCTAGAAATCAAACCAGGAATAACCTATGCTGACCCCTTGACTGAATTGTCCCCGAGTGTTTCCTGACACAGATCTTTGCTTTCAGTCCCTCACAACTAAAGAATGGGGCTCAACTTGACACTTGCAAAATTACCAGGTAAGCTGTAGGGGAAAATGCAAAGAAAATCCTACTTGATCAATAACAGTTATTTATACCATGTGTCAATTTAGGGGTTTTGGTGGCTGGCAAATCAATTAACAAAATAAACTTGCATTTATCCTTGCCTTCATTAAATATAAAACGGCAAACATGCAGGATGGCATTGCCGAGAGAACTCTTAACTTGCCATCACTTTGTCTTAAGCTGTTTCATCTAGAGATGATCTTTAGAAGGACAGAAAGATTAAACTAACAATTGGGGAAGTCTTTCATGCTGAAACTAAGGTATATATTACTTACCAGATGGAACAGTCTAGACCAAAGACAACATCCACCTGCACTACTGGGTAACTAGAACATGATTGTGCGGGGCAGCTGTACCAGGTCAGTGATACCCGGTCATCTGCACGACTTTGGTATTTCATTCCCACCTGGCAGGTAGAGCAGTGACATATTGTTGATGCTTTCACAGTCGGTGTCAAAATGTGACATGCTCCCATGAGCAACAGTGGATTGTCTCCAAAAGCAAAAGGAACAAGGGTCTCCATCACATTTCATTCAGAATGTGACTGCTATTCATGACACAAATCAAAATTATGGCATGACATTGAGACAGACCACCTACTAAGTACCAGATACTGTGCTTGAAATGTACGCAGAGCGTGTTTAACTCTCAGAAGACCCAGCAAAATGGCTGCTATTTATTCCATTTCACAAAGCTAAGAAGTGACTGAACCAGCATTGTCAAAGAGGACTTTCTGAATGGTATACTAAGTCACTTCAGCCGTGTCCGACTCTGTGCGACCCCATAGAGTGCAGCCCACCAGGCTCCCCCGTCCCTGGGATTCTCCAGGCAAGAGCACTGGAGTGGGTTGCCATTTCCTTCTCCAATGCATGAAAGTGAAAAGAGAAAGTGAAGTCGCTCAGTTGTGTCCAACCCTCAGCAACCCCATGGACTTCAGCCTTCCAGTCTCCTCCGTCCATGGGATTTTCCATGCAAGAGTACTAGAGTGGGGTGCCACTGCCTTCTCCATCTAAATGGTATAGATGACGTTATCTGCAAAGCAGAAAGAGAGACACAGACATTGGGAACAACTACATGGATACCAAGGGGGAAGGGATGGGGAGGAACTGGGAGATTGGGATTCACACACATACACTATTGATGCTATGTATAAAATGGATAACTAATGAGAACATACTGTATAGAAGAGGGAACTCTACTTAATGCTCTGTGGTGACCTGAATGGGAAGGAAGTCCAATAGGCTGATGCAGTTTGCCATATAGTGGAATTAGCACAACATTGTAAAGCAACCATACTCCAATAAAACTTAATTTGAAAAAACATTAACAAACAGGACTGCAATGCCCTTGATCTCCACTGTCCAGTACAGGAGCCACGTGGGACTAATGAGGTATCTGACTACAAAATCCTTGCATTTCTTCAGCACACACAGTACACACACAATCCCCCTTACACACAAACACAGGCAGCCACAGCCCCAGCACACATACCACAATATCACTCTCACACCTTTGCACGCATGCTCAGTTGTGTCCAACTCTTTGCGACTCTATGGAGTGCAGCCTGTCAGGCTCCTCTGTCCATGGGATTTCCCAGGCAAAAACACTAGAATGGCTTGCCATTTCCTTCTCCAGGGGATCTTCCTAACCCAGGGATCGAATCTGCATCTCCTGCATTAGAAAGGGGATTCTTTACCACTACAGAACCTGGGAAGCCCCACCCTCAAACACACACTGGCACAAAATGATGATTTACTTTGGTACTAGTGTTATTAGGTCATTGCCTTTGCTAACTTAATTTAAAAGGAGTTGGAGCAAGAGTGCAGGGGGAAAATAAAAAAGGAAATTTGACCGTAACTCTCCCTCTGTAATCAAGCTCTGCACTAAATAACACAGGGAATAACATCCAAGGAAACAAGGAGTGTGTGAGATATGAGAAAATAGCCTTTATGCTGTAAAAACAGCTTCCAATCTTTATTAATTGAATCACTATTATACCTGTCATTAAAAATGTTTCCTAACTCAGCCAAGTTCTTTACTGACAGCAAAGAACCACATGATAAAACCGCCTGGGTAAAGAAAGCCACTCGCTTTATAAATGGACGTTGTTCCTGAGCGGGAACACTGCAGAGAACTGCTTCTGGGCATAGCCACAGGCATTAGGAAAACTGGAGGCAATAATATAGAGAAGAAATGATGGGAGGTAGCTGGCAGGAAAGAATATGCCATAGTCTTAATTCTTAAAAAAAAAAAAAAATCAAGTGTCACAAAAAACTCTCTATTATTCAGTTTTGAGCCTTCCAGAGCAGCCCACAGATGACTATTCCCTCTACTACCATAGTGTTTCATAGAATAACCCATAACAGGTTTTAACCACTAGTTTGTTTAAGCTGCATCGTAAATGTGAAATTTGCAAATGAAGTAATAACCAAACCCAAGCCTATTCCACTGAAGTAAGAAGTCCTGTATTCCAAAATGTTAATCTCATACATAAACTAAGGATGCAAATACTGTGAGGTGACAGGATTGGCAGACACTCTCAAAGCTACAAAACAGTTCAATCATCACTGTGAAAAGAGGTCAGTTGGCCTTGGTATTATTTATGACTCAGAGTACACATCAGGACTATTTCTGACATTCTGATTTAAGACTAACTTTAATAATAACCATAACTGATCAGTAAATCATTATTTAATAAGAGTGCTTGTTCATACAATTAAAACTTTAAAGTATATAATGGACACAAAATTCCTAATCAACACAGACAAGTAGGGGATCCTTCTATCCCACAATGGACAGGCATAGCAGATCCAGGGAGCTAACACTAAGATTTGAAATACTCCACGCCTACTATGTACGCTGGGCTTCCCCGATGGCTCAGCGGGTAAAGAATCTGCCTGCAATGCAGGAGACACAGGAGACTCCGGTTCAATCCCTAGGTCAGGAAGATCCCCTGGAGAAGGGAATGGTAACCCACTCCAGTATTCTTGCCTAGAGAATCCCATGGACTGAGGAGCCTGGCGAGCGACACTCTAAAGAGCTGCATAGGACTGAGAGACTAAACACGCCGTAGGTATCTGTGGCCAGTGATCCATTCTATTTGCACTCACCATGGCTTTGAAAATCATTGTTACAAGGTATAGCCAGTGTTTCAGGAGATGGTGTAGCTGCCCCTTTTCGGTGGGGTGCCTCAGTTGGACCACTCATCCTAATTAAAAGTTATTTGTCCTCTCCATACCTCCTTTAGGTGTCTATTCTGGGTTAGATGAAAGGGACTGCTAATAGTTTAATTGAAGAAATTAATTCAAGCAGGTACCTTAACCCAGGTAAAACTGCATATCTTAAGAAGCTTCTAAGGTTATAGATGCTGATATGCATCTGGTGGTACAGAAGCAGCCAAGACGGAGACACTTCATTAAGTCAAAATTGGCTTGAACAATACTGTTTAAGAAAATATTTGAAACTGGCAACCGTGATACAAATGGCAGCTGAATCAGGCATTTTAAACTTATAAATACTGTGGGTCTCATCATAACAGGCTAGTCCAGGTATAAATTACCAGCCTGTTTAAGGATATTTAAGCCAGGGAAACCAGTTTTTAAAAACACTTCTAGCAGAGAATAAAAGGGAAAGAATTAAACAGAGGACCAGGTTACTTCGGAAGAGCATATACACTTAAAATTTCAGGCAGCAATTTAAGAACGTGTTTTTGGATTAAAAATCATGCAAACTCTCTTCCTTGGTTCACTTCTTCAAAGAAGGAAAACAAAGTACATACTACGCTGCCTGTCATGTAGGGAACTGAGGGCTAAAATCATGCTGTTAGCCCTAAAACAAAATCATTCCAAAGTGTAATTATCATTATAGTAAACGTTATTAGTGAGACGTGAAAATTCAGAAATGACTTTTCTTGTAAAGTCACAACCCAAAAGTGCACTTGTAAACAGTTTCAGTTTTCAAAAAAAAAAAAAAAAAGGCAGCAGCAGATAAAAGTAACCATATGCCCAGGAGATTTATAGGGGGAATGCCCTGAGGGATTGCAGACAGCTATGCAGGTCCAACCCCTGTGGAGGAGAGAAGAGCACAGGGAGCAAATAGGAAGATTCATATTTCTGTGTAGTTGGAAGGAAGTTTTGACCAGACTGATGAAAAGTGCTCCAGCCAAAGTCATCATCAGAGGAACCCCTACTGCCCCAGGAGCAGGCTTGTCTTCCTACTGTGCTCAGTTATTGGTTAGGAGTGATCCATGCAAGTGTGGCATCAGCAGGAAAACAGCGCTGGGTTCAGAGCACTGAGCTAGAGCTGCCCATCAATTACTTTCCCTGCAGCCGGAGATCTGAGAGGCCCCTTCTCATGGCTGTCACGCAAACCCAATGTTCATAAACTGTTTTACTGATTATGTGATACAATGGTAAGGCTCATGAACTCAAGATTTCAAAATAGCAAAAGGTTTAAAATTTTCATATTCTTAGCATAATAGGTATAATCTAGTTTATAAATAAAAGTAGGTACCAGGCTGCAATTATTTTTAAAAATTTTCCTCCTTGATAATGAATTTAAATACTAATGACAATTGTCCCTTTCTGTCTTTCTTCCTAACAATGCTCCCTAAACTTTTTTAAGTATTACCGCCCCCCAAAAAAAATGACCTGCTAGTTTTACTCTTTCGCATTTCAAATAGCTTAAAACTGAGAGAGAGAGAAAAAGATATTTCAAAGAGCCTGCCAAAGACTGCACTAAAATAACCATGTGCTACCCTTCTGTTGTATGAAATTTTAATTTGCTGCTCCCCAGTTTATTCAATTTGTAATTATATCAAAACTGAACTAAAAATTGAGTCAACATCATTTTCAACTGGTATATTTATTTTCATTCAAATGATTAGCACAACCAACCAGAAATTCACATTTTACTCAAAGGACTTGGTGAGAGAAGTGGGATTCAGGGGTGAGGTCACTAATATTTTTTAATGGGTTTTGTGTGTTTGTCTCTTTATTGAACTACAGCTGATTCACAATGTTGTATTAGTTCCTTGTATACAGCAAAGTGATTCTGGTGTACAGCAAAACAAAATACATATTCTTTTTCATATTCTTTTCCATTATGTTTATTACAGGATACTGAGGGTTGCTCTCTGTACTAGGACCTTGTTGTGTGAGACCACCAATTCTTTAGCCACTCAAAATATTAACAGTGCACAAAATAGACTCTCTAAATTACTAAAGACGTTTTTTAACTAGCCCGAAACATCAGTAGTTCAGCCTGTAAGAAAGCCTGGCTTGAGTAGGGCGTGCATGCGAAACATGAAGTGACCTCTCCCCACTTCCCACTTCTCCTACAGATAATGAGCTGCATGGCCCAGGGAATCACACCCCAAGTAACACAAGCGATGGACCCGGAAAGAACACCACCGTTCACAACGAATTTGACACTATCGTCTTGCCTGGGCTTTACCTCGTTATATTCGTGGCAAGCATCTTGCTGAATGGTCTAGCAGTATGGATCTTCTTTCACATTAGGAATAAAACCAGCTTCATATTTTATCTCAAAAACATAGTGGTTGCCGACCTCATAATGACACTGACATTTCCATTTCGAATAGTCCATGATGCAGGACTTGGACCTTGGTACTTCAAGTTTATCCTCTGCAGATACTCTTCGGTTTTATTTTACGCCAACATGTATACTTCCATTGTGTTTCTTGGGCTGATAAGCATTGATCGCTACCTGAAGGTGGTAAAGCCATTTGGCGACTCTCGCATGTACAGCATAACCTTTACAAAGGTTTTATCTGTCTGTGTTTGGGTGCTCATGGCTGTCCTGTCCTTGCCAAACATCATTCTAACCAATGTCCAACCAACTAGGGAAAATATTCATGAGTGCACGAAACTTAAGAGTCCTTTGGGAGTGAAATGGCATAATGCCATCACTTACGTCAACAGCTGCTTGTTCGTGGTTGTGCTGGTGATACTGATCGGGTGTTACATTGCCATTTCCAGGTACATTCACAAATCCAGCAGGCAATTCATAAGCCAGTCAAGCCGAAAGCGAAAACACAACCAGAGCATTAGAGTGGTTGTGGCTGTGTTCTTCACCTGTTTTCTACCCTATCACTTGTGTAGGATTCCCTTTACTTTCAGTCACTTGGACAGACTTTTAGATGAGTCGGCACACAAAATCCTGTATTACTGCAAAGAAATGACACTTTTCTTGTCTGCGTGCAACGTGTGCCTGGACCCAATCATTTACTTTTTCATGTGTCGCTCATTTTCAAGAAGGCTATTCAAAAAATCAAACATCAGAACAAGGAGCGAAAGCATCCGATCACTACAGAGTGTTAGAAGATCCGAGGTCCGCATATACTATGATTATACTGACGTGTAGGAATTCAAGGTCACCAGGCCCACTCTTGTTTGTCAGCATGTACAAAGTGTAAATAAATGTGTATTTTCATTATCCTTGCTTGAGCCCATCAAATGTGGATGAAAAGAGAACTGAAATGTTATGAATTTGGGGTATAATTTGGAAATGAGGAAAACATTAAGGCATAAGGAAGAAAGTGAAATTGACGAGATGGCATATGGCTGAGCAGCGGGGATCATGACTCAAAGTTTAAGGAGCAGATTTCAGGGGCGGCAAAGGCCACAGCTATGCCAGCACTCTGCAGTCATCTTCCGGGAAGGGCTGATGCTCTGAAGCCACTTTTGAGAGGACAGGAAGTAGAGAGAACTCTGTTCGACCTTGATCCTTAAGATCTGGGAAAGAAAATGCTGTTTTCAACACAGCTCATTTGTTGCAGATGTAACTGAGTAAACACGGATTGCTAGCTTTCTCTGTCATTGTATCTACGACCTGCCCACAACATTAGCCATAGTCCCTTGTCTATGTTTATGTTAATGCACATTAGAAAAACATGCACAGTGCAGGAGTAGGTAAGGAGGTTCAACTGTATTTTTTTAAGCAAAACACTTGAAAAGACTGAAGTCACTTAACTGATTTTAAACTTAGGTTATTTCAGAGAAGAAAAAAGTATGACTGAGTATTAAGACAAGTTGATTTTGATAAAACACTGAACTTACAGTGCCATTATTATACCCCTATGCTGCATTTGAATTCTTATGTGCTAGGGGCAGAGAACAGAAGATGAAAGCTGCATTAATAGTCAAGTACTTACAGTTTATTTAAAAGCCATTTAATAATCTTTATTTTATAAAAACTATAGTTTTAAATTATATCCCATCTCTAATAGGAATATCATTCGCTTTAAACCTTCAGTTGTAGACCTCAATACATCAAGTCAAAAAGATTAAGGGTAACTTAAAATCTTAGAATAATTTCTCTTTCTTCAATATAAACCTTTGAACCTTCATGCTTTTTCAAAGCCTTCAGCTGCCTGACCATTGTCTAGGTTCCTAACATGGGACAAGGAGCCAGAGGAGCATTAAAAGACCAGGAGTGAAGGCATATTTGCTGATGAAAAGGTATCATTATGGTTAATGAAGACAAAGCAGATGTACATGTATAACACAGTACAAGGCTTCATTTTATTTAGACTCGTACAAACGATCTGCAAAATTCTGAAAAGCTAAAGTGACCAAAAAAGAAGGAAGCAGGTCCCAAGAATAACTCAGCCTAACAGTGACTACCAAGGTTAGGTTCAAGAACAGAAAAGAGGACTAATAGGTGAGTCAGGTTTAACAGAAGGGATAGAAGCAAAGAGGTTAAAAGAACTGTCTACCTAAAGGTCTAAGGACCTTTATCAGAGTATCTATTTCTCCATCCAGATTCCAATTCCATAAATTCCAGGGGATCTACAGTACATAAATCAATACACATCTCTCTTGGACATGTGCCTAGCTACCACCACCTGCTGCTGGTTTTGTTCATTAGCTAGGTTAAGATAGCCATGCTTTACACCAGGTATTTAAGAAGACAGTTTGAAAGGCTAATTCCTTTCTCCATTCTCCTCATAACACCCAGGCTGAGTTACAGCTGCCCTATATAAAAAGGAAGAGCAATGCTGCAGCTGGGAAAACCCTCAGTACAGCGTGTCCTAGACTCTCCTTCCTCTACTTGTCTTACATCACAGCTCACAAATGGTCCTTGTGTGTGTGTGTCTGTTCTGTTAAAGGCATGCTCATCTTAGAACATGCCTAAAAACTAAGAACCTATCACCTTCATCAAATGATTCCATTTGGTGTTCTGAAACTTAGCAAAGCTAACCCCACACTGCATTTAATTCTCTAAAATTCAGGCCTCCATTCTAAGAGGTCCTTAAAATATTTCAATCCCATTTTAATGTTTCTAAAATTGTACTGCTGTAGAGTAAATGGGTACATTTAATATAGTGGTTTTATTCTCTGAAATTACATTATTAAATCAATGGTATAGCTTAAAACATTGACTTAGGGAAAAAATTTGGAAGTATTATCTCCATTTTCTTAAAGCCATTTACAAAAGCATCAAAATCATACTGCTTTTATTTTACACAAATACTCACACTGTGGTCACAACCAAGAATGAATCAGTCACATGACTAACATAATATCCACAGGAATAACTTAAAATATTGTGTTGGTGTCATACGTTAATATAAACTGCTGCACTAACATTAAAGAATGCAAAAATTCTATTTGATTGGTTTTTAATTAATTGAAAATTTGGAAACAATTTTAAATTTGAAATCTAAAATTTCTTACATGGAACTTTTGGATTATATTCAGTATTTTAAGGACCCACTTAAGGCAGCAATTTTAACATAGCTATTTTTATTTTATGCAAATGAGAAATATATTCAGATAATTTCAAAAATAAATTTTTCTAATATTCATAAAAATTACATGCAGAGAAACTTACCTTGCAGAAAATCTTTTGGTGTGCATATATTACTAACTCTGTTATATTCATTATACCATTCATACCATTTTATTCTCATTTCCAAATAGTATATCAGTATTTTGTTTCTCAACTAAAGTTTCAAGGGAATGATAATTTGGAAAATGCGTAAGTTCAGACTAAATACCTAAGCCAAAATTGTGAATACACAGTACAATCTCAAACATAAATTTTATGATCACTGTGGAGAAATGTGATATACAAGAAAAAAATAAAGTAAAAAAACAAGGGCAAAATAAAGCTTGAGGATCACTTAAATCTCGTAAATAGAGATTCTCTCTCAAACAGAACACCACAAGAAAACAGCTTATCAAATCAATAAATACTAGGCACATGCTATGTTTAAAAGAAAAAACATTATGACTAAGACGATATTTACAATAATCTTCGGATATGTCTAAGTGAATTATAAAAGCATTAAGATCAAACATTTTCAAATTTAAACATAAACATCTGGTAGATGCTGAATTAGCTACGCTCTGCATTGGACAAGGAAATGGCAACCCACTCCAGTGTTCTTGCCTGGAGAATCCCAGGGACGGGAAGCCTGGTTGGCTGCCGTCTATGGGGTCGCACAGGGTCGGACACGACTGAAGCGACTTAGCAGCAGCAGCAGCAGCACCCGCCCCAGCCCTCTATCACCATCTAGTGGTAAAATTTATGAAACAACTGAAAACGACTCCAATCCTATTTACTGCTTGTGACTACACATCACCATGGGCTAGGCCTTCCCTCTAGTCTTCCCTCAGTCAGTCATCTTTAGTGCTAACAAAAAGCAGTGGGGGGGGGGGGGGGGGGGGGGGGGCTGGGGAGCGGGGTGTGCCGCACGGGGGAGGGCACAACAGTCCTGGAGCTGCCTAGATAAATATAAGATGGAAATGTTTGACAAAAAATAAGACCTATAAGGAATTATGTTGTTTAATTGCTAAGTCTTATCCAACTCTTTTGCAACCCCACGGACTGTAGCCCATCAGGCTCCTCTGTCCACGGGATTTCCCAGGTAAGAAGACAGCAGTGGGTTGCCATTTCCTTCTCCAGATAAGTTACAGATGTGTCTTAAAAAAATAAAATAAAAAGGCTGACATATACATAGATTTCACAGGGAAACGGGAACAAATATTGACTATGCTTCTTGACATACAAAAAAATTTATTTAAATATAATTTACTGTTTAAAAAATCATTTATTAGAATTAGACTAAGACTGTCTGTGTTAAAATGTTTAAAACTTATCAAAAATGTATGAGATTCAAATGGCAACTTTTATTTTGAATATTCTTACATTTTTCTTATAAGCTACAATAATGAGTTTTAAAACTCATCTAAAATGATTTAAGAAAATGGTGTAATGTAGCTATTAGATCACCTAGCCTTTCCTTGCCTCATTTGGAAACTCAAGATATGGAATTAAATCAGAAATTCCTTTCTTTCAAACATCTTCTTAGGCAAGTATTCTTAATAAAGTGGCCAGCTTCTCTTTGAATAATGCCAGAGAAATCTGTTGATTGCAGCAGCTCTCAGAAACAAGCCACACAGCAGATTAGATCATCCTAACTTATCAACAAGAATCCAGAATAGTTGACCAGATTGGCCAAAGCTTCTAAGTCTAGGTTTAAATGTTACAAGCAAGACTTTCCAACATGACTCTAGACACGTTTACCTGGACACAGATATAAACACACAGTACTTATAACTAGGGCTAAGAGATTTAGTATACCAAAGATAACTCAGCTCCCTAACCTCTGATAGCTTCCAGGTGGTGCTAGTGGTAGAGAACCCGCCTGCCAAAGCAGGAGACATACGAGACTCAGGTTTAATCTCTGGGTTAGGAAGATCCCCTAAAGAAGGAACTGGCAACCCACTCCAGAGTTCTCGCCTAGAGAATCCCATGGACAGAGGAGCCTGGAAGGCCACAGTCCATGGCTCAGTAGCAAAGAGTTAGACACAACTGAAGCGACTGAGCACACACAAAATTACACCTTAAAAATCACTTCCCATTCTTAAGATTGTTACTACTATCCCACAAAATACCTTCAGTAACAGTGAAGCCGTCTTTCAATTACCAAAAATAAATTCTGTGTTTTTTCAAAATGCCATGTCAACTGTATCTTTAGATTTTTATGTGCTATTTTATGCAGCTAGAGAAATGCCAACATTAAACACAACGGAAAAAATGAATGTATAAGGAGATGAATACTGGGCCAAACACTTATGTGATAAAAATTTGGAATCACCTAGATCAGAACTTCTCAACTCCACTGAACCCAATGTACTCTTTCTGTGAGATACGCTTCAACGTATTTTTAGTAGTAGTAGCGTTAGGGCTTCCCAGATGGCACCAGTGGTTAAAGAACCTGCCTGCCAGCGCAGGAGAAATGAGACATGGGTTCGATCCCTGGGTCAGGAAGATCCACTGGAGGGGAGCATGGCAACCCACTCCAGTATTCTTGCCTGGAGAATTCCATGGACAGAGGAGCCTGGCGGGCTATGGTACACGGGGTCACACAGAGTTGGACACGACTGAGAGTCTGAGCACAAATGAGCACAAGCAGTAGTGTTAGTCACCAGCTTTGTCCAACTCTTTGCGACCCCTGTGGACTGTAGCCTGCCAGGTTTCTTTGTCCAAGGGGTTCTCTAGGCAGGAATACTGGAATGAGCTACCATTCCCTTCTCCAGGGGATCTCCCCGACCCAGGATCAAACCCAGGTCTCTGTCCTACATTGCAGGCAGATTCTTTACCATCTGAGCCACTAGGGAAGTTCAACGTATTTTTAGTACAGTGATAATATCATCTATCTATACATGCATACCTCACTTTGTATGGTAGTGTGGGACCATAAAAATGAGGACTGCATCACTTTCTCTACGGTATCCAAGGAGGCTCCGTACCCTTGGATTTGATTAACACCATCACCCAGGCACCTGAATGGAAATTCAGAGTCATCCAATGGCTCTTCTTTCCTTCCCCCACTAGCAGCCCTGCACCCAGTCCTGCGAGTCTGCCCTCATACATGGGGGACTAGCCAGGCCTCCACCCAGCATAGCCCCATGTCAGGCCTAGCTCAGGCTGAAGGCGACTGTGTGAGCTCACGGACCAGCAAGGACCTGTGAGCACAGCAAAAAACCTTGGCCCCACCTCCCACTGTGTGTCCAGCTGAGAGGAGAAAATGAACCAACCTCACCCTGATTTTAAACTGCCAGCACTTCTGCTAGGAGCCTCAAGTTTTCCATTCTGGCCTAGGCCCTCACATACTCCTTTCTAGAACTTCTAACACTACACAGCTATTTTCTAATGAAATAAAAATAGCTAACTTTTATTGGCATTCCCTACAAAGCAGGCATCATTTTGAGCTCCTGACCTGACTACCTTTATGCCCTTGACAAACTCCAAGGAAGCACTGGCATTACCTTAACGTCCTCAGGGACACAGGTCAGAAAGGCTATTGCTGGGATCCAGACTTAGGCCATCTGGCTCCAGAAGCTCTGCGTTCAATCAGTCTCAATAATGAAGTGAAACACATGCCTTAAGGTGTTACTGATACGACCAAGAGCCTTGCAAATGATTTACGTTGCCTAATGCTAGGAATACAAACACAAGCCACTGCAAATAAGGTCGGGAATGAAGCTAAGCAGCACTCTTAAGCAAAGTCTCAATAATTCCTTTACTAAACCTGAAAGATTATACTATTAAGAGAACATTGAGTCCAACAATCACACATATTTGGTCATTTTACTCCCTCATAATTCAGACGAGGGGGCTTCCTTGGTGGCTCAGCAGTAAAGAATCCACCTGACAATGCAGGAGACACGGGCTCAATCCCTAGGTCAGGAAGATCCCCCGGGGAAGGAAATGGCAACCCACTCCAGTATTTTGCCTGGAAAATCCCCCATAGACAGAGAAGCCTGGCAGGCTACAGTCCATATGGTTGCAGAGAGTCGGACATGACTTAGTCACTAAACAACAATTCAGATGAGCATATAATTCATGATCAAAACCTGGCTACTTTTGAGTGTGGAAGTGTCAATTACTGAGCTGGCACAGGTGTAAACTGAGACAGTGTAAACAAACCTGGACATATGGCCCCTATGCTCACAGCACATCTGAAAATTCATGTCTGTGACGATTGCGTTACCCAGTTAAACAAGCGGTTTAGGACAAGGATAAAGAGATCAAGAAACCCAGCCATTTCATCAAGTTGAAGCCCCACCATGAAGTCTCTTCTGTCCAGTTTACTAGCACAAACTATGAACCCCTGGATGCTGGATTCACAACTATTCAACAAAAATCTCTAATGGAGGTTTCCTGGGAGTGTGGATAATGGTTTCTAGGTCAGTGCTCATTGCGAATGGCTTTGTTTAATACCAAAAGAAAGAACCCTGCTCACCAAATTTAGTACTTTTGCCTTGGCAAGCATATATAATTGAAATTTTAATTTAAATTTTCTCTCTCCTCTGCAACAAAACCATCACGAATCTGTCACACTGTTAACAACTAAGTACAAAATTTATGACTGGTGTGACTTCAACAGGATTTTAGAAAAGGAGGCTGTAGCATTCACCCTTCCAAGGCACAGGCCTCTGCAGAGACAACTAAACAAACTGGTGGGATAACAAAGTGGTCAGGATATTGGGCCACTAAGGGTAATGGTGTCAGGGAACTATTATACAACTAGGGTTAGATAATCGCCCCCTACAAGAAGTATGCCAGGCTCCAGAAGAAACAGAACATGGGAACCCATTGAGCCTGCTGGTCATGATGAAGTCACACAAGTGGAACCACACATCCTCATTCAACCTGTCTGTGCTCTCCCTGGGAATCAGACAAGGGCAACACACACAGCTGGTCCCCGAACAGCTCATTCAAGGAACAGACACAGAAACTTGGCCCCGTTGAGTCTTCATTCTAGTGACACCAACTAGTCTGTGAAAAACAGCCCACAATTCACTGCTGTGCTCCAAACGTTAACTAAACAGATATGTAGCTCTCTACAGCATGAATGGCCTAAAACCACAGAAAAATTTCTCAGTCACACCGCCAATGAAACTAAATTGCCAAAGATGACCACACGACACTCACACAAACCAGAGGTATATACAAGTGTGCTTGGCTAATAGCAGCTTGCTAGACAAAGAAGATGACTGAGTCTACAAATTTCAGGTATGGCTTACTCGTTGGGTAAAAAAATAAACAGGAAAAACAAACAAACAAAAAAACCCTGCATTCAATTTAACCTCAGACAAGTTCCCTGAAGTCTCCCCACCACAAAACCTTCCCCTAAACTTGAGAGCACCTTCTCCTCCCACACATCACAGCTGAACAGGTGACATCGGTTTATCAAAACACCACTGGGAAAATTTATCTAGCTGATAAATGTTCACACATGGAGGCATGGGAAAGTCTTCTGGCTTATATATGAGTTGACTTGAGTTTTGTGCTAGCAGAACAGCCTGCTGGTGGCCTGTCAAATATACACTGGACATCTGTTTGATTATTAAAGAAAGAGCATGCTGACCAGGAGTAAAGAATGTCCATTTCAAAAATAAAGAGTAAATGCCTCTCTTCCTGGGACACCAATGCTGGTGTTCTGTTGATGATAAGACTCTCTTCCCAGGTGCCAAGTCCATACTGATTCACTGTGTATGTGCTGATTTTTTCTTTTTTTTTTTTTGAAACCTTGAAGGAATGCATCCCTGGCTTGTTTTATGTTCTTTGTTCTGACAAGACATCAAACTGCACTGAAAACCATGTTCTTTGGAGCAATTCCTCAGAGTTATCTGAGAGGCTGTGCCCCAGGCTTTATTCCTCAGTTTGGCTCAAATAAAACTCTTTTCCATTCCTCTTACAGGTTCTTTATTATTTTCCTCAACATAATCAAAATGAAGTATTTACATTCGTTAAGTCTCCTTCTGACTGAAGATTCTCTCAGTGGCTTCTGAAGACTCATTTTCCCAACTTGTTCAAATGATTTACTAAAAAGCTGAGCAGAGAGCTAAGCAAATAAATCGTCTTATAAACAGTGTACTATCCTCTAGCAGGAGTCCCCAAACTCTGGGATCTAATGTCTGGTGATCAGAGGTATAATAGTAATAAATAAAGTGTACAATAAATGTCATGACACTGAATCATCCCAAAACCACCCCTGATTCCCAATCATGGGAAAATTTTCTTTCACAAAACTAGTCCCTGGTGCCGTAAAGGTTGGAGACTGCTCCTCCAAGGGACTCATCCTGTGCTGTGCTCAGACACTCAGTCATGTCAGACTCTCTGCGACCCCCATGCACTGTAGCCCGCCAGGCTCCTCTGTCCATGCAATTTCCCAGGCCAGAATACTGGAATGGGTTGCCATTTCTTTCTCCAGGGGACCTTCCCAACCCAGGGATTGAACCCACTATTCTTGCGTCTCTTGTATTGCAGGTGGGTTCTTTACCAATGAGCCACCTGGGAAGCCCAGGAAGTCCATCTCATTTATCTTTACCCACAGGACCAGATACAACAGCTGGGGGACATTCCCTGCCTCTTTCCCATTTGGATAATACACATTCACTCAACAAACATTCTGAGTGCCTACTACAAGAGTGGGCACTGGGGAGACCAAAATAGGGCAACAAAGATTGCCATTGCCCATTCTGGCTGGGATGGATATAAAAAAAAAAAAAAAAAAAAAAGGCGACATAGGAAGAATATGAACAATGGCAAGATAGCAGAGACATGCCTAGAGTTAGTGACAGGTGAGTCTTAAGAGCAAATGGAAGCAGAATGAAATGAGAAAGGATATTATTTTGGAGGCTCAGAGGGATAAAGGAAAATAGCCTCTTCTGCTTCATGGCCATCTTCTCAAAAAACTATACCTACAGGAGGAAATATATGCACTAAGATTTTATTTTTGTGACAGTGAGTTCTCAATTTTGACTCTTTGCTAATATCACGGACTGAAATTCATTCCTTCTGATTCTTAAGGTTATATCTATTATTAGCAACAAAGAAAAAATTTTTGAGTAATTCAACTAACTGAGACTAGGCATTCAGCTCATGGCTCAATATTAGTGCCTATTTCAAAGTGAGGTTTTTGTTAGTCTACAAAACATAAATATTGCTCACATCAGTTCTTTTTGTAAACTGTCGCTTCTGCCAATCTTCCAGTAGGGGGAGATATTGTAACAGACATTTGTGTCTCCAATTACAACTTTCGCATAAAGGGGAGAACACAACTGCCAATGAATTCCTGTGCCTGTTGCTCATTTTAAGAGTCTTTACAAAAAAAATAAAGAAGAAAGCAAGCATTGTTTTACAAAATAGTGGGTAATTATGTCTTAAAGACATAAATCCTGCTACCCTCTTCCACTACCCTAAATCAATGCACTGACTTTGGCAGGATTTAATGCTTTCACAGAGGGAAACACAAAAAGGCATGCCTGCATTCCATGTTTTTCTACCAGATTAGTTTTTAAAGCACATCTTCAATTTCAATTATTTTTACCAAAAAGCTCAAAAATGTCACAGTATCATGAATTATGAACACCTCAGCATGATGATCAAAATGCTCACACTCTATCCCACCCGCCTCTGCTGACTTTCCTTCCCCAGTTGGTGAGTTTGGTCATACCATTCTCTTTATCCTGAAGGACTTTCTAGACTGAGTCTAGACATCAAAGAGACATCTAGCAAGAACCACTTGAGATACCAGCTCCTTCACAGATCCTTTAAGATGGCAACTTTCCAACTCACTTCCCCTTTTCTGGCCACACCGTGAGGCTTGCAGGATCTTAGTTCCCGGACCAGGATTGAACCTGACCCCAACAATGAAAATACCAAATCCTAACCACTGGACCCCCAGGGAACTCCTTAAACTCATTTCCTTTTAATTTCTCTATAGTTTCCTATAGTGTTTCTAATGGGTCTTGTACTAAAATTCTCTGTATTCTTATCCCAGTGTATTTCTCAATGTCGGGTAGAATCCTGTTGCAACCATGATTCCCCCCAATACAAACACACACAGCATAATACATCACTTGCCAGAAAAGCCTTTTTAACTTTTTAAAAAATGATATAACCCAGTAAATAGCTCCTGCAGTTAAAACAGGTTCATCGAAAATCTTCATATAATGACTACATAAATTATGGGATACTACAAAGTCATAGGGAGAAATAAAAAACATAATTATATAGGGCTAATGTGAGAAAGTACCAAGACAGTAAGTGAGAAATAGCAAAATGTTCTGGTGTGGCAAGCTGTCCAACAAAGCCAATGGGGAAAAATTTGGGGATAAGGTCATAACAATAAAGTTGTTTTTGTACTTATTTCAAAAAACGATTTGGGGGCAAGGAACAAACTAAGACATTTATAGAAATAAGTAAACCAACTTTTATGGCAGTTGTTGACAGGCTGGATGGAAACTGACTGGAAACAATAACAGACACTGGAGGATTCCATGTATTAGACTCACTCTATTTGAAGGACAAATACACAAGGGATGTTTATATATAACCAGTCTTAGTACTGACGAGGCAGAGTCCAACCTGGAAATGATGCTAGGGAAAGGAAATGTGTGAGTGCATGTGAGCATGGGGCGTGGGCTAGGGGGTGGCAATCATACTGGGGGTATGTGGAGGGTTTTGAGATTAATGCAGATGAAGTCCCATGGTATTTTAATCTTAAGAGTTCCACAGAGTGAAATGGGAATAAGTTGAGGGAACATAGAACTACTCAGCATAAAACAAAGCATCGGGAAAAAAAAAAAAAAATCAGAGACAAAACCAGAACAGAACACCGATTCTGTTATCTTTTTATCTTTTTTTCTTTAGAATCCTGGAAGAAGGAAATATGTCCTCTATCCATTATACTATTACTATTTCCATCATCATTTATTATTTTATTTTATATTGAACCTGGTGTCCAGTGTTGAATAAAGCCAAGTTATTTGTGTTGTTAATCATTATAACAAATACTATCTTTTAAATACACAAAATATGATCAATAGTTTGTTGGGATAAAATATTTTTGCAAACAATAATAAGATACATTATTTCCAATTCTAATAGGGAAAAATGTTTACAAGACCAGCAAAAATCTCAAGGAAATACAAAATGGTAATGCAGGGTGGACTTTACATCCTGCATTGCAATACCTCTGAGTCACAAATATGCCCAGGTCTCCACAAGCTCTACACTCTGGGACACCTGAGGCCAGCTTTCAAAATCTGACCAACACACAACGTGAGGTGCATAAATAAAGGAAGACTCCACTCCTAAAACTTTTCTGCTACAAAGGAGTAACGATAGACGTGTAAGAATAGATTTATGTCATTCACTGACAACCAATGCAGAAAAGGAGTGATAAGAGAAGACAAGCTGAAATAGAAACTTAAGGGCCCAGAAGAAGTCAGACATCACTGGTTTTGCTACATGAGCCCCTGATGATATTCTTGCTTTTCCTCTTTGGGTTTTACCTGATCTCTGTATCCTCTAGCTCTATTCTCTCTCTCTAGGTCTCTCTACGATTCTCTCCTCTCACTAATACCACCCTCCTAGCCCTCTGATCATCACAATTTCTGCTCTCAGGGCACAAGTCTACATAGTGTCCAAACCTACAACAGTAACTGATAAGGGCCAGGTGGCTGGAGTCAGCTAAACAAAGCAGGAAGCAAAACATCTGGCTGGAGGATAAAAGTTTCTCCAAATGTTGTGAGATCAGAGGCTCCAAAACAGCAAGGCCAGGATGCTCACCCCCAGGCCATATTTCTGACTTACCCAGATGTTTTTGAAAGTGACAGTCCTGAGCCAAAAACATGGATTGTGACTGGTTTACTAAAGTAGGGTCTTAGAATCCACATATAAAGCTCCCCAGGTCGTACTGAGGGCTAGTCAAGTATACGAACAATGACCTAAAAGAGTCAGAACTGCTTCAGAGTTCCCAAGTGAGTGGAGGCCAAGAAGGGCAAACCAGAAACACAGGGAAAAACAGGTGGCAGGTTCAGGTTTTTCTTAAAAGTCTCTCAAACAGTTACTGAGAAACCACAAGGGACTTCCCTGGTGATCCAGTGGCTAAGACTCTGAGTTCTCAATGCAGGAGGCCCCGAGTTCAATCCCTGGTCAGGGAACTAGATCCCACATGCTGTAAATAAAGAGTTCACATGCTGCAACTAAGACCCAGTACAGGCAAACAAATAAGTATTTTAAAATAAATAAATAAAAATAAAAAAACATAAGAGCCCTTGCCCCACTGGCAACAAGCTCCTACAACCAAAAGTTCCACTAGCACAGATACTCTGTCTTGAGATATGCAATCTTGAGAAGACAAGATAACCAGATAACTCACCAAGTTTTTCCTGGATACTTAAGTTTTCATCTTCCCTAATTCCAAGGCAAGTACAGCCTTTAACCACTGACTTGACCATTCATCATCACCTGCACCACTTAAATGCCTGCCATCTCTCTCTGTGAAAGTGTTAGTTGTTCAATCATGTCCAATTCTTTGTAACTCCATGGACTGTAGCCTGCCAGGCTCCTCTGTCCATGGGATTCTCCAAGCAAGAATACTGGAGTGGGTACCCTTCTCCAGGATACCTTTCCGACCTAGGGATAGAACCCGGCTCCTGCATTGCAAGCAGATTCTTTACCATCTGAGCCATCTCTACCTTGGAATAAAATGTTACACGGGCATACAACCAGATTTCGTGATAAGAAAATACACTCTTCCTGTGTGCCCAACAAGGACTGTCTGATGCTTGATGAATTAATGAATCAGTGTTCACTGTTCATGTGGATGTAGAAAAGAGCTGCTGAACCGGAGAAGGATCCTAAACTCTTGAGTTTAAACTTTGGCTGCAAAGTCCTGTCCAGCTACCTCCTCACTTGAACAACTTGGTTAAATCCTTCCAAGCTCTCTTCTCTCGTCTGTAAAAATAGAAATAGCTGGCTCTCAAATGGCTCCCATGTAAACTGGGCGCAGAAGCTTCTGATACAAAGAGAGCCCTCCTCCGTCAAATGTCTGGGATGTCGTGTACCTGCGCTTTGATCCAGTCCTTGCTGGTGAGCACTGTTCTGAATCCCCTGGCTTCCTGCCTAGACAACTCACTACACAGCAGAGGTCACAAACCAGCCTTCCACAAGCCAGGCACAGTCAGGGTCTGTTTCAGCCCACAAGACATCAGGCCTACAGAAGCATCTGACTTAGATGACAACATGTAGACATAATAGTACAGTTAAGAGGAGTACGCGCTCCAGGAGAGGCTCTGTGGAACATCTCTGTGCCTCTTGGTTTCGCCTCTACTAAGAAAGAGGTGGAACCAACCCAGCTCATAGAGCTGTTGTGAGAGCCCCATAAGTTAAAACACATAAACACAACAGGTGTTTAAAATGATGCATACAATCACCATTCAAGGCTCTGACAACACTGACCTACCCACAGAGGAGGCAATGAGGGATGCTGACAAGGTCTAGTTGAGAAGCAGCTGCCCACTTGGGTGGGCCATGAGCGCTACACTTCACAATTCCTGGATCCCCAAGGGTCTCACACTTGTCTGGACTACCTGCTATCAGGGGACCACCCGTAGGGCTATCCCTTTGGCCTTGGGCT
Organism: Bubalus bubalis; assembly: GCF_019923935.1. Classification (NCBI taxonomy): domain Eukaryota; kingdom Metazoa; phylum Chordata; class Mammalia; order Artiodactyla; family Bovidae; genus Bubalus; species Bubalus bubalis. The sequence continues at coordinate 161,838,423 of NC_059157.1, forward strand.
TTGCAACTCCTGGTTTTAGGAGGAAAATGGGCAGATCAAGTAAATTTTAATGTAATGATCATTTCCATCCCAGTCATGCTCCATACAAATGTGGAGCGCCCCTTGGAGAAGGCAAGAAGCATAAGAGCACAAGGGGACAATTAGTGGGTGTTTCTGAGGTTGTTAGAATAAACAGAGCCTCGTGCAATAAACCAAGGAAGCCCTGAGAGCCACAGTTAAGAGACTGTTAATTCCTAACTGTCCATTTAATCAGCATAATGTTTACATCTGAAGGACTCTGCCATGAGCCCTGGTAATCATCCTTATATCCATTTGTACTTACTTGTGTTTGCCCACCAGATCTGCTTACAGCTGAAGCTAGCAAGCCTCTGCAGGCACACAGGTGCTCTTAGCCCCAGTGGTCAAAGAAGCAGTGAGGACTCTATACAGGACCTGGGGAAGGATGGGGAATGGGTGCCCCCAAGCACCGTCAAGTGAGAAGCTTTCCTAAACCAGCTCCGGGTCCCTCGGGGCCTCTGCTGATATTATTAAGATTCAATAGTGACTACTGCCGCCTGCAACGCAAGAGACCCAGGCTCGATTCCTGGGTCAGGAAGATCCCATAGAGAAGGGAATGGCTACCCACTCCAGTATTCTTGCCTGGAGAATCCCCATGGACAGAGGAGCCTGGCAGGCTACAGTCCATGGGGTTGCAAAGAGCTGGACAGAACTGAGCGACTAAGCACACCATAGTTAATACTGAGTCTGTATATAAGACTCAAAATAAGTAACGCACTTCATGAGGAAAGGGACTTGGGTCTGATTTAGTCACTATGTCATCCCCAGGGCGTGGAATACTGCCTACTACATAGTAAGTACATATAAAGTATCTAAAACAGCATGGGGCATATCATAAGCATATAAATAAGTACTACTGACTACTATAACTGCAAACGTTTCTTACGTTTTTAGGTCCAATTGAATTTGACACATTAAACTATGAGTCTGCAGTTTGGGCACCTGAGTGAACATACCTGCAATGCAGCAGCCTAATAAACAGTCTTCCATCTGCTCAATATTCTGTAATAACCTAAATGGGAAAAGCATTTGAAAAAGAACAGATACATGTATAGGTATAAGTGAATCACTCTACTGTACACCTGAAACTAACACAGCATTAATTAACTACACTCCAACATAAAATAAAAATTAAAAAGAGCCTTCCAGGGCAGAGTTTCTTTCTTATCTGTTTCTGAGTCACACACTTTGATGAGGGATTTACAGCCAAGTTGGGAGTACTTCCACCTGTTAACTGCACACTGTTTTTCAGTGGGAAGGACACTGGAGCCCTCCTTGGGACATTACAAGTGATGTTATAAGGCCTGAAAGGAACCAAAAATACAAAGAGGGCCCTGCCTCTCGCTTTCAAAACAGTAATATTAGCATCACACTGTGAGCAAAAGATTAACACATGATGAGATTACTGAAGTCCTACTTGTGATCTATTTGTCAGTAATGCTCAAGTGTGGAAAAATTCATGTGGGGAAAAAAAAACTGACAACAGCAGCACCTCTTATCTAACAGATGGGTTCATGGATGCCAAAATGCTTCTTTACTCAAATGCTAGTTTCACATTTCCGGGGAGCCCCAAACACCACCTGTTTTTGAACAGCTGTTTACACTGTGTGGCTGCTGCTGAAGGAAAGGGGAGCAAAACTTGCCAACCCCAAATGTGTCTCTTTGATCTGTCAATTATTTTGAGCTGAAAATAAGCCAGGCCCCAAAGACTCAGGAACCTGTGACCTTCCCCCAACTGTCTAAAAGAATTTAGACAGAGGATCTTTTCCCTGAAGGGCGCTACCACTACAGATCCGCGTAGCGTAAAAGGAACTAGTTGCGCAGACACAGAGGGACCCAGCGCAATGTTTGTTAAAACGCCTCTCTGTCCCATTGTCTCTGCACAGCAGAGCAAACATTTGTTCAGCAAACACTTGCTCTTTTTCATCTTCCTGTGAATTCCCAAACCACTACCCCTAACATCTTTTGTCTTTAGCTGAAGATGGTATGTGAGGTGGTGACTTCTGCCATTTTGGTGAGTTACTCAGTCTTCCTGGTCTTCCTCCCACATATACATGTTTTTAAATTTTTGTTTTTCTCCTGTTAATCTGTCTCATGTCAGTTTAATTCTTGGACCAGCCAGAGGAGCCCCGAAGGGCAGAGAGAAGTTCTTCCTCCCCCACAAGTTTCCTCTAAGGAGGGTGTGGCAAATAGAGCCTGGTCTCTACCCCAGTGGTCAGCACCACGAGCAGCCCTCCACCTCTTACCACATGTTGAATTTGGCAATAGCAAAGTATAAAAACAGAAAGCACTTAGGTTGTCGCCTGGCTATTCATTTGCCAGATGACGTGGCAATGCTGGGGGGCTGGGAAAAAGTAGTAGAAAATTTCAGGAAGGAAAAAAAAAAAAGGCACTACGCTTTTTTGGATCACTGAAAGAAAGGAACTAACGTGGAGGCTGGCCCAACACCACGGAGATCCAAACACCTCTCTCTTCCTCCTGGTCTCCATTTCCCAACCTTGAGTGAGTTCTGACCAACCAGTTCAGCAGAGTGACAGTCAACCTACTATCTCGTGGTTTCTATCAAGTTCCTGGTTTTCATCTGTTCCTGAAGACAAGCAAGAACTCTGTGTCTAACAGTCTCAACTTGGAGCGTCCACTGAGACATTCTGAAAAGGTTGTTGCGTGACTCACAGGTGAAAAACTACAAACAGGTAAGGGAACAGCCTTTCCATGAAATAACTTCAGTGTGTGTGAAAGGGGCATGAGAATGGAAAAGGAGATTTCTGGGCTTGGCAGTAATAATGCTGAGTAACACAGACTCTCTCCACCTTCAGTAAGTTACTGTGGGTTTGAGAACTATAACTGGTTGATACAGTAACGTATTTGCTCACACTGGTCTGAGGATCCAAATCTGAAATTTTACCACTGATGATTATTCAGGATTTCTGATTGTGGTTGTCAAATTACATCTGTGATGAGAAGCTATCAGAGAAAATGCTTCAAAGGTATTCACCCAGGACAAACATTTCAAAAGCCTGTAGATGTATATCAAATTGCCTCTAAAAACTGCAAACTCAATTATGACAGTAATACTTATAAGTCAGTGTGAATATGTTTTCGCTTACAAATTCATATATGCATAGGTATACAGTCAGTATCTATTTGTACATATATTTGTATACATAAAAGCTTTTATCTTTCTTATTGGGATAAGTAACCCTATTAATACCCAGTAAGGTATGTATTTACCTTTAAAGTGAATTATAAACATCTAGCCTATGGGGTTGCACAGAGTCGGACACAAGTGAAGCAACTTAGCAGCAGCAGCAGCCTATGCACAGCAAAAGTTTAAGTTCATCTGTTACTTATAATGGTCTAGGACTAACCAGCTAAATTATTTTTAAAAACTTTAAACATTATAAATTTAAATTACACACAGGGGAATTATTATACATCCACATTGTCAGCAGAGTCAACCAATCTCATGCCAGAAACTTTTTTTTTTTCAAACAAGAGAAAAATGAGCCAAAGATCACACTGGTAAAACAGAAAGAAAAAAAAAAAAAAAAAAACTATAGTTTGTACATTCATCTTAAAATATATAGACTTGAAAATTTGGCACCAGAAAAATCTAGGTAAGTTAAAAATAAGTAAAACAATGTATTCACTCTAAAATATCAAAATAATATTTTATGATTTGTAAACATAAATAAGTTTCATACTTCAATAAAATCTATAAATATGCACTTAGAAGGATGCACACATATACACAATTACACACTGCTAACATACACATAAACTACATTGCCATTTTATAACACTCATGCCTGTTACAGCTGAGTAAGGAAGCAATGTGGGGTCACCAAGATCCTCAGAGCGTGAAGACCCAGGAAGGGAGAGTGGGCAGGGCACGGGGAAAGAACTCCTGTTTGCTGAGATGCAAAAAGTGCCCGTTTCACACTTGAGGAGGCAGGCAGACAGGATGTAACCACCCAACAAAGATCACCCAGCTGATCTCGCAGTGAGCCTGAGCCCCTGGGCACAAGGAAGGGACTTGCATTCCATTCAAGGCAGGAGTCTGACCCCTACAGGTTTCCAGTCAGCCCAGCCTTCCCACTGCTACACTCCTCCTGGCCCTGCCACCCTGCCCCACCAGTCACAATCCTCTGCATTGAAGCGCGTCCTTCAACCTCTTCAACTACTTTCATCCTCAGTCATGCACTTGTAGAATGGCATTTCTAATTCCCCAAACAGAAAAATGTTCAATCTAATGCTACACACATATACTGGAGAGAAAAATTATTCTAAAGAATAAGTTATAATCATCCCTGACATATTTAAATAGGATACAACAGGGTGAAGGAGAGAGGAGTAGAAAAAGTCTCTTAAAATCAGGAGAATGGGGGGTGGTGAACGCGGAGTGGAGATGCACATTAAACCAGCTAAGGGTACACCAGGCAGCAAAATACTAAGAAACTACCTTCTAAAGGCCAGTCTACCACGCTCCTGAGTCTCACTCCCCTATCTGTACAACAGTGATGGCATTAGCACAGAATTAAAATCAGATACTACTTGTCAAGTCTTCAACATAGTGATGTAGAAAGTGTTCAGAAAATGTTAGTTAACATCATCATTGCTTTCAATATTCTTATAAAGACATTTAATCAAAGCAGATTGTACGTGATTATATATCAGACCATTGGAAAGCATAATTTAGACATTTCAGTACCTTTGTAGACCAAGATAGATAGATATGACATAAAACCATTTACAGAAACTTCCCTGGCAGTCTAGTGGTTAAAACTCCTAGCTTCCACTATAGGGGGCACGGGTTCAATCCCTAGTCAGGAAACTAAGGGCACAGCATCCTCCCCTCCAAAAAATTACTTACAACAGTGCCTGTGAAACATTGTTACACATCAGAATTCCCTGGAAGGCTTGTGGAAACACATGTTCCTGGGCCCCACATCCCCAAGTTTCCATTTCAGGAAGTCGAGGGTGGGGTTTAAGAACCTGCATTTTAACCAAGTCCTGGGTGACAGTAATGGGGCTGACCTGGGGTCCACACTTGAAGAACCACTGATCTGCAGTGACTCTCACATTCACATCTGCCTTACTAATAAACTTATCCACGTTTCTCATTCAATCCAGGCCAGTAAGCAAGAGGGCAAAATGCTGAATAAATGCTTAAAAAGCAAAGTTAAAGTCACTCAGTCATGTCTGACTCTTTGCCACCCCGTAGACTATACAGTCCATGGAATTCTCCAGGCCAGAATATTGGAGTGGGTAACCTATCCCTTCTCTAGTGGATCTTCCTGACCCAGGAATCAAATTGGGGTCTCCTGCATTACAGGAGGATTCTTTACCAACTGAGCCATCAGGGAAGCCCTATTTAAAAAAAAAAAAAAAAAAAAAAAGCACCATATTATCCTCCCATTATTCTTGATTTAAAAAGAAAGAGAAACAAACAGAGTCAAAATATTTCCATTAGATCTAAGATGCTTCTGAAAATCAACTGCTGAATTGAAAAACACTGAGGGTTTTGTGTGTATTTTTTTTTTTTTTTCTCCAATGTTCAAAGAGCTAGCTTTGTTTCTGCAGTAAGGTAGGAGTCCTGGATGATGCAATTCTAGGAAGTTCACTTAGTGCAACATGACGAAAGCAATACTTTCGAGTACTGATGGTCAACACTGCTGGCTCATGTTGAAGCTCTCTTTCTGGGCCAGACTATGCCACTTTGAGCAGATGCACCAAGAACAGGAAGCCTGACTGAGTCTTCTCGGATGGCTCCAGAAGAGCTGCTGTTGCCCCATTCTTGCTTTTATGGATGCAAAAGCAAAGAGTACAGGAATACTGTTGCTCATGAGGGTGTTCAATCTATAAAATGTCTCTGGAAGGAATTTAGGTGCTGAGGCTTCCCTAAGCTGAAATCCCTATGGTAAGAAACCAACGTCACATTTATTTCATTTGGTTTCAACATTTCTTTGAGAGTTGGGTTGGTACCAGGAGAGTTGTCTCTGGAAAATCAAACCTAGACCAGTCCACAGAGACACGGGTCAAAGCAAAGCCAACACAAGTTTTGGGTGGTTTTTTTTTTGTTTTTTTTTTTGGTCATCTTCTTCATGGATATCCTCACATGTAGAAGGCTGAGAAGGATTTAACACTAAGGAGAGTATCTTTCAACTAAAAATTACATCATCATCACAACAGTGCCAAGCCTGTCTAGGGAGAACAGTAGTTCTGAAACTGCAGTCCCCAGATGAGCTGCAATACCACCACCAATGAACCTGTCAGACAGGCACAATTTTGAATATAAAACTTTGGGAGTAGAGTCCAGCAATCTGTGTTTTAATAGCCTTCCAGGTGATCTTGTTGTAAGTTCCATTTCTAATTCCACTGGGTAGTGTCACTGAATCCGGGGACAGCCCCAGTTTTCACTTTCCAACATAGCTGTAAATAGTGTCCTCTTCCCACCTCAGAAGTGTCCTGGTTTGGACAATAAATTATATGGTCATCCTTGCACTTCAGATTGGATGCCATAAAGGGGTTTCATCAGTTGGACTCTGTTTACCACTAGGGATTTCAAATTCCCTTCACAACTGCTGCTATATCCTGGTACTAAACCAACAGCCACCCTGAACACTGAAAGATGCTTCGTGAAAGTCTAGGGAGTATGGCTATTTCGGAAGAGGTATCCTATCATCACCAAAAAAGCATCCACCAACAAACTATATAAAATCTGGCTTAAATTCCCAGCATGTGGTATCAAGTCTCTTTTATCCAGTCTTCAAAATCCTTTTTACTAAATCTTCTGGTTCTGCTATAGGGAGTTTCCTTTTCCCGACTAGTACAGAGAAAAGCGAAAAGCTAGTAGATAATCTGCTAGTCTTATTTTTGCGGTAGTAACTTGGCAATATTAATTCACAGAAAAACCAAGTTCACCACAAAGCTTCTCATTCCACCTGTTCTTTTAAAGGCAAAGTGAAATATTGGTCATATGCTTTTGGATCTTATCCATTTTCCATTCCTTTGAAATCTTTGTCTCCACTCAGCTTAAATTAAATTGTTGGCTTTTTATTCTTCACTGAAGTCTTCCATCTGCTGTTTCTTAAAAGCATCAAAGGCCTTGGATACCCTGTCCTGACCCTTTATCTTTCAGATAAAAGTCAGAAAGGGGTCAGTGGCTTCTACTCAGTTTTGTAACATCTGCTGTGGAAGCTAAGCTCTCAAAGGAAAACAGGAAGATCAGCTATTTGGCATCTCACACTTGGCCCATAGGAGATCGTACACTTTGGTGTGATCACAAGGAAAAAGAATCTGATTCTCAATCTTCTAGGATCACACACATATTTTTATCACATGACTGACTTACACCAAGCTGGCCTGAAGTGTGTTAATCCTTCTTTTATCAAGGGAGGATCTTCCCATCTAGTCCAGCCCTAAGGTCAAAGGTTGTTAAGTGAGCTCCCAAGAAGCTTCATCTAAGGAATATTTCCATCCTGCTACAGAGGATAAATTCCTCTCTCATCCTAGAGCTATTTCTGGAGAAGACAATGTCACCCCACTCCAGTACTCTTGCCTGGAAAATCCCATGGACAGAGGAGCCTGGTGGGCTGCAGACCATGGGATCGCTAAGAGACGGACACAACTGAGCGACATCACTTTCACTTTTCACTTTCCTGCATTGGAGAAGGAAATGGCAACCCACTCCAGTGTTCTTGCCTGGAGAATCCCAGGGATGGGGGAGCCTGGTGGGCTGCCATCTGTGGGATCACACAGAGTCGAACACGACTGAAGTGACTTAGCAGCAACAGCCGCAACAGAGCTATTTCAGTCATTATCATTCAACAAATACTGATTCCTTACTGTGTGGCAGCCAAGATTCTATATACTAGAGATACTCTGTTTGTAAGAGGCCTTCACCTCATGGAGCTTATGTTCTAATAGATACAAACACAGACCTTTCCAACGTCAATCTTTCTCCTCCGGGAAATGATACTTACTCAGTATGACAACAATCATTGGGCATATTTTAACTTATTAGGTTACATTTTGGAGGGGAAATGGCAATCAACTTCAGTATTCCTGCCTGAAAAACCCCATGGACAGAGGAGCCTGGCAGGCCACAGTCCAAAGGGTCACAAAGAGTCTGACACAACTGAGCAACTCACTAATAAGCACGCAAGCAGGTTACATTTTTATTTTCTTAGTAGAGATTTGGAGGGGACCCTAATCTCTTCAGAAGCCAATCAGTATTAACTGACTTGATTCACATCCCACACCTAACTCTAGTAGGAGCTGATTGATAGCCTTGCATGCACTATGACAAAATGGAATACTGAGAACAATACTAAATATTTTTAACTATCCTAGAAGCTGCCCTGTATTGTTTCATATTCTCTCTTTCCTGGCCCCTGAACCTGCCAATTACGTTTCTGCACAAAGGATCTCACTACTTCTTTCCCTACTATAAATATCTCCGCAAATCTTTATAGAAGTGAAAAAAGGAAGGGAAAGGATATGTTCTAAGAGGAAAAGAAAACCTAAAATGTAAGATTTGCTGCCTCTGTTATCACCAAGTCTTATAAAGAGTTTGAACACAAGCAGTCCTTGTCGCCAGGGTCCCTGAAGCAGGTGGCTGGTTAACCAGAAAACTAGACGAAGGAAGAGTCATGTTTGTTGTTGCTGTTTAGTCGCTGAGTCATGTCTGCTTTTTGTGACCTTGTGGACTGTAGCCCACTGAGCTCTGTCCACGGGATTTCCCATGGAGAATGTCGGAGTGGGTTGCCATTCCCTTCTCCAGGGGATCTTCCCGATCCAGAGATCAAATCCCTGACTTCTGCTTGGCAGGAGTATTCTTTACTACTAGGCCACTTGGAAAACCTCCTAATCACTTTTAGAAAAGGATAAATATTTCCTTTAAATACATTATTTTAACTTAAAATACATAATGTATCTTTATTGCCCTTTTTTTGGTGTTGTAGCAAGATTTTTTTCTTGAATATGCTTCTGTTGATGAGAGTTCTGTAATTAATTTTCCTTCATAAATAACTGTAGCATATTGCCAGTTATGACTAGTTTCTTAGTTTAGTTCAAGTAGTATGAGAATTTTTAAATACTTGAGAAGCCACAAGAGTTAAAAAAAAAAAAAAAAACAGACCTAGACTCTTAAGCCCTCAATAGAATGGAATCCGTCTTAACCTAATAAGGAAAAGACACAGTAAAGTTTCTCCACAAACATTTTATGGATGAATGGCAATAAAGAGAACCTTAATCTAAGGAACTAACTAAATATGTCATGGAAACAACATTCTGCCTCAGCAGTCTTTATCTAAATCTATTCCTATTCCTACCCCACCCAAGGAAAAGTGCATGCCTTACTCTCACTAAGAGAGACTGCCAGTCCTTATGTTCACAAAGCCAAGCAGTAGAGCATAACAATAAAGAGCAAAGAGCATGTATTCTGGAATCAGACTAATTCAAATCTTGACTCCATACTGCTTACTCTGATATGACCCTGATGGAGTTACTTAATGACTATACGAACCATTTCCCTCACTTCTCATGGAAGTCAAATCAATTAATATGTATAAAGTGCCCAAAGAGTGACTGGCATGACATAAGAGTACAAGCGATATTTACTCCTGCCATCACTAATATAAACTTATTTGTCAGCAACACAAATACAGTGATTTGATGACTACAAGAACAGTGGAAGCCAAAGAAATATATTCAAATTCCAGCTTGTTACTTAACCTGTACCTCCTAAGTTTACTCCTCTGTATAAATAGAATAAAAATACCTAAGAAAAACTATTGTAATAGTTATCAGAATGCCTGGTACATAGTTGATAGTCAAAAAATTAGAGCCATTAACACTTGTACACACGTACATATAATGTAGCATATGTACGCATAACACTACATATAATATAGTGTTAATGGCACTCTTAATGCAGTAAATCTATTGTACATTCCAACAGATGTCCTCTCCTGAACATCTATCGAACCAGAATTCAAAACCCATAACTAACAGTTGATTGTAGACTCTGCCTTTCACTTAGAGCACTAAAGGAAAAGCCGCCTTTCCCCAGAAAATACATTCTGAGAAAATACACACTCAACGTGTAGAATATAACCTGTGAAAAGTTAAGTGCTATGATGTGGAGTTAAAACAGGAGCACAGAAATAGTAAAGAACACGGTGTGCTGGAGCGATGAACAGATGGAAGGAATAGATTTAGGCCGAGTCTTGAGAGAGGGTTTCCTTGGTGGCTCAGATGTTAAGAATCCCCCTGCAATGCAGGAGACCTGGTTCGATCTCTGGGTTGGGAAGATCTCGTGGAGAAGGGAATGGCTACCCACTCCAGTATTCTGGTCTGGAGAATTCCATGGACAGAGGAGCCTGGCAGGCTACAGTCCATGGGGTTGCAAAGAGTTGGACATGACTGAAGCGACTTTCACTTTCTTGAAAGAGGAAAGTGATACACCAACAGAGGGCGGGGACATGAAAAACTGAGTAGGTGAACAGATTCAATTAATATGTTGATTGACCTCAAAACATGTCTTTTTTTATTTTTATCTTGACCCTTTGTCCTGAGACCCTAACCTTGTTTGGAATATTTTCCCATCAATCCTAATCTCTAACATATATTAATTTCTGTCTTCAAACACAACACAAACCACCTATGGCCCAAAGAACCTTTCCCATCTGATCTGCTTTTTCCTCTGCAGTCACATGATGCATCCTTTGTGTATCTCTGCTAACCTTCTAACATTCTGTGTCATTTACATGTAGTTTACAACTGCATCCTGTCTGCTCAATATCCTTATTGCTCCAGAGGCAAGTTTTACAGCTTTGATTTCTTCCCCACTGAATTTGGGCTCAGGTACAAACTATCTACAATAAAATGGAAAACATTTTAAATGTAAATTCAATGGGTTTGACACTAGGTAAACACCACCCTAATTACCACAATATTTTCCATCACAAAAGTTCCCGGTGCTCCTTTCCAGTCACAGATGTCCATGTTCCTGATTTCTGTCCCTAGAGCTTAATTTTATCTGCAGTAGAACTGCATTTAAATAGAGTCACATAGTTCATACTCCTTTCTGACTTCTTTGCTCAACATATTGTTTTGAGACATATTGTTGACACGTATCAACACGTATTTCTTTGATAACTAAGTGATAGTCCCTAAGTATATCATGATTTGTTTACTCATTTTAATCTGATGAGCATTTGGGTCAGTCTCAGTTTTTTCTATGCACATTGTAGTCTTTTTTGTGGATATATGCTTTCACTTCTCTTAGGTGAACACCTAGGAGTTAAATTACCAGCTCATAAGTAGTTATATGTTTAACTTGATAAGAAGTTACCACACTGTTTTCCCAAGCAGAAATGTATGAACTATTTACTTACACTCCAAAAATGTATGAACTATTTACTGTTCCATTTTCTTGTCAATAGGTAGTGTTCTCAGCTTTTCTGTACTTATTTTATTTTTCTGCCATTCTAATGAGGATAAAGTAGGATCTCATCATTTTAATTTGCATTTCCTTGTTGATGAATGACGCTGAGCATCTTTTTCTGTGTTCCTGGGTCTCACATCTTTGTGATTTGTTCATTTCAGTTGTTTGGGTATTTTTTTTTTCTTTTACAGTTCTTTGTCTTTTTTATTAGAGACTTATAAGAGTTCTTTAAGTAGTCTGAGTCCTTTAACAGAGATACAAATTGTGAATATTCCCTCTCAATCATGACTCGCCTTTCATTTTCTTAGTGCTACCTAAAAAAATGAAAGATTTAAATTTTTATAGAGTCTCATTTATTAATTTTTTTTTATGGTTTAGTGCTTTTTTATATCCTAAGAAATCCTCACATATCCAACATTGGGAACATATTCTGTTTTCCTCTGGAAGCTTTATGGCTTCAGTTTTATATCGAGGTGTATGATCTATCCTGAATTGCTTCTTCAACTTCTCCCCTTCTTCTGGTAATAGATCTTTGCAGAGAACAAGTGCTCTATAAACACTGCTGATTCACTTATAAATGCCCCACAGGTTAAGAGAAATGTATTTTGAAAGCCTGTTGGAGGGTCATTTGCTCAGCCTCAGGGACACTGTGGATGGAAAACCTACTGACAGGAATAAAGTCATGGCTGCAGCCCAAAGGAGCAAACTGGAAACATCTGTTCAGAACTGTTGCTATGGCCCTGTCTTATGATAAGCTTTTGACTAGGACAGGGATCATCCACAGTTTGTATTTCTACACAAGTTAACCGTTTAATCCAGAACAGGGGGGAAAAAAAGGCAAACACTGTGCTCACAACATCTTTTCTTCTTGGTACACACATCACAACAATTACCATGTCATTAGTGTAGACTGAATTCTCTTTAATGAGTTAGGCTCCAGAAAAACACTCAATGATTCACAGCAGTTCTACTGAAAACTGACTCTACAGTGAGTAATAAATGTTAAAAAAAAAAAAAAAATTACTCTTAGGGGACATATTTTCTATAGCCTTAAACATTCTCATTGTTTTGTAGGATTTAGATGACTTTTTAAAATGTTTTACTAATACTTTACCTCAAAAACCTGTCAACTCAAAAAATAAAGACAAGTGTTCCTGCTATTCACATAAAGTCTATTTGAGGTTTTACTAAGAAAATGAAGAATTAAGAATAGTAAAAGTATTCTTTACCATGTAATTGGAGCTTGGGGAAATTAATAAAGTAACTAGGATCACAGAGCATTTCATAAGTACTTCGTAATGCAGTTGATCTAGGTTGCCATTTTCCTCTCCAGGGGATCCTCCCAATCCAGGGACTGAACCCATGTCTCTCGTGTCTCCTTCACTGGCAGGCAGATTCTTTACCATTAGCACCACCTGGGAATCTTAGGCTATGCTAAGTCACTTCAGTCATGTCCGACTCTGTGTGACCCCATAGACGGCAGCCCACCAGGCTCCCCCTTCCCTGGGATTCTCCAGGCAAGAACACTGGAGTGGGTTGCCATTTCCTTCTCCAATGCATGAAAGTGAAAAGTGAAAGTGAAGTCGCTCAGTCGTGTCCGACTCTTAGCGACCCCATGGATTGCAGCCTAACATGCTCCTCCATCCATGGGATTTTCCAAGCAAGAGTACTGGAGTAGGGTGCCATTGCCTTCTCCAAATCTTAACAGGGAATCTTAACAGCTTCCTTAATAGTTGTGAACCAAAATACACTCTTTGTTTAGCAAGGCTCATTTCTTATTACTCTGCTTTAGCTTAAGTTTCCACACTGCAACTGAGGAAATGCCATAGGAAAACTACATCTAAACAAAAACTTAGGCACTCATTCGTAGCTTGCAAGTTTTCTATTTTTAATGATTGTTCAGCTTCACAAGCTAACAGCTCTTGGAAATAATCAACAGTAGTTACTTATAATTTAGGTTGAAAAGAAGAGAAGAGTGCCATATAAACCTGGTGTTCTTTCTTTTTAAAGAGAAAAGAAGGGTTTGTATCTAGATACTTGAATTTGGTTAAGTTTCATATTTAAATTCCTTTTCTCATCAAGCAGTTCAATTACCATTATTTCCTTAATAGCACTCCATTATTTTTTATGCCTTCCTAAGTGTACAATCCTTTCTACAGCCGAAGGTCAAAAAGAATAAAGGTAGCACATATACACACACACAAACTCCCGGTAAGAGATATTGTCTTAAGTCATATATTAATATTCCCTGAAACACTTAACAGTTCCAATAATAGTCAAAATAAACTTTTCATGTAAAGAATGTAAGAAACTCTAATATGCAAAAAATACAGTCTAGAATGGGCTTTCCTGATAGCTAGATCCGCTGGAGAAGGATAGGCTACCCATTCCACTATTCTTGGGCTTCCCTTATAGCTCAGCTGGTAAAGAATCTGCCTGCAATGCAGGAGACCCAGGTTTGATCCCTGGGTTGGGAAGATCCCCTGAAAAAGGGAAAGGCTACCCACTCCAGTATTCTGGCCTGGAGAATTCCATGGACTGTATAGTCCATGGGGTTGCAAAGAACGGACATGACTGAGCGACTTTCACTTTCACTTTCAGTCTAGAATGAGCTGCCCACATCATTTAATTAGAACAGTTCTCTTGTACTTCACAGCATTGATAGAACTCACCGTCAGCCATGAAGTAAATCCTAGCTTTCCCCAAGTGAAAGTGAAAGTCGCTCAGTCAGGTCCGATTCTTTGCGACCCCATAGACTACACAGTCTACGGAATTCTCCAAGCCATAATACTGGAGTGGGTAGCCGTTCCCTTCTCCAGCAGATCTTCCAGAACCAGGAATTGAACTGGGATCTCCTGTATTGCAGGCAGATTCTTTACCAGCCAAGCTACCAGGGGAGCCCAGCTTTCCCCAAAATCCCTATTAAATCACACTGAAAGGACCCCACGAGAGGCTAGGTTGATTCAGTGAGGAAGGAGTTTATAAAAATGACAGAACCTTAGGGAACTCCCTGGTGGTCCAGTGGTTAGGAATCTGTGCTCTCACTGTCCGTGTTTGATCTCTGGTCTGGAAACTAAGATCCCACAAGCTGCAAGGCATGGCCAACTGGCCATGAGAATGCCACTTTCTGGCTGAGAGGTCACTTCTTCCTCACAAATGTCACATCTACAGCAACTTTTTGTTCTGATTTGTACCTTTCTCCTTACCAGACACGCAACTGCCCCTGTTTACAGACTTCGTTTTCCCCTGTGCCAACCCACCAAGTCTTAAAGCTTTTCTCCTATGGCTGGAGTTCCTTTCCACTGATTTGTACATGTCACTTACTTATTCACTCCTTCATTTACTTCGAAGAGCTAGACCACAAAAGAATATTCGAGGAAAAGCATATGCAGCACCCCCATCTCATAGACCTGAGATAAATATGGCAGTCAAAAATGCACACACACACACACACACCGCCGCAAATAAGGGACTGAACTATTTATACAAGTGCTTTTGTGCAAAGATAGCTGTATCCAGAGTCTAGGCAACCTGTGTTTGATGCTAAGTTCATTCACTCAACAACTAACTGCTTTCCATTTGGGTGGGTACTGTGAATATGAGCCAAGAAACTTCTGTTTGGAATTTCCAGATATATTCAATGATAAGCTCAAATACTTTACAAGTTTGTTTACATTTTTACTTTGATGAGTTCATGTTCTCATTGTAATGGAGGATTTTAAAAGACTTGGAAATTGAGGGCATGCAGGAAAATCAAAAGATTTAACAGAAATCAGATGAGCCTTCCCCAAATGCACAGTGCCAGGAGCAACCGGTAGCATAAAACTTCCATAGCAATGTTGGCAATGTTGTACCACAAACAGAAGCACTCTGGAGAAAGGAGGAACTGAAAAAAGACAAAGGAAGGTGGCAGCAAAGCCAACGGCACCTGTGGACACAGCCCAGCAAAGCCTAGGCCAATGGCTCACGAACCCCTGTAATTAAGTTTAAGGCACAGACATCAATCAAACATCTCCTTGGATCAGAACTAGGCAGAATCATCGAGAACAGGCCACCCGTGCCTTTGTCTGCCACCTTCAATTCTCAGGGATACAAGACCCTCCCTGTTCCAAGTCCTCTCATCATCCCCTGAAAAGGGAAGAGACATCTCAACATCAGAAGTGTTCTGATACTGTTTTATTCATGAGGCGCATCTCACTCAAACAAAGTCTTATAGGGAACACTCATACACTAGACAGATGGAAACAGAAAGGCTCTTAATGAGGTTGAAGCAGAACTCCAGCTCCCCTGAAATGCCCTGGAGCCCAGCCCAGAAACAAAGAAAAAGCCTGAAACCACTGCTCTGACCTCTCTTTAGAGACAGGAATGATCTTGGATGAGCCAGCCATATACTTCCTACACCCCCAGAGAGAAGGCAGCATGAATATACTGTAAGATTGTCATCACTAATGTGAGGGGGGAGGAAGGGCAGGAAGGGAAGCACTCTGCAAGTGGGCATTTGAGAAAACGAGAATAGAGAGTCAAAACCACTTTCATGACACAAGATATAAACACAAGAGTAAAATCAAAAAGCCAAGGACAGTTATCAAAGGTGAGAAATCAAGCCATGGTATTTCTGCTTTTTGAAAATTTCTCAGAAACCATTACAAGCCTATGCTCTGAAAAATAAACTGAAAGACAGTTTTTCTGAACTCGCTGAAAGGTTACATGCTCTGCTCTTTGTTGCTGTCATCGATATTCAGACTAAAGCTTCAAAATACAATATCATACATGAAATTCTACAAGCATCTCTGCTTCCTTAATTCCTTCATTAGTTCAACCAGAATTTATTGAGTACTTCTATTGTGCCAGGTGCTGGCAACAGAGTCGTTAATATTACAAAGTGCTTGACTTCAGGAGCTCATAGTCCTGGGGAAGGAACCAACAAATAGAACGGGCTGGGGCAGCACAGGACCTAATGGGGCGTGCCCTGTGGATGAAGTGACCAGGCATGGTCACAGTGAGGATGGAGGAACCAGAACAGGAGACCTGAACAAAGTGAGGAAGACACTGGGAGGAAGAGCATCTGCAAAGGTTTCAAGGTGGGCCTGACATGTTGAAGGGGGAGGACAAGGAGGAGGAGGAGCAGAGGCGGCAAGAAGGCTGATGCAGCTGCAACAGAAGGAGTGAGTCTGAGAGCACAGGAAGCACAGTGAGACCTGGGCAAAGACCAGCCAGGTCAGAGAGGGCCTCGCAGGCCACAAGCAAATCTCAATCAAAATCTCTCCCAGTGGGTGCCACCAAAGGCGTGCCCTGATGGGATGTGGGCTCTTGCAGTTGGCCACAGAAGAGACTGTGGGGGCTGGAGGGAGAAGGTGTGAAATAGAAGGCAGGAGAGGAGCCTTCCCAGCACTGATCATGACCAAGAGAAGTTTTTATACACACAAACTAAACTGAAGTATAAGGAGGAACAATTTCAGGCAAAAGGCATTTCATGGAATATAAATAAGCAACCTCTCCAGGCTGGCTTATGTGCACTTTCTACAATTACACGCCAGCTTGTGAGTTTAGGTTTGAGTTTCTGAGAGGCGGGCCATAAGAAGTTTTCAATAAAGGCTCTTAGGCAGTTTCCTCTTTCTTATCTGAGAGAACTCATTCCCACTGCCCTCAATTTTTCAATTTATAGGACTGGATGTCCAATAATTATTTAGTTTTACGCTAAATGAGCACAAATTCTGCCTGATACCCCATTGAACAAGTGTTTATAAAACAATGGAGATAATTACAGCAGTGGTACTGAGACCAATCTCAAAACATGACCTTCAAAGTTTTCAGGGGAATGTTGGAGGAGCAGGGAGTAAGAGTATGGGGTATTCATAATGATGGAAAAATATGAAATAATCCAAATAACCTTTAATGATTCTCTCCTTCAATGGGATGATGTGCAACTATTCAAAAGAGAAATGAGCTTTAAGAACTGACAGGGGGGGTCCAGAACCTGGACGTCCACTGGTTAAGACTTCACCTTTCAATGCAGGGAGCGTGGGTTCAATTCCTGGTCAGCAAGCTAAGATCCCACATGCCTTGTGGCCAAAAAACCAAAACATAAAACAGAAGCAATGTTGTAACAAAATCAATCAAGACTTTAAAAATGGTCCACATCAAAAAAAAAAAAATCTTAAAAAAAAAAAAAAAAAAACTGACATGGAAAAGCCATGGAGACATACTGCTAAGTGGGTGGGGAGCAATGGTAAGAGATAGCAACCTATCTGCTTTTCCAGGATTTAATAACTGCTCACATTTATTGAGGAGAAGGAAATGGCAACCCACTCCAGTATTCTTGCCTAGAGAATCCTGTGGACAGAGGAGAATGGTGGGCTGCTGTCCATAGGGTCGCACAGAGTCGGACACGACTAAAGCGACTTAGCATGCAGGCATGCACGCACATTTGTTGAGGGCTTTCCACTCTTTCAATATCACACTGATGCTTCATGAGTAATGAGTGTTATCTCACTGAATTCTTATAACAATCCTATGGGATACAGAGAGGTAGGGGTGTGGATGGGTATGTGTGGGTGAGTGGGTGTGTGACCAATGGCTAATCCGAGTTCAACTCTTTGGGATCCTATGGACTGCAGCACGCCAGGCTTTTTCTGTCCTTCACTATCTCTGGACAGTGATATTCATGTCCACTGAGTTGGTTATGGGATCTAACCATCTCTTCCCTGTGTTGCCCCCTCCTATTTGTGCCCATCTTCCCATCATCAGGGCAGGCAGTGGTGGCTCAGAGGTTAAAGCGTCTGCCCACAATGCGGGAGACCTGGATTCGATCCCTGGGTCCGTAAGATCCTCTGGAGAAGGAAATGGCAACCCACTCCAGTATTCTTGCTTGGAGAATACCATGGACAGAGGAGCCTGGTGGGCTATAGTCCACGGGGTCGCAAAGAGTTGGACACAACTGGGAGACTTCACTTTCACTTCCCACCATCAGAGTCTTTTCCAATGAGTCAACTCTTTGCATGAGGTGGCCAAAGTACTGGAGTTTCAGCTTTAGCATCATTCCTTCCAAAGAACACCCAGGGATGATCTCCTTTAGAATGGACTGGTTGGATCTCCTTGCAGTCCAAGGGACTCTCAAGAGTCTTCTCCAGCACCACAAACCAAAAGCATCACTTCTTCAGCTCTCAGTCTTTTTATGGTCTAACTCTCACATTCATACATGACAAAACCATATATATGACTATATGGACCTCTGTCAGCAAAGTGATGTCTTTGCTTTTTAATATCTAGTTTTGTACCTCAATTTCCTGGCTTCAGTCATCATCTCCAGTGATTTTAGAGCCCAAGAAAATAAAATCCATCACGGCTTCCACTTTTCCCCTTCTATTTGCCATGATGAGTTAAGTATTTTAGCCAGACTTAAAGAGCTGCTAAGTGAGGGATTTGATTCCAGGAATTTCAACCCTGCAGCCTGAGTTTTTAACCTCTACATTACTCATCTCTCAGAGACAAGTCCTTATTCACTAAATGTATTAGATAAATTTGCTCCTGGATTCTTTCTTTTAAATAACATTACAGGAAAAAATGTTAGTGTTCTGGGAAATAATTTTAGGGAAAATTATTATTAATTTTAAGGATGAAACATCCAAAGTTCATGACATTGTAGAAAGTCAGTATGACCCAAATTGGGGTTACCTTCAAGATCAAGTACAAGGCAACTTTACAAATAAATGTTATTTAAAGGCTCAGTAACCTATAGTAATTCTGTCAGCCCTCATTATATTAGTAATCTGTGAACACTACATTTGTACTTTTCCTTCTAAGTCCAGCTGTTTGTGAATGTTCAGCAAAGGGGATGTCATGGTACCCAGTTTAAAATTAAACAGACATCCACCATTTTAGGATAAGTTGAAAGATATCCATCAGCAGACATTCTTTCAACAGTTCCACATGTTGATTACAAAGGAATAAGAGATATTTCAAGGTGAGGCTGATGATCAGCCTAATTACTAAAGGGTACAAAGCATAGGATCTGTGTACACTCCTGAGTCATTGATCCATCTCTGCACAAACCTGATCCACACAGAAACATCCTAGTTCTCAATGCTCAACCCCAAGACATTCCCCTAAAGGGGTCTCCTCTCCTCTCCTCCTCCTGCACCACCACCACCACCATCCAACAGTGATTCATAGTAGTGTTTCTTATTATCCTAGAAGACCAGAAGAGGGTACATGTTTGAGACAGAGAATAAATGTCTCAAATTCGCAACTCAAATCTTTACCAGCTGTGTGACCTCTAGCAAGCTGCTTAACCACTCTGACCTTTACTGTCCTTGATATATTGGGGTAAAATAACACAACTTACTCATCTATCAGCTATCAGGTTTTAATGAGTTACTATAAATATCAATAACCTCAGATATGCAGATGACACCACCCTTATGGCAGAAAGTGAAGAGGAACTAAAAAGCCTCTTGATGAAGGTGAAAGCGGAGAGTGAAAAAGTTGGCTTAAAGCTCAACATTCAGAAAACGAAGATCATGGCATCCAGTCCCACCACTTCATGGGAAATAGATGAGGAAACAGTGGAAACAGTGTCAGACTTTATTTTTCTGGGCTCCAAAATCACTACAGATGGTGACTGCAGCCATGAAATTAAAAGACGCTTACTCCTTGGAAGGAAAGTTATGACCAACCTAGATAGCATATTCAAAAGCAGAGACATTACTTCGCCAACAAAGGTTCGTCTAGCCAAGGCTATGGTTTTTCCTGTGGTCATGTATGGATGTGAGAGTTGGACTGTGAAGAAGGTTGAGCGCTGAAGAATTGATGCTTTTGAACTGTGGTGTTGGAGAAGATTCTTGAGAGTCCCTTGGACTGCAAGGAGATCCAACCAGTCCATTCTGAAGGAGATCAGCCCTGGGATTTCTTTGGAAGGAATGATGCTAAAGCTGAAACTCCAGTACTTTGGCCACCTCATGAGAAGGGTTGACTCATTGAAAAAGACTCTGATGCTGGGAGGGATTGGGGGCAAGAGGAGAAGGGGACGACAGAGGATGAGATGGCTGGATGGCATCACTGACTCGATGGACATGAGTCTGAGTGAACTCCGGGAGTTGGTGATGGACAGGGAGGCCTGGCGTGCTGCGATTCATGGGGTCGCAAAGAGTCGGACACTACTGAGTGACTGATCTGATCTGATCTGATCTGATAAATAGGGTATTTAAACACAACAGTATCTGGAATGTTATAAAATTTCAACAAATGTTCAACAATTATTACTACTATTTTATTAAACTCATGCATAACTAGGAAGCATAAAGTCACTGAGTGACTATTCCTGTACTTTTCATTTTTACCATTTACAGAAAAATAACTGGTTACCCAAGGATACAATTCTCTGTCATCTTTTAACCCTTTTATTATTCATCCATATTTGTAATTTCCTCATGCATTCCTTAGAAATGTTTACAACTTTGTTTTAGTAAATGCAATTCACTAAAAAATTAAAGCAAATTAATAAAAAAAAAAAGTATGTTGTTTAAAGTAAAGGGAATTCATTCAAGTTTCCGCCTAACCTCCTGGCTGGGTGGGAGCCCACCAGATACTACAACCAGTCTGTAGCTGAGTGAGCACTGAGTCAGGACCACCCACCTTGACATTCACCACAGGGCCCAGGTTAATTCCTGGAGAAAATAAAAACCACCAATGGTGTGCAACTTACTCTAATAATTCTTATAGGATTTATTCTGAAAACTAGAGTACTTAGTTTATATCAAAGGACTGAATAAGGGCTTCCCCCAAGCGCTATATTATATAAAATATCAGATCAGATCAGATCAGTCACTCAGTCGTGTCCGACTCTTTGCGACCCCATGAATCGCAGCATGCCAGGCCCCCCTGTCCATCACCAACTCCCGGAGTTCACTCAGACTCACGTCCATCGAGTCAGTGATGCCATCCAGCCATCTCATCCTCTGCCGTCCCCTTCTCCTCTTGCCCCCAATCCCTCCCAGCATCAGAGTCTTTTCCAATGAGTCAACTCTTCTCATGAGGTGGCCAAAGTACTGGAGTTTCAGCTTTAGCATCATTCCTTCCAAAGAAATCCCAGGGCTGATCTCCTTCAGAATGGACTGGTTGGATCTCCTTGCAGTCCAAGGGACTCTCAAGAATCTTCTCCAACACCACAGTTCAAAAGCATCAATTCTTCAGCGCTCAACCTTCTTCACAGTCCAACTCTCACATCCATACATGACCACAGGAAAAACCATAGCCTTGGCTAGACGAACCTTTGTTGGCGAAGTAATGTCTCTGCTTTTGAATATGCTATCTAGGTTGGTCATAACTTTCCTTCCAAGGAGTAAGCGTCTTTTAATTTCATGGCTGCAGTCACCATCTGTAGTGATTTTGGAGCCCAGAAAAATAAAGTCTGACACTGTTTCCACTGTTTCCTCATCTATTTCCCATGAAGTGGTGGGACTGGATGCCATGATCTTCGTTTTCTGAATGTTGAGCTTTAAGCCAACTTTTTCACTCTCCGCTTTCACTGTCATCAAGAGGCTTTTTAGTTCCTCTTCACTTTCTGCCATAAGGGTGGTGTCATCTGCATATCTGAGGTTATTGATATTTCTCCCGGCAATCTTGATTCCAGCTTGTGTTTCTTCCAGTCCAGCGTTTCTCATGATGTACTCTACATATAAGTTAAATAAACAGGGTGACAATATACAGCCTTGACTAACTCCTTTTCCTATTTGGAACCAGTCTGTTGTTCCATGTTCAGTTCTAACTGTTGCTTCCTGACCTGCATACAGATTTCTCAAGAGGAAGGTCAGGTGGTCTGGTATTCCCATCTCTTGAAGAATTTTCCACAGTTTATTGTGATCCACACAGTCAAAGGCTTTGGCATAGTCAATAAAGCAGAAATAGATGTTTTTCTGGAACTCTCTTGCTTTTTCCATGATCCAGCGGATGTTGGCAATTTGATCTCTGGTTACTCTGCCTTTTCTAAAACCAGCTTGAACATCATGAAGTTCACGGTTCACATATTGCTGAAGCCTGGCTTGGAGAATTTTGAGCATTACTTTACTAGTGTGTGAGATGAGTGCAATTGTACGGTAGTTTGAGCATTCTTTGGCATTGCCTTTCTTTGGGATTGGATGTGCATTTTTCTAGCTTTCATCAAATTCTGAGAGGTCTTCATGACCTAAAGCTGCTACACATTGTCAATTTAGTAGTAATTCTCAAACCTGAACACACTTTAAGAAGTTTGAGAGTCACTATTAAATGACTAATAGTAATCAGCTACACCCATCAATACAGTGAGGACTCACTGTATCCCCAGCAGTAAGATGAATGCTGCTGCTGCTAAGTCGCTTCAGTCGTGTCCGACTCTGTGCGACCCCATAGACAGTTGACCCCAAACTAGAAAACGTCCTGAGCTCCCTACTTCAGACTACAGATCTGGAACATTTATCACATAACCAAAGAAGGTGGGGAGGCTGGGGAATTTGGCTCCAAATAACTTAGAGTTAAAATGTTGAATTACAGAAGGGAGAGAACAGGATGGATTAGCAGAGAGACATCATGAAGGAATCAGAATTAGAACAGAGAATAAACACAGCACAGAGAGAATGCACTGGGGATAAACTGTAAGCCAGGACTCTTTAAACTTTTGTTTGGAAAAGCTACAAGCTCTTTTAAGTAGTTTATGAAAGAATCCTCCTGAAGACTAGCACAGAGTACTTATACACAGTTGATGGTCAACAAATGGACTCATCAATGCCAATCCTACATCAGAGCAGCATTCACTACAAAGAGAGACAAGGTAGCACCTGTCTTGAGGCTCATTTTAAGGTTTTAGGTAAGACCTGGGCTTTCAAAAGATTTGGAGACTTCGAAATTTCTATTCTGACTCTCAACAGCGTGCCTACCATGGGGCAAACACATGTCCCATATGCCCATGACAGAACCAATTCACTCCTGCAGCCCCACTCTAATTGTAATTAACACCCTCTTTTGCTCTCAAAGGAGAAGGCAATGGCAACCTACTCCAGTACTCTTGCCTGGAAAATCCCATGGATGGTGGACCCCCATGGGGTCGCTAAGAGTCGGACACGACTGAGCGACTTCACTTTCACTTTTCACTTTCATGCACTGGAGAAGGAAATGACAACCCACTCCAGTGTTCTTGCCTGGAGAATCCCAGGGACAGGGGAGCCTGGTGGGCTGCCGTCTATGGGGTCGCACAGAGTCGGACATGACTGAAGCGACTTAGCAGCAGCAGCATCAGCAGTTGCTCTCAAAAGAGCCCCAGTTGGCATACTAAATTCTGAGATCACCCTATTCAAACCTGTTTTGGTTAAGCCTTTGGTAAGTGAAATCTCTTCTGAAGTATTTCCTGGAGCAAGGAACCTCAGATCAAAAAGTTTCTCTTCAATCTTAAAGCTAAGATGAAAAATACCTTACAGTTCAAAAGGAGATATTCACAGCATGTCACAGAGAGCATCGTTCTCAAAGTAACTATGCAGCCTCTGTCTACAGCACCAGTAATCAAATGCAAACACACAGAGCTCAAGGCTTCAGGTGAACCTTTGTTTTTCTTGCCATTCCATTCTAAAGCATTACCAAATGCTTTTTACAAGGGTGGGGGCGGGGGGATTGTAAGTTTGATTAATAATAATAAATAATTATATACATAGTATAAATATATACATAGTACTTATCAGAATTAGAGAAATTATCTTAAGCAAAAAAAAAAAAAATGACTCACTTTAAGAAAAACATACACATGCACACACCAAATAAAAACATAAAAGAGGAAGGCACTGTCATTCAAAGAAAAGGCAAATATTTTGGTGCCTATGTTACTATTGACTCCGTGGGGCTCCATAGCCCATGCATGTCCCCAAAGTGTGGATAACTGTCCGGGCTCCATGGCCCTCTCTGTGATCTAGGCCCATCTCGGAAATGCCTGAGGTGCTTATGGACATTGCAGCTATGACACAAGGGGGACATGTTCAAACATAGCAAGAATGTGAAGTTACTAGATAGTCCTGGTTTAAGACAAGCTGTTTCAGTTTTAAACACTCTAGCCCCCAAAGACATCTGACCCAGAAAGTACCTCACATTGTCCCAGGAAGGGCCAAGGAGCTTGTGGTAAAGAGGTAAACCCCTACCTCTTGGTCCAGTGCACAAACTCGGACCTACTGACCGCACACCAATGCAATCAGGTTTGGTAAGGAAGGAAACCCGGCTTGAATTAATTGGTTATCTCACTGGAGTTTTGTGTGTCCTGATATTTTAACTCCCCAGAGAGACCAGATCCAATTAGCAACCATCCCTTTGTTACCTCTTATCCCCATCTCAGCTTCTAAATGTCAATTCAGTGGTCTCAAATTACTAAAATCTATGAAGCCCACAGCTGCAACCTGTGTGATAGACTTATTCTAGAACAAAAGTGTTTCACAAAATTCTCTAGAATGGCAGTTTTCAAACTGCGTTTCTTAGATACAGGAGATCACAGATGTAGCTTGGTGGGCAACCAGTAGAGACTGAGTAGTCAGGACAACTCCTCGCTGCATCCCCATCTGCATCCAAAGCTGCACTCTCACCTGTTTAAATGGAACCACTAGAGTTTCATTTAAGATTTCAGTAGGAAAAAAAAAATGGATTCTACTGCTCTGCCCCTCAAAACAAAACCAGACATACACACCATACACACAAACCCCATTTTAGAACATGTTGCCAGAACCAGGGTCTGAATAAACATTTTAAAACGATACTACAACTGCCTGAAAAAGTCTGAAAATTTTAAGGAGGACTGAAAAATTTAAGGAGCAAAGGATCTTAGATAATCTTTCACACAAATCACTCATTAAAACTAAGGAATTCAATGAGCACGTAAGCCTGTAAGTAAAAAGCATATCCTTACAATAACATCTCCATCCCCACTTCCTGCCACGTTTGTTCACACCTTCCCCCAAAGTTCCCCAAACCTTACCACTGACACGAAGTGCTGAGATTCTATTTGCACAACCTCTAAGTGATGGTGCATCTATAGCACACAGGTGGATGCTCCAAGAATCAAAATGCTAAACCTGTTTCTAAGATATGCCTACTGAAGGGCATGGCGGGAGGAACAGAATACAATTTTTATCAACATCAGCAGCAGCAGCAGCAGCATCTTGACTTGGAGAAATCAACAGAAATAACACTAACATTTATTAGTTCTACTTGGTGCCACAAACTGTGTGCATTCCATGTGCACTATTTCACCTAATGCACACAGCAACTCAATCAGGGAGGCAACATTATCAGCACCATTTCCCAGGTGACAAAGGCCAAGGCTAGAGAAGAACACCCACCTCCAGAGCACCATCACACCTTCCCCACCCTGCAGCAGGCAGAGGCACAGAGCTGCCCTCAGGATTCTAAAAGGGCCCAAGCTCATCAGCCTTTGATGCTAAATTTAAAGTGAACCCAGGTACAAAGGAAAAAAATCTGCACATTCCTCGGGGTGTGTCACAAATCTGGTGATTCAACATTGACTCTAAAAGTAGCTTAGATAGTGCCAGTTCTCCTGCTGCCAGGGGTACCTTGGAATTTGACCTAGGGCCAGTCCCAGACTACACTTCATTAATCACCTGGGTTTCCTTCCTTTTCCAAAATGACATTAAGAAATCTTCTTTACCTGGTTTCTATGTGGCACTCATACTGGAACATACTAAAATTTTCTTATGTCGGCAGTAAGACAACAAAGAAAGTAGTGAAATTATATTAGAAATAAAAAGTGTGAGGGTCTGGAATATTTGATTATGCCTCTGAGCTAGCTACTAGGTAGCTTCCAGATCTTTCTAATCTATCACAAATAAGTAGTGTATGAACTCGATTTTGTGCTTCTGAATGAATCTGAATCACAAAGATTGGCCTAGGGATATCTCAACACCATAATGACCCACACATTGGAAGAATATGTTTACTGAGTCTGCACTTTCACTATTAATAAAAAATAGAGCTCCGTGCCATAAAAATTGAACTTAAAGCCAAAACATACTGATTCTTATGTTGTCTTCAAACAAAATTTCAAAAATGAGTTTAAAAAAAATAGTGGGGAAGGAAGAAGTAAATATGAATTACCATTCAAATGTCATCAAATGTAGAGGAAACCTGTAATACAAAAATTTGTGAGAACCTCATCTACACCAAATGGTGCAAAGACACTTAGCAGATAGTCTGAACATAGGCCAGAGGAAAATTATAATAAAATACAGATCCGTAAGTACTATATTTAAAGTGTCATTTCAAAATCATGTTTTCTCCAAGCAATCATTAACTTTGACAGATAAGAAATGCATTTCAAGTTTTTTAAAATTCTCCATTGGGGAATAATACTTATGACAGGCAACATTCATTCTGCTCTTCTATGTGCTTGACAGTCATATAATGCTGTTGTTCAGTCACTCAGTCATGTCCAACTCTTTGTGATCCCACGGACTGCAGCACGCCAGGCTTCCCTGTCCTTCACTATGCCCCAGAGTTTGCTCAAACTCATGTCCATTGAGTTGATGATGCCATCCAACCATCTCAATCTCTGTCACCCCCTTCTCCTCCTGCCTTCAATCTATCCCAGCATCAGGGTTTTTTCCAATGGGTCAGTTCTTCACATCAGGTGGCCAAAGTACTGGAGCTTCAGTTTCAGCAAAAGTTGTTT
Source organism: Bubalus bubalis (assembly GCF_019923935.1). Lineage (NCBI taxonomy): Eukaryota > Metazoa > Chordata > Mammalia > Artiodactyla > Bovidae > Bubalus > Bubalus bubalis. The sequence continues at coordinate 161,865,620 of NC_059157.1, forward strand.
CAATGAGTAGTCAGGGTTGATTTCCTTTAGGATTGACTGCTTTGATCTCCTTGCTGTCCAAGGGACTCTCAAGAGTCTTCTCCAGCACCACAGTTTGAAAGTATCAGTTTTTCGGTACTCAGCCTTCTTTATGGTCACAGACTATGCTGAGTTAAATATTACCACTGCTTTTGCAGGGATCATCCCAAGAAAGAGACTGCTGAGACACAGAGAGGTTAAGTAATGTGCTAAAGGATCCACAGCCAGGATAGCCTGAGCCAGTCTTATGAGGGCAATTACTCTGGAGATCTCCCTCTCAATTAATCAAACATAATGCCTCATATCCTCTCGACCACACGTGAAGAAATGTCACAAATGCCTAAAAGATAAATACGCAGAGGTAAGATCCTATAAATATTTAGACTAACTAAAACACACCAACTGGCGTTCAGTAAAACAAGGACTAAATTGAAGTTGTAAAATTACAGCTACAGAGAAAGACTGTACATGAGGATGCCTGCCAGGCAAGATCACTTAGAAACCATCCCAAATGACTGTGAGAAAACTTGACAGATTGAAAATGTTGACAAGCTCTCATAATCGTTTCCTTTTTAAAACCACACCATCTCTTTTATTTCAGAAGCAGCTGCATCATGGTGCTGCTTTTTTTGTTTTGTCTTTTGAAACAAAAGGCTTCCAACAGGGCGATAATAAACATCTGAACTACACACAAATAGCACATACTTCATACATAGAGTTGATAAGTGATATTTGGTTTGGTAAATGGCAAGAGATTATTGAGCAAACTCAAACATTGTTTTTCCCTGCAATGGCCCATTTAAAAAAAAAATAATAATAATAATAATAAGTCTCTGTCATTTCCCACAAAACACCAGAATAAATTAACAACCAGTCAGCTGAACTAAAATAATATTTACAATATATCCTGTTTGTACGAGGTTTTGCTCTCCTTGCCTAAGGAAAGATAAATGTTTCCTGCCTTTACTATGATTTCGCTTCATCTCCTAGGCCTTTAATAACAGAAACTCATCTAGACATTGCTAAATAACGCTATCTGCACAGTAAGCTTTGGCCTTTCCTGCAGGGGCAGTAGGTCAATGTGATTTCTGGCAATGGAGAGGTACTTTTAGACCACACGGTTTGTCTACATTAGGAACGAACAGTAGAACCGTAACAGCTTCTGGAGTTGGATACAGTCAAGAAAGAGGAAGCACGCTCCATCCACACTCTGTGGAGACGGAGTGAAAGGAGGGATGGAACGAGGGGTAAGAAAGAGGCTGGATGCCAGGCTTCCTCACCTAGGAGTCCAGGGAAATGAAAACACTGAAGTACTCCATCAGATGTGCCATCTTTAAAGGCTTCCAGGTTCCTGCATATTGCTCATTCCCTTTTGAAATTATGTTTACAGTTTTGAAGCATTTCTCTCAGAATTAAGTATGGCTAAGTTATAAAAAGGGGCTTCCCAGGTGGCTTCATGGTAAAGAATCCCTCTGCCAAAGCAAGAGATGCAGGAGATGTAGGCTTGATCCCTGGGTCAGGAAGATGCCCTGGAGAAGCAAAAGGCAAGCCACTCCTGTATTCTTGCCTGGGAAATCTAATGGACAGAGGAGCCTGGTGGGGTCCATGGGATTGCAAAGAGTTGGACATGACTGAACATGCACAAACACATGCACACAAGTTATAAATGAGTTTTCCCATAACGATGGTTACTGAGCCAAAGATCTGTTCAAAAGTGGATCTTTCCATAAAAATCAATGTTTATTAAAACTTCAAAGCATAGCACTTTGTACCTCCCATATACTCAATGATAACACAGCTTCAAGAAAATTATGAGGCAACAATTAGCCTTTGCTCATATTAATAAGAGCCCCTACCATTCACTGGCTACTTACTTTGGTTGAGAACAGCAATTAAGAAAATACACATTATTTCATTTAAACTTTCAAACAACTTGAATGCGGTAGGTGACACTAGGGGAAACAGGGATGTAAAGAGATGACGTAACTAGTCCACCGTCCCCAGGTTGATAAGAGGCAGAGCTTACTTTTGTACCCCAAGTTGACTCTGTTATATAGGATTAAGTCTAAAGAAATACAGATTAATCTCATCCTGACCCTTTCTCCACGATAGAGTAGACAGATTTGCTCGTGTTTATGGTTTTGTTTTTTCCTCCCTTCACTTTGTGCTGGATGAAACTCTAGCCAAAGATGGCCAGAGGTTTCATGTCAGGGGCAGACTCTAACAGATTGTTCAAGATCCCCTAGAGAAGGACTGAAGGCTCCAGGAAAACGGGCTGTGATGAGTCTGCAAAAGGCACACGGCAGCACAGAGGTGCTGCTTACAGCCCACATATTTCTGCTTAGCAACAATCAACTGCCATGGACTTTCTCTTTCCTGGATGCTCATTACTGAGAGACCCTCACTTTTTTTAACTATGACAAAAGTTTAGGTAGACATTTAAGTCACACTCTCACACTATGAGGGTTATCAATTAGCATGAATCCTCAACTTAAGATTTTTTTACAAACTAATGAAAGCCATCGAGTTCCTCTCACATCCCCATTATTCAGCTGTTAGCTCTCTTTGCAGATTGATTATCTCTCCCAACAATCTCATCAACTCCATAAGACAATCCCCAGCCTGCCTATTTATGACTCAGATGCTTTTACCTTTTAAGTGATTGTCTGTATTTTTAAATGAATAAAATTAAGGGCCTTGCTTATCAAGTATAATATAAGGCTTCTGGAGAAGCTGCTGCTGCTGCTAAGTCACTTCAGTCGTGTCCGACTCTGTGTGACCCCATAGACGGCAGCCCACCAGGCTCCCCCGTCCCTGGGATTCTCCAGGCAAGAACACTGGAGTGGGTTGTCATTTCCTTCTCCAGTGCATGAAGGTGAATAGTGAAAGTGAAGTCGCTCAGTCGTGTCCGACTCTTAGCGACCCCATGGACTGCAGCCTACCAGGCTCCTCCATCCATGGGATTTTCCAGGCAAGAGTACTGGAGTGGGGTGCCATTGCCTTCTCCGTCTGGAGAAACTACAAAAGGCAAAGGATCAGAATCTGATTTAGGCTTTTGGTGGCAGGTAACTAGGAAGAATGAAAAACACAGTTCTGGAAGTATTTATATATTGTGAATGGGACTTTTTCAAGATAGCAATTATTGCCAAGCTGCCAAAAGCAAAATTCTAAAACGAATAAGCTGGAAGGGCTCTTCAGTGAAATATATCAGAAAACAATGAAAAACAAGGATGTGTCAACAACACACATTTTCTCTGCCTGTTGAGGTAAAATACTGAGAAGTATCTATCCAGTAAAAGTTGTATTACGTAAACATACACCTGGACTTTATGTGTTTCTCTAAATGCAGCTGCTGGCAAAAGGACTTTCAGGCTTATTCATATGCATATGGTTAAGAACTGGACTAACTTTGGTTTGGCTCAGATTGTAACATTAATGTGATAACAAGAGCTAACATTTATAGAGCTTGTTTACATATTGTAACTAATTCTAAGTGGGAAAATGGGCAGCCTGGATGCACAGGGAAGCTTGCTTACATTAGGCAAAAGGGCAGTCTCTCCGGGTGATAGAGACAGCTGGGGAATTATGATCCCTTTTAATGTAAGCGATGAGCCTCAGTTATAAACAATACTGCCATGGTTTTAATTATTTGAATAAAGGTTATTGATTTATCAAAAAAAAAAAATAGACATAATTATCTAGGTGAAGAGAAGCATGGAGAATAAAGGAACTGGATCTTCATCTTCCACATCAACAGACACGCATGGAAGACAAGAACTTTCCGTTACAACAGGAACATAGGGATTGATTCCCCAAAGTAGTAGCTAAAAAAGTGATTGAGGGAGCCACTGGGGCACACAAAAAGAGCAAGATTTTTTTATAAGTTTTATAACATTGATTAAAGTACATAAATGCATAACTCCAACAAAAAAAAAACTTTTTAATTAGCTTAATTTGAATTACCAACAAAAAGAGTTCAAAATTAAAACGATGTTTATATTTCTTAGACTAGGAAAACAAAGAAGGGAATACAGTAGAGGTCCTGATTCATTTACAATCATGTCCTTGTCTCTGAAAGATCTTGCCTTCTCATTGAGATGGAGTCTTAGGAGAGAGGGTGCCCAAGAATTGCAAACAGGTAAGGTGCCAAGCCAAGGAAACCAACCTGGCCATGTGGGATGAGAGAGGACACAGAAAAATACCATGCCCTCCAGCCCAACAGGCCAGGTGAATGCATGAATGACAGACAGGGAGCATCAACAAAAGACTCTCCTTTACCGAGGAGAGGGCCATTACTATCAGCAATTGAGTAGAAGGTTATATACACTGTCAGGAGTGGCCTAATCAAAACTCAGATTAAGCACCATAGGGATAACCATTCATTCATTTTTAGGGGGAAGATAAGGAAAAGCTCCGCAGGTGGTGGAGTCTGGCCTGTGTTTTAAGAAATGCACAAGAGGTCAACAGGTAGAGATGGAAGGAAGGGGCCAATCCAGCAAACCTGAACAAAGTCAGTGGTGGAAGAAGAGATGATGTGTTTGGAAAAGGGACACAGTCACAGCCAGGCAACTTTAGGGAGTGTGTGGGGAGGGGTGGGTGCCTCCTGGGACAGAGAGTTATTTCAACGGTTACTGGGACAGTGCAAAACTACAGACACAATCAATTAAAATACTGTAAAAGGGTGTGTGCCTCTTAAATTATCTAGCGTATAGGACATCCTCCTAGTTTAAACTGTTCTTTTCACACTGGACACACTTAAATCCCAGACACTGACATTTATCTCATTGTTCAGGGATACCGTCATACCTCCAGGTTTCCCCAAGTGCTCACCTTTGCTCTTCCCTTATAATTTCCCAAAAGTGTGGAATTCTTAAGACTCAGAGATTTTAGTTTCATCTACCTCCGGTTCTCCCTTCAGCTTACAAAACAGAACCATTATAAAGGTACAAGTTCCTTTAAAAAAGAAATTGCCCCCCTTTGGCATTCTCATGTAGCTCTTGTTAGCTTTAACACTGCAATCATTATTTAATCCCATAAAACTGAACCAGCTTTGATGTGCACAGCCCCAAGTACTGGTTTTGGTTATTAAAAAAAAAATACGCTCTTGGCTCAAGGTTTCATTGTAACTGAGCTAGTTCTAGCAGTTACTGGATGACAAACAAACAAACCTATTCCTGCATGTCAAACTGAGTATTTTAAAAAGTCAGTTTATTTTTATATCATGGATCTCAAGCCTTCAAAAATAAAAGCGAACACATTAACTTTTACTCTGGCCTTTATCAATGCTTAGAAGTCTCCTTTATGAAACATACCAAACATTGTTAAGTAAAACTTGGAAGGAAAGAACAGATTCCCAGAGGAAGGGTGGCCAAACTGTGTCTGAACCTGGGTTCCCACAGGTCTGAGAAATACTCAGGAGAATCAAACTGAGACAAGTTTACTCAACAGCCATGCAGTTACTTTAATTAAAAGATTAAACTCATAAAATCTGTAATTTCAAAGTCATTCTACTTAGAGGAAAGATAAATATTTGATTTTTAAGGCGATGCCATGTCAGTGCAAATCAGATATAATAAATAGAGCAGATGGTACACAGATATAATAAAATTTCAGACATGAGTTATCATCTCCGCTTTTCAAAACAACAAAAGAAATTTGAAGACTTTTTTTTTAATGGAGAAAAGAAAAAAAGTGAAATTCAAAAATACTGTTCAGCATTTGTTTTTCAAGGAGTCACTACAGAGTGAGCTCCCAGCCCTAAGCAGTGGGAGTGGCACCCCCAGCTCCATCCCCAGAACTACACTTAGCTTCTCAGCATGAAGCTGTGAACTGGGTCTGGGAGCATCTCTGCTTTATTTCAATTCATGTGCATCCATTAGAAAGATCTACTTCTACTCCATTAGCAAAACAACTACTTCTGCTTAGTTGACTACTCCAAAGCCTTTGACTGGGTGGATAAGAACAAACAGTGGGAAATTCTTTAAGAGATGCAAACACCAGACCACCTTACCTGTCTCCTGAGAAACCTGTATGCAGGTCATGAAGCAAGGCTTAGAACCAGACATGGAATAACAAACTGGTTCAAAATTGGGAAAGGAGTACGTCACCCTGCTTATTTAATTTATATGCAGAGTACATCATGCAAAATGCCAGGCTAGATGAAGAACAATCTGGAATCAAGATTGACTGCCGAGAGAAATATCGATAATCTCAGATATGCAGATGACATCACCCTTATGGTGAAGAGGAACTAAAGAGCCTCTTGATGAAGGTGAAAGAGGAGAGTGAAAAAGCTGGCTTAAAACTCAACATTCAAAAAATAAAGATCATGACATCTGTTCCCATCATTTCATGAGAGATAGATGGGGAAACAATGACAGACTTGATTTTTGGGGCTCCAAAATCACTGCAGATGGTGACTGCAGCCATGAAATTAAAAGACGCTTGCTCCTCGGAAGAAAAGCTATGACAAACCTAGACAGCATATTAAAAAGCAGAGACATTACTTGGCTAACAAAGGTCCATAAAATGAAAGCTATGGCTTTCCCCAGTAGTAGTGTATGGATGTGAGAGTTGGACGATAAAGAAAGCTGAGCGCTGAAGAATTGATGCTTTTGACCTGTGGTGTTGGAGAAGACTCTTCAGAGTCCCTTGGACTGCAAGGAGATCAAGTGAAGTGAAGTGAAGTCACTCAGTTGTGTCTGACTCTTTGAGACCCTGTGGACTGTAGCCCACCAGGCTCCTCTGTCCATGGGATTTTCCAGGCAAGAATAACTGGAATGGGTTGCCATTTCCTTCTCCAGGAGATCTTCCCAACCCAGGGACTGAACCCGGGTCATTGTAGGCAGATGCTTTACTGTCTGAGCCACCAGGGAAGTCCCAAGGAGATCAACCCAGTCATACAGCACCAGGTCTGACGGATTAAACACCATGAACTTATCAGTGATAAGGAGCCACAAAAAGGACACAGGCATGCTAGGATTTTAGAAAGATCCTACTTATGGGTGACTACACGGCAGCTATTATGAGTGGGGAAAAGACTGGAGGCAGGGTGTACAGGCCAAAAATGACCTTGAGTTTGGTGAGAATCATAGATAAGAAATATTTAGGTATTAAAAAAAAACAGATTTTGGTGATTGACTGGATAGTTATGAGACAGTGAAGCAGAATTTAATGTTTTATAGCGCTTGAGTGATCCATGGACAACAGTACCAAATAAAAGGGACTTAAGGTCAACTGGGGCTTTCAGAGTTTTTGTTTCATTTTGATAATGATAATATACATATCTGATGATGAGCATGCTGTCTAAGGACAAAGGGAAAAGAAACTGGTAAAGTAAGTAAAGCTGATAATCTCAGTCCAAAATTGGCTAAGTCTGAAGTAGACAGAGTATGGGAGATCCAGGCTATTCCTTCAGGGAGACGTTTCATGACTGCATTAAACCAGAGGACTATGTAAGAAAAGTAAAGGATCCCTGGCAACAATCTGTTAAATAAGGCTACAATCCAGAAATTAGCCATCTGGGCTTCTCAGGTGGCACTAGTGGTAAAAAATAAATAAACAAACAAATAAAAATTTAAAAAATCTGCCTGCCAATGCAGGAGACACAAGAGAGTTGGGTTCAATCCCTGAGTTGGGAAGATGGTTGGAGGAGGCCATGACAACCCACTCCAGTATTCTTGCCTGGAGAATCCCATGGACAGAGAAGCCTTTGTGAGCCCTGGGGTCACAAAGAGTCGGACACGACTTAAGTGACTTAGCATTCACTAGCACTCAGAAATTAGAGACAAAGAGGGTGCTCACTTGAAGAAAAATTAGGAGGCCCAACAGCACCAAGTCCAGGTTGGGAATGTGGAAGCCTAATACCTGGAGTAGAACGGGCACCAGCAGGCATCATGTTCCCGCCCCCCAAAACGGGGTGAGGCTAGAGAGGAAAATCACTCAGGCTCAAAGGAGACAGCTTTGAGGTCCTTTCAATCTCTCATCTCATTTGATAATGATCTTGCCCTTTGCTGGTCAAGACACTCCAGTAAGCACACACTTACAGAGTCTCCCCACTCCTTCCCCCAGCACCGAAAATGGGAAATGTTCTTGTCTGATTTACTCTCAAATATTTTCTCAGCTTTCCAACACTTTTCAAGGAGTTAGTGAGGCCATGTGAATTACAACTTGGAAATACGTCCCAATAAATACAGAAGCTATTCTTACAACAGCCTCACAGCCAAAGGTCACAGCCAGGCATGGGAAAGATCCTGCCTCCTCCTGCTAGCTGAAGCGCTCACTTACCAGGTCAGTTGCACTCGCTCACGTTCACTCTTGCTCAATGGCCCTCACTCTCTTTGTCTCTGCATCTGTCTGTCCATCTCTCTCTTAGTACCCAGTTTCATACTGGTTACTGTTTGGTCGAGCCTGGATCACTTGTCACCCTAAACACAAATCAGACTGAACTCACACAAGCACAGAGGAGAGAGCTGGGCTCCAGAGAGGACTGGACATCTGTGGTACTTGACGTTCAAGTCCCTGGCGAGATGTCAACATTTCATAGAGCACTTTAAATGTTTTGTTTGAGCGCTAATGCAGCATTCTTCACTGGTCAACAGCAGGAGTCCAGGCAGAAAGCAAAGCAGATTTCCCTCAACATCAGATGTTACACCCAGTGGCTGAGCCAGTCTTGCCTTCCGAAACCACACGAGACTAGATAAACTGGTAAGTAAAAAAGTCCATTCAAGGCAGAGTGTATTTAAAGGATATTTGTAGTGCCACTGTAAAATGGCCCTTTTGTGCTTATCATGTCCTAGATTCCTTTTTATAATAGACAGAGTGACAGATTTACAGGTGAGATTTTACTTCTCCAGGTTCAAAGACTAAACTAAGTCCAATTAATTTTTCTCTGTAAATGTTCTTTTTAATTGCATGAAGCAGGGTTTTCTTTCATGACCTTATGCACAGGCTTTCGTAAACTCCTGTTTGAGAAACTTTATCTTATTGCTTGTAAAATATAAGACAATGTTGTGTGTATCTGGATAGTGAGTTAAAATCAGTTTTGGAAATGGTAAAGAGCACAAATACAGCTGGGTTATGATGTAATCCTTAAAGCTGAGGGAATCCAGTAAAGAACTAAAATACTGCAGGAGAAAAAAACAGGTTTGGTGTATGAGCACAAAAGGCCACAACCTCACTAAAAACTGACACCAAACATGAAATACTTCATGCAAGCAAGCATTTTAAGTCTTCTCTGAAGCGCTAAATGCGTGGGCTACCTGTGTGGATTTAACGGTGAGTCCCATTTGATTTTCAAAGGAAAGAAATGGGAATTTTAAGAGCCTCAGTTGCTGTTTTAGCTTTTACTATATGTCTCAGAAGTTGTTGTATTTTTTTTTAATGGAGTGTTTATTATAAACTCTCATACATGAAATATTTTCTACTTTGAAACTCCTCACATTAATAATAATTTACATTCCCCAGAGAGTATTAAAAGTGTTACACAGAATCCCTCAAAATAATTCAAATATTTTACTAATGACTTCCTTTCTAAAGAAACTGAATTGCATAGATTCTTTCCTCACAACATCTGTTATTTGCTTTTCGGTATGAATTTCTCACACAAATTTCCTTTTATTTATTTTTCCTCTTTAATTCAATAAAGGATGAAAAAATTATTTTTAATGGAGGATAACTACTTCACAATATTGTATTTGTTTCTGCTATACAACAATTTGAATTAGTTATATGTATATACGTAACCCTCCTTCTTGCGCCTCCCTCCCACTGCCTCCATTCCACCATCTAAGCTGTAACAGAGCACTGAGCCAAGAGCCCTGTTACACAGCAGCTTCCCACTAGCCATTTTACACATTAGTGTATATATATGTCAATGCTGTTCTCTTGATCTGTCCCACCCTCTCCTTTCCCTGCTGTGTCCCCAAGTCCATTCTCCATCTACGTCTCTACTTCTTTCCTGCAAAAAGGTCATCACTACCAGTTTTTCTAGATTCTATATATATGAGTTAATGTATTCTATTTGTTTTCTCTTTCTGACTTTCGTCTGCACGACAGACTCTAAGTACATCCACCTCACTACAACTGACTCAATTTCATTTCTTTTTTATAGCTAAGTAATATCCCATTGTACGTATGTACCATTTCTTCTTTACCCTTCCATCTGTTAATCAACATCTAGGTTTCTTCCATGTCCTGGCTATTATAAAACCTACTTCAGTGAACATTGGGATATGTGTATCTTTATGAATTATGGTTTTCTCAGGGTATCTGTCCAGTAGTGAGTTTGCTGTTTCTGATGGTAGCTTTATTCCTAGTTTTCTCACTAGGAATACTCTTCATACCTTTTTAACTAGGAACACTCTTTAACTAGGAATATCCACCATACTCTTCTCCCTAGTGGTTGCATCAATTTACATTCCCACCAACAATCCAGGGGAGTTCCCTTTTCTACACATCCTCTCTAGCATTTATTGTTTGTAGACTTTTTGATGATGGCCATTCTGATCTGAGTGAGGTGATATCTCATTGTAGCTTTGATTTGATTTCCCCTAAGATCATGGCATCTGGTCCCACCACTTCATGGGAAATAGATGGGGAAAGAGTGGAAACAGTGTCAGACTTTATTTGGGGGGGCTCCAAAATCACTGCAGATGGTGACTGCAGCCATGAAATTAAAAGACGCTTACTCCTTGGAAGGAAAGTTATGACCAACCTAGATAGCATATTCAAAAGCAGAGACATTACTTTGCCAACAAAGGTCCGTCTGGTCAAGGCTATGGTTTTTCCAGTAGTCATGTATGGATGTGAGAGTTGGACTGTGAAGAAGGCTGAGCACCGAAGAATTGATGCTTTTGAACTCTGGTGTTGGAGAAGACTCTTGAGAGTCCCTTGGACTGCAAGGAGATCCAACCAGTCCATTCTAGAGGAGATCAGCCCTGGGTGTTCTTTGGAAGGAATGATGCTAAAGCTGAAACTCCTGTACTTTGGCCACCTCATGCAAAGAGTTGACTCATTGGAAAAGACTCTGATGCTGGGAGGGATTGGGGGCAGGAGGAAAAGGGGATGACAGAGGATGAGATGGCTGGATGGCATCACCGACTCGATGGACATGAGTTTGAGTGAACTCCAGGAGTTGGTGATGGACAGGGAGGCCTGGTGTGCTGCAATTCATGGGGTCGCAAAGAGTCGGACATGACTGAGCAACTGAACTGAACTGAGCAGTGAGTGATGGTGAGCATCCTTTCATGTGTTTATTGGCCACCTATATGTCTTCTTCCGAGAAATGTCTGTTTAGGTCTTCCACTTATATTTTGATTGGGTTGTCTGTTTTCTGTTATTGAGCTGCATGAGCTGCTTGCACATTTTGGAGATTAATCCTTGGTTAGTTGCTTCATTTGCAATTATTTTCTCCCATTCTGAAGATTGTCTTTTCATTTTATGGTTCCCTTTGCTATGCAAAAGCTTTTAAGCTTAATTAGGTCCCATTTGTTTATTTTTTGTTTTATTTCCATTACTTTAGGAGGTAGGTCAAAGAGGCTCTTGCTGCCATTTATGTTCAGAGAGTGTTCTGCCTATGTTTTCCTCTAGGAGTTTTAGAGTTTCTGATCTTACATGTAAGTTTTTAGTCCACTTTGAGTTTCTTTTTGTGTATGGTGTTAGGAAAAGTGTTCTAATTTCATTGTTTTAGATGTAGCTGTCCAGTTTTCCAAGCACCACTTACTGAAGAGACCGTCTTTTCTCCACTGTATATTCTTGCCTCCTCTGTCAAAGATAAGGTGCCCACAGATGTATGTGTTTTTCTCTGGGCTTTCTATTTTGCACCATTTATCTATATTTCTGTTTTTGTGCCAGTACCATACTGTCCTGATGACTGTAGCTCTGTAGTAGAGTCTGAAGCCAAGAAGATTAATTCCTCCAGCTCCATTTTACTTTCTCAAGATTGCTCTGGCTAGTCAAGGTCTTTGTTGTTTCAATCCAAACTGTAAAATTTTTTGTTCTAGTTCTGTGAAAGATGCCACTGGTAATATGATAGGGATTGCACTGAATATGTAGAGTGCTTTAGGTAGCACAGTCATCTTCACAGTATTGATTCTTCCAATCCAAGAATATATCTCTCCATCTGTTTGTGTCATCTTTGATTTCTCTCATCAGCGTCTTATAGTTTTCTGCATACAGATTCTTTTGTTTCCTTAGGTAGGTTTATTCCTAGATTTTTTTTTCTTTGATGCAGTGGTGAATGGGATTGTTTCCTTAATTTCTCTGACTTTTCTGTTATAACAAGGCAAGGTATTTCTGTGTATTAATTTTGCATCCTGCAACTTGATTAAATTCGTTGATAAGCTCTAATAATTTTCTGGTGGCATCTTTAGGGTTTTCTATGTATAGTATCATGTCATCTACAAGCAGTGATTGCTTTACTTCTTCTTTTCCAATCTGGATTCCTTAAATTTTTCTTCTCTGGTTGCCATGGCTAGGACCTCCAAAACTATGCTGAATAACAGTGATGAGAGTAGGCATCCTTGTCTTGTTTCTGATCTTAAGAGGAAATGCTTTGTTTCTCACCATTGAAAATAATGTTTGTTGCAGGCTTGCTATACATGGCCTTTATTATATTGAGGTAGGTTCCTTCTATGCCACTTATCAGAGACTTTTTTAAATAGATGTTGAGAACTATCAAAAGCTTTGTCTGCATCTATCGAGATTACTGTATCGTTTTTAATCTTTCAATTAGTTAATATGGTGTATCACATGGATCAATTTGCATAAACTGAAGAATCCTTGCATCCCTGGATAAACCCCACTTGACCATAGTGTATGATCCTTTCAATATGTTGTTGTATTGTGTGTGCTAATATTTTGTTGAAGATTTTTGCATCTATGTTCAGTGACACTGGCCTGTAATTGTCTCTTTCTGTGATATTTTTGTCTGGTTTTGCTATCAAGGTGATGGTGGCCACATTGAATGAGTTGCTAATCTGCCCCTATTCCCACATGTACTTGCCTCCAGTGTCCACGGCTGCCAGAGTTAAGAGCATTTTCTGTTGTGGGAACACACTGTCCTTTCATATAATCTACAGACACAGTCTACCTAGTTGACCTTGTGGATTTAATCTGCAGCTTGTGCAGGTGATGGAAAGGATTTTGATGCTCTTCCTCAGTCATTCCGCCCCTGGAGCTCAATTGTGATTTTATCTACACGTGGGCCACCCACAGGAGCCTGCTCCTGAGGCTGCCCTAGAAGACCTGAGTCTGCCCTAACCTCTACACGTGGGCCACCCACAGGAGCCTGCTCCTGAGTCTGCCCCAGTGAGGACCAAACACAGAGGTGGCATGGCTGCTTGGATCCTGGGGGCCCTGGAAGCACAGGTGCACAGGGAGGCCGGAAGCCATGGGTTCAAGGGATACAGCTCTGTTAGGAGCTTTTTCTAGCCTCCAGCAGCAGGCACACAGGAGGCAACCGTGGGTGGTCCTTCTCTATTGCTGGGCTGCTGTGGGGGGAGAGGTCACAGTGGTGGCTCCAGCCCTTGCGAGTGGCTAGGCAACAGTGCCCTGCTTCCAATGCCGTCAACATTTCCTCCAAAGGCATCCCCTGTTGCGGACTTCCTTCCTCCCGTTCCCTCAGACCATCTCCCTACAATCAATAGCAGTCCTCACCGTAGGATTGCTCTCCAATCCCCACGCTCCAGCTCGAGCCCCTGTGTGCACTGGTGGACGTGAGTCCAGCCCGGGGTACACAGGCCTGTGGCAGACTGTCCGTGTGGTTCCCACTCTATGCAGACTATCACAGATCAGCCGCTTCACTCTCCTCTGATTCTTCAAATGCTTCCCTTCTGTCCCAACCGATTTCCCTGGAATTCAGGAATCTCTCCCCTGCTTTAGCTCCCCAACCCCGGGGTGCAAGTCTGGTCCTCCTTGCTCTCCTCCTCCTTCTCACTTCTTTCATCCTGGGTAGTCATGTGTGGATTCGTATAGTCCTTTCTGGTGATCAAGGCTCCTAGTAGTATTCAGCCAGTGTTCTGTGAGAACTATTGCATCTCCAAGTGTTGTCCAGAGGTGTCTGTGGAGACAGATGCACTCCATTCCACCTGCTCCTCTGCCATCTTAGACCCAATTCCTAATGTCTTATAAGTTTTTATTTCCATCTTGATTGAGTCTTCTGATTTCTTCCTCTGAGATTTCACATAACACTATTAAATATCAAGCATTGGTACCATTTTAAGCTTAATTCGTGGATGGAAAGACCAAAGTATGTAACTTGTGAAACTTATTCTATTGCTTGTTTTTCTAGAAAGTTGGGTAGTAAATTCCATAGAATCTAAATTAATAATTTTAAAACTTAGTTCATTTTTAACATCCATTCCAGTTTATTTCCCAGTACCAAAAAAAAAAAAACCATCTTTTGCTAAGGAGCTCCATTTTCTGGTGAGATTGTAAGAATACTTCAAATGAAATAAGGCAGAGGTTTACAGCATATTTTGCCAATGACAATCAGTTTCTCCCTCTGCCATCAGAAACTTCAGAAATCACTAAATTTAGTACTTGCTGTAAGTTGTGACTTCCTTCTTCATAAATTACTCTTTAAAGGAGTCTTCCCTAATTCAGTTTTATATCTATCACTTCCCTGCCAATTTTCTCCACTTAAAGAAAGTATTCACAGGAGAAAATCTATCCACCTATACAGACCGTTAGACATAAAGGTAGATCTCACATTTAACACAATTAAAAAGAAGAGACTGGCATTTGCAACTAATTCCTCTTTCCTCCATTCGGGCCAACTGTCTGCATCAACTCATTCTGGGGAAAAATGCTCCATGGCCTTCAGCACTTCTTCAACAGAAAACATTTCACTGGCTACTAGGCAGCATTCACACGGTCACCAGATAGTTTGAGAAAGAAAATCCATAATAAAAGTTTAATTTGTAAAACATAACCAAGATCAAGGTTCATTGACTTTTGCTCCTATGCCCTTTTATGCAACTATATAGATTTTCACTGTTCATGCATAATTTTACTAAAGACTATTTTAAATAAATCTGCATTAACCATATGAAATTGACATTTTTTGCACATAAAATATAATCAAATATTAGCAATTGTATATGACTCGATCTAATAAAAAAGAAAACAGTGTTAGAAGGTAGCCCCAACAATCAAAGGGTGAGGGAAACATCACTAGTAACAACCTACATAATTCAAAATCACTGTGGATTTTGAATGCAGATAATTTGATAGTTACTGCAGCCATGAAAGTAAAGGGTGCTTGCTCCTTGGAAGGAAAGCTATGACAAACCTAGACAACATATTACAAAGCAGAGACGTTATTTTGCCGACAAAGGTCCATATAGTCAAAGCTATGGTTTTTCCAGTAGTTTTTCATGTATGGTTGTGAGAGCTGAACCATAAAGAAGGCTGAGCACCAAATAACTGATGCCTCTGAATTGTGGTGGTGGTGAAGACTCTTGAGAGTACCTTGGACTGCAAGGAAATCAAACCAGTCCATCCTAAAAGAAATCGTTGGAAAGACTGAATATTCTTTGGAAGGACTGATGCTGAAGATCCAATACTTTGGCCACCTGATGCGAACATTTAACTCACTGGAAAAGACCTTGATGCTGGGAAAGACTGAAGGCAAAAGGAGAAGAGGGCAACAGAGTTTGAGATGGTTAGATAGCATCACTGACTCAGTGGAATTGAGCATACTCTGGGAGACAGTGGTGGACAGAGGAGCCTGGCATGCTGCAGTTCATGGGATCACAAAGACTCAGACACAACTCTGCAACTGAATAACAAACAACAACACATAATTCCTATACACTAATGAGATTTAGGGACTTCCCTGGTGGCTCAGATGGTAAAGTGCCTGCCTACAATGCAAGAGATCCAGGTTCAGTCCCTGGGTCGGGAAGATCTCTGGAAGAAGGAAATGGCAACCCACTCCAGTATTCTTGCTTGGAAAATCTCATGGATGGAGGAACCTGGTAGGCTACAGTCCATGGGGTCACAAAGAGTCGGACACGACTGAGCGACTTCACTTTTACTGAGATTTAGGAATTCTAATTTGGAGAAGGCAATGGCACCCACTCCAGTACTCTTGCCTGGAAAATCCCATGGGCAGAGGAGCCTGGTAGGCTGTAGTCCATGGGGTCGCAAAGAGTTGGACACGACTGAGCAACTTCACTTTCACTTTTCACTCTCATGCACTGGAGAAGGAAATGGCAACCCGCTCCAGTGTTCTTGCCTGGAGAATCCCAGGGACAGGGGAGCCTTGTGGGCTGCCGTCTACGGGGTCGCACAGAGTCGGACACGACTGAAGCGACTTAGCAGCAGCAGGACTTCTAATTATCTGTACAAGTACTCCTCTGTTTTTAAAGCCTCTGCACAGATTCTGCTATCAAAAGTGGATATTTCCAGCAGCCAAATTACACTGGGAAAGAACTTCTATCATTGGCTCTGTTTTACTGATTAGGAAACTGGAGTCCAGAGAGCTTTGGTGATTCAAACAGGATAACACAGCTAATAAAGTCCAAGGGTTGAACTTAAAAGGAAAAAGTCAAAATGTCTTCAAATCAAATGCCCTGTCGCCTGCCCCATCCGGTCTCTGACCTAAGGAGATAAAAAGTCCAATAAGAACTGTGATTTATACACAAATAAAAGCTGGAGATGCAAGAGTATGTGGGACTGCTCTTCGCCTTAACTAGGTACTTACACAATAATGGCAATAATCACATTGTATAAAACAGTCAATATTATTGGGACTCAGGTTTTTAGAGAGGAAATTTTCCACCATTGAAAAAGCAGGGCACTTTTCAGACAAACAGCTGAATTTGAATCTACTGTGGGCTTGGGCTACATTTTGTTTTTTAGTTCCTTTGCCTCTGTGATCCACCTCCGCTCCATCACAATAAAGCTATCACCCCAAAGAACTACTAAGACAATAAAACAGGCCAGTCCCTGGTACCTTAGGAGCTACTCAATAAAAAGGGAGCTCCTCCCTCTTCCTTGCTAGTAACTTACTAAGTTAGAGGGATTCCTGTCAAGAGTAAAATCCCACAGGAAATTGCTTGAATTGATTCACACAGTCATCGGGCCAAGTAAGAAATCATAAAATAAGGGGAAATGAATACTTCTCCCAATTTATCTCCTATCATTCCAACAGAAAACTGGACACTGCGTCAGTATTTTAGTAGTAAGTACCTATCAACAGGTCCACTGGCCACTAACTGTAACCAGTTAGTGACCACTGTAAACAAGTAGACCAGTCCCTCCAGCCCAGATCAGCAGGTCTGACAGCTGTGGGGCATGGAGATCTGGGTCAGGGCCCATGAGCCCCACAGGTGATGGTCTTACACAGAAAGGGGTGGGAGGAACTAATGAAAGGTATTATTTGCTTAATTCATGTTTGATGGATGGATGGACAATCAAACAAATTAACAACCATATCAAAAAACTCAAAACAGAAGAAAAATGAAAGATATCTGATGAGCAGGAGTTATAATGATAGGCAGAAGTTATATACATTTTTCATTTAGTCACTCTCCATAAAGATCTGGTGTCTTCTTTTGTTTTGGGATTTACAGACAGTCCATATATGGGATGGATTAAGAGCTGACATAATAAAATAAGCAAACTAAACCCCCAAAAAAACCTTATTAGAAAATAGAGTAAAATATATTTTAGCCAAGAATTGTCAAACTTTGGTCTCAAGAGCCTTTGAACACTACTGAGAAGCCCAAAGCTTGTTGTTATACACAGCAATGTTTACTATATTAGAAATTTTAATTGTGAAATTCATAAAATATTTTTAATTTGTTTTAAAAATAGCATTAAATGTTAACATGAAAAATACATAAAAGTAATTATATTTCCCTAAAAGCTTTGTGAGGAAAATAGCATGATTCTACATTTTTGCTCATCTCTTTAACATCTGGCCTAAGACAGTTAAATTCTCACATCCACATCTGCATTGGATGAGTTTCAAAATGTAATTTTAGTTAAAGTGTACTGAAGAAAATCTAGTTTCACATAGATATATTCTAACAGGACAAGGAAGAAGTATTTTTGTAGCCTTCTGGATTTTCTTCTTTGGTGGTAGCGGTGGTGGTGGTGGTGTAGTCACTAAGTCGTGTCCGACTCTTGCGACCCCATGGACTGTAGCCCGCCAGGCTCCTGTCCATGGGGATTCTCCAGGCAAGAATACTGGATTGGGTTGCCATTTCCTTCTCCACCCTCTTTGGTACCACATCAAAACTCAAAAAAGCAGCAGTTTCTTAAAGGCTGTTTGCAAAGGAGAAACTAAATCCATATCAATGAACATTTTTGTTGCATTGAAAATCCTTTAGTATAATTTAGTCTTTGAAGAAATCTTTTACCACTGCTAAATTTTATATCATGTAATTGTTGGTCATTTGGAGAGATACATTCATCCAGAACTTTGAAGTATACTTTTCATTACACAGTATCAAAAAACAGTATTTATAGTGGCACTGATCTCATTCTAAGTACTGGAAAGTACTGCTATTTTTTTGCCTTGACTTGAAGGAGCATTCTATTCAATGTTGAGAAAATGTCCACCAAATACCCAAGTATGAACTGCTAGAGTTTGTGTATCCTTCTTTCCAGTAAAAATGGTGTTCCATGAAGAAAGCACCTAATTTAGCTCATAACTCACTCTCAAGTGTTGTTCCTCTAGATAACTATCATATATAGCAGAAGTGCTTTGTGAACTATTCTTATAATGCCACATGAAACATTTAAATATTTGTCAAAAGGACAATACCTATTACATCATCACAGTCATTCTAAAGTGAACTTAACTTTTTCTGTTTTGTAGGGTTGTTTTTTTTTTAAGATTTATTATTTTATTTTTGGGCTGCGCTGGGTCTTTGCACTGCACACAGGATGCCTGTGTGCAGGCCTCCTCCAGCTGCAGCGAGCAGGGGCTACTCTTCATTGGGGTGTGTGGGCTTCTCATTGTAGTGGCCTCTCTTGTTGCGGAGCGCAGGCTCTAGACACACAGGCTTCAGCAGTTGTGGCACGAGGGCTCAGTAGCTGCAGCTCCCAGCTCTAGAGCGCAGGCCCAATGGCTGTGGCACACAGGCTTAGGTGCTCCATGGAACGCAGGATCTTCCTTCCTAGATCAAGGAAGTTCCTTGCATTGCAAGGTGGATTCTTAACCACTAGACCTCCAAGGAAGCCCCATATGTTGTTGGCTTTTTTGTTTGTTTGTTTACTAAGGTTGCATGCCAGTAAGTTACAAAATGACTACAGGACACAATTGGGTACATGGCCTTCAAGTGTGCTGAGGTATCAGCAAGTTTGTTTTACACACTGCGGCTTTGGCACCATTAGTACATTTACTAATGTACACCATTAGTACATTACTAAATCTGAGAATAGGAAATGAGGATTGGCATCCACAGAGGATTTGCAATCACTTTGGGAAATTGTTTGACATCATTGTCTATAGTTTAACATTCATATACCTATGATTCAATAATTAAATACCTAGATTTATGCACACAAGAAGCTCTTTCACATGTTCATCCAAAGACATGAAGGATATATACCTTGGCATGGTTCAAAAGGGCAAAAGCCTGGAAACGTGCTGAACACAGGAAGCTAAATGGTCAGACACAGGAAGCTGAATGGTCAGAAAACAGGAAGCTGAATGGTCTGAATGGTCAGACAATGGAATGTTACAGTCACCAAAACAGATGATTTATAGCAACACTCAAGTAACATGGACAATGCGTGGTGTGATAATATTTAAACCACTCAATGATTACATATGTTTCCTAAAGATCACAATTTCATACACACACATAAGCATACAACACACTTTTAGGACTATACATACATGTAACAAAACATAATAAAACTAAACTGAGTAAATGAAAAAAATGAGGCTCAGGGTACATGGTGGCCAGAGAGACGGCATGTGGGAAGAAAGAAAATTCAGTTCCATGTATTAATAGCTTATTATTGTCAGTCTTGGCTTTTGTTTTGGTTAACAAGTTTGAAGGAAATTAATAATGTGATTAAGAATAATAAGATAAAAATTTTTACAGTCAATCTTGCATGAACCTTGCATCATAAGAATATGCCATAAACCAAAGACTATGGTTAATCCGATTTTATGCACCAATGATTTTAAAAGATATCTATACATTTTAACCTATTCAACACATAGAAAATATACAACTCTGAGGTCCTGAACAGACTCATCATTCAACAGTTGAGTCCTTTATTTGACCAAAGTTGTACAGATACAGTCATTCATAAATTCAGTAAATATCTAATGAACTTCTACTATATGCCTGGCACTAATTTAACAGTGAAGAAAAGAAGTAAGTTCTATTTTCATGAAGGCTACCTTTAAGAGGGTGGCACAGTAGGAAGAGGGAGGTGGAGGGATGATGGAAAAAATAAATTGAAAAGTAAGTATCACTTTAAATAACGAAGATGGCTCTGAAGAAAATAAAACATGTGAGAGGCTGGAGTGTGCTGGGTAGGTGCTCGGCTGTGTCAGGGGTCGTAAACCTACGGTAAGGCCCCACTGAGAAAGTGATGTGTTAACAGAGACCAATATGAGGCAACCACAGTAAGATGCTAGAGACAGACAACCACAGGCAGAGGTCAGGGCTCCGAGAACCTCTGCCCCATTGAGGTTCATCTTTATAGAGCTGAACTTCAGCATCGCCGTGGAGACAGTGTGAAGGCAAATCTACCTGGATATTCCTGCTCCTCCTATGCAGTTCCTGACAAACTCTGGTGGGTCACGTTTGTAGACCCTTGCCAATGCCTCTCCCCCTCTGCCCCCTCACCCTCAATTTACAAAGGAACAAAAGCTTTTCATGATTTATTTGAGACAGAGAAAAAACATGTATCTGCTCAGAGCTTTTCCTGACACTGGATGGCAGGCAAGGAAAAGCTCAAGGGAATAGCTGGGCAGTTAAGCTTTTGCTTTTCAATTTTTGTTCCACTCAACCAAAAAAATTAGAGTGAAATAATTTTTTTTATGACACATACTGGTTTACTTGTCAAAAGCAACAAATATCTGCAACCTTGCGTTCTCTACACCCCCACCCCATATGCACAAACTGCCTGCACTTTGCCACAAGCTGATCATGTCAGGGACGTTCAGGAGACAAAGTTTGCTGACACTTTTGCTGCTGCAGGCTGGGCAGATTCATATTATAGGTTAAAAAAAAAAAAAGCCACATAGCTGAAGAAGGGCCTCTGCTGTCCACAAGGAGAGCAATTGTGGGCCCTGGCTAAGGAATTCGGGGTAGTAATAATCCAAGTTATGCTGACATTACACCTGCCAGGCATCCCTCAGCCATCCACTGGGATGGGGGTAGGGGATGAAACCAAGGAAAAGAGCATACAGGTAAGATGCTACAGTCACTGAGGGCTTGAACGACCTGGGTTTCAATTGCAGGTGCTCTGGTTACCATCTCAGAACTCGCTCAAGCTACTAAGCTCCCTTACATAGCATTCTTCCTATGTAAAGTAAGGATGTCTTCAGTCATTCATCAGAAATTCATTCAACTCCTATTATGATCCATTTGCTGAGCTAGATGAAAATACGAAGCTCTCTCTCCATTCAGTGGAACACACAAGCTAATAAAGACAAGACTTTTCAACAAGAAACAATAGTCCATAGTCGTTACAGCTTTAGAATAACACTCTCAGTTCTACAACACACTTGTTCTTACACCTTGGATAAGTTATTCAAGCTCTCTAGACCTCAGTTTCCTCAACTGTAATATGGGATTTCTCTTATCAGGAGGATTTTTAAAAGCACAGCTGTAGTTCATTCATTTTCACTGCTACACAAAATTCCACTAAAATTTTAAACTCATTCTCCTGTCAAATCCTCCAGTTGCTATTTCTACACTTTGGCCAAGTAATAAGTAATGTTTCTATGAGCATCTTCTTGTATATCCTTGGAATGCTTCTGGAAGAGATTCTTCTAGAACATATACTTAGGAATTAAAATGCTCAGCTAAAGGGTGAATGAACGTTCATCTTTTCCAACTATTTCCAAGCCTTTTTCAAAGATTCCAATTCCTTTAGAAACAATAATACTGAGCTGGGGATAAAAAAGAAAAAAAAAGCCCTGTAAGACTACACAAACCATGAACCATGAACAATTTTTTAATGGAATCTATGTTCATATAGATTTAAATCAAGATGGGAAATAAAAGACACAAAATTCAAGACAGAGTTCTCTCCCAGTGGAGAAAGGCACAGCCCAGGGGGAATGAGAAGGGAAAAGTTGGCATACCCAGTAAGGCTCTGGCTCTCAAGTCAATACTGTGTTCTTTTTGTGTGCTTTAGCTTCTTTGCATAAATTCTTTTCAAAATATCAAATATTCCACTGACAAGAATAAGACTCTTTACCGTTTGAGCCACAAGGGAATCCCTTGAAAAGAATAAGTATTTTTAAAAGCAGTTAGCATTGCCTGTATCTGATACATAGGTAAAGTTCCAAGTAACTGGCAATTATTGCTGTAAAATGTGAAGAGAGTAGAAACAGATGACAAGACTGTTTCTAGATGACAACCCAGGACTGCAGGAAATGGAGGTGCTCAGCAGAGAGCTGGGTGAGGAGGCTGCTCAGATACCAGAACCACAAGGACTCTGGGCTCTAAGAGGGCAGGATCCCCAATACCAAGAACACTGCCTCATAGAAGGTGCCAAAAGCATTATATGAGACATGAAGGGAAAAGTCTGTCTTACAGATGACAGTCTTAAACAATATTCTAAACAAAGATTACTTCGGCTTAGAAGAAGCGGGGAGAATGAGAAAAGATGGCCAGGAACAGAGTAAAAAACACCAATTTCAGGGCAGGCAGAGAAGCTCCCAAAGGTGACTGAGAAGAAAAGGTAAGGAAGGTAGAGATGTCTAAGAACTGCTCGCTTCCACCGCATCCCATCTGTTTGTTTTTCATGATACTAATTTATTTAGAGGTTCTGAGCTGGCTCTTTTATAGAATGATCATGCTCTGAATCTGTCCAATTGTTTATCCATGATCAGCTTTTTAACAAGTTATGTTGTATACATCTGAGTTATATTGGGGGCGGGGTGAATATCAAATTATTCCATTTTTGGTAAGTTGAATCATTCAGTGACTGTCAGATATCCCTACTGAAAAGGTATAATTTTTCCTTTGTTATTCTAAGTGATTTGAGAGTGATGCTTGTAGACTAGAACATCCTGTTCTCCTAGAAACTTTTGCTGACTTTTCACAAACCTTGAAGATTGTTGCCTGCATCCGTTATTATGCTGAGACTGCAAACTGGTTTCTTTCTATCATTCCTTCTACCTTTTCTAGTTGACTTTCTTCTGTGAAGACATTCTCTTGTCTTCATCCTCCCTTTTTTATCTATATTTTTAACAGTACTAGCAACTCTTGAATTTGGTTTGCTTTCAAAAGTGTTTTCATCTATTACTGTTATTGATATACAAATTGTAGAATTTAGAAGTGCCACCAAGTCAGCTCTCATGTCCTTTTGTTCCCTCCTTAACATTTCCTTGCTAGTCTGAGTACTCCCTTGCTTTTTGCCGGCAAGGTATCAACTCACTTTTCCCTGTGCCTAATTTGAAATCAGTCATTTCCCCAAGGAGGCTTGGTCCCTTTTAGTGGGCAGTGATACTCAGAAACAAGACAAGCTCATTGATATTGGGGCTCATTCTTTGCCACCTACAGAGGATTTCTACTTTTGTTATGTGAGGTTGGAAAAGGCTTGAGCAAGTTTATAGCTATGAGGGTGTCACAACTTCAAGAGAACTTCTGCAGGTTTATACCTTGAAAGAAAATAGTCTAAAGACAGAGACAGATCTTGAATACAAGAGAGGAAAGCAATAATGTATGGATAAAGATTAGAAGTCAGGGAAGGCTACATTAAAAAAAAAAAAAAAAAAAAAAACAGTATGGAGAAAATAAAACTGATCCTTGTCGAAGTAGGTCATGAACATGAAATGCAATTCATGGTACAGATGGAAAGGAACACTTCTAATTATCAGATTTTGTACAGTTCAGACAACTACATCTGAGGCAGTGATGAAATGGCAACTAATAGCTCCCACAGGGTACGGCAAGATGTAAGACAGCTCTCTCAAAACATGTAAGACTGATTCAAATTGAAATCCATATGAAAAGTGAAATAATCACTAATGGATTATTTAAAGAGGACATTTACATTCAACAATGGATCCCATTGGGAAGGGCCTAGAACTCAAGAAGAAAAGGTCTTCCATTCCATATGCACTCTGAGCACCATCTTTAAGCTGCATGAAAATGCATCTTTCACATTTAAGTCCTACTTATTTTCAAGTGAATTATAGTTGCTCCATTGTCATATATTGTGTTTAACAAAATACAAATTCATTTAAAGAATTTTCCCAATTCATAACAATACATTTATTGAACCAAAATTTACTGACTTCCTCTTACAGGCAGGAAGTACCTGAATTTTAGGCTTTAAAGTGTATAAGAATCACTTCTCTGTAGTATTTCTATTCCCACTTAAAAGTCCTGGATATTTATATTCTTTTCCTTTGGATATGTAAGCCTGAATCTTGAACAAACATAAAGGTGATTGATATTCATCTAAGACATGAAAGCAGTTGGTTTCTCAGAATTAAAAATCTGTTCCCCAGCCCCCTAGCAAAGGGGCATGTGTTAAGGCCGCCCTAAGCCCAAAGATCTGAAGATCTGAGTACAGCATGCCTGACTGAGAAACTCCATCTCAGTGAAGCAAAAAGAGGTCAGAGATTCATTTCCTTGCCTGGCCCCCAGGGAACAGAAACACATATTCCAAAACAATGCTGCAGAAGAACAGGCTGCAGGCAGAAGCAGGGGGGTGGCAGGAAGAGGGAGAGTCAGAAATCATGACATCTCCATTTAATTCCATAGAAGGAATCAGCCCCCCGAACTCTGGAGACAGGAGTTTCATAGCTTTACATCACTCTCATGGACTGCCAAGTAGGAGCATGAAATGCTTTGGACTTCACCCTTACTGCCTCAGAGTGAAGGGAAACCCTCACTTACTTAGATTGCCACTTCCCATTACTAGAACCGAGGGACCATAGAATGCACAGCCTTCCCCCAGCCACCCCTAGGCAAACACTGCTAGGCCAGACTCCCCGGAGAGGTGCGGAGCACTCGGAAAATGGATCTACAGTGTCTCGTGCAGCCCTGCATGAGCGCAGAAAAACCACCTCACATAGATGTGGGGAAGTAGGGCACATGTGGGGCCCGGCCCAGGGGAAGTCCTGGCCCACTCCGAGTCCCAGAGACTTCGGATCCAATTCTGCTGTCAGCTGAGTCACTCACTCTCTGAACCCCCACTGGTCCCTCTGAGTCACACAATGCCGGGCACCAGGTCTTACAGGAATAGAAACCCTACGCAGTAGCAACTACTACCTCTCCTTTTAGATGTAAACACAGAAACCAGGAGGCATTCTGCAGATAGGGCAGATTCTTTACCGTCTGAGCTACCCAGGAAGCCCCAAATAATTGACTACCACAGCTATTAAGAAATTGAGCCATATTTTTAACCAAGGTCCACTGTGTCCATTTAATCATTATGCTCCACTGCCTGCCCATTATTCCAATAGGACAGTAAAGAAAACCTACTTCACATTCCAAGACCTAAATATATGAATCACGTATTGCTGCTGAGTTACTCAATGCATAAAGTTTAGCATCAATTACAGAGTTGATTACATTCTATTCCTGTATCAAAATGGTAAGAAATATAACTATTATTAAGGGGCTACTTCATATCTTAAACCATGGGAGCTGCTGGCACCTAGTGGATAGAGTCTGGAGATGCAGCCTTCTATAATGCACCAGACCACTCACCCACAGAGAACTGCAACTCAAAAAAATGTTGACAGTACCAAGGATGAGAAATCCTGGGCAACCCCAAGACTATAGGTGAAAAATCCCCCCAAATCCATCCTGACAAACTAGATGCAGTTACTGACACAGAGGCTAGGGTCCGTGGTGGGGGGGCATTTTCATGGCCCCAGGAGGGCCTGTGCAGCACCTCACCTCTTCCCCCAGCTCCTAATTATCTGCCTGCATCACCCAAAGATGTGAAGACAGACCCAGGTTCAAGGAGATGCCACTCTTGCACATAGCTGCGAGTTTGGCTAAATGTAGTTTAAGGAAAGTGGTTGGAATTAAAAGTAAAAACTAAGTCTTCATGTTATCAGTCTACCTGTTATTACATGGAATCAAAGAACGGCTATTTGTGGCAGAAACTCACAGATGTTTAGTCTTCGTGATTTTGAGAGTCTGTAAACAGGAGGGCCCAGGAAGGAGGCCTGAAGGTGTAAGGACAGAGCTGAGCTTATGCTTTGGTGGAAGAGGAAGTTCTGAGGTGTCTGCAATTCAGCCCTTGAAGAACATGCAGGTGCTTCCAATGTGAGAATGAATTAGCACTGCTCGTCAATTAAAGGTCTGTAAGACCCTGATGCTGGGAAAGATTGAAGGCAGGAGGAGATGAGGACAACAGAGGATGAGATGGTTGGATGGCATCACCGATGTGATGGACATGAGTTTGAGTAGGCTCTGGAAGCTGGTGATGGACAGGTAAGCCTGGAGTGCTGCAGTCCATGGGACTGCAAAGAGTCAGACACGACTGAGTGACTGAACTGAACTGATAGTCAAAGCTATGGTTTTTCCAGTAGTCCTGTATAGATCTGAGAGTGGGACCATAAAGAAGACTGAGCACCGAAGAATTGATGCTTCTGAACTGTGGTGATGGAGAAGACTATTGAGAGTCCCTTGGACAGCACGGAGGTCAAAACAGTCAATCCTAAGGGAAATCAACCCTGAAAACTCATTGAAAGGACTATGCAGAAGCTCCAGTACTTTGGCCACCTGATGCAAACGCTGACTCATTGGAAAAGGTCCTGATGCTGAGAAAGACTAAAGGCAAAAGGAGAAGGCAGCGGCAGAAGATAAGATAGTTGGATAGCATCACTGATTGATTTTATGGACGTGAATTTGGGCAAACTCTGGGATATAGTGAAGGACAGGGAAGCCTGGAGTGCTGCAGTCCATGGGGTTGCAAAAAGTTGGACACAACTTAGTGACTGAACAACAAACAACTCAGAGACAACAACATCTGCCCACTTACAAGTAAAAGCACATTTCTCGCTGGCGTACATTCTGACCGAAGATGAAGTCAATGGGCCATGGTGGCCAGGAGTTTGAGGAATCAAGTTAGACCTCATGCCCATATATAGAGAAAACTGGCTGGAAGGGAGAAACAGCAACAACCTCATGCCCAGGATCCTAGCATCTAAACCACAGCAGCAGACCTGGGTTTCCTCCAGCAACAGGGTCTCCACCAACTGACTACTGTCATTTGTTTTAATCACTAATATACGTGGTCTGTTTCTAGTCAGGTGTTCATTTTTAAACTTTCAGAAACTGGCAAATTAAACAGAGGTTCTGTACACAATGGTACCCAGAGGCTCACTGGAGAGACTGCACCCACACCTGGCAGACCTCTTAACCACTAGATCCCACTCTCACACTCACATGTCCACCTCACCTCAAAAAAAAAAAAAAAAAAAAATACTTGATAAGTGATTCCTAAAAACAATATTCTAGAACAATGCTGAAGGGCCTGCAATACATGTGCACACTCACAGACACACACAAAACATGCCTGCCTGAGTTACCACAGGAGTAGGGAAGACCTCGCTGGGAGATGAACACACAAGTTTTAATACTGTCTGACCATGTATTATCTGCCCAATTCGCCTTTGATGAGTTACTTAACCATTTTCAGCACCAGCTTCCTCATTTGCAAAATGGTGGTAACAGTAACTGATTAACAAGGCTCTATTATGTTACTCAAGAGCTTGGGCAAGCCACGGGACCCCTGCTGTGCTATCATCTCACGAGTCCTGGTGGATGTGCCTGGTAGCTCTCTCTGCCCCACACATGCTCCCTTCCCTTTGACTGGCTGCTGCTACTGCTAAGTCGCTTCTGTCCGACTCTGTGCGACCCCGTAGACAGCAGCCCACCAGGCTTCCCCGTCCCTGGGATTCTCCAGGCAAGAACACTGGAGTGGGTTGCCATTTCCTTCTCCAATGCATGAAAGAGAAAAGTGGAGGTGAAGTCACTCAGTCATGTCCGACTCTTAGCGACCCCATGGACTCCTCTGCCCGTGGATTTTCCAGGCAAGAGTACTGGAGTGGGGTGCCATTGCCTTCTCCGTTTGACTGGCTAAACCTAACTAATTTGTCAACCCTCACTGTCACAAGACCCAAGAAGACAGCTTTAATACCACCATTCCTGAAGCTGGAAGGTGCTGAGTGGTAGCTCTGCTCCTGTGCCTCCTCCTTCAATCACAGCCCCTTGTTGCACCCAAAAGTACCATTGTGTTCCATCTCCCCTAGATTGGGAACTTCCTGAGTGTTCCCTGTGGCCAGTGTATCTCCATGCCTGCCTGCCAGCCTGCCTGTGCTGTGCTCAGTCATGTCCGACTCTTTGGGATGCCACGGACCCCACCAGGCTCCTCTGTCCATGAGATTTTCCAGGCAACAATACTAGAGTGGGTTGCCATTTCCTTCTCCAAAGAATCTTTCCGACCAGGGATCGAACCCACGAATCTCCTGCACTGGCAGGCAGATTCTTTACCACTGAGCCACCTGGGAAGCCCCACTGTATCTCCAAACTGCCTGGAAACATGCTCTGATGGATTTGGTAAACAAATGAAGGAAAGGAAGATCCAATGTATACAGGAGCCAAAGGCTACAATGTACCTTATGAACAGAGGATTTCAACCTGCGAAAATCAATACCATCAACTATTACAGGGAAGTCTGGAAACAGAATGACAGAGAGAGGGACAATAAATTTAGAAATGAGGTCCCTGGCAGCCTTTGAGAAGTGTGGTGAGCACTAGTCATTAATGCTCATGGGGATGAAGAAAGATAAGGGAGGTACTCATTCCTTTGGGTACAAAAGAAAGCAAGATTCCCACTGGCTGAGCCTAGACAGAGTGCAGGCCAGACAGAGGACACAGGGAGGGCAGAGAGGGGTTAGATAGCCATAGTCGAAGTCTGAGCAGCAGCCAAGTAGGAAATGGAGTAGGAAATGGCTTTCTGAGTCGCAAGGTGGGCAGTCAGTTACAGAATAAAAACAGTAACTTCTATGAAATAAACTGACGAGCCTATAATGACTTCCTTTTGAACAGGTCTATAACCTGGAAGAAAAAGACACTGTTTACCCACTCCTCAGGAGTCACGGTGTTGGGAAAGAGAGGCAAGACCACGAGTCAGGATGAAGAAATTCTTAAATACTCAACCGACCATAGAATAAGATAGGTCGGAAGACTGATGACCTAATTAATTAATACTACTCAAAAGTATAAAATATTTTTAAAATAAAAGTATGCTGTTGAATATTCAATAACATAAGATATTATAAAATGCAACTACAAGACTGAATAAGTAGCCCATACATAAATCCTCATTCTAGTCATCCCATTACAACTGCTCTGAAAACCATCTAGGATACTACATACTGGCACGACAAGGAGAGAAAAGAAAAAGTCACACAGCAAGGGAGATTAAAAACAGCAATGCTAAGAAAACAGCCTTAGTAAGTTTGGACATGTGCACAATGATTACACACATCTATACTCTTTTCTACTGTTAGAAGAATCATCTAGAAAACAAGTATTTATCACATATGAAAAGATCGTGGGGCACCTGGAATGAAAGCTTTTGATGTTTGAACTCGAGGAGGAATTTTGAGCCTGTCACTTGCTAAAAACAGAACAAAGAACAGGGAGGAAAATGCTCATCACAGGTGTACTGTGCCAAGTCACTCAGTCGTGTCCAACTCTTTGTGACCCCAAAAAGGAGGGACTGTAGCCCGGCCAGGCTCCTCTGTCCATGGAATTCTCCAGGCAAGAATACTGGAGTAGGTTTCCATGCCCTCCTCCGGGGGATCTTCCCAACCCAGGGATTGAACCCAGGTCTCCTGCATTGCAGGCGGATTCTCTAACAGCTGACCTAACACTGTCACTTGCTAAGAACAGAACAAAGAACAGAGAGGAAAATGCTCATCATAGGTGGGTAGTGATAAAAGAGTGATTTGAAAGCAATTCATTTTCCATATACATTTTTCCCTAATTATGAACTATTCCAAGTACACCAAAGTACAGAAACTAATGCTGGTAACACCAATATACCTAATTGCCCAGTATTAATTCACAGTAATGTTTACGCATAATTCACAGTAATGCTAGGTACAGTAATGTTTAGTTGTTTCAGAATTTAAGAGATGAACGACCACAAATACAGCTAAAGTCCAACCACCCTACGCCCCACTTCCTTCTGCAAGAGTAAGCACTGTTCTGAAGTTAGACAGTATCATTCCTGCCCAGAACAAGCTCGGTATCACCCTGGATCAAATAAAATATTTCACCACAGAGAACTACATCTTGTTTCTAAAGAAAACCTCATGACCTTTTAGGACTATCCTAGGTAAATATAAGATGTTCTTTATCACCAGCTCTCCATAAAATATCTATTTGTATTTCCAGACCAGAAGGATGAGATTATGATGATGAAATCTGTAACAAGTAAACTCTCTAAGAAAAAATCTAGATTTCAGGCTCCCTTTAACATTATTTTTTCCTACCTGAAGTCCCAACTACAGCAAATAAAAGTTGTTTTTTTAAACCCTCATCAAATATTTATTAAAGTTTCCTGTGTACGAAGTCAAAAACTTGCTACTCAAAGAGTACTCCTTGCCTTACCAACATCAACATTACACTCAACTTCAGACTTATGGTATATGAGTCTTCATGTTAGCTGGAGCCCCAGGAAATCTGTACGCACATTAAAGTCTGAGAAGGGCTAGCTTAAAGAATTCAGAAAGGTGCCAACCCAGACCAAGGCAGAACTGAACCAATCACATTCTGCGAAACCTATCCTCTTCCTATCAAACAATAAAGCTTTCAGGTGTTATTTCGGTAAAGTTCATGTATAACTAGACCACTGGTTATCAACCAGGGGCAACCTGGCCCACTAGAGGACATTTTGGTCACAGCTTAGGATGATAAAGCTATTGGCACCTAATAACTAGAAGGCAAGGATGTTGATGTTTAACATCCTACAATGCTGAGGACAACGCTCACAACAAATCGTCAACTCCAGAATGTCAGTGGTACAAAGGTTTTAAAAACAAAAAACAGGAAACAAAAGAAAGCCTGCTGATGATTTCCTGGCTAAAAGGGTCAACTGTTTGTTAACTTCAGTAATTTATATGATCTGTTTTGAGCATCTAAATCCATAAAGGGGGAAAAAATAATAAACCAGTAACTAAAAACACTTCTTATTCAATTCTCAAGTAGAGTTTACAAGGTTCTCACCAGAGTTTACATCAAATCTATAATGGTCAATAGCAACAACCAACAAGAAGTTTGGTAAAACAACAAAAGCATATGTTGAAATATTTCAAGTTATACAAGCCGTATTTAAAGACTAAGTACCCTGCTACCACATATACATCTTCAATAAAACCTTCTGGCATGTATTTCACATAATTACATCTTCATTTTTCTACTACAATACAGGATCATTCGTGAAGAAACACCCTGGCCACTTCAAGATGACAAGCGCTCACTGGGCTAAATTACTTCATTGAAAGGAAACCTCATATTGGACAAAATTTTTAAAAAGGTAATTGAAGAAATACTTGGGCACTGTCAAGAGCTTTGTTAATTTCATCAAAATATTATGATGGAATAATTTCTCTTCTTCAGAAAAAGTAGAATTATAGCACACAATTAAAACACTGGAAGGTGGTCCGTTTTAAGAGAAAATTGGTTCATTGCATGTAATTACACAGAAGGTGAGTAATGAACTCAACACACTTTTATTATGGTGAATGTGTTTCTGGAGTGAGCATCGCCTTGTTTGGCCCTGGATCAACTAAATTCTGCCCAAAGAGAGAGCCCTGAGGTTACATGAAATACTCCACAACCCAAAAATATGACTGTGGCACAATCCAGAGACCTAACATTTCACTAGAAACAAGTGTACTCACTATCTAGATTAAAAGTAAACTTTGCCAAAAAAGAAGAAAGAAAAAAATTAAACTTTGCCATGGATGTTCTAGTTGTACAAAAAAAGATGAAAGAAATTCATAGGCTCCTACTATACATTAACAGCTGTCTTTTGGTCCCATAAATTCCATTTTACCATTATATGACCAAAGATCCAAAGTGACGGTTTATATAGACCAAAATGTTTCACATCATTTTATTCTCCTTTACCTGGATTTGTGGAATGAGGAAGATTTCCACCTAACAAAAGCTAATGCCTTATATTTTTTTAAATTGAAGTCTAGTTAATTTACAGGCTTCTCTGGTGGCTCAGCGATAAAGAATCCACCTGTGGATTCTTTGATGCAAGAGATGCAGGTCTGATCCCTGGGTCAGGAAAACCCTCTGCAGAAAGAAATGGCAACCTACTCCAGGATTCTTGCCTGGGAAATCCCATTGACAAAGGAGGGTGGTGGGCTATTAGCTTGTGGGGTCGCAAAGAGTTGGACACGACTTAGCAACTAAACAACAACAAAGCTGATTTAAATGTTCTGGTTAATTACTGCTGTACAGCAAATATAAATGGATGTGCGTGTGTGTGTGTGTGTGTGTGTGTGTGTGTGTATACACACATTCTTTTTATATATATTCCTTTCCATTATGGCTTATCTTAAAATCCTTCTTAAATGAAGTCTCAAGAATTCAGGAAGCTTTATGTCCCCTGAAGCCTTAAGGTGAACATAATGACCACTTTCACTATAGAAATTCAGAGATAATCTCAGAAGTAACTTCCATGGGCAGGACTGGCTACACTTCCACAAACTGGCTCTCCAGAATGCCCCTTATTTCAGTAGATCATCATCCAGAGGTGCTTGTTCTTTTTCCTTCTCCCCCTTTGCCTGTCTCTCATCTTTAATGTGGAGAAGGAAATGGCAACCCACTCCAGTGTTCTTGCCTGGAGAATCCCAGGGATGGCGGAGCCTGGTGGGCTGCCGTCTATGGGGTCGCACAGAGTCGTGCACGACTGAAGCGACTTAGCAGCAACAGCAGCATCTTTAATGGGCTGGGACAAGCTGCTTAGAAACAGTAAATCAGCTGAGAGCCTGCGGCAGGGAAGGGAGTGTTGTTGGGCCACACCGAGACCTTCTTTCTTTCTATTTGGTTATTTATTTTTTATGGTATAGTATAAAATCAACATCCATATGAGTATCTCCTCCATCTGTGACAGGGTTTGAAGTTTGAGTAGGTCTCTTTATCAGGATACTAAATCATCTCTATACTTAAGGAGAGGAGACAGGACAGAAGTTACAAGGTCAAAGTAACACCTGTCTCTATTATCATCGTGTCCTATTTTTCATCTCACATGTATTCCTGCCTTTTGATCTCTGTGTCTAACTGGCCTCACCTGCTGCAGATACCTTAAGATAGTTCTTTTTCCACACATCTCTTGATCCATCACTGCAGAGAAGGCTGCCACACCCTGAGACACCAAGACCAAGTATGGCAAATTATGTACCAGGCGGTCACAACGCCCTGCCATCAACACTACTGTTCAAGAAACACAGACTCAAAAACATGAAAATTACTGCTAACACTGTCTCGGATTTAGCTATAGCTCATGACCCATGTAAACTGTCCCTAAATTCGCCTCTGCTGTATCCAGACAGCAGCCCAGGCAGCAGTAATACACTCTTCCCCCAGTCAACACATCTAATATGGAAAGATTCTGATCTGCCATTACTTCAAAACAGGTCAAAATAGCAAGAAGATGTGATTTGGAGAAAAAGATCCAAGCAGCAATTGAGTATTCATTTCAGAAGGCACTCCTGCTCTATAAGTTTGCCTGGGTCAGCTAGCCCCTTCCACCAACCTCAAATGAGGAAGGGAGAGGGACGTGAAATGCACTGCAAGGCATATATGCTCAATTTTTGACACTGAGGAAACAGAGAACGTAGCTCTCTACCCTTGAGATCAAGGTGGTGGTTGTTGTTTAGTCGCTCAGTAGTGTCCAACCCTTTGCAACCCCATGGACTGCAGCCCACCAGGCTCCTCTGTCCATGGGATTCTCCAGGCAAGAATACAGGAGTGGGTTGCCATTTCCTTCTCCATAGGAATCTTCCAATCCAGCGATCAAACCCACATCTCCTGCATTGGCAGGCAGATTCTTTACTGCTAAGCCACCAAGGAAGACCTGGCATTAGGGTACACACAGACATATTGTATTTCAAATGGACATAAGTCACAAGACTCTGTGGAAAATGTCTTTATACACATTCCTAGAAGGAAAGAAAAGAAACGGTGGCTCTTACTAAATCATTTCTGAGAAATTTTTCACTATTACTCTGTATCAGTTCAGTTCAGTCACTCAGTCGTGTCCAACTCTTTGTGACCCCATAACCGCAGCACACCAGGCCCCCCTGTCCATCACCAACTCCGGAACTTACGCAAACTCATGTACATTTGAGTCGGTGATGCCATCTAATCATCTCATCCTCTGTCGTCCCCTTCTCCTCCTGCCTTCAATTTTTCCCAACAATGGGGTCTTTTCAAATGAGTCAGTTCTTCATATCAGGTGGCAAAAACATTGGAGTTTCAGCTTCAACATCAGTCCTTCCAATGAACACCCAGGACTGATCTCCTTTAGAATGGACTGGTTGGATCTCCTTGCAGTCCATGGGACTCTCAAGAGTCTTCTCCAACACCACAGTTCAAAAGCATCAATTCTTCCGCGCTCAGCTTTCTTTATAGTCCAACTCTCACATCCATACATGACTACTGGAAAAACCATAGCCTTGACTAGACAGACCTTTGTTGGCAAAGTAATGTCTCTGCTTTTTAACATGTTGTCTAGGTTGGTCATAACTTTCCTTCCAAGGAGCAAGCATCTTTTAATTTCATGGCTGCAATCACCATCTGCAGTGATTTTGGAGCGCAAAAAAAAAAGTCAGCCACTGTTTCCCCATCTATTTGCCATGAAGTGATGGGACCAGATGCCATGATCTTAGTTTTCTGAATGTTGAGCTTTAAGCTAACTTTTTCACTCTCCTCTTTCACTTTCATCAAGAGGCTCTTTAGTTCTTCTTCACGTTCTGCCATAAGAGTGGTGTCATCTGCATATCTGAGGTTATTGGTAATTTCTCCCAGCAATCTTGATCCCAGCTTGTGCTTCATTCAGCCCAGCATTTCTCATGATGTACTCTGTATAGAAGTTAAATAAGCAGGGTGACAATATACAGACTTGACATACTCCTTTTTCTATTTGGAACCAGTCTGTTGTTCCATGCCCAATTCTAACTGTTGCTTCCTGACCTGCATACAGGTTTCCCAAGAAACAGGTCAGGTGGTCTGGTATCCCCATCTTTTGAAGAATTTTCCACAGTTTATTGTGATCCACACAGTCAAAGGCTTTGGCATAGTCAATAAAGCAGAAATAGATGTTTTTCTGGAACTCTCTTGCTTTTTCCATGATCCAGCGGATGTTAGCAAGTTGATCTCTGGTTCCTCTGCCTTTTCTAAAACCAGCTTGAACATCAGGAAGTTCACGGTTCACATATTGCTGAAGCCTGGCTTGGAGAATTTTGAGCATTACTTTACTAGCGTGTGAGATGAGTGCAATTGTGTGGTAGTTTGAGCATTCTTTGGCATTGCCTTTCTTTGGGATTGGAATGAAAACTGACCTTTGCCAGTCCTGTGGCCACTGCTGAATTTTCCAAATTTGCTGGCACATTGAGTGTAGCACTTTCACAGCATCATCTTTTAGGAGTTGAAATAGCTCAACTGGAATTCCATCGCCTCCACTAGCTTTGTTCATAGTGATACTTTCTAAGGCCCGCTTGACTTCACATTCCAGGATGTCTGGCTCTAGATGAGTGATCACACCACTGTGATTATCTGGGTCGTGAAGATCTTTTTTGAATAGTTCTTCTCTGTATTCTTGCCACCTCTTCTTAATACCTTCTGTTTCTGTTAGGTCCATACCATTTCTGTCCTTTATTGAGCCCATCTTTGCATGAAATGTTCCCTTGGTATCTCTAATTATCTTCAAGAGATCTCTAGTCTTTCCTATTCTATTGTTTTCCTCTATATATTGGCTTCTATAATTATTCTATAAAGAAAAAGTTGGCACTCATTAAATAATTTCTGGAAATTCTTCAGCATGTAAATACATATTAAATATTTAACATTTCTCTCTACAATGTACTAGGGCTTCCCTGGTAGCTCAGCTGGTAAAGAATCTGCTTGGAATGTAGGAACCCTAGTTTGATTCCTGGGTAGGGAAGATCCCCTGGAGAAGGGACAGGCTACCCACTCCAGTATTTTTGCCTGGAGAATTCCCATGGACAGAGGAGCTTGGCAGGCTGCAGTCCATGGGGTCACAAGGAGTTGGACATGACTGACCAATTAAGCACGAGATCTGCTTTTTAAAAAATTTTATATTTTAAACTGCAATGAATCCAACAATTAGTGAATACACAACATGACCCCCGCAGCACACTGACTGAGGGGCAGTGTCCCCAGCACTGCGACCCCTGGGGGCAGTCTCTTAAGCTCTGTCAAACTGCTCTTAGACTAAATTGCATCTTAGTTTCAGTGGACAATACCAATTATTTCCTAGATACAGACTCTGCTACAGTAAGCAGTTTACAATAGGAGACATAGACCCTTCACTCACCATCTAAATATAAAACAGGCCACAGACGACTACAAAGAAGCAGGTCAACTACAAATCCATTATGATCAGATCCAAGTGAATAGGGCATTAGATTTCCCTCCAAAGGAAGTCCAAGGACTGGCAAAATCAAATGGCTAGAAATATTTCCAGTTTTGTCATATGCTCATAGGAAGAGTACACAGAAGCAAGATATTGTTTTGTGAGAAGAGCACACAAAGCTTGCAAGTATGATTTTTATTTGCAATGTGACTGCATTTCATATTCCACATTTCCAAATTTCATCTTCTCACACTTGCTTAAATTTACTGACCTAACCCTTCACTCACTTTGCAAGCACCATACGTGGCACCAAAAAAATAAAGATGAACAAGATACATTCTGTATCCTCAAGGAACCCAGTGTCCTCTACAATCTTTCTTTCCCGTGATCCCTGACTAGATGTAAATTTCTTAAGAGGGATTCATGTCTTGTATTCCCAGACTGTATATTCATTTATTTCACAAATATTTTAAATATCTAATGTCCTAAACGTAATTCTAGGAATACAATGGTTAAAAAAAAAAAAGAAAAAGACATGATCCCTTTTACCCTGAAAAAGCTTATAGTAGTAGAGGAAACAAAAAGCAAACACCTACAGAGATGAGTGCTGTGATAGAAGAAAGGCACAGAACTATGAGCTCACACACAAGGGGCCTCACACTCAGTCCACCCCAACAAAGGCTCACAGTGGCAAAGTGTCCTCAAGAAAGTCACAGCTTTCTTTAGGAAAGGATGATGAGAAGTTAGCCAATCAGGAAGGTAGTGGAAGAGTCTTCCACACAAATGAAAGTTTGTGCAAAGATTCAAGGTGAGAGAAATCATGGAGCCTACAAGGTAGGAGGATTCAGAACAGCAGGAACTTGTTGCTGGAGGTAGAATTAGTCGGGATCAGACCAAGAAGGGGACTTCTGGTAGCTCAAGGTTTAAGAGTTAAAGAACTTTATCCTGAGGGCAAGAATGAAGGGCTAAACAGGATGTTGCCATTACAGATAAGATGGGCAGCAGACATTTTCTTTGATACATCAAATAATCTTTAAAAAAAACTCCTCACTCCTCATCTTCCTTGTGCCATAAATCATTATGTCCAACATCTGTGAAGACTACACAAGATTCCCTAACAAAAGAAGGTTCTGGGTAACACCCAGGACAGTGCTGCTCAATGAAAGTATGATAAGAGCCATATATGTAATTTTAAATTTTCTAGTAGCCTTATTCTTTAAAATAAGTAAAATTAAGATTAATAATATATTTTATTGAAAGGTGTATTTCTAAAATATTATCTCAACGTAATAAATATTAAAAGTACTGAGATATTTCACATAATTTTTTCATATTAAGTCTGCAAAATTCATTGTGCATTTTACATCATATTTCAATCTGGAATGGCCCCATTTCAAGTCCTCTATAGCCACGCATGGCTAGTGTCTACCATATTGGACAATACAGACTAGAATGTACTTTGGGGACCATTTCTCAGAATGTTTAAGGTACTTCTATCATTTTTGTGTTTAATAATTTATAAAAGTATTGCAAATCAGCTTCTAAATGGGAAAAGACACAGAATATCTCAATTTTGAAAGGTACCCATAATCCTATACCAAAAATACAGTTACATGTGGCCGTCTATGCTTGTAAGACATGGTCCTACGTCTAAAATATACACAGGGTGGGCTTTCTCAAAAGTAGGGTCTGTAACAACAGCTCTTAAACCTACTATGAAACAGACGCTGTTTTTATAGCTTTATTACCTCACAGGCTACATTTAAATGAGTACTCCCAGAACTCGGGAGTTTTACAGGAAGCCCATCATTTCAGGGAAATGCTGGTCTCCATGATCACCTCAGTTCTCAGGCTGTCCTGCTGCTTCCCTAATGTTCCTTTCCTGTTACCTGTCTACTCGATTCTTCCCTTTTCTAAAGGAAGGAAGAGAAGGTGAAAGGGAGGAAGGGACAGGTACCTAATGAATGCAGCACAAACTTAGCCTCCAGAATTTGCTGGGCTTGGTTATATCTTGCTGAGGTTTATTATATCCTATCTTTGCCTGGAAAATCTCATGGACAGAGGAGCCTGGTGGGCCACAGTCCATGGGGTCGCAAAGAGTTGGGCAGACTGAGCGACTAACACTTACTTACTTACTTGGTTATATCTATTGCCCTCTGCTTTTATTTCTCAGCAAACGACTCAGAGGTCGTGAGTGCCCTCTGAGTGACTCTTTCACGTCACCTTGCAGGCCACGCCTTCGAAGTTACCAGACCATGAATGCCACCACCACCCCACCTGCGGAGGGGTCCTGCCCCTCCAGCACCCTCATCACCAAGCAGATCATCCCCGTGCTGTACTTCGTGGTCTTTGTGGCCGGCATCCTGCTCAATGGCATGTCAGGGTGGGTGTTCTTCTACGTGCCCAGCTCCAAGAGTTTCATCGTCTATCTCAAGAATATTGTCATTGCCGACTTCCTGATGAGCCTGACTTTTCCTTTCAAGATCCTGGGGGACTTGGGCCTGGGCCTCTGGCAGGTAAAAGTCTTTGTGTGCAGGGTCTCGGCCGTGCTCTTCTACATCAATATGTACGTCAGCATCGTGTTCTTCGGACTCATTGGCTTTGACAGATATTATAAGATTGTGAAGCCTCTGTTGACTTCTTTCATCCAGTCCATAAGCTACAGCAAACTCCTGTCAGTGCTGGTGTGGAGCCTCACACTGCTCATCGCCCTTCCCAACATGATCCTGACCAATCGGAGCGTCACAGAGGCCACACGCGTGAAATGTATGGACCTTAAGAGTGACCTGGGCCTCAAGTGGCACAAAGCCTCCAGCTACATCTTTGTGGGCATCTTCTGGATTGTGTTTCTTTCCTTAATCATCTTCTACACTGCTATCACAAAGAAGATCTTTAAGTCCCACCTCAAGTCCAGAAAGAATTCCGTATCAGTCAAGAAGAAATCTAGCCGTAATATATTCAGCATTATGTTCGTCTTTTTTATCTGCTTTGTACCTTACCACATTGCCAGAATCCCCTACACACAGAGCCAAACAGAAGCTCATTACAGCTGCCAGTCAAAACAAATCCTATTCTATGTGAAAGAATTCTCTCTGCTACTGTCAGCTGCAAACGTATGCCTGGACCCCATTATTTATTTCTTTCTATGCCAGCCATTTAGAGAGGTCTTGTGTAAGAAATTTCATATCCGATTAAAAACTCAGCATGACTCAGAAACTTCCAAAATCAAAAGGGAAAATATAATACAAGAAAGCACAGATACTTTGTGAATTCCCACCTCCTTTCAAATAAAGTTCATGCATGCATACTGTAATCTTAAATTCTGTAACAAAACAAAATGAATACACATGTCCACAATAGTATCATCTCTAGGCATTACTATTCAATTTAGTGGAATAATAAAGGTAACAGGTAAGTTTCCATGCATATTTTGTAACATCAAAGAAAAAAATAATACATTATTTAATCTTATCCCATCAAAATAGAAGGTTTAAAAGTATAATCAGTAGTCTGGTCAGTTCATACAGAACTTTAAACAGCAAATACATAGGAAGCAATAAAGACAATTCACAGGTGTGTCTTCTAAAAACAAGAATCAATTTATACAATTTTTTTCAACAAGGTCATTAAAGACCAACGTAAAAGCAGGCAGAGTTGATATGGACTTATAGGGCAGTTTGTACTGAAAAAGTCAAGTTTTCTCTGATTTGAAGAACCTGGGTAAGCAGACACTGAGAAAATTACTTAAGAAATCCCCAACTGATTTATTTCATCACATTTCAAAGGAAAGCAGATATAAATTCTGTACACTGCAGCAAAAAGTGTAATTTTTCTCTGATAGCATTTTGAGGATAAGGTAACTTTTAAATTCTTTATATGAAGATTAGCTAAGCCACTTAATGAGCATGGGGTTCTGGTCTTAGAATATGTTTAAGTGAACTCTACAGAGACAATCTAGGTAGTGGCATGGGTTGCAAGCAACTTCCTCTGCTCAATGGTATGCAAAAAATATATATACAGGCTGACGGGGGAAAAGGCATATGCACACAAATACCCCCCAGGCTGGTAACATACATTATTCTCTAAGAGTAGAAAGAAACAGTTTTTGTAGAAAGCAACTGGACTTCATAAAAAAGAAAATCTAAAATTTATGAGTGATAAATTACACACGAAATGAAAATTAACATATCACATTTTATGAAAAACAAATTTCATGTGTGCAGATATAGGATATGGCTGCTGGCTTTGTGAGTTATCAAAACTAAATTCTTTCCTTGCTATTAACTTGACTGAAGATATTTAGCCCAACTTTCAAATGTTCTTCTCAAACATTTTCATATGTCATGTTTATATATTTTTTTTCAAGCCCTATCATATATGAACTAATAAAAAATATTTTTCATAGTGTCCATTTTTCTCTTAGTAGACAAGATATTATTAAAAAACAGTACCAGATTTCCTCAGTCAAGACATGGGTGGTTTCCTTAGTACACTTGATCACACATGCTAATAAAAGACACAGAAAGAAGGCATAGGAATACCCAGGTAAGAGTTATATAGAGTACTTTTGAAATCCTATTTGCCACTGACTTTTCAAAATAAGTATTTCTATGTTCTAGGACCTCATCAAATTTTAGACAAAAGTGAAAGGGCACATTTTAAACTGAGGAAGATCTGGAAAGGTCTTCACACTCTGTATCCACCTTCCACTCTCTGCTCCCAACTCTGGGTCAAACACTCTCTTCCAAAAAGATCAAATCACAATTCTATCATAGGCATGCCCAGCAAAACTAAGCTTGCTATAGCATTTGTCTGGCTAAATATATTTGCAAAAGAAAGTAGCTTGTTTTTATTCAATTTCCATTGTTCAGGGCAAATTATTACATACTGATGTTTAACATGCCCCTACTGCCGCACCAGAGGAGAAACTGAAAGTATACAAGAAGATAGGAACCACCAAGAAATGCCTCTGTAACCAGTGTGGCTAAGCAAATTGGAAATATGAAAGGCAATATTTTTCAGGAAACAATATGCAATGCAAATAAGGATAGGTGAAGCAAGAGCTGAATAACAGCTACTGCATATCAGAACTTGTAAAGTAAAAGATCTATACTTGTAAAAGTGTAAGACACTGAAGAAACACAAACCAATGCAAAGATATATGGTACTCACAAACTGGAAGAATTAACACTGCTAACATGATCATACTACCTAAGGCAATCTACAGGTTCAATGCAATCCCTATTAAAATATCAATGGCATTGTTTACAGAACTAGAACAAATAATTCTAAAGTTTATATGAAAATACAAAGGCCTCTGAAAAGCCAAGATAAGCTTGAGAAAGGAGACCAAAGTTGGAGGTATCACACTCCCTGATTTCAAACTATACTACAAAGCTATAGTAACCAAAACAGGATGGTACTGGCACAAACAAAGACATATAGATCAATGGACTGGATAAAAGGCCCAAAAATGAACTCATACGTACACAATCAATTAATCTACAAAAAGGAGGCAAGAATATACAATGGAGAAAAGACAGCCCCTTCAATCAATGGTGTTGAGAAAACTGGGCAGCTATGTGCAGAAGAAAGAAACTGGACTATTTTCTAACACCATATACAAAAATAAACTCAAATGAATAAAACACTGAAATCTAAGATTTGAAGGCATAAAACTTCTAGAAGAAAACACAGGCAGTACACTCTTTTGCAATGGTTGTAGCAATTTTTCTGGATATGTTTCAGGCAAGGGAAACAAAAGCAAACAAATTGCATCAAACTAAAAAACTTTTGTACAGCAAAGGAAATAAACAACAAAGCAAAAAGGCCAGGAACCTTCACGCACTATCAGTGGTAACATAAATGGGTAATGCCACTATAGAAAACAGTATGGAAGTGCCTCAAAAAAATTAAAAATAGAACTATCAACAATTATACTTCTCAGTATTTTTCCCTAAAAAAAAAAAAAAAAAAAAAAAAACCCACTTATTCTAAAAGATACGTGCATCCCTATGTTCACTTCAGCATTATCTGCAATAGTCAAGACATGGAAGCAACCTAAGGGCCCATCAATAGATGAATGCATAAAGAAGATGTGAGATACACACACAGACAGACATATATACCAAGAACAAACTGGTGGTAGTCCGAGGGGAGGAATTAGTGAAACAAG
Organism: Bubalus bubalis; assembly: GCF_019923935.1. Taxonomy (NCBI): domain Eukaryota; kingdom Metazoa; phylum Chordata; class Mammalia; order Artiodactyla; family Bovidae; genus Bubalus; species Bubalus bubalis. The sequence continues at coordinate 161,908,620 of NC_059157.1, forward strand.
TGAGGGATCAAAGAAGCAATAAACTCCCAGTTATACGGTAAATAAATCATGAGATGTGAATGTAATGTACAACAGAGAAATTAATCAATAATATGGGCTTCCCTTGTGGCTCAGCTGGTAAAGTATTGGCTGCAATGCAGGAGACCTAGGTTCCATCCCTGGGTCAGGAAGATCACTTGGAGAAGGAAATGGCAACCTACTCCAGTACTCTTGCCTGGGAAATTCCATGGACAGAGGAGCCTGGAAGGCTACAGTCCATGGGGTTGCAAAGAACTGGACATGACTGTGCAACTTCACTTTCATTGGTGACAGATGGAAACCAGACATCTCAAGGTGGTCCTCTTGTAATGTATAACAGTAATCACTATGTTGTACACCTTAAACCAATAACACTGTAAGACAAGCACCCTTCAATTTAAAAACTGAAGGAAAAAATACAGATCAAGATTACAAACAAATCTTTGGATTTAACTTTTGAAGATCATTTAAGACTTTAACGAGAGGAATTTCTGTAAGAAATTTATCAGAGTTAGAAGTCAGATCATAAGGAGTTTATTCAAATATTGAAAAGTTAGGTAAATAAAAGCAATGAACATTTTTTAAGAAGGAAACTTAAAGGTCCATGGCTACAATTAAAAAAAAAAACAGAACAATAGAGCAACAGCAAAAGTAGATTAATCCACCAGAAACTTCTGAGATCAGTACTAGTTTTTAAATTACTTTGTGTAATATGTTCTAGTTATAAACAAGACTTGTAATATGTATTTGCTGCAGCTAAAAAAATACAACATTTAATCACTTCATACAAGCCGCTGCTGGTGCTAAGTTGCTTCAGTCGTGTCTGACTCTGTGCGACCCCATAGACGGCAGCCCACCAGGCTCCCCTGTCCCTGGGATTCTCCAGGCAAGAACACTGGAGTGAGTTGCCATTTCCTTCTCCAATGCATCAAAGTCAAAAGTGAAAGTGAAGTCACTCAGTCGTGTCTGACCCTCAGTGACCCCATGGACTGCAGCCCACCAGGCTCCTCTGTCCATGGGATTTTCCAGGCAAGATTCTGGAGTGGGGTGCCATCGCCTTCTCCCTTCGTACAAGCAGTGCTATGAAATAAAGCATTTTGAAAACTGGCTTATGGCAAACACAAGCTACGTTTTATTAAACTGCTTCTTTCAGGAGTGAGAGGTTAACAGGCAGGAAGGCCAGGGGTCTTCAAATAGAGGAAATAGGCTGCAAGAGTCAGACATTTTTTTCTCTCTCCCTTAAGCGGCAGGAGGAAACAAACTACAAGTGTCGGATTTTTTTCTCTAAAAATTCTGTGTTGCCATGATGATACCTGGTTCCACCTGAACTTAATTTTTCTCAAAACCTGAGCTAACCAATGCTTTTTTCTTACGGAAACATTTTTCTTAAGTCATGTTAATGAAACTATGTATTTGCTTTGGAATCTACCTTTCTTCAAACTGGTTCCACCTAAAATTAACTTTTGGCTGATAACAGCTCAACAAACCACTATTCATACCAATTGTTTTATGGCTGGGGATGACACACCTGTGCCATCCTATCTCAAAAATGCATATTGTGGGAGTGGGGCCAGGTGACACTTAGTCAGCCTTGAAGTGTTTCTCTTAATTGATTGATAGCTTTCTAACCGACATAAAACAGCTTGCTAAAATTAGCAAGGGCGGGCACTCTCCGTCCCCCTTCTGATGTCTATGTCAGAACCTTTCTCTGTCCCATTTTATACTCTAATAAAACTCTGCTACACAAAAGCTCTTGACTGATCAAGCCTCGTCCCTGGTCCCAAAGTTAAATCTTCTTCAGAGATCACAAATCTGACACAGTTTACCATAAGCTATCAGGAGGATGTCCTGCCATAGAGTGGTGATCCATATGTCATTGAAATCGTGCAGAGAAGAGGTGACCAAAAGGAAGTAGCAGCTTTTACTGTTGAAAACCACAGAGTATCAGATCTTTCCTACCCCAACACACAAACCCTCAGCGCTGTTACCCAAAGGAAATCCCATGTCATTCTGGGCAGATGATCTGTTATGTTTATAATCTGTATTTTTATAATTTATATGATATCTCTTGATATCATGGATATTTTCTGTACTAATAAAGTTTATTTTTTCTCCATATTTAAAACACATGGGTAGTAGCAACAGGACAAAGGACAGAACAGAGAAATAATGGCAGAAATTTCCTATCAACTTAAGTGGAAACAAAGCTTAGTTTAAGGGTGTTTTCCAGAGTCTCTAGATTAATCTTTTACATGACGCTAACGTGGAAAGGTTTTATCATTTGTATGTGACCCCACTAAAAAACTAAGTCATATATGGCTATGCCATATAAACTAGTCTTATATGGCTTGTGCCATATAAGAGATTTGCTGGCTGACAGACTTGAATGTCGGAGAAGGCAATGGCAACCCACTCCAGTACTCTTGCCTGGAAAATCCCATGGACGGAGGAGCCTGGTGGGCTGCAGTCCATGGGGTCCCTAAGAGTCGGGCACGACTAAGCGACTTCACTTTCACTTTTGACTTTCATGCATTGGAGAAGGAAATGGCAACCCACTCCAGTGTTCTTGCCTGGAGAATCCCAGGGAAGGGGGAGCCTGGTGGGCTGCCATCTACGGGGTGTCACGGAGTCGGACACGACTGAAGCAACTTAGCAGAGGCAGCAGCAAACTTGAATGTCCACAGTTGTGGGTATGGGTTCCATTAAAAGGCAGGTGCAAGGGCTGCAGCTGATGGAACCAGGCCTGAGTTTGTACTATTTCACCAGTCACCTTCCATGGTGTTAGTTTTAACTAATAAAAGGAAGTTACCTGCTCTTCTTTTGTGGTAGCAAAATGAAAAGGGATAAAATAAAAAGCAAATTATGCTATATCAGATAATGAGGTAACACTAAAAACACAGTAAGTCAATAAACCAAACTTGTATTTCTACCTGCTAAACCAGCTTCTCTCCTCAGACTTCCCATCCCAGAACTAAGACCATAGTCTGCTTCCCGCCAGGCCCATTCCTCCGCGATTTCACCTCTAGAGTTGTTCCCAACTGCCCATCTCTTCTGGGCCAATTCCAGATCCTCATTGCCTCTCACCTAAAAAGACTGTGAGACCCCCAAACTGGATCTTGTCTTCCACTTTTCCTCTCAATCCAACCCAACGTACTCCCACACCTGCAGAATCACCTGCTACTACTGAACTGACCTCTCCTCACACAACTTTCCTGAGCTCTCCACCGCTTACTAACTAAAGCATCCAAGATGCACCAGATGGCTCCAAGACTTGGTCTCAGCCTTTTCCTCACACAGACCCTGCACACACACACACTATGCACTCAGACTGAGAGCCCCAAACACCCTCCCCACACCAAAACCCAGTTGCGTGCATCTTTCCCCGAGCCTAACTCTGCTCCCTCACTTCTCAGAAGCAGCTCTTCACCTCCTTTGGTCAAAAGACCACTTCCTGGATCCCCACAGGCTCTGACAGCCCACAGTCTACCTGTAACCCCCCAATTCTGTCTTGTCCTTACCATGCCTTCTATCCTGTGACATTCTAAAAGCAACAAACACTTTCTGGAGAATGGAAGCTAAGGAGGCAGCCTGTAGTCAAGAAATAGTTATTAGAATTTTTCTTAACCACTTGACCAAAAAACAAAGATTCACATAGCAAGGGCAAGGGAGAATTGCTCTAAAAACCTTCTCCAGGAAATTAACAACAGTGTTCATAAAGTGTATCAGTTCAGTTCAGTCGCTCAGTCGTGTCCGACTCTTTGCAACCCCATGAATTGCAGTACACCAGGTCTCCCTGTCCATCACCAACTCCCAGAGTTCACCCAAACCCATGTCCATCAAGTTGGTGATGCCATCCAACCATCTTATCCTCTGTCGTCCCCTTCTCCTCCTGACCCCAATCCCTTCCAGCATCTGAGTCTTTTCCAATGAGTCAGCTCTTCAAACGAGGTGGCCAAAGTACTGGAGTTTCAGCTTTAGCATCATTCCTTTCAAAGAACACCCAGGACTGATCTCCTTTAGAATGGACTGGTTGGATCTCCTTATAGTCCATGGGACTCTCAAGAGTCTTCTCCAACACCACACTTCAAAACCATCAATTCTTCGGCACTCAGCTTTCTTCACAGTCCAACTCTCATATCCATACATGACTACTGGAAAAACAATAGCTTTGACTAGACGGACCTTTGTTGGCAAAGTAATATCTCTGCTTTTGAATATTCTATCTAGGTTGGTCATAACTTTCCTTCCAAGGAGTAAGCGTCTTTTAATTTCATGGTTGTAATCACCATTTGCAATGATTTTGGAGCCCAAAAAAATAACGTCAGCCACTGTTTCCACTGTTTCCCCATCTATTTCCCATGAAGTGATGGAACCAGATGCCATGATCTTCATTTTCTGAATGTTGAGCTTTAAGCCAACTTCTTCACTCTCCTCTTTCACTTTCATCAAGAGGCTTTTTAGTTCCTCTTCACTTTCTGCCATAAGGGTGGTGTCATCTGCATACCTGAGGTTATTGATATTTCTCCTGGCAATCTTGATTCCAGCTTCTGCTTCTTTCAGCCCAGCATTTCTCATGATGTACTCTGCATAGAAGTTAAATAAGCAGGGTGACAATATACAGACTTGACATACTCCTTTTCCTATTTGGAACCAGTCTGTTGTTCCATGTCCAGTTCTAACTGTTGCTTCCTGACCTGCATACAGGTTTCTCAAGAGGCAGGTCAGGTGGTCTGGTATTCCCATCTCTTTCAGAATTTTCCACAGTTTATTGTGATTCACACAAAGGCTTTGGCATAGTCAATAAAGCAGAAATAGATGTTTTTCTGGAACTCTCTTGCTTTTTCCATGATCCAGCGGATGTTGGCAAGTTGATCTCTGTTTCCTCTGCCTTTTCTAAAACCAGCTTGAACATCTGGAAATCCACGGTTCATGTACTGCTGAAGCCTGGCTTGAAGAATTTTGAGCATTACTTTACTAGCGTGTCAGATGAGTGTAATTGTGCAGTAGTTTGAGCATTCTTTGGCATTGCCTTTCTTTGGGATTGGAATGAAAACTGACCTTTTCCAGTCCTGTGGCCACTGCTGAGTTTCCCAAATTTGCTGGCATATTGAGTGCAGCACTTTCACAGCATCATCTTTCAGGATTTGAAATAGCTCCACTGGAATTCCATCACCTCCACTAGCTTTGTTCGTAGTGATGCTTCCTAAGGCCCACTTGACTTCACATTCCAAGATGTCTGGCTCTAGGTGAGTGATCACACCATCGTGATTATCTTGGTATCCTGCACTTCAAAAACTTGTTACTCAAACTGCACAAGAAATGGATCATATCATACTCAAGCAGGGGGGAGAAAAAAAAGAAAAAAAAATAATTTCAGTGACTAAAAAGACACAAGATAACCTTTAAAAGTTCTTTTTAAGGGACTTCCCCAGCTATTAATTATTTTATAACCATGGACCTCCCAACTGAAAGATGAGATGAATCGTATATTGATCAGCTAGCACTGTGCCGCCAATAAAAAGGAAGAAAATCAAAAGTACCAGACAGGGGAATGACACAATAGACTCAGCCACCCCTACAATCAAATTCACATTTTAAGAAGGTCCAAAACACCTCTGTCTTCAAAATATCCCCCAATTTTTACCCTTCGCTTCATTAGAAAGGGAAAACTGAAGCAGAATATAAACAATGCAGAAAGAAACTGTAACCTGTTAGCAGCTCTGCATCTACATCTCACTTTAAAACTACTCTGTCTAATCCCATCTGTCACTGTCAGATCTAAAGCTACCAATCTAAGAGTTAGGAAAGAATGTCTTTGGACTAATTCAGGTGGGAAAGGGGATTATCCACCTTTAAAAAACAGAGTCAAAATGCACACCTAAAGCACAATGACTCCAGAGAGAAGGGTGACTTGGAGCGACAGAAGCTGCTGGAGAAATGCTCCAGATATAGGCATTTGTTAACCAAAAGAACAGTCTCCTGCCTGAAGATCATTTAACAATTTCAGGATGCAAACTATTTTGAGCTGTCAACATCTCAAGTTGCAAACTCCGTGAGGAAAGTGTGGCACAAAGGTGCCTGTTCCACTGCCCAGTAGCACTGAAGTTCAAACCGTTGTAAACACTAAACGTGTGTGTGTTTGCAGGTGGGAGGAGGGGATATGACTGACCTGGTAGCCTCTTTCTTTGACCTGGCACTAAAGTTCAAACCGTTGTAAACACTAAACGTGTGTGTGTTTGCAGGTGGGAGGAGGGGGATATGACTGCCCTGGCAGCCTGGTAACCACATTTTCCATCCAACACTTTCATTTGAACTAGAATAACTAAGTGCTGGGCAACACTGGAGTCTAACTGTGCAGCTTTGAGCAAGGCCTCAATTTCCCTCATGTTCTAGTTTCCCTATCTGTAAAGAGAAGAAGCTCCTCTATTTTACAGATTTCTTCAAAGAAAATAAATTATCAAACGTGTGTTCCTGGCTGTGGCAGTGGCTACCTACCCCAACAATCTTTCTTTTTTTTCCCCTTCCTTATTAATTCCAAAGGCTATCATGCTATGTGTGAAAAGCAAATTATAAGAATGTTACAAATTAAAAATGATGCTTCTATTGAAATACGGTTGTTTGGTATTTGCATTCAACAACATCAAAACTATCATTTGTGTGGATAAAGGACAGACTACAAAAAGATCTTTTTTGTCAATTCATGGGGCAATTTACTTTCAATTTTTAAACATACAAAATACTCATTAAAGTAAATGCTTCATCATTTCTTAAATAAAAAGTATTGCCACAACCGAGGTAGGGGAAAAACAACTTCCCCTCACTTCTTCCCACTTGGGTTTCTGAAATTCTGGGTTAGTGATGATGCGCAATTTCCTAGAACGCTAAGAAAATACCCACTGACAAGCACTTGCCCTTAATGAAACAGAAAGAAGTGATTTATGGAAATTCAAATGGAACTAGTGTTAAAGACAAAAACAACAGTGGACAGCAGGCCAAAAAAGAATGCTTCTTACCCTGTGAAGAAACTTCCACAAAACTCCAGGGTGCCTCAAGCTCACTGTCAGGAATGAGGAAGAACATGCTCAGCTTCACTATTAAAAGACTGTGTGTTGTGTTAGTCACTTCAGTTGTGTCCAACTCTTTGTAACCCCATGGACTGTAGCCCCCCAGGCTCCTCTGTCCATGGGATTCTCCAGGCAAGAATACTGGAGTGGGTTGCCATGCCCTTTTCCAGATTACAAGACTGGTTTCTCATTATTCCCAAAAGGAAATAGAACATGGAGAACTAATGGACTTCAGCTCTTTTATACTTGGCAACCCAGCCACACACATGAGCACACACACACAAACTAAGAACAGTTCAATATATTTTTTAATTCTATCTGAGAAGGCAATGGCACCCCACTCCAGTGTTCTTGCCTGGAGAATCCCAGGGACGGGGGGCCTGGTGGGCTGCAGTACATGGGGTCACCAAGAGTCGGACACGACTGAGCAACTTGACTTCACTTTCACTTTTATGCATTGGAGAAGGAAATGGCAACCCACTCCAGTGTTCTTGCCTGGAGAATCCCAGGGACGGGGAGCCTGGTGGGCTGCCATCTATGGGGTCACACAGAGCCGGACACAACTGAAGCGACTTAGCAGCAGTAGCAGAGCAGCATACCCCAAAGTGAAGAGGGAAATACACATATGACTATGTCTAACTAAAAAAAAGATATTTTAAAACCAGTTGGCACCACTCAGCTGGCAGCCACCTGTATCTCATCAAATTCTTTCCATCTCACCTTCGCCATCCCCCAGTGAGTGTAAACCCTGATCATAACTGCTCACTTAACTTGACTACTATAAAATACAAGTGTATTTTTCAGTGAGTCCTAGCCAGTAATGATGCACATATTAGTGTCTTAAAAGAAAGAGCATTTCGTATTATGATGAAAGTTAACACTGGTTCCTAACCCAAATCAAACACAAAGTTGGAGAAAGACTGGCACTTTTTCCCACTAATTTCTAAGTGAATATATGTAAAAATTATTCTTTTGCAAAATGATAATAACTATCTGAATTTGAAAGACCACCAGTGTATCTGAAACCAATGGACAGTATCATCACAAGTGTCCTTATAGAAGACTGTTGTTTTCAAAAGTTCCCTAGATCCACCTTACATTCCCTCCAGCTTGACAGTTCTCATTTAGTCTTTTAGAGATTTTTCTTTTGAAGAGTGAATACCAAAGGAATGCATTTTAGATCCTAGCAAAGCTTCTTCTGACTATTATTTAGAAAACTAAGAATTACTAGGAGAAAAAGAGACAAAGCCAAAGTACCCACCAGGTCAATGAAGCAACAGAAAAACCAGATCAGACCCCACCCCAAATGATCAGGTAATGATTTGCCCTGACAAATCACCTTTGGCCCACACAACTTACTCCCTCAAAGGACGAAGAAACATTTATCTAATTTACATGTACATCAGAGAGTCCCTTTTCATACAAGTTATTAACTACTAAGTACCTGTCTCAATTCATTATGCTGTTGTGGCCAAGTTGACAAAAGTACATTGCAGGTTTACTCTCGTAACTTAGAAAAACAGGTCCAATACATTTTTGAATAAAAAAAATTACCAACTATAAAACAGTGTGCACAACATAGTAACATTTTTATGTGGGCATGCTATTGTTCAGTCACTAAGCTGTGTCCGACTCTTTGCAACCCCATGAACTGCAGCATGCCAAGCTTCTCTGTCCTTCGCTATCTCCTTGAGTTTGCTCAAACTGATGTCCATTGAGTCAGTGATGCCATCCAAACCATTTCATCCTCTGTGAGACGATGTGAGATTATGTGAGCATACTCAGAAAAATTTTAGAATGTATATATCAGACATCACCACTGGTAGTCCAGTGATTAAGAAGCCGCCTGCCAGTGCTGGGGACACGGGTTCTATCCTTGGTCTAGGAAGTTTTCACATGCCACAAGATAATTAATAAATCCAGTGTGCCACAACTACTGAGCCCGCATGCTCAACCACTGAAGCTGGCACACCCTAGAGCTCGTGCTCCACAACAGAAACCACCCCAATAAGAAGCCCATGAATGGCAACTAGAAGATATTCCCCGTTCACCGCAGCTACAGAAAGCCTGCACACAGCAACAAAGACCCGGCACAGCTAAAAAAAGTTTTAAGTAATTGATTAAAATAAATAAATAAACAAAACAGAGCCAGAAAATGTATATAGCAAAAATGTTAACCGTGATTATCTCTGTACATAATGATTTTCCTCTTATATTCCCAAATTCTTCTTAAATGAACAAAAAAATGAAGATAAAAAAATACACTATATCAGACTCTATTAAATCACATATTTCTGGTATGTTAGCAGATGTCTCACAGCAGTATTAAAACTGCAACAATTTTTTAAATTATCATTTTGAAAGCTGATGAGTATCAGTATATATACTAAAGAAATTCTGCTTAAACACCCGGTATCTTTAACTCATAACACCATTCAAGACGCAAAAATTGGCGTTCTTTAAAATCATTATGATGAAAAACACAGCTTGGGTGATTTCAAAAAAACATAGGTATTACAACAGATGAATAAAAATCTTTCCTCTACAAGAACAAACAAATCTTAATTCTTTAAGAAACCTTGTACAAAATTGAAAAGAACTTCTTGAGGAGGCTTTCATAAAGGTAAAATTTTTTTTTTAAAAGAAAAGAAAAAAACACAGTTAAACTATTTGCAAACCACAGTTTCATCTACGTCAATATGCAACATTTTAAAACCACACAAAAAGGAAAGGAAATTTTTAGTGCAGCCGGCAGCCCTGCAGCGGGCCTGCTACCGCTGAAGCTAGCCAAACAGCTCATGTTTCTCTGAAGACTTGGAGCAAGGCCCGCTGAAGCACGGAGAATACACCTCCAGGTATGTCTTCCTAAATACTTAATATATTCAGTGTCTTTACGTGGCAGGGAAATCTATGATTTTCAGTGCTTAAACCATGTGAGCTGAAAATGCCAACATGTAATAAGGTTGCTGTAGAAGAAGGAACCAATTATTAAACTCCAAATAGATTCTCAGTGTGAACTACACTGTAATTTTCTTCTACCTGAAGACCTCATCCATCCCTTTCAGAAAGACAGCTTAATTCACACAACACTGAATACTACTTCCTGATGGGTAAGCCGAACTAGTCAGTAACTCGATTTTAAAACTGGATGGATGAAGGCTATGTTGTAGTTCTTCACCACAGGGCACAACAGGGCTCTACAAACACTGTGATAGGTAATTTCTAGAAAATTCCATTGTGACTTCTGTAAAGAAGGGTCTAAGCAACGGGCACTCTAAAACAAAGGAAACACTAGAAATCTCTTCTGGATTTTGCTGGAATACACCTGGGCACTTTAGATGTCCACAGGCTAATAACTGGTTAAAAAAATATATTCATTGAGCACTTAGTTTTCAAATTCATGATGGAAAATACAGAATGCTATTATAATTTAACAACTGTTAAATTTTTTATATGACCAAAAATTTTAAATGAGAAGTGTGGGCTTCATTGCAAGCTAGCTGGAGGTTCAAGAAAAACAACTGGGAGGCCCTGAATGACTCGCAAGCAGTATTGAGTGAATAGTTACCTTGTAATTATTTTAAAATAAATTACCCATGGCTGGTCAGTTCCAGATATACACAGAACACAGAAGTCACTCAGTCGTCTGACTCTGCGACCCCATGGATTGCAGCCCACCAGGCTTCTTGGTCCATGGGATTTTCCACGCATGAATACTGGAGTGGGTTGCCGTTTCCTTCTCCAGTTCCAGATACACGGTACACTAACTGATCAAAACTAATTAATTCTCTAATCCTCTCTTTACCACGTAGTCATCTATAAAATGAGACTTTACTGTATGAGCAATAGGGCACTCAAAGAAATGCATTATATGTTACGATCATAATGTAACATTTGAAATACAAGAGCCTAGGCCAAAATCTTCAGAGAAGGCAATGGCAACCCACTCCAGTACTCTTGCCTGGGAAATCCCATGGACGGAGGAGCCTGGTAGGCTGCAGTCCATGGGGTCGCTAAGAGTCAGGCACGACTAAGCGACGTCACTTTCACTTTTCACTTTCATGCATTGGGGAAGGAAATGGCAACCCACTCCAGTGTTCTTCCCTGGAGAATCCCAGGGACAGAGGAGCCTAGTGGGCTGCTGTCTATGGGGTCGCACCGAGTAGGACATGACTGAAGCCACTTAGCAGCAGCAGCAGCAGCAGCAGCAGGCCAAAATCCTAGCCCGTAAAGGAACAACGAGCAAAGGTGGGAGGTGACGGTTCATCTACACGAACACTAGCTTTTGACCCAGAGAACAAAAGAATGTCCAGAATAAATGGTTATTAGCAAAAGTCAAGTCATAAGGATGTCAGTAAAACCTAGAACAGACTTCAGATCTGAAGGGCTTCCTTTAGGCATTTAGGATAGACAGGATGGGGGCTGGGAAGGATACAGGCAGAGAGCCTAGAAAATGATCAACAAGGTGGGACCCTAGTCTGCTCCAACAAGCCAGGGAACCCTGGCCAACACCCAGGTGCCAGACCTCAATGTCCTCAAACCCAGGGACTGGACCAAATGTTATAAATAAAGGTTCCCTGCACCCCGGCAGTCCTATGAGCCCCAAATCCTATCACAACAAAAAGTACAAAGGAAGGAAGTGCTCCCAGAACAGCAGGGGTCCCACCAACTAAACAACAGAGTTGGGAGGAAGACAGTGCAGATGACATGGAGAGACTACAAACAGGAATTCTGAAAGAAAAGAAGGTTTAGGCTTAAAAGATAGGACCGAGATTTTTTTTTTACTATATCTATTGTAAAATGAAACATCAAAACACACAGAGCCTAAATGTCGTTCATTAGTATTTAGGGGAAAAATTAAGAATGAATATTTTATTTCTGCTCTTTTACATGAAAATTTTTAGACTACAGTTCTAAAATAAAGAACTTAGTAAAGGTTTGGTATTATAATAAAAATAAGACAAGTATTATATGATACCACTTATATGTGGAATCTAAAAATAATGGTACAAATGAACCTATTTATAAAACACAAAGAGTCACAGATGTATAAAACAAACTTATGGTTACCAAGGTTAAAGGGGGTAGGGATAAACTGGGAGATTGGAATTGACATAAACACAGTGCTGCTGCTAAGTCACTTCAGTCGCATCCGACTCTGTGCAACCCCATAGATGGCAGCCCACCAGGCTCCCCCGTCCCTGGGATTCTCCAGGCAAGAACACTGGAGTGGATTGCCATTTCCTTCTCCAATTCATGAAAGTCAAAAGTGAAAGTGAAGTTGCTCAGTCGTGTCCAGCTCTTCGCGACCCCATGGACTACAGCCTACCAGGCTCCTCCGTCCATGGGATTTTCCAGGCAAGAGTACTATATATAAAATAGATAACTAATAAGGACCTACTGTAAGCACAGGGAACCCTACTCAATACTCTGTAAGGACTTACACAGGTTAAAAAAAAAAAAAAAAAAAAGAGTCGATATATGTTTGCTGTACAACTAAAATTAGCACAACATTGTAAATCAAGTATACTCCAATAAAAATTATTACTCAAAATAATAACAATAACCACCATTATTATTATTATTATTACTGAGACACAGTTTCAAAGTGGTTTTGAACATGGCTTCTAAGATCAGACTGGCTGGCTGGGAATCCTGGCTCTGTAGTTTACCAGCTATACAACCTCAAGTGCTACTCAACCTCATGGTGCCTCAGTTTTCTCATCTATAAAACAGGGATACAAATGAACTAATTTTGTTCCTTTTTATAGCCAAGTAATATCCCATTGTATATATGTGCCACATCTTCTTTATCCACTCATCTGTCAGTGGACATGTAGGTTGCTCCATGTCCTGGCTACTGGAAACAGGCTGCAGCAACACTGGGGTGCACGTGTCTTTTTGAATCATGGTTTTCTCAGCATATATACCCAATATATGGGCTCACTGGATCATATGGTAGCTCTATTTTTAGTTTTATAAGGTACCTCCATACCCCAATTTAAAAAAGGTAAGGGAGACAACATCTACATGATAGAAATAATAAAAGATTAAATCAGTACATGTAAAGTATTTGGCATGGTACCAGATACAAAGAATGTGTTTGATGACTATCACTGAGTTTAGTACAGAATGATGTCACTCCTGGACTCTGAAGTCCTATCTCAAGTAGGGAAATGGGAAACACATGTACTCTTTAAATGTCCCTTTAATTTAGAAAGCTTTATATACATCTGCCTTATCCATCCACTTACATATTGTCTCACCCCAAGATGTACCCAATGGATCATTAAATAATTAAGAGAATTAAGATTCAAAAAAGCTTCTAAAGTTTTTATGTTTTTAAAAGGAAGTTTCAGAGAAATGGCCTTCTTAACTCCTAAAGTTACTGGTTGCTATTTTTAAAAGCTGCACATGAATTTTTTTTCTTGCTAAAACACAAAACCAATCTTCTGATCAATAAATCACAGGAAGGCAATTGTTTAATATTCATGAGAAGGGTGCCACAGTCCTAAGAGCATGAGTTTATGAAGCCTAGTTTGTTTAACTTACGCTATAAATCATCCAATATTCCAGATCTGGAGGGAATATGACAAGACTTTGTCACTATCAGAGATGATCACAATGGTTCCAAGGGCAGGACTTACACACCTGGCCTTGACTGCCTTGAAACCCACAATGAAAGAAGAAAAAAATAAATCCCTCAAGTGCTAAAGTTAGATGTTTTGATACATCTATATATATAACTGAGCTTCTCTTCTGAGAACTTGTAACCAACAATCATATACCCTTGCCCTAGAAACCTTTAAAATATAATCTTGGTCAAACTTCTTGACCAAGGAAACATCTATGCAAGCACTGTTCAAGAGAAATATAAAGCAAACCACAAAGCCATTTTAAAACTATCTTGCAGCTACACTTAAAAAAAGCAAAAGCAGGAGAAATTAATTTTAATAATATATTTAACCTAATGTATCAAAAATATCATTTCAATATATGCTCAATATAAAAATTACTGACACATTTTACTAACTGTTGCACTACATGCATAAAATAGCACAATTTTACTCCTTAAGCCTTTGAAATGTGACCAGTTCAAACTGACTTGTGCTATACGTGCAAAGTACAGACTGGGTTTTAAAGATTTAATGTAAAATATTGTAAAAATAGTGCAAGTATTAACTACTAGTTATAGTATTTCATACTAAATATTTTTTAAGACCCAGTATGTACTTTGCACTTAGAGCACAGGTCAGCTTGGACTGGTCACTTTTCAGGGGCTTAACGGTCATCTGTGGTTGTAGGTTACCAAATCAGACAGGACAGGTCTACACCATCATAATCCAGAACATCAGGCAAAGACCAGATGCTAATCCTACAACTTCTTCTGTTAAAAAAGAAAAATGAAATGAAATTCTGATTGTAAAACTGTTCTGGTAGGTTACACAACAAAAGGCCTATTATTTAAATAAAAATCTTTTCGATTTTAGTACAATTTTCTGTCCCCTCTCACCTCCCCCTCTCCACCTAGGTTTCTCCAGCATGAAGAGTTCTATCAACCTATGAAAACAAAAGCCAGGAAGCCTCATTGAGAGCAATTCAGGCTCAGCCGCAACCAAACCTTTTGTTTCCTCTATTTCTCAGAAATTCAGTTCACTTATCTCCTCTACAAACTAACTTCCAACCCAACTGGTTACAAATAAGCTATCAGGATGCAAAAGTGTGAAGTCAAAAATATCCCTTCTAGCAGCAACCTACACGGGATTTCCCAAAATCACAAAATCAGACCATGGAAACCCCAGGCTTCCTTCCTTGTAATCGAAGATGTTCCCACCAATCCACACATCAAGTAACTTCACCAATAAAATTCTACGAAGCAGAGTGATTGCAAGCATGGTTTCAGGAATGCAATTGTGTTTGAAGAAAACAATTTCTAATTTGAATTGCTAACCTCCCTTCCCTCTGATTCGTTTTCTTTCTTTCTTTCTTTCTTTTTTTTTTTAACAGATTCTTCGGAGCTTTTTGTCTTTGTTTTGTTCTTTCTGGACGGTCATCCCTACTGTCCTTGAAGATGACCAACAGTTCTACCTTCTGCCCAGTTTACAGAGACCTGGAGCCATTCACATATTTCTTTTATTTAGTTTTCCTCATTGGAATTATTGGAAGTTGTTTTGCAACCTGGGCTTTCATACAGAAAAACACAAATCACAGGTGTGTGAGCATATACTTAATTAATTTGCTTACAGCTGATTTCCTGCTCACTCTGGCATTACCAGTGAAAATCACTGTTGACTTGGGTGTTGCACCCTGGAAGCTGAGGATATTCCACTGCCAAGTGACAGCCTGCCTCATCTACATTAATATGTACTTATCAATAATCTTCTTGGCATTTGTTAGCATTGATCGCTGTCTTCAGTTGACATACAGCTGCAAGATTTATCGAATACAAGAACCTGGGTTTGCTAAAATGATATCAGCTGTTGTGTGGCTAATGGTCCTTCTTATAATGGTGCCAAACATGATCATTCCCATCAAAGACATCAAGGAAAAGCCCAACGTGGGCTGCATGGAATTCAAAAATGAGTTTGGAAGAAACTGGCATTTGCTGACAAATTTCATAAGTATAGCAATATTCTTCAATTTCTCAGCCATCATCTTAATATCTAACTGCCTTGTAATTCGACAACTCTACAGAAACAAAGATAATGAAAATTATCCAAACGTGAAGAGAGCTCTCATCAGTATACTTTTGGTGACTACAGGCTACATCATATGTTTTGTTCCTTATCACATTGTCCGAATCCCATACACCCTCAGCCAGACAGAGGTCATATCTGACTGTTCCACCAGGATTTCACTTTTCAAAGCAAAAGAGGCCACACTGCTCCTGGCTGTGTCCAACCTGTGTTTCGATCCAATCCTGTACTATCATCTCTCAAAAGCTTTCCGATTAAAGATCACTGAGACGTTTGCTTCCCATAAGGAGTCCAAGGCTCAAAAAGAAAAATCAAGGTCTGAAAACAATGCATAAAATACAGGATTTTTTGCATGCTATAATTTCTTGCCTCACTCGACAATTAAGTGTACAAACTCCTGGGAAGGAGGGGAAAAAGAGCCTCCGTAAGTAAAAATACAGGCAGAGGGCAAATGTGGTTTGGTTTACTGAGAAACTGTTTCTGAACACAAGCCTAACTGTACTCTTGCGGTTGTTGATGATCCTTAATACAAATGTTTGTACAAAAAAACACAAAAAACTAAAGTCTTGTTGAACCAATATAAACCCTGCAATATCCTTAAAACCTAAATGAGTTCTATGACACAGAGTCTGAAATATTCATTAGGTATTCATTTAAAGACCTGGAGCTGACTTCTGATAGAAATACGCAAAATACTCTCTATGTGAGTTGCCAGAAAGCCCTTTAGCAACACAGTTTAAAGCCCTTTAGATCACTTTAAAAAAAGGGGGGGGGGGGGGAGGGCAGGTGATTTCTTACCTGAAACCACCTGAGCCTGATTGATTTTTAATCCATCACTTAAAAACAGTAACTTTTTGGCTCAATGCTCCAATTTTTAACATCTAAGTGTGTCCTCAGAGAAGTCAATGGCACCCCACTCCAGTACTCTTGCCTAGAAAATCCCATGGACGGAGGAGCCTGGTAGGCTGCAGTCCATGGGGTCGCTGAGGGTCAGACACGACTGAGCGACTTCACTTTCACTTTTCACTTTCATGCATTGGAGAAGGAAATGGCACCCCACTCCAGTGTTCTTGCCTGGAGAATCCCAGGGACAGGGGAGCCTGGTGGGCTGCCGTCTATGGGGTCGCACAGAGTCGGATACGACTGAAGCGACTTAGCAGCAGCAGCAGCAGCAAGTGTGTCCTACCACAATAGCTTACAATTTTTTACTTATAAAAAGGTTCGGAAAAACATGGTTTTTGAACGTACTATAGGATATCCTTATATTTTAACTATAGGTTATAAATAAAGATTGTTCTACTGTTAGTAATGACAAATCCAGTGATTTCTTATTTTTATTTTGTAGCAGTAAAGAACATACCCCATAACATCTTCAAGTCGGGGGTCATTAAGTTATACTAACTGCTAGAACTACTGTTTTGGAACTCACATCAAAGGTATGGAAAACTAGCACCAAATAGTCTTGAAATAGACACGTCAGCTCCACATTGCAAGGACTTACTAGAAAGAAATGCAGCATGAGCTTAGCTGAAGTGTGCCCCCCAGGTCCTAAAGATGAGCTTGACCCCATGGGGGGCCAGCCATGTAATGTATGCGTGACTCCACTGTCAGGGTCACAACCCATTGATCAAATTCTCTCAAATGCGAGTAAAGCAGAAAGCATTCAGTAGATGGTATTAAATGAAGACTTATTTAGGGAAGGAAGACTAAAAAATTAAGATAAGCATATACAAGACTTTGTATTGTTTTCGCTTCAATTATAAAAGCCCACATCAAAACCATCAGTAATGCAATTATTAAGAAATGGTGTTGTTTGAGCAAAAACAAACATGTAGACACAGAGAACAGAGTAGTGGTTGCCAGAGGAGAAGGGCTGAGGAGAAGGATGACATGGGTAATGGGGATCAGCTGGTGGTGACAAAGGGAAACTAAGTTTGGGTGGTGAGCATGCTGTGGGGGAGACTGCAGTAGAAATAAAATGTTTACACGTGAAACATCTCTAATGTTATAAATCAACATTACCTCAATAAAAATAAATGATCTCAAAGGATAGGAGGGAGGGTAGGAGGCAATAAAGGGAGAGAGAAAGACAGACAGAAAAATAAAGAAAGAGGGAAGAGAAGGAAGGAAGGAAGGAAGGAAAAAGAAATGGTGTTCCTGGAAAGTAACAAGTTTGAATTCCAGACTCATTTTTTAGCTCTGTGCTGAGAACTATTTTCTGACAGCTGAACCTTGGACAACTCCTGGCCACAGCTCTACTACACATTCTCTGAGGATGTACAGTCTGAGAATAGTAAATGAGAAAATGCACCCAAAAAAGTGCCCATTACAGCTCTAACATGGTAGGCACGGCACCAACCCCAGCTGGCTAGTGGTAATGACAGGAAGCCCTGGTGGTATCACATGTCTGACACAGATAGGGTCTAAATGACCCCAAATTTTGTGGCAGAGGCTGGTTGAATGCCTGGACACTAGAACCTGGGCTTGGTGGCCCACTGAGAGAATAGTCTTACTGATGAGCAGATGAAGACATCATTCATACGAGAGCATATATGAAACCAGCTTACTTTTCTGAATCTTTTAGTCAAGGTGCCTTTTAGTCTTCTCTCCTTGGCCTTCACTCACTGGAGCCACAATTTAAAGACAAAGTGGGGGTGGGGGGCGGTAAAAAACAAACTTTTTATTTTTAAATCATATTCTTGTATTCTCCTCATGTGCATAATAGGCCAAGTCAGACTCACTACAGCATCCACAATGGCACAGTTTTACTAGTATACACTTTTATTTCCCCTTTTCTGATGGTTTAGGCTAAATTACACTGACAAAAAAGGCACTTCTAGACAACTAGTAATAGAAGGCTATTAAAAAAATTCTATCCTATAATGTCAAATTTCTAGCAGCTCTTTTTTGATTTCGCATCACAGCTGAATTCTGTCATAATCCACCGGGAGACTCAGTCCCTAGGAATCATTCACACTCTGTCCTCTAAGGAAGAGGGCAGCCTTGAGAATTTAAGTGCTGGGAACGGCTGTGTCACCACCACAGGCCACACGAATTCACGTAAATAACAGGAGAAAGACGCGCACGTTCGCGCAGCCCCCTGCTCTCATACCCCCACACTCAGGGAGACCTGCAAAGCGCCGCTCACCCAAGAGAAGAGCACAGAACCCTCAACCAGTCTGAACCATTTTCAAGTTTCTGCCATATCTCCTTCCTTTCCCCTATTTCTTCCAAATACACATTTTGGGATAATTTAAAACTTACAGATAAAGTAAAAAGATAGTACAGACAGTTCCCATATCTTCTTCATCTAGTTTGCCCTAGAGATAAAGCCTTACGTACCATGATGTATTTGTCAAAACCAGGACAGTAACACCAGCACATTAATATTAACTCAACTCTAGACTTCAATATGGAATCTTCTTGACTATTTTAAAACAAATCAGACATCATGATAGTTCACCCATGAATTCTTCAAGATACATCTCTAAAATATCAAGCTACTGTTTCTGCTGCCCTAAATACACTGTGAAGTTGTTCCCATATGTAGAAAATGAGTGATGCCCACAGGTAGCAGATGAAAAATATTGGTATATTCAACCAGTGATGAAAAATAAAGAATTTTAGTTACTTTCAATATAGTCCTAGACATAGGATAATTAACAAGGGATTCTTAATTGTAACAAGAAAAAAATATATATGGGTGTAGTGATTTCAAAAGTCATTTCAGAGGATGTTCAAAAATAAACAAAAAATAAAAAAATTTAAGAAACTATTTAGCCTAGAGATCAAAACTCCACAAAGGTGTCTAGGAAATAATATGCACCTCACAATTACATTTTTTAAAAAAATAGTAGTAATAATAGTCTTATATAAAAAAAAATGACTCACTGAAATAAGTTAAAATAAAATTCCACAAAAAACGATAGTGAACCTAAGAATTTTTTTAAAATTTTCTATAAATTTTGGCCCAATTTTCATTACATGTATCAGAAAACTAATCTTGTTTCCCTTCAAAATAAAGCACATCACTTGTTATGACTCAAACACTAAATTTCCCAACAACTATTTCCCATGTGCCATCATCCGGTTCTTAAAGTCAACAAGTGGAAATCCAAGTCTATCACATATATGACCTCTTCTATGAAGCATGAGCCAATTCTTCAACCAGAGGTTTTCCCCTCCTCCCATCTTTATTCTTTCAGAGTAGCAGAAGAGCTCTGGGAACGTCAAACAGTTCACTTTTCAGTGGTCACTTGGGTTTTTACTCAAGTTATTTCACTTATTCTGGTGCTTGTCATTTTATAGACATTTGTCTCCCTATCTTTTTCATCTTTTCTGTGCTCAAAAGTTCTTACTCATCTGTATAATGCCAAAAGTACCTACCACAATACAGTGCAGATAAAAGCTACATAGTAAATGAGTTTCAAATTGAAGTAGGAAAATACATACAGACATCATTTGCAGTGACTCAGATGCTCTTAGTACAAGTATACTAATATGGAAAATCTTGCTAAATGTCAGTAGTACGACACCACAAATGTAGACTACACAAGCACATAAGCTACATGGTAAGAACCATAACAAACAAAAGCAGGTAGTGAATACAAAAAACTCACCTCTTTCATATGTAGCACTCAGGCAAGCAGTTGAATAATCAATGACCCTACAATGAAATGATCAGCTTGCCAAGTGACAAGCGACTTACCAGAGGTATGGGAAAATGGGTTGCATACTGCAGGTGTCGTAGGAGGTCATAATTAGATGGAAAAATCAACTCCCTTGGTTTTTCTCTCTTCAACAGCTTCTCACCATTAACTGACATTCTTCTGCCCAGAGAAGGGTTGGCATTCTCACAGGACTCTCCAGGCATGGGAGAAAAAATCTAAGTCATGTAAAACAAATGTTGGAGACTGTAAATGAAAGAGCAAAACCAAAGCACACAACTTCAAACACACAAGACACTCATACCATATCTTTTCCTTATTTAACCATTAGCAAAATAATGAACTGTGTTAATTTCCACAAATTTCATATTCAGATAAAGAGCATCATCTCCTGTTCCAAAGATGAGAAAGTGGCAACCACACACACAGGTAAGAAACGTGCACAGCTCCATTTCCCGGAGGACCAGAGATAAAATTAGACTGATAACTAAGTGTCTTCCTCATAGGGCTACATTTCCTACAAAAACATATACAAAGGAATAATTCACTTATAAAGCTCATGAACAACAGATACAAAGGTTTTAGTCTGTACCCCAACCAACATGTGTTTTCATAGAGTTAGTTACACACTGAGATCCCTGAGGAAGAACACGTAATTATACTGAGATAAAGCAGAAGAATGGACAAGTCCAGAGCCAGGAAAGCTGTTATTTAGAAGTTGAACACACATCCAGCAAATCAACATGGCCTGTCCTGATGAAATGATATTCATGGATTCCTGAGAGATAATGATCTCTAAACAAAGGAGTCACGGTCAACCAGGAGGATGAGAGTGTTTTAATTTACAGGAGGAGGCAATGCAGCCAAAACTGAGGATGAACTGAAATGAGGCAGCTGCGTGAGATGATGAACTGTGGCCTGGGGTGGAATTCATTCCAGAGAAAGACATCTGCATCACAAGTACAGGGGTCATGCCAGTACACAAGGCAAGGGGCAGGAGGAGGAGACAGCAGGCAATAGAGGTCGGGGAGGAGGGGTCATGGTCAATAAGGATTGGAAGGTTGAACCTACTGGAAATTCCGAACCAAAGTCAGTTTTAAAGTCATTCTTGTCTACTTCATCAAAAATATTAGTAGTTCCTGAGTCAATGCCCATATGCGCCATAATAGTCTGTTCCTGATAATTGCCAGAGAAAGAAAGTCACATTGTAAATTTTGTAGTTCATTAAGAAGCTGAAGCTGAAACATGACAGTGACATCAAGTCATCTTATGTCTCTTTTCCCCCTCAGTGTGTTTTTCCTCAATAAAAGAAAAGGAAGTTAAGATACACACTGCTGTACAAAGTCACGGTCTTCATCCTCATGATAAAAAAAGATTTAACTTCCGTGCTATTTCAAGAAAAAATTGCACAAACTTCCTGATTAAAAACAAACTGACCATAATTTCCTTCTTGGGGCTATTCCCAGTCACATGCTCACCAACTTGCCTTAGTAAGAAAAATCTAAGGATATTTAACATACAAGATACCTTGATGTCCAAAAGCAGGAAACAAGAGAGAGAGAGACAGAGAAACATAGAAAAAGCATAAACAGGTAAACTAATTTTATGTTTTACTCTAACTTTTTTACTGTGGACAAATTTAGAAACAAAAGTATTCATATTAAACAAGTAATTTTCAAAAATCTTTAAGAGTATAAACTATAAATTCACGTGTGCAATTCTAAAGGCACGTTTTTAAATTACAAAGATAGCCATTATTGTAAAATATCATAACAGCATATGCTGAAACTCTCACAGGACCAATATGAGGCTTCATTTTTCAGAAACTATCATAATCTCTAACAATTTTCTATTATTTCCCATCACCAACTTCATGTTTTTGGCCTTGAAAAGTCCCATAAGTATCTGGAACAATGTCCAAAATATCAGAAAATTGACAGAAAATGATAAAGTCATACTCACAGCATAAAGTAATTTGCTGAAAAGAGCAATTCTACATTTGAAAAACAGATTAAATTTGCAATTAATTGAAATGAAAATATGATGTGTTATGACTAAAACATATGTATAAAAGAGCAATATAAGTATCAAAGAGCGATATAAGTAATGAGACATTGGGGGAAAGATGCTACTTAGAATAAAAACAGTCATGACGTCAGGGCCAAAACAAGTCCAAATTTGAGGCTAAACATTAAAGTAAAACTGGAGATTAGACATACATAAAATTGGAAGCACACAATTCCAATTCAGTGAAAAATGTGATGGCCTGTCGAATCTTTTCAGTATTAGCATACCCAAAAGAAAATTCTAGAAGATGTAAATTATAGTCCAAATTTTTTTGTGTCAGTGAAAAGCAGCGATAAATAAGCTTTGAAACAAGAGACTACAACTGAAAAGCCACCACCCTTCCACCAGCGTGTAGCCCTTCTGAAAGTGACTCCCAGCACAGTTCAGCTCCAAGGGCTGGCCCTCTCCCAGGACCGTACCTCCATTTTCATGTCGTGGTCCTTTGGATAGTGCTCATCTGTATTCTCTCCTGCTGGCGACCGCGGTCGCGTGGAGGCGGTGACAGACAGGTCTCCCCGAGAGATGAGGGTGCACATGTAGGCGTCGTGGGAGAAGACGTCGTGCCGGATGAACTCACAGAAGAGCAGCACCAGGTTGACAAACTCCACCTTCTCACATTCGCTATTTGGATCCGCTGTGAGGAGACAAAGGCCATCAAGAATTCAGTTTCCTTGACTGAGGAGGGGGGAAGAAGAATAAAGACAAGGACTCGGGCTTAAAATTTTCACTATTTTTTCTATTCTTTTTTTTTTTTTTAAATAAAGGATTTACTGGAAAATTCGATACACAGGTCTAGCTTTCAGTGCAAAACCAGTACGCCAGTTCTGTTCCCACTGTAACTGCAAAACAGTGTCCAGTGTTCTAGGCACTATCTCAAAATTAAAGGTTGGTCCCTGGCAAATGAATGGCCATTTAAGTAATCATGTTAACACACAAATTTTCAGGTAAGGGGAAAAAAAAATCAAAGCCAGATTACTCTCCTCGCATTTTATTTTTATAACTGTTATGATTCATGATTCATAACTGTCTGTTCTACTTTGAGCACCTGTACACTGAGGGGAAGGGGGGTGGTGGGGTGGGCATAGTGCACTTTTTCAAAGGAGACTTCACAACAGAACCATAATTCAGATGGTATTTGAAAAAACCTAGTGAGTAGAATCCACTGAAAAGGAAAAGGAACAATGCGATAAAAAGGACCCCAAGATGAAGCTCTGCCATCTTTTAAAATTCATAAGTAAGCTACTTAACTTATGTCTTTTAATATTGCAACGATACTCTCAAACTTTGTATCTGTACCTTTGAGATAAGGTTAAAAATGACTAAACTACTAGGACTAAACCTACAAAGCTCAGGCCCTAGGACCATCACACTCAAACGCTGAGAAAGACGACAGATGGACCCAGGGAACACTAAACTCAGAGCCCTAAATCTTAGCCCTGTCGGTTTGTTCTTGCCCACCTCCAATCTCAATGGAGAGAGTAAACTCTTCAGAGAAGCAGAAGAGTTCTCCCTTACAGAGCAGTAAACAGGATCCAGAGCAAGCCAGGCACAGGAGGAAGAACTTTTCCCCAAAGCAAGAACAGGAATGGGGATGGGATGAGGGGAGCAAAGACCAAGTGTCTGTCTCCCCCAGGACACAAGGTACATCCGACTGCTAACTGCCATTCGTGACAACACCTTTTCTCCTCTCCAGAATCTCTCCTGTCTTTCCCCGGGCTTCATCAGTGCTTCCTACATTCCAATCACCAGTTTGGCTGAGGTTCTTGTTCTCCTTTACCCTAGGATAGCCACCAAGAACCTAAAAAAACCTCACCCCCAGGTGTCACTCAACTGAAAATGAGGTCCTCCTCAGAGGAATCAAAGCAATACTATTTCTTGCTGCTTTATCTCTCTCTTCTCCATAGATACTTTCCTTTTCTACCTCCCACACTTTTTCTCCCTTTCCTGTCACTTTTTGCCATTTTTCTGTTGTTTCACCATCATCTATAGTCATGTATGGATGTGACGGTTGGACTATAAAGAAAGCTGAACACAGAAGAATTGATGCTTTTGAACTGTGGTGTTGGAGAAGACTCTTGGGAGTCCCTTGGACTGCAAGAAGATCCAACCAGTCCATTCTAAAGGAGATCAGTCCTGGGTGTTCTTTGGAAGGACTGATGTTGAAGCTGAAACTCCAATACTTTGGCCACCTGATGCGAAGAGATGACTCATTTGAAAAGACCCTGATGCTGGGAAAGATTGAGGGCAGGAGGAGAAGGGGAAGACAGAGGATGAGATGGTTGGATGGCATCACCGACACAATAGACATGGGTTTGGGTGCACTCTGGGAGTTGGTGATGGACAGGGAGGCCTGGTGTGCTGCGATTCATGGGGTCACAAAGAGTCGGACACGACTGAGCGACTGAACTGAAGTGAAGATAAGATACTCCCTGCTGTACTTCATCATATGAAAACCTCAAAGTAAGATTAAGCCAACTGAGCTTACACAAATGATTTTTTTAAGTTTCCACCCACTTGGTGGTTGTTTATTCCCCACCCCGACTCTACTCCCCACCAGCAGTGGAATAATTAAGACACAAAAAGAACATGATAGAACATGAACAACTAAGAGAGCATGTACAAGCTGTCAACCATCTTCACAAATCATGTCCTTGCATCAGAAACCTGCTTATAAGGTACCTCTGTTTTATCTTTGCCCCCTTTTGACACTAGAAGTTAGAAAGTCAGAAACTTAGAAAACAGGGAAAGAAGAGAAGTTCATAATCACAATAAATGTAGTGAGCATCACAGGACCTTAATGCTGCTCTTCTGGTAAGAAAGATCTAGAAAGGGAAAATTAATCCATCAAATACAAGAGAATGAACTGACCTATTATTTTAACTATTAAAACTCCAGAAATGTTCAAGTCTTTGAAGATTGTCATAAAAGTATCCACTGAAAATAGGCTACAAAATTTTGTATGCAAAATATGCAGCATATTCAGCTGCAATATGCAGCATATTCAGTGCAAAGTACATTGATAAGATTACAGGTAAGGGAGAAAAAAGATCAGTTCCCAAAAAAGGTCAATTCCCTTGTTTAAGATCTAGAAGCAAAGATCTTTACTTACACAACGAGGGGGCCTGTGTATCTAAAAACCTTAGAAGAACATTCTGGAAAACAGGTAAACTAGATCCAGCGAGGGAGGCTGAGGAAATGGACTCCTTCTCATCTAAGACTTCTGATTCACCACATCTCTGAGATTAAAAACAAACAAGCAAGTTAATTATTGAAGACAAGTACAGTCACGATGGGTCAAGAAATGTGCTGGTTTTTCATTAACATTTACTTTCTTAGATAAAACATGCAAAATTGAAATCTCTGTACTTATCTGAGGACCATGCATCATAAAGGAATATAATTTCTGAAAGTTAAGGGAAAATGAAAGAAAGTGAAAAGTCGCTCAGTCGTGTCCAACTCTTTGAGAGATCCCATTGATGGACTATACAGTCCATGGAATTCTCCAGGCCAGAATATTAGAGTGGGTAACCTTTCCCTTCTCCAGGGGATCTTTCCAACCCAGGGATCGAACCCAGGTCTCCTGCATTGTAGGCAGATTCTTTACCAACTGAACAATCAGGGAAGCAACTGCCCCAAAATAACTCAAACAATTTCAAAGAACTCCTGTGAAAAAACATTATTCATGTGAATTATAAACGCTACACAGCACGGTATAAATAACCACTGAATGTGTAATACAGTATACAATAAACTACTCATTACTTCTATGCAAAACCACTAAAATATAACTTGAGGCTGTCTTCATTTTTAAATAGTTCATTTTAACGGTATGCCCTCCAAGAAACACTTGGGCATGTATTATTGCATTTGACTGCTCTGTGTTTGCTTTTGTCAGGCGGTGAATTTACGAGTATATTGGGAAGTAATGTGTCAAACATCCCTCTAACAAAATTCTTTCCCTCATCACACTTCACCAATTAGCTCTCTCAGAACCTCCTGGAATCTCCACAGTTCAGGAAACACATCTAGAGAAGCTGTTTAACTTCTACATTCTTAAAGTCAGAACTTACTAGAAGACCAGCAAAGGAACAGATTAGAAGCAATCAGAACCTCATGTTCTATTCTTTTTGCTGTCCCTTCATTTCTTCCCATTTTCATTATCCATTTTAGCATTAAAACAGTATTATATTAGATAGGATTTCTTCAATCCATCCTCTTTATAAGGGTCAAATTTTGAATATGGTGTTTAATAGAAATCAATTATCTTAAACATCTCTAAAAAGAATACATTTTTAGAGATGGATACATTTAAAACTATTAAAATTATAGTCATCTATGTGTGAACCTCTTCTGAATATGACTGTGTGTGTGTGTGTATTCTGGGACACGCAAAGAGGGAAGGGAAGACACAATAAAAATTATCCAGTAGGAGCAATGAAATTTGAGGAATCAACTTTAGTTACTAAAGTTTAACCACTGCACTTCTCTTTAGAATATAGTCCATTCATAAATATGTAGGAAAAAAGCAATGAAATGCTTTTCTTAATTTGGCCATTATAAAAAGGGGCTATGTGGTTTACAACTTAGCATCAATATCTTTAAGCCCCAATTTCAACAACATGACCCTCTGTATTTGGTGAAAGGTGCTTTCCCAACAAAAGGAGATGTCTATGAAAATATTCTTCCTATTTCATTTTTGTTAATACTGTCATAAGAAGCAGGTGTATTATCAGTAATGCAACACTGAACAGGGTGAGCAAAGCCCCTGTTGTCAAGTTTACACTCACAGGCATTAAAAAAGAGGCAATGGGGAAAGTAAACCAGAATGGCCTGAGAAAGACAGGCTGGGGGGTGGGTGCCATTAAGTGCAGATGAGGTGGTGGAGGAGTCTCCTGAGGAAGTGATGCATGTTGAGCCAGGAATGCTAGACAAGGAAGTGACGCCTCCTAAAACGGGAACAGCCGTGTAAAGGGGGGAACAGAATGTGTCACCCAGAGGCAACAACAAGAGCAAAGGCCCCAAGAGGAATGTGAGTGTGGTATGGACAGGAAGACCAGGGCGGCCGGAGCTGTGAGTGACCTACGGGAGCAGGGGACGAGGTGGGAAGGGCAGGTGGGCGGCTCAGGTGAGGCTCTGTGGGTCTTGAGAAGGAGCCATCAGGTGCTTTAGGAAGAGGACAATATGATCTATTTCCATGGCGAAAAGTCAGCTCTGGAGACTGTGTGGAGGGTGGTGGGGAGGGAGGGGCAAGAGACAGAGACAGGAGGCAGGAGACCCACAGTTATCCAGGTGAGAGGTGACAGCCTGGTCTGATCACACACATGCCTTCTCCACCCCTAGAAAGGAAGAAAGGAAGGCTCATTTTGATGCCCTCCTTCAACAAAGCTATGCTGACGACGTTAGGTTTGTTGGTTCCTTTCTAATCGACTCCAGAGGCTTTAACTGCTCTCTCTGGGGCCAGAACACAGTCTCAAAAATGAACACAAATCGGCATCTGTAATCTCATAGTCACAATGGCCTCAAGAAAGTATTTCCATATTCATTAAACACACGTGTGCATATATACATAAACGATATATAACACCAAAAGTACAGACATATATGTATGTGTGCACGTCTTAACCTCACAGAAGGAGATTTCCATTCTAAGTCAGATTTTGAAGTTTGATTTTAAATTAGTCCAGAATATAAATTACGGGCTTCATCAACTTAGAGGGGTCATGCTATGAAGTCCTTATGTGAATTTGTACATTCTTCCTTTTTCTTTTAAAAAGAAAAGAAAAGAAAAAAAAAAAGCACAATGAAAGTAAGAAACAATCCCATTCAAAGCAGTATTATTAACAAGTAGAAAGAAAGTCAAGTCTACCTCTGCCTCGATTTCCGCTTGTCTCTTCTCCAGGAGTTTCGCCACGGCCATTGCCCTGTGCTTGCCTGACCGCTTACAGCTCACAGCCCATTCACACAGCAGGGTCACCACAGCTTCATCGTTGGGGGCAACCTAAGGACCAAGAGAAACGGGTACCCGCCATGTCACACGCAACGTTCACCTGATGAATGAGACTCAGGATGCAAGCAACAGAATATTTAAACTGTTGAAGCTTTCTATCTTATTACAGTCATTTCAGAAAGTGTTCCCAGATCTATTTCAATTGAGGTATAAAGAGTAAAACTTTAGTCACAAGGACGGAAATCACTTAGAACAGCTGAGTCTGTGATAATTCCAAGAGAACTGGAGTTTCCTTGTATATGCCTTCACTTGCACAGATCATAACCCAGCCCCATCAAGCCTCCAGAATTCAAAGGAAGCAGAAAGGGACATCGACTACTGAATATCAAGAACACGTGTAAACCCATGGCTGATTCATGTCAATGTATGGCAAAAACCACCACAATATTGTAAAGTAATTAGCCTCCAACTAAAGTAAATAAAAAATAGAAATAAAAAAAAATATATATATATAAAAACCTCAAAAAAAAAAAGAACAGCTGGTACAAAGCCCAAGTACCAGCTTCACTCCGCTGCTGACCCCCTCAGGCCCTTAGTCACAGTCTCAATCAACACATAATCCCAACAAGCCAGGCTAGCGAGTTGCCCAGTCCAAGGAGCAATTGCAAAGAACAAACTGGAGGGGAGACTGGGCTGCTGATCAAAACCTGCTGCCTTAGAAACAACAAGCATGAAGAGTGACACCCAGGCACAGAAAGGAGCAAGAGTTACAAGCAGACTCAGTTAACAAAAGATGGGAGCCCACACCTGTGTAGGGCTCAGCACTGCCACCAGAACTACCAGCTGTAACTGCCGTGGCCTAGACATGACACCACACACTGAGGACGAGAAGAGTCAGAGAACGGTCACAGGGACCCAAGCAACGGTTATGGCGGGGGTTTATAGTAAGAAGGGGGATTGTCCTTTTGTGCAATTTCACCTTTCTTGTAGAGGATCTATGCCTCTAGACACAGAACATCAACTGTATATTTTTAACATTCATCCAGTTGCATAAACACTATGCCAAAAGGGCCAGACAGTCACAGTACCAGCATTTATATGCTATGTGAGACGCTCTTAACTTTCCAGAATTCATAAGCTCAATGAAGACTACGGCAGCTATGGCACAGGCCCAAGAAAAACTTACATATACACACATGTACTTTAGCACAACATTTCAGATGGTTTGTGGGCTCTGACAAGACATTCAAGAATAATCCCAGGATAAGAATCCCTACTCAGCTTTTAAATACCAGCAGACAATTCAGACCATGAAAATCAGTTTATTCCAAGATTTTTACACTTCCTATCCTAAACTCAAATTCTTTATCTTAAAACAAAGAAATGTGAAATTATCTAGAGCAGATATCTCAAAAAGAGCTCTGAATCTTTTAATGTAAAAGATCAGATCAGATCAGTCGCTCAGTCATGTCCGACTCTTTGCAACCCTATGAATCGCAGCACACCAGGCCTCCCTGTCCATCACCAACTCCAGGAGTTCACTCAGACTCACGTCCAGTCGAGTCAGTGATGCCATCCAGCCATCTCATCCTCTGTCGTCCCCTTCTCCTCTTGTCCCCAGTTCCTCCAAGCATCAGAGTCTTTTCCAATGAGTCAACTCTTCACATGGGGTGGCTGGAGTTTCAGCTTCAGCATCATTCCTTCCAAAGAAATCCCAGGGCTAATCTCCTTCAGAATGGACTGGGTGGATCTCCTTGCAGTCCAAGGGACTCTCAAGAGTCTTCTCCAACATCACAGTTCACAAGCATCAATTCTTCGGCGCTCAGCCTTCTTCACAGTCCAACTCTCACATCCATACATGACCACTGGAAAAACCACAGCCTTGACTAGACGGACCTTTGTTGGCAAAGTAACGTCTCTGCTTTTGAATATGCTATCTAGGTTGGTCATAACTTTCCTTCCAAGGAGTAAGCGTTTTTTTAATTCCATGGCTGCAGTCACCATCTGCAGTGATTTTGGAGCCCAGAAAAATAAAGTCTGACACTGTTTCTACTGTTTCCCCATCTATTTCCCATGAAGTGATGGGACCAGATGCCATGATCTTCGTTTTCTGAATGTTGAGCTTTAAGCCAACTTTTTCACTCTCCACTTTCACTTTCAACACCAGGCTTTTTAGTTCCTCTTCACTTTCTGCCATAAGGGTGGTGTCATCTGCATATCTGAGGTGATTGATATTTCTCCCGGCAATCTTGATTCCAGCTTGTGTTTCTTCCAGTCCAGAGTTTCTCATGACGTACTCTGCATATAAGTTAAATAAACAGGGTGACAATATACAGCCTTGACGAACTCCTTTTCCTATTTGGAACCAGTCTGTTGTTCCATGTCCAGTTCTAACTGTTGCTTCCTGACCTGCATACAGATTTCTCAAGAGGCAGGTCAGGTGATCTGGTATTCCCATCTCTTTCAGAATTTTCCACAGTTTATTGTGATCCACACAGTCAAAGGCTTTGGCATAGTCAATAAAGCAGAAATAGATGCTTTTCTGGAACTCTCTAGCTTTTTCCATGATCCAGTGGATGTTGGCAAGTTGATCTCTGGTTCCTCTGCCTTTTCTAAAACCAGCTTGAACATCATGAAGTTCACGGTTCACATATTGCTGAAGCCTGGCTTGGAGAATTTTGAGCATTACTTTACTAGCGTGTGAGATGAGTGCAATTGTGTGGTAGTTTGAGCATTCTTTGGCATTGCCTTTCTTTGGGATTGGAAAACAAGAGAAGTATTTCAATTACAAACTATAAAGACAACACAACATTTTTAAAAAGAAAACAAATTGGGAGGAATGACTTCCTGGATTCAATCTAATCCCAGGAAAAGCAAAAATATAAATGTCAATGCAGTGATGCACTGCATGCTTAGCTTTATAATATTAGAACAAAAGAACTTACTTTAAAAACAAAGCCAACAGTTTTAAATAAATTCATCAGCAATGTGCATCATGTCTACATTTATAATGTCTGCATTACATGTCTACTACATGTCTACATTTACATGTCTACATCTATATTTTTTTTTTATTTTCCCTCTGCATCAAACAAAATGAAAATGTGCTACCAAAGAATAACTGACTCACTCAACTTAAGTAACAGGCTCTGCTTGACCTGGAAACACACAGAAAAGAAACTATAAAGGAAAAGACTTCTTTTTAACACATACAGAAACTGACCACTGGTTTGGGGCAGAAATATGCTAGAAAATCAGTCTTAAGAAAAAGAGAATTCATTTCCAAGAACACTTATTAAGCACCCAGGATATGCTAGTCTTTGAGGAAACCAAAATTTTAAACATCTGGCCCTTGTTCTCAAAAAGTTTACCCTCTAGAGGGAAAAGCAGAAAAGGGAACTCATTGTAAAGCAGCAAAGTGTTCTGAAGGTGGGGGAGGAAAGTGACTGAGTCTAGGCACCTGCACTTCCACATCACACGGGCGACTGAACCCAGGTCTCCTGCACTGCCCGCAGATTCTTTAGCAGCTGAGCCACAAGGGAAGCCCAAGAATACTGGAGTGGATAGCCTATCCCTTCTCCAGTGGATCTTCTCAACCCAGGAATTGAACCCAGGTCTCCTGTCTTGCGGGCAGATTTTTTACCAGCTGAGCTACCAGGGAAGCCCCTCATAGGTGATGAGCATCCATCTATGCTAGTTTATAGACATCAAGATACAAACATGAAGAAACAGGCCTGCAGTCTACTCACTGCAGCTTGAGTGAGTAGCAGCTTTTGGCCTCAAAACGTACTCATTAGGAATTAAGAAAATCAGGGAGACATGCTGCTAAAAGATGAGTTTTAAAATATAAAATTTTAATCATTTGTGCCCATAAAAAGTTATACATCTCAAAATCTATTTTACCAGTAAGTATTTCCCAACACTGGCCAGATTCCAAAAAGTCCACGCCTTTCTGAGTATCAAACAGCCTGCCAAATGGTGCCACTCTTTCCTTAGGATGTTGGAGTGGAGGAATAAGAGGCAGGCTCAGTAGGTGCCAATTTTAAAAGAAACAGTAAGATATTAAAAAAGTTTAATGACTAACTTCGAAGAAGATCATATTGGAAAATCAGGTGATATTATTATACCAACCTGCAGAGAAAGCAAACTATCTCTGCAATATGAATAATTACATATATATTTATATATGAGTCATAAAGCATTTTGTTCTTTACTATTGAAAAATTGTTATAACATGAATTTTTAAAGTTTAGCATTACTTTCTAAGCTAACTTCCCATTCAAACATCCTCCTACCCCCATATTTATAGAAAATTTTGATTTACATTTTAAGTGGTTTCAGCAAGAGGTCTTTTCTAGATTCTGCTGCTTATCAAAAATAAGGAGGAGCTCCTGCTTATTTTACTCTGAACACCAGCCCCAAAGTACACCTCATCAGACATGTTCAACAGGCATACAGACAGATACCCATGTACAGATACCCTTCACCCCCAGCCCCAGCAATGCTCTGCTCTAAAGAATTTTTAGAAAATTATTAGAGGACCACTTCAATTTGCCTGCCAGATGCTATATTACAAGTTAATTTGAGTAACTGTCAATAGGACATCATACCTTCAAATATGGGAAGTTGAAATGCATTCTTATCCTGTAAACAAATATCTAAAAATATGAAGCACCTCTTCTTTAAAACAATAAGTAAAATGAAATTGAATAAATATTATTTTAAAACAAAATAACTTCAAGGCAAAAATTTGAGGTAATTTAGCAGCTCAAGATAAGAACTAAACCTGTGTTCAATGATATGACACGTTAAGTGGGACAGTCATACTTGTATATAAATAATTTGGATGCATTAAAAAAAGAAAATAAAAATCATCTCAGAAAGCCAAAAACATTTAACAGAAGCAGAGAGAGGAGATGGAAGGAAATCATTAGTTGTTTCAGAAAGTGGTTTTCAAGAAAAGGCTTGAGGAATGAGTTAAATTTCAAATCCGAGATGAACAGGGGTAGTTCAGGGGTTAGGACTCTGTGCTTTCATTGCTGGGACCCAGTTTCAGGTTCAATCCCTGGTTGGGGAACTAGAATTCCATAAGTCGAGTGGCAAGCCAAAAAAACAAAAAACAAAAAAAGAGAGAGAGAAGGAAAAAAATGGAATTTAAAAAACTGACAAGAACAAAAGGAGAAATAAGTATGTGGTAGGCAGAATAATCCCCCACCCTAAAGAGGTGCATGTCCTAAGCTCAGGATATGTGAGTATGTTACTGTAAATGAAAAAAGGGGATTCTGTAATAGATGTGATTGAGATAAGAGCCTAGGAAGCGGGGATTCCCCCAGATGTGAGCAGGCCCAAGTTAATCACAAAGAAGCTTCTAAAAGAAAAGGGAAAAGCAGGAAAGTCAGAGTTAGACATGCAACAACGGAAACAGGACTCAGAGGCAGGGAGAGACGTGAAGGGGCCACTCTGTTGATTCTGCAGATGCAGCAAGGTGACACAAGCTAAGGAATATTGGTGATCTCTAGAGACTGGAAAACAGAAGGAAACAATTTCTTCCCAAGAGCCCGTATAAGGAACACAGCACAGCGAACCCCTTGATTAGAGCCCAGTAAGATAATAATCGAGCTTCCCTTGTAGCTCAGCTGGTAAAGAATCCACCTACAATGCAAGAGATATGGGCTGGGAAGATCCCTGGAGAAGGGAAAGGCTATACACTCCAGTATTCTGGCCTGGAGAATTCCATGGACTGTACAGTCCACAGTGTCACAAAGAGTCAGACACGACTGAGCTACTAACACTTTCTTTCAAGATCATAACCTCCAGAACCATAAAAGGGTAAGTTTGTGCTGTTTTAAGCCACTAAACTTTTGATAACTTGTTACAGCAGTAGCAAGTAGTGTTGAACAATGGGGTGCGTATTTTTTCCAATTATGTTTTTCTCTGGATGATTTTATTTGCAAAGCAGAAATAGAGACACAAACCTAGAGAACAAATATATGGACACCAAGGGGACTGGATGAATTGAGAGGCTAACATTGACTTGTACATATAGTACTGATATTATGTATAAAATAGATTAACTAATGAGAATCTACTCAAAGCACAGAGAAATCTATGCAAAGTAATGTTCTCTGGTGACTGAAATGGGACAGACACCCAAAAAGTGGGGTATAGCTATTCACTTTGCTGTACAGTAGAAGCACTCCATTGTAAAGGAACTATAAGTCAATTTTTCAAAGAATTACAGGGGCAGAGGACTGCTGATTAAATGGCAATTACAGGAAGGCTACAATAAACAAGATTAAAAACCTAAGAAAAAGAATTTAATGATAACTCACCAAAGAGTACCACAAAATAGGTAGTAGCCTCATTAATTCATTTACTTACTAATTCATCAATAAATATGTATTGCCACCAGGCCTTCTAGGCATCAGATATAAACAGTCTCATGTATACTCTGTACGAATAAAAACTGGTTATTTTCTTTTTGGGCTTAATTTCTACTATAAACCAAGAGTCTTTAAAATGTTCACAGTCAATCTCAAGAATACAGCCCAAGGAAATTATCTTAAAGTAAAAACATTTGAGTCTTCCAGACAACCATGAAGCATAATACCAAGACACTTCCCCCTCCCAGCTCCCCAGATTGACAAACTTTCCCTCCAGAATTTGAAAGGGGCACCTAATGGATCAAATCAGAGAAAACCAGGTGACCTGACAGGAAGAGAAAGATCCACACAGATGGTTCAGAAGTCAGAGAACTGCTTTCAGCAGTGGAACTAGCGGAACTTTTGTGATGTTTGCTTTGTTTTTATTTTTCTGCGGCAAAGAGTAATATTTCAATATCTAAGTAAAGATGCATAAATAGGAAAGGCAGATAAGACAGGCTTGCAACGGAACACAGGAAAGAGGAAGTCAGAGGTACACGACTACTGCTGCTGCCTCGCAAGAAGGGAAGTTCTCAGACCTCAGACGAGGTGCAAGCTCGGCCCACCCACCATCCTCTCCTCCTTCTGGGAACAGCACTCCTGCTTCTTCTGGGGGTACTGCCCCTTCACCTGCCACAAGTAGTTCATGAAACCAGTTATTAATTATAGTGCCTCACCCACTCATCTTCAGTGTGACGGTCTGGATTTGGGTCTTTGATGGGCAGTGAAGACTTGGGGCAATTCTTTGAACACAAGGAAAAAAAAAATCACTCTACCAGGGACTGACAACATGCACTGCTCTCCGCTCGGTCTTGTGAAACACTCTGGATGATAAAAGGCCTCAGCACAGTTCAGTTCAGTCGCTCAGTCATGTCCAACTCCTTGCGACCCCATGGACTACAGCACACCAGGCCTCCCTGTCCGTCACCAACTCCAGAGTTTACTCAAACTCATGTCCATTAATTCGGTGATGCCATCCAACCATCTCATCCTCTGTCATCCCCTTCTCCTCCCACCT
Organism: Bubalus bubalis; assembly: GCF_019923935.1. NCBI lineage: Eukaryota > Metazoa > Chordata > Mammalia > Artiodactyla > Bovidae > Bubalus > Bubalus bubalis. Next base: position 161,944,519 of record NC_059157.1, read on the forward strand.
TCAATCTTTCCCAGCATCAGGGTCTTTCAAATGAGTCAGTTCTTCACTTCAGGTGGCCAAAGTATTGGAGTTACAGCTTCAGCATCAGTCCTTCCAATGAATATTCAGGACTGATCTCCTTTAGAATGGACTGGCTGGATCTCCTTGCTGTCCAAGGGACTCTCAAGAGTCTTCTCCAACATCACATTTCAAAAGCATCAATTCTTCGGCACTCAGCTTTCTTTATCACCCAACTCTCACATCCATACATGACCACTGGAAAAACCATACCTTTGAACTAGACGGACCTTTGTTGGCAAAGCAGTGTTTCTGCTTTTTAATATGCAGTTTAGGTTGGTCATAACTTTTCTTCCAAGGAGCGTCTTTTAATTTCATGGCTGTAGTCACCATCTGCAGTGATTTTGGAGCCCAAGAAAATAAAGTCTGTCACTGTTTCCATTGTTTCCCCATCTAATTGCCATGAAGTGATGGGACCAGATGCCATGATCTTAGTTTTCCGAATGTTGAGCTTTAAGCCAACTTTTTCACTCTCCTCTTTCACTTTCATCAAGACGCTCTTTAGTTCTTCCTCACTTTCTGCCATAAGGGTGGTGTCATCTGCATATCTGAGGTTATCTGGACTCATTTCAATTGAGTCCAACTCATTTCAACCTCATGGACTATAGCCAGCCAGGCTCCTCTATTCATGGAATTCTCCAGGCAAGAATACTAGAGTGGGTTGCCATGCCCTCCTCCAGGGTATCTTCCCAACCCAGGGATCGAACCTGCATCTCTTCTGTCTCCTCCATTGGCAAACAGATTCTATACCTCTGAGTCACCAGAGAAGGCCAATAAACTACTGGGTTGGCCAAAAAGATCATTCAGGTTTTTCCATCACACCGGTGGTAGAACAACACGGTATTAAAACAAGCTGGAAGGTCATCTCGACCCTGCCCCAGGTGCACGATGGCTCCGAGCTTCTCTGGGCTTTCCCGCCCACACTCGGTGCTTCCAGCATCACAGTAGTCTGTTGCCCTGTGCAAAAATATTTATTTCCATGTGATACATACACAACACAGCTTCATGGCTGCTGGCTTTAAATACCCATTAGGAAAGAAAACCACACCTCTGGCACCATTCAAGAAAAGTACTTCATCATCCCAAACACTATAAGCCAGAGTTGGAGTCTTCAAGTAACAGAGAACTTTTCATATTGGTACTTTGACAGATAGTAGGAAGATGACAAAATCCACAGCACGTACCTCCTAGCATGTAACCACACACAGGCAAATGGGATACACAAGACCAGGAGAAAGACACAGAGAAACTGAGCCATGACTCATAAAGTTACAGTCAGAGAAAAAGCACCAAACTAAGGGGTCAAGAGGGCTTTCCTGGTGGCTCAGTGGTAAAGAATCCACCTGCTATCTTTCCAACCCAGGGAGTGAACCCAGGTCTCCTGTACTGCAGGCACATTCTTTACCATCTGAGCAGCCAGGGAAGCCTGCCTTGCTTTTACTGTTTGATTAACAATATCTATTTAATCTACTGTGTGCCAGGGGCTGCAGTAGATACTGAAAATTGAAAAGACAGATCCCTGCCTTGTACAATCATCTCATCTAGCATGTGTTAGAGAAGGAATGCGACGGTGCAGAACCGGCAGCTATGGTTTTTCCAGTGGTCATGTATGGATGTTGAGAGAGTCATTTCCTAAGCAGGTTGATAGGGAGTCTAGGGGTCCCCAAGGAGAGAGGGGTCTGGAATTCTCAAGGAGGAAGAAAGGACAAACTTTTTTTCTTTCTCCACAGTCCTTAGGATTATATAACAATAATGTATCCTGCCTAAGGACAGTCTTTGGATTCAACCTTCTGTTATCTTAAAATGTTAATTATGGGAGTAGACCTGGTCTTTACAAGGATGTATCTTGCCTAAGGACAGTGTTATCTTAAAATGTAAATTGTGGGAGTAGGTCTGATGAGGTCTTTACAACCTCCAGACATTCTTTGGATTATATAACCTCATTGTTAACACTAGCAAGCAGGTAGTCTTTCTGCCCCCTTCTGATGCCTATGTCAGAAGCTTTCTCTATCTTCTTTTTACTTTAATAAAACTTTATTACACAAAAGCTCTGAGCGATCAAGCCTCGTCTCTGGCCCCGGATTGAATTCTTCTCCTCCGGGGGCCAAGAATCCCGGTGTCTTCGCATGATTCAACAATAACCTTTCAATGTGAGAGCTGGACTATAAAGAAAGCTGAGTGCCAAAGAACTGTGGTGTTGGAGAAGACTCTTGAGAGTCCCTTGGACTGCAAGGAGATCCAACCAGTCCATCCTAAAGGAGACCAGTCCTGGGTGTTCACTGGAAGGAATGATGCTAAAGATGAAACTCCAATACTTTGGCCACCTCATGGGAAGAGTTGACTCATTGGAAAAGACCCTGATGCTGGGAGGGATTGGGGGCAGGAGGAGAGGGGGATGACAGAGGATGAGATGGCTTGATGGCATCACCAACTCGATGGACATGAGTTTGAGTGAACTCTGAGAGTTGGTGATGGACAGGGAGGCCTGGCGTGCTGTGATTCATGGAGTTGCAAAGAGTCGGACACGACTGAGCAACTGAACTGAACTGAACCTACTGTAGTTGTTAAGTGCTCATATACAAGTACACAAACGTAAAGTATCCAAGGGATATGCACCAACACGCACAGTTGTTTCAGCTTCTATATGTAATGAGTATTTGTTATACAGTCTGCTCTGCTCTGATACTTCCACAACAACCCTATGATTGTTGAGTAAACTGCGGCCAAAGGTTAAGTAACTTATTAAATGTCTTAAAGATGCTATTAATAGGTCACAGACCTAAGAGTCAAATCTAAGCTATCTGTCTCCACAGTGGGGACACATGCCAAAATGCCCCCACATCTGGGCAAAAGAGTGGGAGACAAATCCGAGCTGTGGGCTGAAAGGGACTTCTTGATATCAAGAATGTCTTCATGTATTATCTGTATAGAAATCACAAGAAGAAATAACTTCCATAAAGAAAACAAATGAGAGAGCACCGACCCAAAATTCCAAAATCAGTAAGATCCTTACCCAACTGAATGCCGAGTTCCAGAGAAGAGCAAGGAGAAATAAGAAAACCTTCTTACATGAACAATGCAAAGAAATAGAGGAAAACAATAAAATGGGAAAGACTAGAGATCGCTTCAAGAAGATTGGAGATATCAAGGGAATATTTCATGTAAGGACAGGCACAATAAAGAACAGAAACGGATAAGGACATAACAGAAGCAGAAGAGATTAAAAAGAGATGGCAAGTATAAAAGAAGACGTATACAAGAAAGGTCTTAATGACCCAGATAACCACGATGGTGTGGTCACTCACGTAGAGCCAGACATCCTGGAGTGTGAAGTCAAGAGGACCTTAGGAAGCATTACTACAAACAAAGCTAGTGGAGGTGACAGAATTCTAGCTGAGGTATTCCAAATTCTAAAAGATGCTGCTGTTAAAAGTGCTACACTCAGTATGTCAGCAAATTTGGAAAACTCCACAGCGTCCACAGGACGGAAAAAGGTCAGTTTTCATTCCAATCCAAATGAAAGACAATACCAAAGAATGTTCAAACTACTTTACAATTTTGCTCATTTCACACGCTAGCAAAGTAAGGCTCAAAAGTCTCCAAGCCAGGCTTCAACAGTACATAAACTGAGAAATTCCAGATGTACAAGCTGGATTTACAAAAGGCAGAAAAACCAGGGCTCAAACTGCCAACATCCACTGGATCATAGAGAAAGCAAGAGAATTCCAGAAAAACATCTATTTCTATTTTATTAACTACGCTAAAGCTTTTGACTGTGTGAATCACAACCACCTGTGGAAAATTCATTAAAAAAGAGATGGCACTACCAGACCACTTTACCTGCCTCCTGAGAAACCTGTTTTCAGGTCAAGAAGCAACAGTTAGAACCAGACATGGAACAACAGACTGGTTCAAAATTGGAAAAGGAGTATGTCAAGGCCATATGTTGTCACCCTTCTTATTTAATTTATATGCAGAGTACATCATGCAAAATGCCAAGCTGGATGAAGCACAAGCTGGAATTAAGATTGCTGGGAGAAATATCAACAGCCTAAGGTATGCAGAGGATACCACTCTAATGGCAGAAAGTGAAGAGGAACTAAAGAGCCTCTTAATGAGGGTGAAAGAGGAGAGTGAAAAGCTGGCTTAAAACTCAACATTCCAAAAACGAAGATCATAGCATCTGGTCCCATCACTTCATGGCAACTAGATGGATAAAAAGTGGAAACAGTGACAGATTTTATTTTCTTGGTCTCCAAAATCACTACGGACAGTGACTGCAGTCATGAAATTAAATGACAGCTGTTCCTTGGAAGAAAAGCTATGACAAACCTTGACAGATAATTAAAAAGCAGAGACAATACTTTGCCAACAAAGGTCTGTATAGTCAAAGCTATGGTTTTTCCAGTAGTCATGTATAGTTGTGAGAGTTGGACCATCAAGAAGACTGAGCACCAAAGAATTGATGCTTTCGAATTGTGGTGCTAAAGAAGACTCTTGGGAGTCCCTTGGACAGCAAGGAGATCAAACCTGTCTATCCTAAAGGAAATCAATTCTGAATATTCATTGAAAGGACTGATGCTGAAGCTCCAATCTGATGCAAAGAGCTAACTCATTGGAAAAGACTCTGATGCTGGGCAAGATTGAGGGCAGCAGAAGAAGGGGACAACAGAGGATGAGATGGTTAGATAGCATCACTGAATCAAATGTACACGAGTCTGAGCAAACTCTGGGAGATGGTGAAGGACAGGGAAGCCTGACATGTTGCAGTCCATGGGGTCACCAAGAGTCAAACATGACTTAGCAGCTGAACAACAACAAGACCCTTCAACTAACAGCACTGTCCATCTGGCCTCATAAGCATGGGCCCCACTCCTAGGGGCAAAATACTAAAATTTAGGAACTTCCCTGGTGGTCTAGTGGTTAAGACTCCACCTGTCAATGTAAGGGACACAGGTCAGATCCCTAGTCCCACAGCCACAGGGCAACGAAGCCCATGCACGGCAACTACTAAGGTCCAGAGAACCCTCGAGTCCAAGTTCTGCCACAAGAGAAGCCACCACAAGGAGAAGCTCACGCGCCCCAACTAGAGAATAGGCCCTGCTCGTCAGAACGAGAAAAAGCCAGCACAAAGCCATGAAGACCTAGTGCAGGCATAAACAAATAAACTAAAACCATTATTAATCTTGCTGCAACCATCATTAATGCTGTTACCTACATCTGTAATAAAGATACTCCAAATGCAAAGAGAGATTCTTGTCATAAGGGGGACTTGATACACTTTTTTCTTTCCTAGGAGAGGGCGGACACAGACTAAATTAGATTAAGTTTAATTCGTTTCTTACTCAATCACTCAATAATCTAATAATCTCTAAAAACTAACCACAGGTCTATTCTTTAACAAAAAAGGAAAAAAACTGGCAACTACATCTGAGAGGCAGGCTTCCTTCAGTAATTACAAGGTACCTGGTAAGACTATTTTAAAACCAAAAAAAAATCTCTTAACATACTACATTATAAAACAGTACCATAAAAAGGATAGGAAAAATCAATGACTCATTACTGTAGGCAACAGCAAACAAAAAGCACTTGAGATCAGATACTGAATAAAGCTCTTTAATAGCTTTTTAATCTGAGACTAAAAGGGCATGTTTATAAATGTAATTGATCACTCTTAGTCAACATTAAACAAAATGGTCGTCTCTGGACAAAAACATACTTCACATTACAGCACCAATAAATAATATGGTACGTAATGATAATAATACGTAATGACATTAGCAAGTCACATGGTTTGCAACCTGAGGCACATGTATGGAGACCTGGATGAATTTCAAGAGTTACATAAGGTAAAAACTGGTCTCAAATGCTAACAGAACATAAGTCTGTTGTACACAGTCACAAGTAGTATTTCTAACAGAATCACCATATAAAGATTATTAACCACACACTCAGAAGATGTATTATTTAAGTATAAGTAGTATTCATTTTTTTAAAAATCTTTCTGTTTTCTATGAGCATTTCCATATGTACATTTCCAAAAGATATTTGGGACAGCTGATTTTTGAGCAGAAAAAGTTTTTCTTGGTTTCACATCCTTAGAATCAATGTTGATAGTCTTAGGTCCTATGACATCTAAGGAAAAAAACATATACCACAAAAGCAAAAAAATGACTTCCCTTTGTTTTTTTTCAAGCAGCAGTTAAAAACAGTACTACTCCGAGTTCTGAGAAGATAGGAAGTAGATAAGAAAATTAAAACAATTGCTCTGAGTATCTAAGTCAACTGTCATTAATTTGTCATCCCTCAGTTAAATCAACATCATTTAAATAATAAAATGAATAAAGAAAACCGTTTGGAGAAATACGAAATGACACAACAGCAGTCATTTGAGATGCATTAGAATCACAAAGTAAATCACTCCAGGTCCTTGAAAAGTGCCACATCTCTCAAACCGAAAATAAGTGAAACAGTAGGCTTATTTCCAAAAGCTGTCACCATATGGTACAATAAACTTTACTGCTTGCCTCTTATGATGAATGAAAGAAACCTACAGATAAGAAGGGAAATGTAAATTTCTAAGACACAGTGCTAGGTTCAACTCAACTGACAACTAAAGTTGCCCAGTTAAGAACATAACAAGTGGCACTTGCTAAGTGCTAACCATATGCCACCATGGGGAGTGCAGTCTATTACCAAGGCCAGTGTACAAAGACAGTGACACCGCTTGCTGTGTGCTAAGTCACCTCCGTTGTGTCCAAGTCTTTGCAACCCTATGGACTGTAGCCTGCCAGGCTCCTCTGTCCATGGGATTCTCCAGGCAAGAATACTGGAGTGGGCTGCCCAGTAACCAGGCTGGGGCCATCCAACTACTGTATAGCGAAGCCAGGATCCACATCCACATCTGAACTGGCCTTCTAGTTGTGATACCCTACAAAGGCCAAATTTTTCAACTTGAGGGATTGTCTAAGGTAAATATTATGTTAAAATTGCCAAGCTTTTAAAATCAGTTAGAGGATATTCCCACAAACCAATATGCCCATATCAATATGGAAACTGTTCATGACAATTACAAAAGTTTTTGCCTCCTTTTCCCAAAATTACATCTGACACGTGTGTTCAGCTACAGTTACCTGAAATCAAACGGGTTTTTTTTTAAAAGAAGCAGCACTCAAATTTTCTTGGTGGTCCAGAAAACAGTGGGACAAATTACTTGGTGGTCCAGAAAACAGTGAGACAAATTACTTGGGAGGCCACCTGCCAATGCACGGGACATAGGTTCAAATCCTGGTTTAGGAAGATTCCACATGCTGTAGAGCAACTAAGCCCGTGCACCACAGCTACTGAGCCTGCAAGCTGCAACTACAAAAGGCCGCAAACCCCAGAGCCTGTCCTCTGCAACGAGAGAGGCCACTGCAATGAGAAGCCTGCTTGCCACAACTAGAGAAAGCCTGCACGCAGCAACAAAAACCCAGTGCACCCAAAAAATAAAAAAACAATTTAAAATAGATCTATATAACACAAATGAACATATCTACCAAAAAATTTTTTGAGAAACAGCACAAGAAACAGAACGTACTAGTTAAGAACACTGTTCGGAACCATTTAGGGCTCCAGTCCCTGTTTGCCCACCAGTGAGTTGCATGCGAGCTTAGACTATTTACTCATCCTCTTAAGCTTTGGTTCCTGCATCTGTAAAGTAGAAAATTAAAAAACAAACAAACAGTTTTTTAACAGGTGTCTCACTGGCCAGGGAAAATTTCTTACAGCGGTGCCTAGTGCCAAAAAAGTATTCAAGAAAAGTTAGAAGAAAAAAGAAAAACTGAGAGGCCCACCCCAGTCTAAATGGATTCAGTAACAGCAAAGTCCACATGTCTGGACACACCACTTTCTCCCCTAAGTATGTTATGCCCGTTACCTAATAGACTTAGTTTAAGGAAGAAGAAAACAGCAGCTGTAAAACATTAGCAATGCTTCTGTTGGACATCCAGCAGGAAGATGGCTAACTTCTGAGGCTCCACAAGCTCCAGGTGGGCCATGAGCAGCACTGACAAGTGTCCTAACAGCTCAGCACTGGGCACCTTAATGGGAGCCAGACATGTGATATTTTGCTAGTTTGCTTGACTTTTGCCTCATTTGACCTCTTTATCTTGACTACAGGGCTCCCAGGTGGTACAGTGGTAAAGAATCTACCTGCCAGTGCAGGAGATCCCTGTGTCAGGAAGATCCCCTGGAGAAGGAAATGACAATCCACCCTAGAATTCTTGCCTGGAGAATCCCATGGACCGAGGAGCCTGCTTGGCTACATAAAGTCCATGGAGTCACAGAGTCAGATACAAGTGAGCAAGTAAGTTGCACACATAAGTCTTGATTCTTGGTCTTTAAAAGGTGACTTTTTCTTCAACAACATTAAAAAAAAAATCCTAAGCACTGAAATGAGCATACCTCTCTTATAACACAGTACTCAGACACAGTGCCTGGGGAGGAGAGCTGATTCTGTCCAACTGCTTCCCTACAGAGGGTAAAGCCTCTGTGAGAATCCAAGAACGTGAAAAAGGCTGACAGGTCTAGGCTGTGCTTTATGGACTGGTGGATTGTGAGATGAGCAGAGGTGTGTGGGTGTGTAGGTGTGTGTGTGCAAGTGTGCATAAGATGGGTAGAGGGGTGTGTGTGTGAGAGATGGGCACAGGGGTATGTGTGTGCATGCATGAGATGGGTAGAGAGGGGTGTGTGTGGGCGCATGAAATGGGTAAAGGGGTGTGTGTGCACATGTGAGATGGGTAGAGGGGTGTGTGTGTGAGAGAGATGGGTAGAAGGGTGTGTGTGAGAGATGAGTGGGTATGTGTGTGTGCATGAGATGGGTAGAAGGGTGCATGTGTGTGCATGTGCATGCATGCACACCTACAGAGGTCCCAAGGGATCACATTGCTTCCATCTCTCTGGAGTCTTTCACTGCCTCCCTAAACCCATCGGTCAGGACAGCAGGTGGCATTTATTGAGTACCTGTCTAGCAGCTATAAAATATTGAAATGTTTCATCCATACAGTTTTGTGCAATTTTCCCATCATCAGCAGACAGAATACCCATTTCACAAACAAAGAACTGAGACTCATCAAGGTAGGTGAATTGTCTGCGATGCCACCAAGGAAACGTACTGACCCTCTGCCTCTGCCTCTGCCTCGCGGTGGAGAGCTGTCCTGCCTGCACCCTGCCACCTGCACCTCTACATGACCTCTCGTGCCTGAATCCCTGGCAAACCTGACATACTACATAGATCTTGGTTGCCCTCACACCCGCCCACCTAAGCCAAAGCCTTCAGAGGGGTGGCTGCTTCCAGTTCATGGTCCTAGCAGCCTTTTTACAAGCACCCAAAACACCGACTCAGTAAATGTCTCCCAAGGGCTTGCCGGGCTCCGGCGCAGTGCTCAAGGCTGATGATATGCTACTGAGCAGGAGGAATGCTGCCCTGGGCCTGCAGAGCCCTGCACTTACAGGAGGAAACACGGAACAAGCACAGCTGGGACAGAACAGACACGGGGCTTTGGTTCTGTGGACCACGTGGGCCGAGTCCTGCAGCCATACTGATACGGAGCCAGACTGGCCCCGGAGGCCTGGACCAGAGCTGAAGGAAGGCCTGCTCTGGACTCTCCGTTCAAAAAAACCCGTGTGAACTCATCACACCTGCCCAGGGAAGGCTCTGTGAACAGCCTGGATAGAAAATAAATACAAGCACTAAATATATCCGTTTGGATTTAACAGCAGAGAAGAGGAACATGCGTCCGCCTGCCAGTGCCGTCTGGCCTTCGCATTACTTAGGAGAGAGGCGGCTTCCTCCAGCTCCAGATAGAGAAGTGAAAGGCCGCTCTTCCTGCCTCCTTTTGACTTTCCCTTCTATCCATGTCCTCAGGGCACCCGGAGACACAGCTGCTTCCCGCCCTCCCCCACCACAGCCAGCAGAAACCAGGGGAGAAGTCACATGAAAGGAAGTGATCTGGGGGCCCTGGAAGGGGGATGGGGGCCCTCCCACCCTGCTGCTCAGGGTTAAGGTCAGCAATGTGACTCCTGCCTGTGGGTCTCGTGTGACAGGATGTCAGGGCTTGGAATCCTCAGGAGGTCCCCACAGCTCCTATGGCAACCTCCTCGTGTGGTTATCAGTCTTCTCTGCATCCAGCAGGCAGAGCAGAAATGGTTCTGAAACACTGAACAGGCAAGTATGTGAGTAAGTGTTGCATAAAACAAGTAGCAGGGCCTGGAAGGTGACAGGCATCTGAGCAAACACAGCCCCCCACACACACACACAGATGCCAAAGCCATACTGCAAAAAATTGTCATAAAGATTTCAGAAGGATCTGTCCAGTGACTCAGAAAAGGTGACCAATCTGAATTAAGGACTTAAAATGTAGTTTTCGTCTTACTCATAAAATAGCATCGTAACCACAAAGACATCCTGCTTGGCTGGCAGAGTGATAGACGATTGGGAGAATTCACGTACAAATTCTCACATCCAGGTTCTCCCCTGAAAGGCTGGGTGATCAGGTGACAGTGGGTCTGTACAACCAAGCAGAAGCTGAGATAGGGCGCCCTCCTCAGAAAGTGCAGCCCTCTCCCGGTCACCTTGGCCCCATCCTCTTGGTGCCCTGTCCATGGCAGCCCACAAAACCTCACACCACAATGAATGCAAAGCCAAGCAGCATCACTCTAAAATAAGTAAACATCAAGGATTCTGGGTTCTGTGTTTTCACCAAGGCCCTAACTCGGAAGCAGAGGCTGGGCCACTGGGACAAGGCAATCGGGGGATGGTGTGGGGGCAGGTGTGTAAGGGAATGATGCTTTCCACAGCCCAGCACAGCCCCCACGGGACACTGTCCTCCTCTCATTATGGGACCACAGGGGCAGGAGTAAGGCCTCAAATGCCTTCATCCCACGCATCACTGCTTTCAGTGCACCTTCACGGAATACCGAGACTGAGTGCACACAGGTCTGAACCTCAGAACTCGTGTCATCTGGACAGCTGCCCCCACCCCACCCCACCCAACACGAGAGGCAGAGAACTGAATTTCCCGTAATCAGCAGTTCCAGAGAAAAGAGAATCCATGGGGTAAAGTTCAAGTTTCCCAAAGAGATGTGGGGAAGTGGTTTGGCAGTCTGGAGCTAAGACACCCCTACCTACACACGACTTGGGAAAGCATGAACCTCAGCCTGGCTGCAACTGCAGAGGTTACTCGGCTGTTCTGCGCCTATCATGTTGTCTAAGTCCTAAAACAAATAATGAAAGCAGCAAAGGGGAAGTGTATTTTAAAGAAGTGAGCTGAATCCTAACCACACCACTGTACAGAAGTACCACTCATCAGAGAATTATAGCTTCATCACATTGGTTCTTCCAATACAATACTGATAATGACTGTTATGTTATTAGCGTAAACAGTAACAACTTTTTAAGGCAAAGTGCTCATGTCTTCTTAGAGACAGATAGAGCAAGGAAGTATTCTAGCCAAGGCAAGAAAGGGCACTAAGGCACAAACAACTTGCCTGTTAGCAACTTGCTCAAAGTCACATAGCTGATCAGGGGTCAAAACAGTTCTGCAGCTCACACATGAATTTCAGAAATAAATAAAATTCAGTAGTCAAGAAAACAGTAAACCCTAGTGAAGAGGAAACAGAGATGAACCACTGTTGTTTACATGCATATACACACATACCTTGATATACACACACAAATAGATGCCAAAGTCATATTGTAAAAATTCTTGTTATAAATATTTCAGAAGGATCTGTCCAGTTAACTCTTTCTGATAGATTATTAAGAAAAGGTGACCAGTCTGAATCACGGATTTAAAATGCAGTTTTCGTCTTACTCATAAAACAGCTCAGTAACCACAAAGCAACCACCCACACAGCAAATTTTTCTGGAGTTGAGTCAACATTCAATATCATCACTCTTGAATGGGTAGCATGGACGTTTCTTCCAACGAAGTCTGTGACTCCAGCGCGGCCCCGGGCATATGGCGCCCTCTAGCGGCACACGCGCTTCCCCACAGCCGATGTGGAATGGTCACTCCTTTATGACAAGAGCTTAGAGCAGCGACCTCCAAACAATTCTCACACAGCTGCTCGGCTCAGCTGGTTTTTGTTTCGTTTTGCTTTTTTTAGTAAATGCTCGCAATATACACATATTTATAATTTTTATATGTTCATTATAAAACTTAGACCAGAGTTGCTTACAGTGTAAAGTCTTTTTAAATGTTAACTAAATAGAAGTTCTAGTCATTTTTTCTCACACACACAGCCCTATCACAATTGCTCATCTCAACGACCCACTCTGGAGGCAACTGTGTGTGAGACAGTACAGTGTGACTACTCAAAAACATCAGACCTCATTTCTGTCCTTGATAAGACACTCAACATTTTCTCCCTGAGAGGCTGGCTTGGTTGGGCGAATCCTGCAGTGGGTCAGTTCATTCATTAGCAAGTTAAATGTCAGGCCAACCACAAAACTGAAGTGGCTCTGGAGGATTTGTTCAAATTCCCTCCAAGGAACCACACCGTCCTGACTCAACACTTAGTGCAGGAAGCTCAGGAAGCTCAGCAATCTACAAGGACACCCTGAACGCCGGTGTCCCTACTGTCCTTGCAGATAGCCCACCTCTGCGTATTCAAAAGTAGCGCTGGTGGTAAAGAACCCGCCTGACGGTGCAGGAGATGTAAGAGAAGCACGTTCAATCCCTGGATCGGGAAGATCCCCTGGAGAAGGACATGGCAACCAACTCCAGCCTTCTTGCCTAGAGGATCCCACGGACAGAGGAGTCTGGCGGGCTACAGTCCACAGGGTCAGCAAGAGTCGGACACGACTGAAGGGACTTAGCACGCACGCATGCATGTGTTTTAAAAAAGCTTAGTACTCTTAAAGCCTTTTATCTAAAAAAAAAAGTCTTTATTACAAAGAGAGAGACTTTCAGGTCGCCACACCAAAAGAACACAGCAATACCTGCATCAACAGGCAGAATTAGGTAGACGTACCATCAATGCGCACTACAGAAATACTGAGGTGTTTCTACCGAGACTCTCTCACAATGAATCAGAAAACACACCTGGTCTAGACCTCACTCCCAACATCCTGACGTGGCATCACGGTCGAGAACCTTATTTTTGAGCAGCAAGGCGCTGACTTGCAAATTACTTTAAAAAAAAAAAAAAGAATGGTAGGGCATGCATGTGTGCTCAGCTGTATCTGACTCTGTGCAACCCCACGGACTGTAGCCCACCAGGCTCCTCTGTCCATGGAATTCTCCAGGCAAGAATACTGGAGTGGGCTGCTATCTCCTTCTCCAAGGGATCTTCCCAATTCAGGGACTGAACCCATGTCTCCTGTGTTTCCTGCATTGGCAGGCAGATTCTTTACCACTGAGCCACCTGGGAAAGTATAAAAAGAGTAACCTGGAACAAATTCACATCACATGTAGGATAAAGGTTAACATAAAGGTAGGATAAGGAAAAGTTTTTGGTTTTATCCCTTCTTACTACCTACACATTCTCAAAGCCTAGTACGAAAATCAAAGATCAGTTAACTATAGTGTTCCTTCATATACAGCACAGGGAAACATAGCCATTATTTTGTAATAACTTTAAATGGAGTATAATGTGTAAAAATACTGAATCACTATGCTGTATACCTGAATCTAACTATAAATCAACTATATTTCAATCAATCAAATTAAATTGAACGTTCCTTCAAGATGGGTACCACGTGTTAAAACTGAATTCCTGGTGCTTCCACAACTTGGATATACTATACATGCTTTACATGCATGTAGAAGCAGAGAAAACTTCCATATCTCCCAAAATAAGGTTGAGAAAATATTATTGAAACGTCTATGTTACTAGAGTAGTTCAATAATGAGACACTGATAGGAAAGCATAAGATAAAAATTATCTGTGATGGCTAATTTCATGTGTCAACTTGCCTAAGTTACGGTTCCCAATTTCCTGGTCAAACTCCAGTCTAGATAGTACTATGACAGTGTTGTGTTTTTTTTGGTGTTTTTTTTTTTTTTAATGTGAATAACATTTAAATCAGTAAACTCAGAATAAAGCAGATTATCCTCCATAATGAGGGTGGGCCTCATCCAATCAGTTGAAGGCCTTAAGAGAAAAGGAAAAAACAGCTTCCCTGTGTCTCCAGCCTGCTGCCCTGCCCCACACACTTCAGATTTGTTAACTCCTACAATCCTGTGAGCCAATTCATTAACATAAACATCTCTCTTGCCTTTATATTTTTACATATATATATATATATAATTTCCTCTATTGGTTCTGATTCTGTAGAGAATCCTGTCTAAATAACTGTATACAGATTTTTCAAAGACCATGACCACAAGTATTAATTAATTCACTGCTCTCTGATATGCCAAATATCAAAACACATTCCCCCTAAATTAAAGCCAAACCATTATATGAAGTACAATCAGATGAAGGATATTGCACTAACACCAAAATGGTAAGTGTGACGATAAAAGGGCTAAGAAAAAATCTTCCCAACCAACACACTTAGACCAGGCCAATGGACACTTCATTTTAATAGTGGTAGGAAATTTTAGTCCAAAAGAATGATTTCAGGGTGCAGCTGTCTTACAAGATAGTACATGTCATACATAGAAAAGTATAATTCAGTTAATTGCCAGAATTAACTGAATAAAAAAGAAGAAAATATGCTAAGAAAATTAAAGATGAAAAGAAGAAAAAAATATTAACTACCTCTTGGTTGTCTTTGTTTTGGTTTGCCCAGAAAATCTTATGATAAAGCGTCTCCATTGAATTGCTGGAATCAGTTCGGTCAAAACAGTGTCGATCCAATACCTCCAACGTGTGCAAAACCCGACTAATGGTCACCCCTAGATGAAGAAAGCAAGCAAGCAGTTAAGAAAGGCCAAACAAAGCCAGAGCAGCATACTACAAAATCATCATCAGGTGGGACAAAAGGAATTTTAAGACATTATTATTCTCAGCATAAAAGAATTGCCAACAAAATCAAACCTGACATTCTAGACAGCCCAGATCTAAAGGGCACAGACCGAAGAACGTCCCCAAAACTCAGTAGGGAACTCTGTCCAAAAGCATCCTTGTTCACACTGAGGACTGAGTAGCAAGAATCAGAAACGGCATAAAGTCCAACATCCAAAAGCACTCCTCCTTCTGCTGTTCTGTACCTGCTGTCGACTCTTGGCACTTGTCAAAAGACCACCGAACTTCCACTGCACGGCCTCTTTGTTTTATCTGCTGTTCTACCTCATAAATCCTTGCCCGAACCTGAAAGATAATCACTTCTAATTAACTTTTGCTTAGAAAGCCGCGGCAGCTGTCTAAATCATGCCAGGTTTTTCCACGCAAGCAGAGCACCCCACGGTGAACCACAGCCTCGACTGCACTGTAGGAAAGGCAGGCGGCTGCCCGAGAAGCGCGTTTCAAAATTCACAAGTGCTGACTCCATGCAGTGTTCAGTGCTAAATGCTCACAAAAATAAACGCTTACCCAAAAATCTCTACAAGTGAAACATTTTCAGGACATCATAGAGAAAGGTCAAAGTTCTAAAATATCATCTGTGAGCCACTCTTCTATGTCTGAAAGCAACTAACCATGTTTTATTAAGAAAACTGCTTGGTTTAAAAGGAAAAAAACAGAGCTTTTATTTTAAATATTTGTCCCAGTCTTGTGGTTCAAGTTTCTTCCGTCTTTGAACCAAATAACCCAGCCCTAATAAGAATATATAATGGCTACTAAATACCCAGACTCCTAGCTCTATAGTATATGACTCTACTAACACATAGACTCTGATATATTAATACTAACCCCGAGTGTCGTGATCTTACATCAGAACTACCACCATAATTACCGTCTAGGGGGCAGGAGTCTCTGCAAGAACAACCCAGCAAGATGCTCAGAAGAAAAGGAACAATGTGATAAACTTCTGCTGTTCACAGAGGCTATGGACTTCCCTCTTCACCCAGAGAGATGGAGACAGAGACAGGAGGGCCCCTAAGAACCCAAGGCTGCTGCAACCAGGCTTGACCCACTGTGCCGTGATGCTGCTCAAGACTGAAAACACCCCTCAAACCATCGTAACAGCAAGTCTACCTGCTGGTTGAAAGCCGTGTTTCCTCCCGGCATGGGGAGGCTGGAGGGGGCCACCTGCAGCAGATCCAGGGGCGAGCCCGGGTTCGCGCTCTTATTGTCGTTTGTGGAGTAATTCCACACCAAGGCACTTGGGCAACAGAGAGTAACAGTCTGGAAATAAAGTGGTAAAATACAGATGTTTAGAGGAAGGAAAAAAGTATTACAAGAGCTAAAAAAAAAAAAAATCATAGTTAAATAACAGTTTCCAACGAGTGAGCTTAAAACATGAACGTCTTTTCTTACCCCTAGTCTCAACTTTTCAAAAGGTGAGACAAAAAATTATGACAGAATTATTCATTTGTATAGGTAAAAATACACCTATTGAGAAATTAAGGAATGTTATAATTTCTAAGCTAAATTCTAGCACAAGAACCTAGGAAATTTAATAAAAATGCAATAAATTTTAAAATTGTCTCCTGAAACAATGTTTTTCATGCAATTAAAATATGTAATTTCTAAGGCTGTAAAATCTAAAAAGATTTGTATTTTTTTTACCTCTCAAATAATGGTATGATATGTAGCCTCATAAACACTGGGCAGGCAGCAACCCTGCACAGGGCCCTGGCAACACACTTTTTCTATAAAAGCCAGTTAGCAAATGTTTTTTAAGGCTTTCAGGCCACCTAAAGTCCCTGTTACCTACTCTTCCTTTTTGTTTAAAGAATATAACACCTATTCTTAGCCTATAGGCTGGACCTGGCCTTCAGGTTATAGCTTGCCTACCCCAACCTTGGACCCCTGTAGACATTTTTTTACTCTGTCAGCTTGCACAATGCCGTTTCTCTGACCAACTTACTTACACATCACAACCACCCCAAGCAGTAGGAAGCAGTATTTCCCAACTGTTCCAAAAAGGAATGGAAGCCACGGAGGAGATGAGCGACCAGCCCAAGGTGATTTCAGGCCTGGAATCACTACACTCACTAACCCTAGCTATGGATTAGGTTCTCATTAAATTAAGTACTATAGTTCTATAATACTATAATTAAGTATTAGAGTTCTCATTAAATTAAGCACACACACTGTGCTGAACACCGTCCTGGAAGGGACAGTGTAAGAACTGTCCCCAGCCCCCATCCACACATGGGGAAACAGAGGCGCAATGTGAAAGCTACGACCTGGCAGAGCAGAGGCTACAATCAGGGTGGTAATGATTCTAGAAGGCGTCTTCCCCACTACGCTCTTGTGCCACTCAACTATACCAGCTCAGAGAATGAATGCAGTCCTTCTCTTCTAAAATGCAAAATTAAGTATTAAAAAACTAGACTCTGAGGCCCAGGAGACATCTGCATGGAAACCAAATGGCATATATCAAACTCAGGCCCTGAAGCCCACCAGCAGGAGCATTGGTCTTCACTGGTCCACACCCTACTGCCTTCCTCTTCTCGTCTCCTGTCCACGGGGAAGTAGTTCCCTGTGTTCTTAATTCCAAAGCCTCCAGTATCCAGGGCACCGATCCATCCAATAGTCCTCCGCTCCTAGTCTCAGACTCCCCTCTACCAGCGTACCCTTAGCTTAGGAATACGTTCAGGCTTGCCCATCAAAAAGCAAAACTTTTTTAAAAAAAAGTCTCCACTCAATTAGCACCAAACTCTCTTCCCTTCACAGGAATGATTCTCAAATCTCCAACGTTCCTCACCCACACCTCAACATGACTCCTCACTATCTTTCACTGACCATCTTAACCACCATGTCAGTCTCAGTCATCTCCTTATCAGACCTCCCCAGTGACCTAGGCACTGTGCACTCCTCTCGAAACCTCCTGCAGTGCCCACAGAGGCAGTCCCGAATAGTGGTTAAGAGTGTGAACTCTGGGTCCCAACTGGGTGCAATTTCCAGGTTCGCCTCTTACTTGCTGTGTGACCTGTGCCACCATCTCATTATTCCTGTTACAGGAACGATATTGGCTCCTTTCTCATAGGATGATTCTGAGAACTAAATGATGCAATATACCTACCTCTCAGTAGAGTGCCTAGAACATGATAAATGCCACTGCTATCATTACAACTGAATTATGACTATAATAGTCTCATCATCTTTGTTTCTAACAATACTCTCCCACCTCACTCTTCTCTCTCCAGCCTGCCCAAACTTCCCTGGTCACCTCTGGGATCTTCTCCCCTGCTATCTCTTACCTACTTGTTTCCTCTGGGCCACAGATCATCCCTCACTACTAACTCTCTAGGAGATCGCTCCCTCTCCAGGTCTTGACCAGCCAAGCGGCCTTAAGTGGCCCAAATCCATACCCCTGGTCTGTGGTCTGCCCCCGTCTTCAGAATCAGACATGCAACCATCTCTTGAACATATCAACTGGAGATAAGACAGTCCAAAACTGAACTTACACAGACTCATCCAAACTGATTCTTTCCTTGGCTCTCTCTCCCCTACCCTCCCCACTCCCAAAGACCTTCCCTCTACTGTGGCCAAAGCAATCTAACAAACCACACACTGACCATAAAACTCCCTGCATAAAACTTCCCAATGACATCCTAACTACAAGGCACACAGGGGGTCTTCTATCCCTGACCCCCAACACATTTCACACTTTATGTTCCAAGAAAGCCAACCTGCCCACAAGATGACTTAGCAACCCTCCGGGCCTTTCTCCACTCTGCCCTCTCTGCCAAGAATAGTCTACACCTTGTTTGTTTGTTTTAAACCAATATAAGTGCTAGACCAGACCACTTCCTTCAGAAAACCTCCCTGAATTCTAGGTTGAACTGAAAGTTCCACTTCTCAAATCAGCCCCGAGCATCCCTCCACCAACCTTCCCTCATCTCAGCACATGGACTCTCAAAGCCCTTTACTAAAGAGCATGACACATGAGGAGCCCAAGAAATGTGAGCTGAACACTGATCTTTGAGCTCCCAGGTCTAGGACAGGGCTGTATCTCACTCTCGGTAGCACTGGGCTAGGGGCTGACATCCTCCTGGACCACACGAGCAATGATGCTGGGCAGCTAAAGAGAGTCTGAGAAAACTATTAGGATCTTCAGAGGGCAACCATCTCAAGCTGCCAACTGAGGAAGCTACATAATGCTGCATGGAGAAGCTGTCTTCCCCAAAGAACAGTAACGCAGCTGACTTATTCCATGGGTTCCCTGAACAATTTTTTAATCATTGAACAGCCCCAGTAAAGAATTATGATAGCCATCTAGACAGAAGCAATGAATCCTCTGGCATTGTGATCCAACACAAGGATACAAGAACAGGAAACTTCCATCTATCAGTTATTTAGACCAGGATAAAACTAGAGTTGTGACGTGAGAGTTGGAAGCATCACCCCCAAGCCCGCTGTTTGCTGCACAGAATGTGGACATAAAGCAGGAAGGGCCAAGGACTTACCTGCAACATACAACTAAGTCCATAAACCAGGGGGCCGTGCTGTGCACAGGAAAGAAAGTCGGAGAAGGCCAGCTGCACAGGGCTCATGCCGGGGCCAGGGGGGCCGGGGCTGGGGGCCCCGATGCTCGAGCTGTTTGGGCCTATTATCACATGGGGCGAGTGGGCAGCAAGGAGGCTGGGGCTGTCGCTCAGCAGCAACGCCAGACGCCGGGCACAGAAATAGGCGAGACGACGGGACAGGTAGGCCGACTGGACAAACTCATCTGAATACTGAGGAACACAAGGACACCAGCCTTCAGTCACGTCTCAGGCTACTCGGTGAGATGACCATTGTAATACAGACTTCTCATCATTACAAACAAAAACAAAAGTTTTCAGAAGTACTAATACAGACCAGTGCTGTCCAAGAGAAATATAATGCAAGCCACACATGTAATTTTTAATTTTCCAGTATCCATTGGGTGGCAAAAATATAACACACACACAGATAAAATTAAAATAAAGATGTATTTTATTTGGCCCACTATACCTAGATCTAAAATGCTATCATTTCAACATGTTATCAACACAAAAGTATTAGTGAGATATTATATACCCCTTTTTCCATACCAGGTCTGAAGCCTGGTGGCCACTTGAAACAAAGAGCACATGACAGTGTGAACTTGTCACATTTCAAGGGCTCACGAGGCATGCTGGCTAGCAGCTACTAGAGCGGGCAGCACAGGTCCAGACGACTTGGGGAAGACGCAGACGACTAGTATGGTGTGGGCTCTGGAAGGGACTGGCTACCTTTCACTGGACACTCTTTCATATTGCCTGAATTGTCAAATATATGAGTTACTTTTCCAGGAATGTTTCTTTAAATAAATTTCATCCAGACAACCTAAATTTTAACACACCTCAGGACAATCATGAAAATAGGATGTTCCCACCCCCGGGGGCTCAAAGAATATTAAAAGAATGTAGAAGATCCTCTATATCCCTAAACAGAGATGACGGGTTTTGTTTTCACAGAGATCTATGTGAAGGACACAGTATTTAAAGAGCTGTTTGCTCAGCTCAGGGACAAGGGAAATTCACATGAGTGAGAATACTTGAGAGGGACACATGGCTAGTACAAGTGACCTTAACAACTTACATGAAAGGCTCTTATCACTTCAAGTGTTGTAGCATTAATTCCTCGTTCCATTTCAAAAAAGCCACCTCTACTTACCTCTTCATTCTTACCAGACTCATTCCTTGCCCATAAAATCAATTGGCTCATGATTACATGTACTATACCTGCAGCATTAGTGGTAATAAGAGTTTAAGAAGATCATCATCCATTGGTCTGATCTTTTCTAACACATCCAATATCCATGTCAAATATTCATGCTTTTCCAGCATTCCTTCCTTAAATGAACAAAGAAAAATTACACTGATAATGTTAAAGCAAAACCAACTAAAATTAAAAAAAAACAAAAACAAAAACAAAACACTCTTATCTTTATATGTAAGTATAATTTTACTATTGTTTTCCTTGTTGCAAAACAGTCTCATTGATGAAAGGTGAAATTCTAAAGAAAGAAAATAACTGGTGTTATTTTGCACAGTTGGCTTGGAGGTTTTTTTGGTTGTTTCTGCATACCTGCCTCATTCTAAATTGATAAAAATTAATCCCTACAAGAAAGAAAATTTGGAAGCATTCAGATTCCCAGGGCATGTCAAGTGCCTGGCTAGATTTCAGTGTACTAAGAACTCACAGTACACTGGCGTGCTGCAGTCCACGGGGTCCAAAAGAGTCGGACACGACTAAGCGACTGAACTGAACTGATGAACTCATACTCACAGGAGGGGACTTGGCCAATGTTGATCATGACAAAGAACAAAAGCACCTATCATACCATCATCTCCAAAAGAGGCTGAAAACCTCATCAGAGGCCAGGCCCTCTAGTAGCCTCTTTTGCTATCCTAAAAGGAATTTCAGATACCATAACCCACCTACAAAATATAACTTTAAAAATCAATATAATGGCCTATAAGAAATGAAAGTAATTTATAGTAAAATGACATATAAACTTCTGACATAACTACACTAAAAACAACATGCCCACAAATTTCCAAAATGTTCCACAGGGTTGGTATAGCCCCCCTTAAGATAAGCACTGTTAACGTTTTCATCTGTTGCCTTCATATATATATATATATATACACACACACACACACACACACACACCCAATATATACTTCTTTATGACATTCTATATACACATATATTTAATGTCATATTACAACTTTATATTATGATTCACATCATAAAAGAGTCAAGACAGAAACAAATGACCTAAATGGGAAAGAAATCCAAAAAAGGGAGATATGTGTGTGTGTATGTGTGTGTAAGCTGATTCACTTGCTGTACTGTAGAAACAAAACACTGTAAAGAATTATACTCCAATAAAATAAAAAATAAACAAACAAAGATAGAAACAAAAAGTTATGTTTAAAGTCACTGAAACTTTTATGGTCATTCTGGTAACAATCTTAGTAGTTAAAATGAAGCCCGACTTTGTTCCTAGCAACTCTGATATATCTATGGACCATATAACCAGCCGTCTACTACCATGATTATCGACAATTCATTTAAAAATATACTGCTAAACTACTGTTTATATATTTAAAACATTACAGTGACACCACATTCATGATATCAAAGTATTCACTTATTGCTAATTTCTTTTCTTTTTTTGTCTGCACCAAGGGATCTTAGTTCCCCAACCAGGGATCAAACTCGTGTCCTGGCAGTGAAAGCAGGGAGTCCTATCCACTGGACCACCAGAGAATTCCCCTTATTGCTGATTTCTAATTTTTTTTAATGTTTCAGCTAACAGTTTAGCTACAGGAAAAAGTGCAATTTAAAATTATCAGACCAATAACGTAAACTCCATGTTAAAGAAATAAATAAAATGGAACTTTGGATTAAGGATTAAGAGATGGTGAATGCAAGATTCAAAAAGAGAATCTTCATAAGCATGACTTCCAAGAATGACACAATGTTCATCCTCAAGATGCTTTTCTTATGCACCTGTACCCTCATTTCTGCACAGGAATGTCTGCACACACATACACTCCAGTCAGTTTCACATTTCAGATTACAATGAATTAAAATATAATGAACTTTAAATGTTAACATTAAAATTAGATTCATCCATTTAGAACCTCACTGCATCCTATAAAGGAGATACTGATTTCCATGTTCCTAAAAAATAATCATTCAAAAATACCAAGCATGCTTAGAGACACTTTTTCAAAGATGCAGGCTAAATCCTCAGCTCAATAAAAGCTCAGAGCAGGCAAGGAAGGAGTCCTCTGCTAAATGACACTAGGATTTGTAAGCTTTTTTTTTTTTTTTTTTTTTTTACTAATTTAAAACTAACAAAACTACCTCCTAAAGGACCAGGCTGTTTCCTACTTTGAGCTCTTAGAAAAAGTTGCTTACCACCTGGAAATTATAATTAACGTTCGAAGGGTAGAAATTTAGAAACCACACATCCTTTCTACCCACCCACCGCATCACAATAACAGGTCATGAAAGTCTATGCTGATAATACAACTTCAGCTGAATACATTTGTCCTTCCTTCTCACCAAGAGTAAAGATTGAGGCAAATAACAGCACAAGTGCCATCTTCTGGTCAGTATGATGTACATCAGTGTCTCAGGATGGAAGTTTTAATCAGTCCTCAATGTTTTACCCATCCTCTCACCCATATTTTAATCTGCAGCCAAACAAAATTAAGATGACCCTTCCACAGAATAACTAAGCTCTAAAGAAAATCTACTGTAAGATAGGAAGCATCAGCATAAAAAATTCTTTGAATAAATATCTCCAATTTCTGCAAAGTTAAATGGCTTGGGAGGATTACATTTAATAGTGCCATTATAAGCCAATTAACGGCATTTAAAAAGCTGACATCACTGAATGTTGGCGATCAATACATATAATAGGAAGCTGTCATCTCGGGGCAAAGATGTTACCTTTAATACAAATTCAGAGTTATGTTGGATGTCTTCCTTTGAATGCAATAGTTTATATGATGATATCATGTAACACCCCCAAACACTAAAGTGTAAGGAACTTGCCCTCAGTCTTGAGTTTCATAGGAAGCTTACCTGGAACATGTGGAATGCCAACTTCTCGTTGTACTCCCACTGCCTCATGGCCTGCTCCACGTCGGGTGGCACAGGGACAGGGCCATCGCCCGCGCTGGAAGCCAGGTGGTAGAAGTCGGAAATCTTGGCCAACTGCTCTCGAAGGTACCTGGTAGATATTTGCGTCCACTCTGCATTTTTTTTAAAGAAAGAAGCCATTTCCAGATACAATGAATGTAAGAATCTACTTTTCCTCCCTCTTTCTGGTTAAGAGTGTACTTATAAGACAAAAATCTATTACACAAAAATGGCTTTGGCAAACATATATAAGCACTGTTCAGAAAAGTACGCCCATGCCAAAGCCCTTAAGTAATGTGCACCAGTGTGACGTGGCCACCCCATCGGTCAACAACAACGTCGGCCAGCTCTCCCCTTCTGCCTCTGTGACCCCAAACCTAGGAGAAGAGGTGTCCACAACTAAATTAAAAATATCAGAGGCACAAACGGGAAACAGAACAGTGGAGGTAATTCAAGAATCATAATTCAGGACACGGACAACAGACTTGTGGCTGCCAAGACGGGGAGGGGGTGGGTGGGGAAGGGATGTATTAGGAGTTTGGGATTAGCAGATGCAAATTACTACATATACAGAATGGATAAACAAGGCCCTACTGTATAGTACAGGGAACTATATGCAACATCCTGTGATAAACCATAATGGAAAAGAGTGTGTGTGTGTGAGTCAGTGTGTGTGTGTGTGTGTGTGTATGGGGGTGGGGGTAAACCATAATGGAAAAGAATGTGTGTGTGTGTGTGTGTGTGTGTGTGTGTGTATGTGGGTGGGGGTAAACCATAATGGAAAAGAGTGTGTGTGTGGGTGTGGGTGTGTGGGTGTGTGTGTTGGGGGGGCGCGGGTAGCTTTCCCAGTAGCTCTGACAGTAAAGAATCCACCTGCAACGCATGAGACCTGGGTTTGATTCCTGGGTTGGGAAGATCCCATGGAGAAGGGAATGGCAACCCACTCCAGTCTTCTTGCCTGAAGAATTCATGGACAGAGGAGCCTGTCGGGCTACAGTCCATGGGGTCGCAGGGTCAGACACAACTGAGTGACTAACACTTCATATATAAATAACTGAGTCACTATGTTGTACACAGAAATTAACAACATTGTAAATCAACTATACTTCAATAAAACTTTTTTAAAACAAATATTTTAAAAAAATCACAGTTCTACTCCAAAAAAATTCAAAATTCCCCAAATGCAGTTCTCTTGGGGTACATTTTTCAGGCTGCAGGGCATGGTTCAAACATGCCTAATTAAGGGGTGTTCTGTTTCTGCCCATCTGTAGGAGGACTGGCCATCCCCAAAGGCCAGCCCCAGGCAGCACTCCCACCTGCACTGCCCAACCTCCACCCCTGCCAGGGACACCAGAGCGGCCACCTTGGACAACCACCTGGGCCTTCGATCATTCTGCTCTCCCCAAAAAACACAAGATGCCTCAGGACTCAGCCAGAAAGAGCAGTGAGTGACAAGAGGTAGGAGACCGGGAAGGAAACAGAAAAGGTAGCATTAAAAAAAAAAATCACTAAAATTGCTCAAAAGTATCTGCCACAGGGGCACAAATTAAATCAATGTGTTGCCTTTGGCAACCATGAGGGATATGGTGCCAACTTTAGCCCATTCTGTGGATAAAAATGTAATAATTGCATGCTCACAGCCAAATTTCCCCAAGGATTAGTGAAACAGCATTTCGGAAGAAATCGTCCTCCTGAAACATCACCGCACAATGCTGTTTTCTCATTATTTCAGCAATAGGTTCTCCAACCTTCTCAATTTTAAAGGAACCTATTCTAACAAAAGTAAGAGTAGAAATAAACATCTGTTAGAATTGAGTGGTTTGTTTTTATTTTTTAAGCACTACTAAAATTACTTGACAACAGAACCCAGAGATAACTATTGTTAGGTTTTGGTTGAAACTACTTATTCTAATTGTGTCTTATTTAAAATTGAAATTCAAATGCACATGTTAAGTAAGCACTGCTTCAGTAATCAGCCAATGCCAAAAGATGAACAGACACTAGGTCAACATTCTGTTCCTAGTATATAATCGTTTGTCAGAAAGCACCATCAATAACAGATATTATCGTTAAAATTACGCCATCGTCATTAAAAACCAAACAATAAATTATCAGTGTCATCATTTTCTGGTGCCCCTGTTATGGACTAATCATCTCATGACTCTCACTTGTTCAACAAAGCAAAATGCCAACCATCAGATGAGACAAGTTTAGCTTAGCTATAATAAGCAAAAACAAAAATAACAAGGATCCAAATCCTAGCTTTTGTGTGCCAAGCCTTGCTATTAACTCACTCTCAGTATGGTACTATTCTCAATACTCAGAATAGTTTAGCCTCAAGAGCTAAAAATAACACACATATTCACACACCCCCTACTTTGTCTCGGGTATATTTTCCTTTCAAGATTGTTTTCATTAAAATATGGAAGAAACACACACTATAGAAAATTTTTAATGCAAATATGCCTAGAAAAAAATCTCAATCATTTAATAGCTTTATATCTTTTCAGGTTTTTACTTTGTGTGCTTGACTGTTTAAACATATACACATCTTTTTTTAAAATTGCTGAAGATATTACTCCACAACTTGAATACCTTTAAAAATTCAAACAGAATTCAAACACAGACCTCTTGGTCATATATTTTAACTTCACCGTATTTAACTGATGTTAAGCTATCACATCAATGAGACAGATTTGGAGATCTGGGCCCTAAGACAGTCTAGTGTGAACTAGTATAAAAGTTAGGATGCCCACAAAATTTTCATTAAAAATTAAAAACAAAAAATAAAAGATGGCCACAAGTACTGTACTCTTTAAAATTATTTGGATTCACTAACCCCTCTCAAGCTGAGTTAGGACTGGTCATTAAAAGGGAGAAATGGGGGCAGCAGTGGCAAGAAACAGTGATTCTCAGGCCTGCGCGCACATGCCATCACCCGGGGCGGGGGCGGCTTTTACCAAATGCCAGTATCTTCAGCCCAATCCCATCAGATTCTGGTTTGACTGGTCTGCAGTGGGGACTCAGTTCTAAGTGATGCCAAGAAAATAGGAGTGGCTAGAGATCTTAAGGAAAATGGTTGGGGGAGAGAGGTGGGGAGGTTTCAAAGGTAGAAAGGATGCAGAAAGTGATGAAGGAAGCTGCTTTGAAAGTGCACCAGTTCTAAAACTCTGAGGCTATGGCCACATCTCTAGTTCACTGATATCAAGTAGAACTCAAGGCCACCTAGTCAGATTATTAGAAAGTTTACGAACATGAATGTTACTGAGAGTGGGGTCAGGAGCCAGTATTAAAAAGAATGACTGACAGCAAAAGAGACACTGATGAATAGAACAGTCTTATGGACTCTGTGAGAGAGGGAGAGGGTGGGATGATTTGGGAGAATGGCATTGAAACATGTAAAATATCATGTATGAAACGAGTTGCCAGTCCAGGTTCGATGCACGATACTGGATGCTTGGGGCTGGTGCACTGGGACGACCCAGAGGCATGGAATGGGGAGGGAGGAGGGTTCAGGATGGGGAACACATGTATACCTGTGGTGGATTCATTTTGATATTTGGCAAAACTAATACAATTATGTAAAGTTTAAAAATAAAATTAAATTTAAAAAAAAATCCTAAAAAAAATAAAAAATAAAAAGAATGACTGACTCATCCTTCTGATGCTGCTCTCCCTAGCATCCTGTAGCCAGTTTTTGTTGATGCCTCAATGGCACCCTACTCCAGTACTCTTGCCTGGAAAATCCCATGGATGGAGGAGCCTGGTAGGCTGCAGTCCATGGGGTTGCTAAGAGTCAGACACGACTGAGCGACTTCACTTTCACTTTTCACTTTCATGCATTGGAGAAGGAAATGGCAACCCACTCCAGTGTTCTTGCCTGGAGAATCCCAGGGACAGGGGAGCCTGGTGGGCTTCCATCTATGGGGTCGCACAGAGTCGGACACAACTGAAGCGACTTAGCAGCAGCAGCAACCCCCAAACAGGAGGAGTCTCAAAGGCCATGCGGTTCACCCTACGGTAGCCTATCGTCTAACCAATCCAGGAGCTGTAGGCACAACTCAAGGTCACACAGGTAAACCAGAAGAACACAGCTGGTGTGAGATGCTCCACTCCAGTGCATGAAAATATGCAAATTGATAAATACAATACATAATAGGGGAGAACAGAGACATGTCAAGTTACACTAAAAATGACCCCCTAGGGCCTGGAATACTTGCAGTATTACTAAGAGAACTGGGAGCTCAGCAGAGGACAAGCATTCACCCTGGGGGCAAACACAAGAGCACCCCAAATGCAACAACGCTCAAGGAGAAGGTGTCTTGGCAGTGTGACACTGCAGAGACGCAACAGAGGGCCACACTAAGGGTTACCAGCAGAATGACCTCTGGCAGAGGTCGGCCCTGGGTCCACATCCTAGCTCCACCCCTGAGCAAGGCATCTGGCCTCCACTCAATCTCAACCCCATCTCTACAACAGAGCTCAATAATACGTCCAGGTCAGTAACTATCCAGATGAGTAACTTTACACAATGCATGCATCACAGAAGTTGATCAATAAGTGGCCATCATCATCATCATCATCAGTACTCATTATTATTGGGATGAAAACTTTTTAGAAAGGAAACTAAAGGTTAGGCCTTAACTGTTGCCGTCAGGCCCTGCTTCTACCTCAGCTGGGCTGCAATGCCTAACATAACACTCTGGGTAAGTGTTTATGGAATCAATCAATGTCAATTTCATGGTTCCAAAACCTTCAATGGATCTGCAATCCATGAATTAAGGTCAAACTCCTTAGCTGGGAATTAAAATCATTTCAAATACTATCCAACATGATCTGCTCTGCGGGTTCCATGTGTTTCTCTCATGTCCATGATGCTCTGTTGACAGGATCTTCCCCAATCCCGTTTTCGTATGTGGGCCCAGTTCAAATGTCACATCTCTCACACAGCCTTCTCAAGACGATGGACACCACACCACACCACCACCCAGCAGGGATCACTCTCTAACTGATGCTTAAGAATTCCCTCCATCCTTCATCCCCATGCCTTACATAGTCAAGACCTAAGTACTGACTTCAATCAATACATTATAAGGTCCTCTCAAAATTAAGCTACTAAATCAAGTTCCTTCCCAATCATTCTGTCTCCCAAATCTTCATAAAAACATCTCCATTTTCTAGTTTAAACCTATCACGGCAGATCTAGAAGGTTTCAAACACCACTGTAGGGAATACGCCAAGTTCCCTCTCTAACACACTTGGTCTTTATGCATCTGTTAGTCGGCATGCTACAAAAGGCCCATGCAAATACAGAACTTTTCATTCTTTTTAATGAGCTTTCATCTAGTATAGTATAAATATAAAGCTTATACACATACACCCTAATATATACATATAGGTATATATGTATATATATTATAAATATATATAATATATATAAAAATATTATATGTGTCCTTTAATTTTGTGAAAGCTTATTTTCCTTACTACATTCTTTCCTTTTATCAGAATGAGTGGGAACCCACTACGTAAAACAGATGCAACAAAGATTGCTTTGTAAAAACTCCAGCCAAGTCCAGAGATGAAGGTGCACATCTTTAAAGTGACCCACTGGGATTAGGACTTAAAGTCAAAGATGACAGGCTCCTCAATGGAAAAACCTATATCCTCAAACTTTCTCCCTGAAGCTATCCCACTACAATAAAAAGTTCTTGCTGGCCCAAGGGAGGAATAGACTGCTTCTCAAAACTGCAGGATGTAGAGGATTTAACTAGCCCAACTTAGGCGCAAACCTGCCTGGTACAGACTGATGGCAGAGTGGAGAGGGGGTTGAGATGGGGAGGAAAGAAGCTCAATATATACAAGATGGTGCACATTCCACTTGAAAGAAAGATAGTGCTAAGTCATGTCCGACTCCTATGACCCCATGGACTGCAGACTGCCAGGCTCCTCTGTCTATGGGATTCTCCCATGAACACTGGAATGGGTTGCCATTTTCTTCTCCAGGGCATCTTCCTGACCCAGGAATTGAACCCAGGTCTCCCACATTGCAGGCAGATTCTTTACCGACTGAGCTACGTGGGAAGCCCTATACATACACTCGTGAACTCCCAATAAAAGACTGAAAGATTTTTTTCATTTTCTGTTGTTAAAATGCTTTCTTGATCAAAGAATACCATTAACAAAGTGAAAAGACAACTCATAAATGGGAAGAAAACATCTGCAAATCATTTATCTGATAAAGGACTTGGATGGAGAGTATATAATGAATGATTACAACTCAATAATAAAGCAATTAATATTTTTTTGAATGAGTAAAGGAGCTAAATAGACATTTCTCCAAAGAATATAGACAAATGATCGATAAGCTCATGAAAATATGCTCAACATCATTAGCCACCAGAGAAATGCAAATCAAAACCACAATAAGGCACCATTAGGACACTTACAGAGGCTACCCAGATGGTGCAATTGTAAAGAATCTGTCTGCCAGGGCAGGAGATGCAAGAGACGTGGGATGCGGGTTTGATCCCTGGGTCAGAAAGATCCCCTGGAGTAGGAAACGGCAACCCACTCCAGTATTCCAGCCTGGTGGGGTAGTAAGAGTCCGACACAACTCAGTGACTGAACAACAACAGGATAGTACAAGATCAACAATACCAACTTTTTGGTGAGGATGTGTTCAAACTAGGCTCCTCATACACTGCTGGTGGGAATGTAAAATGATGTAGCTACTGTGGAAAATGGTTCGGCAATTTCTCAAAGGGTTGGACACAGTTATCATGTAACCCAAAGTCCACAAGTAGTCATAAACCCAAGAGAAATGAAAACACATGTCCACACAAAGATCTGTACACATTCGTAGCAGCACAGCTCATATGAGCCAAAAAGTGAAAGCAACACAAATGTCCATTAACTGATAAGTAAATTTTGTTGCTGTTCAGTCACTAAGCTGTGTCCAACTTTGTAATTCCATGGACTACAGCATGCCAGGCCTCCCTGGACTTCAATATCTCCAGGAGTTCGCTCAAACTCATGTCCATGGAGTCAGTGATGCCATCCAACCATCCCATCCTGTTACCCCCTTCTCCTTTTGCGCTCAATCTTTCCCAACATCAGGGTCTGTTCTAATGAGTCACCTCTTCTCATTAAGTGGTCAAAGTACTGGAGACTCAGCTTCAGCATCAATCCTTCCAATGAATATTCAGGGTTGATTTCCTTTAGGATTGACTGGTTTACTTCCTTGCTGTCCAAGGACTCTCAAGAGCCT
The DNA here is from genome assembly GCF_019923935.1 of Bubalus bubalis. Classification (NCBI taxonomy): domain Eukaryota; kingdom Metazoa; phylum Chordata; class Mammalia; order Artiodactyla; family Bovidae; genus Bubalus; species Bubalus bubalis. The sequence continues at coordinate 161,975,561 of NC_059157.1, forward strand.
CCTCCAGCACCACAATAGGAAAGCATCAATTTTTCAGCCCTCAGCCTTCTTTATGGTCCAACTCTCACATTCGCAAAGTATCTTCTATGTACAGAATGGAATACTACTTAGCTATACAATGTCATGAACTACTGAAACACACTGCAACATGCATGAACACTGAAAACATAATACTGTATAACTGACAGAAACCTGTTTCCAAGAACCACATAAGTTACGATTCCAGTTAGATAAAATGTCCAGAATACACAAATCTACAGGGCTGAGGGGGATGGAGGGGAAATGTGGAGTGACTGCTGATGGATACAAGATTCCTTTCAGGGTGATAAAAGAATTCAAAAAGCTAATGATGGTTTCACAACTCTGTAAACACATGAAAAACTCAATTATCACTTAAAATGAACTGCAAAATAGTAAAAATTATATCTCAGTAAAGCTATAATTCTTAATGTTTTCTTGAAATACTTTACTACAAATAAAAATCCAGCGTTTCATGAAGTACCGAAAAAAAAGACGACTATTCCACACTGATAAAAAGTAATCTAGTATGGGACTTCCCCGGTGGTGCAGTGGATAAAAACTCACCTGCCAATGCATGGGACACAGGTTCAATCCCCGGTCTGGGAAGATTCCACATGTTGCGGAGCAGCTAAAGCACATGCACCACAACTACTGAGCCTATCTGTACAAATACTGATGTCTGCGGGCCAAGAGCCTGTGCTCTACAACGAGAGTAGCCCCCGCTCACAACTAGAGAAAGTCCACACAAAGCAATAAAGACCCAGCGCAACCAAAAACAGATAAAAAAAAAACTTTTAAAAGTAGCCAACTATGATCTGATATGGCTTTAAAAGGGCAGGGGAGGGGATTGGGAAGGAGAATAAGGATAGAAGTAATAGTGCCCAAGAGTGAAGGTGGTCTGGAATTCCCATCTATTGTTGAATTTTCCAGTTTGTTGTAATCCACAAGTCAAAGGCTTTAGTGTGGTCAATGAAGCAAAAGTGGATGTTTTTCTGGAATTCTCTTGATCCAAGTGATTTGGCAATTTGATCTCTGGTTCCTCTGCCTTTTTTAAATCCAGCTTGAACATCTGGAAGTTCACAGTTCAAGTATTGCTGAAGCCTGGATTGGAGAATTTTGAGCATTACTTTACTAGCATGTGAGATGAGTGCAATTGGGCAGTAGTTTACACATTCTTTGGCATTGCCTTTCTTTGGGATTGGAATGAAAACTGACCTTTTCCAGTCCCGTGGCCACTGCTGAGTTTTCCAAATTTGTTGGCATATTGAGTGCAGCACATTCACAGTATCTTTTAGAATTTGAAAGAGCTCAGCTGGAATTCTATCACCTCCACTAGCTTTGATCGTAGTGATGCTTCCTAAGGCCCCCTTGACTTCCCACTCCAAGATATCTGGCTGTAGGTGAGTGATCACACCATCGTGGTTATCTGGGTCATGAAGATCTTTTTTGTACAGTTCTTCCGTGTATCCTTGCCACCTCTTCTTAATATCTTCTGCTTCTGTTAGGTTCATACAGTTTCTGTGCTTTATTGTGCCCATTTTTGCATGAAATGTTCCCTTAGTATCTCTAATTTTCTTGATGAGATCTCTGGTCTTTCCCATTCTATTGTTTTCCTCTATTTCTTTACTCCGTTCACTTTGTAAGGGTTTCTTATCTCTCCTCGCTATTCTTTGGAACTCTGCTTTCAGATGGATATATCTTTCCTTTTCTCCTTTGCTTTTGGCTTATCCTCTTTTCTCAGCTATTTGTAAGGCCTCCTCATACAACCATTTTGCCTTTTCATATATCTTTTTCTTGGGGATGGTTTTGATCACTGCCTCCTGTACAATGTTACGAACCTCCATCCATAGTTCTTCAGGCACTCTGTCTATCAGATCTAATATCTTGAATCTATTTGTCACTTCCACTGTATTATCACATGGGATTTGACTTAGGTCATACCAGAATGGCCTAGTAGTTTGCCCTGCTGTCTTCTATTTAAGTCTGGATTTTGCAAGGAGTTCATGGTCTGAGCCACAGTCAGCTCCTGGTCTTGTTTTCACTGAGATGGGAACACCTTACCTGAATCCTGAGAAACCTATATGCAGGTCAAGAGGCAACAATTAGAATCAGACATGGAACAACGGACTAGTTTCAAATCAGGAGAAGAGTAAGTCAAGGCTGTATGTTGTCACCCTGCTTATTTAACTTTTATGCAGAGTTCAGTTCAGTTGCTCAGTCGTGTCCAACTCTTTGTGACCCCACAAACTACAGCACGCCAGGCCTCCCTGTCCATCACCAACTCCCAGAGTTCACTCAAACTCACGTCCATTGAGTCAGTGATGCCATCCAGCCATCTCATGCTCTGCTGCCCCCTTTTTCTCCCACCCTCAATTTTTCCCAGCATCAGGGTCTTTTCAAATGAGTCAGCTCTTCACATGAGGTGGCCAAAGTATTGGAGTTTCAGCTTCAGCATCAGTCCTTCCAATGAACACCCAGGACTGGTCTCCTTTAGGATGGACTGGTTGGATCTCCTTGCAGTCCAAGGGACTCGCAAGAGTCTTCTCCAACACCACAGTTCAAAAGCATCAATTCTTTGGTGCTCAGCTTTCTTCACAGTCCAACTCTCACATCCATACATGACCACTGGAAAAACCATAGCTTTGACTAGATGGACCTTTGTTGGCCAAGTAATGTCTCTGCTTTTTAATATGCTGTCTAGGTTGGTCATAACTTTTCAAGGAGTAAGCGTCTTTTAATTTCATGGCTGCAATCACCATCTGCAGTGATTTTGGAGTCCCCCCAAAATAAAGTCTGTCACGGTTTCCACTGTTTCTCCACCTATTTTCCATGAAGTGATGGGACCAGATGCCATGATCTTTGTTTTCTGAATGTTGAGCTTTAAGCCAACTCTTTCACTCTCCTCTTTCACTTTCATCAAGAGGCTCTTTAGTTCTTCACTTTCTGCCATAAGGGTGGTGTCATCTGCATATCTGAGGTTATTGATATTTCTCCCGGCAATCTTGATTCCAGCTTGTGCTTCATCCAGCCCAGCATTTCTCGTGATGTACTCTGCATATAAGTTAAATAAGCAGGATGAAAAAATACAGCCTTGACATACTCCTTACCCTATTTGGAACCAGTCTGTTGTTCCATGTCCAGTTCTAACTGTTGCTTCCTGACCTGCACACAGGTTTCTCAAGAAGCAGGTCAGGTGGTCTGGTAGTCCCATCTCTTGAAGAATTTTCCACAGTTTATTGCGATCCACACAGTCAAAGGCTTTGGCATAGTCAATAAAGCAGAAATAGATGTTTTTCTGGAATTCTCTTGCTTTTTCCATGATCCAGTGGATGTTGGCAATTTGATCTCTGCTTCCTCTGCCTTTTCTAAACCCCGCTTGAACATCTGGAAGTTCACAGTTCATGTACTGCTAAAGCCTGGCTTGGAGAATTTTGAGCATTACTTTACTAGCGTGTCAGATGAGTGCAATTGTGCAGTGGTTTGAGCCTTCTTTGGCATTGTCTTTCTTTGGGACTGGAACGAAAGCTGACCTTTTCCAGTCCTGTGGTCACTGCTGAGTTTTCCAAATTTGCTGGCATATTGAGTACAGCACTTTCACAGCATTATCAGAGTTATGCATCATCAGCATTATGCAGAGTACATCATGTGAAATGCCGGGCTTGGTGAATCACAAGCTGGAATCAAGATTGCGGGGAGAAATATCAATAACCTCAGATATGCAGATGACATCACCCTTATGGCAGAAAGCAAAGAGGAACTGAAGAGCCTCTTGATGAAAAGCACAAAAGGAGAGTGAAAAAGTTGGCCTAAAACTCAACATTCAAAAAAGGAGGATCATAGCATCTAGTCCCATCATTTCATGACAAATAGATGTGGAAACAATGGAAACAGTGACAGCCTTTATTCTCTTGGGCTGAAAAATCACTGCAAATGGTGACTGCAGTCATAAAATTAGAACGCTTGCTCCTTGGAAGAAAAGCTGTAACAAACCTAGACAGCATATTAAAAAGCAGAGACATTTTGCCAACAAAAGTCCATCTAGGCAAAGCTATGGCTTTTCCAGTAGTCATGTATGGATGTGAGAGTTGGGCCATAAAGAAGGCTGAGCACCAAGAATTGATGTTTTTGTACTGTGGTGTTGGAGAAGACTCTTCAGAGTCCCTTGGACAGCAAGGAGATCAAACCAGTCAATCTGAAAGGAAATCAATCCCGAATATTCATTGGAGGGACTACTGCTGACGCTCCATTACTTAGGCCACCTGATGCAAAGAGGTGACTCATTTGAAAAGACCCTGATGCTGGGAAAGATTGAAGGCAGGAGGGGAAGGGGATGGACAGAGGACGAGATGGTTGGATGGCACCACTGACTCAATGGACATGAGTTTGCACAATCTCTGGGAGATAGTGAAGGACAGGGAAGCCTGGAGTGCTGCAGTCCATGGGGTCACAAAGAGCCATACACGACTGAGCAGCGGAACAACAGAAGAGTGAAGGGGCAAACCTGGGTGATGGTTAGTAGGGACTTTATTACAGCCTCCTATATTTTTCTATGTTCGAAATGCCCACAACAAAAGGCTTTAAAAAGTTAATCAGTTGAATTCTATAAAATGATTCACAGAAAACCCCAAATCCCCCATTCAGCCACTGCTTACTTGGGGAAGGAAAGGGGAAATCAGCGTGCTGATCAGCAGCCTGGATAAAGAATAGCCTCAGTGAAAACTGCTGCCTCAGGCTGACGTGTGAGCAAAGGAGAGTCAGCCCACAGGCTGGAATGCTGGTTCTGCTGAATGGTCAGTTAGTGAACTCAGGCCCTCTGGCTGAAAAGCAGGAAAAACGGGGTGGGCGTGGGGGTTAGATGACATGCGGTGGTGCAGTAAATCACCGAAACTTTTTTTTAGTCACCAGGTTTTTTTTCTTGGTTTTTGTATTCTTGTTGTTAGTTGAACTGTGAGGCTTGTGGGACCTCAGTTCCTCAACCAGGGATGGAACCTGGGGCCCTGGCAGTGACAGCCCCAAGTCTTAACCACTGGACCACCAGGGAAGTCCCTGAAACTTTTCTTTATGCTTCAAAAACTTTTCCTTTCACTCATAACTACCTGTAGAATACTGGTGCTGAGTGGCAAACATCGTATATCTGTTTTTGTCTGGATGAGTAACTTTACCATTTTATTTACTGGCAATGACGCTAAGTACTGTTACTTGGTGATTAAGGAGACAACTCAAAATAAAATAAAAATCATGGGGGATTTCACAGGTGGTCCAGTGGTTCAGACTCTGTGCTTCCACTGCAGGCGGCCTGTGTTCCATCCCTAATCAGGGAACTAAGATCCCACATGCCACACTGTGTGGCAAAAAAAAAAAAAAAAACCATGGGCATGTGGCCGCAAACATTAAATGTCTACTAAGGGCCAGAAGCTCTCCTGGGGCCTGGAACTATAAAGCTGAGAGGAAAGCAGTCCCTACCTGAGGCGATTCATTCTTGAGGTAGAAACACAAGGACACAGACACTGACAGCAACGAGTTAAGAGGTCCGACGTGCCGTGAACCAAGGCAAGGAAGCACAGGGATGTTTTAGCCTAGGCTTGAGGGAAGGTGGGGCTTCCCAGGTGGCGCTCAACAGTGTTAGCTACTCAGTCGTGTCCGACTCTCTGCAACTCTGTGGACTGTAGCCCGCCAGGCTCCTCTGTCCATGGAATTTTCCAGGCAAGAATACTGGAGTGGTTGCCATTCCCTTCTCCAGGTGATCTTCCCAACCCAGGGATCAAACCTGGGGTCTCCTGCATTGCATTCTTTACCTGAAGAATCTGCCTGCCAATTCAGGAGATGCAAAAGGTGTAGAGTTCGATCCCTGGATCAGGACGATCCCCTAGAGTAGGAAATGGCACCCTACTCTAGTATTCTTGCCTGGAAAGTTCCATGGGCACAGGATCAGTCAATCCTAAAGGAAATCAATCCTGAATATTCATTGGAAGGATTGATGCTGGAGCTGAAGCTCTAATACTTTGGCCACCTGATACAAAGAGCCAACCAACTGGAAAAGACCCTGATGCGGGAAAAGATTGAGGACAGGAGGAGAAGGGGACGACAGAGGATGAGATGATTAGGTAACATCAACTCAACCGACATCACAAGTCTGAGCAAACTCCAGGAGATAGTGAACGACAGGGAAGACTGACATGCTACAGTCCATGAGGTCGCAAAGAGATGGACATGACTTAGCAACTGAACTTCTGAGGAAAGTTACGAAGGAGTTCCACGGGCAGAAACAGCAGTGTGTAATTTCGCAGGTCCTGCAGAGGGAGCCTGGCAGAGGATGCAAGGCAGAGGGAGAAAGGGTCACCTCTGAGGTGAAGCAGGTGGCCCATGCCAGAGGTACTCAAATGCTAGTGCACAAAAGGATCACCAGAGGGCGCTGGTTGGTTAAACATACAGATTTAGCCTTGACAGAGATTTCTACCCTTTAAGGTTCGACTGGGGTCCAGAAACCTGCATTTATAACCTGCTTGTCCCCAGGCAGGGACAAGCTATACAGTCTTATCTTTTGCCACAAATGACTGAAAGACACTGAAGAATTTTAAGCAAAGGAATGAGGAGATTAGATATGTAAATTAAGATTCTCAGAAGTTGTAGGGGAGACAAATAAAAAGCAGACTGTGGAGTGCAGTGGACAGGTGACTGAGGAGGGAACAAGAGAAAGAGGAGGGCAGTACTGTAATCACCTGATAACGGAGAAGAAACCTGGGTCTCCTGCACAGTGGTAAGGACTCTGCCTGCTGAGGCAGGAGACACAAGTTTGATCCCTGGGTCGTGTTTATCCCCTGGAGAAGGAAGTGGCAACCCACTCCAGTATTCTTGCCTGGGAAATCCCATAGACAGAGGAGCCTTGTGGGCTACAGTCCATGGGGTCGCAAAGGGTCAGACATGATTGAGCACAGATGAGCCCAAGAGTAGAGAAGAAAAGAGGCAGGTAGCTTCAAGATTTGCCAGTGGGATAGCTGAGCAGATCATGGTGCCAAAGAAAGAGATGTGGAACAGAGGGCAAGAGGGGAGGAGGGTGAGGGAGCTAACTTCAATGTTTGTTTTCATTATCTTGTTCTAATTAAACTTTGAGATAATCAGAGTCACAAGCAGTTGTTAAGAAATAACAGAGAGAGATCCCATGTCTTTTACCTGTGTGTGTGTGTGTGTGTATTCATGCTCAGACATGTCCAGCTCTTTGTGACCCCCTGGACTGTAACCCACCAGGCTCCTCTGTCCATGGAATTCTCTAGGCAAGAATACTGGAGTGGGTAGCCATTTCCTACTCCAGGGCATCTTCCCAACCGAGGGACTGAACCCATATCTCTTGACTCACCTGCATTGGCAGGTGGGTTCTTTACCACTGTGCCACCTGGGAAGTCCTGACTTTTCCCAAATGTTAATATCCGGCAAAACTAAAGGACAAGATCATAACCAGGATATTGACATGGACACAATCCACCAATATTATTCAGTTTCCCGGTTCTAAGTTCAGTTTTGAATACCTGAATTTGTGATGTCAAAGTTATTCATGGGAAAACATGTCCAGGGCAAGTGGGTAACAGGTCAGAAGGGTCAGGGTGAAGACATGGATGAGGGACCTTTATGCGGGTTCAATGCCTTAAACAAGGAGATTATGCAACAGAAGAACCCAGCAGGCACAGGTTTAAGAAGGCTTACCCTGAAGAGTTAAAACATGGGTAGTGCAGTCACTCAGCCCTATCCTGAGCCTTCAGCGTAGGTTAACTCAGCTGGTGGTAAAAAACACAGGTTCAGGAGTCAGGTGGCCTGACTTGTCCAGGCTCCAATCACTTGGCAGGTTCGGAGCCTTGGGCAAGTCACTCACCCATGCCTCAGTCACGTGTCTACAAAATAGGGCTGGTAAGTGGACGTCGCCTGTACAGTTATTTTGAGAATAAAGTGGGATAGAAGATGCTTACAACTATGACATGTTGTTCGAAAGGAAGCAAACTTACATAACTGACAGGACCAGGCAGCCAGGAGCCCCAAGATGAGGAGGAGACAAACTTGGCTGGAAGCAAGAACTCTCTGGCCAAGACAGGAAGACAGGTGAGGACTGGAGGCTGCGGGTGGATCTGTACAGGTGTCCGATGGGGTGGAAGCAAGCAGGTGGCTGAGAAACTGAGAGAGTCTGACCCTCTCTGAGTTCAAGAGAAGGGTGCGGGCAGGGGAGGGAGCCTGAAAGAGGTGAAGGCCCGACGACCCACTGTGAGGAGGGAGGGACAATACCCCCCGAAAGACAAGGGCCCTGACACGGCAACGTAGAAATAACTGCACCACTGTGAGACTGACAGTTAATGCTGGAGGATTCAAGCGTAAAAAAGAGACCAAGTGGCCAACCAAGGAAACGGGTGGCAAAGTCTCGGGCAGGGAAAGGAGAAAGAAGGGCTGGTGGGGAGAGAGCAAGGAGTCCCAAGGCGGCAGAGAAACTGCCTGTCCGTCTGCCTTCGAGGTGCCAGGTGATGGCGGTGGATACCTGGGGACAGCTCTTGACACTTGTTCAGTTTTCCCTTCTCGCCATCAGGTCTCCGATTGCTGTTCCCAGGCCAATGCAGACAAGTGCTAACTGCTACTCTTACGGATTTTTTTTTTCCAGTTGTCCTTGTTCTCTCTCAAGCCCGTCAAGGCAACAAAGCCAAGACTCCTGGCAACTACGGAATCCAATTTTAGCCCCTGGAACAAGAATCTCTTATCCGGCCCATCAACCTCATCACCAGCTTCTCACCTCAGCACAGCCTGGAGGATTCCTCCTGACAGAGGGGCGCATAAGAAATTCCTGCCCCTGCTCAGGGGGTGGGGGGCCCAAGGTGGTTGTTTGAGTTAATGTTACAGTTATCAGTGCAGAAGGAAATGGCAACCCACTCCAGTGTTCTTGCCTGGAGAATCCCAGGGGCAGGGGAGCCTGGTGGGCTGCCGTCTATGGGGTCGCACAGAGTCAGACACGACTGAAGCTGCAGCAGCAGCAGCAGTGGTTATCAGAGGGTAAGTCCCTCAAATTTTTCCTGACTTCTGAATATACCTGAGTGAGTGACGGCCTTGGCCTCACTGAGATAGATATTCCTCTCACGGAATAAAAGGAAAGTTCCTTCTCCAAATATTAAACTGTGCATTTAATTAAGCCCTCAGGACAAGCTCCCACCACATTCCCTGTCAAGAGACCAGGCCGAGGATTTCATGGCCCCAGGAGAGGAGAGCTATGGCAAGAAGAGATTCAAGGAGGAGACAGAGGAACATACCTCTGTGCAATCCTGAGTAAAAGGGGGCCCCTCCTGAGGACATGTGCAGAGGAGGAACAGAGGAGCAGGGCTGGCAGAAGGTCCCCTGCGGCCCCACTGGACGCACCAAAGCTGCTGCAGTTAGCCGATCAGACACACAGTCACCCTCACTCTTCAGGAGGCAGCAGAAAACCCCCATCATTCGCAGAGCAAAAACAAACTACATTTGCCTTTCTTTTTTCTTTCCTTTTTGCATTTGTGTCGAAATTTAATTCCATGGTCAGCTGTGCTCTGAGTAGAAGTTCCTACAGCACGAGCAGCACTGTGTTGACTACTTACGTCCTGAGCACAGGCGCTGTCAAGTTTGTCATCCTGAACAAGTAAGTATCTTTCAGTGGAACATGAGTACAAATACTACAGGCATCATATCGCCAGACACATGCCACGCAGCAAAGGCTTTAAAATATAAAATGATTACACAGACTGTGCAGACCCATCCCCTTAATCGTCTGCTCCAGCATCACTGGTTTCTTTGGGTTCTTTTTTTCTGGAGACCCAAGACTGATGTAGGATACATTTATTTCCATCTATGTTACTCTCAGGGCTTCCCAGCTGGCTTAGTGGTAAAGAATCCCTCTGCCACACGGGAGACTCAGGTTCAAACCCTGGGTCAGGAAGATCCCCTGGAGAAGGGAATGGCAACCCATTCCAGTATTCTCGCCTGGAGAAGCCCAAGGACAGAGGAGCCTGTCAGGCTTCAGTCCATGGTGTCACAAAGGGTCAGATAAGACTTAGCTACTAAACAACAATGCTGCTCTCACAAAGATGTTCCAACTGACCATTTATGAACCCTTAATGTGTTTTCTATCCTATAGTCTACTGGGTTGGCTAAAAAGTTCATTTGAGTTAGTCTATAACATTGTACAGAAAAAACAAAATGAACTTTTTGGCCAACCCAATATATATTCCTCAACTCCAAAATCATGGAGAATTGAAACAGGCCTAAGAGCCATTTTACTGCAGATTTCATTTGGAAGATTATACACACCCTGTCTGAAAATGACTCTGAAACTCAGAGTATACCTTTTTTAATTTAAAAAAAAAAAGCTTTCTATTCATCAAGGAATTAACATTCCAGTACAAATTACAAAAAGAAAACATCCAGCTTCTCTAAGCCACTACAAAGTTAGTAGCATAGAGCCCCTTACAAGAACAAGGCTCTCTGTGCACAGCATGAAACAAGCACAAATTTTCTGAAATGAACATAAAAACATGCACTAAAGACACACATAAAAACACATTTCAGAAGATACAAAATAAACGTAACACCAGTTCCTTCTGAAGCACATGCTGAGGGGTCTGGGAGACCACAGGAGGACACAGGAAAGTGAGACTTCACTACATTCTGAGTATTTTAACGTGGTCTTCTACCATGCGTATCTGTGATCTACTTTCAAAAGAAAGTTGTAAGTCGTGCAATCAGCTATCTTTCCTCAAAATCCTGCTTATGCTTTAAGCAACAGATCTACAAGAGGCACAACCAGCGAATACCTCACTGAATATTGAGCTTCTTAAAACACCTTTCACACATCTCCCCAACATCAATCCCCTGCTCCCAACTCAAAATCACCCCTCTGATATGAGCAGCTTGGAAACGGTAAAGCACACAAACCCAGAAATGAAAGCCCAGGATCCAACTCTCTGTTCTCCCACTTTTCACGGATTTTTCTCAACCCACTTAATAAACGGAGACACACAGCTACCTCAGAGGGATTCTGTGAGGACATGCCCAAATGACGATATACAAAACCAGGCTGCAAACTACAAAAACTCCTGACAAACAGATACTTTGGCTGTATATGTTCCAAGTGTAGACACACATGTACGTACTAACAATTCATAAAGAGCAAAGAACTAAATTTTCATTAAATTGAGATGCTGCTCAGTATTTTATTATAGATGATTAATTTGACCAGGAGTCAGTATTAAAAGTGACTAACAGAGAAAGTGTTGAGTGGCAATGGGTTCTGAACAGGAAATCCAAGAGCAAGTGATTCACCCAAAGCAACAAGACCAGAAGCGGCAGTGGTAAAGACCAAAGCAAATACAGTACACGTAACAGAACTATAAACATACCTCATTTGCTCTCAGTTTACCAGAGAGGAAGATTATTAGATAATTTAAGATCAAGAAATACTTTCTTAAAATGCAAAATCAAAACAACAATTTCCCAATTTTTACTTAAAGGCTAGATTTCTTTAGGGCCCAGCTCATACTTAATTCTCTCAGAAAACCTCTCCTAATTTTTCCAGTCTCTCATCACTTCTTAAGGGATTACAGGTAATTATGTTCTGACTATGGCTGTGTGTTTTGGGTACACATCTTGTTTCCACAAAAATCCTTTAAGGCAGCCCCTTTGAAGGCAAATAGCACAGCCTCCTTTTGGTTAAAATTCTTCACAACATCTATTCCAATGCAGAGAATCTTAATATACCTTAAAAAAAAAATAGTAATAGATCACTCTTTACTCAAGTGAAATATAACAAGCTCTCTGAAAACATTTTCCTGAGAAATTCAGAAGCAATCATGAGCAGACATTACCTCTGACTTCACCAAAAATTTAACTGATCATAAATACAAACACACCCAACAATAACCACCACTACCACATACCAGCATTCCAACATGGAACAGGCTGTAACATTTTTACTTTAGAAAAAGCTGAAATATATTTCCATAGGGTAGCAATGTGGAATGCAGAGTTACACTGCAGCATATTAAACTTGATGAGAACTTTTAAAGGTTATAAATTTTTAAAGATATAAATCAGGAAAGTACAATGGCGCTTGACAGAGGTTAGGGGAGGGAGAGAGGGGAAGGAGGAGTTTATTTAATGAGTCTAGAGCTTCAATTTTGCAAGATAAAAAGTTCTGGAGACCAGCTGCCCAACAACGTGCAGACAGTTAAAGACGACTGTACTATATACAGAAAACGGTTAAGATGATAAATTTGATGTGTTTTTTACCACAACTTTTAAGTCTCTGTAAATCTTACATAGCCAATTAACTGAACAGCTACACACCTAGAAAAACACAAAATTCTTTAAATTTTTGTTTCAGTCTTAAGCAGAAAGTAGCTGGCAGAATGAAAAGTAAGCTCTTGAAATATCATTTAAGGAGAACTAAAACTGTAATATGTTACCTGAGCTCCTTTCAAATCTTTCGCACAAAACACTGTTTTTTACAGCAAGATATCTTCCAGAAAAGGCATTAACAATGCAAAACCAGAGAGTAATAACTTGAGACTGAGATTAGGCTTGGCTGACTTTTTACTTATTAACATATCAAAGTCACACCTGCACATGTCTTAAAGTCCAATAGCTGTATATGACGTTGTGAAAAACAGCAGCCTACAGTCCATAAACTCCATTTTCCATTCTCCAAAAGCAGTTATTTTCAACTCTTTTATTCATTGTGCTTCTTTTGTTTACCGTTTTATCTCTAAATAACATACTTGCTGTTGTACTTCCTGATTTTAAGCATTGTCTATTGGCTTCCTTCTACAGAAGATGGTGGAATAGTAAGCTCTCCTTCACCTCCCACCAAGATGTTATGTACTCACATATTTCCTTTCTCCCATCAAATAGATTTCAATTCTGAAGCTAGTATATGTTTACAGCAGGAAAACCAAATAAGTAACCAGGTACTTGTTACTAAAAATCATTTCATTGTCCATGTAACAGATATGAGATCAATGTGAAGTCATTAATAATCTTTAATGTTAAAGGGAAACATTAGAGATAAATTAGAAATAGAAATAAAAACTCCCATGTGCATGCACAACACGTTTGTGTGTGTGCGCACATGCACACACACACACAGATATGTATGTATCCATCGATGGACATGAGTTTGGGTGAACTCCGGGAGTTGGTGATGGACAGGGAGGCCTGACGTGCTGCAATTCACGGGGTTGCAAAGAGTCGGACACGACCTAGTGACAGAACTGAACTGAACTGATCCATCCACTGACATGGTTTAGATGCCATTGCACACCTCACAGCAATGATCTCTTCAGCATTCAGATCTGGCTTTCTAAACACCATTCCCCACTAGAAAGAAGTAGGGTTCCATACAGAAATGGCTGATTGCAGACCTGAGGCAGAAAAAAGTACAAGATGAGCCCAAAAAGGAGGTGATCAAAGTCAAATGGTGTCATGTCAAAGGATACAAAAGAGCCCGAAGCATCTTCTACTGGTCACCTCTGGACTAAACACTAAAATGAACAAGTATAATTGGTTGCAAAATGCTGAATGAATAAATATCAGTAACTCCATAAAAATGACCAAATATAATTTTTTTTTAAATCAGAAAAAAAATTAGAAAAACTCATTTATTGAAAAGCTAAACATGCAATTGCAACAATTCTTACTCTGAGAAGTGATAATCATAGGAAAAGAATTTAGGATTTACTCTGCCTTTTCAAAAAAGAATTATGATTTATCACAGGTGATGAGGGATAGCCCACTCTTACAGAAGAATGGCAATATCTAGCCATTCCCAATGAAATGATGGTTTTGAACTTGATTCATCAATGGATGCTAAACTTTCAGGTGAAAAATTATTGAGGAATGGGAAGGTTTCAGGTGCTAAAGCTGTACCCATAGGTCCTGTTCCTTCTACTGGAGAGTGGCTTTCAACAGACAGCCAGAGTTACATCACCGATTAAAATCTATCTTTCATGCCTAGGTAAAGTATGAATTTAAATTATGCTTATACAGGCACATCTGTCCAGGCTTTAGGGTTCTTTTCATAGTAAACAAGGTGCATACCTCCTTAATGACAAAAGAAAAGCCACACGTGAAAATGTGGAGGCAATCTTGAAACTCAAAGCTTGTCCCTGGAATCAGAAAAAGTATACACCATCTTCAAGGACCCGAACTGAAAGTAAGCTGGTTGGCTTAGATAAGAAACCAGACTGTCAATTATGTGTTTAGCAGGGCTTATTTTTGCAGTCCAAATGGCTCAGTGAATATGTCACAAATTAATTACCCACTGAGCAAGAAGGGGAGCTGTTTCTTCTCTGTTTTGGGGAGATGATAAGGATAGTGGTTCCAAGAGTACAGTCAACCAAGAGAAGCTTCTCATCCAACCCAAAGGCCCAACCCAACAAAACCTCAGGGGTAGAGAGGAAATGACTGGGATAAACAGAGCAGTTCCATGGGCAGTTTAACCACGAAAAATTTTAATCTTCTTCTAATCTGTTTCCCCCAAAAAAGGGCCTCATGTCCATGATACATCTTGTCACTTTTCACCATATTGAACACCCAACATTTCTTAGCCAGAATTAGAGCTGCCCATCTTGCAAGCAATTTCATCTATCTGTCACTTCTTGAGCTCCCTGGGCTAAACATTCTGCTCTGCCTGCTCCCAGTGGCATTCATGGGAACAACGGAGTTCTGGCTCCTCTGATGCTGACCACAGCCACTGAGTCCTGCAGCCTGGGGTCTCCCTACCTATCTCCTTAGCAACACTTAGCCCCCCTGGGGCCCAGACCTACAACATCCACACAACTCCTCCTGCACCCAGCAACCATCAGGCCACAGTGGGGAGGAAAGAGCAAACATTTTCTAGTAGGTCCACTCAGTCTGTGCCAGCATGTTACTTAACTTCTGAGGCTCGGCTCCCTCATACGCAGAACGAAATAATAAAATCTACATTGCAAGCGTGTTACGATGATTACAAATCATGTCTGTAACGTTCCCAGGACAATATATAAAATAATTAATAGAGACTGGCTAGTAATAACTGTGGTCCTAGTGCAGACTACTTACAGTCTATATTCACCGGCCACTCACTATGTGGTGGACACTGTTCTAAACGCAAGTACTGACTCAGTTCATCCAGAAGATGCTATCAGTTACGCCCATTTACAGACAAGAAGCCAAGAGAGAGGGTTATAACAGTAACAGTAATGAAAAGTCCTTCCACGGTTCCCCATCACCCCACTCCAGCAAACACACCAGCCTTTCATCACAGCCCCATGGGTAACCGACACGCCAGGTGATCATAAACCCTGGCAGTTCCACGTCAAACCTCTTCCTCTGCTTATCTCATTCTTCAGCCAGAAACGCCCTTCTCTGCACAACAGCCTCCAACCCTACCTCCCCGCCACCCCCCACCCCCGAAAATCCCGCTTCTTCCAAAACTGCACTCAAATGTCACTTCCCCTGTGACCTCCCTGGGCTTCCCAAGTCCTCTGGGACTCCCTCTGCATTTTATTCGCGTCACTGTTTCCTTTCCTTCCTCCACTGTCTGGACTGTTTGGCTATGTGCCCCCTCCCTCTGCTGTGAACACCGAGGGTGCAGGAACCACACTCTCCCCTCCGTCCCCACTGGCCAGGCACAGTGCCCAGCAGAAGCCTCAGAGCAGAGTTAGGACACGTGTGTTGAGGGGCTGCGTGCACGCGACACATCGGGGTACTCATCTGTGAGCTGGGGGTAAAGCACCTCTCTCACAGAGCTCCGGAATAATAAATGAGAGCTGGGACAGAGGAAACATAGAGCCTGAGCAATGTTCGCTAAGAAACGGGGAGGACTGCATCACAGCCGCTCTAGCTACCCACGGAGGACCGACTGTTCTCACACGACAGGAAATACCGTCCTGGGGCCTAACAGCAAGACAGGGAGCAATCCCAAGGCTGGAAAGTTCATTTTCCCAGTACACGTCAGGAACACCAAAGTCCCACTTAACACAGGATTGAGAGCGGTTCCATAATCTCTCCAGAGATGCTGTTACAGAAACAGACTTAGAGAGCGAACTTTTGGGTACCAGAGGGAAGGATGGGAGAAGGAATAATTAGGGAGTTTGGGAAGGACACGCACACGCTGGTGTATTTAAAATGGATAACCAATAAGGACCTACTGCATGTATAGCACAGCAAACTCTGCTCAGTGTTCTGTGACAGCCTGGATGGGAGGGGCAGTTTAGGGGAGAATGGATACATGTATATGTACGGCTGCATCCCTCTGCTGTTCACCTAAAACTACCACAACACTGTTAATTGGCTATACCCTAATACAAAATAAAAAGTTCAAAATAGGGGGAAAAAAGAGATTCTGTTAACAGTTAATAGCAATAATGATAGTAAATACCAGATTTATATGATGAATTCATAACTCATTAACTCAGCAACAATAAGACTGCTCCTTATAGCAGGGGAAATTCCTACACATAAACAGAGAAGGTTCTGTGTTATTTACTGTAATGTCACATTTCCCAATCTGTTCAAAGATTTTAATTACATAACTGTAAAGTTTCACTTTTTTATTTTTATGTATTAGCTATCCCATTTTAAATGCTTTTCTCTGGTGAACTCAAAATATTTAAAATATTTAAAAACAAAACTCCATTCAATTCTAAAACATATTTAAAATCAAATATGTGTCATGCCTGGTGTTTTCCCTCAAGTCTGTTAAAACTAATATCTATTGGACAGCATTTTCTAAACATCATGTCCACCTGTAATCTTTTTTTCAGGTCTTGTAAAGAAGCAGAACTAGTTTCTTCTCCCAAGCTTACCTAAATCGCTTCTATTTTAAAATCTCGGTCCCATGTGGTGCTAGTGTAAAGAACCCGCCTGTTAATGCAGGTGACGTAAGAGATTCAAGCTCAAGCCCCGGACTGGGAAGATCCCCTGGAGGAGGGTATAGCAACCCACTCCAGTATTCTTGCCTGGAAAATCCCATGGACAGAAATGCCTGGTGGGCTATATACATGGATCCTGGTGGGATCCATGGGGTCCCAAAGAGTTGGACATGAAGCGACTTAGCACGCATGTACACTCTGATGTTAGGATTTGTCCTAAATGCAGTTTTAACCACGAAGCATTTTAATCTTCTTCTAACCTGTTTCCCCAAAAAAAGGGCCTCATGTCCATGATACAACCTTTGACCCCCTTGAAATTACACATGAAACCTCACCCAGAAACCCAAGGCCCCTCTCACTCCCTGTCACTTTCGGGTGCAAACTACACTGGATACCCCTTTGCCCTCTGCAGTCTCCCCAGAGTAGAAACTCACTTCATCTACATCTGAGATCTGTAACTCTGCATAATGACAGATCTGCATAATGAAGATTTCTGCATTGCTACATTTAAAGAATTTACACAACAGGTCTGCTCCCTTGTTGCTGTTAGCCCACTTAACTTTAGGAAAAACTCTCTTCAATAAAATCAAACAGCAGTGCTTTATAGCTCTGTTCCAGCGCTGAACGTAGGAACTGAAAATAAAACATATGTTTCTATTACAAAGGAATAAAGGCCATTTCTACTGAAAACACTTTACAAATCCGACGAACGATCATCAAGACAACAGAAGCCATAAAACCAATGCCAGAAAAGGGTGACACTTGACAGTCAATCTTGCCCCAAATGTGCTGAACGGTTCTTTTCACCATCACAGCCAGAACACAGACACTATTACTGCAAGTTAATCTTCTGAAGTGTATGCAATTTAATCCAACTCAACACATATATATATGTGTGTATACTTGCTTGGCTGTACAGCTTGCTTGGAGTGTGAAAGTTGCTACATTATGGCTATGTCTACACAGCCAAATGCTTCCAAATACACTGTCATTTGCTTACAGAAGCTGAAGACAAAGTGGAAAGTGAGAGGTACCAGGTGCAACAGAGGGGTGGCAAATCAAGATCAGATATTTGAATCTGTGTGCTCTTTTCATACAGTGTAGTATAAATAGTACACTACTTAAAACACAGGTAAGAATAAAGAAAGAGCAATCGGATATTTACCCAAATCACTTCTTAATTACAAAGGATAAGATAGCAAGTTTTCAGGGGAGAAATCTGGGAGACACCATCTCAAGGTTATCACCACTGGCCCCAGGACAATGTGCTGGGAGGAACTGAGACACTCACAGCATTGCCTCTGAGGTGTTCCCACCAAATGTGCATACCATGAATCTGATCACGAGTAACTGGACAAATACAAATCAGGGGACTTCCGACAAAATAATTGGCCTATCCCCTTCAAACATGTTAAGGTCACAAAAAAGAAAGGCTGAAGACCATGACCATTAAAGGCTATGTGGACTGGATCAGGGTGGAGGGGACCCACAGCTGAAGCGACTAAGGACTTTACTTTCAGTCACCCAGCCACATAGCAGCAGAGCCAGGACTACAGCCAAAAGCTCTTTCTGAGATGCTGGACCTAAGAGATTTGGGGTGAACTCCTAAAATTCATGCATTTTTAGAATACTTTTAGCCTTAAATGCTTATTTTTAAGATCAAAACTTTTATACTCTACCATGAGAAAAGGACAGTGGGCAACTTTCACAGATTTAACATTCACACTTTTTAGTACACATAAATAATTAAAAAAAAAAATGCAATGCTTTGTAAATAAACTGAATTGAAAAACAGAATCATGTGTGTTATGTGGTTTATGAAAAATGAGAAAACACAGCTAGTGGGTGAAAGGTGAACCAAGGCAACTATCTGTTGTGGTTGTGCAAACAAAAGAAATTTTGGCGGGGGTGGGGGGGGGAGGTGTGCTTTAGAAAATAATCCCCACCCCAAACCAACTGGTTACTTTGCTAAGGATATTAATAGTTAAAGTAACAAATCTGGGGCTTCTTTAGTGGTTCAGTGGCTAAGACTCCAAACTCCAAAGCAAAGTGAAAGTGAAGTTGCTCAGTCGTGTCCGACTCTCTGCGACCCTGTGGACTGTAGCCCATCAGGCTCCTCTGTCCATGGGATTCTCGAGGCAAGAGTTCTGGAGTGGGTTGCCATTTCCTTCTCCAGGGGATCTTCCCGACCCAGGGATCAAACCCAGGTCTCCCACATTTCAGGCAGATGCTTTAACCTCTGGGCCACCAGAGAAGCCCTAAGCAACAAAGCAAGGGGCCAGGGTTCAATCTCTGGTCAGGGAACTAAGATCCCACATGCCACAGCTAAGAGTTCATGTGCCACAACTAAAGCACCCAATGAAGACCTGGTGCAGCCAAATAAATAAATAAATTTTCAAAAAGGTAACGAATCCAACAAGAAGTCCTTGATGTTCTGAGCTAGACACTGGACCCAGACATTCCTCCATTTGGCAAAAGAAACCATACATCCAGGTGATACATTTATATCTGGGGCCCCTAAAAACATTCTTCATAAAAGATGAGAGTCTATCAGATTTTAATTTATCCTAAAATTGTTTTACATTTCATCTGACTCATTCCTCCAAAACCTTTTTGTTTTTTTGGTTTGTGGTTATTTTTTTTTGGTTTTGGTATTTTTGCCTTTCTGTGATTTTGACAGTTAAAATCAGGAAAACATGAACAAGAACAAGTTATCAAAAAATATGAAGAGCATCTAAGGAATGGCACAGGAGACTCTCCGTTATAGCCAGTGATGCTGAAAATTTCAAGAATTACAAATTGGGGCAAACAAGAAAAAAAAAAAAGCATGTATGCACTACCTACCCGCCCCTCCCCCGCCACACACACACACACACACACACACACACACACACACAGCCCTAAGATACCAAGCACAGAACATATCTGACAAAATCTCTCAGGAAGGAACAGTACAGGTCAGAGTCAGAAGTAGGAGGTGATCAATTAATTAGAATATAACAAGAGCTATGAAGAAAAATGAAGCAGGACAAACAGACAAAGTGACAGGAAGATGACATTCTGACTGCGGTGGTCTGAGAAGGCTTCTCAGAAGTGCCCTCTGAGCTAAGCCGGGAGTAGGGGGATGGAGCAGGCCCGGGGAACAACGGAGGTGGGAGGGAGAGGGCACCCACAGGTCAATGCCTGAGGCCACGGCTTGCACACAGGCTGCTGCTGCTGCTGCTGACCGAGGCTGAGAGAGACAGGCGGCCATGAGAGGACGCTGAGCACAGGTGTGGGCCATGATTTGTGTCCTAGCAGGGCCACTCTGGCTACAAGTAGAAAGTTGTCATTAGAGGAGCAAGAACAAAAACAGGATCAGCTACAGGCCTGCAAGAAACAGGGCAGGCATGGGGGCGGGTGGGGGGGGAGGGGGGTGTTTTGGGCCAGGGTAGAAGCAGTGGAAAGAGGAATACATAGTTGGACTCTGGCTGTATTTTAAAAGTAAACAGGATTGCGGAGGGAGTGAAGGCCAAGTTCTGAAAGAAAAGCCCAGAAGGACTATGTCTTTTACCCTATCCACCCAGTGACTATGTACAACATTACTGAGGAGAAGTCAGAAGAAGGAGTAAGTTTAGGCATGGTTGGAAATTAAGACTTTCACTTGATACACATCAGGTTTTAGATGCTAGTCATCAAAATAGAAGTGACTATTAAGCAACTAGATATCCAAGCTGTGGGAAGAAGTATTAGCAAATGCAACAGATACATGCAGAGACACATATGAGAGAGAAAGGGTAGAGAAGTAGAAAGAACTGCACATATGTGTGTGTGTGTCTGAATGAAGAAAAGCTCAAGAAAACATGGAAAATGAGAAAAGAAACAAACACTACACTGTATCTACTTCAGCACCATTTGAAAATGCTGCAATGGAAGGTACTATTCGAGTAATTAAAGAAAGGGGAGGCATTTCTTCAGTTTCCCCCAGTAAAATAATAAGCCAATGGAAAAAAAAAAAAAAATAGGGCTTCTCTCGTAGCTCAGTCAGTGCAGGAACCCGCCTACAGTGCAGGAGACCCAGGTTCAATTCCTGAGTCCGGAAGATACCCTGGAGAAGGAATGGGCAATGCACTCCAGTATTCTTGCCTGGAAAATCCCATGGACAAAGGAGCCTGGCAGGCTACAACTTTGCAACTAACCCACCAGTGAAAAAAATTAGATACAGAATGAATAAAAGAATACCGTGAAAACAATACTCAGAGACAACCGTTGGTAACTTGGTGAATTATTTCCTCCCATTGTTTTCTTGACATTTACCTACTGACACACAGACAACACAGTTCGGTTTTGCTTTCTAGATATAGTTCATTTTTGCTGGTTATTTTGACACACATGAGATAATGCTAAACTCCATGAAATTAGGCCATTTTTTTTGCTTTGTTTTGAATCTAGATTTCCGTGCTTTTAGAGTATCTTTACTCTTCAGTTCACCAGGGCTCTCTCAACCTCTCCAAACACATCACACCCTCACTCACTCATCTGGGCTGCTGCCTGACATCGGAAGACATCTGTCCTTTCCATTCCTGCTCCTCCTCAGAGCTTTGCAATTGGGGTGGGAGTGGGGTGTCTGTCTTATAAAACCATAAGCACATTTCCATTTCACTAAGAATTCTTTGTAAACCTAATCTCTCAGTGGAGTCTTTATGTATCATCCTCTGTGCGCATTTCTAATGTAGCATCAGATCTTTTATAAAGCATGTTTTAGCACTGCCTGAAGGAGTCACTGTCTAGTCACCCAAAGAGTGGAAACTGACTGAAAACCGCTTCTCTTCAGTTCATTCAACAAATGCCCACCAGAGCGTGTGCGTGCGCGCATGTGCACGCGGATGTGATGGGATGACAGACACAAAATCTTAAAAGACAGTTTCAGACAGAGAAACACGCTGTGAATAAAACCACCACACGTGAGAACATAACTGCAGGAAGGTGAGAAAGAGAGAGGATGCTATTTATCTGGGTGTCCCAGGAAAAACCTCCTCAGGAAATGACACTCGAGCAGAAGCCTCAGTGGAGCAAACGAGGCTGCAGACACCCTGGAGAAGAACAACTCAAGTATGTGCCAAGCTGCTCCAGTCATATCGGACTCTCTGCAACCCCATAGCCCACCAGACTCTCCTTTCCCTGAGGTTCTCCAGGCAAGAATACTGGAGTGGGTTGCCATGCCCTCCTCCAGGGTATCTTCCTGACCCAGGGATCAAACCCATGTCTCCATCGGCTCCTGCACTGCAGGCAGATTCTTTACCACTGAACCACCAGGGAAGCCCCACAATCCAAGTACAGGGAAGAAGAAAGACAGAGGCCCTGAGAAAGGAAGGAGCCTGCATGTTGGAGGGATAGATGGAAGGCTGTGTGGCTGAAACGTCACAGGAAGAGGGGGCCAGATCATGGATGGCCCTGCAGGAGAAAATCTGGATCCTTATTCTCACCGTGATGAAAAACTACCATAAAGTTATAAACAGGAACATGAAATGGTATGATTTAGGCTGAGCAAACAGCATGGTGGCTGTGGAGAGACTAGAATGTAAGGAGCAAAAATAAAGGCAGGGAGACCAGTTAGAAGACTGTGACCATTCTCCAGCCAAGAGATGGGGTGGTGGAAGCACAAGTCAGTCAAAGTGGTGGTGAAGTGTTCAGGACACATTTTGCAGCTAAGAGCAACAGGACATGCTGAGAGAATTGGGAATCTGTGCCTGAGGAAACAGAACCAGCCCCTATCCATACCGCTAGTGACTTAGCTTCCCTAACGGACCTTCTCAGTACTCAGCTCGCTGGGCTGGGTACAGGAGGTGCAGGCAACAATGACTTACAGGATAATTTAAAATGCATCACACTGTCTCACTTACCCAAATTGGGATCAGTGGCCGGACGTTTCTTAATTTTCGCTTCAGAAATAGCAGAGTAATAGGCACACGTCATCTTGATCAGCCATGTTGCTCGAACCATTGGCACTGAATACTTCGCTAAATATGCAAAAACATCTTCTTTTTTACTAAGGATGGGAACCTAGAAAGAAATAACATATTTATAATCATCCCATATTATATTCATCGCTAGGCCAGCCTAAAAAGAAAGGGGAAGTGAAAGAGACTCTTAAGTCCATGCTGACTCTGACAAAGTTATTCTTGATGGATTTTCAAATGGCACATGTGGTTTTTAAAAAATAATAAAACATTTTAAGCAAATTTTAATAAAAAAGAATTGACACTGTATGTTTAGCACACTGGTGGGACAGTTTTATCAGTTGTGCTTTCTTATTTATAAAAACAAATTATTTTCAAGCTCAAGATGCCGAAAGCTACTCCTTGCATCAACAATAGAGGGAAATGATTTCATGACAGTCCTCCAAAGAGTTTAATCTCAAAATTAGAAAGGACAGATCATGAGAAAACCTATCCCCACTCTCTATCTTATTGAAGGGCATTTTTGTATAAAGCTTTCCAACTGTAACATTTCAAAAGAATGAAAATTTCCAGAAAGCTTCTAAAAGAGCCTTTAGCCCAAAATTTTAAATAGAGGCTAAAATGATGGCTCAGTGAATCTGCCTAATAAACACGGCACTAGAAATAGCTGGGTAATTAATTCACTGGTTGAGAGTGGGCACTTGAGGCAGTTAATTATTTCTTCCAGACCACAAAGGTACTATTTAGCAAATTAGTATCCCAATGTACTGCTGAATGGCTTGCAAGAGTTAATCCGGTCTTGTAGAATTCCTCATAAATACCCTAGGAAGAGCCCATTCATCTATACGTATCTATCCAATTTATGAACACAGGGTAACACAGTGGACAAAGGGCACGTTGGCTACAACGCAGCAGTTTGGGAAAATTGAGATGGAGAAGCAGGCGTTGTCCCACTCCCAGCCCCCAACAGCAATGAGTACCTCTGTGTTTCATTCCTGGCCCTAGTCTATGTGATTAAACTCATCACTCCCAGGCTCTTCATGTATGAATGAGATAAACTGACCCTGTCTACTTCACAGTAGAGTGAGGAGGATAAAGCAAAAAAATTACATTTATCAAAATTATGACAACTTTCGTTGTTGCCAGTTCCAAAGATTTCTCCATGCCCCCCAAAATATTCTCAAGCCACGGACTCTACCCACCTAAGAAAATTCTGGAAACCACAATTATGAACATCACTAGCCCTGGTTTCTATGCCCCAAAGTCTTGCTTGATTTTTGTCTTGAAAAATCAAAGCTTCAAACCAGCTAATTTATTCATATAGCACGGCATTTTTCTTAGTTAGCCAGTGGATTAGACAGTGGATTTTTTGCATTATATATATGTTACAAACTTGACAACTCACAATCTTGGTACAGTGTAATCCTAGAATTAAAGAGTGGTTTTTGTACATAGCCCTTCAAAACAAGGTATCTTTTGCACCTGGTTCTTCCCAAAGAAACTTCAAGCTGCTCCCATGATGAAAGAAAGCTGTCTGGCTGGACCCTGAGATGCAGTGTGTCCATAAAGTGTATTTTATGGTCAATGTAACAGACTTCTGACCGTGTACTATTCCTGCCGTGGTTGCTGACTTTAGAACGTAACTCCCATGACAGAGGCAACTACATTGCACACCACATAACTAAAAAGGAGGTGAAAGGGACACAGCCTAAAGCTGTAAAACGTCCTCTCTGTGGATCACAGTGAGACATTTTAACAAGAAAATGTCCTGAACATTTAGCTTACAAGACACATCTTTCAGGGAGCACAAGGCTTGGGTTTACTATCACTTAGGCAGGGGAGAGGAAAAGCACAAGACCAGACTGCTATATTCTTCACTAGGACAGACAGTACAGTATCAGGGAGTTAAATTTTAGCTGTCAAGGTCAGGTTCCCCGCTAGGTAAGATGTACCAAAAGACTATATATCATATATAAAATCAAGGCTTAAAAATAAGGCAAACGCAAAAAGTAAAGTTAGCACCCCCATAGAAGTATTAGTAATAGTATCTTTATAGAAGCCTAAAGGATTTCTTTTGAGCAGCAACTGACAAGAAGGGGGGGGGGGGGGCAGTACATTCTGATCATGCGAAACGTTTAGATGAAATAGCAGGCAAAGCTGAGTCTTCCATGAACAGCAGCACGAGGCAAACCTGTAGCTCACTGCCCTTGCTGGCAGTACCCTAACAAAAACGGCTGGCTCAAATCAAGGGTTTTGGAATTCAGAAGAACATATGTGAAGAAAGTTATTTAATTAAGGAAGAAAACACATTTTGATGGTTTTGTCAAATTTACAGTTTGGGCCAACTCAGGAAGGAAAATATGTTTACACTGACTGAAGTATGACTTCCTGCAGAGATGGATTCCATTTTCAGCCAAGAAACCATCTGACTTCAACTTGTAGCTGAACCCAGGCAGTCACCGGGCAGCTGTTTAGTTTCTGAATCAAGCTGGAATTGCATCTAAGTACCAAAAGAAAAGTAAGACACCTAGCCCGTGGCGGTCTTCCACTGGCCAAAGGGCCACCCTTGTATCACCTTTCTCTTCGCAAGCTCCTTACCATCGGTATCCCCTGTTTGCTGGGTAGTGATAGAGGCAAAGGGAAATTCCTGAGACCACAGCAATCAAAGTCACCGGAAGTGAAACACATCATTCCTAGTGAGCTGTGCCAAAGGCTAGAAGGATATATCCCCAGAAGCAAGAAGTCTCCTTTTCCAAATCTAGCTATGACCATGGTTGAATTAAGAGACCTTTTGTAGGTCATTGATGACCTTTCTGAGGCTAAACACATGGGGTGCTGTGGAGCTTTACAGCAGCAGAAAACCAGGTCTGGAAACTTGATCCCGTCCCACACAGGAAACTATTTTGAACTCTACATCAGAGCTGGAAGATGACTCAGGATCTTAACAGGAAAATGAAGGTCTTCTGTACTAAGCCACCTCACAGATAAATATCAGACATTAACAAGATGTATTTAAACTTCCTAATATGAAGGAACATGTGCAGAATGCCATTTTCTACCCAATTCTACAGAACTGTCACCATCTCAGGAGAATGAAATGCTGAGGAAGGGATGGGACGGAATGGCTCTTGAAATGCCCAAGAAATGAATAAGTCAAAGTATATTCAATGGTTTCACAAAGAAAATATATTTTAACTTTGCAAAGAGAATTAATGTCAGGGCTTACCTGAGGGACACCTGACTTGGCCAGAGGCAGCTCCTAATAAAGAGAGAAGAACAGTGGCTAATACACTGCACCACAATTCATCACCCTCCATAAAGATGAGAGGCCATTACATCCCTTAAAGCAAGGGCATCAATTCCTCACCAGTATTTGCCTGCAGGAAATATCCCCAAAAAATACATTCTAAAAGCTTACAAAAAAGGCAAACCTAAAGAAAGACATCAGGCTGGCTACATAGGAGTGGAAGGTACTAACCCACATGGAGGGTATGAACTATTGGTAGAAATACATCAAGTATTGAAGGATGGCCTTTGACTTCTGTGGCCTTCAGATACAATTCACACGCCCCTGTGGGCCCACGTGGTAAATGTTGAACAGTGGAAAAGAAATGCTATGTGGTTCAGCCTGTGTTGAGACAGAGGCACTCCCTGAGTAGCAAGAGAGGGTTATGCTGATGATTGCGCTTTGCAAGGACTGCAGTTGCCTTTAAGCACTAGCATCTACGAAAGGCAACATGATGCTCTGACATTAGGGCAAAATGAAGCCAATGGGAGCTACAGGCACTATTTTCAAAGAGTTGCTTTAGAAAACAAACAAGTAAATACACAAAGGAGCTCTCCTCTCACCTGAGCCTGCACCAAGCCATTCGTGAAAATTTAAGAATGGAAAATGGGCTCTCCTGAAACTAAAGGGTTTCAGGGGAGATGAGAAAGACCTGGGAATTATTTGAAAGGTATGTAAGAAGTCAGAGATCAAGACTAACAGGGAGGTTTCTGGCTCTCATCTAAATTTCAAAGGACGTTTTATATTATTGGGACTATAAGATTGTTGAATGTGTGCAGTATTTCCCATTTGAGGAAAATGATCAAAGGCAAAGATCCTAAAAGAAGCCTCCCTTCCCTCCCTCCACTTCCCCCTCCTCCAAAAAGCTGGGAACTATGAATAAAACTGCCCCATTTTGTTCTGAAACTTTTTCAAAGATGTTCTTCATGCACACACAGAATCACTATCTTTTATCTCACTTGTTCAGAAAGAGACTTAGGTTAAAACTTTGGATGGACGCTTTTCAAGACAAGGAAATAACATTAAAGTGAGGATTTCTATTCAATGCATTTTGGACACCATGGCCTAAGAAAACTGAGAATGTAACAAGAATAAATGAAGTCTCGCTGCCCGTTCTTGATTTTAAAACCCTGTCTACTGCATCAACAGCTTCCTGTGTGGCATGTTCAGGTCTCCAGATATCCCTGGCACCACATGCCGCCAAAATGAAGGGCTAACAGCCTATGAGCAGCACACACCTGCCACTGAAACTCTGAGTTGTGGAGAGAACGGGGGAAAAGAAATATACACTTCAACGTTATCCCAAATAGTTTCATTTCTTTAAGGCCACAAGGAAAACAATGCAAGAAATACTTAAATACCTTTTTTGCCAAAATAGCAAGTGGTTTATTTCCTGCTAAGTCAGAGAACCAGCTATGAATCGCACTCTGGGATCGAGCAGTAACCAGCCAATAATTATCTTTAGCATTAACTTGTGGTTTCTTCTTTCCGGTGTCCTGGAAAGTGTTAAGCTTTAGTTTCTCAGCTAATATGCTGCTAAAATAAGCTCCAATCTGTGGAAGGGAAAAAAAGAAAAGGTTTAAAGACAAAAAGCAAGAATGTTAGTAATGTACATATTAGTATTTTATTTGTATTAAGTGAAAATCTTCAAAGAGCCCATCAGAAAATAAAAGAGGAATTTGAGACCTTGAAGCCAAGAGATGTAATTTCCTTACACTAACATAACACAGAAGTTCCCAGAGCACCTTTGTTTCACTACTCACAAGCAGTTCGGGGAAAAAAAGCACCTTTGAAAATCTCTGTAAGATAAAATTAATTACATACTGAATAAATTTCAAGAGAAGGGGTTCTGCTTTAATCTTCAGCTCTATGTCTTTTTCATAATACACACCCGTTTGGAGAGAGGTGTTGCATACAACAGCAGAACCTAGTAATCACACAGTAATCATTCTTTTCCTTGTTTTATCTTAATAGCATGTATTTTTGGAAAGGAAACTCTGTATTTACACTCAGTGCCTTTAAAAAAAAAATTAGTCTAGAGAAATCTAATTTATTTAAATGGCAAATTACAAAAGGTTCAATTAAATTAAATATTCAACGTTTTTGATAGAGCTGCCAATTTCATGAGTACAGGCATTTCAAGAGAAAGCTAATGTTACTTGCTCTGAATGGAACAAAGTAGCAAAGGGAGCTTCTGTGAATGACTAGCATTTTCAAATTAACCATGCTTAAAGGACAAAGGAAAGAGACAGGGACAAGAGCAGAGGGGACTAATATCGAAAAACTCAATGAATCCACAGAAAACCTGTTGGAATTTCCAAGAATCCTATCACAGCATCACATTGTGTCCTCTGGAAATTCTTTAGTACCAGGATGTGGACAACAATTTCTAATAAATACCTTCAATAAGGTTAGCAGACAGCAGCAACCATGATTAAAACAAAATGCCTACCACGCTGCAGCAGGATAAGAATCACTGCCTTGGTTAATGCTCACAACTCAATGAACCATTCGTCTACAGGCTGGAGCACAGTTGGAAACAATTAGCCAAGTCTATCTACCAGGGTGAATAACTGGTACAACTTTTCTAATGTGAATTGGCATCTCCTGCTCCTTGAGATTGATATACAATGAAAAAGTTTGTTTTGCTAAGTTGATGTAACAGGGCAATAAAAATTACAGTAATTAGAAAAAAAAAAAAAGAAGTCTGAACTTTTTCTTAAACAAATTCATAGTATGGTTTTATTTTTTAAGCAAAGTGTGCAGAATATCCAGAGAATAAATTAAATACAAAGATTCAGCAAAAAACAGTTGTTTGAAAATAAGCAAGTTTCTCAAGCAGTATTTGGTCTTTGCACCAATGACACAAAACACCTACCTATGTAGATTGTTTTATATTTAAAAGATTCCTTATTTGCAGTTATGTATGAGCAGTTTAATCAAAATAAAGGCATAAAATAATTTTAAACTAGTCTGAGAACTACCAAGAATATCCACAGTGATCTGAAGAGACTATTCAATTAAACCAAGCCAATCATTAAAGAGCTTTGCAAAAATTATGTTTTAAAAAAGTCTGGGCAATCTCTTGCAATTATACTCTTTTCTATGTATTTAATAATAGCAATGGAACATAGGGACTGTATATATGTTTTACTTCCTAACAAACTTTATGAACAATAACTGTAAGCAAAGTCAAACTTCCCAAAAAACAAGCTCAGAAAAAATTCATGACAGAACTCAAAAGTAAATAAATAAAAACATCACCATACATTTAATTTTATTCTAACAGCAATATATTCACATTATTCCAAAATCAAAGAAAAAAAGTTAAGAGCCTCATTCCCAGCTCCCAGTGCCTGCCTCCAAGTAACCACCTTGATTAGTTTGTCTTTCCAGTGTTTCATCATGTGTGAGTACACACAAACACACACAAATGTATTTTTGTCTTATCTATACCTCATTATGTACACTCAGTAAATCTGAGAACCTTCCTTCCATATCTGCATATGGAGACCATCCTCATTCATTTTCACAGACAAATAATAATGTACTGTGTGGATACCCAGTATCCACAAGTCCTAATCAAGTCCCTGTTGTATCTAATCAAGTCCCTGTTGATGGACATTTAGAGTGTTCAAATTTTTGCTATTACAAATCACATTGAAGTGAACAGCCTTTCCTACTGAATATTTCAGTTGCCAGTTTAGCAAATTACATATCCTTGTGTATAAATGTATGCATATACAGAGATCTGAAATAATACACAAATTTTTAACAATGTTTATCTCTGGTTAAAACAAAACAAGAATAGAAATTCATCTGTATGCTTGATTTCTCTTTATCTGAATGCATGCTTTTTCAATTTAATAAGTAAAAGTATTTCAATATTTGAAAACAGAAATAACTCCGAGAGGACGAAAAACCAAACCTTAAAAGAATACAAACAAAAACAGATAAATCTATCTATATAACTAATTGTTAATATAATTACACAGAAAAAAGACTTAATTCAAGAAACATTTTTAACACAACACTGACTACATTTTCTTAATGAAAATGAACTTTAACTTAAAGTTAGTCTAAAGACAAAAAGTATGGTAAAGGAATTGTAGGCTTTACAAAATTAATATTGCTGTTGGAATGACACTGGTATAATTTATTCTGGAACTTTTTATGTATAACTGGACTCAGTGAGGACTTCCCTGGTGGCTAGATGGTAAAGTGTCTGCCTACAATGTGGGAGACCCAGGTTCAATCCCTGGGTCGGGAAGATGCTCTGGAGAAGGAAATGGCACCCCACTCCAGTATTCTTGCCTGGAAAATCCCATGGATGAAGGAGTGTAGTAGGTTACAGTCCATGGGGTCGCAAAGAGTTGGGACACGACTGAGCGACTTCACTTTTTTTATGTATATTGTAAGATAGAGTAAATGAATAAACAAATCGATATTGCTGGGATTTAGGGTTCTTGCTTTGAGAGAAAGGAGATACAGTGATGGAAAGGGGACAAGTAAGGGAAAAACTCTGTGGTACATGAGTTAGAATAGACAGATGAAAAGGAGGGAGGAAGGGAGGGAAGGAAGAAGGAAAGAAATCTAAATATATCTATCATCTCTGTCCATTGAAAGGCCCTAGACGTTGCAACCAGAGAAGGCAATGGCAGCCCACTCCAGTACTCTTGCCTGGAAAATCCCAAGGACGGAGGAGCCTGGTAGGCTGCAGTCCATGGGGTTGTGAAGAGTCGGACACGACTGAGCGACTTCACTTTCACTTTTCACTTTCATGCATTGGAGAAGGAAATGGCAACCCACTCCAGTGTTCTTGCCTGGAGAATCCCAGGGATGGGGGAGCCTGGTGGGCTGCCGTCTATGGGGTCACACAGAGTCGGACACGAATGAAGCGACTTAGCAGTAGCAGTAGCAGCAGCAGCAGACGTTGCAACACTAGTAGCCTTGAGCAACCCAGGCACCAAGATCTGGGCTGGGGCAGGAAAAGAACAAGATGGCCCTGGACAATGTTATTATGTCAAAAGTGAGGAAATGATGACACGAGAGAGAGATGTCAAAAAGGCCCAAAAACTAGGTTAAAGTTGCCCCCACTGGCCAAATGTGAGACAATGTGAGCATCAAAAAGAAAACTGAAGATAATACAATTGATCTTAAAAAGAGTTCAGGGGTTCAAAGTGAACCCCTTAAAATGCAGTGTCGTTTACAAAAGAATGCCAACTATTAAACATACAAGGAATAACAACTACAAAACCAGCATTTTTGCTTTTGCAACCATCAGCAAAATAAATCATTCAGCAGGAATCATCAATTGATGCTAAAAATCAGAGCATAAAATTTTATTGCCGAATAGTATATTCATATGGTCTCAAAGCAGCATCCTGTGGAGATTCCTGTGAGGAAGAGATGACAACTTTTGCAATGGAAAGAGATGGCAGACACCACCTTAAGTGATCAAACTGTATAACCAATAATCAGCAAACTAACACTGCACATCTCCTGATACGCAGTGTAGTCTTCTTACCAAAAATATATAACCTGAATTTTGTCATGAGGAAATAATCAAACAAATCTAGACTATAGTACTAGACAATAGGAGAAACAACTGGACTCAGTGAGGGAACCTGGAGAGCAGTACTGCAGTGGATTAAAATGGGGTTCAGAGACACGCCAGCAGAAAGCAAAGCGTGACCCCTGATGGGACCCCGGGGCAGGGCACCATAAAGGATACCTGGGGGAACTGTGAATGTGGATCACAGCTTAAATAACACAGATGTATCAACATGAGTTACCAAGGGTCTCACGTACATATTTCAGAAGTTTTAGGAAACAATGAGCATTACCTTTGATGGGTTAATCACAATATTTCTAGCTGAGCCATGTTCATCTCCAGTAAAGGCTGGCTGATTGTTGAAGCCTTGCTTTACATTCACTGCGGTAAGTTCATCCTGTTGGAGAAAAGGTACTGATTAGCCCCAACGATGTAAAAGTTCCAACTGAAGCCTTTTTTGGGCTCCAAAATCAATGCAGATGGTGACTGCAGCCATGAAATTAAAAGACGCTTACTCCTTTTCAGGAAAGTTATGACCAACCTAGATAGCATATTCAAAAGCAGAGACGTTACTTTGCCAACAAAGGTCCGTCTAGTCAAAGCTATGGTTTTTCCTGTGGTCATGTATGGATGTGAGAGTTGGACTGTGAAGAAGGCTGAGTGCCGAAGAATTGATGCTTTTGAACTGTGGTGTTGGAGAAGACTCTTGAGAGTCCCTTGGACTGCAAGGAGATCCAACCAGTCCATTCTAGAGGAGATCAGCCCTGGGTGTTCTTTGGAAGGAATGATGCTGAAGCTGAAAGTCCAGTACTTTGGCCACCTCATGAGAAGAGTTGACTCACTGGAAAAAGACTCTGATGCTGGGAGGGATTGGGGACAGGAGGAGAAGGGGATGACAGAGGATGAGATGGCTGGATGGCATCACCGATTCGATGGACATGAGTTTGAGTGAACTCCGGGAGATGGTGATGGACAGGGAGGCCTGGCGTGCTGCGATTCATGGGGTCGAAAAGAGTCGGACACGACTGAGCAACTGAACTGAACTGAACTGAAGCCAGTCTCCTGCAGCCTGAGGAACGACAAACTTCACGATACTCTGTAGAAGAGAGCTGCTGAACGCTCACCAAGGAAAGCAGAAGTAGGGGTCTAAAAATCAATACATAAATGTGCAGACAGAGACAAAGCAAAGGTGGCCAAATGTTAACAACTGCTGCCTGCAGATAAAAATTTTTCACTAACAAATTGGAGAAAGAAAAACAAAGCAACCCCTCTCCCATAAACATAAAATCATAGACTGTAAACAAAATTGCTTCTAGAAAGCCCACAGTCTGACTCCCTACCCCTTGCCAGCCCCTATGCATACTTCTGTTCAATATTCCAGAAAACTGGCTCACTCAAGTACCCAACACCCCACAGTGAGTTCAAGACAGAAATGAAGGGTTCCTAGGCACAAGGCTTGTTGCTAACCACACACCACCACAGTCCTGCAACTGAAGCAAAGTTTAGAGCTTGCCAAGTTCTTTCATTTATTTTGGTTCACTTTATCTTTACCAATTCTGACGCAGATGTGAGTCTTCAAGCCCATTTTACAGATGAAAAAAGTGAGGCTAAGCTAGTACAGTAACCGGACAAAGCCAGCACTGAAAAGCCATCTTTTCAATCCTAGACTAGGAAGAGAAATTTCCGTGACACTGTGCACCAGAGTACACATGCCACATGAAAATGTGGTCTAAAAATACACAGCCACAATTCTTACCCTTCTTAAAAAGATCTCCTACGAGATAGACATAGGAAAACTTTCCTTACCAAGGTCACAACATATCAAAAATAGCCCAAGGCATTAAAAAAAAAAAAAAAACACGACCTTCCCCTGCCCATATCACTTACCGAACTAAATCAGAGTTCCCGATACAGACGTGAAAGAAAAGAGAAAAGATGGAGTAAATGAAGCTACCTTTTGCTCCTCTCACTTCAGGCCAAGAAATAGTCTCGGTGCCAGCTGGGTTAATGGTAGCCACAGCCCAAGAATGAGAATATACACTTAATTCTTCCCAAATAATTGTTCCATGTGTAAAATTAAAACAAACAACAACAAAACTGATCAAATCACTGTTATGATTAGGCAGAAAGCCTTAGGTCAAAATCATTAGTGACAGACAGCTCCTGCAAGGTCACCTCGGGTGAGAACCGGGGTCTCCTGGAGTCCTGCCATGTCACCTGACTTAACTGCGTGAGCTCCGCCCAATACCTCAGCCAGCCCCAGTTTCAGTGGGCTTTCAGAAGACCCCACCAGAGGAAACTGAGCTCTCAGGTAATCAAGTCTCCTTCCAGCACAAAGGTCGCTG
This sequence comes from Bubalus bubalis, assembly GCF_019923935.1. Taxonomy (NCBI): domain Eukaryota; kingdom Metazoa; phylum Chordata; class Mammalia; order Artiodactyla; family Bovidae; genus Bubalus; species Bubalus bubalis. The sequence continues at coordinate 162,009,607 of NC_059157.1, forward strand.
GAATCGGGATCTGCACAGAAAATGAACTGCACGTTCATATCAGAAGACATCTTAAACTGCTCCTGAATTTCCAAATTAATTATTTGGAAATCTAGGGCAAAACTACATATGCAAATTTTAAGTCAGAAAGGCATCAGTCAACTGAAATAAAGCAAGCATGCTAACGGGATTTCTACAGTCTCAAGAGTCTAAGGAAGAAGGGGGACATATCGGGTCATGAGGAGAACAGGACAAGGAAATTGAATTCTTATCTTTGCTTTACCATCAGAGTAACACAAGAAACACTAATTGAGTAATAGCATATGTTTTCACGAAAGATACATCCTGGCTTAATTAAAAGGAAATGTGTGAGGCTTTCAGGACCAACTAGCTCCATTTAGCACCACTTCACTTTCTATTCTAAACTAACTCCGACTCAATGGACATGAATCTGAGCAAACTCTGGGAGATGATGAAGGACAGGGAAGCCAGGCGTGCTGCAGCCCATGGAACTGCAAAGAGACTGAACAATAACAAAGCCCTGCTCAGCTAGCTGCTTGTTGTGACTGACTGCTAACCACTGGCCTGGACAGCCATGTCTGTCTGTCTGTCTCTCACACACATAATCCCCAGAAGGAAGAACATGGAACCATGGTAACACGTCTGTCAGCCACAGATTTTTCCTCAAACTCAGATCCATACAGGTACTGCTGGGAAGCATGAGTGCTGAGAATCTTCCAATCCTGCATTCAGAATGTCACAAAAATGCATCCAGAATCCAGCCACTCCTCACCACCACCGAGGCCTCCCCCAGGGTCAGGGGCACCATCATCTCAGGCTTGAACGCTGCAGTGGCTCCTAACTGACCTCCTGGCTTCTACTTTTGTTCCCTGAAGGCCACATTCAACACAGCAGCCACGGGGAGCTTTGCAAAACTTGAGATGGTGACCCTCCTCAAAATCTGCGATAACTCCGCACCTCAGAATGGGAGAAGGGGCCCCATGAGGTGCTACAAGCCCCTGACACCTCTCAGACTTCATCCCTGATCACCCTCTCCTTGCACACTCCTCTCCAGCCACACATCTACCCACCCTCCCACTGCCGGCCAGCTCCTCAAGCCTTCCATTGGACCTTGTCCTGCCTCCGGGCCTTGCGCTGTTCTCTTCTTCCTGGGTCTTCTCCCTCCCTCTTCTCCCTGTCTCCTTCCCCTGGTTTGCACATGGCCAACTCCCTGACCACCTTAAGTCATGTTCTCAATGAGAAATGTGATGACTCTATTTGAAATTGGAACTGCTCACCCCATTCCCTTCACCCTAGCACTCCTCATCCTCCAACAGTCCACAGCACTTACCACCTAAAATCCCTGTCCTGTCTGTCACCCCCGCCAGCAGGTAAGATCTGTGAGGACAGGGGTCTTTACGTTGTTCATAAATAATCATGCCAAAGAATCAAAGAATCATGCCAAGCACACAGAGCAGTGGCTGGCACAGAGCACACAAAGGCACTCAATACAGATTTGCTGAAAGAATAAATAAGTGTATGATAACCTGTTTTGAACAATTAATATAAGCATACTGTGACTCACTACCCCATGAACTTGGGGGTTCCTAATTCTGTTTGGATTTATGACTAGAATCACTTCACCTCCCAGAGCAGTGGCTTCTCCCCATCAAGCCCAAGGCACTATCCTAAAGGCAAGTAGTTTTAAATGCCCCTTTCCCCCAAGTCTGAAATGAAATTCATAGACAATAACTTTTTTTTTAATCAATGTAATGCCCTCACTCTAAAAAAATTTTTTTAAGGAAAGTAGGTTATAACAACATAGGTGCTTGTAAAGAAAACCGAGGCGTGCGCCACTGGACGACCACCACCCAGGAAGTGTGGCCTATGGGCAGCTGTGCTGGCCCCACCTGGGCCCTCCCTCAACCAACTCCACAGATTCTCCGGGCAGTTCATTTGGAGAAGCGGGCCTTAGGAGACGTGAAGTGTTAGTAAGTGTTTGTTCCTATACCCAGAATCACCCTAATGCAGCCACCACAAAATGCAGGCTGATACAGGTGGACCGCATTGCCATCTCAAATTATCAGGAACAGCATGGCGTAAACTTTCTGAAATGGAGAAAACACCTGATAAAAGTTTCAAACTAACAAAATAAACTCTTCTCCCGATATATTAAAAATGCAATAGTTATATTCCTCCAAGATTCGGTATATACTGAGTGTATAGATCCTCTCGAGGAGGAAATGGCAACCCACTCCAGTATTCTTGCCTGGAGAATCCCTTAGAGCAGCCTGGCGGGCTACAGTCCACGGGGTTGCAAAGAGTCGGACACGACTGAAGCGACTATGCACACATGCACGCAAGGGGAATGTGTATTATAATCAAGCAAAAAAAGGTCATATGTAGATTCCCACCTGGGAAAGCGACTTTGAAGGTTTGCTGGTAATCTGAGAGTCCAGTGCGGTAAAGGACAATTCTTCGTTGAGCCCAACTGTCCACACTGAAGACGCCCGTCCCCACCCACTAAATGGCAATGCCCCCCGCAGCACAGCAGCTGCCAACACCGGCCTCGAGTGCCACAACGCCCCGGCTGAGAACCAGAGTGCACTCAGAGGCACTGCTTTTAGCTTTTAAAGCCCTGCCTCTGAGAAGAGGAATCCAGAGTTCAGAAACACGGAGTTTCACACAGGCCCCGCTCCTGCTACACCACCACAAGATTGACAACGGGACGTCCAACTCCAGCCACTGCAGCCCCCCATGGCCCCCAGCTGTGTTACAGGTGAAGGCCGTGCGGACCCCAGGGTAAGGATGACTGAATTGGAAACGCACACAAGAGGAAGGGAGAGCCCAGGCTCTGCCTTCGTACTGTCTGAATTTGAACCTCCAACTCCAGTTAAGAGTGGCTCAATCCAGTGCTCTGTGAAAACCTAAAGGGGTGTGTGGGGTGGGAGGTGGAAAGAGATTCCAGAGTGAGAGGACGCATGTATACCTACAGCTGCTTCATGCTGACGTATGGCAGAAACGAACACAAAACTGTAAAGCAATTATCCTCCAATTAAAAATAAATTTTAATTTTAAAAAATATATATAAACCTGAAAAACAAAAGTGACTCAAAGCAAGCTTCGGAACTGTTTCTGGGCCTCCGTTTTCTTCAATTGCAAAACAGGGATAGTATGGTTTCCACTACTATTACCTCCATATCCCAGCTGAGGAAATAAAAAAGATCATATCGTGGTTAGAACGTGAAAGAATCCATGTTCCCAACCACTGTGAATGGCCAGCAATTAGTATTACTGCTGTTTTTGTGTCCCATTTCAGCTTCAGGGAAGTGATAACCTGACACTCCAGTCGAGCACTAAGGAATGCAAAAGGTTTTGCTTCAGAAATTAAGAGGACCCTGGCCTTGAGCAGTGAATGGTTCTCAAACTTTTGCAAGCATCAGAACCCTGATGGGTTTATTAAAGAACAGCCACTGCCTGGGCCCCTCCCTGAGACTCTCCAATTCAGGAGGTGGGGGAGGCGAGGGGTGGGGGGTTGCGGAGGGAGGCGGTGCCCAAGAATCTGAATTTCTCATAGCGTCCTAGATCAGTCATGCGGATCCAGGGACCACACTTTGAGAACCACTGATGTAAATATTTGGAGTTCACAGCTTTCTAGAAAACCAGGGCCCCTGTGTCTGGCAACAGGGCTGCACTCAACCACCGGGAAGAACCTGGGTGCTCCCTCTTAGTTCAGGAACAGGAGATCCCTGGTCCGAATTCTCTGCCACACACCCATCCTACTGCAAAAGCACACCCACAAAGCTATGCTGCATCAGCTGTATCAGGAAGCACACAGAGGTAAAAGAGAAGCCTGGTGGGCACTTCTGTTTAAGTTTAGTCACACAAAACTTTATGTCAGCTTCCTAGAGAAACTAAGGGAAATGGGTAAAAACCACAACGTCACAACCAGAACATGCTCCATGATGCTTTTCCTCCTAAAGTTTCTGAAGAGTGAGAGTTGATGGCAGGAATCCAAGCAACCAGTTCAGAGTAAGATTCGAATTCCAGAGTGTTTACTATTGTTGTTTGTACAGCGTTTCTCAAACTCCAGTAACACAGCAATATACCCCCTTTAAAGGAAAAACATTCTCTCTGACCCCAGGATGCATGAAGAACCCAATTTGGGAAAACGAGGTAGGACCTGGATACTTAATGGCCTTAGGGCAGCACTGAGAGATTCAGAACAAGATGTAACATGTGTTATATGAACTCGAACTACAAACTTTTATAACACTTTGCTCTGAAGATGTTTGCCAAATCTAATCAAGTAAAAATAGAAGGGAGAGTGTCCAGATTTTAAAACAGCATGCCTCTAAAATCCCCAAGCCAGGGGACACAAATAGCTTCCTCTTGCACTAGCCTTGACCCTCTTCAAAGATTTCTCTAAATAAAAGAGGATAACTGCCAAAGTTCTTACCATGGTCCTTACAGAGACTGAAACTTGTTTTACTGCACCTAGTCAACAATTCTCAAAAAAAAAAAAAAAAAAAAAAAAAGGCAGAACCACCAGCTACTGCTTTTCCTATCTGCAAAGCTGAGACAACTAAAGCCCCCAGCACTTGAAGACACACCCAACCACTAATCAGGGTCTTAGTGGCAAACCATTTTCAGTAAAAGAACTCTTGCTGATTGTTGTTCAGTCGCTAAGTTGTGCATGACTCTCTTTGCAACCCCATGGACTGCAGCACACCAGACTCCTCTGTCCTCCACTATCTCCCAAAGTTTGCTCAAATCCACATCCATTGAATCAGTGATGCTACCTAACCATCTCGTCCTCTGTCGCCTCCATCCCCTTTTGCCTTCAATCTTTCCCAGCATCAGGGTCTTTTCCAATGAGCCAGCTCTACTGGAGGTTAAATTTTCCCACTATACAATGTGGAGGATAAAAAATAAAGTGCCAACCATAAACTCTGAGTTTTAAATGATTTTATCATGAACTGTGGTACTGCAGAAGATTCTTGAGTGTCCCTTGGATAGCAAGGAGATCTAATCAGTCAATCCTAAAGGAAACCAACCCTGAACATTCATTGGAAGGACTGATGTTGAAGCTAAAACTCCAATATTTTGGCCACCTGATGTGAAGAACCGATTCATTGGAAAAGACCCTGATGCTGGGAAAGATTGAGGGCAGAAGGAGAAGGGGACAACAGAGGATGAGATGGTTGGATGGCATCACCGACTCAACGGACATGAGTTTAAGCAAATTCCGGGAGATAGTGAAGGACAAGAAAGCCTGCCGTGCTGGAGTCCATGGGGTCGCAAAGGGTCAGACATGACTGAGCAACTGAACAGCAGCAGCAGAGGCAAAACACTGCACACACATGCGTGAGCCCTACCATCCACCCTGCCAGGAGACAGCACTAGCTGAGAACACGCACTCACAGTCCAGCCTGGTGGCCCAGAGCAGGGGTGCATCAGGCCAGGCTGCAGAGGGCTTCAACAGAAACCATCTTTAAAACAGGAGTGGTCCAAAGTTAACCTCAACATGGAGAAAGGAAGACTCATCCACCTCATCACTGACTTCAGCTAAAATGATAAGCCTTCGATAGGCTGAAATTCAAGTTCTACTTGCTTGGAAATTTGTATTTCATTTTTATCATAAAGTGGATATTTATTTTTGCATTAAAAATGAGTAAGATGGGATGGGAGGTGGGAGGGAGGTTCAAGAGGGAGGGGATATACAGTATACCTGTGGCTGATTTCATGTTGATACATGGCAGAAACCAACACAATACTGAAGAGCAATTATCCTACAATTAAAAAAAAATTTTCTAAAATGAGAGGCAGAGGTTTTCAAGAATGTCACATTTTTCTATGTGTACACAGAAAAGAATGTGTAATCAACATCTAACACCATAAAAATAAATTTTATCTAAATTTAAAAATAAATATAATGATAAGGCTTAAAAAAATTTTAGGGAGACAAGTACCCAGACACAAACAGAAACAAAAGCCTAGAAACAGGCCCATGTTCACACAGAAGGCCAGCATTCACCGTGCAGTTTTGTATTTGACACTGATAAAAAAAATCAGACCTTCAGTACTTTGGGTGAAGTACTAAGGCACCCATAAATCTTGGGCATTTATCTTGAACTTCAGAGAATGATGTTATTTTTTGGATCACTTTCAGAGCAATCTTTTAATTTCAGTAAGTGTTTCATCAAGAAAATGAGTATACTTTGAGTCTAGTTTGGAAACTGGCTAAGTTCTTTCTCAGTCAAAGGGGGGGGGAGTCAGTTTAGCACACTTTTCAATGACCATCATAAAAGCAGATAATAAATGTGCACACACAGTTAAACTCCTCCAGACTTCTCATCCACAGCACAGAACATGTGCAGAGACGTGCGACTGCCTCCATCACCTACTCGCATCTAACAAACTAACTCAATGACTGTCAATGAAATGCCGCCACAGATGACAATGCCGCGGAAGTAGAAAAATGTGCCTCTGTGCACTAGTCAGACAGGCTATGCTTAGCCAGGGTCTTACTTCAAACAAACAGAATTTTTTAAAACGGCTTTATGGGACTTCCCGGGAGTGGTCCAGTGGCTAAGGCTCTACGCTCCCAGTGCAGGGGGCCTGGGTTTGATCCCTGCTCAGGAACTAGAGGCCATATGCTACAACTAAAGATCCACTAAAGCTTTGCAACTACAGATGCCAAATAAATTTTTTTTTAAATACCTTTTTGATTATTTTCCCTAGCTTTGTCCGCCTCTCTCCCAGAAGAGCATTCTCCGTCTGCAGGTCCCATTTGAAAAGTAAGGCTATGATAACACCCATCACAGCCCAGATTAACAGTCTTCAGGCAACACTCTCTGTTGTTAGCAGATACAGATGACCCAAGAGATGAGGGAAAAATCTTTCTCTCCTTACACTTCAACATTAGTCAGTTCGAGGCACACTTCTACCAAAACACATCTCACATCTAGTCCTTCCTTTACAAGAATACAGCCATCTCTCTAACTGCGGCCACTGGCACAGCAGGCCAGGCCGCTGCTCTCATGCCGCATACCTCCCATCCCCACCCAGGTCCAGACCTTGCCTGAGCTCAGCCTGCCCAATGGCCCCGGATGAATCCTTCTGAAACAGGCTGCCTTTTCTGCACTCCCCTTTTTCAATAGCCTCAGAGGGCTTTCCTTTTCCTCCCCCTCAGAAGACGCTAACGAATGGAAGCATCTGGCACCACCTTCTATGGATCCTCAATAACATCTGTGGGCCTTCTCTGCACCTAACTCCAGCCAGGACTCACACACACAACCCGCTAGCATGGGCATTAGACGCCTCGAACAATCGAGCTCCGGTCCCCAGCCTCGCTCCCATTCTGAGTGTTGAATCACAGAGGTCTGAGTTTGAATACAGAGCCCTTACCTATCACGGAGAACAAGATAAACTGACCTCTCCGCACCTCGGTCACCTCAATCAAAGTAAGATAAGAATAACTCACAGGGCTGAGGTTACATAAGAAAAAATGCAGAGTTTAGCACAGTGCCTGGCCACATATTGAGTGCTCTGTAAAATGGTGGTTACTGGTATTAAAAAAAAAAAAAATCATAGCGCTTTTTCTTCATATTTTAACTTTCCTGGAATCTACTTGACTATTATATTCCTTGCCACACACATTGTCTTTTCCACCTCTAAGCATTGCCTAATGCCATTCCTATCCCCTGGAGTATATTATGCAATCTTTTGCCTTCTTCGAACCACAACCCATGGCTGCCCTGCATTTAATCACTGAAGTATACAGTAGCGTGCTCAGCACTGGGGATTCCATAGTGAGCAAACTGCAACTGTGATAAAGGCCCCAAGGAGAAGCACCACCTGCTCAGAGCACACCTGACAGGGGCTTACCCTAATCTGAAATGTCAGAAAAAAATTCCCTGAAGAAATCACCTTTGCATTTCGCCTCAGAATGCGAAAGAGGCGTTAACCAAGTTAAGAGTAAGACTCATACAACAGCAAGGCTGACATTCTGCGGGAAGTGATACAATATTAACTCTACAAAGACCCTGAAGAGTTAAGAGATGTATACTGTAATTCCTAGAGCAATTGCTATAAAATAAAATGTGAAGCGGTAAGCTAAAATGTCGATGGGTGAATTTAAATTATTTTTCAACAGAGTTTAATAATCCTGAAGTAAAATGGCAAATAAACCCAACCATATCAATAATTACATTAAATGCTAATGAAATGTTAACAGGCTATGATTCCAATTAAAAGGCAGGGATTGTCAGGATGGATAAGGAAACAAAACCCTGCCAGATGCTGCACCTTAAGTACATTAAGACAGATAAGACAGTAAACACATGGGCAAAGATGAGCAACACGCAAACGATGAACAGAAGAGGGCTGGAGTGGCTACATCAATACTGGACAAAGTAAACTTCAAGATAGAAAGCATCATCAAAGATAAAAAGGCACATATCGTAATGAGAAAAGGGTGAATTCATCAGCAAGACATAACAACAATCACCAGCACTGAGAGCCCATCAAGAGCAGAGGCAGGAGAAGCCAGTGTGAGGTCTGCGGGCCTAGGAAAGTGACATAAAGAATGGCGTCGTGGCAAGGGCAAGAGGGACCCAGGTGTGAAGTGAGACTGAGCAGCGGGCGGGGACAGAACACGCAGGGTCTTGTGGGCCCAGTGAGGGACTCCTACCTTTACAAGAAGAGTGAAGGCTTTTTACCCACATGTGCTCTGTGTGCTTAGTCCCTCAGTCGTGTCCAACTCTTTGTGACCCTATGGACTCTCGCTCGCCAGGCTCCTCTGTCCATGGGGAGTCTCCAGGCAAGAATACTGGAGTGGGCTGCCATGCCTTCCTCTTTACCCACATACCTACAGTCAATTAATCTTCAACAGATCAGAGAGTATACGATGGGGAAAAGACAGTCTCTTCAGCAAGTGGCACTGGGAAAGTCAAAAAGCCGCATATAAATCAATGAAGTCAGAACACAGCCTCACACCATACACAAAAATAAACTCACAATGGCTTAAAGGCTTCAACATTAAAATATGACACCATAAAACTCCTACAAGAGATCACAGGCAAAATATTCACTAACATAAATCGAATCAACATTCTCTTAGGTCAGTCTTGGGCAACAGAAGTAAAAACAAACAAATGGGATCTAAATCAAACTCACGAGCTTTTACATAGCAAAAGAAACTGTAAACAAAAGGAAAAGACAACTTTAGAAGGGGAGAAAACACTTGCAAACAATGCAAAAGACAAGCGCCTCACTTTCAAAATATACAAACAGCTAATACAACTCAAAAAAAAAAAAAAACCCAGTCAAAAAATTGGGCAGAAGACCTAAATACATTTCTCCAAAGAAGACGTAGATGGCCACCAGACACACAAAATGAGGCTCATCAGTGCTAAATATTAGAGAATTCAAAACTACAATGAGGTACATCTCACAGTGGTCAGAATGGCCCTCATTAACAAGTCCACAAATATATGCTGGAGCGGATGTGAAGAAAAGGGAACCCTTCTACACTGCTGGTGGGAGTGTAAGTGGATGCAGCCACTATGGAGAAGAATATTGCCGTTCTTCTAACAACTAAAAACAGCTTCCACATGATCCAGCAATCCCACCCCAGGACATATATTCATACAAAATTGTAATTCAAAAAGATACATGCAACTAACACAACACTGTTAATCAACTATCTTCCGATATAAAATAAATCTTTTAAAAAATATACACTCATCCCTATGTTCATAGCAGCACTGTTCACAAGAAACAAGACATGGAAGCAACCTAAACGTCCAATGACAGAGGAATGGATAAAGAAGATATGGTACGTATATACAAAGGACTATCACTCACCCATAAAAAAGAATGAAATAATGCCATCTGCAGCAACATGGATGAACCTAGAGATTATCATACTAAGTGAAGGAAGTCTGAAAGACAAGTTACCATGTGATATCATTTATGTGTGGAATCTAAAATATGACAAATGAACTTATATATGAAACAGAGAACAGATCTGTGGCTGCCAAGGGGGAGAGGGGCAGGGGAAGGGATGGATTGGGAGTTGGGATTAGCAGATGCAAACAATTACCTGTAGAATGGATAAAAACAAGGTCTTAGTGTATAGCACAGGGAACAATATTCAATATCCTTTGATAAACAACAATGAAAAAGAATGTATCTATATATATATAATATGCATAACTGAATCATGTTGCTGTACAGCAGAAATTCACACAACATTGTAAATCAACTAACTATACTTGAATAACGGAGAAGGCAATCGCCCCTCCACTCCAGTACTCTTGCCTGGAAAATCCCATGGATGAAGGAGCCTGGTAGGCTGCAGTCCATGGGGTTGCTAAGAGTCAGACATGACTGAGTGACTTCACTTTCACTTTTTACTTTCATGCATTGGAGAAGGAAATGGCAACCCAGTCCAGTGTTCTTGCCTGGAGAATCCCAGGGACGGGGGAGCCTGGTGGGCTGCCGTCTATGGGGTCACACAGAGTCGGAGACGACTGAAGTGACTTAGCAGCAGCAGCATACTTGAATAAATTTTTTTAAAAAATAGAGTAAAGGATTTTATGCAGTGGGGTGACATCATCCAAACAAAATAAAACCACAGTGCAGACACAGATTAGAGTTTGTCAGACCAAATAGGAGGCCTGGGGGCAAGGCGACTGGGACCAGTTAGAGGCTCCCTTAAGAGCCAAGACATGAGATGATGGGAGCTAGGACCAAGATGGCAGTAACAGCGATGGAAAGAAGGGGAAGATCTTTATGGGGCTACTCAACAGGACTTTTGGGGACATGGAAGATGGAATGACAAAGAGTGAGGCTATCTATCAAGGATGTCTCCTGGATTTCTGGGATAGCAAGAGAACTTAAGACATAATACAGCAATAATAGGGGTTTTTTGGAGGAAGAGGAGCAGATCACAAGTTCAGTTTTAAATGGAACCTTGAGATATCAGGCCAAACAAGATGTTTCTTATAGTCGCTTAGAAGTCTAGAGTGCAGAGAGGTCCTGGCTGGAGTCATCAAGTTGTGAGTTGTCTTCATTAGGTAGTAACTGAAGCCTGGGGTGGCCAAGATCATCCAAAGAGAGGGTGAGTGAGAAGAGACAATGGCCTAGAACAGACCCCAGGGAACACCCAGTTTGATTTCATGGCCAGGTAAAGAAGGGAAAGCCTTCAAAGGAGCCTGAGATGCTGTGGCCAGAGAAGAAAGAAGGAAAGCAGGAGTACTTTAGCTCAAAGCTGAGGGACGGGACCTCCCTGATGGTCCAGTGGTCAGGAATCTGCCTGCCAGTGCAGGGAACATGGTTTGATCCCTGGTCCAGGATGAGTCCACATGCCATGGGGCAACTAAACCCGTGTGCCGCAACTACTGAAGCCTGAGCCTAGAGCCCATACTCCACCCGAGAAGCCACCACAATAAGAAGGCACCACAATGAAGAAGCACCAGAATGAAGAAAAGTCCTCACAACTAGAGAACGCTCACGCAGCAAAGGAGACCCAGCACAGCCAAAACAAACAAAGTTAAAAAAAAAAAGCTGAGGGAAGACACTGCTTCACCAGGGGAGGGAACAACAGGCACAATGTGGCTGCTGGGGCCCAGAGGGAGGGTTCTCTGGAAAATGAGGGCAGAAGCCCAACAAAAAGGAGCAGAGGAAGAAGTGGGAGGTGAAGACGACACTGAACACACAGGATGCTTTGTGGAAGGTTTGGAGAAAGAGGCGGAGAGAAACGGGAAGGTGGGGTGATGGAGTAGGGAGGGATGAAGATGAGGGAAGCATGTGCACGTCTGGATGACACAGAGAGAATGCAGTGGAGGGAGAAACTGAAGATAACAGGAGATAAGTGAGGTGGTGGACAGGTGGAAGTTGTCGAGAAAACAGGAGGGGACCCAGAAGGAAAGGTCCAGTACCAGACCAACCGGGGACGAGTGCAGAAGGGGTCAGAGACAGGCCCTGCAGGAACTGAACTGTGTACCCCGAAAAGACAGGTCAAAGTCCTAACCCCCATACCTGTGACCTATTTGGAAATAGGGTCTGTGCAGATAAAAGCAAGTTAAAGTCATGCTGAATTAGGGTCCTAATCCAACAGCACGTGGCTGGTGTCCTCACAAAAGACACAGAAGGAAGATTGATGGAGGCAGAGATTGGAATTACGCTGCCACAAACCATGGAAAACTTGGGGCTACCAGAAGCTGGGGGCTTTCCAGGTGGCACAGTGATAAAGAATCTACCTGACAATGCAGGAGACACAAGAGACACGGGTTCAATCACTGGGCCAGGAAGATCCCCTGGAAGAGGAAATGACAACCCACAATCCAGTATTCTTGCCTGGAGAATCCCATGGGCAGAAGAGCCTGGTGGGCTACAGTTCAGGGGGTCTCAAACAGTTAGACATGACTGAGTGACTGAGCACACACACAAGCACCAGAAGCTGGAAGAGGAAAGGAAAGGCCCTCCTCCAGAGGTGTGGCCCTCCCTCCAGGGCTGCGAGAGAATAAATTCCCGTTGTTTTAAGCCATCCAATTTAGGGCAGTGTTCTGTTTCGGCAGCCCTAGTAAACTAAAATGTACATGCAGGGGAGGGGCGAGGGGGGAAGAGAAGCTCTGCTCTATTCTTCATGGCAAGACCACCCTCTGAAATTGCCATTTGGCAGCACCAAGAGTCTACAAGGCAGAGTCTCAATGGCTGAGAATAGTAGTATCACCTGGCTCTGTGTAAGGGGACATCCCAGCCCCCCAGCATCCCAGCAACAGGGACCAATTCCTGTTGGATCTCTTCTGATTGACTTGATAGCTGTTTGAGAAGTTTAGAGGAAAAGGTGTGTGGGGGGTGGGGGCAGGGGAGGGAGCAAGAAGGGTATGTGTTCTGTTTCCCCAGCTCAGCCAAAATGTTTGTGAGAGAGGGCACTACGACCAGCCTCCTGAACAGAAAGCAAAGGAAGGGGCGGGACTGACGCGGGGCGGGGAGACAGGACTCCCCTGAAAGTCAACCTAGCATCTTCCCCACCCCTACCCACATCTCTGACACCTGGGCCACATTTGCATCAAGGCCACATCTGAAACTCAACTTTTTACACATCCACCCTCGTCTACCCAGCTATTAATATTCACCCCTACCCAAAACTCCAACTGTAGGCCATCAATCACTAACAGTGGGAACCCAGATGAACCCCAGAGGATGTGAGCTCAACACAAAGAAGGCAGTCCGATCTTCACACCAGTACTGAGCAGCAGGCAAAAGAAAAGAGAAAATCATGACCACAATAATACTCTTCCCTGGCCTTTTACCAGAATATTCACACCCATCTTCCTGAGTCAAATGGTTCAGGCAGGATGAGTGCCCATTTACAGGCTGAGAAACAGACTGACCGGTGACATGCTTAAGTGGCACGTGACAATCGGGCCCCCAACAGGCCCAATGGGCTCTCCAAGACCGTGATATCTTAGAGCAGACTGGTACGATTTCAATCAAGCTCTACTAGAATCCTAGCTCCCTTCTTGTCTGTGAAATGGAGATACCTCCATACACCTCACATGCCTATTGTAAAGGAAATGAGAAAAAACATATGTGAGGCACTCGACATGGCCATAGGTACATACTACGCACTTTTAAGAAGGCTTATGGGAGTTCCCTTGTCATCCAGAGGTTAAGATTTGGCGCTTTCACTGCCGTGGCCTGGGTTCAATCCCTGATTGGGGACGGTGCAGCCAGAACATATACATATATAGGCTCATCACAGTCATTGCCATTATGGTTTTTGACCAACCAGCACATCCAGGGACTCAGTAACTTTCCAACGAAGCAAATGGAAACATCCACCAAGGATGATGTGCTGAGACTCTTGGGGACCCGACTCCCCACAAAAACCTCCCTCACCCTTAACCATGAGACAGGCAGGCCCTCCCCCTCCAATAGAAGTGAGAGAGACTCTGCTTCAAATTACATCCAAATATACTTGGCATTTATTCCACTCTAAGTAACTGTAGCCTATTAATTCATATTCAAATCACCTTCAAATGCATGTCACCCTTGGATATCAAACACCTGGATGTGGCTCTCGGGAAAACTACCAAAGAAAAATACTTAAACTTTCAGACTTGCAGAATGTGGGAAAGGGCACTTAAGGTGTCGGTAGTGGATCCTGCCAAGAACTGTACATAAGGCAGCCTCAGAAGACAGCTTCCTCTTTGGAGCCTCCACAGGTCAGCTAAGTCACCGTCCCACACGACTCTCGAAATGCAATTGCATCTTAATGTAGACTCCTCCTGCAAATCATATTTTTCACTTAGTACTAAATCTGCCTCCCACTGGGCTAGGTGATCCGAAGGCAGAAAAAACTAATCCAAGCCATGGCTTCTGACTCTGAAGTTAACTGTCCAGTGCACTGACTCTCTGTGCCCCCATCCTGGCTCTTTCTACCCCACGCCTAAGTGCACCCCTGACCCCACACTGGGTGCACACCAGTAGGAAGGTGTAGGTGACTGCCACCAAATGAGCTGCAAATGCACAAAAAGGGAAACTTGAGGGGTGACAGAGACAAAAAGCGTGCAGGAAAAATCAAGTCAAACTGGAGGATGTCCTTCTTCCTGCCTGGGAGAGAGGACAGAGGTTGGGAATGTCTCTCTCTCCTTTAATCCATTATTTAATTAATGTACCATATTCAACGGGCTTTCCTGGTCGTTCATCTGTTAAAGAATCCACCTGCAATGTAAGAGACCTTGGTTCAATCCCTGGGTTGGGAAGATTCCCTAAAGAAGGGAAAGGCTACCCACTCCAGTGCTCTGGCCTGGAGAATTCCATGGACTGTATAGTCCATGGGGTCTCAGAGAGTCAGATTCAACTGAGCAACTTTCACTTTTCTTTCACCATGTTCGACAATTAAAAAAAAAAAAATCACTGGATTTACAAAATTCTAAAAATATTAAGAGACACTAAAATGATGTGAGAATTATTTAGATTTTCTGATGATTTCAGAAGTACTTGAGGTCTCTGCTAAGTTTCAAAAACATCACTGTGACTGTCATTCAAATACTACTTCAAATTATGGTTATTTAGACTTCACAACTCGAAGAAGGCAATGGCACCCCACTCCAGTACTCTTGCCTGAAAAATCCCATGGATGGAGGAGCCTGGTGGGCTATAGCCCATGGGGTCGCGAAGAGTCGGACACGACTGAGTGACTTCACTTTCACTTTTCACTTTCATGCATTGGAGAAGTAAATGGCAACCCACTCCAGTGTTCTTGCCTGGAGAATCCCAGGGACAGGGGAGCCTGGTAGGCTGCCGTCTATGGGGTTGCACAGAGTCGGACATGACTGAAGCAACTTAGCAGCAGCAGACTTCATAACTATTTGATTTTTAATTTCTATTTTTAAAGATTTTTTTTTAATGTGGGCTAATTTTTTTAAGTGGGGGATAATTGCTCTACAATGACGAGTTAGCTGGGAAAGTCTCTTTTTTGTTGTTAGTAGGGGTGGTGATGCTGTTCATTTGTGTACTCAGAAACACAGGCTAAACCTAGAATTTTGAGCCAAGAAAGCCAATGTCCGCGAGTCCACCTCTGAAAGTGCAGCCTGAAAGTCAGCCTCTGTTAACACCTCTCAGCCTCCACCCTTTTTATTTTCAGGAGGCTTGCTCACTCCCACCTCTTCCATGGAGCTAAGCCAACCCTCCAAGCAATTTGGGATGTTTACCACCATCAAAGCAGCCTGTGGGGGCTTGAATAACAGGTACTGAAGGTGAGGTTTAAAGCCGGGGACAAGTGGTATAAACCAAAGCCCTCTGAGTCATCAGACCTTCAGGTAAACCAGTTCATGCCACAGGGTGAGGGAGGTGGGTAGGAAGGGGAGTCCGAATATTCATTCCAATCCAGCAATCAGGAAATTCTCTGAAGACTGAGCACAAACATGTGTCTACCCAGAGATCCTCAAGCAACAGGATCTACTACCATCCCAGCTGAACAGTGTCCAAGGAATTGATGCATTTTCCACACTCCTCTCTCCTTCGTTTCCTTTGACCAATTTGTCACCAATTATTCTTCTCTAGTCCTGTTTAAAGCCCTCATCAGTCTTTTTACTTCATGCTTTGGTTACTACAGCCGCTTCCCTCGCAGCCTCCCCGACTCCACTCTCTCCCGGTCCGGATTTATTAAGCATGAGCTAGTGAGATAAATCTGACAGCAGGGCCTGGTGAGCTCATCACCGCCCCCCACAGCAGCCGGCCAGGACTCCAGGACTCCAAGCCTGATCTCAGAGGATCATGAGTCCTCCCCCCATGGCACCTCACTCACCCTACCTGCAGCTCTTTCTTAGGAAAGACAGGGTGCAACCTGTCCCCACTCACTCGCATCCTGACCCTCACGCCTACACCCTCCAGTGAGACCTCCAAGTATTCCAACCCTCTCTTTCCTGAACTCATGCAGCATTTTTAGCCTCCCTATATATAGAGCAGGATGGTTTACAGCACAGCCTCAGACATCCAATTTCAACTCCATCAAGATGCAGCCAACGGACCCTGGGAAAGTAAAGTTGACCCCTGTGATCCCTCCCCTGTGCCTCAGTTTCTTCACTTGTAAAAAGGAGATAATAGTATCCACCCAAGAGGTGTTTGTGAGGCTGGCATAAAACCAAACATGTAAAGCCTTCAGAATAACCAACACAATCAACATGGGCTCTCCTGATGGAATATGGCACTTTATACATGGTGAAGTCAAAGTGTTAGTCACTCACTCAGACTCTTTGCAACCCCATGGATGGCCCACCAGGCGCCTCTGTCTATGGAATTCTCCAGGAAGAACACTGGCGTGGGTTGCCCTTTTCTTCTCCAGGGGATCTTCCTGACCCAGGGATCGAATCCCTGTCTCCTGCACTGGCAGGCAGATTCTTTACTATCTGAGCCCCCTGGGAAGCCCTTCTACACCATACTGAATATGTTATTCAGTACTGAATATGAGGAATATGTTATTCCTCAATTTTAAAATAAACAAAAGCCAATGCATTAGTCTTTTTTTTTTTCAATTGTTTTCTGTGCATCAGTGAGCCAGATGTTCATTTCTCGAGCTGTGCTACTCAGAGTGTGATCTGAAACTGCTACCGGTCCTCAACAAGAATAATATGCAAAAATTGAGAAGTGCTTGGAAACTTTCATAGCAACTTGATACTGCCAGTACATTCAATCCGCATTTCATTTTTCTAGTGATTCATTTTTATCATACATCTATATCAGTCTGCAACAGATTGAAAATTAATTTAAAAAAAAACTGGCCCTTCACCACAGATATTTTGAGAAGCACTGTTCTAGAGGGGACAGAAGCAGACTTCTATTTCTCTCCTACACCCCCACATCACTGAGTGCAGTGGGAAGTACGTATCAAGTACTAAGTAAATGAAAATATAACTCCAAATGCATTTCGATTATTTAATGGTGACAAAAGATCTCCTGTGAGTAGTTGAGATGTAAATAGGGTCTTCAGTTCACAATCTTCCTTTTTCACAAGAAGCAGTTGACAGTTAGTCTACAACTGACCAAAGAGTAAAAACAGCTCTGACCCCAAAAATATTTTCCATACGGTACACAGAAGCACTGTGTAGAGCTTTAAAAAAAGAAAGGAAAAAAAAAAAAACCTAAGCAATGTCAATATTAACCTTCCTTGCAGAACTCAGGAGACATATAAATTATTTAGCACTGCCGTGGACATAGCTTTGATAGTGCTTCTATACCTTTATGTAAACCAGCACCTTAGCAGAAAAAAAAAATTCCAATGACACTTAAGACAAAATACGTTTGTCTTAGCTCTTCCCTGCTGCCAATCCCTTAAATGGTCCTAATCTCAACAATCCTGTGAGATTAATCCATGAATGAAATGGCTGGAAAAGGAAAGCAGCAAATTCCACCAAATTTTAATTGACAAGGCTTTATTTGCATATCCAAGCTGGGGCACATTGGATGTGGGTTGAAGGCTGAGTTAATTCTTGCCGAGGAAAATCTCTACACATTCAGAATGACTCTGGAAATGCTTGTAGGAAATTAAAAGTAAACAGGGAGATCTGTGTATGTCGTGCCTCCCGTCCTTTCTCAGAGGTAGTCATGTGAAACACTACACACGAGGGTCACTCCCAGTAGGACGTTGGTGCCCTGGTCCCAGGACCAAGTCAGCCTTGCTCCAGCAAGACAGCTCTTCTCTCTCCAGCAGTTTTATTTTTTATTTATAATTTTATTTATTTTTGGCTGTGCTGGGTCTTCGTTGCTGCGAGGCTTTTTCTCTAGTTGCAGCTGAGTGGAGGCTACTCCAGTTGTGGCATGGGCTTCTCGTTGCAGTGTTTCTCTTGTTGGGGAGCACCGATTTTAGGGCCCACAAGCTCCAGTAGTTGCAGCACGTGGGTTCAGCAGTTGCGGCTCCTGGGCTCTAGAGCACAGACTCAGCGGTTGTGGCACATGGGCTTAGTTGCTCCGGGCATGTGAGATCCTTCCAGATCAGGGATCAAACCTTCATTTGGCAAGTGTCTCCTTCATTGGCAAGCAGATTCTTTACCACTGAATCACCAGGGAAGCCCTCTCCAGCAGTTTTAATCTCCTCCTCTAAACTGCTCCCAAATCTAAAGACATGTTCAAGTTTAGGATGCAATACACTCTTGCTTTACTGAACTACATCCAATTCCTCCAAAGATCACATCCATTTCCCATCTCGGTGCCTTTGCTCACACCCTCTGTCCAGACGGCCTTGAAAACATCCATATTTCTGAAGACGTCTCTAATTCTCAAAGAGCTGACCCCTCCCTCATCAGTTCCCACCACACAGGGCTGCTAATCTTCCATACAGAGTTCTTCAACAGCAGGAACCATGTCTTATATTTCCCAGCATCACCGTGCCCTATACAGGGCTTCTAAGAACCATTTGTTAATAATGACTGCCCCAGTTACTAGATCCAATCAACAAACATTTATTTAACCCCAACCATATCCCACACCCCCTCCCTGCCTCTGGTTATCAGTGGGGGATAAAAAAGGACATGGTTTTTGTTTCATGAAACTTATACTGGTGGGAGGACAGAGCAAATAAGAAAAACATAAACTGTAGTGAGTGCTGACCATCAGTTGCAGTGATAAAGAGAAGACAACCAGGCCGCAGGAAGCACACGTGCAAAGGCCCTGAAGAGGGAAACTGCCAAACTAAGAAGAGGCTAACGGCGATGCCAGCTCTCCCTCTGGACCACTCGTCACCCCCAACAACTCGCCTCCTTGGAGGTGCTGTGGCGGGAGTCCACAGTCTGCCTGGTACTGTATTTCTCTGCCCACTCTGAACAGGCAATCACTGCCAGGATTTCAACACAAAAATCACACCAAAATCCACATTTGTACTACTTCTACACAGTGCAACCTGGATTCCCCAGAGGCATCTCCAATATAAAATATTAAAAAATGAACTGGGTCGCTCTACTCCCCTCCCCAACCTTCCCACCCTTGGGAAAAAAATTTAACAAGTTCTTTTGTTTTGCTTGAGAACTACCATCAATCAGTTACCCACCCAACTGTATAAGCCACTGTTCTCCATTTCAAAGACCTCTGGGGTTCCCAAGAACTTTCCAGCTACATATTGGTGAGACCAAATTTTCTTCATTTCCTTCAATCAAAGCAACATATTGTAACAGACTAAATGGAGAACTAGATATGAGAATCCAGACATTAAACAGATTCACAAAAATGTAAAACAATACCACTATTTTTCCACTATTGTTTTTGTTTGGAAAAATATTGCTCATAAAAACATTTTAAATATGAAATTGGTTTATCAGTATTTGTAGATGAATTACTATATATTTCTAATATTTCTCAGGTCTAATTTCTAATACCGTAAGTACTGAGATATAAAAGCTCTATGGCATCTGGGTTTCTTATAAAGGGGTCCTAAAATCAGAAAATTTGGAAATCACTGCTCTAAGCTAAAAATATTGGTATATCCTTGTACTCGTCCCTCTTACCTTACACATCCACTTTTGCCAACTCTTCCACCTCAATAACCTTTCTCCCAAATCCTTGTTACTCATTCTTCCCAAGCCCCATAGGCCAAAAGGACCCACAAGAGTATCCTATCAAATCCTGGAACCTAGGAGTGTTACTTACTTGGAAAAAGGATCTTCACAGAGATAATTAAGTTAAAGATCTCGAGATGAGCTCATCCTGGATTATCCAAGTGAGCCCCAAATCCAATAACAAGTGTCCTTACAAGGCACACTCAGAGAGGGACAGACACCTGGAGAAGACAGTCATGTGAAGGTAGAGGCAGAAATTAGACAGATGCATACGGGCCACAAAGAGGCCAAGGGGTGTCTGGAGCCACCAAAGGCTGGGTGAGGAAAGGAAGCTCTCTCCCCTAGAGCTCCAGTCAGAGTCCAACCCCAGCAATGCTCCCTCCAGACAGCTGGCCTCCAGAGCTGCGAGAGAATAAATCTCCATTGTTTTAGGCCACCTGATTTGTGCTAACTTGTTATGGCAGCCATGGAAACCTAAAAGGCCCATTCCCGGGCCTGCAATGTCAGCGACCATCTAGCCAGTAGGTCATTTTGCCTCAACGTGACCCTCAGAAGGACTGTCCCCTCAAACTGTGACCCTTAGTCATCTTAAATCTCATTCGCTTCACACCCTTGAATGGCCACCTCATGGGCTCAACCATAACATCCAGACGACACCACACAGCACACAAAGGACCCCATACATTGATCCCAACTTTCTTTCCCACTCCAACCCAGCTCCCCGCTGTATGCCCCACACACCTCAGCCCCATCCACCCCTACACATCCTCCAAGTCCGAGGCTTGAAACCTCCTCCTTTACTAGGTCCTGTCAAAAGCTGGGTCACTCCCTATCATCTCCATAGCACTTTGTACATCCCTCTCAAAGACTATACAAAACACTGTATTCCTTATTTACAGATATGTTACTTCCTCCAGACCAGGTTTTCTCAATCTGGGAACCACTGGTATTAGAGGGCAGATAAGCCTTTGTTGTGGAGGGCTGTCTGGAGTACCGGAGAATGTAAGCATCGTCCCCTGGCTTCTGCCTACTAGATGCCAGCAGCAGCTAATACACACACACACACACACACACACACAGAGTTTTTACAACACCAAATGTCTTCAAACACTGCCCGTGTCCCTAAGGGGATCACCCCAGATGAAAAGCACTGCTCTGGATTGAAGTCTTCAGGGACCCGGGACCATGTCCAACACACTCAGCACTCACTCACACTCCCATTCATGAAAGGCACTTTGAGTCCGAGGTGTGGGCCAGGCACTGTGCTCCAAGCCAGGGACATGGTAGGAAATACAAGTCTTAGGCCCTGTCCTCATGAAGCCACAGCTGGAAAAGTGCCTACAAGGTGCTCATTAATAATGACTGAACAACGGGATCTGTTTGGCGTGCATATATAGAGTTCTACTTCCCTTGGAAGGTGGAAAACAGAACCCAGGAGCTAAAATTTTCCTCTTCTCAGGCCCTAGCACTTCATGACTATATGACTATACATGACTAGCACTGTATATCCCTTTATACAGAATACTATGTATTAATAAATGTCACTCCCTGAAAGCAGGCAAATGGTACACCTTATGTGTTTGTAACTCCAACTAAGCTACCCACAAATAAAGGAGACTCTCAACCAAGAAAATGAAAGCTAGACAGGATTAATCCCCAAAACACTCCACAAAGGCCCGTGACCAAGCTATCTAGCTGCACCAGAGGCTACAGACAAGGCTAAGAACCTTCCAACAAGAAACAGGAAGATGTGAGTGCCTGAGCTTCCAGAGTATTCCTCTGCCCAGGAGACACCACTCAAGGTTCTGGCAAGCTCCAAGATCAGACAAATGTCTGAACAGTCCCCAGCTCTCACAGAGGCACTGCGTGCCCTAAAATGCAGAGTAGTTCTCAATGCCAGGGCAACACGAGGGTGTTTACCAGCAGTGGAGGCTGTGTGCAAAGGGCAGGGCAAGTAAAGTTGTAAGGACAGATCAGGGCACACAAGTGCTGTGCGGAGATCTGCCTTAAGGAGGCATCTTAACCTCGGTGGGACTCAGCATCTGCTGGTATGGCATGAGAAAGTCAGAGCAACCCATCCAGCTCCAAACATACCTGGTTTCCCCCCAAAATGGTACAGACTCACAGGATCCCCGCCTCTGAACAGAAAAGAGGGGGGCTCTCCGCCTCTTCCCACCACGACTCTTTCCACCAGAAATGGAAATAAAGGAGCCCTGTGAGCATGCCCTCGACTTCTGAGAGGCTCTGAGCAGAATTAACCATCAAACAGACAAGACGCAGGTGATCTTTGTCTCCTGCTGTTCTAGGAGGAGAATTCTGGGAAGGTGTACTCTTTGGGGTTCTCTCAGTCTGTGATGATTTGAGGGGGACAAAATATAAATGGGAAGTACCATGATAACACTGGGCTTCCCGGGTGGTGCTAGTGGTAAAGAACCCGCCTGCCAATGCAGGAGATGTAAGAGTCGCAGGTTCAATCCCTGGGTCAGGAAGATCCTCCTGAGTATGAAATGACAACCCACTCCAGTATTCTTGCCTGGATAATCCCATGGACAGAGGAGCCTGGTGGGCTACACTCCATGGGGTGGCAAAGAGTCGGACATGACTGAGCATGCAAGTATGCACATCATGACAACTTTAGATACTTTCAAGAGACTGACAACTGGTTCATGGTTTAAACCATGTGGACAGCTCTTGTTTACCTCTCAAGAAGCCTATGGAGAGGTGGTCCCAAAATCAGTTCAGTAGCTTTACAATTTCACAAAGCCATTCCGTCATTTCCACTTTCATCCACAGGCTCGCTGCCCCATGGTCACAAGACAGGTGCCCTAGCTCCCACGACCATCCCCTCTTATTAATTTTCCAAAGGGAGCAGCTCTCGGGGCATTAAAAGAGGGCACTGTCTCCCAGGCCTGTACTTTTTTCAGCAAGGAAATATGTTCTTCCCCAGTAGTCAGCCACAAAGCAGATTTCCATTAAATCTATCTAGCCAGAATTCAGCCATCTCAAGCTGCAGAAGAGGCAAAGAAAGTGAGGATCTGGCTTTAGGGGGGAAAAATTTTTTGTGTGGGAAGTAGGTAGGGGAAACATGGGTAAGACTGATGGTGAAGTAGCCAACAAGGCACCTGGTACATACCAAATTGGCCAAAAAGTTTTTTTGGTTTTTGGCACAACATCTCACAGAAAAATACAATACAACCATATCCAGCACCATGCTGGTAAATGCTTCACAGCCAGCTTCTGAAAAAAACTAAAAACAAAACCCCTGAATTTATATTTGCCAACTTCCTTGGTGTAAATACTCCCTTGGTGCCAAAATTAAAGCCACCAGCATGATATTAACCAGCTCACAAAATTCCTGAAATTTTAATGATCAGCTGCTATAAGCCTGCTCTGGCACACCACTGAATTGATACCTTAACATGTGGTAAAAATTAAGTTTACGGCACTCCTTCCCATACTCTAGAGGATTAGGTATCATCCTCTCCAGCTCATAGGTGAAGAAAATGACACAGCACCCCACATCACACAGCTTAAGTGATAGGGCTGGAACACTCATATAACAGCCCCTAACTCATCACAGCTTTGACAGGTCATAAGTGCCTACACCTACACCCTTGAGATCCCTCTGCCTAAACCTCAGCTAAAGGGACTCTAGCTTGGTTTGGAACCAACAACAAAGCTGCACTCCTGTAAACTCAATCAAAGTCACCTAATAATTGTTCTTTAAAGTTATGTCCTCCAGTAACAATGGTAGTGCACATCAACTGTTACAACATAGAATACAGGTTAGTAACCAAAAAAAAAAAAATCACCCCTAAAGCCATTCTTAGTGGCACAGTGGTAAAAAATCAGCCTGCCAATGCAGGAGACACAAGAGACGTGGGTTCAGTCCTTGGGTGGGGAAGACCCCCACCCGAGAAGGAAATGGCAACCCACTCCAGTATTCTTGCCTGGGAAATCCCATGGACAAAGGAATCCACCAGGCTATACAGTCCATGGGATCGCACAGAGTCGGACATAACTTAGCAAGTGAACAATAAACCCACTCTCAAGAGATAGCAATTATCTACACGTGGGTGATAATTCTTCCAGATTATGTAGACATGCATATTTTTAAAGTAGAAATCATTTTATTGTGTAACAGAAGACATTTTTTTAATGTAAATTTTCCAAAACAGAGAAGTAGGATAGTATAATGAACTCCCTTGTCGCCATCATCCAACTTCAGAAATCTTCTAAAGACGATGAAAAGTCCAAGTATTTCCATGTTCCCTTCTCAGACTGGACTCCTCTCCCCACCTGGCTTTCCCAAATCAGACCTGAGGTCAGCCCTTCTCCAGGCTAAGTCCACCAGCTCCTCTCATCACTGCGCAGGGAACACTGGGAAAGGAAACCTTTAATCATGTTCACTCTCCTTACGGATCCCTCCACCTGCTCTAATTCCTGCCTAGTCTGTCAAGAAGTCTCACACTTGGGGTTCAGAACCTCATTAAAAGAGCATTTCAGAACAAGCATCGGGTTGTCCAAAAAGTTTGTTCCAGTTTATCCTACAACATCTATGGAAAAACCCAAACAAATTTCTTGGCCAACCCAAAACATCACAATTCTCTAGAATTTCCACTTACTCCGTTCTCCTACCTCCATTTTGTTCTCACCTGGGTGGACACACAACCAGGAGAGGCACTGCTAACTGCCTCAACCAAAATCCTAGGGCTTCGTTCATCCTCATCTTCTCCCACTTGGTGCTCACTCAAGGCACTTTGCCTTCCAGACGTCCCTTCTTGGTCTTCCATCTTCCTAAGGAATCACATTTTATATCTGCAGGTGCCAGCCTAAGTGAAATATCCACCAGGCTGAAGAATGGTGGCTGCTCACCAAGTGAAGAGCCTCACATAAATTCCCAAAAAGCCTAACTGAAAGCCCAGGCCCATGATCAAACATAAAATTCTATAGCCTCCAATATGTTCAAAGAACATGCTCATGGGACAAAGCAAAAAGTGAAGCACTGAGTAGCTTAGCCAAATGCACACAAAAGGGAGCTGTGAATATCTCAAGCCCAAGGCATGGATTTCTAGTCTGCCATAAACCACGCACAGCTGATGGAAAACAAGCCTATGCTGGGAACCATGAGTTTTAGAACAGAACTTCAGGGGCAAAAGCAGCTAAATGCATTTGCAGTATACTAACACTTTGAACAGCATATTTATCTAAAGACTCCAACACATCAAATAGCGGGGAGCAGGTAGGATTAAGGGGGAGTTTGGCTTATAACAGTCTCTACAAGTAAAGACACAAACTAAAGCAGTGGCTTTCAAAACTTCCAGTATGTTTAGGAATCACCTAGAAAGCATGTTTAAAATGCAAATTCCTCAACCTCCTTCCCAGAAATTCTGACTCAGCAGGTCTGGAGTGGAGGCAGGGCATTATGGCAGCATTTTTAAGGAGCATCTTTGACAATGCTCCTGCAGGCGATGGCAGCCCCTGAGAAATGACAACCGCTTGAGTTCCTTTGCCATGAAATTTGGATGGCAACACTCCTGTGAGCAGCAGGAAAATGTGACCCAGTGCTTCTTACATTGGTTCTGGCCTAAGGGTCTCAGGCCAGAATCTCCGCATAAGTTAAATGTAGACGTCCCTCCCAAACACTGGTATTGAGGGAGGTAAATGATGGGGCCCTGGCAGTGGTGGTTTAAGTCGCTAAGTCATGTTCAACACCTGTGACCCCCGTAAACTGTAGCCCACCAGGCTCCTCTGTCCATGGAATTTCCCAGGCAAGAATACTGGAGTGGGTTGCCATTTCCTTCTCCATCACGGAGCCCTGGGGCCAGTCAATTCATCTCCGAGGTAAGTTTTCTCTTCAACCATCACTGCCTTTTATTCCCCCCGGGAACTGGTCAACCTGTCTCTCCTCCAGAACAACTTCATCAACATCCCCCCTCTCAAAGATCGTTGAGAAACAAATTTTCCCTCCCCTCCCCTCAATCTCCCCAGCTGTGGCTAAAATAAGCATTTAATGTTTTAAGGGTTTTAGATACTAACAAGAAAACAGGTGTTACCAAAATAAAACAAGCATTGAGACAGTCAAGTTATAAATACTCACAATTGCTCATTAAGAGTTCTTTCTGCGTTTTATTCATTTCCTCGAGAACTATTTACTGAGCACCTAGTCTCATCCCAACTGTGAACACCACTGACAAGCCCCTGCTCCCATGCAGCTGACATCCTAGTGTGGAAGGAAGACAAGGGAGAGGAGACGGACCAGTGACAAGCAGTACAAAATGTACTAACAGGGGCTTCCCTGGTGGCTCAGTGGAAAAGAATCCGTCTGCCAATGCAGGAGACACGAGTTCGATCCCTGGTCCACAACTACAGAGCCTGTGCTCTAGAGCCAGGGAGCGCAACTCCTGAAGCCCAAGCACCCTAGAGCCCGTGCTTCACAACAGCAGACTCCACAGCAATAAGAAGCCTGCGCACCGCAACTCGAGTAACCACCACTCACCACTCACTGCAACTAGAGAAAAGCCTGCGCAGCAACAAAGACCCAGCACAGCCAAAAATAAAAATAAGTAAAATTATTTAAAGAAAAAAAAAATTAACACAAAACAATGAACTAACAAGGATGAGAAAAGATGGGCCACAGGAAGGCCTCCTTGCCAGAGTAAATGACGAGAGACATGACCACAAGAATGCAGACACAAGGAGCTGGGCATGTGAGGAGAGAGGTGGTCCCACCACACAGCCTGGAGGAGGCTAAGCAAGTCACAAAAGAGCCAGCTCTCCAAGGGCAGAGTCCTGTGTGTGTTATTCTAAGGGCAAGGAAGCCCTGGGATCATTTAATGAGGGAAGGATCATACTAACGTAGCTGACCTGTATTGAGCGACATCTGTGTGCCAGGCACTGGTCAAATCTTACCTGTAGGAACAGGTGAGAATCCCATTCCACAGGTCAGATCTGAGCCAAACAGGCAGTAAGTGATAGACCCCCTGGCTCTGCCTCCCGGCCCTAACTACAGGCAGTGGCTGTGGAAGTGAGCAAGGACAGATTGGTAGGGCCTTGAAGGCATAACTTGGTAAGGAGTTTGAGTTTTATTCCAAGTGTGATGGAAAGATACTGGAAGGGGCTAACACATCTCATTCCCTTAGAGCTAAGGGAGGGGACACCTTCTGGGGAAAGCCTACCATGCCCTGGATGAGCTGTGAGACTAAACTACTGCAACCTCAGCCTCATATATTGACAGATATCTAATCCTGCCCTGCCTGCAATGGAAAATGCTCTCCAGCCCCTGCAGAACTGGATGCCACCTTCTCTCTAGGTCAGTGCCTCAAAGTGACCTGGACCAGCTGCTCAATCACCTTGATCTTGTTAGCAATGCAAATGAGGTGGAGCCCCCTTTCAGCCCTACTCAATCTAAAAAAACCCAGCCGCCTGTTTTTAACAAGCCCTACAGGTGTGCTGAATTTGACACGTTATCCCCACGCAGCCATTCCCACCCTACCCCTTCCCAAACCTCGCTCCACTTGTCCCTGGGCAGCCCATGTCCCTGCACACCAGGCCATCGTCCACCAGGACCCTGCTGGTGGGCTTCTATGGCTCCTGATGCCTAGAAATCTCACTGATGCCCCAACCTATTTTTCTAACTAATTTGATTTCCTAAAAACATTTACTACTATTCAGTTGTTT
Source organism: Bubalus bubalis (assembly GCF_019923935.1). Classification (NCBI taxonomy): domain Eukaryota; kingdom Metazoa; phylum Chordata; class Mammalia; order Artiodactyla; family Bovidae; genus Bubalus; species Bubalus bubalis. Next base: position 162,037,332 of record NC_059157.1, read on the forward strand.
AGGCCTCTTCTACCCCAGAAGTAAAAACTCCTCTTCCTTCGTAATTCTACAGTTTCCCTCTGCTTTCAGCCTTGTAGCCTCCAAAGTAGATGGCAAGGAAGCTGCTTTAACCTAGACTTTCCCTAACACCCCACCCCTCAGTTACCAGATTTCTCTTCATTCATTCCCACTTCATGCCTACATTCCTACAAGTGCCTATGCCCTGGACATCCTAGGAACTAACTGCAGGAGGTGCCGGGTACTTCCGTGATTCCTAAACGGCTCTCATCCCTGCCCTGGGGAAACTGATCCACCAGGGGCAGGGGGCAACACGCAAATAAATACATAATTACAAATTACATACTTATACTAGACAGGCCTCTGAGGAGGTTGCTGGGCTGAGACCTGAATGATGAAGAAGCAGGCCAACAGGAGTTTAGAACAACAAATATTTGGGTGCTGAAACCATGCCTTACTCTGGTCTCAGTGTTTTATGTTTATTATCTATATAATCGTTCAACAGTCCTACGGAGAAGGAAGTATTCTCACTCCCAATCTGCAAGAGGGGACACTGAGGCACGGAGAGCATAAGGAAGTATTGTGAACAGCAGAGCCGGGATTCAAACCCAAGCACACTGGCTCCAAAGCTGACCCTCCTAACCACAAGCCTGGGAGAGAAGAGCGAAGTGGAATGGTGCAGTGAGGGTGGAAAGGCAGATGGGATCCAGGTGGCACGTGTAGGAGCCCTAGGGCAGAGAAGAGTCAACCTGAAGCAGAAAAGAAGTCAAGCGTATTGGTGAAACTGGAGAGCAGCAGGTGGATTGGAAACATAGTTGGGACTGGACAAGTTGGGAGGGTGTAAGAGAGGAGGGGGAGGAATCAAGGAGCCCTTGCAGTTTTCTAAGGCCCTGTTTTCAAGGCTTGAGGACAGAGGATAAAGTATTGTAACACAAGATATACTCAAGTCCTGTGGAGCACTGAGGCACAGCAAGCTCTCAAATGAATAGAATCAATTGATCAAGCAAGTTAAAGCTTCCAGTTCCCACCTCACCCCTCCCCCACACTTCTCTGCAGGAGGTCTTCATGCAAGTTTCCATCCTGTCCCCTGGGAACTAGTTTCCAGAACACTATTAGCACCAGTTAACAATAATAAAAGCTGCAGTTACAGTAATAAGAATAGCTTTACCAAGAGGAGGGTTTTTCCTCACAAAAATGTAATAGGTTTAGAACCAGAGTGCTTAAAATTTTCTCAACAACACAATTATACTAATGTACAAATGAGGAGTTACACAACTTGCCCCAGGCCATACAATTGCAAAGAGGTTGAACCAGAATCCAAATCTGGTCTGCCTATATTGGAAGCTCACACTTCCATTAAAGTCAGCATTTCCCACAATCTGGGGCAAGTCTCTCTGATGGACTTCACCAATGGTTTCCACTGAACTTTTTAAAGTTTTAATATTTATGATCTTGTTTCAGAACAAATAATCATATGTAATATCAAGTAAATAAAAATTTTAAATGATATAGACATGATTTCATATGAATTTTTATATATCACATCAAATCCATGATGTCTTGTGAATTACTGCTTAAGAAACATAAGACATTTCCTAAAAGGAAAAGAAAAAATTGGAAGTACAGGTGATGGAGGGAGAAGAGAGAACTCTTGAGGCAATGCATAAATAACCAAAGCTTGTGAAACACTGCTCACCACTGCCCCGCCCCAGAACAGCCAAGCACCTGTTCCATATTGTATTCAAATTTGGCTACAGCCCCACATAACTCTGACTCTGCTCCAGAGAGATAAAATGTTGGTTGCCTCCGGGGAAAGGGAATAACATTAGAACAACACAATTTAGCATAAATCACCCTTAACACAGACTTGGTCTTGACAGGAGACACCATTTTTGCTGGTCCAACTCCTCTGCTTAACCCTTAACTACACACCTAGAGTCAGGTAACCTCTCCTGGGCCTCACTTTGTCAAAAGGAAGTTCTAAAAAGTGAGCTCTCAGGTCACTTCTAGTTTTAGAGTTCCATGAACTGTCATGAGACCCTAAAATCCAAAATTAATTTTTTCCAGAATCAGAGAGGCCCCAATTCTGAATGAGGTTGACCTGAGGAATAAATGTTAAATAGTCCCACAAGGCATCCCAGGTTCCCCATTCCTTAACAAGAAAACAAGGGGAGGAAGGATGTGTTTGTGTGTGTTCAACTGCTCAAGTCATTTCCCACTCTTTGTGACCCTATGGACTGTGTAGCCTGGCCAGGCTCCTCTGTCCATGGCGGATTTTCCAGGCAAGAATACTGGAGTGGGTTGCCATTTCCTTCACCAGGAGATCTTCCGGACTCAGGGATCGAACTTGCATCTCTCTTACATCTCCTGCACTGGCAAGCAGGTTCTTTACCACTGCACCATCTGAGAAGCCTCTTAACTGGGGAGATGCTATCAATTATGCTGCCCTCTGGTAAGATGTGATGAGGCATTAATTACATGATAATGAAAATCAGCCAGTGTCCCTGACCCCCAGCGAAACTTTAATAGTCCTCTGCCACAAACGTTTGTTATTAACTTCCTTTACACCCAGTTGTTAGTGTTTGTTATTTCATCTGTAACACTGAACTTTTTTCTGGGTAGGAGTAGCAGGGAGAGATGGGTGAGGAAAAATCTGCAAAATCTCATCAAACTCCTGTCCTCCAGTTAAGCCTCCAGTGAGAACCACCTGTCAAACCTTCCCAGCTAGCTTCTATCTGAATTACTCCACCTTTAACATGCTAAACCTCTAAAAGTTGTCACTCCTTATCCTTGTGAAACATTATCAACAGAACAGTTTAACCAGAACAAGCATTCTTCCTCTATTATTGAAACAGATACATTTATCAAAAGGGAAGTCTTAAAGACCCTCCTAGGCTTCTTTACAAAGCCCTTTCTCTGATATTCAGTTCAGTCACTCAGTCGTGTCCAACTCTGCCATCCCAGGGGCCGCAGTATGCCAGGCTTCTCTATCCACCACCAACTCCTGGAGCTTGCTCAAACTCATGTCCCTCGAGTGGGTGATGCCATCCAACCATCTCATCCTCTGTTGTCCCCTTCTCCAGAGGATGAGAGTTATTATGATATTGGTGGTCCTGTAAACTTTTAATAGAAGCTTTTTAGGTTCCCAGCAAGAGAAGCTCTGAAATGTGCTCTCTTCATGTTTAGCTGAAGAAAACAGAGGATGGGTGGCCTGCAGCTGGCAAACTCAAAGCACAGCTGAGTAGCAGGTGATCTTAAAAAAGAAAAAAAAAAAAAAAAAAGGCAAATCCCTGGGCAAACTGTGTAGCCAGGGGTGATCATTATAACTGGAGAGTTGTTACATAATTACTTGTTAACTACTGACAAACGTATACATGACTACAAAATGCCATGGTTACTCTGGCCACTGAGGCTAGTTCAAGAGTGAAGGTTTTTCTAATTAATTTCACTCAAAGAAACAAGCAACCCGGGGACCCATTCCCTTCCAAGGTAACCTGACTGCTTTTACATACACAAAACAGCCTCCAGCAATTAAACCAATCGCCTCTGGGGAAGAAAATCAGTGTTTCCCTGTTAAATTGATTTTTAAAGGGAAGAGGGGAGACAAAAGTACTTTCAAACAGCTAAATATTCATCACCTAGACAAAACCAACTTCCACTCCAAAGTGGAAAATTTGAACAGAAAAGGTCTTCCCCAACCCACCCCACCCCCGTCCCTGCTTAGCTGGCGCAAAACCCAAGACCTGTGTCGGAGGCACTGCATTCCAACATTTTTCAAAAAGTTTACGAGGATTTACCGAAGCGGCGGAGAGAAAAATAAGGCAGGCAGAGGCGGGAGAGAGGGAGCAAGAGGGTTTCCGCAAGGAAGAACCGGGTGAAGCGCCCAGCTGCGCCGCGCAAGGCCCGGTAACCTGGAAGCGACCCGGCACCGGGAGAGCGAGCGCCCCAGGGGAGCGCGGGGCCTGACAGCTGCTCGGTCTCCGCCCCCAGGGGTCTCCTCAGCACCTCCCCCCCGGTCCGGCCCCCGCCGCCAGTCCCTCTCGATAGACCCTTCCCCCGCAGCGCCGGCGATGCCCACTGGGCCAACTTGGCCCTGGGTCAGCGCTGCGGAGCGCAGCCCCGGTTGCCGGGGAGGCCGCCGGCGCCCTTACCTCCTTCTGCTTGGGGTCTTGCGGGTAGACATCTGGCGGCCCGAGCCGGGGGCGTTTCAGCGGTCTCTGCTCATAGCTGAGAAGCCCGAAGGCGGCCATGATCTCTCATGTTAACCGGCGAAATGAATGAGAGTTGGAGCTGGAGCAGCCGCCTCTGAGCACCAGGGAGCAGCACTTTGCAGACAGACTCCCTCTCCCCCCTCCTTGCTCGCTCACTCGCTGTGGCGCTGCAGGCAGGAATAAAGCAGGTTGGATGCTGCCGCTGCCCGGCACGCAGACACGCACTGATGGGGGCAGACTTCGGCGGGCACCCCGCTGCGCTGGAGCCCCCCCCCCCTCCCGGGACGCACCGCCGCCCGAGAGCCTGGAGGTCCGCCGGGGTCTTCGGCGGCGCCGACCTCCCTTTCCACCCTCCCCCCCTCCCCGCACCCCGCCACCCGCCACCCGGTCCCCAGGGGGGAGGAGCAGCTGATGGGAACGTGTGACTTTTTTCACCAATGGACCCAAACCCACCCCTGCCGGGCGCAGGGTGGGGGTGGGGGAGGGGCACAGGGGAGGGGGGAAAAAAAACTTTTCTTGGCGCCCCAGGCAGGTGGCTCAAGTGCTCGCCCTAGGCGAGGGTGGCCCGCCTAACCCGAGAAGAGACTGAGGAGCAGCCCGCCCCCGCCCCTCCTTCTAAGACAGGGACCCTTCCCCCGCTCGCCACGCGCCCCGCAGACCCCGCCACCTGGGCGCGGACCCGGCTGGGAGGGAGACTGGCCTGGAGGGGGGTTGAGGAGGGACAGGCATTCGGACGATGGGGAAGCAGCCTGTGCCTCCTAGACGCCCGCCGGGCTCCGGTGGCGCATCCGCGGCTCCGGCGCCCTCGGCGGCTCCGGGCAGGCGCTGAGCAGCGCTGCTGGCGGTCGCGGCGGCTGGAGGGGGCCGTGCTCACGGTGGCTCGGGGCCGACTTAACCCTTTGCTGCCCCTCCAGGGGCTGGGGATGGAAGGGGGCGCGAAGAGGGTTGGCAGCGAGCGTCGAAGGGAGCAGCGAGCCCGTGGGCGTCTCGGACTCCTCCAGCCTGCCGCCCCCAACCCTCACCCGGACCGCAGCTCCTCCCCCCACCAACCCCCCGCCTCCGACAGTTTACCTGTTGGTCCCCGGCTAGTGGGCAGGGGCTGCCGGCAGCGGCGGCACTTCGGCGGCCGCAGCCTCCATGATTCGGGTTGGGATGGGGGGCGGCGGGAGAGGGGGGGGACTGGATTTGATCTGGTTTGTAAGGTATCAGACTCGCCCGAGCGAGCTCCGGGGACGCCGCGAAGTTTGCCACAGTCTGGGGGCGGCGGACGACGCCGGCTCGCCGCCGCCGGCGTTCTCGCCCCCACGGCCGAGGAGCGCGAGCTTCCGAGTTGGCGGACGGCGGCGCGGCGGCCACACTGAGCATGCCCAGCTCAGCTGCCGGACCGCGGAGGAGTTGGCTGCGAGCGCGCTCCGATCCGCCTCTCCGGGTTTTCGCAGCCGCAGAGCGCGCAGCCCGCGGGCCCGGGTGCTGGGGCTGGCCCTGGGGTGAATCTGGGCGAGGGAAAGGGTGCCCCCAGGACCCCTCTCCCGGCGCGAGCTGGCAGTCCGCCTCGACCTCTGTTAAGGTCGCTGTCCCCGTGGCCTGAGCCGGAAACCTCACCTGCGTCGGGCGTGTGGAGTGGGGCGGGGGGATCCTCCAGGGGAGACCTTGGTCATCCAATCCGCCCGCGCTCCTCGCTCGCTCTGGGGCGTGGGCACCCAGATGCAGGGCCACCTGCCGCTAGCCCTGCGAGACTACAGCCGCGGAGGCGGGCCCGGTCTGTCCCGAGGGGCCCAGCGGGAGGCGCGCCCGGGAGGATGCGCCCGCGCTTGGCCAGGAATGATGGCTGCCATTTATGGAGCCCTCGCTTCGTGCCAGGATCTTGACAGTGAAGGTCTCTGGTCCTTTAAAAAAAAAAAAAAAGGAAAGAAACTTACAAGGTTTTACTGTACCCCTTTTATAGATAGAGAAATCGAGTCACATTAGGAAGGCCTGGTGACTTGCTCAAAGCCACGAAGCAAACTGATCACAAGTTTCGGATCTATTGCCCCCAACTTGGAATTGCGAGGAATGGGTTCCTGAACTGCTCTTGCTTGATAGGGTCAGGTTCCTCCCACCTTGAGGAATTCTCAAGACTCCTATTCCATTCTCTATAAGATGGTGCAAGCCGAATCTAACCCCAAAGCCTTTGTATAGTGTCAGGCACATTGTATGTGCTCAGGAGATGTTGGTTAAATCTGATTATCTACTCAAATCTGATGACTTAAAGCCAAGGCGGTGCTAATGGGGACGGAGGGGGGGGGGTGGGCGGGGAGGGGGGGGCGATGTGGATGTAAGCCACTGGGGATAGGAGAGGACTAGTTCTTAACTCTTGACTCTGACCTCTTAGCACTTCCCAAGGCAGCTAAGGCCAATTCAGGCCGGTGGTTTCCGGATTCTTTACTCAATCTGAGCAAATACTTTTAGAGAACAGTTCCACCAAGAAGAGTTTCCCGACCACCCCCTGCACCCTTCCCAAAGGACTTCTCTTCCACTAACACCTTGGGTGTAACTTCAAAGCTGAACTTGCCCTTGGGCTATAGGTATCTGTCAAATCTAACTTCCTTGGTTGAGAAATAGTTATCTAACTTTGTTATGAAAATTGTCAAACCAAAATGCAGAAAAAATAGCATAATGAACCCCCAAGTACTCATCTCCCATCTGTGACAATTAGAAAAGTTTTGCCATTTGTGTTTAATCTCTCCTGCCCCCAACACAGTTACATACACTGGAAAGGACGGTGTTGTTCACTGTGGTGACTTGGGTGCACAGCATGGAAACTGGCATGTGGTGGGCACTCAAAAAGATGTTTGTTAGCTGCTGGGATGGATGAGTAGATGTGGGTGAATAGGTGTGTGGATAGATAGATCACCAGTGATATTTTGGTGATACCAGGTTGAGAGATGTAACCTCAATTCTTCCCTTGAAATACCTAGGCAACAGTCTCCAGCTGGCCTCCACAAAGGAAAAACTTTTGAAGCACTCAAAATCATATCTAACCATAAAGATTTTAAAATCAAAGTGAGTTAATAATGTGTCCCTAGTGTTTGGGGAAAAGGGAAAAGGAGAGTTCTGTTGATCTCCCTTCTTTTTCCCTCCCTTGTTTTGAGACAGTCTGGCATGGATTCTTTGGCCCTTTCAACATTAAAAAAAAAAAAAGTGAAATTAAAAAAAATAGCTTCCATAAGCTGTGATACTTCTTCAAAAATCATCATTTCGCTACATGGACTTCTCATGGATATCTGGTTCCCTCACCCTGACATTTGTACCTGTCACAATCTGCCACCACCTATCAATCCAATTTTTTCTTCTTAATCCCTCACCCCACTTAGCTCTCACTAGTATTTCCAAATATGAAATTCCTGGGCCCTTCACTTTCTGATAGCCACCTAAGGACAGTCCTTAGAGTCGACTCCTATATGAAGCCCACCTCAAACTCTCTCTTTTTTTAATTTTTACTTATTCATTTTTAGTTGCCCTGGGTCTTCTTGCTGTGTGTGGACTTTTCACTAGTTGCAGCGAGGAGGGGCTCCTCCTGGTTGCAATGAGTAGACTTCTCACTGCAGTGGCTTCTCTTGTTGCTGAGCACAGGCTCTACATAGGCCCAGTAGTTGCAGCTGGCGAGCTCTTCAGCTCGGGCTCAGTGGCCTGTGTTTAGTTGCTCCGTGGGATGTGGAATCCTCCCAGACCAGGGATCAAACCTGTGTCCCCCACGTTGGCAGATGGACTCCTATCCACCACCACCAGGGAAGACCCCACCTCAAACTCTTGAGGCACAAAATCATCTTTTGATTCTTTCAGTACCCTTAACACAGTTTTCATTCTCATATTTTTCACCAGTTTTATTGAAAAAATAACTGACATCCATCACTATACAAGTTTAAGGCATACAGCATGATGGTTCAATTTACATATATTGTGAAATCATTACTGCAATAGGTTCAGCTAACATCCATCCTTTCATATAGATATAGTAAAAAAGGAAAGAAAAAAGGGGGAAATTTTTCTTTTTGTAATGAAAACTCAGGATATACTTTCTTAACAACTTTCCTATACACCATATGGCAGTGTTAACCATAGTCATCATGCTGTACATTATTACATCCCTAGTTCTTATTTATCTTATAACTAAAAGTTTGTATCTTTCGACCAACTTCCTCGGTTTCCCCATCCCCCAATCCTCTGCCTCTGGTAACCACAAGTCTGATTTCTTTTTCTATGAGTTTGGTTTTGTTTTGATTTTGTTTTTAGACTCCACATATAAGTGAGATCATACAGCCTTTGTCTTCTGTGTGATTTATCGAACCGGGCTTCCCAGGTGGCTCAGTGGTAAAGAATCCACCTGCCAGTGCAGGAGATGCAAGAGACACGGGTTCAATCCTTGGGTTGGGAAGATCCCCTGGAAGAGGAAATGGCAACCCACTCCAGTATTCTTGCCTGGAGAATCCCATGGACAGAGGAGCCCAGCGGGTTACAATCCATGGGGTCGCAGAGTCGGACATGACTGAGCATGCACATGCGTCTGATTTATATCACTTAGCATAATGCCTTAGAGTTCCATCCAGATTGTCACAAATGGTAGGATTTCCTTGTTTATTTAATGGCTGAATACTATTCTACAACATCTTTATCCATATGTCCATTAATGAACACTTAGGTCATTTCCATGTATTAATTACTGTAAGTATAGCTGCTATGAACTGGGGATATAACTGCTATGAACTGGGGGTACAGGTATCTTTCCGAGTTAGTGTTTTCATTTCCTTCAGATATATTCCCAGAAGTGGTCATTCTCTTCTTTTAATATCGCATCATTTATTGGCATACTTTCAGACTTGCCATACAGAATAGTCTTGTTCACCATCCCCACCTTACTCTCTCACTCTCCTTCCATTCCAGAGCTGATCTTTAGGCTCATTAAGGCCAGTTAGCCACAGGGTCTCTGCTGTGCCTGAATTTCCATCACAATGCTGGTTAGTACAGCAGATAGACACAGATTCTTTATCAAATAACGTGAGTCTCATTTGCTACTGTTCCTGTGGAAGTGAAAGCTTTAGTCACTCAGTGCAACCCCATGGACTATAGCCCTCCAGGCTCCTCTGTCCATGGAATTCTCCAGGCAAGAATACTGGAGTGGGTAGCCATTTCTTCCTCTAGAGGCTCTTCCCAACCCAGGGATCAAACCCAGGTCTCCTGCATTGCAGGTGGATTCTCTACTATCTGAGCTACAGGGAAGCCCACTGTTCCTATAAGGGGCATCTTATCTTTTTGGTTAATGACCCTCCCTTCCTTAGGCCTGGGAACAGTTTGTACAGAACATGAATTACTCAGAGAACACCAGGGGCTCCCCAGAGAGGCCCCAGCTTAGGCCTCAGCCTAGCAAGAAGAGATGGGAGAAGGCAATGGCTGCCCACTCTAGTACTCTTGCCTGGAAAATCCCATGGACGGAGGAGCCTAGTGGGCTGAAGTCCATGGGGTCACTAAGAGTTGGACACGACTGAGTGACTTCACTTTCACTTTTCACTTTCACGCATTGGAGAAGGAAATGGCAACCCACTCCAGTGTTCCTGCCTGGAGAATCCCAGGGACGGCGGAGCCTGGTGGGCTGCCGTCTATGGGGTTGCACAGAGTCGGACACGACTGAAGCAACTTAGCAGCAGCAGCAAGAAGAGATGAGTTCAGTTGCCTGAGGAAGTTTAACACAACTGGTGAGGAAAAGGGATTGAAATGCAGGCAGAGAAGGAGGAATTATAAGCCATTTAAAGCATATAGGACTTTATCCTCCAAGCATGAAGTTAAATCTCTAGGGCTGCTTTTGTGGGTTGAGGCATGTTTAGAAATTTGTAAAAAGGGGCATGACCTTTTTTGTTGGGTCACATCCAAGGACTCCTCAAAGATCCCTGAGCCACAGGGATCTTCCTAGCTGCTTCTGTTCTTTCTGCTAGTCTTGGTTTTTCAAAATTCTACAAGGAGTCCCTTGTAGTTCATAGTTGAGTCCTCTTTTGTGTTCTTGGATGAGGTTCCTTTAAGATAGCTCACAGGCTGGCTTTTTCTCCCTGCATTTAGTCTGTAGGAAATGCACAGATGTCCTTTGCCTGTACACACTCTGGGGCAGGCATTTTCTCACCAGCCTTATCTCCTTGCCCACATGGACACATTCTGCAAGTCACAGTTCTTCACCTTGAAAGATCTCAACTCTAGGTCAGAGACTACTTCTTTGGGTTCTTACAAACTGCAGCAGACAGAGGCTAAACGCCCAGGCCAGTGATCCCCTCAAAACTCTTTTCATGAGGCTTGAGGGGAGGAATAACATTTCTTGGGAGAGAGAGACATGATCATATTCGCCAAGCAGATTTCAGAAAATGAGAGTAGAGAATGGCTAGGAGCAGAAGTAAGGTGCTGGCCCTCCAGAAGCAATGGTCCCCTTATCCTTATTTTACAAATTAGCACTTGAGGCTCCGGAGGTGAAGGTAACTGGTACGAGGCCATTGAGTTAGCAAGTGGCAGAGCTGGGGTCAAACCTGGATCCCTCTGACTCTCCATTTATTGTCAGTGTGCTACCGTATTAATTACCATTTATATAACACTTATAACAGTGAACCTCGGAAGACAGACCTTGTAGAAGAGAAGCAAAACTCCCGACAGCTCACTCTGGCATAGTGCATGCTTCCACTCAAGTGGAAAGGAACAATTCTCAGTGTAGTGCCTGTAGGTGAAGTAATTAAAGTTGCTGGTTTTCCCCATGGGACTGAGGCTTGCCCAGGTGTATGTATTACTGTGTTTTGTTAACAGGTTGTCTAGAGGCAGTCTTGCTTATTTTCAGTTTTTCTTACATCCCCATTACATTTAAATGTATTTATCTCATGCCTGGTTCTGAATCAAAAAAATAAAAATTCCCCCTTTCTTTTAGGCTCTTAAAAATAAGAAAAAGGAAAATAAGAATGATTTGAGAAGGAATCAAAATAGAGGATAAGAGAAATGAGAGATTCATCTGGGGACATTCCAACCAAATGAAGTTTTTAATATGGTCTTTAGGCTGTTTAGAGAAATGTAAAGAATACAGACATAAAGACTTCCTAAAGCAGTATTGACAATAGAATTATATTGCTACTCTAAATATATACTTTTACATTTTCTGGTAGCCACATTAAAAATGTAAAAATAGATAAATTAATTTTAGTAATACTTTTGTTTAACCCAATATAAGCAAAATATTGCATTTCAACATGTGGCCAGTCTTTGAACTCTGGTGCTGGAGAAGACTCTTGAGAGTCCCTTGGTTGGGTCTCCTTGCAAGGAGATCCAACCAGTCAGTCCTAAAGGAAATCGGTCCTGAATATTCATTGGAAGGACTGATGCTGAAGCTGAAACTCCAATACTTTGGCCACGTGATGCAAAGAACTGATTCGTTGGAAAAGACCCTGATGCTGGGAAAGATCGAAGGTGGGAGGAGAAGGGGATGACAGAGAATGAGATGGTTGGATGGCATCACCGACTCAATGGACATGAGTTTGAATAAGCTCCGGGTGTTGATGATGGACAGGGAAGCCTGGCATGCTGCAGTCCATTGGGTTGCAAAGAGTCAGACATGACTGAGAGACTGAACTGAATGAGATATTTTGCAGTCTTTTTCATTTCAGACCAGCCACATTTCATGTGTTTGGCAGGCACATAAGCCTAGTGGCTACCATATCGGTCAGCCCAACTCTAAAGGGAATGTTTCAGTCCTCATGAACCTGTAACGTGTGGGATCTTAGTTAAATCACTGAGAAAGCAGGAGAGTTTCCAGGTTAAAAGAGCAAAAAATAATGGAAGGAATTAAAGATGAAAAAGGTCAGAAAGTAAAGAAGAAACGTAAAGACAACTTGGGAAGACAGTGGATACCCAAAGAGCACTTAGTAGCTCAAGAGACAGAAGTGTCACAGAGGGAAGGACCTGGAAAGAAAACTCTGGGGACTGAAAATCAAGGGATGAGATAGGTTGAGTTTTGAATTACAAAGCTGAACCAATGACAAGGCTGAAGATTTAACCTCATTCACCAGCAAATTGGTGTCTGCCACATTTACAAAAAGGACAGCTAGTTGATTTCTACAGAGGGACCGTGGTGCACAGGGCAGGATCACATACCCAGCTTTTCGGCACCAGAATCCTATATTATTCCTTTACCCAGAGCTGTTACAGCAGACAAATGCTACACAAACTCAAGAAAAAGTTCAGTAGAAAATCAGAATGCTAATTATTGACACACTGGAATAGCCCTTTCCAGGGATTGAAATAGGGATAGCGCCTTATTCAGATCACCTCCAGCTAGTTTTCAAGTTTGTTGTAAAAACAAATTAGCAAGTAGAAGGTTGTTTTAGTAAGCATAAAATTAAAGCAAGGAGAATTGACTACTCTCTGGGGAATGTTCACAGAGTGCCCCATGGTAGGACTCACCTCCCTTGTGACCAGAATGGGACGCGTGCCACACCTCAGCCCAGGGGTGCCTTTGGAGAATTGTTACTGACCAGTGCTTGTATAGGGCTTCCCTGGTGGCTCAGGGGGTAAAGAATCTGCCTGCAATGCGGGAGACCTGGGTTCCATCTCTGGGTCAGGAAGATCCTCTGGAGTAGGAAACGACTACCCACTCAGGTATTCTTGCCTAGAGAATTTCATAGAGAGAGAAGCCTGGCAAGCACAGTCCATGGGGTCACAAAGATTCAGACAAAACGGAGTGACTAACACGCTGTCCTCTGCAATGCTTGTATTATTTACTCTATAGCAGAGATTTCTGGGCATCCGCAATTTTTTTTTTTTTTTTTTTTAGGTTTGTTTGTTTATGTTGGATTTGCATTGTCACTTCTGGACTCTAGAAAAACCTGCCTGAACTGGGTCCACATTCTCAAGTGACACTAATCTATTGGTGTGGAGGCAGACCTGCCCTTTTGAGTATAGCCTGTTGTTATAGCCCCAATTGAGCAGCGCCCCTCAGAGGGTGGCTCACCCACCTGGCTCCTGTAGCTCAAGAGAATGAGTTCCTTATTATATGGGGACATCTGCTAATGAGGGCTGGCTTCAGCCATTCCTGTTGAGAGAGACATATACAGAAAGAGAAGTTCATTTTCAGTTATGTGATTCTTTGGTTACTGCTTTCTTAGTGTTAATTAGTCAGAGATCCAGCCTTCATCATCTATTACTTACAGACTATAACTCATCTGTTAGGATGTTTTACATCTGATGAAAGTGAATCTTACAAACCTATATTTATTCTATGATGAAGTATTTCAGTTCTCAGAGAATTCTTTTCCCAGTTCCAGGGACATCCTCTTGTACTTCCTTATATACCTGCTACAGTCACACAGATAACATGGAAGGCAGAATCTGAATATTACACAAAATATCTTGACAGATTGAAATGATAAACTAAATTAAATGGATCAAATTTCATATAAGAAGAAACTCTTTTCCCCCACCTACTAGACATATCAAAGACTGTTTGGTATCTACTGTTTGTTAAATCTAAAGTTTAAATTCTAAGGAATAAAACATAAATGCTGCCAACTCTTTGATCTCAGTAGCATTTGGGGAATAGCAGTGCCCAAATCAATTACATGAATCCTTTATATAATAGCATTTTTTAATTAATATTGCTAAACCATTGCCCAACATTCTCACCACTGTGCCTTTTTCCAAAGCTGTTAACAAATCATAAAATATAGCAATTTGATTTTTATCTTCCTTCATATCTTCTGCTCACCCTCTGGCAGAGTTGCTATCAATCAGCCAAAAACTGTCAGCAAGAAAATGGAAGAAACAGAGTTTCTGCTTAGTTTTCAAACAGGAAAACCAGGGCTTGACTAATCTAGAAGTGGCCACAAGAGATCAGATAAAGTCAATGGCCCAGGCCACTCCTTCTGCCTGCCCAGTGTGCTTAAACTTGGTCCTCCTCCTAGCTCTTCCCTCTCTCTGTTCCTTACCTGCTAGTCTCCACCCTCCTCTTCTGTTCCAGTCTATGCTTTTCATAGCCTCTCCAGCCTCTTTTTTACTGATACTCAAAAAGGACTCATCCACCTCCTCAATTCAAGATATTCATCACTGCATCCCTAGCTGGCCCCAGTTTCTTGTTTGCAGGACAGGACCAGGTGGCTGAGGTTACAGGGGTCAGGACAGAAGGGAGAGCAGCTCTTGGCTACAGTTGTGGAGTGTGGAATTGCAAACTGAAAACAAAAAGCGTGTCTTAGAGAGAGAATGTTGCAAATGAAGATGGAGTCAAATCAGCAAAGGAGCCTGGAGGAGTCAGGAGCTGTTGGTCCAGGTAAACAGAAAGTGGTTGTGATAATTGTGGGAGACAAGGAGCACTTGAGTGCTTCTTCAAATAGACAGCAAACATCTCCCAACATTTCCATGTAGAATCACTGCATAGCTCTACCCACTCTTAAAGGCCTATTGCTTCTTTCTTGCCCAAACTTCTCAGATTCATCCAATTCTCAATAATCCCTCAGCTACAGCTTTAGTCTAAGCCCTGAACATTTCTTGCTTTGGATTTTCCTTATAAACCAATTTGGGTCCTTGCTCCGATTCTCTTTTTGAAACCCAACACAAGAGGTTATCTGTTTAATTTTTCAAAAATCCTCATTTCACCATGCCAGTCCTTGCTTTAAAAAACAAACAAAAAAAAAAAACTCTTTGCTGAATTCCTGCTACTTTAAAGATTCAACTTAATCTGAAAATCAAGTTGTTTTCACAATATGCTGAAGGGGGCTGACATGGGTTAAGTCTGGGAAGTCAGTTGAGGCATTGTCCAGGGAGGCTTTTATTTCCTCTTCTTTAAAGTGGAGGATTCCATTCCTGAGCAATGGGAGCATTGCAAGGGGGCACAGTGAGTATGGAACTACTTAAACCAGTCTGACAGAGAAGTCATTTTCAACTCCACTGCCTCGTGTACTTGAAGCTTATCAATGCCCCAGAGATGGAGCCTTGGGGCATTCTGATTCACTCTGGGGTAAACCAATAGGTAGAGAGGAGCAAAAATAAACAGCATTTTTATATCCACACCAGAGAGAGATCAGCAGAGTCCTGGCAGAGCCTGAGTTCCTCATTCTTACAAGGAACTATGGACAGGATAGATGAGCAAAGCCAGTATCTTCCATTGCCAGTATGCTATGGCATTTCCAGGGAGAGAAGTAATGGAAATAGTAATATATGCCACAGTGAACCCTTAGCTGCTCCCACCTAATAATGAAAGAAAGAAACAACAAACCCCAGTGGCCCATTTAGAACAAACCATATTCAGCCAGGTCCAGCAGGCAAGAAGACATGACCAGATAGCCATGATTATTTGCCTCTAATTGTCTTCAAAGGTCAGTGACATATGCTTAGCTGCCAAGATAAGTGGTCTGGGCCAGTTCATCCCTAAACCTGTACAGAGACCTTCTCAGATCTGGATTTAAAGCCCAGAGCATTTGAGAATCCTGAATAAGCAGGTAGAATTAACTCATATACTAGCTCAGTGATACCCACCAGGTCAAGCCAGTAGATCTTTGGCTTCATCTATTTGGGAAGTGTGTTAGTCACTCAGTTGTGTCTGACTCTTTGTGACCCCATGGACTGTAGACTGCCAGGCTCCTCTGTCCATGGGATTCTCCAGGTAAGAATACTGAAGTGGGGTGCCATTCCCTTCTCCAGGGGATCTTTGTGACCCAGGGATCAGACCCAGGTCTCCTGCATTGCAGGCAGATTCTTTACTGTCTGAGCCACCAGGGAAGAGTTATGCTCAAGAAATTCAATTTGCTTAACATATATTTATTGAGTATCTATTATGCACCAGATACTCTAAATGTTGTGGCTACAACAATGATATGACTGAGTACATGGCACTTACAGAAGAGACAACCAACCATGCAAACTAGTATAAAATTGCAACCGTGACAACAGCTTCAAGGAGAAGGACATGAGTTCTGAGGTTCTGGAAGGGGGATTTCCCATGGAAACAATCCTTAGGTTGAGATCTAAAAACTGAATAGGAGTTGTTCAGTCACTCAGTCATGTCTGACTCTTTGCAACCCCATGGACTGCAGTACGCCAGGCTTCCCTGTCCTTCACCATCTCCTGGAGCTTGCTCAGAATAGGAGTTAACTGAGCAAAAAGATGGAAGAATGTTTTAAAGAGGAACAGCATGTGCAAAGGCCCTGTGGCTAGCAGGGCTGAAAGAAAGCCAGTATGCTTGGACAGGGGCAAGAGAGGGGAGCTGGTTTGAGGTGAGGTTGGGAGGTGGAAAGGACCACAAAGAACAGTATAGGTTATTGAGCTGTCCTGTCTTTCTCCAATAGGAAGTTCAGTTCAGTTCAGTTGCTCAATCATGTCCAACTCTTTGCAATCCCATGGACTGCAGCATGCCAGGCTTCCCTGTCCATCACCAACTTCTGGAGCTTGCTCAAACTTATGTCCATCAAGTTGGTGATGCCATCCAACCATCTCATTCTCTGTCGTCCCTTTCTCCTCCTGCCTTCAATCTTTCCCAGCATCAGGGTCTTTTCCAGTGAGTCAATTCTTCTCATCAGGCGGCCAAAGTACTGAAGTTTCAGCTTCAGCATCAGTCCTTCCAATGAATATTCAGGACTGATTTCCTTTAGGATTGACTGGTTGGATCTCCTTGCAGTCCAAGGGACCCTCAAGAGTCTTCTCCAACACCACAGTTCAGAAGTATCAATTCTTGGGTGCTCAGACAATTTGCTCATCAATTCTTCAGTGCTCCAATAGGAAATGGGGTCCCAATCAGATTTCCATGGTGAAGAGATTACTTTGTCTGCAACATAGAATGTATATTGGAAGGGAAGTGGTCTGAGTGGATGGGGGAGAAGACCAGTAAGTAAGATAAACTGCAAGCCCAAGCAGGTTTTGCTTCTGTCAGGCTGAAGGGGTAGAGATAAGCGAGTAGACTTAAGTGATATGTGAGAAAAAATCTGAGCAGAACTTAGTTATGATCAAATATGGGAGGCTGAGATTGAAGAGACAGTCCAGAATGATCCCTGGGTTTCTGGGTTGCTGAACAGGCTTGATGGAGGTATCAGTCACTGAAAAAGAGAAACTAGGAGTAGAGCCCCATTGCTGGTGCTGGGTGTAGGGCTGTAGGTACAGCAATAGGATGATGAATAGGAGGTCATGTGACATGCCACATGATATTAATACCTGACTCTTGGTATTCACATCCTTATGCAACCCCTTTCTCTTGTGGGTGACTGGACCTACTGCTTTACTTCTAATGAATAGAATAAGGCAAAAGTGATGGAATGTCACTTCTGAGAGTAAATTACAAAGAGAACACTATCTTCCCCTCCCTCTCCTCTCTCTCTGAATTCTCACTCTGGGGAAAGCAAGCTGCCATGCTATAAGCAGCTTTATGAAGAGGCACCAGGGTAAGGAACTGATGTCTGTTAGCAACAGCTAGTGTGGATCTGAGACCTACCAACTGCTACATGAGTGGTCTTAGAAGTAGGTCTTCCTCTGTCCTCCTGGGCTGACTGCATCCCTGGCCAATGCCTTGATTTCAGCCTCCTGAGAGCCTGAGCTAGAGGAGCATACTCCTCCACACCCAGATTCCTGACCCACAGAAACTGTGAGATAATAAATGTGTGTGGTTTGGGGTTTGGGGGTAATTTGTTACACAGCAATAGATAATTAATACAGATGACCTAAATAGATGCATATCTTATATGAAAATATTAAGTTGAAAATTTGATATAGATCAGGAGCACAGAAAATTCTGGACTAAAGTTATAAACTTGATATGCATGCATCCTGAGAGGCAAAGTATAAAATGGAGGAGGAGAGATTATTGAAACAAGTCTAGAGGATCTCCATAATGTACTGGCAAGAAGAGAGAGATGATTTTGCAAAGGAGACAGAAAAGGAACAGCTGGAGAGATGGAAAGAAAGTTAGTAGAAAGTTGAATCATGTAAGTCAGTACAAGACAGTATTCCCCAAAATTAGGGAATGGTCAAGTAAGAGAAATATGAAATACTGTTTTAGGTATGGAAGTAATAGTTCACAATTCCAGCAAAAGTACATGGTAGGTCTGGAAGATAGAATAGTATGGATTGAGGTTGGGCGATAACAGAAATGGAGACAGAAAATTCTTGACAGAATTCGACCTCTGAAGGTGAGAAGAGAGATCAAGTAGGAGCGGAAAGTGGATTATGATTGTTATTTTGTTTTTAAATGAGAAGACATATAAATAAAGCAGGAAAGATTCAGGCAAGAGAAAAAGGAATATACAGGAAGGAAAAAGAAATAGTAGAAAGTATAAGCTTCCTGGAAGGCAAAAGGGGATTCTCCTTAGATGGGAGGTAAAATAGCTCTGTTATTAGACCAGGAGACCCACAGGACAGCTGCAGAAATACTCAGGAGATTAATAAAGTTTCTATGGGAGATCCTACTTTCCCAGTAATTTAGTACAAGGAGGTCAGGGAAGAAAAGAAGGCAGGTTGGAGGCTTCAGGAAAGGAGAAAGGCTTGAGACAGCCCCTGTGGAAATGGGAAAATGAGAGATAGGACTGTAGTAAGTTTTTGTGTAGTGTGAGGACCTGTTCAAAGTTAATGACCTTGAACTTATAGTGGAATCAATCTGCCTCATTGGGTAATACTCAGATGCTTGGATGTAGGCACAAAGAAACAGGCAATTGGGTTCAGAAGTGTAGACAAGTGGAGGCAACAGAGGGACTAGGAAGTCTAGCGGGGTAGAGATGGAAATAGAGAAGTGTAGGGCAGAGAAGGGAGTCTAGAAATACTGCTCATGAACTCCCATCATAAGGGAAGTTAAGAAAGGGGAATGTTGATGAATTGGAAGATAGCAGAGGACAGACAGTACCAATAACATTAAAGAAGGGCTGGTGGGAGAACAGTAGAATAAACAGCAGGAAGCAGGGGAGGTTACAGTAAAGCAAAGAGTACTCAGGTTGATAATTTTGAAGGAGTAATATTACAGGTAATGATAATATCCAGGGACTGTACATGGGAGTGAGTGGCTGGCCAAAATGGAGAGGAAATCATTGAAGATGAAGAAGATCATCTGAGTGGCCATGGTGATGGACAGACCACTCACCTGGACATAGCTGTCATGCAGACTGATCAAGTCTTGGGAGAAGGGGACAAAGAACTGGCTTGTCCCATGGAGTGGTGGGCTTTTTACTCATTGCCAACGTAGAGAATGAATGAGAGGAACCCCTGCCCAAGTAGATGACTGCAACAACAGGGGGTAAAGTAGGAGATCTAAATGGCATGAGTACAAAGAAGCAGGGTTTTAACAAGATAGTGGAAATATAATGTTAGGGAGTTAGGGACTGCAGCAGGCACTGCTTGATATCTTTATCCCTCTTCTCCCTTACTAACAAAATCCTGATTTTGTTCCAGGCTGCAATATGCCAGCAAGTATAGATTTCCTTCCTAGATTCCCTTGCATCAAAAGGTGGCCATGTGGCACACTTCTAGCCAATGAGACCTAAACTTAATTTCACTAGGCAATCTGAGAATGTTTTTGCTTTCCTGATGCAGGCACCAACCCTTAGCTCTGCCTGGAATTCAGATGTGATAGCTGGACTGCAGCAGCCATATTGTGACAAAGAGATTACAACTATGAAGAAAAGGCAAAGATGATCACAGAGCTGTGAGTCTGGGTTTTGACCAGCCACCAAACTAATACAAGTAGTGATCTATATCCACATTTCTGATTATGTGAAGAAAGATGAACCCTACTTCATTAAGCCATTTATTTGAGTTTGTATTATTTGTAATAAACTATGGAAGAAAATAGTAATCACATGAGAGGACTCTCAGGGATGAAGACAGCTTCAGCAAGAGAGGAGGCAGGAGGTAAGGGAGTGCTATAAAAGAAATTGTGCAGGTAGGGCAATTTGCTAGTTATGGAGAAAGGATTCAAGAGGCCAAGATGGAGGCCAAGATGTACAGAAGGATGTACAAAGCTTCATGAGAATGATGGTGGAAGGGGATCAAATGACCATTTAGGCATAGAGGTGAAGGCTGCACTTTGGACCCTGACCAAGAAAAACAGAAATGAAAGCCTTGATGGATTTGATCTCCAAGACTCTGAGGGCAAAAACCTGTGTAACCTTCTTAGAGGGATTACCAGGTGTGCGGGTGAGACTATCCTCTTTCTATCCTGAGTTAGGTAAGAAAAGAGAAATGTCATCCTTCTGGCCTCTCTAGAGAATCAACATGCAGGTTCAAAGCTGCGTAATGAAACCTGGCAATTCTCTGGATTCCCTCCAGATCTCCCTAAGGGCAGGAACAGAAGCTGCTCTGGGGAGGAGGAGGGACTGCTGGCCACAGGGCCTGCCAGGACTAAGTGAGGGAGGCATTTTGCCCTCTCCTCTGGTAATTGGCCCACAGGGTTGGTTATCTCCCTTGGGAGGTTGGTGTTCCTCTCGCGAGGTCCTCAGAGTCCCAAAGCAGAGTGACATCCATATTGCTATAGCAACAGGCTTGCCCCTGGAACCGTGGGTTCATGGCAAAATGATCAGGGCTCTCCTAAAGGTTCTGGTGCAGGTTTGACCAGGATGCAGGCCAGGTGAGCAGCCATGAAAGCCTGGCATCAAGAATATTCAGGATAGGAACTCCACCCCAAACAGTCAAAAGCTTAAAGAGTCTGAGAATGAGTATAAGCTAAACCCAACAGGGACCCAAGAGTCAAAAAGAAGAAGCACAATCCCGTCACCAAGACTGAGGGACTTTCCTATGACAAATCGGAGGGGAGAAGGGGCTGGTAATGAGAATCAGAGAAAAAGCCAAAGCAAAAAGGGCTGAGTGTGTGTGACTCCTCGTCACTGGCTGCTGGCTGCAGGGCATGGTGACTGAGCTGCACTAATGTTCAGGGATGCTGGGAGGAGAGTGGCTGTCCCCAACCCTGGTCAGTCATGGATGGCTTGCCTTCCAGACTCTGTGCAGACTAGACCTCTTTGCTCTGAGTTAATGGAGACTGATCCTGATGGTGTTAAGAGTCCATCCTCACCTCTTGTCTCAATTCTTTGATCTGGCCGGAATTCTCAGTATCTCTTGTAGAGCTATAAAATTGCCACTGCCACCCAGATATCTGGCCAGTCTCTACCACTGGACTCGGTTCATAATTTATAATATAGATCTCAGCTAGGAATAGATCTACAGCTCTCAAGGCCGAGACCTAGCAGAATATAAGCTCCATTAGGGAAGGGTCTTTGAGACTTTACTGTATTCCTAACACGTAGCACACAGCCTGTCACACAATAGGAACTTAATAAATATTCATTGAATCATGGGTCACTGACAACCTTCCCAGCCCTTGCCTACATCCCAGGTTACCGGACGCTTCTATGGGTGCCTGCCGTCGGCACCATCCTGCTTCTTCCAGAGCGGACTCTCATAGAACCAAGACCTTTCACCGTCACCGACAGCACCTGTGACCAGAGCTTCCTGGTGTGGTCCACCTGCAGAGACTTTTGGACACCAGTGCTGACCTGGACTAGGACAAGATTTCAAATGTCCCTTTAGCCCTTGCAGTGGTAGCATCTGTGCCCCTTCCTTGGTGATGACAGCATTGGTCCCCTGGCCTAGCCCCGCTCCGACCCAGCCTGCTTCCCCATCTCCGTCAGCTGAGGACTTGTCATCCTTCACAGTCAAGGCCTGCGGAGTCTCTGAGAGCTGTAGCAGTACTACAGATGACCTTGAAGATCTCCCAGCTACAAAAGCCTAGGACTAAAAATGAGGATTATAGTAACGTAATTTTACTGATTCACAATTGAAGAAATATAAAGTTTCTTACCTAATACACTATCTAAAAGCATATAGTAAAAGTAAAATAGTATATATATACACTATTGAAATTCTCTTATATTATATAACAAATATTGAAGGGCTTCCCAGGTGGCATTAGTGGTAAAGAACCGCCTGCCAATGCAGGAGACATAAGGGATGCAAGTTTGATCCCTGGGTGGGGAAGATCCCCCAGAGGAGAGCACAGCATCCCACTCCCGTATTCCTGCCTGGAGAATCCCATGGACCAAAGAGCCTGATGGGCTAACAGTCCACAGGGTTGCAAAGAGTCAGACATGGCTGAAGCAACTTAGCATGCACAGACACGCACACACAAGTTCATTTATGTATTTGTTAAATTGGGGGATTTTTTTTTTTGCCGGTATCTCCCATTGGAATGTAAACTCCATGATGTCAGGAACTCTGTTCATTATTTTTAAAACCTTTTATTTTACATTGGAGTCTAGCTGATTAACAATATTGTGATAGTTTCAGGTGGATAGCAAAGGGACTCAGTCATACATACACATGTATCCATTGTCCCCCAAACTTCCCTCCCATCCAGGCTGCCACATATTGAGCAGAGTTCCCTGTGCTATATGGCAGAATCTTGGTGGCTATCCATTTAGAATATAATGATATGTACATGTCCATCCCAGACTCCCTAACTCTCCCTTCCCCCAATTCCTTTCCTCTGGTAAGCATAAACGAACTCTGCTCATTTTGTTTACTCCCTAAATAGTAGTTGTCTAGTTAACTGTTGAACAGATGAATAAGTTACTTCTGGATGCTCTCTGAGTGGGCCCTCTGTGCACCTGGAACCCAGTTCTCTGGCTAACTTGTAGAACACCCATTTTCTTCTTCATCTGATCCATCTTCTCCTGGGCATGTGTGTGTAGCCATTACCTCTGACATTATTACCACAGTCAAGGGATGGTTGCTTCACTTGCTATCAAAATGGCCAGTTCCATCTCCCACTCATATCTGCCAAAACCATGCTGCACCGAGTTTGTTCATCTGGGCCCAGGCCTGCCCTACCATTGTCCCTGATAACAACACCAGCGCAAAGATGCCTGGCTGGGTTTCCCACTACGGGGGAGGCAATCTCTACCCCCACCTTTTATATTACCCACATCCCAAACAAGGCTGCCTTGAATGAACTTCCAGATATTTTTTCTAAAAATAACCCTTTTGATCTTTGTAGTCAGCACCCCTTGCCTAGAAATCTGGCCTAAACCCATCTCAGTGACAGGCATAGCATTATACCTAGGTGTTGGTATTGGACCAAGCTGGCAGACATTGTCTTTTTTCCACTCTGTGACTTTTATCCACTCAGGGCCCTCAAGGTCTCTTCTTAGAGCCCTGATGACAAAGGCCTCTGCCACCACCTGTCCCCTAGCATAACCTGACATGTCTGAATCTTCCTGTGGGCCCAGATAGCAGTTAGACTAGCCACAATGCAAGGAGTTTGGGTCTTATGCTGTGGGTGATGAAGAGCAAGTGAAGACTCTGGAACAGGAGGTTATCTTGAAGAACCAGCGACTTCAGTTCAATTCAGTTGCTCAGTCATCTCCGACTTTTTGTGACCCCATGGAGTGCAGCATCCTAGGCCTCCCTGTCCATCACCAACACCAGGAACCTACTCAAACTCATGTCTATTGCGTTGGTAATGCCATCCAACCATCTCATCCTCTGTCATCCCTTCTCCTCCCACCTTCAATCTTTCCCAGCATCAGGGTCTTTTCAAATGAGTCCACTTCGTATCAGGTGGCCAAAGTATTGGCGTTCCAGCTTCAGCATCAGTCCTTCCAATGAATATTCAGGACTGATTTTCTTTAGGATGGACTGGTTGGATCTCCTTGCAGTCCATGTGACTCTCAAGTGTCTTCTCTAACACCATAGTTCAAAAGCATCAATTCTTCGGTGCTCAGCTTTCTTTATAGTCCAACTCTCACATCCATACATGACTACTGGGAAAACCATAGCTTTTACTTGATGGACCTTTTTTGTAAAGTAATGTCTCTGGTTTTTAATATAGCTGTCTAAATTGGTCATAGCTTTTCTTCCAAGGAACAAGTGCCTTTTAATTTCATGGCTGCAGTCACCATCTGCAGTTATTTGGGAGCCCCCCCAAATAAAGTCTCTCACTGTTTCCATTGTTCCATCTATTTGCCATGAAGTGATAGGACCAGATGCCATGATCTTAGTTTTCTGAATGTTGAGTTTTAAACCAACTTTTTCACTCTTCTCTTTCACTTTCATCAAGAGGCTCTTTAGTTCTTCTTCACTTTCTGCCATAAGGGTGGTGTCATCTGCGTATCTGAGGTTATTGATATTTTCCCCAGCAATCTTGATTCCAGCTTGTGCATCATCCAGCCCAGCATTTTGCATGATGTACTCTGCACATAAATTGAATAAACAGGATGATAATCAATATACAGCCTTGACATACTCCTTTCCCAATTTGGAAGCAGTCTGTTTTTCCATGTCCAGTGCTAACTGTTGCTTCTTGACCTGCATACAAATTTCTCAGGAACAAGGACAGGTGGTCTGGTATTCTCATCTCTTTAAGAATTCCCATCTCTTCAAGAACCAGTGACTTGGGATAGATATTTATTGTCATGTACAGGATGAGAGATGAGGGAAGACTCTCAAATATCTTTGGTCATTGTAATTCATTCCCCAGAGGTCCTGACTGAACAGAATTCTACTCCACACTCCCCTCCCCGACATCTCTGTGTGAGTCAGTGGTTCCCTCTGAATATTCCTGGCTTTCTTAGCACCTGGTAAGGTATCCATTCACAGCCCTCTATGGTTAGGTGGTGTCATGACGCTGGTCATGACCTCTCATGTAGCGAGAGGTGACAAGTGTCCCTTGACTACATAACTGAAACCTTCCAGGACTCCTTCCTCCTAGTGTGATGATCAAACATGGGAGGGAACTACACAACTGTGAGGACACAGTGGTGGTGGTAGGAGGTGTGATCACACCAGGACCATTGCTGTAACCATCCACCACATCCGGCAACCCCAGCATGGTGACTGCTCTATCAGCCTGATTCCTGAGGGGCCTTGACGATCAAAGGCTTCACCAGGGTCCTGTGAAGAACAAAGAGATTGAATGAGACGGAAATCTAGTTTTAGGCTACTGGATCTGGGGGTTCTCATCAGAGGTCAGCCTAGACTATTCTGACCAATACATCTCCTTCTCTCCTTTCCTCTCCATTTTTCTTAAGCAATAATTCATAACTTCCAGAAGGCCTTAAAACCTTCCTTCCTGGCCAAGAGCCTTTGAGAGCTCCAGGGATGGGAAAAATGCTAAAAAAATAATCACAAGAACTACTGTTCAAATCAGACACAATCCTAGGGCTGCACCCTCAGTCGTGTAACCATGGAATGTTGTAATCATGCAACCATCCATTTAGACACTACTAACTTCCTATAAGGACTTTCCTGGTAGCTCAGCTGGTATAGAATCCGCCTGCAATGCAGGAGACCCTGGTTCAAATCCTGGGTCAGGAAAATCCAGTGGAGAAAGGATAGGCTACCCACTCCAGTATTCTTAGGCTTCTCTGGTAGCTCAGCTGGTAAAGAATCCACCTGCAATGTGAGAGACCTGGGTTTGATCCCTGAGTTGGGAAGATCCCCTGAAGAAGGGAACAGTTACCCACTCCAGTATTCTGACCTGGAGAATTCCATGGACTGTATAATACAAAACTTCCTGTAAAGTATGAAACCTTTCAGCATGGCAAGGAATGGAATATCATCCTTCTCTGTCTTCACCAGCTTAGCTCATTAGCTCCCCTTCCAGGGGAGGAATTGATTATCTAGCCAGCATTCCAGGGCATTCCTGGGACATGTTATAAAGGCACATGCACAGATTTCCCTTCAGTCTGGCTTGTATTTCTTAACTTCTTTTCTCAGTGTGTTAAGCAGAGTTAGACAAGGCCTAGCTCTTAGGGTGAATGAGTGGTCAATGGACTTGTTCAGTTCAGTTCAGTCGCTCAGTCGTGTCCGACTCTTTGCGACACCATGAATCGCAGCATGCCAGGCCTCCCTGTCCATCACCAACTCCCGGAGTTCACTCAACTCACATCCATCGAGTCGGTGATGCCATCCAGCCATCTCATCCTCTGTTGTCCCCTTCTCCTCCTGCCCTCAATCCCTCCCAGCATCAGAGTCTTCTCCAATGAGTCAACTCTTCACATGAGGTGGCCAAAGTACTGGAGTTTCAGCTTCAGCATCAGTCCTTCTAAAGAAAACCCAGGGCTGATCTCCTTCAGAATGGACTGGTTGGATCTCCTTGCAGTCCAAGGGACTCTCCAACACCACAGTTCAAAAGCATCAATTCTTCGGCGCTCAGCTTTCTTCACAGTCCAACTCTCACATCCATACATGACCACAGGACAACCATAGCCTTGACTAGACGGACCATTGTTGGCAAAGTAATGTCTCTGCT
The DNA here is from genome assembly GCF_019923935.1 of Bubalus bubalis. Classification (NCBI taxonomy): domain Eukaryota; kingdom Metazoa; phylum Chordata; class Mammalia; order Artiodactyla; family Bovidae; genus Bubalus; species Bubalus bubalis. The sequence goes on from NC_059157.1 coordinate 162,063,798, forward strand.
TTTGAACATGCTATCTAGGTTGGTCATAACTTTCCTTCCAAGGAGTAAGCGTCCTTTAATTTCATGGCTGCAGTCACCATCTGCCGTGATTGGGACCTCCCCTAATTCCCTCTTTGTCTCTGTCTTCTTCTTTCTCTAAGGCTTCCAGGATTTAGATTTAGAGGTATGTGATGGGGACATAGAAAGAAAGGTTGTAAGGTCTCCTGGAAGTTATCAATTATTGGTTAAGAAAAACAGAGAAGAAAGGAGAGAAGGAGATGCGTTGGTCAGAATAGTCTAGGCTGACCTCTGGTGAGGACCTCCAAATCCAGTGGCCTAAAACTAGATTTCTGTCTCATTCAATCTCTTTGTCCTTCACGGGACCCTGGCGAGGCTGTGATCCTCAAGGCCCCTCAGGAATCAGGCTGACAGAGCAGTCACCGTGCGGGGGTTGCCGGATGTGGTGGATGGTTATAGCAACGGTCCTGGTGTGATCACACCTCCACCACTGCGTCCTCATGGCTGTGTAGTTCCCTCCCATGTTTGATCATCAAACTAGGAGGAAAGACTCCTGAAGCGTCCCATATCTGCAGCCAAAGGGACACTGAAGCTCATTTTGATATTAAACAAGTGTGGCAATTTGTATTGTGTCAACTTAGCTAAACTGAAACTGTGCCACCCAGATTCCCCTGCGTACTTCTGAGTCTGTGTGGACCTAAAAGACACTCTGTGCACAATTTAGAGGGTGGAAGGGGGGCATCTTTTGCACTCTGGGAAGGTTGTTATAGGGGTCCCCGGCACCTTGGTGGCATCGTGCTGTAGCCCTACCCACAACAACTCCAGCTGCCACCCCATCCATCCCCCTTCAGCTTCTCTGACTCCTGAGTCTGGGGCTTGCTTCGCTCTGTGACAGGCACCAGCTGGACTCCTGCAGGATTCCTATCATCAAAGTGGGAGGTTTGGGACACCAGGAGAAAACCCGGGTTCCAGCTCATCCTGGCTTCCCCTACTTCGCATTCAATTTCCCTTCCCAGCAGTCTGCCCTTCAGTCTGTGCCCCCAGGCCAAGAAGCAGAACCAACAGCCTCACACACAGGGTCCCCCAGCTCCCACTGCTCAGTCAGGTCAAGTCCCTTCCGTAAACCCCTTACTAGGTAGCTCTCTTCATGCTCCTGCCTCTCTGATCCAATCCTGATTGGTGGACACAGATGCTGCTAAAAGGGCTCATTGATTTTTCTCTCCCAGTTTTCCCTGTTTGCCCAATTTCCTTAGGAATCCCAGCATGGTGGATGGGGATAATCAGCAAGCAGGCCAGGCATTCCTGGGCTCTCTCACTATAACCTCATGCACATTTGTTCAAGCACCCCTTGAACATCAATAAAAATAGAAATATGGCAGTCTTTAAAACGACTGAAATAGCTCATGTTAACTCAATACCCACAGGATACACAAGGTCCAAAATACTGTATGAAAACTTAATGAAACAAGAACAGTGAAGAATGCAGACACTAATCCAAGAGATGAGAAGGCCACCTTCCTTGCACATGTGTTTTATCCTTCATTTATTAAATACTTAATATGTTTTTGGAAATCAGCTGTTAAATGAGGTAGTAAAATTAGCTGACATTAGAGGGTTTCTTTTATACGATACAGTTTTTTAAGGTCAAAGCACTTGGAATAAAATTTGGTTTAAGCACAATACATGTTACCTGTTCTCATTTTGAGTGGTTTACGTGTCACATAGGAAATGGCAACCCACTCCAGTATTCTTGCCTGGAGAACCCCATGGACAGAGGAGCCTCGTGGGCTATAGTCCATGGGGTTGCAAAGAGTCAGACATGGCTTAGTGACTGAACAACAACAATGGTTAACTCTTGCCATGACCTGGTGAGCTGGGGACTGGAGTACTTGGTGGTGGTATCCCCATCCCCTTGAACAAGCAGGCACACCCACCCCCAGCTGCTGTGGGGGAAGGTTTCTAAAGGTTTACAGCTCTTCCTTTTCTCCAAAGACTTGCCTTCCGACTCATAGGAGCTGCCCTAAGAGGTTATACCACACGCCAATCCTGGGTGACTTTCAGCAGCCAATGACTGAGGGACCTGGGGCACGAAAACCTAGCCCCTTGACTTGGGTGCACGCATGCTAAGTCGTTACAGTCATGTCTGACTCTTGTGACCCAAAGGACCATGGGCCGCCAGGCTCGTTTGTCCATGGGATTCTCCAAGCGAGAATACTGGAGTGGGCTGCCATGCCCTGCTCCAGAGAATCTTCCCGACACAGGGACTGAATCTTCATCTCTTGTATTTCCCGCATTGGCGGGTGGGTTTTTTACCACTAGCACCCGGGAAGCCCAGCCCCTTGCTTTGCCTTAATGGTGGGACTAACTTTGTGGTCTAATTCATAAGCTCCCTGTGGATCACACTGAAGCTAGACCCCCTCTGAGAATCACACCCTAACTTGGCCCTGCCCTAGCCCACTGTTCCCTGTCAGTCTCTTGACAGTCTCCCCTCAATAAATCATGTGCTCTCAAAATCTTTTCTCTGATTCTGCTGTAAGACAAACTGACCAAGAATGCACTATAGATATGCCCATTTCCAATGATAAAACATCCACAACTTCCCAGGTGGCTCAGTGGATAAAGAATCCACCTGCAATGCAGCAAACATAGGAGACGTGGGTTCAGCCCCTATGTAGGGAAGATCCCCTGGAGGAGGGCATGGCAACTCACTCCAGTATTCTTACCTGGAGAATCCCACAGACAGAGGAGCCTGGAAACAGTAAGGACCTAACAGAAGCAGAAGAGATGAAAAAGAGTTGGCAACAATACACAGAACTATACAAAAAAAGCTTTTAATGACCTTGATAACCACAATGGTGTGATCACTCACCTAGAGACAGACATCCCAGAGTGTGAAGTCAAGTGGACCTTAGGAAGCCTTACTACAAACAAAGCTAGAAGAGGTGGTGGAATTCCAGCTGAGCTATTTCAAATCCTGAAAGATGACGCTGTTAAAGTGCTGCATTTAATATGCCAGCAAATTTGGAAGACTCAGCAGTGGCCACAGGACCATAAAAGGTCAGTTTTCATTCCAATCCCAAAGAAGGGCAATGCCAAAGAATGTTTAAACTTCCACATAATTGCACTCATTTCACATGCTAGTAAAGTTATGCTCAAAATCCTTCAAGTTAGGTTTCAGGAGTATGTGAACTGAGAACTTCCAGATGTACAAACTGGATTTAGAAAAGGCAGAGGAACCAGAGATCAAGCTGTCAACATTTTTGGATCATAGAGAAAGCAAGAGAATTCCAGAAAAACTTCTACTTCTGCTACATTGATTATAATAAAGCCTTTGACTGTGTAGATCACAACAAACTGTGGGAAATTCTTAAAGAGATGGGAATATCAGACCACTTTACCTGTCTCCTGAGAAACCTGTATGCAGGTCATCAAGCAACAGTTAGAATGAGACATGGAACAACAAATTGGGTCAAAATTGGGGAAGGAGTACATCAAGGATGTATATTGTCATCCTGCTTATTTAAGTTACATGCAGAGTATGTCATGCGAAATGCCGGCTGGATGAATCACAAGCTAGAATCAAGATTTCTGGGAGAAATATCAACAATCTCAGGTATGCAGATGATAACCACTCTAATGGCAGAAAGTAAAGAGGAACTAAAGAGCCTCTTGATGAAGGTGAAAGAGGAGAGTGAAAAAGCTGGCTTAAAACCCATTCAGAAAACTAAGAAAATGGAATCTGGTTCCATCACTTCACGGCAAACAGAAAGGGAAAAAGTGGAAACACTGACAGATTTTATGTTCTTGGGCTCCAAAATCACTGCAGACAGTGACTGCGGCCATGAAATTGAAAGACACATGCTTCTTGAAAGGAAAGTCATGACAAACCAAGTGTGCACACTCCTCCACATCAGTCATGTCTGAGTCTCTGCAGCCCACCAGGCTCCTCTGTCTATGGGATTTTCCAGGGAAGAATACTGGAGTGGGTTGCCATGCCCTCCTCCAGGGGGATCTTACCAACCCAGGATCAAATCTGTATCTCCTGCATAGCAGGTGGATTCTTTACCACTGAGCCACCTGGGAAGCCCAACAAACCTAGACAGCACATTAAAAAGCAGACATCACTTTGCCAACAGAGATCCACATAGTCAAAGCTATGGTTTTTCCAGTAGTCATGTATGACTGTGAGAGTTGGAAGACTCTTGAGAATCTCTTGGACAGCAAGGAGATCAAACCAGTCAATCCTAAAGGAAATTAATCCTGAATATTCATTGGAAGGACTCACGCTGAAGCTCTAATATTTTGACCACATGATGCTAATAGCTGACTCATTGGGAAAAAACCCTGATGCTGGGAAAGATTGAGGGCAGGCGGAGAAGAGGACAACAGAGGATGAGATGGTTAGATAGCATCACCGACTCCCGGACATGAGTTTGAGCAAACTTAAGGAGATAGTGAAGGACAGGGAAGCCTGGGGCACTGCAGTCCATGGGGTTGCAAAGAGTCAGACACCACTTAGTGACTGAACAACAACAATGAGGAAACAGAGGCCAGGAAGGCCAAGGAATTTTCCCAGGAAACATCTCAGACCTCACAGTAAGCTGTGTAAGAATGATTTGAACCCAGGTGGTCTGAGCCTGTGTTCTTTGCCACTGGTCTTCGTATGCAAAGACCTTTTCACGCGCCAGTGAATGTTATGTTTCAACAATCATTCTAACCCCTTTGCTCAGATGCAAGGAATTCAAAGTCAGTTGGACATAGATATGATCCTTGTACTTCCAGTTTTTTAGCACATGGAAGAGACAGTCAGCAGTAGGAGGCAGTAGTCATAGGCATAAACACACAAACACAAAGCCGCGTGAATATACAGTCATACACAGACATAGGCTCCCCCCTCCACAAACCAGAAACACATACCTATACATGTATACACACATGTACGGATACCTTACAATGGGATCCCCTACAGCTGCTTAAAAAGAATGAAGGAGACTGTATGTTCTAAGAACATGTATCTTAAATGGAAGAAACAAAGCAAAACCTGAATATTTTAGATATTTTAATCATATAAATAAATATATTTTTTAATGTCAGGGGAATTATTATTTTTTGCTTCATTCCTTTTTATGTTTCTATATAGTAGGAAGTTTAAAAACACAAGACCCAATGTATATTAATATTTTAAGATGGTATTTATGTATATCAGAAAACAATGAAGGTACGAGAGTAGTCTGTAGTCTGATGTCTAGTCTGTAGTCTGATGTCTAGCCTGTAGTCTGATGAACAGAAAATAATATAAAATTGCAGGTCATTTAAGGAAGTAATAATATGAACATTAAATCTGTAGATATTCATTTGCCTTCACGTTATTATGCTTTCTAATTACTGAATTGCCAGTCTCTGTTCTAAGCCTCTCCCTTCTAACCTCGCAAAGCTGTTCTGTTTGGCTTCCTGATTCTGTAGCATCTGCTGATGGTCACAACACTGGGCCCCTGCAGCCTGAGGCTAAATGAAGTTGCATCTGAAGTCTTGGGTTTGAATGACTACATTGTAATTTACTAACAATGACCTCTGGCAAGTCACTTAACCTCTTTGAATTTCAGTTGTCTCACCTGTTTAAATTCAGAAAATAATTTCTACTTCACAGGATTTTTGTGAAGACGAAACAGGCTAACATTTGGATGGTACCTAGAGAAGATGAAATAAAGGAATGGGAAAGTTCATAAGCTAATAAATAGCAAGGGTTGATAAATGCAAGAGTCCTTGACCAGTCACTTGACTTGGCAACCACACAGTGCGGCCAGTGGCTGATGAAAAGAAACAAAGACACTTCATCTGCATTGACCAATTAACATACTTTCAGATTTGCTTATTATTATTATCAGAGGTGGTAGTAGCAGCAGTAGTTTTGGCAGAAATATTTGAGAGTAAATTACAGCTTTCATGACCCTTTACCCCTTAAATTCACTATCATGTGTCTTTCAACAGCAAAGACATTCCTTTCCACAGTAAAATGATCAGATTTAGGAAATTTAACAGTGATACAATTATTACCTAATATACAGTCTATATTCAAATCTGCCAATTGTCCCAACTGTGTCCTTTATAGAATTTTTTTTTCCAAACCAGGATCACACATAATTGTCATTTTGGTTTTTCTTTCTTTTTTTTTTTTTTTTACCTTTATTATTATTTTATTTTATTTTTAAACTTTACAAAATTGTATTAGTTTTGCCAAATATCAAAATGAATCCGCCACAGGTATACATGTGTTCCCCATCCTGAACCCTCCTCCCTCCTCCCTCCCCATACCATCCCTCTGGGTGGTCCCAGTGCACTAGCCCCAAGCATCCAGTATCGTGCATCGAACCTGGACTGGCAACTCGTTTCATACATGATATTTTACATGTTTCAATGCCATTGTCCCAAATCTTCCCACCCTCTCCCTCTCCCACAGAGTCCATAAGACTGTTCTATACATCAGTGTCTCTTTTGCTGTGGTTTTTCTTTTTTTATACTATATGAGTGTGTGTTAGTCACTCAGTTGTGTCCGACTCTTTGTGACCCCATGGACTATAGCCCGCCAGTCTCCTCTGTCCATGGGATTTCCCCGGCAAGAATACTGCAGTGGGTTGCCAGGGAAGCCCCACCCTATATGACTACTCCTTATTTATTCTAATACTTTCTGTATCTTCTTTAAGAAGTTTGACACTTTTAGCTCTTTTTTTTTTTAAAGTCTATAAATGAACTATCTGCTTACTTAATGGTAACATAATCTCGTGTATGCTCAGTCATGTCTGACTCTTTGCAACCTCATGGACTGTAGCCCACCAGACTCCTCTTTCCGTGAATTCTCCAGGCCAGAATTTTTCAGGAGTGGGTTGCCATTTCTTACTCCAGGGGATCTTCCCAACCTAGGGATAGAACCAGTGTCTCTCCCATCTCCTGCACTGGCAGGCAGATTCTTTACAACTGTACCACCTGGGAAACCCAATATAATCTATTAACATCATTGTTTATCTGCTGCTTCTGTTGCTTCAGTTTGACCAGCAGATGGAAAAGGAAATGGCAGCCCACTCCAGTGCTCTTGCCTGGAGAATCCTGTGGACAGAGGAGCCTGGTGGGCTGCTGTCCATGGGGTCGCGCACAGTTGGACATGACTAAAGTGACTTAGCATGCATGCATGCATGCATTGGAGAAGGAAATGGCAACCCACTTCAGTATTCTTGCCTGGAGAATCCCAGGGACTGGGGAGCCTGGTGGGCTGCCGTCTATGGGGTTGCACAGAGTCGGACACAACTGAAGCGACTCAGCAGCAGCAGCAGAAGCCCCTCAAACCAGTTCCCATATCTTTGAGACAGGTTCTCACAGCTTTTTGAGCACATTCTAATCTGCTGGCACGATAAGATGATCCTGGCTCATCTTGTTCTTTAATTGTTCCAGTGCTGGAATCAGTCATCTTTTCAAGGATCTCTTGTTCCTTCTAGTATCAGTTCAGTTCAGTTCAGTTGCTCAGTCGTGTCTGACTCTTTGCGACCCCGTGGACTGCAGCACTCCAGGCCTCCCTGTCCATCACCAACTTCCAGAGTCCATGTCCATTGAGTTGGTGATGCCATCCAACCATCTCATCCTCTGTCGTCCCCTTCTCCTCCTGCCCTCAATCTTTCCCATCATCAGGGTCTTTTCAAATGAGTCAGCTCTTCCCATCAGGTGGCCAAAGTATTGGAGTTTCAACATCAGTCCTTCCAATGAACACCCAGGACTGATCTCTCTCGTATAGTGATGTTTAGAAACCAAAAGCTGGGCAGTACCTTGTTCATTGCTATTGAAGTTTTTTTTTTTTTTTTCCCCAATATGTCTATCTACCTATCTATCTATATTACTTTAACTCCTATGCAACAAATACTTCGATATTTTTTTAGTCTTCTCCCAGCTCACATTTATATGTGTTCTCTCCTATAATGAGAACCTGGCTTCTAATGCATCAGTATATTCATTCATTAATTAATTGCACAGTATACCAAAATAGCTTCAGAATTGCTGTAACAGTTATCTACAAAAAAAAAAAAAAAACCTATTAATCAGAGTTTAAGATTTCTTTTTTTTACTACTTTTTTTGAACTGATGTATTTGGTCAAAGTACTGATTCAAATGTTACTCAAATTAATTCTTTTCTTTTTATTTCATGTGGTCTAGCTATTAATTCAAAATACTGTGTATTGGTTTCTGTTTGCATTCAATTTTTTCTTCTTCTCATACTTGTAGATTTAATTTCACTTTTGAATATGTAAAACATTAACAAGGTTTTAAAGTCAAAACTATTTTGGTATGTGCAGGGAAGTGTTGATTCCTCTTTTATTCCTTTCATTCTATTCCAATCCACCCTGTGCAGGTAACGGATGTTATTAACTTCTGGCTTATCTTTCCCATGTTTCTTTTTTAAGAAATAAGCTTTCTTACTGATACGGTATACTTTATGTTTTCTTTAGTGCTTCCCCCCTCCCCCCACTTAATATCATACCCTGAATCACTCCATACCAGTTCACAGCGATCTCCTAATTCTTTTCATAGTCACAGAGTCCTTTCTGTATGGATATCATAGTTTATTAAACCAATGTCCACGTTAAGGCATTTGGATTATTTATTTTTTCTGCAATAACAAGTAAGGTTGCAATAAAAACCTTGTGCACAGGTAATTTTGTATTGTTAGAGGTAGTATCCATCTGAAGACAGAAACCGCATGGTGCTTCAAATAGGAAAAGTTTGCTATTAAAAATTATTAAGCTATGATAAGAAAATAACATAAAGAGAATTTTAACATAGGATTGGCAAACCTTTTATACAAAAGGACAAATAGTGAATATTTTGGGCTTTGTTCCCTACTATCTCTGTCACAATCATTTCACACTGTATAGACAATACAAAACAAATGGGCATGGATGTGTTCAATAAAATTTTATTTTGAAAACAGCTGATAGGCTGGATTTGGCCAGCAGACCATCGTCTGCCAACTCTTGCTCTAAAGGATGCTCTTCGACTGAGGGAAAGGACTCAAGCAAGGAAGGACCGCGCTGGAAGGGGAACCTTTCCCATGATGCTCAACATAGTTGGATAAGATGTGGTTGCAGCATTCTGGATGGTAGCGAACGTGCTGGGCTCCCTGGGCCATAGCTTTCCACATCAGGAAATGAGTGTCTGGCTCACAAGCACACAGAGGTGGTCAGAAGCTCTCCTGCGGCACTTGGTGTCCTCACTAAAAGTTCCATAACAAGCTGGTCACACGGTCTAGGCTGGGCTGGAAGGACACTAGGGGCTTGGGCACTCTGGCACCACCTGATTCCATCAACTCCTCCCCTCCCTCCCCATCTCCACTGCACACCACTGAGGGACTGTACAGCAGGAGCAAGTGAAAACCAAATGCGGCACCCCAGAATCACAGAGCCCCTTCCTCCTGCAGTGTCCCTCTAGCGCCTTCTACTGACAAATTTTAGCATGGCACTCTGATCAGAAGAACTTGGAGTCCAGCCCATTAACACAGAGCAGGTACTGAAGGGTAAAACTGAAGTGAGAGGCTCCTAAGGTAAATTCTCAAAGTTGCATTCATGGATCAAAAAGGGCAAATAAATATTTTGCTAGATTTTGATGTGAATTTCTTTCCATAGGGGTTTATCATTCTTCATTTCCACCAGCAATACATGAGAAAAAGTCAAAAGTGTGAAAGTGTTAGTCACTCAGTCGTATCTGACTAGTGGCAACCCACCAGGCTTCTCTGTCTATGCAGTTCTCGAGAATGGGTAGCCAGTCCCTTCTCCAAGGGATCTTTCCAACCCAGGGATCAAACCCAGGTGTCATGCATTGCAGGCAGATTCTTTACCATGTGAGCCACCAGGGAACCCCCATTATTATCTTAAAACCTTTACAGCATAGTATATGCTGAACTTTTCACTTTTTTGTCCATATGGTAATTGTGAAATCTTATCATATTACCATTTTAATTTATTTTATTATTATAAAGTTGAACATCTTTTTATATGTTTAGTCATTTTTATCTTTTTTTAGTGTGTGTTAAGCTTTGTCTTTTGTCCATTTTTCTATTAGGTTATAAGTTCTTAAGTAACAGAACAGGAAAAAAAAAACAGGTTAGCTACAACTGCAAATTACTTGTGAAGAAACAGCTTTATGAGGCTTTTTGTTGTTGTTTGCTGCTGCTGCTGCTGCTAAGTCACTTCAGTCGTGTCCGACTCTGTGCGACCCCATAGACAGCAGCCCACCAGGCTCCCCCGTCCCTGGGATTCTCCAGGCGAGAACACTGGAGTGGGTTGCCTTCCTTCTCCAATGCATGAAAGTGAAAAGAGAAAGTGAAGTTGCTCAGTCGTGTCCGACTCTTCGCAACCCCATGAACTGCAGCCTACCAGGCTCCTCCATCCATGGGATTTTCTAGGCAAAAGTACTGGAGTGGGGTGCCATTGCCTTCTCCACTCTTACCTTAAAGTAAACTTGGTGGCTCAGCTGTTAAAGACTCTGCCTGCAATGAGAGAGACATAGGTTCGATCCCTGGGTTAGGAAGATCCCCTGGAGAAGGTAACGGCCCAGTATTCTAGCCTGGAGAATTCCATGTGCTATATAGAGCATGGGGTCACAAAGAGTCAGACATGACTGAGCAACTTTCACTTGTAATTACAAATATATATCTTAGAGATCAAAGTTCAAATCTAAGTTTAGCTTATTTCAACATTTCCTGAGTCCTCCTAGTAGACTAGGCTCCAGAGAGTAAGAAACACAGTCCTTGCTATTGAATAACTTAAATCTTAGTGGGAAAACACACTGAAATTATTTCGGAGACAGTAGAAGATAGTGATTAAAATATGGATTAGGAGATACATGTGCTTGAGTTCAAATTCTCACATTGCCATTTCAACAATGGGTTGTGTAACACTGGGTAGGTCACTCTATCTTTCTGCCTCACTTTCTTAAGATGAAAATAATAAGCACTTCATAGAGTTATTATAACTACACTGATAAACAGTAAACATAAAATAATCAGTGGCTAACACAAGCTGGAATCAAGATTATAGGCAGAAATACCAATAACCTCAGATATGCAGATGACACCACCCTTATGGCTGAAAGTGAAGAAGAACTAAAGGGCCTCTTGATGAAAGTGAAAGAGGAGAGTGAAAAAGTTGGCTTAAACATTCAGAAAGCTAAGATCATGGTTTCTCGTCCTATCACTTCACAGCAAATAGATGGGGAAACAGTGAAAAGAGTGGCTGACTTTATTTTGGGGAGGCTCCAAAATCACTGCAGATGGTGATTGCAGCCATGAAATTAAAAGACGCTTTCTCCTTGGAAGGAAAGTTATGACCAACCTAGACAGCATATTAAAAAGCAGAGACATTGCTTTGCCAACAAAGATCTGTCTAGTCAAGGCTATGGTTTTTCCAGTAGTCATGTATGGATGTGAGAGCTGGACTATAAAGAAAGCTTAGCACTGAAGAATTGATGCTTTTGAACTGTGGTGCTGGAGAAGACTCTTAAGAGTCCCTGGGACTGCAAGGAAATTCAACCAGTCCATCCTAAAGGAGATCAATCCTGGGTCTTCATTGGAAGGACTGATGTTGAAGCTGAGACTCTAATACTTTGGCCACCTGATGCGAAGAGCTGACTCATTTGAAAAGACCCTGATGCTGGGAAAGATTGAGGGCAGGAGGAGAAGGGGATGACAGAAGATGAGATGGTTGGGTGGCATCACTGACTCAATGGACATGAGTTTGGGTGAACTCCGGGAGCTGGTGATAGACAGGGAGGCCTGGTGTGCTGCAGTTCATGGGGTCACAAAGAGTCAGACATGACTGAGCAACTGAACTGAACTGACTGAATAATACTGATAAATGAAAGTGATTATAATTACAGTAACAAAAGCAATAGAGGAATTTACAGAGTGCTGCTTTAGCATGTATATGCTAATTAAATTTTGGTTGAATTTAAAAGAGTGTAATGGGAACTTCCCAGGTAGTCCAGTGGCTAAGACATCGTGTTTCTAATGCAGGGGGCCCAGGTTCAACCCCTAGTCAGGGAACTAGATCCCACATGCTGCAACTGAGACCCAGTGTAGCCAAATAAATAAATCAATATTTTTTTGAAAAGTGTATTATAGCTAAATTATCAAAAATGCTTAAGCCATATTCAGTATATTGATGAAATAAAAGTAAATGTTTAAGAGAGAATAAAGTCACAAGTATAAAAACAACAACTCTGGTATTCTGAATTCTGAATTCTGAATATAAACAGTAGCATAAAGTACAAAATGGTAGAGTTCACATTATCGTCATCCACTGATGGTTTTAAAGACTTAATTCAGGGAATTATAGTTCAATTGATTCATTTACTAATTTTCTTTTTGTCTGTTTGTCACCCAATATGACCAACCTAGACAGCATATTAAAGCAGAGACACCACTTTGCCAACAAAGGTCCCTCTAGTCAAGGCTATGGTTTTTCCAGTGGTCATGTATGGATGTGAGAGTTGGACTATAAGGAAAGCTGAGCACCGAAGAATTGATGCTTTTGAACTGTGGTGTTGGAGAAGACTCTTGAGAGTCCCTTGGACTGCAAGGAGATCCAACCAGTCCATCCTAAAGGAGATCAGTCCTGAATATTCATGGGAAGGACTGATGCTAAAGCTGAAACTCCAATACTTTGGCCACCTGATGTGAAGAACTGACTCATTTGAAAAGACCCTGATGCTGGGAAAGATTGAAGGCAGGAGAAGGGGACGACAGAGGATGAGATGGTTGGATGGCATCATCAACTCAATGGACATGAGTTTGAGTAAGCTCCTAGAGTTGGTGATGGACAGGGATGCCTGACATACTGCAGTCCATGGGGTCGCAAAGAGTCAGACATGACTGAGTGACTGGACTGACTGATCACCCAATATATACTGTTAAATAAAAGATGAATTCAAAGCTCATGTCTAAGTTAAAATATAAAATATTTAAACATGATTAGTAAAGATGCTTGCTTTACTGTGATATAATGTAATCTACCTCCTCTAGTTCAAAAAAGGAGTTCGAACTACCTCCTCTAGCTCAAAAATGTCCTGGGAACTGTGATCTAGAATGCAGCTCTGTACACAGCTATCCGGAAACACATTCATTTTATTTTACCTAATTACAAATGCATGCTATGCCTTGAGGGAAATTCACCGAGTGCCTGTATCCGTGCTCAGTTGTGTCCAACTCTTGGCAACCCAATCCAATATTCTTGCTTGGAAAATCCCATGGATGGAGGAGCCTGGTAGGCTACAATCCATGGGGTCACAAAGAGTGGGACATGACTGAGCAACTTCACTTTCACTTTGCTTTGCAACCCCATGGATTGTAGCCCACCAGGCTTCTCTGTTCTTGGGATTCTCCAGGCAAGAATACTGGAGTGGAATGTTATTGGACCACCAACTATGTGCCAGGTCTAGTTTTTTTTTGTTTTTTTTTTTTGTAGTTTATTTCATCAAGATTTTTGGTTCTAAATTGACACAATTTAAACAACTGAAATAGAGGCAAACATACCCTGCTGCTGCTGCTAAGTCGCTTCTGTCGTGTCCGACTCTGTGACCCCATAGACGGCAGCCCACCAGGCTCCCCCGTCCCTGGGATTCTCCAGGCAATAACACTGGAGTGGGTTGCCATTTCCTTCTCCAATGCATGAAAGTGAAAAGTGAAAGTGAAGTTGCTCAGTTGTGTCCGACTCTTAGCGACCCCATGGACTATAGCCTACCAGGCTCCTCCATCCATGGGATTTTCCAGGCAAGAGTACTGGAGTGGGGTGCCATTGCCTTCTCCTAGAGAGAACAAAAAGATTGGTTGTACACACTTCATAACTATGTGCTTTTGTTCCCTAGGAAGTTGCCAGGACTAGTTTATTTTTTTTTTTCCTTAATCTTTGGCCACACCACCCAACCAAGGATTGAACCCATGCCTCCTGCGGTGGAAGGGCATTTTTTAAATCACTGGACCACCAGAGAAGTTCCGTCCCAGGTCTAGTTTTAAGCACTGGGACTGCCTGTACCCTTGGGAGGTGGGAAGCATCTTTGTGGTGTGGTCTCCGCCCTTCTGAACAAACAATAGCTTCTGCTCCCTAGGTTCAAGACACAGCCTGAAAAATAGACTACTGTTTCAGGGACCTAGATGACTATGCACAGCTCTATTTAGAACACAGACTAAATTCTAAAAACTCACATGCGGATATCACTTTTTCCAAAGGCTTTTATCTTTTCTTGAGCAAGTAAAGCTAAAGGCCAGGAAAATTTTGACAGGACTTAAAGCCCAGCCTTGCTTTAAAGAGACCTGAAGTACAAAACCAGACTCTCAAAACATGAATTAGCAGGTAATTATTCTTATTTAGAAAATGATCTTCTTTAATAAAGGATGTGCTGCAATCCCTTTGTAAATTTTACTGCATTAATCTGAACAGAGGCTTCTATGAGTTCTTTCCATTTGAGTTCCAGGGTGCATTTAAAATTTCAACTTAATTTACCAGAAAGTCACGCAAAGTATGAATTTTTTGAGAACATGGTAACTGGGACTTCCCTGGTGGCTCAGATGATAAAGAATCTGCCTGCAATGCAGGAGACCTGGGTTAGATCCCTGGGTTGGGAAGATTCCCTGGAGAAGGGAATTGCTACCCACTTCAGTATTCTTGCCTAGAAAATTCCATGGACAGTGGAGCCTGGTGGGTTACAGTCATGCAGTTGCAAAGAGTCAGACACAACTGAGCTACTAACACTTTTTAAAAACTGTATACACCTCTAAATAAGGCAAATTTTGGCTCTTGCTTGTGGTTGTGGAGGAATTCAGCTCAGTGACATAGCTGTGAATTGTTTCCGCTAACACTAGCTTCATTAGAATGCAACTCAATAGATGGGGCTTCAAACTTTGCTAAAATTGCATTGGCTCACAGAATAGCTATGGTTATGTTAAGATGTATATCTTTTACAATAGTTTCTAATATTAAGTTTTAAAGATCTTAAATTGATTTAGATTTCTTGATAGGCTCTCAGATGGTGTTTTTTCCTAGTCATCCTTTCTCTCATGGTGCCATGTCATTATTGGTATCAAAACCATCTTAGGGACTTCTTCAAAAATCAAAATACAAGAACATACAAGTCTGAAACGTGTATGTCACCTTGCAGGTGCATCCTCCAAGGACGTTTTCTTCTGGTATATATTTAATTAAATAAAAGGCAGAGTGCTCAGCCATTGCCATTTTGACATATTCTATTTAAGGATTGATTGCATTTTCTAACATTCGTGAATGATATTACTGTTTGAAAAAAGAATCTCAAGGGACCATCTGGTGTTGGACAGAAAGCAAGTATTCAATGAATGACTCTCAGAAAAACTGCCCAACGGTTTTATATGTTGCTGGTGAGAGTGTAATTGGTAGAATCTTTCTGGAAAGCAATTTTACATTCCATGATTTGATTTATTAATTCCATCTGGGAATTCATCATAAGGAAATAATAAGAGATTTTGAGATGTTTGTGCAAAGATGCTTACCATGGCAATTGGTAAAATGGTGAAAATTAGAAAAAACTAAATACTCTAAGGGAAATTAGTCAAATAAAATATTACACCATATAATGCTGTGGCAGAGATAGTTTAGCTGCCCAATTTCCATCCTCCTCTTTGTTATAAACAAGATCCTCTGTTATTACAATCAGCAATGTACTTAGCTAAAAATACTACATTTCACAGACTTCTTTACAGACAAGACGGCCAATAAGATATAAGTAGAAGTCCTTGGGTGAGACTTCCAAGCACCTGGATTGCTGCCTGGACCTAGCTCTCTTGATCACTGAGATGATGGCTCAAGCCCCACCAGCCATTTGGGGTCCTTGAGAGAAAAGCCAGGAGAATTGTAGTGACCGTAGTTCTGACATCTTTGAACCCCTATAACAAAGCCGGTGACTGGCTCCTTCCAGATGTCTCATTATATGAGAAAAAAATAAACTGTTATATGTTAATGCCAGTCAAACTCTGTCCGTGGCAGCCAAACATAATTCCCAGCTGAAAAGGATGAAACATTTTGCAACCACTTAAAATTATCTTTCTGAAAAGTGGAATGTAATATTAATGGAGAAAGCCAGAATATGAAACTCTGTATGTGGTATATCCTATTTTATTTTTAAATTATACATATATATTATATATGAGTGAGAAAAACTATAAAATATATTAGAGTATTAATGGATGTCTCAGGAATGTGGGTCTTTACTGTTTTACTTTCCTATGCTTTCTAAATTTTCAACATTGAGAATTTTTTTTAAATGTTTTTAAGTTTGCCTAATACCCACAACATGACTGGTGAATGTATCCATCGGTTAAATTTATACTTTGTGGAAAGCAGTGGGTCAAAATGGATCAAAAGCTTTTACAGTTTTTATATCTTTAACTCTCTATTTCCACTTTAACTTCTATCTTGGTAAAATGATATGAGACTAAAAAAAAATGATATGAGACTCAAAGAACTACACACAATGATGTTTGCTATAACATTATTTTTGATACTGCAAGGATGGAAGCAAAGTAAATGTCCAAAATCAGAAAAGTTTATAATTAAATAAATTATGGTATATTCATCCTATACTATGAGTATTTACAAATCACAATTAAAAGTAAGAGAAAGAACATTTTGGAACTTGTTTTAGAGTGGTTCCCATATCCCTGAATCCCCCCACCCACTGATGCAATGACAGGCATCAGTGAAACATGGAGGTATCCCCAGTCTAGAAGACACTTATAGCCTCCATTGAAATTAGATCTTAGCAAGAAAACAGCTTTGCTGAGAAAGACAGAAGATTTTTCTAAATGATGTTTATGTGTCAAGAGCCAGGCCTGGAGGAGTTCAATCATCAGGTTCTGCTTGTCTGCCATGGCAGAAAGACCCTGAGACAGGCTGCCCAGATAGGAGGAAGAAAGATGTACCGGGTGGAGAAGCCTGAAGTTGCTTTCTTCCTGCTTTTCTGTTCTCTGCATCACATGCTCCTGGTTGACTTGTGTTTCAGTGGAGGCTGTGAGAAGGCATCTATGCGTGATGACAGCCCCCATCCAGGCACCCACCTTTTGTCTCTCCATTTTTTTGCAGTCAGATGGGGAAGTAGGTTGGACACCCTCAACCAACAAAGGGTGGAAGTCAGTAGATTACTGTGTCCCAACCTCTCATCTGCTGGAGGAAACATCTGAGGACCTTCTTTCCATTCCCAGTGGGTTCTCCAGTGGATTGAGCCCCACTTGCCCATGGCAGCACCTAGCTCCATTATACACCTTGATTTACCCTATCCTTCTTCTTGCTTCTATTTCTTGATATCCATCCCAAATAAATAACCTGCATCCCATCCCAATCCTTACCTCAAGCTCTGCTTCTAGGGAGGAACCAACCAAGACAAATGGACTGTGTGAGGAAAGAAGAGAGAGGTACCAATTCTCATTTATCCCACTTTGGGAACTCTAGAACATTAAGAGTAGTGATGGGACTTCCCTGGTGGTCCATTCGCTAAGTCTCCGTGTTTTCAATACAGGAGGGCCAGGTTTAACCTCTGGTCAGGGAACCAGATCCCATATGCTGCAACTAAGAGTTCACATGACAACTAAAAGAGATCCCATGTGCTGCAACTAAGACCTGGAGCAGCCAAATAAATAAATAAATATTTTTTAAAAAAGAATAGTAACCCATTCCCCCTAGTATATTTGACCAACATCTTTGAAAAAAATTTATAGAGAATAGAAAAAAATATATCAAAGTGTATAGCATGTAGTAAGGGTAAGTATTTTTTCATGAAACTTCTGTTTCAGGGTGTGTGTGTGAGTTCTGAGTAACAATGCATAACATATTTCTTTAGTGAATTGTGGTCCAAAGGATATCACATGAATTCAAGGAATCGCTGCTCTGCTGCTGCAAAATTTATGAAAAAATATTATGAAAAAATTTTTGACATGGAAAACTACTTATAATTGGGACTGGGAGTGGTGGGGGGCTGGATACAGTATGATTTCAACTATGTTAGATAAAAACTATAAAGCAAAAGACAAGAGTCATTATTGCATTCCTAATTTTATCCAGTGGGGGTATATTCCTAAAACTCCATGTAACAAAAAGTGAAAGTGAAAGTTGTTCAGTCGTATTCGACTCTTTGCCACTCCATGGACTATACAGTCCATGGAATTCTCCAGGCCAGAATACTGGAGTGGGTAACCTTTCCCTTCTCCAGGGGATCTTCCCAACCCAGGGATCGAACCCAGGTCTCCCTCATTGCAGGCAGATTCTTTACCAGCTGAGCCACCAGGGAAGTAATGAAAAGATACTTAATGTAAAACAAATGCTTTCATAGGGAACTTGGCTCAGTGCTATGTGGCAGCCTCACTGGGAAGGGAATAAGGGGGTCAATGGATACATATATATGACTGAGTCTCTTTGCTGTCCACCTGAAACTATCACAACATTGCTAATTGGCTATACCCCAGTATAAAATAAAAAGTTTAAAAGAATTAAGTCATCAACATAAGTAAATCATGTATAAATTGTCAGTAGTAGAAGAATGAGATGACTAAAGATCTAATTAGAAAGTGGGATTATTGAAAATTAATACGGCATTCTTCCAGATTATCAAACAAAAGAGAAAAGATTAAAACACACATACACACACAAGTGCTTTCACATAGGGGAAAAGCAGGAGACACAGGGCAGGGATTCCGTGGCTCTTGTTCCATGGAGCTGAGAATCACGTTTGCTACTCAGAAGGTAAGAACTACCTATTGGATGAAAGAGGGAAAGTTAAGCGTGTCCGCGTTCACAGACCTGAATCTTAGAAGCACACTGTCTGGCCCCAGTGAGGCGAGGGAGTCTGGGTGATGGCCCTGGTCACATGGTTGTAACAGCCGGAAAGCTTCCAGCCTTTGCTGTGAGCTCCCAGACACGTCAGATACTGCAGTCACCAGAAAACCTGCTATCATGAAACATTGAGGAGACAATTCTGGAGGTTCTCTTTGAAAAGGGTGTTACTCTTTCCACTGCTTTATTGAAAACACAGTGTAAATGAGTTGTTTATAAACTGAGTGGAAGGCACCTTTGACAAAATGTTAATCATGGTTTCCTCTGGATAATGGGGTAATAGGAGGCACCAAGATTAGTGAAGACTTAAGGGCAAAGCTCTGTGGCAAACTCTGTATCTATTAGACCTGTATTTTATGCTCACAACCAACCAATGAAACAGGTACTGTTATCCTTTCATGAGAGAAAAGGAAAATACTGAATAGTATTAATGTACATTGCAACAACAATGTCCAAAAAATAATGCTGAAAACTCTGTGTGTATAATCTTGCTTAATTCTCATAGCAATCCTATGAACCCTATGGACTAATTTTTTTCATTTTACAGATAAAGAAAAGAGGCTTTAGAGAGGCTACAGGGCTTCCCAGGTGGCACTAGTGGTAAAGAACCCGTTTGTCAATGCAGGAGATGTAAGAGAGAGATGCAGGTTTGATCCCTGGGTTGGGAAAACCCCCTGGAGGAAGGCACAGCAACCCACTCCAGTATTCTTGCTTGGAGAATCCCATGGACAGAGGAGCCTGGGAGGCTACAGTCCATAGGGTTGCCAAGAGTCGTACGTGACTGAAGCGACTTAGCACACCTGTGAACACAGCAGGTATGATCACTTACTCCTTTCTGTCTCCAAGGGAACCACTACTGGCCCTCGAACAATCCCTGAGAAGGTGGCCCTCAGAGAGTTCTTCCTATTAGAGATTAATGATTTTGTTATATACACCAGGAGCAGTGGGCCACTTTCTACTGGCTGGTCACGCAGTTTGCAGTAACATCAGACTGATGATGTTGGTACTTGGTTTTACGGTTGGGGCCTGAGTTTTGATTGCCAAAGCAGATTGTGTAGCAGGAGATGCCTATGCTACCAACCCCTGCATAAAAGTCCTGGATCCTAAAATTCAAAGAGTCTTCCCTGGGCAGAGATATTCCAGGTCCCTGTGCTTCTCTGGTAGAGAGAAAGCATATTTTGTGGGGCCTCAGCTGAGGAAGAGCTTTGGAAGTTTTTGCCTTATCTCTCTAGACTTTGAGGGCTTCCCTAGTGGCTCAGATGGTAAAGAATCCACCTGCAATGTAGGAGACCCAGGTTCAACCCCTGGTTGGGAAGATCCCCTGGAGAAGGGAATAGCTACCCACTCCAGTATTCTTGACTTGAGAATTCTATGGACAGACAAACCGAGTGGGCTACACAGTCCATTGGGTCACAAAGAGTCAGACAGGACTGAGCAACTAACACTTTCACTTTCTAGACCTTGAAGATGTACATTCTTTTCCTGATGCTTTTTCTCTATAGGCTTTGCTACCAAAAATCCCTACTGCAAACTGCTATCGGATCCTGTAAATTTTCCTGGAGTGAAATATTGCCAAAGACCATGCAACCAGAAGATGGGAGAAATAGAATTCAAGCTTAGGAACCCTGACTTCCACATATGCTCTCCTATCCATCATATCTTACCACCCTCCAGATGGCATTATGCTGGTACTACACTTGAAATTGGTGCTATTATAATGATTACTGCACTTCTTTGTTCTCTAACTCTTCTTTAACGAACACGCATTATTTGATCATCAAAGGGAGAAAAAGCTTGGAAATGTCCATGATTAAGAGACAGGAAGAAGAGGAATCAGAAAGGAAATAGACTACCAGGAAATAATTTAGGATGGTACAAATCACCAAGCGGAGGAGTAGCAAGGTTAAATATAACAGTTTTATAGGAGAAAATTTCCTTAATTGTGGAATATGCAAGATTCATTAGCTAGGACACATAAAATATAAATCACGAAAGGAAAAACCGATAAATTTAGCCTCAGTAATATTAAACATTTCTACTGGGAACTCCCTGGTGGTCCAGCAGTTAAGACTTCACCTTCCAATGCAAGGGACGTGGGTTTGATCCCTGGTGGGGGAGCTAAGACCCCAGATGCCTCAGAGCAACTACCGAGCCCACACACCACAACTAGAGAGTCTACGTGCTGCAACTAAGACCCAATGCAGCCAAAAATAAGTAAGTAAATATTTTTAAATTTTCTGCTATGTTAGGACATTGTTAAGTAAATGAAAAGGCAACTCATACATTGGAAGAAAATATAATAAATATATCTGACAAAGGATTGGTATCCAGAATACATAAAGAATTCTCACAACTTAAGAAGAATAAAACATTAGAAGTGGGTTAAGTATTTGAATAGATGCTTTACAAAAGAAGGTGTAGGAATGGAAAATAAACATAGAAAAAGATTGTCAATATGATGAATCATTAGAGAAATGTCAATGAAAATCACAAAGAGACATGACTACACATAAATTAGAATGGCTAAAATTAAAGACTGACGATGCAGAGCAACTGGAATTCTTTCACTTTGCTCTTAGGAACACAACCACTTAGGAAAAACAATTTGACATTTCCTTAAATGTGTACTTACCATATAGTCGAGTATTTCTAAATACATACTCCCCTAAATAATATTTGTTCACTCAAATATTTGTACATTAATGTTCATAGCAGTTTTATTCATGATAGCTAAAACCTGAAAACAACCCAAATGTCCACCAGCAGGTGGACAGATAAAGAAATTGTGGGGCTTCCCTGGTGACTCAGTGGTAAAGAATCCGCCTGCCAGTGCAGGAGACACAAGTCAGATCTCTAGTCCAGGAAGATCACCTATGCCACAGAACTACTAAGCCCCTGCGCCCCAACTACTGAGCCTGTGCTCTAGAGCCCAGAGCCTAAACTACTGAAGCCCATGCACGCTAGAGCCCGTTCTCCGCAACAAGAAAAGCTACCACAATGAGAAACCTTCTCACTGCAACTAGAGAATAGCCCATACACCAAAATGAACACCCAGCACAGCCAAAAAAAAAAAATTAAATTAAATTAGAAGAGAACATTTCAGGCCTTTTCAGAGAAGTACATTTCCCTTTGAGGTGCTGATCCTGTCTTAAAAAAAAAAAATTGTGGGTTTTCAATTCATTGGAAGAATACTAGTCAGCAATAAAAGAGAACATACTTTATTCATGCAGCAACATGAATGAATCTCAAGAACATAAAGTTAAGCAAAAGAAGTTGACACAGGACATGTACACACTGCTATATTTAAAATGGATAACCAACAAGACCTACTGTAGAGCGCATGGAACTCTGCTCAATGGGCCACCTGAATGGGAGAGGAGTTTGGGGGAGAATGAAAGAAGCTGACACAAAAGAATGCCTGTTATATGGTTATATTTATATGAAATTCCTGTGGTGTCTTGGGGTCCTATGGAATGATGGAAGTGTTCTCTATCTTAATTGTGGTGGTAGTTCTATGAGAATACACATTTGTCAAATCCCAACAGACTACATTCTAAAAATGGGTACATTTTGTGAATGTACGTTATACCTAAATATTGTTGGTTTAAAAATATACAAGGCAGTTTTATCGAACAGGGACTAGCCAATACCTTCAAATGTTGCAGAAAAGTAGGGAGAAGATAAATGGAAAAAGCCCAACTGGGTGTGACTAAGAGAACTGTACAAAAAAGATCTTCACGACCCAGATAATCATGATGGTGTGATCACTGACCTAGAGCCAGACATCCTGGAATGTGAAGTCAAGTGGGCCTTAAAAAGCATCACTACGAACAAAGCTAGTGGAGGTGATGGATTTCCAGTTGAGCTATTCCAAATCCTGAAAGATGATGCTGTGAAAGTGCTGCACTCAATATGCCAGCAAATTTGGAAAACTCAGCAGTGGCTACAGGACTGGAAAAGGTCAGTTTTCATTCCAATCCCAAAGAAAGGCAATGCCAAAGAATGCTCAAACTACCACACAATTGCCCTCATCTCACATGCTAGTGAAGTAATGCTCAAAATTCTCCAAGCCAGGCTTCAGCAATATGTGAACCGTGAACTTCCTGATGTTAAAGCTGGTTTTAGAAAAGGCAGAGGAACCAGAGATCAAATTGCCAACATCTGCTGGATCATAGAAAAAGCAAGAGAGTTCCAGAAAAACATCTATTTCTGCTTTATTGACTATGCCAAAGCCTTTGACTGTGTGGATCACAATAAACTGTGGACAATTCTGAAAGAGATGGGACTACCAGACCACCTGATCTGCCTCTTGAGAAATCTGTATGCAGGTCAGGAAGCAACAGTTAGAACTGGACATGGAACAACAGACTGGTTCCAAATAGGAAAAGGAGTTCGTCAAGACTGTATATTGTCACCCTGTTTATTTAACTTATATGCAGAGTACATCATGAGAAACGCTGGACTGGAAGAAACGCAAGCTGGAATCAAGATTGCCGGGAGAAATATCAATAACCTCAGATATGCAGATGACACCACCCTTATGGCAGAAAGTGAAGAGGAACTCAAAAGCCTCTTGATGAAAGTGAAAGTGGAGAGTGAAAAAGTTGGCTTAAAGCTCAACATTCAGAAAACAAAGATCATGGCATCGGGTCCCATCACTTCATGGGAAATAGATGGGGAAACAGTGGAAACAGTGTCAGACTTTATTTTTCTAGGCTCCAAAATCACTGCAGATGGTGACTGCAGCCATGAAATTAAAAGACACTTAGTCCTTGGAAGGAAAGTTATGACCAACCTAGATAGCATGTTCAAAAGCAGAGACATTACTTTGCCAACAAAGGTTCGTCTAGTCAAGGCTATGGTTTTTCCTGTGGTCATGTATGGATGTGAGAGTTGGACTGTGAAGAAGGCTGAGTGCCAAAGAATTGATGCTTTTGAACTGTGGTGTTGGAGAAGACTCTTGAGAGTCCCTTGGACTGCAAGGAGATCCAACCAGTCCATTCTGAAAGAGATCAGCCCTGGGTTTTCTTTGGAAGGAATGATGCTAAAGCTGAAACTCCAGTACTTTGGCCACCTCATGCAAAGAGTTGACTCATTGGAAAAGACTCTGATGATGGGAGGGATTGAGGGCAGGAGGAGAAGGGCACGACAGAGGATGAGATGGCTGGATGGCATCACTGACTCGATGGATGTGAGTCTCAGTGATTTCCAGGAGTTGGTGATGGACAGGGAGGCCTGGCGTGCTGCGATACATGGGGTCACAAAGAGTCGGACACGACTGAGCGACTGATCTGATCTGAGGAGTTTCAAGATTACAAATTCAATAGCCTTGGGGGTCAGAAACCAAAGGGCTGGGATGTGAGAAAGAACTACCTGTGTGGAATAAACTGGGCTGCTTTGGATGTACGGAGCACTAGGTGCTGGCTCACACATAGCCACCCATAAAGCAACAGCTCTCAACTTGCTGACATCCCAACCCAGACAGCTAAGCAAGTACCCAGTTATACAGTTTTATTGTTGCTTTTAAAAAATATTTATTTGGCTGCTCCAGGTCTTTGTTGTGGCCCTTGGGGATCTTTGATCTTTGTTGCCGCATGTGGGATTTTTAGTTGTGGCATGTGAGATCTACTTCCCTGACCAGGGATCAAACCCAGGCCCCCTGCATTGGGAGCTCAGAGTCCTAGCCACTGGACCCCCAGGGAAATGCCCCAGTTATACTGTTTATTAAAGATAATTTTGTAATCTCAAGAAGAGGAGGGTAAAGATACCCTTCATCACTGTTAAGAGTTTTTTAAGAGAGTAAAACATGAACTGTTTTGCTTTTTCAGCCTTCTCTGCATTCTCCTATCCATTCTTAGCAGGAGGGTCTCCCTCCTCCCTGGTGGCTTCCCTGGTGGCTCAGACGGTTAAGTGTCTGGCTAACAATGTTGGAGACCGGGGTTCGATCCCTGGGTGGGGAAGATCCTCTGGAGAAGGAAATGGCAACCCACACCAGTACTCTTGCTTGGAAAATCCTATGGGAGGAGCTTGGTAGGCTATCAGTCCATGGGGTCACAAAGAGTCAGACACAACTGAGCGACTTTACTTCTTCTCCCTCCTCCAAAACTGAGAAGACTTTCTCAGATACTGGCATACATATCTCCATCTATCTTCTTATCATCCACAGCCCCTCTTCTCTGTGCCAGGGAGATGTCTCCTCCTCTAATCCTCCAAGAGAAGGCTGTCCTCTACCTGTACTGCATTCTACCACCACCCAGCACCAGCCAGGTCCCTCTTCAGCAAGCATGTTCAAGCACTCCCATATCTCTGCTTTCCCTTTGCCGTGACCAGGTGCTCCTAACCCCCAAAGCATTTCTCCCACCTCTTTTCAATACCGAAGCTGGTCAACTTCTCAAGCAAGGCAAACCCTTCAGTCACTCTTTCCTGATCACATTCCTCACAATCTGGCTTCTCTTCTGCCCCAAGAAGCTCTCTCATGCCAAAGCCAGGCAGATTCTACAGACATACCCTCCCTAAGCCTTTTAAAATATTTGACTTTAGGGTCTAGCCCTTTCCTCATTGAATGTCCCTTTTCAGCTTCTGAGAAATGCTTTCTCCCAGTTTCCAAGCTAGTGCACTATTCCTTCCTCTGCTACATCTTCCTACCAATGAGTCTGGATGGTTCCCTCAGGCATTTTGCAACATTCCCTCCGCCACCCCTCCCCCTCTCAGTGCAACACTTCTCAAATTGAATGTGCATATGACTCCCCTGGGAATTCTCTTCAAGGGCAGATTCTGATTTAGTAGGGTTGGAGTGGGGCCTGAGGTTTTGCATATCTAACAAGCTCCCGTGAGAGGCTGAGGCTGCTGGTCCCGTCCAGAGACGCTCTGAGAAGTAAGATCTCAGAGAACAGTGCCTGCCTCCAGCTTCAAACATCCACCCAACAGCTCCAAAGGTGACTAGTCCAACTGAAATGCTTGTGGGTTGCCATTTAAGAGCCACAAAGTTGAAGATTAAATGAGGATTACTCTTTTGAATGATTGCCATTTTAAATTAAATTCTTTATGGGGAAAGTGTGCATATGCATGCTCAG
Organism: Bubalus bubalis; assembly: GCF_019923935.1. Taxonomy (NCBI): domain Eukaryota; kingdom Metazoa; phylum Chordata; class Mammalia; order Artiodactyla; family Bovidae; genus Bubalus; species Bubalus bubalis. Next base: position 162,089,755 of record NC_059157.1, read on the forward strand.
TCTCTCAGTCATGTCTCACTCTGGACTGCAGCACGTCAGGCTTCCCTGTCCATCACCAACTCCCAGCTTGCTCTAACTCATGTCCATGGAGTCTGTGATACTCCTGTAGAGTAGTTGGAAGCCCTCTACAGGAAAGCAATTTCCCTCAATATATTAGAGATGGATAGGAAGCATAAGCTTCCCACGTGGCACAGTGGCAAAGAATCCACCTGCCAATGCACAAGATGCAGATGTTCGATCCCTCCGCCTGATCCCCTGGAGGAGGAAATGCTAACCCACTCCAGTATCCTTGTCTGGAAAATTGCAAGGATAGAGAAACCTGGCAGGCTACACTTCATAGCGTTGAAGGGTCACACACAAACACGCAGGAAGCATGAGTCGCAGATGTTCCACTTTCCCATCGGCAACAGCTGGAATGAGAAGGTGAAACTGTGCGAGGAAGAGAATGCTGCTGAATCCTCGGGGTGGAAGGCATCTAAGACGCGACAGTTTTTCTTAGAATATGTATTCATCACCCAGAGACAAGAAGATTCAGTCACTCTCAATTATGAATAAACCAAACTTCCATCCCTTCACATATGATTGAACAATTACATTCACTGCCTTTCTTCATAGATTGTGCCCTTCAACCGACATTTGATTTTAGATTCATCCTCCCAGACCCATTCAGCTAAGCCAGTAGTAATTCAGTGCTGACGGGATGTCAATGATCCCCCAGGAAGATAACAATCCCAGTCCTCCCGAGGCAGGAAGCTTTGAAAGGCTGGTTTCTTTCACCTCCTTTTCTCCTGTGTATTAGAACGATTTCTCCCACAGTCAGAGAATGCATTCAACGACATGATTTGGGCCTGGAGATTATGAGATGCCTCAGCTGCACTTTGTTATTTAATCACCTACCAAAAAAGGGGACCATTTATTGCTTCTGGTACTTCAGCAGTAGACAGACCTCAGATTTCAAATCTTCCACGAGTTCACTAAAACTCTGCACTGAAGAAAATAAGGTGGCATCAGAACACAGAATATTTGGGAGCAATTTCTCGATGAAAGGCCTCACCTACTGAGGATATATTATTTCAGGCGAGCAGAAAATAAAGACTGAATTATAAAGCAATTTGTGTCACGATGCAAGTAATAGCATCTGAATAGCAAATGAATGTTATATTATCACTGCTACTGACATGAGTCAAAATTAATTCACAGTGAACCAATTTGTCTAAAGTGGGAAAGAATTTGTAGGTTTACTATCACAAATATTCAACAGTAGATGTTAGCATTTGTCAAATACTAAATGCCAATATTCAGATAATTAAATAAGGTCAGAAGAGGATGGGGAGCAGAAATTTGCTTTTTGAGTTCACTGAGCAAAATCTAACTGTTATCTGATTGAAAATAATTAATTGAAGACAGAAATGAAGTCAGGCTTGATCTTACAGTAACAGACAGGACACTTCACTTTCTGTTTCTGAATTCCAAGCAATTCATCCTAGGAGGGGTTCTAGGCTTGGGAGAGGCATTATTTAAAGCACACAATGAGAAGAAGTATCTGTCTCTTTTCATCACTAAATCCCTGCTTGACTCATACCATGACAGATCTGCTTTTTCAAATTTCAGAGACCCAAGAGTATGAGCTGCAAATGGCCTGGTATTATCCTGTCCACACTTCCTGTCACCATCAATGAATCTCCAAGGGAGTCACCATGGCATAGGGGGAAGCATAGGAATTGCGGTAAAGCACACCAGGGTTCAAGTCTTTCCTAGGCTGTTTGCTATCTGTGTGATCCTAAATAATTTCCTTAGCCTCTTAGAGATTCAGTTAACACAAATGGAGTTTATATTACCTAATTCTTAGAATGATGAGGATTAAACATGTTAACACACACAAAGTACTTAGTCTAATCAATAAAGGGTTGGTGCTGCTTGTTCTCAGGGTCACTTTAACACTTCATAATTACCATGCTGAAAATCTATCATGCTTCTCCATTACATGCTGGACAAAGTCCAGTGTAGACTGACAACCAACCACCTCCAAATTAGTCCCACTTCCACCCTAGACTAGTTAATTCATTAACCCCTGAGTATCCTTTGAACTTTCCTATTTGTTTATTCACTCATTCAATCTTTCATTAATTTATCAAATATACATTGAGTACCCATACTAGTGCATTGGGATGAGTGCTGGCATTCCAAAGAAAATAAGGCACAGCCTCTATGCTCAAAGTGGGTCTAAGAGAAGAGAGAGCTACTATTTCAATAGGCACATATTGTGTGCTTTCTGAGGGCTCAGTTCCACAATTGGTGCTGAGCAGCCATTAGAAAGGGCATTTTCCAGCATGGACTTTCCTCAAAAAATTAAAAAGTAGCGTTTCCGTATGATCCAGCAATCCCACTCCTGGGCAATATATCTGAAAGGGAAAGTGAAGTCGCTCAGTCGTGTCCGACTCTTTGCGACCCCATGCATGGATGGTAGCCCACCAGGCTCCTCCGTCCATGGGATTCTTCAGGCAAGAATACTGGAGTGGGTTGCCATTTCCTTCTCCAGGGGATCTTCCCAACACAGGGATCGAACCCAGGTTTCCCACATTGCAGGCAGACGCTTTAACCTCTGAGCCACCAGGGAAGCCCAATATATCTGAACAAAACTATAATTCAAAAAGATACATCCACCCCTATGTTCATAACGACACTATTCACAATAATGAAGACAAGGAAACAAACTAAGTGTCCACTGACAGATGAACGGATAAAGAAGAGGTAGTGTGTATATGTGTGTGTGTGTGTGTGTGGGTGGGTGTGTGTGTGGGTGGGTGTGTGTAATGGAATATTACTCAGCCATAAAAAAGAATGAAATAATGCCATTTGCAGCAATACCAGTGGACCTAGAGATTACCATATTAAGTGAAATAAATCAGAAAGAGGAAGATAAACACCATATGATATCACTTACATGTGGAATCTAAAAATATGACACAAATGAACCTATCTACAAAACAGAAGCAGACTCACAGACTAGAGGAAACAGACTTAGGGTTGCCAAGAGGGAGGGCAGGTGGAGGAGGGGTGAAGTAGGAGTCTGGGATTATCAGATGCAAACTAATACATATAGGGTGGATAAACAACAAGGGCATACTGTACAGTACAGGGAACTACTCAATATCCTGTGATAAACCATAATGGAAAAGAATTTTAAAAATAATGTAAATACATGTATAACTGAGTCATTCTGCTGTAGAGCAGACATCAACACAATCTTGTAAATCAACTACACCTCAATAAAAAAGGGCATTTTCACACTCTGAGTTATTGCTCATTTATTATCTATCATATATTCTCTCATATTCCCAGTGATGCTATCGCGGGTCTCCATTCTCCAATTTGCTTTTGAGTTCCTTGAAATCAAGGATAGGGTCTTCTTGGATGGATGACCACAGCTGCTAACAAAGCAGCAGAAGCAGATATTAGATGATCAGTGCTGCTGCTGCTGCTAAGTCGCTTCAGTCGTGGCCAACTCTGTGCAACCCCATAGACAGCAGCCCACCAGGCTCCGCCGTCCCTGGGATTCTCCAGGCAAGAACACTGGAGTGGGTTGCCATTTCCTTCTCCAATGCACGAAAGTGAAAAGTGAAAGTGAAGTCACTCAGTTGTGTCCGACTCTTAGCGACCCCATGGACTGCAGCCTACCAGGCTTCTCCATCCATGGGATTTTCCAGGCAAGAGTACTGGTGTGGGGTGCCATTGCCTTCTCCGAGATGATCAGTAAGTGTTTGTTTATTGCTTCTAAGTCTAAATGCCAAATTGAGTTTGAGGTTCAAGCTAATTTCTACAGAATGTTTATAAGAACTAAATGGATTTAAAATGATGTATAACACAGGCTATTGGCAGTGGACACCTGAACAAAAAGAGGGGAGTGGATTACGAGTAGACAATCAACAAGCTCAGTCATATTTCCGTCACGATAGCTTTAATCCAGGATGTTTGGCTTCCACAATTTGACACTGAGAATGTTTTGTCTCGGAATGTCTGAATAAGATGTTGTCATCAGAATGACAGTCACATTAATTAATTCTCACCTTGAAAGAACTAGTACATGTTTTCCAGGTAAAAGCCATAATACTAATCTAAATCCCTGATTAATTTTCTATAGTGCAAATATTTCCATTTTTGTTTTATACTCCCATTTTTATTATACTGAAATAATTTCCGTTGGAATCAGTTGTCCTTTATGTAAAATATTCCAGCAGAAGCATGATGTACCATTCAAGTTTTTGTCCACACCAGACTTTACTGATTATATTTTTGTCACCATGTCTTTTCTTTTGTGGCCCTCATTTTTACTAATTTCAGTCTTTATCTTGGTTAAATTAGACAGACCTAAATTTTACTAAAGGTCTCATTCCTGAAATTTAAATTTTATGTTGATAATTTCTGAGCCTAATTTTTCATATCAAATTTTAGTTTTCGGTATCACTAAAAAGATCTCATTCCCCAGCCAAGTTTGTGCCTTTCTAGTACATGTTATCTGTGAACAGCACTAGCCACTGTCAGTTGGTTATTTTTCATGAGTTTAATATTTGTAGAGATCTAGTCAAATTGTCCTTGGGATGAAAACAGCAGAGTCCAAATGGTGCTGTCAATGGAGAAGGATCAGTTTCCTGCTTCAGAAGTCACATATTAGAGATGCAACATTTCTTTTCTACTCTTACCATACAAATGCCCTCTGGAAGAATAGAACTTTAAAATATCAGCTAGTGAGAAGCAAGTAATCGAGAATATATACTCTACAGGTCACTTATGAAACTGTGCCTCAGTTTCCTTACTTTACAATAGGACTGTTGTGAGGATTAAATTATTAAGTCTAGAACAATACTTGACACATAATGACCACTCAGAAAAAGTTATGTTCCACTAAATATGCGTCGACGAAAGGATGGATACAGAAGATGTGGTATACATACAATGGAATATTAGCCATAAAAAGAATGAAATATAATACCATTTGCAGCAACATGAGTGATCTAGAGATTATCATACTGAGTGAAGTAAGTTAAAGACAAATAGCATATGATATCACTTATATGTGGAATCTATAAAAATGATACAAAGGAACTTACTTGCAAAATAGAAACAGACTCACAGACATAGAAAACAGACTTATGGTTGCCAAAGGGGAAAGGTGGAGGGGCAGAGGGATAAACTGGGAATATGGGATTAACAGATGGCCAACACTATATATAACATAAACAACAAGAATTTACTATATAGCACAGGGAACTATATTTGATATCTTATAAAAAACTATAACAGAAGAGAACCAGAACAAGAATATGGAGATATACACATCTCCATATTCTTGTTCTGGTTCTCTTCTGTTATAGTTTTTTATAAGATATATATAGCTGAATCATTTTGCTGTACACCCGAAACTAACACATTAATGTAAATCAACTATGCTTCAATTAAAAAAACAAACTGAGTAGAACACAAAAAATTAGGTTCTATTACTACTATTAGCCAGAACAACTGCATCAATGGTCTGCAAATACATTGTTTTCTGTCTTTGATCGCTGTGTCTCAGTTTCCTCTTCTGAACAACGGGGCTGTTCATAGCACCTACCTCAGGAGGTGGCTGCGCCATCTAAAAAAATGTGCAATACAATGCTTAGAATGACGCGTGGCACAAGGTTAAGCGTGGTTCAAATGCTCTGTTAGCTGCTATTATTTTTTCACCTTAGAGTGAGTGAGTTTCCTGCATCCTAAGAGCTAGTTTCTATACAGAATATTATCGAGACGACACATGGAGCCTAGGGCCCTAAGGCCAAAGGGTGCCAACAACGAAAATGAAAATACATTAAAAGCAAAAGGGAACTATGCAGCTATTTAAAATAATTCATAATAACGTATGCTCCATGATAGGGATTTTTATCCTTTTGGTTCTCTGCTATGTACCCAGTGCCTGGAACTGTGCCTAAAACATCTTGTTCCAGTTAATAAATATTTGTTGAATGAATATGTGAATGAATGAATGAATATAAATATTGCGTGGCAATATTGAAAGTGTTTCTTATATAGTATTAAGTAAATAAAGCAAGAAATAAAGTCATATTACACTAGGATCATAACTTTGTGGAAATACACATGCAAATGGTAAAAACCAGAAAGTAAAAATAATTGTATTGTTATACAGTCTGTAATATAGCATATTGTCTTTTTATAGAGCAAAACAAAGAAGGTGAAGGTAAAAAGTTCCCAGAGAAAAGTGACAGCTGTGTCATAACTTACAAGGTTGGACACCACACACCTATCCTTCTAAAGTTGGTCCATAGAAATCTAATCATGATCATACAGAAAAAAATGTTTTTGACTTAACTGGGACACTTGATTAGTGAGATTAATTTTTATTTATGATTTTAAAAGAAAAGTACAAAGGTACACACACACAAATGGAATATAGGTGATAAGTATCACACACACACACACATTTCCTTTCAGATTATATCTTGAGCTGATTGCCCATTCAACACAATCTCCTTGACTTGCTCCATCCACCATAGAGTACAATGAGTATTTATGTTCATAATGATTTTCTGGGGCACTGCAAGGACTTCAATCATCAAACAAAGATTGAATTACATTTACCACCCTACACTTCCTAAGGCCTTCAAGGGACTAATGCATTTTAGAAAGATTTTTCTATGAAAAGATTTGAGCAAAGGGTGTCAGGTTAATTTTTAGTTAACCAGAAAATTTAATTAACCAGAATGACTCATTCCCTGAATATTCCCATTAAATGCGGTTTGATTGGACTTTGGTTTCAGAAGTCATTGTCCAGCTTCTTCCTATCAATAGTGCCTGGTGGATAAAATATAATCCTGGAGTCAAACTGCTTAGGGAAGAATAGATTGTTCTCAGTCTTAAAAACAAAAGGACAAGTGAAAACAAACAAACAAACAAAAACCCTCTTTCTGAATACTTCTGACTAGGTTTGCCTTTGATCCTTAGATATACTGCATAAAAGAATTAGCCCAGTTAGAACACACAGAGTTTGAAGTCTGGTAGTTTCTATTTAAAGCTCTATTAATGTTGTAAGTCTCATTTTGAGCAAATATACATTAGCCATTAAAATTAATTTATTTTTATTTGTTTTCCAGATTAATGGTGCTTCTAAAATAGAAAATTGAATGAGGACTTAAGTTATTTCATTTGCAGAAGCTAATTGAAGCACATATTTGTGAAATTAGACATGGAGAAGTGAAGCACCACCACTCACTCAACCACAATGAGAGTCATTTTTTAACTCGTGAGACAGAATAAAAGAAGAGAAATTAATATGCATATGATAAGTCCTCTATCTTCCTTCTCGCCCTGCTGTGTCTATTGAGGAGGAGTCTGGGTCCTTTGTGATGATAATGGCGACAAGGGCAGAGTTGAAAATCTCTGGGAGTTGGGAGGCAAATGAAAGGAGAGGTCCAGAGCAGTGGATTTTGTGCTTTTAAAAATAGTGTGTTAAATGCATCAATGTTTCCATGCAAACAGAATAAGAGGACAATTATTTCTAAAGAGTAATCAACCTGCAGCCCCTCAAGCCTCCCCTTCCCCCTATCCAACCAGCAGCAGACTTCCTCACAGGTTGTCAGCAGCATTTCAACAAGGCAAACCCCAAAGCAGTAGCGCTCATCAAGTCTGTGTTTGTACCACATTTGCTGGTTTCTCATTGGCCAAATCAAATCACGTGGCCAAGCCCATAGCCACTGTGGGAGGGGAACACAGAAATAGGCAGAGGTGTCATTCAGTTAGCACAATAATCTCCAACACATGTTGAAACAATATAACTATCTCTTTTTGGTAATAAGTTCCATCCTCCTAACTCAAAGATGAAATCCACAGTGCCAAGTACTTTTATAGCTCATTTCATGTGAAGTCACGTCTTCCCAGGAATACCCAAGTGGTTCTCTGTTTACAATGCACAGCAAAAGTTCTTCGTGTCCACTTTTCCCATCTTCCTTCTGCCTCTTTCACGGGCACTGCAGCAGTCTCCCTGTATTTGTTTTCTATTGTTGCTGTAACAAATGACCACAAATCTAGCGACTTTTTAAATCCACCACTTATTGTCTGAAAGTCCAAAGTCCAGCAGGCACAGGTGAGTATTCTTTTGGGCACCATGCTGAAATCAAGGTGTCAGCCACCCTGGGATCGTATCAGGAGGCTCTAGGGCAGAATGTGCTTCCAGATTCCTTTGGGTTGTTGGGAGCATTCAGTTCCAGACCCATCAGAAGGACGCCCCTGTTTTCTGGCCGGCTGTGGACACGGGGTTGTTCTCAGCTTCTGGAGGTGGATCGTGTTCCTTGGCGGTGGTCACTCATCACCTCAGAGCCAACAATGAGTATCAAGTCCTTTCCAAGCTTTACATCTCGCTGGTCTCTCCTTCTGCTTCATGGCTCCTTCTCTTCTGCCACCCTCTGACTCTTTTTGACTTCAGTGGTGCAGGTGATTACACTGGGCCCATCCAGAAGATCCGGGCTAATCTCCTTATTAAGTAGCCTTAATTCTATTTGCAAGGTTCCTTCACAGCAATCCTTAGATTAGTGTTGGATTGAATGAACACTGAGCAAGAATCTTGGGAGGACATCTCTATTAAACAATTTTTTTTTATTTATTTTTAATTGGAGTTTAATTGCTTTACAGTGTTGTGTTTGTTTCTGCTGTACAATTGCAAATCAGCTATATGTATACACATATCCCCTCCCCCTTGAGCCTCCCTCTCACCCCCGCCATCCCACCCCTCCAGGTCATCATAGAGCACCGAGCTGAGCTAGATAGCAGCTTCCCACCAGCCATCTGTTTTACACATGGTAGTGTATATAAGTCAATGCTACACTCTTCAATTCATCCCGCCTTCTCCCTGCTCCCCTGTAGGGAGGACATCTTTAGAATTCTGCTTGCTGTGTGGTGCTTAGTCGCTCAGTCATGTCCAACTCTTTGCAACCCCATGGACTGCAGCAAGCTAGGCTCCTCTGTCCATGTGGATTCTCCAGGCAAGAATACTGGAGTGGGTTGCCATACCTTCCTCCAGGGGATCTTCCCAACCTGGGGGTCAGACCCAGGTCTCCCACATTGCAGGTGGATTCTTTACCATCTTTATTTATGGCTTCCCTGGTGACTCAGATGATAAAGAATTCTGCTTGCCATACCCCAAAGTCTCTTTCTTATACTTTTCAAAAAAAAAAATTTCTTTACAATCCAGTTCTAGATGGTGGAGTGACGATGTTTCTCCTGTCTTTCCTCTTTTAAAATCATTCCCAAATGGCAAGAAGAATAAACTGGAACACAAACTCCAGTTTTTAATAAACTAGAAAATATTTTTCCTACTACTACATACAAATAGAAAAGGTAGAAGGAAGAATTGTAAGTCATTTAACAGAGAGGATGAAATTCAAATTTAGTGCTAGTGAGATGCCAGTTTGTCTCGTGGAAGTCTCAGAAAAGTTTGGGCATTCAAGACACCTAAGGGTGAAAAATACTACAGTTACTGATATTTAGGGTTCCCCAGTGAAAATTCTAGCTCACTTCTTGACCTACAGGAAGCTCATCAATGGTCATGTCCCACTCATGCACAAGAGGTTCCAGTCAGATTTCTACTATTTGACTCTTTAGTATAAAATAGAGAGCTCTAGGCCATCAGACATTTGTACGAAGACTAAATAAAGACAAAAAAATAACCTAAAGAAAACTAGAAGAAGAAAACTCAAAAGTAAATATAATTCATATTCTCAGAGATACAAGAAATACTTTCTTCCATAAAATAAGAAGAGTATCCTATAAAAAGGAGTAATCAGAAAATAAGAACCTTTTATAAGTCAAGAACATATTAATAAAAATGAAGAAATTAACATATGGTTTGAAATATGAAGTCTATAAAATCTCTCAGAAAATACTTAAAAGGAATGGTACATACAAAAGCAAAAATAAGAACATTTAAAGATTATAAGACATTGAATAGCTGAATAATAGAGTTCAATAAAAAGAAAAAGAGAGAAAATGTAGGGATATTATCAAAAGAAGAAGACAAGTTTTCTAGACTTAGGGACTAGGAGAGCCCCACCTATTTCCCAGGACAACAAATGAAAAAAAAAAAAAATACTGATGCATGTTAATAGGAATTTCAGAAAACAAGAATTCAAAAAACATACTGGATAAAATAGCCCACATTCAGAGTCAGGAATCAAAACATTACTGTTTCTCTTAAGTTTAAGAGTGGAAAGCTCTCAAGGAGTAGGGCAATGGCTTTAAATTAAGGCAAAAACAATTTCCAGCCTCGAAGTCTGCACCCAGAAAATCCAATATAAGGAAGGAATAAAGACATTTTTTGGATTCATAGAATTTCCAAACCAAAAGTCTCTTGTTCAACCTTTCTCAGAGTGTTACTAGAGTATATTTCCACCCCACTCCCCATATCTCTGTGCTCTGAGGAAATAAACTAAAAAGGAGGGATCTGAGAAAACAAGAAATGCCACAAAGAAGCAAAGACAATGTTGGTAAGGAAAGCTGCTGGACTAGAGCTGGGCAACAGGCCCAAAGAGCAATCAGTTCAACCTAGGGCAGAACAGAGGACTTCCGGACAAATTTCTTCAATAAAAGCCAAAAACAAAACCAAAATAGGGAAGGAAGAATGAGAAATTTTCTGACATCTTTGACTGTGTAGAAAACAGTTACTAAGCGGGTATTTCATAAAGTGGTTACAGTGTGTAGGAAGACATCAACATTTTTTTTTTAACTACAGTAATTTAAAAATAAGATAAATATTTTAGGAGAAAAGTAAAGAAAGGAAGAACAATCTTCATACAATACTTGGCTCAAGAACTAACAATAAAAATAAAAACTGTACATGTGGCTTTGATAAAAAAATAGAAATATGACTATATTATGAAGGCAAGCAAGAGAAGGTATATATGAATGTGCTAAAAAGTTGGGGGGAGGGTGCAAATCACAAGACATGGCTAACAGAATTGAAAGTAGTTGCCTCTGGGGAGCTGGATGACTGCTGTGAAAAGGAGGAACTGAGGAGCTATAGGGTTTTTGCAAACGTGTTAGAAATAATTATCTTTTATTTTATTTTTTTAAATGGGGGCTTCCCCAGTGGCTCAGTGGTAAAGAATCTGCCTGCAATGCAGGATATTCAGGAGACATGGGTTCGAGCCCTGGGTTGGGAAGACCCCTTGGAGGAGGAAATGGCACCCCGCTCCAGTATTCTTGCCTGAAGAATCCCATGGACAGAAGAGCCTGGAAGGCTACAGTCCATAGGCTTTATTTTTTAGTTTTAGTTTAGACTGCACCACTTGGCATGCAGGATCGTATTTCTCTAAGCAGGGATCAAACCCACGTCCCCTGCTCTGGAAGCATGGAATCTTAACCACTTGACCACCAGGGACGTCCCTAGAAATACATCTTTTAAAATCTATTTGCATGTGTTGATAATATTGATAAACAAATACTTTAAAAAGTATAACATCCCTCCTTTCATCGTCTGCCTAACTTTCTAGGATTTTGTTTTCCTTTTTTTCCCCCTGAGATTTTTCAGCTTCTGCCATGGAGAAGAGAACTCGCCATCCTACCTGAGCAAAGCCCCAGCTAACCCTCCAGCAGAATGCAGCTTCATGAATAGGCCAGGTGAAACACAGACATGCCCAACCAACCCAAGAATTGTGAGCAATAATAGATGTTTTGAGCCACTTGGTTTTGAGGTGGTTTATCACACAGCAATAGGTGAGTGATACAATATGTAACCAAAGCCACTGGATTTTCTCCTCCACCTGTAAATGTCATTGAGAAGCACACTGCAGATTGGTTAAGTGTGTAGATTAGCCATTTCCTACCTGTGAATCCCTGGGTGAATTATTTGTCTCACATTTTTCTCATCTTTAGAATGAGGATAATAATAATGAACTACCTTATAGGGTTGTTGTGAAGATAAAATGAGTTGATAGATGCAAAGCAACTTAGAAACATTCTGAAGTCCATTTATATTCTCCATGTTATCTATTATTTCATCATTATTCTTTAAGTAGGCAAAAATGTTTAAAATATAACAACTTTAATTATAAATATAAATCTTGGTAGCTGTTAGTTCCTAGGGATAAGATGAGACTCCAGCCCTGATTTTCAGAACAACTGATTCATCAGGCAGACTTTCATCTGTTCGATGAACATTTTATAGTGGGCAATAACATACACCAAAGTAGAGAAAGTTTGATACACTCCTATGTACTCAGTTTCAGCAGTTATCAACTTATAGTCAAACTCGTTTCATCTAAATTTCACCTTCTTGTATCACACTGGATTATTTGAAGCAAATAATCAAAAGGCAAAAAACCAGATATCATATAATTTCATCTTTAAATATTTCAAAGAGATTAGACTCTTTCTTATAAACATAACCAAATAACTATATTACTTCCCAAAATTTAATATCCTCTTAAACCGTCAAATATTAGATTTTTCCTGATTTTTTCTTTATACTTGGCTTAAATCAGGATCTAACCAGGATCTATATATTGTAATTGGTTCATAGATATTCCTAAGGTATGGTTTATATAGTAAAAGCAGGATAAATGCCTGGTTCTTCCTGCTTATTTACCACTTTTCAGCATAAGATTTGGAATCTCAGATCCTCCAAAGTTGAGCACTCTCTTCATCCTCTCTGGTCCTTGTGTAATATCAGAGGGTGGGATGAGGTAATTAATATCTAAGCTCCTTTCACATCTATGGTTCTAGTATTTTGTCCTCATTACCCCTGAGACTTGAGCAAGCTTGCACATTGAGGTGGCCTTTTCTTGAACTACTTCATCCCCTCTGAATGCACTTTCTCTTCTCCTTTGCCCTGGCAACTCCTATTCATCCTGTAAAGCCCAGCTAGGATGTCACATTGTGCAAGATACATTTCATGTAACAAATGTTAATGGGATGCTCATACCACCCACTGCTTCCCTACCGACACCACTCTCTCCTGTCCACTCTCCTTCCATAGCACTCTGCACTTACCTCTCTTGGAGTCCTGATTATGGTGTATCTTAATTATTCAACCACATGTCTGTCTCCTATGATTGCATGTTGATTCCCTGGGTCAGTGAGATTGCAAATAAAATGTGGGTCTTATTGGTCAATATTGGCTTCATGCTTCAGAGATAATCAAGAATTTCCAGAACTGACCAAGTTGGTGAACTTTCGAAGGCCTCTTGACCTTATAGGAAGTGATCTCCATTCAACTTCCTATATACAGAATACTAAAATGTGTCCAAGTTCACTATTGAATTGCCTTAGGGATGGTCTTTATCTGAGTCTGAATCCTGGAAGAAATGGTAGAACATCTCCTAGCAGTTCCCATCAGCCTCTAAAATAGGTGCAGATTAAAATATGGCACTTGGAGAGAGAGAGAGATATATATATATATATATACACACACACACACATATATATAAATATATATATATATATATATATATATATATATATGACTGCTGACACAGCATTTTGTGATAGTCAACAACAGAGAGCCCAAGAGAAGAAGTAAGACTAGTTTTCCTCGTGTATTTGTGTGTACAACTCTGTCATTTTCTCTTAGCTCACTTGATTTCAGAGCGTGGGCTGCCATCAAATAACAAAAATAAGAATGAATTGATAGCTTATCTTGCAAACATACTTCAAGTAGAGTTGCAGGGTGGGAACCACTGAGAGTAGGTTCCATACTCTCTTAGTGGCATGAAGCTAGTCTTCTTTGTCCACTGGCATGCTCTGTGAAAAACAGGGGCTCAAAGTGACTTGGCCAGAATGTGATGTTTTAAGCAGATATGTGCTTCTATGCAACAACAACAACAACAACAACAAACACAGTAAAAGATAGGCTCAGAATGTATTTTGAAGTGTTCTTTAAGACCTTGGAAATTATTTTGGTAATGATTTGAAACACTAACATTCCTGTAACCCATGGAGAGTTACATATGTTAGGTGTTGTAAATATTACAAAATAAGGGAAAAAATACAGTTATTAATTACGCAAAGAGACCTTGCTCTTTACTCTCCATCTTTGCATATATTCTTTAATCTCCGCTTTTGCATATATTTGCATAATGGTTTCAAGAGAGGGATGACACAAAAATGACATAACTGTTGATGTAAGGTTGATGTTTCTTGTTGCCAGAAGGCACATAAATATTATGATTTCATAACTATTTTTGCCAAGGATCCTTAAATGTGTTTTAGGCCTTTTGGAAAGTCATTTCAACTCCAAAATGTGCTCTCCAGGAAAACAGGCAGAAGCAGCAGACAATGAAGCTCGGTGTTAGGACTCACTGGCTGCAGACGTACTTCTTTGTTCTCTCTCCGCTCTCCCTCAAAAACAAAACAAAACAACTACATCAAGTATATTTTTTTTTAATTTAATTTTATTTTTAAACCTGAAACACTGTATTAGTTTTGCCAAACATCAAAACGAATCCGCCACAACCAGTGCTTTAAAAATGCATTAGTGATGAGACTTCCCTCGTGGTCCAATGGCTAAGACTCTGAGCTCCCAATGCAGAGGGCCAGGGTTAGATCCCCAGCCAGGGAACTAGAACCTGAATGGCAGAATTAAAGATTCTGCAACTAAATGAAGTAGAGCCAAATAAACAAACTAATATTTTTTTTTAATACATTAGCAATGACTTAAAATTTATGTTACACACTGTTATAAATCCAGTCTTGTTCCCTCATCTGCATCTCTCCCCTAAAGGACATTTTAGCACAGAGAGAGGGATCTGGTTGCTCTACATCCCTTGCACTGAGATTAGTTTAGGCATAATGGACACTTAGCAAACACAATCTTCTCTAATTCTTTCAACAGCAGGCAGTATAGTTATCTCCATCCAGAGGTGGTAAAGCCTTTGGATTCACTTTATCTAAATTCTCAAGGGACACATACACACACACCAGATAGCCAATTTGTTGAGAACTAAAGCTACCAGGAGGCTGAGTTGGTTAGGACATCCTCCCTCATTTGAAGTAAAATCCCTAGGGGAAGGCCAGGGAAGGCTGGTTGGTGTTGGTGTAATCATAGCCAAGTGATGCCAAGGTTCTTCCTGGGGAGAGTTAGGAAGCTAGTGAGTTGGGCGTGCACAGCCCACTGGGCTTGTGGACAGTGGTTGCCCATCCTTCAACATGCTCACATGTTGAATACTCCTATGCCAGAATCAACTCATTCAGCTGAAACAATGACTGATGACGAGTACTGCTTTAGGTCTTGGGAATAGAAGCTCACCAAATTGTCTAGCATCTTCCTGATCAGTAGGGGAACATGAATGTGAACAACCCCTGTTTGGCTAACCTAGCAAATCAGTCCATCAGTTACAGCATGTTACTGAAAATGGAATCCATGGGTGCATTCTCTGGGATGGGACTTTTCTCTATGAAACTTTTTTCATGTGTGTTTTCACTTAAATGATAATCTTTTAAAAAAAAACAGTGGAGTATGAGCAAATGCCATTTCATCTGAGTGGTCACCTTATAAGTGACATTGTGGAAGAACTGAATCATATATAGGATAGGAAAAGCAGGTGAGGGCCATCCAGTAGCAGTTTAGTGGCTAAGAATATGCCTTCCAATGCAGAGGACATGGGTTTGACCCCTGGTCAGGGAACTAAGATTCCACATGCCATGGTGCAACTAAGCCTGCACCGTGGCTAGAGAGAAGCCGAAGTGCCACAACAAAGACCTGATACAGTCAAAAATAAATGAATATCAAAGAAGAAGAAGAAGAAAAGGCAGGCCAAACACCAAGAACGCTCTGCAGCAGCAATAAGATAGTCATATGGTGAAAAGCAATTTCATTTCAGCCACCACTTTGAATTAATGTTACTAACTTGAATTTTATTGGTTTTGCTATTTGTACTTTTATTTGTTTGTTTTGGGTTTATAATAATATAAGCTCTACAAGTATAACACATGTATATATGGTTTTACACATACTCAAGAAACATTATAATAAAGACAATAACGATCAACCCTGGGGTCTGTTAGAAAGTTTTTATTTTTTAAAGAGCTCCACATATTACTCAGTTGGAGAAACAATGGGTGTAGCTGACTTCAGTTGCATTCTAAGCATGATTGCCTCGACTTGGTTCTCTACTAGAAACGCAGTTGGGCTACCTACACAGGTAGATAAATTATCCCTTTCGCGCTGAATGTTACCAGTTGAACTCCCAGGAAGCTACAGCACAAACTCAGTACATGACAGCACTACAAAAGCCATGTTCATTTCACTCTCTCTCTCCCTTCCTCCCATCTTTCTGTCAACACATACAGACACTGCACAGGGGCCTAAATATAACAGATACAAATACAGAAAGAATAGGACTGATCCCTGCCCTCATGGAGCTTACAAGTCTAGCAGAGTTTTCCAAACTCTGTTGACAATCAGCAGAACATGGGGGACATGTTAAAGCGCACCTTTCTGGGCACCATCTCAAGCTCACTCAACCAGAATCTCCAGATGGATCCAAGAAGCTGTCAGTTTAGCAAGCATGCCAGGGGAGTGTCAACACAAGAATTTTTATGAGATTTTTCTATAGATTTTGCTTCTATAAGTCTGGAGTGGAGTCTAGGAGCCGACTACAATCCTCACGGAAGGAGAAAATCAGCAAAACATGTTTTGTATTTTGATTTCTTTTAAAATTTTTTATCAGTGTGTAATTGCTTTACAATGTTGTGTTTGTTTCTGCCGCACAGCAAAATGAAACAGCCCTGTGTACATGTGCTAAGTCGTGTCCAACTGTTTGGAATCCCATGGACTGTAGCCAGCCAGGCTCCTCTGTCCATGGGATTCTCCAGGTAAGAATACTGGAGTTGGGTTGTCATCCCTCCTCCGGGGGTCTTCCCAACCCAGGAATCAAACCCTGATCTTAAGTCTCTTAAGTCTTCTGCATTGGCAGGTGGATTCTTAACCATTAGCGCCACCTGGGAAGCCCTGGAACAGCCATACATATATACATATACCCTCCCTTTTGAACTTCCTTCTTATTCAGGGAATTGGTATAGTTGATCTTATTTGCAAAGCAGAAATAGTGAGACACAGAGGTAGAGAACAAATATATGGATACCAAGGGGGACAGGGAAGTGGGAGGAACTGGGAGATTGGTATTGACACATATACACTATCAATACTATGCATAAAATAGATAACTAACGAGCAAAGCATTTTAAGTGGGGATAGGAGACAACATTTGAGATAGCAATGACTTTTCCATGTGAATAATGGATTATTAAGGGGAAAAATGAGAGCCTCAGGACAAGTTAGGAAGATGCTGGCCCCCTGGGACAGGACCTAATGGTGACTGGGATACAGCAGTGGTAACAGGAGTTGAATTATGTGAACAGACTCAAGAGGAATTTAAGAGGAGAATGTACAGAGCTGAATAATGGGTTGACATAAAGGTGGAGCGGAGAAGGCAATGGCACCCCACTCCAGTACTCTTGCCTGGAAAATCCCATGGATGGAGGAGCCTGGAAGGCTGGAATCCATGGGGTCGCTGAGGGTCAGACACGACTGAGCGACTTCACTTTCACTTTTCACTGTCATGCATTGGAGAAGGAAATGGCAACCCACTCCAGCGTTCTTGCCTGGAGAATCCCAGGGACGGGGGAGCCTGTTGGGCTGCCGTCTATGGGGTCACACAGAGTCAGACACGACTGAAGTGACAGCAATGCTGCTGCTGCTGCTAAGTCGCTTCAGTCGTGTCTGACTCTGTGCGACCCCATAGACGGCAGCCCACCAGGCTCCCCCGTCCCTGGGATTCTCCAGGCAAGAACACTGGAGTGGGTTGCCATTTCCTTCTCCAATGCATGAAAGTGAAAAGTGAAAGTGAAGTCGCTCAGTCGTGTCCGACTCCTAGCGACCCCATGGACTTCAGCCTACCAGGCTCCTCCATCCATGGGATTCTCCAGGCAAGAGTACTGGAGTGGGGTGCCATCGCCTTCTCCGGACTTAGCAACAGCAATAGCAATAAAAGTGGAGGGAGAGGGGAGAATCAGGTTGACTCTTGAATTTCTGGGCACAGTTGATGAGTTGATGGAGAAGACTTTTTCAAGGATAGAAACAGCAGCAGAAGAAGGCTATTGGACATGGAAAGGGTAGGTCATGAGTTTAGCTTTGAAAAATTTGAGATGAAAGTGCCATGCTGTGCTGTGCTGTGCTTAGTCGCTCAGTCTTGTCCAACTCCTTGCAACCCCATGGACCGTAGCCAGGCTCCTCTCCCCATGGGATTATCCCAGCAAAAATACTAGAGTTGGTTACTATTTTCTCCGCCAGGGGACCTTCCCAACCCAGGGATCAAACCCGTGTCTCTTGCATCTCCTGCATCTGCAGGCATATTCTTTACCACTGTGCCATCTGGGAAGCCCACACGGACTAAGATGAATCCCTAACTCAGGAGAAGAATCTAGAATAGATATTTTCACTTAGGAGCCATCAGACAAAAGATTCCTTGAAGATGTAACAGTGGATGAGGTTGCCCAGGGAGTGTATATTTAGAGAGACATAAGAATGCTTAAGGCAAAAAGAACTCCGAATTCACAGGAAAAAAATACTAAATGGAGACTTAAAAGGAAAACCGGAAGAGTAAGAAGTCACTGAACCCAAGCGGAAAGATTGTTTCAAAGGGAGGAAATGGCCAGCACTGTGGAATGCTGCCGAGAGGTCAATAAGATAAGAATTGAGATGTGTCCACTGGACTCAATAAGTAGGTCATGGGTGATGTCAATGAGGACAGTGTCACTGAGACAGTGACAACAGATCCCAGAGGACAGAGGAATAGGAGGTGAGGAAGGGGAGGGGGCAAGGGAGGGCACTCTTGCAGGAAGTGTATCTGAGAAGATAAGGAGAGAGTGACGAAGAGCAGGATGGTGAGAGTGAGGGGTGGAGAGCGTGTTCCACGCTAACAGGAAGGAACCTACAGAGGAGCAACATTTGTAGCTACTGAGGAGGGATGCTGCACAGGCAGAGAAGTCTGGAAGGCTGGAGCAGGGGAAAGACAGCATCAGTGAAGGGACTGGCCTTTGGTGGAAGGCGGTTCAGCTCTTCATGGAGGTGGTGGTGAGCTGGAAGGAAGGACAGGAAGAAGATGCCGTGTGCGCTCTGAGGTGCATTGCTGAGCTGGGCTGGGGAACAGAGTCACAGGCGTGAGGAGAGCAGAGCACAGAAGCAGGGACTCACCAGACACAGTGGGACTTTTGGCACGGAAGCCTGCTCAGACTATGGCCCACTTAACAGTCTATGCGTGGAGTAGCTTTCCTCAGCCGTACCAGCCCCTTGGGGAGAAAGGCAGAAGAGGTGTATATCTGGACTCCAACAGGCTAGAGGCTTTTCCAAATGCATTTAGTAGCGGGGGGTGGGGTAAGTGAAGTGAGTTGAAGATATTGGTAAGAGAGTGGCTGAGATGAAGAGGGATATTTGTCATCTGTGACTGTGGAATGGGTGGCTAGAGTAGGGGGATGGCTATTTGAGATGAGGGATTTTTTAAAATTAATTTTTACTGGAGTATAGTTGCTTTACAGTGTTGTGTTAGTTCCTACCATACAGCAAAGTGAGTCAGCTATACGTATGAGCTGAGGGATATTTTAAGGCAAACGGCTAGCGGCTGTCACAAACTTCAAAAGCTGACTGGCTTCGCACAGCAAGAAGCTTCCTTTTCACTCACATCAGAGGCTGGTGTGGATGTTCCTCTTTGGGCAGCTCTTTTCACTCAAGAACCCACGCTGCTGTCACCCTGCACCTCTGACGCCTTCTCCAAGTGGCTCCCAAGGCCACTCTGAGCTTCTCCACACTAATCAGTAAAAGAGGGAAGAGGTTTGGGCATCATGGGTGAAAGGTTTTTGTGCTCCAAACCAGAAACCGGCATACATCACATATGCCCAAGTCACATTGGCTCAGTCATATGGACACACCCCTGTGCCAGGGAGCAGGGAAATGCGTGCCCAGGAAAACTGGGAAGTAGTGAGTGGTCAACAGGAAGACTTTGTGACAGAGGCCAGAGTGGCAGCCATCCATCTGGATATCGAACCACCCAGGCTGCATAGATGCTGAGGGATGGAAATGAAGCCCTCTTGAGGGGAACATTCTTTCGTGATGGATAGTGATAAGGTGGCTGCTGAAAAGGTAAAGAGGGGCCAGAGGGTGAAGGTCAAGAGGCTCACGGCATGGGTGCATTTTTTCCCTGAGGGTGGAGGTGAATGGTGGGAGCAGGGGACCCCAACCTCTGGGACCTAATGCCTGATGATCTGAGGCAGAGACAATGTAATAATGGAAATAAAGTAACAATAAATGTAATGCACTTGAGCCATGCTAAAACCATCCCCCCACCCTGGTCTGTGGAAAACCTGTCTTCCATGAAACCAGTCCCTGCTGCCAAAAAGGGTTGGGGACCACTGGAGAGGCTCTGGGCACTTGGAGGATGGGCAGCCACCACTAGACAGGCTGCAGCCTGGGGGCAGGGGGCACCCTTTGGAATAAGGATGTCTCAAGGCCAGGGATGGAGTCTTCAGGGAAGCAGCTAATAGTGGGGGTAGGGGGTTGTTAACTGTGGAACAGAGTTGCAAAAGAAGGCAGAAAAGAAGTATAAGGGGGGAGTCCAGAGCAGGACAGACAGAAGAGAGATGACTGGAAGGAATTACACCTGAGTGGTGAGCAAGGATTATAGCAGTGTGTGGAAAGGGGGATTTAGCTGGCTCTAAAGTCCTGGGTGTTCTTTGGAAGGACTGATGCTAAAGCTGAAACTCTAGTATTTTGGCCGCCTCATGCGAAGAGTTGACTCATTGGAAAAGACTCTGATGCTGGGAGGGATTGGGGGCAGGAGGAGAAGGGGACGACAGAGGATGAGATGGCTGGATGGCATCATCAACTCAATGGACATGAGTTTGGGTGAACTCTGGGAGTTGGTGATGGACAGGGAGGCCTGGCGTGCTGTGATTCATGGGGTCGCAAAGAGTCGGACACGGCTGAGCGACTGGCCTGAGCTGAACTGAAGGTGGACAAGGGCACCGATGCCTGCCATTCCCCATGGTCAGGAGCACTCGTGTCTCCTGGTTACAACCTGTGCAGGTTACTGTTTCCACAGAATTCAAGTCTCTGGTGAGTTAGAAGACACTCATTCCTCTGGAAGGAATTAGCAAAGGTGTGGCTTTGAGTGTGAAGAGACAGAAGACAGGCTCTGTCGGGGCTCAAGGCTGAGGCAACAGGAATGGGGCTTTCCAAGGGGATGGAAGCTGGAGCCCTGCACAGGGAAAGGGCTCCCTGTGAGTCCCTGGCACAGAGCAGGCACGTTGGTTGACATGAATTCCAATGTAACATCCAATTATTTGAGAGGAATCAAAATCTGCTGAGCTCTCTAAGTGTCTCAAGATGGGGGGTGGCGCTCTGAGAGTATAATTTGGATATGGAAGCTGCACGCTTGAAAGCGTAGTAGTCAGCATATCACTCTGGCTTGCTATGATGCGTGATGAGGTAGTTCAGTTTGAGAAGAAAACATCTTGTTGGCTTTGGAGCCAAAAAAATCAAAGCCGTAAGACCATATGATCTGTGGCAGAAGTTTCTCTTCAATGACAGGTTTTCTAAGTAATCAGAGTAGGAGGCCCTGTCGGGTAAGGCAAGAATCTTTCCAAGTGCTGTTAACTGGCACAGAAAGATGCCAACTTCATTCCATTTTTACTCTGCTCCCCTGATACGAACAAAAGAATTGCAATAATGGTCATGATGAGTGAAGCACTTTAAGATACCTACACCCCAGTGAAGCATTTCCTTTCCCTCTATGTCACACAGATACGTTCTGATCTGCCCAGATGTTCAGTGACAGAACACAATGTGTATGAGACAGAAATGACAATAACAGGAAGGCAGAGAGAAGGTTAGAGATGCAGGAAGAGAATTTATCAAGATCTGTATTTTACAATGTGAATAATGTTACTTCTTTTGTTTTTTTTTTGAGCAGAGAAAAGTTTATTGCAGGGTCAAGCAAGGAGAATGGGGGGGTTCATGCCCCCACAAACCTTGAACTCACCAGAGGGTTCAAGCAAAGCATTTTTAAAGGCCAGGGGAGGTGGTATTGCTGCAAGCTAAGTGATGAGCCTGTGCACAATCCTCTGATTAGCTGATGTTGAAGTAACAGGGCGATTGACCTTATTGACCTTATCAATCCTTAGGCACCAGTGGGTCATGATCATCAACTAGTTAATTTCCTCCTTTTTAGGAGGTGGCTACCTCATTATTTTAACAATAGGAAGTACTAGAGCATGAGAGTGTGTTGAGATAAACAGAGTATGTTAAGAGATGCCAGCGCTTTCCTGGTGGTTCAGTTGTTGAGAATCTGCCTGTCAATGCAGGGGACCCGGGTTGGATCCCTGGTCTGGGAAGATCTCACATGCCGTGGGGCAACTAAGCCCATGCTCCACAACTACTGAAGCCCGAAGGCTTAGAGTCTGTGCTTTACAACAAGAGAAGCCACTACAACAAAGGAAGCCACTGCAATGAGAAGCCCCTCTTGCTGGAAATAGTGAAAGCTTACATGTAGCAATGAAGACCCAGAACAGCCAAAAATAATAAATTAATTAACTATATTTTTTAAAAAGGAGAAGCCAGTAGCCCATGCTTCTATTTCCACAGTGCTAGCATCACCAATAGAGTCTGATCTACAAGAGACTTTGTTATTTAGCATCTATATACAAACCTCAAGAAGAGGTGTGGATTTTACATATGACCTTGCCTTTACAAACTAAAGAAAAGAAAAAAAGAAGCTAGGGCACACCTCACTACGTGAAACTATTCTATATAAATAACTACCTGCACTTTATATGAAAGTGGCTTTGACCTTTAGGGAAGGACCTTTTCTACAAAACAATCGATTTTTTGCCATTCCCTGGAGTGTTGACTTAAGAAAAGCTTTCCTGTGATCAAGCTTCCCTGGAAAAGACATTATTTCTAACAAACACCAATTCCCATATCAAAATTGTTATGGTCTAAAATCCATGCTTAGGGTGTTCTGTGATATTCTCTTATAGTACAGAGGCATCATGACTTGAATGCATAATTTCAGATTAGGCTGCAGAAACACTATATGGAGACATTGTGCTCTAAAAAGGAGTTTTTTCTATCACAAATTGTTTTGACAGTTCTACCATCCATTGCAGAACTCTTGATGTTGCAAAAAGGAAGTTTTAAAAAAGAACATGGGCCCCTTTTTCTGAATCAATACTAGACTGGAGATGTTCTGGGGAAAAGAGGCCTTACAAGACTTGGAGGAAAGGCGTCCACAGAATATTTATTATTCTCTCCACTTCCTTTCTTCAGAGTGTTGTAATTGAGGTCATTATAAATCTTTGAAAGCAACACTTCTCTCGTATATGCTATACCCCCTACCAGAAGATATTTATAGAGATAAAATAGTGTCTTGAATCCCTTCAGTATAGTTCCATGAAGCTGGTTCCAAACAAAAATGAATAAATAATGTTTATCTAGGCCCTGAAGATAATGCTAAAAAGCAAAAAATTGATTAGTCCATCAGTCTGTTATGTGCTGACACTAACGCCCTAGAGTTTGGGAGGTCGGCTTATTTTAAGAGAAAATGGTTTAGAAGATACAAGGAAAAAATAAAAAAAAGACCTATTAATAGATATAGATTTTGTTGTAACACTAATTTAATAACTTTGCTATTGTATTTTAACAGTGGTACACTAGTTGAGTTAGTATGCTTTGGTGGAAAAATTACACACATATACAATATAAATATATATGTATGTCAAGTTTATCATTTCTATTTCAGGGTCAGAGAAAAGCTTTGAGATTTGAAAATATACTGCAGTCATGCTGACGTGCATTAGAAATCAATTCTCAACCATGGCAATTCAGACTGCTTATTCCTGAGATCCAGTGAACAAATATGAATCTTAACCACGTTGCAAAAATCATCTTTTCCTCTCGCTTTTCAAAAGAGAAGAGTCCTCTGTATTGAAGATAGATGTATGAAGTAATAAGGCTCTAATTGTAGTACTTTAAGTATCTGCATTAAGAAATCACACTTTAGATTACTCCTAAGATTTCTTTAAAACATATACATATTATAAGCCTAAAAAGCTGCCAATTTATATTTTTTCAGTTTCTGAGTTTCGAGGAAGCAATCTTCCTGTGTTTGTCTTTGTATCTCTGATTCCATGCACGAAATCAACACACAGTGGGTCTTCTGAAAATATCTGTTGAATAAAAGAGTAAATAAATGAATGACTGACTGAGGCTTTAGGATGAGCAAAATCACTGTAGAAAGTCACTTTCCTTCTATTAAGATTCAAACTGAAGCATTCTGCAGTCTCTTTAATTGGAATCAATTGATTTTCACATTCATATTCTGGTACAGATGCAGCCCTGGCCTCTTAAATTTCTTCAACAGGAGAAATATTAGCACCCATCACATCATTCTATAGTTTGTTGATTGTGTTTATCTTGCTTAGAAGATGCTGAACTGTATTACCTTTTCCAGTTTTATATTTCTGGTACCTAGCACAGCATGCGATGTCCAATGGACTTCCACTAAGTATTCCATAAATGAATTGGAAGACTTTGGAATTATACCCTGTTTTCCATGGCCTGACCTTGCACCCTTGTGGGCTATAGTTTCCTTATCCATAAAATGAATGCTTTTTTTCATTCTGTATATCCTGCTTAACAGACTAGAAGGAAGTACTTGGCTACAAGCAGTATTAAAGATTGGGTGACTCATGGGAAATGTTCTCCTACATAGAATTTCTTGAAAAGGAGAAGGAGGAAGCAACTAGCATTTGTTACAGTTGACTGTTGGGTAACATGGGTTTGAATTACATAGGGCCACTAATCCATTGCTTGTTTTCAGCAGTAAATACTACAATATTACACTGTCCATGTGAGTTGAATACTCAGATGTGGAAGCACAATATGAAAGAACCTGAGATAGGTAGGAATCAGCAGGAAGGAGAAACCATGTATTAGGCCAACTATAAATTATTTGTAGATTTTTGATTCTGTGGAAGGTCAGCACCCCTAATCCCCTGCATTGCTCAAGGGTCAACTGTGTATGAATTAACTTTACAGCCTTCCTGTGAGATAAAATGCTATTATTCCAATTTTATAGATAAGGGAAATTAGCTCCAGAAAGGTCCCTAATTTGCCTAGGGTCACAAAGGCAGTCAATGCTTGGGCCAGGATTGTAATCCAGTTCTAATGACTTCAAAGCCTATTTACTTTCCTTTAGGCAAATTACTCATAATTCTGATATTAAAAAGAATCAGTTTTCAATGAGGGTAGGATATACTCTTTCATTTTTGCTTCTTCCTTTTACAGTTTGAATCAAGGAGGAGACTGGTTCAAGATGGCAGAGTAAAAGGATGTACACTCATTTTCTCCTGCAAGAGTGCCAAAATCACAACTCGTTGAGCAGTCATCGACAGGAGGATGCTGGAACCCACCAAAGAGAAAGATACCCATGTCCAAGGTCAAAGGAGAAGCTGCAATGAGATGGTGGGAGGGGTGCAATCATAATAAAATCAAATCCTATTCCTGCCAGCTGAACAAACCACAAACTGGAGAACAATAATACCAAAGAAGTTCTCCCACTGTTATGAAGGTTCTGAGCCCCACATCAGGCTTCCCAGACCGAGGATCTGGCAAAGGGACTAGGAATCCCCAGGGAATCTGACTTTAAAGGCCAGCAGGTTTGAACTGCAGGACTTCCATAGGACTAGGGGAAACAGAGATGCCACTCTTGTGCATATATGCTCAGTCATGTCTGACTCTTTGCCACCCTATGGACTTTAACCCACCAGGCTCTGCTGTCCATAGAATTTTTCCAGGAAGAATAGTGGAGTGAGTTGCCATTTCCTACTCCAGAGGATCTTCCTGACCCAAGGATTGAACCCATGTTTTTTGCATGTCCTCTTGGAGGGCACAAACAAAACCCTCTTGTTTGTACACCAGGACCCAGGGAAAAGGAACAGTAACCTCACAGGAGATTGAATCAGACTTGACTGCTAGTGTTGAAAGTTCTCTTGTGTAAACATGGGTTGCCAATGGCTTGCTGCAGGGGTGGGAACATTGGCAGCAGCAGTCCTGGGAGGTGCCCCATGGTGTTAGCCCTCTTGGAGGTTGCCATTAGCCCTACCATAAAGGCTGTAGCAAAAGCAAAAAAAAAAAAAAGGAAAAAAGCAAAAAAGCAAAATGGCTGTCTTAGGAGGTCTTACAAATAGCTGTAAAAAGAAGAGAAGTGAAAAGCAAAGGGGAAAAGGAAAGATATACCCATTTGAATGCAGAGTTCCAAAGAATAGCAAGGAGAGAAAAGAAAGCCTTCCTCAGTGATCAGTGCAAAAAAATAGAGGAAAACAATAGAATGGAAAAGACTAGAGTTCTCTTCAAGAAAATTAGAGGTACCAAGGGAACATTTCATGAAAAGATGGGCTCAATAAAGGACAGAAATGGTATGGACCTAACAGAAGAAGAAGACATTAAGAAGAGGTGGCAAGAATACACAGAAGAATGTACAAAAAAGATCTTCACGACCAAGATAATCATGATGGTGTGATAACTCACCTAGAGCCAGACATCCTGGAATGTGAAGTCAAGTGGGCCTTAAAAAGCATCACTACGAACAAAGCTAGTGGAGGTGATGGATTTCCAGTTGAGCTATTCCAAATCCTGAAAGATGATGCTGTGAAAGTGCTGCACTCAATATGCCAGCAAATTTGGAAAACAGCAGTGGCTACAGGACTGGAAAAGGTCAGTTTTCATTCCAATCTCTAAGAAAGGCAATGCCAAAGAATGCTCAAACTACCACACAATTGCACTCATCTCACATGCTAGCAATGTAATGTTCAAAATTCTCCAAGCCAGGCTTCAGCAATATGTGAACCGTGAATTTACAGTTCAAGCTGGTTTTAGTAAAGTCAGAGGAACCAGAGCTCAAATTGCCAACATCTGCTGGATCATCGAAAAAGCAAGAGAGTTCCAAAAAAACATCTATTTCTGCTTTATTGACTATGCCAAAGCCTTTGACTGTGTGGATCACAATAAACTGTGGAAAATTCTGAAAGAGATGGTAACATCAGATCACCTGAACTGCCTCCTGAGAAATCTGTATGCAGGTCAGGAAGCAACAGTTAGAACTGCGCGTGGAACAACAGACTGGTTCCAAATAGGAAAAGGAGTACATCAAGGCTGTATATTGTCACCCTGCTTATTTAACTTATATGCAGAGTACATCATGAGAAACACTGAGCTGGAATCAAGATTTCCGGGAGAAATATCAATAACCTCAGATATGCAGATGACACCACCCTTATGGAGCCTCTTGATAAAAGTGAAAGAGGAGAGTGAAAAAGTTGGCTTAAAACTAAACATTCAGAAAACTAAGATCATGGCATCTGGTCCCATCACTTGATGGCAAGTAGATGGGGTAACAGTGGAAACAGTGGCTGACTTTATTTTTGGGGGCTCCAAAATCACTGCAGATGGTGACTGCAGCCATGAAATTAAAAGACGCTTACTCCTTGGGAGGAAAGTTATCACCAACCTAGACAGCATATTAAAAAGCAGAGACATTACTTTGCCAACAAAGGTCTGTCTAGTCAAGGCTATGGTTTTTCCAATGGTCATGTATGGATGTGAGAATTGGACTGTGAAGAAAGCTGAGTGCCGAGGAATTGATGCTTTTGAACTGTGGTGTTGGAGAAGACTCTCGAGAGTCCCTTGGACTGCAAGGAGATCCAACCGGTCCCTCCTAAAGGAGATAAGTCCTGGGTGTTCACTGGAAGGACTGATGTTGAAGCTGAAACTCCAATACTTTGGCCACCTGTTGTGAAGAGCTGACTCATTTGAAAAGATCCTGATGCTGGGAAAGATTGAGGGAAGGAGGAGAAGGGATGACAGAGGATGAGATGGTTGGATGGCATCATTGACTCAATGGACATGAGTTTGGGTAAACTCCAGGAGTTGGAGATGGACAGGGAGGCCTGGTGGGCTGCAGTCCATGGGCTCGCAAAGAATCGGACATGACTGAGTAACTGAACTGAACTTAAAAGGCTGTAGACTCCAGGGCTGAGTTGCCTCAGGCCAAACAACTAATAGAGAAGGAGGGAGTCCCACCCATCAGCAGATAATTGGATTAAAGTTTTACTGATCAAGACCTTGTCCACCAGAGCAAGACTCAGTTTTCCCTACTGACAGTTGCTCCCAACAGGAAGCTTGCACAAGCCTCTTAGTCTCATCTGCCAGAGGGCAGACAAAGCAAGAAGAACTATAATCTCCAGAATGAAAACCACAATTATAGAAATCTAATCAAAATGAAAATGCACAGGATTATGTCCCAGATGAAGGAACAAGATAAATCCCCAGAAAAACAACTAAATGAAGTAGAGATAGGCAATCTTTCAGAAAAAGAATCCAGAACAATAAAAGTGAAGATGATCCAGGATCTCAGAAAAAGAATGGAGAAGATGCAAGAAATATTTACCAAAAACCTAGAAGATCTAAAGAACAAAGAGATGAAAAATACACTACTACTACTACTACTAAGTCGCTTCAGTCGTGTCCGACTCTGTGCGACCCCATAGACGGCAGCCCACCAGGCTCCCCCGTCCCTGGGATTCTCCAGGCAAGAACACTGGACTGGGTTGCCATTTCCTTCTCCAATGCATGAAAGCGAAATGTGAAAGTGAAGTCGCTCAGTCGTGTCCGACTCTTAGCAACCCCATGGACTGCAGGCTTCCAGGCTCCTCCATCCATGGGATTTTCCAGGCAAGAGGAGGAGCCTGGAAGGCTACAGTCCATGGAGTCGCTGAGGGTCGGACACGACTGAGTGACTTCACTTTCACATTTCACTTTCAGGGAAAAATACACTAGAAGGAATCAGTAGCAGAATAACTGAGGCAGAACAGATAACTGACCTGAAAGACGGATTGGTGGAAATTAGGGCTCAAACAGAATAAAGGAAAAAGAATGAAAAGAAAAGAATACAGCATAAGAGGGCTTTAGGACAAAATTTAACACACCAACATTTGCATTATAGGGGTCCCAGAAGGAGAAGAGAGAAAAAAAGAACCCAAGAAAATATCTGGAGACAATATCTGAAAACTTCCCTAACAAGGGAAAGGAAATAGTCAACCAAGTCCAGGGAGTACAGAGAGCCCCAGGCAGGATAAACCCAAGGAGGAACACACCAAGACACACAGTAATCAAACTGATAAAAATTAAAGACAAAGATAAAATATTAAAAACAACAAGGGAAAAGAGACAAATAATATACAAAGGAACAGCCACAAGGTTATCAGCTGATTTCTCAACAGAAACTCTACAAGCTAGAAAGGAATGGCATAATATATTTAAAGTGATTAAAGGGAAGAATCTATAATCAAAAATACTCAGCAAGACCCTCATTCAGATTTGATGGAGAAATCAAAAGCTTTATAGACAAGCAAAAGTTAAGAGAATTCAGTACCACTAAACCAGCTTTACAAAAAATACTAAAGGAACTTCTTTATGCAGGAAACACAAGAATAGGAGGAAACATACAAAAAATAAACCCAAAACAATGAAGAAAATGGTAACAGGATCACACATATCAATAATTATCTTAAATGTACATGGATTAAATGCACCAACCGAAAGACATAGACTGGCTGCATGGATACAAAAACAAGA
The DNA here is from genome assembly GCF_019923935.1 of Bubalus bubalis. Classification (NCBI taxonomy): domain Eukaryota; kingdom Metazoa; phylum Chordata; class Mammalia; order Artiodactyla; family Bovidae; genus Bubalus; species Bubalus bubalis. The sequence goes on from NC_059157.1 coordinate 162,119,480, forward strand.
CCTCTATTCATGCTCTCTACAAGAAACGCACCTCAGACCCAGAGATACTTACAAGCTTAAAGTAAGGGGATGGAAGAAGGTATTCCATGCAAATAGAAATTAAAAGAAAGCTAGAGTAGTGATACTCATATCAGACAAAACAGACTTTAAAACAAAGACTAGTATAAGAGACAAAGAAATAGGCTACATAATGATCCCGGGTTCAACCCAAGAAGGCGATATAACAATTTTAAGTATATATGCACCAAATATAGGAGCACCTCAACATGTAAGACAAATACAAACAACCGTAAAGGGAGAAATTGACTATAACACAATAATAGTGGGGGACTTTAATACCTTACTTTCATCAATGGACAGATGATCTGGACAGAAATCAACATCAGTTGATATTTATAGAGCATTCCATCTAAAAGCAGAAGACGACACATTCTTCTTAAGTGCACATGGAACATTCTCCAGGGTTGATCACATGCTGGGCCACAAAGTGAGCCTTGGTAAAATTAAGAAAATTGAAGTCATATCAAGCATCTTTTTCTGATCACATTGCTATGAGATTAGACATAAACTACAAGAAAAAAGACTCTAAAAAGCACAAACACATGGTGGCTAAACAATATGCTACTAAACAACCGAAGGTTCACTGAAGAAATCAAAGAGGAAATACAATTTAAATCAAGGAAAAATATAGGAGAGTCTTGCTGGGAATGTACTCTCTAATTCTATTTCATCTGCTTCAGCTCCATGAAGAAAGTAGAAACTGAGAGCATATCAAATAAGGGAAAGAGTGCAGCAAAATATAAGCAAGATGGCTCTACAGATAATAAATGAGAAGGACTGGTAGAAAAACAAGAAAGTGACAGGACAGGCCGGATGGGTGGATGGAAGGCAAAGCGTGTTTGCCTGATAAGAGCAAATTGAGCAAGTGATAGAAATTAACATAGGAAATGACAAGCTTGTGGCAGCGTCACAGGAAAAGTCCCATAAGGATGTCTGCACCCTGTGGTGTGTTAGATGGCTAGACACCAAGAAATACAGCATGATGGGCACAGGCCACTGCAGTAGAATGTATACTTCCAATCTAACATCAGACCGCTCATAGTTTGAAGGGCTATTCTTTAATGCTTTCAATGCTTGGTTTTGTTTCAATGAGCTAACTTTCAATATAACATCTTTAAGTGTTATAAACGGAATAATTCTAGGGATCTGTATGTTAATGAGGTCCAAAATCCCCAGTACAATCACAGGAGCAAGTGGGATACATTTGCATCTACTCTCAATAGAAAATTCGAAGCAAGTTGATGGCATCTTTGATGGGAGATGTAAATGGATTTTTGAGTACTATATTTTCTTCCTGGTATCTTCAGTTCAGTTCAGTTCAGTCACTCAGTCATGTCCGACTCTTTTCGACCCCATGAACTGCAGCACGCCAGGCCTCCCTGTCCATCACCAACTTGAGGAGTTTACTCAAACTCACGTCCCTCAAGTCGGTGATGCCATCCAGCCATCTCATCCTCTGTCGTCCCCTTTTCCTCCTGCCCCCAATCCCTCCCAGCATCAGAGTCTTTTCCAAGGAGTCAACTCTTCGCATGAGGTGGCCAAAGTACTGGAGTTTCAGCTTTAGCATCATTCCTTCCAAAGAAAACCCAGGGCTGATCTCCTTCAGAATGGACTGGTTGGATCTCCTTGCAGTCCAAAGGACTCTCAAGAGTCTTCTCCAACACCTCAGTTCAAAAGCATCAATTCTTCGGCACTCAGCTTTCTTCACAGTCCAACTCTTACATCCATACATAACCACTGGAAAAACCATAGCCTTGACTAGACGGACCTTTGTTGGCAAAGTAATGTCTCTGCTTTTGAATATGCTATCTAGGTTGGTCTTAACTTTCCTTCCAAGGACTAAGTGTCTTTTAATTTCATGGCTGCAGTCACCATCTGCAGTGATTTTGGAGCCCAGAAAAATAAAGTCTGACACTGTTTGCGCTGTTTCCCCATCTATTTCCCATGAAGTGATGGGACCAGATGCCATGATCTTCGTTTTCTGAATGTTGAGCTTTAAGCCAACTTTTTCACTCTCCTCTTTCACTCTCATCAAGAGGCTTTTTAGTTCCTCTTCACTTTCTGCCATAAGGGTGGTGTCATCTGCATATCTGAGGTGATTGATATTTCTCCCGGCAATCTTGACTCCAACTTGTGCTTCTTCCAGCCCAGCGTTTCTCATGATGTACTCTGCATATAAGTTAAATAAGCAGGGTGACAATATACAGCCTTGACGAACTCCTTTTCCTATTTGGAACCAGTCTGTTATTCCATGTCCAGTTCTAACTGTTGCTTCCTGACCTGCATATAGGTTTCTCAAGAGGCAGGTCAGGTGGTCTGGTATTCCCATCTCTTTCAGAATTGTCCACAGTTTATTGTGATCCACACAGTCAAAGGCTTTGGCATAGTCAATAAAGCAGAAATAGATGTTTTTCTGGAACTCTCTTGCTTTTTCCATGATCCAGTGGATGTTGGCAATTTGATCTCTGGTTCCTCTGCCTTTTCTAAAACAAGCTTGAACATCTGGAAGTTCACGGTTCACATATTGCTGAAGCCTGGCTTGGAGAATTTTGAGCATTACTTTACTAGCGTGTGAGATGAGTGCAATGGTGCAGTAGTTTGAGCATTCTTAGGCATTGCCTTTATTTGGGATTAGAACGAAAACTGACCTTTTCCAGTCCTGTGGTCACTGCTGAGTTTTCCAAATTTGCTGACATATTGAGTGCAGCACTTTCATAGCATCATCTTTTAGGATTTGAAAGAGCTCCACTGGTATCTTAGGTTTTCTCAAAAGATGCACATTAATTCACTATATTCAGGTAACATTCTGAACTTTGGACATAAGAAATTTTCTCCAAATGGAAGCTGTAGAAATCTAAATTTGATGGGGAGAAAGGGAAAGAAGGAGCTCCTATAAAGTATATACATGCAGGAAGCCAGGTGTCTGACTATCAGCTAGCCAACATTGGTTAAGTGGCGGTTGGTTCAGCCTGGAATAAACCAAATTAAGCTACAGGATTTTTTTCTTTACACTTTAGAAAAGAACATTCATCATCAAGTTCTTTGTTTCTAACACCATTCTCCAATAAAAGAAACCAGGACTATAGGGAGAAGTGGGTGATCCTAAGACTGGGACAGGAAATACACAGATGGGTCCAGAGCCTATTGAAGTACCAGAGAGTGAGGAGGTGACTGAACAAACAAAATAAAAACACTACGAGGGGGTACATCAAAGGAACACAGGTGCCAGTGGAGAGAGCTCCCAATGGGCAAAATTAGAACAATTTGAGCAAACAAATAAAGTAGTATTGGTTTATAAATCAAAGTACAAAATAAACACCTATGAATCCATACTGATAGAACAAATAAATAAATAAACGGGAGAAAGGAGACAAATGTCTAATGCAGAAGAATTTCAAATAATTTATGTAATAACATTCTGCCCTCTAGGAGGTGGAGCATATGCCCCTCCTTAAGAGTCGGCTCTGCAGGGTGACTTCTTTCCAAGAAGCACAGCATGGCAAGGGATGAGAGGAGAAGAGTAACTTTATAGGAGGAAGCTGACAAGCACTACAGGCAGGTGATCAAGATCAGCACCAACAGTGGTCTGTCATGGTTAGTAGCCTTGATGTGACTTAAGGAAAAAGGCACTTTTCTTCTGTGCTTCTTTTCCCCAAAACCCATAGCCAGTATAATCATGAGCAAGGCATCAGACAAATCCCAGTGCTGAGCTTCTTACAAGATACCTGACTTCTCATAGTTGTCAAGATCATCAAAAACAAAGGAAGCCTGAGAAACTGTCATAGTACCATGTATGAAATGAGTTGCCAGTCCAGGATGCTTGGGGCTGGTGCACTGGGACGACCCAGAGGGATGGAATGGGGAGGGAGGAGGGAGGAGGGTTCAGGATGGGGAACGCGTGTATACCTGTGGCGGATTCATTTTGATATTTGGCAAATCTAATACAGTTATGTTAAGTTTAAAAATAAAATAAAATTTAAAAAAAAAAAAAAAACAAAAAACAAAGGAAGCCTGAGAAACTGTCATAGTACCAGTCTGATGGGTATTCAGATCTATCTGTGTGTGTGGTTTATAAAATGTTTTGGACTCCCGGAGTGGTGGCTGCTAGCAATGTTCCTTTCTTTGCAAATGTCTCGAGATACACAGAGATGGATCTCTGGAATATTCCACATATCTTCTGCCCTTTTTGGCCATGCTGATCGATCCAAGAATGAACACCATCAGCCAAGATAATTACACAATCTCTATCCAGTGGGGTCTCAGGGACACCAGAACTTGGGAGCTGGGCCACTTCACTGGTAGTGCTCTGAAGAGATCTGTGTCCTGAGGCATAGACGTTGCCCTTGACGTTGTTCTTTCCCTTCCCATTCCCAAATCTTTATGGTTCAACATTTGCCACCTATGCATTACCTATGTCAGTACTCATTCAGCAAAAAAAAAACACAAAAACAATTCATTTTACTTTTTGTTCAAGCTAACCACAATTAGTTTTTGTTGTTTGCAGTCAGAAAGCCTAAGTGTAGAGCTTCCCTGGTGGCTCAGCAGTAAAGAATCCGCCTGCCAAGGCAGGAGACACGGGTTCGATCCCTAGTCAGGGAAGATCCTACATGCCATGGTACAATGGGCCGGCGTGCCACAGCTGTTGGGCCTATGCTCTGGGGCCCGGGAGCCGCAACTATTGAAGCCCGCATGCCCCAGAACCTGTGATTCTCAATGGGAGAGGCCACCCCAGTGAGAAGCCCACGAGCCACAACTAGAAAATAGCCCCCACTTGCTGCAACTAGGGAAAAGCCCACACAGCAATGAAGACCCAGCACAGCCACAAATAAATAAATAAAAATAATTTTTTAAAAAAGCATAAGTGTATATATGTACACATAAAATATTTCTAAAACGGAATCTCAGGAGTCATTGCATTCTGAAGCGTCTTCCTTCCTATTATGCTATGTATCTTGGTAGTGACTGTGCAGCATTTCACGTGTGGATACACTATAATATATTTAGTCCTCTCCCTTTTGATAGGTTACTTACAGTACTTTTGCCATGAAAAACAATGCTGAGTACAGAGGAGGATTATCAGAAATGAAGGAAGAGGACATGGCTCCTTTCTTCTCTGGTCCGAACTCCAATCAGTCTGCCCCTCCTGAGATAAATAGCTTTATGAGGTCCTAGGCTCTGTGAAAGTTTAGGCCAAGTACAAAATGCTTCATACCCTGTGGACTGAGGAAGCCAGCCAAGGATCCTGTCTGCCCACAGTCTCCATCTCTGGGAGCTTTTCACAAAGCAAGGAATCCAGTCAAGTCCTTATCTCAGAGATCTCTGGTCCTCAGGAACAATGATCTCAGTCCCACATACATGTATTGCATCTCCTTGGCTCCTAAGAAACCTGGAGGAAATGGACCCAGTGGGCAGAATTCTTCTGCTCCTGAAACTTGGAGAGTGCAGGACAATGGGAGCAAGGAAGCTTCCTCCAGGTGACCCAGGATGGGCCTGACAGCCTGCTGCCTTCTTCATTGCAGTCTCATGAGAGAAAAGATGACTCTATCTTCCTCCACCTGCAGGAATGCTGCCTTGAAGATGGCTCTAGTAACCAGTAGCACCTCAGTTCAGTTCAGTTGCTCAGTCGTATCCGACTGTTTGCTACCCCATGAATCGAAGCATGCCAGGCCTCCCTGTCCATCACCAACTCCCGGAGTTCACTCGAACTCACGTCCATCGAATCAGTGATGCCATCCAACCATCTCATCCTCTGTCGTCCCCTTCTCTTCCTGCCCCCAATCCCTCCCAACATCAGAGTCTTTTCCAGTGAGTCAACTTTTCACATGAGGTGGCCAAAATATTGGAGTTTCAGCTTCAACATCAGTCCTTCCAATGAACACCCTGGACTGATCTCCTTTAGGATGGACTGATTGGATCTCCTTGCATTCCAAGGGACTCTCAAGAGTCTTCTCCCACACCAGAGTTCAAAAACATCAATTCTTCAGCACTCAGCTTTCTTCACAGTCCAACTCTCACATCCATACATGACCACTGGAAAAACCATAGCCTTGACTAGACAGACCTTTGTTGGCAAAGTAATGTCTCTGCTTTTTAATATGCTATCTAGGTTGGTCATAACTTTCCTTCCAAGGAGTAAGCGTCTTTTAATTTCATGGCTGCAGTCACCATCTGCAGTGATTTTGGAGCCCAGAAAAATAAAGTCTGACACTGTTTGCACTGTTTCCCCATCTATTTCCTATGAAGTGGTGGGACCAGATGCCATGATCTTCGTTTTCTGAATGTTGACCTTTAAGCCAACTTTTTCACTCTACTCTTTCACTTTCATCAAGAGGGTCTTTAGTTCCTCTTCACTTTCTGCCATACGGGTGGTGTCATCTGCATATCTGAGGTGATTGATATTTCTCCCGGCAATCTTGATTCCAGCTTGTGCTTCTTCCAGCCCAGCGTTTCTCATGATGTACTCTGCATATAAGTTAAATAAGCAGGGTGACAATATACAGCCTTGACATACTCCTTTTCCTATTTGGAACCAGTCTGTTGTTCCATGTCCAGTTCTAACTGTTGCTTCCTGACCTGCATATAGGTTTCTCAAGAGGCAGGTCAGGTGGTCTGATATTACCATCTCTTTTAGAATTTTCCACAGTTTATTGTGATCCACACAGTCAAAGGCTTTGGCATAGTCAATAAAGCAGAAATAGATGCTTTTTTGGAACTCTCTTGCTTTTTTGATGATCCAGCAGATGTTGACAATTTGATCTCTGGTTCCTTTGCCTTTTCTAAAACAAGCTTGAACATCTGGAAGTTCACAGTTCACCTATTGCTGAAGCCTGGCTTGGAGAATTTTGTGCATTACTTTACTAGCGTGTGAGATGAGTGCAAATTCAGACTTAAATTGAAGAAAGTAGGGAAAACCACTAGACCATTCAGTATGACCTAAATCAAATCCCTTATGATTATACAGTGGAAGTGAGAAATAGATTTAAGGGACTAGATCTGATAGATAGAGTGCCTGGTGAACTATAAACAGAGGTTCGTGACATTGTACAGGAGACAGGGTCAAGACCATCCCCATGGAATAGAAATGCAAAAAAGCAAAATGGCTGTCTGAGGAGGCCTTACAAATAGCTGTGAAAAGAAGAGAAGTGAAAAGCAAAGGAGAAAAGGAAAGATCTAAGCATCTGAATGCAGAGTTCCAAAGAAGAGCAAGGAGAGATAAGAAAGCCTTCCTCAGCGATCAATGCAAAGAAATAGAGGAAAACAACAGAATGGGAAAGACTAGAGATCTCTTCAAGAAAATTAGAGATACCAAGGGAACATTTCATGCAAAGATGGGCTCGATAAAGGACAGAAATGGTAGGGACCTAACAGAAGCAGAAGATATTAAGAAGAGGTGGCAAGAATACACAGAAGAACTGTGCAAAAAAGATCTTCACGACCAAGATAATCACGATGGTGTGATCACTCACCTAGAGCCAGACATCCTGGAATGTGAAGTCAAGTGGGCCTTAGAAAGCATCACTACGAACAAAGCTAGTGGAAGTGATGGAATTCCAGTTAAGCTATTTCAAATCCTGGAAGATGATGCTGTGAAAGTGCTGCATTCAATATGCCAGCAAATTTGGAAAACTCAGCAGTGGCCATAGGTCACTGACTGGAAAAGGTCAGTTTTCATTCAATCCCAAAGAAAGTAACACCTCAGGGAGTAATAAAGAGTAACAAACACATCTCTAAGGTAGTCCAGCAAAGAGAAGACCAGTCAGGTTAACAAGAACACATGTCCAGTTAAGTCAAAGTTCTGGAACAGACAGATGGAAAATTGATCAAGGAAAGAGAACTTAAGAAGATGCAAAGAATCACACACATTCACACACACACAGACTTTCTGACACTAAAAACATGATTTTCCATCTATACAATTCAGCTGATAAATTGGAGGAGATTTACTAATGGTCTGGTAAATCAAACTCCAGAGTTATCTCAAAACACAGAGCAAAAATTAAAAAGAGGGAATTATTAGGAAAGAGGGAAGAGACTTGGATGGTGCATCAAGGGTGTGTAACTAGCAAATAAGAGGTGTTCCAGAGGAGCTAAAGGAACAGATGGAGGAGAGGCAATTATTAAACAAATTAAAAGAACATTTCCCAGCAATGAGTGAAAGTCTAAGTCTGCAAATTGAAGGGGCTCACCAAGTTCCAGGAATGATTGATGAGAAAACATATATCTTTAGGCATTCCTGCTAAAATTCTTGAATTCTAAGGATAGAAATAATAATATTACATGTTTCTAGGGTTCAGTTCAGTTCATCACTTAGTCATGTCCAACTCTTGCGACCCCATGGACTGCAGCACACCAGGCCTCCCTGTCCATCACCAACTCCCAGAGTTTACTTAAACTCATGCCCATTGAGTCGGTGATACCATCCAACCATCTCATCCTCTGTCGTCCCCTTCTCTTCCCGCCTTCAATCATTCCAAGCATCAGTGTCTTTTCAAATGAGTCAGCTCTTCTCATCAGGTGGCCAAAGTATTGGAGTTACAGCTTCAGCATCAGTCCTTCCAATGAATATTCAGGACTGATCTCCTTTAGGATTGACTGGTTGGACCTCCTTGTAGTCCAAGGGACTCTCAAGAGTCTTCTCCAATACCACAGTTCAAAAGCATCATTTCTTCAGCACTCAGATTTCTTTATAGTCCAAATCTCACATCCATACATGACTACTGGAAAAACCATAGCTTTGACTAGATGGACCTTTGTTGGCAAAGTAATGTCTCTGCTTTTTAATATGCTGTCTGGTTTGGTCATAGCTTTTCTTCCAAGGAGCAAGTGTCTTTTAATTTCATGGCTGCAGCCACCATCTGCAGTAATTTTGGAGCCCCCCAAAATAAAGTCTGTCACTGTTTGCACTGTTTCCCCATCTATTTGCTGTGAAGTGATGGGACAGGATGCCATGATCTTAGTTTTCTGAATGTTGAGTTTTAAGCCAACCTTTTCACTCTCCTCTTTCACTTTCATCAAGAGGCTCTTTAGTTCTTCTTCACTTTCTGCCATAAGGGTGGTGTCATCTGCATATCTGAGGTTATTGATATTTCTAGGGTAGAACAAAAGAATTACCTGCAAAAGAAGAAGAGCAAGACTCTCATAGTATTTCTCATTGACTGGGTAGACAACTAGGAGAAAAAAGAATAGCCTAAGAATTTGATCTCACCAAGTACTCATTCACGTGCCTAGGTGGGCAAAGATGTTAACGAACATGCTAGAATTCAGAGCGTATAGATCCCATGTCATCTACAAACCCCTGGCTATGGCAAAGAACAGCATTTCTCAACTTTACTGTAGATCAGTCAAGGACCTTGTGAAACTGCAGATTCCAGTTCAAGAGATCTTAGAAGGAAATAGCAGATCTTGCCTTTCTAACAAGCTTTCAGGTATGGGGGACCTTTTGATTTTGAATCCTTGGTGCTACCTCTTTGCAGCTACATCAACTTGTTCTTTAATTTTTCTGTTTCACTTTCTTCATCTGTAAAGTGGGGATAAAGATAGTACCTGCCTCAGATCAGATCAGATCAGATCAGTTGCTCATTCGTGTCCGACTCTTTGTGACTCCATGAATCGCAGCACGCCAGGCCTCCCTGTCCATCACCAACTCCCGGAGTTCACTCAGACTCACGTCCATCGAGTCAGTGATGCCATCCAGCCATCTCATCCTCTGTTGTCCCCTTCTCCTCTTGCCTCCAATCCCTCCCAACATCAGAGTCTTTTCCAACGAGTCAACTCTTCGCATGAGGTGGCCAAAGTACTGGAGTTTCAGCTTTAGCATCATTCCTTCCAAAGAAATCCCAGGGCTGATCTCCTTCAGAATGGACTGGTTGGATCTCCTTGCAGTCCAAGGGACTCTCAAGAGTCTTCTCCAACACCACAGTTCAAAAGTATCAATTCTTCGGCGCTCAGCCTTCTTCACAGTCCAACTCTCACATCCATACATGACCACAGGAAAAACCATAGCCTTGACTAGACGGACCTTTGTTGGCAAAGTAATGTCTCTGCTTTTGAATATGCTATCTAGGCTGGTCACAACTTTCCTTCCAAGGAGTAAGCGTCTTTTAATTTCATGGCTGCAGTCACCATCTGCAGTGATTTTGGAGCCCCCCAAAATAAAGTCTGACACTTGTTTCCACTGTTTCCCCATCTATTTCCCATGAAGTGATGGGACCGGATGCCATGATCTTCATTTTCTGAATGTTGAGCTTTAAGCCAACTTTTTCACTCTCCACTTTCACCTTCATCAAGAGGCTTTTTAGTTCCTCTTCATTTTCTGCCATAAGGGTGGTGCTGTAAACATTACATGAGATCACATATGTGAACTTTACTTAAATTGTACCTGGTCCACAGTGAGTATTCAATAAATATTACCTATCAACATAATAAAGGACTCTGCTGCACAGTGTAGTATGAATGTTAAACTAGAAGTTTTAGAACAGAAGTAGCATACTGTGAAGGCCATTTTATTATCGTAACTGAAAGTATTGAATGACCTCAGCAAGTCCTGATATGTGGGAGTATGGAGGGGCAGCATCATCATTGCCAAGGTTCCATCTCAGGAAGACAGAGGAGAGAAGAGAGAACAAGTGCATCCAGAACTATTTTAGAGTTCATCTTGTGGGAAAAATGGCCAGGTTGTTTTCAGATAGTAGAGAAAATGTCTTATCATGAGCATGGAAGTAGAGAAAGTGTCTGTTAATGGGATATAGAAGAATATTAGAATTTCCATGTTAACAGAAGAAAATAAAGTGGACTGAAAATTTATCAAATTAGCAAGAAAAAAAGAATAAACAAGTATTAGTCTTAAGAATCTTGTAAGAAAATCTAGAAAATTAAAAGTACTGTCTAGAGTCAAGATAAGGGTTAGTCGCTCAGTCGTGCCCGACTCTTTGTGACCCCATGGACTGCAGCTCACCAGGCTCCTCTGTCCATTAGATTTTCCAGGCAATGATACTGGAGTGGGCTGCCATTTCCTTCTCCAGGGGATCTTCCCAACCCAGGGTCGAACCCAGGTCTCCTGCACTGCAGGCAGATTCTTTACCTACTGAGCTACAAGGGAAGCCCCACTTTGTTTTAATCCTTTATTCAAGCTTCCCAGGTGGTAGTAGAGGTAAAGAACCCACCTGCCAATGCAGGAGACCTAAGAGATGTAGGTTGGATCCCTTGGTTGGGGAGATCCCCTGGAGGAAGGCATGGCAGCCCACTCCAGTATTCTTGCCTGGAGAATCCCATGGACAGAGGAGCCTGGAGGGCTGCAGTCCATAGGGTTAGAAAGAGTCAGACACAACTGAATCAACTTAGCATGCATGCAATGCTTTATTCTCTTAATGTAGCATATCACATTGATTGATTTTCAATCATATGTTGAACCATTCTTGCATCCCAGGGATAAATAAGATAGACTTTCTTGATCAACCCTGATAAGCTGGACACTTCCCTCCTCCCCAACAGATCTGTTTGACTATATAAAAATGGTATATTTGGGAGAAAAAATATGATTATGAGAGGGACTGCCTGTTTGTGCACACTGATTCCTTTTCTTCAAAGGACACATTCCCCCTGCCCCCATTGTATTTTTACAGCTTGCTGTGCTGTGCTATGCTGTGCTTAGTTGCTCAGTTGTGTCCAACTCTTTGCGACCCCATGGACTGTAGCCCTCCAGACTCCTCTGTCCATGGAATTCTCTAGGCAAGAATACTGGAGTGGGTTGCCATGCCCTCCTCCAGAAGATCTTCCCAACCGAGGGATCAACCTTCTCAACCCAGGTCTCCCACATTTACCATCTGAGCTACCAGGGAAAGGGATTCTGCCGGGCCAAATTCCGAAACTCATCAGGACAAGGAACTCCTTTCTACGTCTGTTCCATTTTCTTCCTTCTGGAATAGGAATGTCTATAACTATTATCATATGCCTATTCCACCGCTGCATTTTGGAAGCAGGAGCCCTGTTGATGTCTTGTTTCACTGATTCACAGATGCAAAGGAATTTTGCTCCAGGGTTTTGAGCTGTTGCTGATTTTCACCTGTTGCTGAGTTTTACAGCTTACCGAGATACAACTGAGGCACAATAGCAACATTTAAAGTATACAATATGAGTTTTGCCATATGTTTAACACCTGTGAAATCATCACTATAATCAAGGCAAAGAACATATTCATTATACACAAAGTTTCTTGGTGCCCTTTGATCATTCATTCCTCACTCTCCACTCCAACCCCATGGGCTTACTTATGGACTACATTTCCCAACCTTTCTACAGGGAGGTAAGTGAAAGCCAGAATGTCTTCCAGGCCCAATCGCCCACATATGAGCTTTTCTGTCTTCCCCCTAAGGCCTGGCTGGCTGTTGACAGCCAAGGTAACCTAGAAAGCTAAAATTAGCAAAGAACTCGTCAGCCTGGATCTCTGAGTGACTGGGTGGAGCAGAGGATCCCATTCCATTGACAATAAATATCCATTGTGTCCAACCACTACTCTGGTGTTTATTGCAGCAACTAGTGTTATCTTAACTAATACAATAATATTCACAGAACACTTACAAGCTGATAAGACATGAGCAAACAACCCACTGGGAAAAGGTTAAAAAGAGTCAGTTCACAGAAGGGTAAATCCAGAATAATGTAGTAAATGCATGGAAAGATGTTCATATACTAGTAAGTAAAAACATTCAAATTAAGTAGCACATTGTACCAGCAACCACTGAAAAGACTAGTAATACTTATTATCAGGGATGAAGTGGGAAGGGTACTAAAACATTGGTGGTAAAAGTGTGAGTTGTTACGGACTTTTTGGAAAATTAATCTGGCAACATACACTAAGATAATAAATACTTTCTTTGCTTTAGTAGCTCCACTCTTGGGAATTCATTTCAGTCAATAAAGACACTAGGATGTAAGAATATCTTTGTAAGAGGATGTTTATTGAAGACTGTACATATGACAAAAACAAAACCAATTAAAACATAACTGGAAGCAAAAGTAATAACTTATCAGTAAAGGGATGGTTGAATAATGATAAAATAACTATGCCATGGAAACCAAGGCAGCAAATACGAAAAAATAAATTAGATAAAATGTAGGAATTTCTATGAGGTTTTGTTGATTAATAAAAATGCAGAAAAGTGTATATAACACAAATTTATTTTCATAAACAAAACCTTGCAGCATATACGTGTTTGGAAATACATATTTATGGGTATATACATGTAGGTATAAAATTAAATGAACATGGAAAATATTTAACAATAACATAAGATATTAAAACACAGATTATATGTATAGTTGGGAAAGAAGGTACGATAGGCTAAATAATGGCTCCCAAGATGTCCATGTTCTAATCCTCAGAACCTGTGAATGCTACCTTATATGGCAAAGGGACCTCACAGGTGTGATTAAGGACTTCAAATTAGGAAAATTAACCTAAATTATCCAAGTGGGCACAATATTAAGGCAGGGGTCTCTTATAAGAGGCAGGCTAGACTAGGGAGGAAAGGAGAGGAAAAGGCAATGGGATGACACTGGAATGATGCAGCCACAAGCCAAAGGATGCTGGAAGACATAGGAATAGATTCTCCCCCTGGAGCCTCTAAAGGAATTAGTCCTGACCACACCTGACTTTAGCTCTGAAAGATTCATTTCAACTTTTGGCCTTTAGAACTAAAAGAGAAATAAATAGATACTTGTCACAGCACCAACAGGAAACTAATTTAGGGATAATACTGGTAAAGGGAGTGCTAAGCAAAAATCTTAGATGATGTCCTAATGACCTTCACTTGTGTGTATAACCTTCTCCCCTTGAGTGTGGGTGGAACCAGTGAATATAATAGGATAGCACTCCTGTGATTATGTTATGTGGCTACAGTAAAGGGATTTTTGAAGGTAAAATTAGATTTGACTTTGAATTCATCAAAAAGATTGTCCTGTGACCCTCCACTTAAATAAAATTTTTAAAAATCTTGAAAAGAAGAAAGTAAAAAAAAATTATTTTTACTAAAGTTAAAACTTGTAAATTATGAGTCAGATATCATATATGCAACAAAATGTAGCTTTACTTTTAAAAACTGAACTAAACTTTGCTCAAATTTTCATAAAAAAAAAAAGATTGTCCTGGATGAATCTGATTCAATCAAACAAACTCTTTAAAAGAGGGCTTAGGCCTTCCCTGAGATCAGAAATGCTGGCTTTACTATGGAGAATAGTGTGGAAGTTGCATAAAAACTAAAAACAGAGCTACCATATGACCCTGCAATCCCACTCCTGGGCATATATCTGGAGAAAAACATGGTCCAGAAAGACACATGCATCCCAGTGTTCACTGCAGCACTGTTTACAATATTCAAGACCAAGGAATGGAAGCAACCTAAATGTCCATCAACAGAGGACTAGATAAAGAAGATATGGTACATGTATACAATGGAATATTACTCAGCTATTAAAAAGAACAAAATAATGCTATTTGAATCAACATGGATGGACCTAGAATTGTCACACTGAGTGAAGTAAGTCAGAGAAAGAAATATCACATGTTATCCCTTATACGTGGAATCTAATAATAAATGTTAATTTAGAAGACAGAAACAAACTCACAGACTTCAAGAAAAAACTTATGGTTACCTGGGGGAAGGATAGGGGGAAGGGATAGTTAGGGAGTTTGGGATGGACATGTAGACATTGCTATATTTAAAATGAATAACTAAGAAGACCTACTGTATAGCACAGGGAACTCTGCTCAATGTTATGTGCCAGCCTGGATGGAAGCAAGGTTTGGGGGAGAATGGAGATACATGTATATGTATGGCTGAGTCTGTTGGCTGTTCATCTGGAACTATCACAACATTGTTAGTTGGCTATACCCCAATACAAAATAAAAAGTTAAAAAAGAAAAAAAGAAATGCTGGCTTTGTAGCAGCTGATCACCACAACTTCTATAACCACAGTGGATGAATTCTACTGACAACCACATGAGCTTAGAAGGAGACCTTGAGCCTCATATGAATCTACTGCCTCCCCAAACACTTTGATTGTGGCCAGTGAGACCCTGAGCAGAGGCTCGAGCTAAGGCATGCCTAAACTCCTGACTCAAAGAAACTGGGAGATCATAAATGGATATTATTTTAAGCCTTTGAGTTTGGGGTAAATTCTTACACAATAGAAAACTCATATATCACTTTGCTGACAAAGGTCCATATAGTCAAAGCTATGGTTTTTCCAGTAGTCATGTATGGATGTGAGAGTTGGACCATAAAGAAGGCTGAACACCAAAGAATTGATGCTTTTAGACTGTGGTGTTGAAGAAGATTCTTGAGAGTCCCTTGGACTGCAAGGAGATCAAACCAGTCAATCCTAAAGGATATCAACCCTGAATATTCATTGGAAGGACTGATGCTGAAGCTGAAACACCAATACTTTGGCCACCTGAAGTGAAGAGCCAACTTATTAGAAAAGACCCTGTTGCTGCAAAAGATTGAAGGCAGAGTATGAGATAGTTGGATGCCTTCATCAACTCAATGGACATGACTTTGAGCAAACTCTGGGAGACAGTGAAGGACAGGGAAGCCTGGCGTGCTGCCATTCATGGGTTCACAAAGAGTAAGACATGACTGAGTGACTGAACACCACCACCAAATCAGGTGAAAAATGATAGAAGCGTATTGAGCATATACATCAGCCATTTGTATTATTTCTCTGATTTGCCTATTCATAACCTTCCAGCCTGAAACAACCGTTGCCAAATGAAAGGCAAACCATCTTCCGTGGGACAAAGGGATAGAAAAACTTTCCCCTTCCAACAATATCACCATGGAGCAGTGAAGGACTGAGTTTCATACCATCTAAGCTATTCTGTTACTCTCAAAAAGCTGCTTTGGGAAAACATTCTGGTGAGTAAAACAGTAAAAATATTCCTGCCTACTAAGGTACGTGATGCAACACAAATGAATCATTAAAATCATTGTAAGAATAGCTCTCATTTAAGTATATAAAAGTCAGCAGGGTAATTTTTTTCAGGGTTTGCTAAATAATCTACACTGACTTTATGTCTTCTCTCTTGCAAGATTCTAAAGCATTGCCAAATTTATCTTGCTCACCTGCTTCACTCTGTTAACTTTCAAAGGAGCTGGATCTATATCGGTGAAACTCTATTAGGTAATATTTAGTTACCCTTTTATGAAAGATTGCTGGCTGAGCCAACAAGGATAACTAACTTCATTCATTCACTCACTCATTCATTCAAAAAATACTTAACACCGATTACACACAAGGCTTCTAGTAAGATGGAGGATACAGTGATGAACATACCTGACATATGTCCTGTCTTCATGGATTTATAGTTCAGTAGGAGAAGTTGGTTCAATAAATTCTTGTTGTTCAGTCACAAAGTCATGTCTGATGCGTTGCGATCTCATGAGCTATAACCTGCCAGGCTCCATGGGGTTCTCCAGGCAAGAATACTGGAGTTGGTTGCAATTTGCTTCTCTAGGAGATATTCCTGGACCAGGGATGGAACCCACATCCCCTGCATTGGCAGACAGATTCTTTACCACTGAGCTACCAGGGAAGCTCCCGTTTAATAAATAGACTATCATTACACAGTGTGATGATTAAGAAGTTCAGATAATCTGCAGTGGCTGGTTTGGTGTGGGCATGGGAAAGAGTGCTCCAAGCAGAGGAAACTGCATGTCTTCTATCAAATAACTATCATCACAATCATATTCCCTAAGCATGCATGATGCTAGCTAGGCATGGAATCAACAACTAATTCCTGTGAAAATGTTAAGAAGCTTGATACAAAACCTCAGGATTGTATTCAAGGTTTTATTTCACTTGAGTCTCTACCAGACAGGGAAGAGCTTCACTAAAGTTTCTGGAAGCTCTTGCCTGCCCTGCAATCATTCATTTGACATTTGTCAAGCATCTTCTCCATGCCAGAATATGCGCTGGGCACTTACTGAGCACTAGCTCAATAAGATACCACTGCTAACCTCAAGGGTCAATAGTCTCATAGGGATGGGGAGGAGATAGACACATAAACACATAAAATTCACTATGACTATAATTCAGCATGATAAATATTGTGGAAGAGGAAGTAAGATAAGAATAAAAAGAAGGAATGAACTTATTCCACCAGGGAGGTAGGAAGGATTCACAGATCTTGATGAGTGAATATTTACCACAAAGTTAAATTGGGAAAGATTTTTTGTTGTTGATACACAGAAGGTATACAAAGGCTGAAAAGGAAAAACATATGCAGGAAAAGTTAAAAAGTGTGTGGCTGTGGCCAGAGAACAAGATGCATGGTGGGCAGTAGAGAAAAACAGAAAGATAATTGGCACCCAGCTGGTGAGGGCCTTGACTGGTGAGAGAGCAATAGTGTCTGGACTATTAATGCCAGGAGAAGATGGTTGAAGCTGTTACACAGGAGGTGTCATGGCAACCATCCATCTATACAATGGAGGATTTACTTTCAGAGCCCACTCCGAACAGAAGTAATCTTTTACACCAAATAAAAATTTAATCCCCTGTTTCCCCATCTCTACCATTATATCTCCAAATAATACACTCCCACAGGGGGTACTGCATGTTCTAAGAGGTCCAGAGACAGATTTGCCTAAGACCAACCATTCCTGTGGTGTATGTTCAGAAGCTAAAAACTATTAATAACTATTAATACCTGTGAAAGTAATAAAAACCTGAGATAAAAAGTGAGCATCACTGCACAGGTATCCTAGAATCAAATAGAAGCACACAGAGGAATACCATTAAGGGTTACTACCAGTTTCTTGTGACTCCCTCATAGCTTGGTCAGTAAAGAATCTGCCTGCAATGCAGGAGACCCGGGTTTGATTCCTGGGTGGGAAAGATCACCTGGAGAAGGAAATTTCAACCCACTCCAGTATTCTTGCCTGGAGAATCCCGTGGACAGAGGAGCCTGGTGGGCTATAGTCCACGGGGTCACGGGAGGATCAACATGAGACAAATAAACAACCCATTATATATCTTCTTTATGATCAGCTGAGCATAACTGTGTATAATAAACTTTATAGTGTTCTCATTTCAGAGTGTGTCTTCGGTCATCATCTTTTGCCATCTTCTTATATTCCCCAGTTAAAGAACCCCTGTGATAGAGTTTGGTACACACATGTCTGTGCTGAGCAGAGAGTCAAGATTTCAGTGTCCAGAATGGACAAAACCAGGTAACAAGGTCCCCATTTAGATTGGATGTGTTACCTGCCACACAAACTTAAGGTATTTGGACTTTCTTCTGGAAGCCAGAAATTCCTAGTCTCTCTACAGTGAAAGGGCTACCCATATCCTCTTAGACCTTGGGGTAACGAGGCAGGACTCAAGACCATCATAGTCCTAAACTCTTTGCCTTAAGCCACAAATAATCTCTTCTATTCAGCCCAATGGGAGCCTAAAAATATTACTGTTTCCTATATGTTGATGAGTAAAAAGACCAGGAAGCACTACTGCAATGAGGAGGCATAACGAACTGTGGTTATTATCGTAGAACATGGGCACTTTCAACTCAAAGCACTGGATGCTTCTCTGGATGTGCCAAGGAAATAGGCTTGTAGGACAGAAGACCTGGGATGTCTATACTGGGATAATGAAGGTGAATTAGCAAGAAGGATGGAAAGGAAAGGTGAATTCATCATTAAATTACCCTTCTAGATGCAATTACATGAAAGATAGTAAATAGTTGCTCTCCATTTCTTCTTAGAAATGAAACAGGACTGGGTTTTAACTGCAGCCTGAGGAATACAACTTTCATGCTCTCAAGTCACTCATGTTTATACTATGAGAGATTTTCTTGTGTAAATATCATAGCCCACTTTGATATGGAGTCATCAGTGAATTTGTCTGCCATCCTCATTCATTTCTGTAGCCACGACACCTACAGTGCCTCATACAGAGTGAGCTCTCAATCAGTGTTACGGTGTCAAGTGATGGTGATCAAGAGAGACAGGCTGATATTCTCTGAAATTCATTACATACACAACAGGTTTTCTCACTTGGAAAGTCTTAGGAACCATAGACCATGGGGCCGTGATGTATCCTTCTGTTATGCCTTTTTATTTCTCACACCCTTCTCTTCCAAGTTCTAAACTGAGGAACTCATACTCTCTTCCATGGTGGTAGTTGACTTACTGAATTTTCAAGAGTAAGATGTCATTGGTTATGTTCCTTTGGAGCTTAAATCTATGAGGTGTCCTTTAACATCCTATAGGTGAATATTTACCATTCGGTTTGCCACATGTTTTTAATTCATTATATAGCTTCTGCTTTTCAGTTGCCAGTTTTCCTCATCCCTGTACTGTCATCTTGCTCCCTCCCTGACTTCACACCCTGCCTGGGGCTGGACTGCTGCTGCTGCTGCTAAGTCGCTTCAGTCATGTCCGACTCTGTGCGACCCCATAGACGGCAGCCCACCAGGCTCCCCCGTCCCTGGGATTCTCCAGGCAAGAACACTGGAGTGGATTGCCATTTCCTTCTCCAAGGCATGAAAGTGAAAAGTGAAAGTGAAGTCGCTCAGTCGTGTCCGACTCTTAGCAACCCCATGGACTGCAGCCCACCAGGCTCCTCAGTCCATGGGATTTTCCAGGCAAGAGTACTGGAGTGGGGTGCCATTGCCTTCTCCATGGGGCTGGACAGAGAACCAATAAATGTATTATTTTTTTTCTGGTCTATGAACTTTACTCTCTTGAGATAGGAAAGGAGAATAAAAGGAAAACCTTGTGTTTGCTACTTGTCTGAATTTGAGTAATCTCAGAGCTTTACTAAGACTTCTTTAAAAATGAATCATTGGCTGTAATACAACTCCAATCTGCATATAACACCACGAGTCTTAAAATTCACTATAGCAGTCAGGGTCCTGGCAGGAATAATGACACAATTACCTCGGGAGGACATGAGGAGAGTTTAAGGAAAGAATTATTTCATGAAGATGGGTCAGAGTTGGGTGAACCAAACAGAAATGGTGAAGCACCCAGGGATGATGCCCACTGGGGAGCTATTTCCATCCATAGAGTTGGAAGGGCAAAGTGATGGCCCTGATAACTGCTGAGCCCTGGGAGAGGGCCTGCCTGGCAGGAGCTGTGGTCTTAAGTAGAAGAACACAACTGCCAAGCCAAAGTCTGGCAGGGGATAAATAACCCCTCCCCTCCCCTCCAGTCCTCAGATCTCCCACTGGCCAAACCCAATTCAAGGTCTCCAGAGATCTTCTGGTGATACAGAAGATGGGGAAAAAGGGTAAATATTTTTGGAGTGTCAAAGAATACAGAGCTACTCACTCTGTCAGAGTCCAGCAGGAACAAATGGTAACCCTTAGTTAAAATAATACATCAAGAGTTCCTTTACAAGGCATCTATTTACAAAAGTGTGGGCAGAACACAGGGGACCACAGAGGTCAAAGTAGTAACCGGAGTTAATAACAGTGGAGCTCTTATCACCTAGTGATTCTATACCAATTCCATACGTGGGCTCTTTTCCCAACACCAACTGGACATTCTACAATGCAGTTCTGATACTATCTACCTGGAGAAGAAATCAGATCCCACCAGTTAAGGGCTCAGTCCCACAAGACTGCCCTCCACTTTGAATGCCAATCAGAAGTCCAGATTGTTGGGCTTTCCTGGTGGTTCAATGGTGAAGAATCCGCCTGCCAATGCAGGAGACACAGGTTCCCTGATCTGGGAAGATCCCACAAGCCTTGGAGCAACAAGATCTATGTGCCGCAACTATAGAGCCTGTGCTCGAGAGCTTGGGAACCCCAAGTACTAAGCCCATGTGCTGCAACTACTGAAGCCTGAGTTCCCTGAAGCCCATGTTCTGCAACAAGAAAAACCACTGCAGAGAAGCCCACTCACCAAAAACAGAGAGTAGTCCCTGTTTGCAGCAACTAAAGAAAAACCCATGCAGCAACAAAGACCCAGCATAACCAAGATTAAATAAATAAAAAATATTATTTTTTAAAAAAGTCCAGAGTGTTATCTGTGTTACTTACAAACAGGCTATAAATTAGAGGTTCCCATGACCCCCTCCTTGGGTTCAGTTAATTTGCAAGAGAGGCTCACTGAACTCAGAAAAAGTTTACCCACTAAATTACTGATTTATTATAAAAGATATTAAAAGATACAAAGCAACAGCCAGATGAAGAGATAGGGCAAGATCCCAAACAAAGAAGCTTCTGTCCCCACCGAGTCTGGGGCCTGGCACAGTGGCACGTGGAAGCATTCTGGTTCACCAACCTGGAAGCTCTCCAAACCCCATCCTTGTCCATTTTTATGGAGGCTTCATTACATAGGGTGATTGATCACATCAATGGCCACGGGTGGTTAAATTCATTCTCTATCCCCCATCCCCTCCCTGGGAAGTCAGGGGATGGGACTGAAAGTTCCAACCCTTCAATCACTTGGTAGTATCCCCTGGCAACCAGTTGCCATTCTTAGGTTATCTGGGGGCTTTCTAAAGGTTGCCTTGTTAACAAAAGTACCCCCCTCTTCCCATCATTTAGGGAATACCAAAGGTTTTAGGAACTATGTGCCAGGATTGGGACAAAGACCAAATATATATATTTCTTATTACAAATCACCATATTATAGCACCCCACCCCCAAAGAAACAGGGGAGAACACTGATATCAGAACCCGGAAAGAGAGTGTGTGGAGGAGCCTGCCTTGAGAGGAGTAGCTGTGTTAGTGAAGAAACACAAGCAGCCTAAGGGAGGGCCCAGGAGTAAATACCCTGGCCTGCCCCTCATTCTGGACTTCCAAGTGGCTCAGTGGTAAAGAATCTGCCTGCCATCGCAGGAGACACAGGTTCTGTCAGGAAGACAGATTGGGTCAGGAAGATGCCCTGGAGGAGGAAATGGCAACCTGCTCCAGCATTCTTCCCTGAGAAATCCCATGGACAGAGGAGCCTGGCAGGCTATCATCCATGAGGTTGCAAAGAGTCAGACACGAGTGAATGACTGAGCACAAGGCCCTTATTCCACCCTCTAGGGTCCCACCAGGACTTCCTGTTAACCAAAATGAACTGGAGGCCAAGACAAGGGAGCTCTGGTGATGTGTCTACAAAGTACAGCCTCCCAATAGGGAGGAGGATGGGGAAAGGTGAAAAGTGAATCTAGAGAGGCTAATGATACCTAACACACTTAAAAAAAAATTTTTTTTTTTGGAGTAAAGTTGCTTTACAATGTTGTGTTAGTTTATGCTATGTAGCAAAGTGAATCAGTTACACATATACATAGATCCATTCTTTTTTAGATGTTCTTCCCATTCAGGTCGCCATAGCATCCCTGCTTTTAATTAAGTCCCTCTTCCTTTCCTTTCTTCCTGTTCCTCTTCTTTGCACTGAGTTTCACTAACCTTTATATCAAGTACTGTGCCAAATGCTCTCACACAAATTATTTGGTTTAACCCTTAAGATTTCTCTCTAAGGCAGAAAATACTGCTTATCCCTCAGCAAGCATTCTCCACCATGTTGACCTTGCAACAGTTTCAATCTTTTTAACAGAAGAGCTCTTTTTTACAAAATGAAACCTCACTGGAACCCTGAAATAGGAAACTCATCAAGGACCATATATTAGTGGAAAATTTAAAATGTAAATTTACAACATTTCCTTGTAGTTAGATTAACTAAGGAGAACAGGACTTTTTCCCCCTCTCACTGTGCAGCTTCTGGGATCTTAGTTCCCAGACCAGGCATCGAATCCAGGCCCCCGGCAGTGAGAGTGCAGAGTTCTAACCACTGGACCGCCAAGGAATTCTGCAAGAACAGGATTTTTGATTAATGCAAAAGTTTGTCGCCAGTTTCACTAGCCTCCATTAGCATCAGCAACTGCAAACATTGACAGATTACCCGAAACAGAGTTGGACAACCACTGAAATAAGTGACTGGAGAAACATGAAACTTCAGGGTTTCCAACCTACAACTTCTCGGCAATACCTCCCTTTGGTAATCAGAATCTGACTGCCGGAACACATGAGATATGACTGACAGCTACACTTTCCGGTCACCTGGTCAGGAAAGCTCATCCCTCTGAAAACTCACCCTTTACGCCTCAGTTATCAAACACTTAGGAGCAGCTTATCCCAGGAAATGAAGGCTCTTGTTGAAAACATGGAGATTTAGGAAACCAGGATGTGATTAACCACATTGGCATTGTGCCAAATGAACAGTTAACAACCAGGGGCAGGGAAACAAGTGCTGATTAGTAATCCCAGGGTTTACAAAAGGGGTTTAGACCCAGTCCTAACAATCCACTGTGACAGACCAGAAAATTCCTAACCTATTGTAGCTGCAACCACACTGCCTTAAAAAAAAGTATTAGTCTAATCAAAATTTATTTATCAGTGCCTCTACTCCTACAGAGAAAAAAAAAACCAACCCTGTTGTTGATGAGTCATTCAGTCGTGTCCAACTCTTTGGGACCCTGTGGACTGTAGCACACCAGGCTTCCCTGTTCTTCACCATCTCCCAGAGCTTGCTCAAAGTCATCTCAGTTGCATCAGTGATGCCATCCAACCATCTCATCCTCTGTCGTCCCCTTCTCCTCCTGTCTTCAATCTTTCCCAGCATCAAGGTCTTTTCTAATAAGTCATCTCTTTGAATCAGGTAGCCAAAGTACCGGAGCTTCAGCTTCAGCATCAGTCCTTCTAATGAATATTTAGGATTGATTTCCTTTAGGATTGACTGGTTTGCTCTCCTTGCAGTCTAAGGGACTCTCAAGAGTCTTCTCCAACATCATAGTTCAAAGCTCTCCAGAAAACATAAAATTAAAATTTGAACCGACACATGAGGTTTCTAACAGTTATTGTTTTTTCAAAAAATGCTTTGACGTTGAATTCATTCATTCATTCATTTAACAAACATGCAAATTCAGGGGATGTTCCAAGAGCCATTCTAAATTCCTGATAAGTCTCAGTGAGCCACATGCCAGAAAGAACAAGGGTTCTGAAGTCAGTTGGAATTGTTGCACCATTTCTTAGAGCATTTTAGTTCAAGTAACAGAATACCAAACTTAGACTGGCTCAAAGTAACCTTGTTAATTTTTTGTCCAATCTCTACAAGTCTGGAGGGAAGCAGCTGCTGCCCGTGCTTCAGAGGCTTGACCATGAGGGCTACATCTCTGCAGAGCTCCTAGTCTCTGTTTTATTCTCATCCCTCTGTGGTGACCAGATGGCTGTGAGGGAAGGCAGCCATGAGAAAACAGGTTGGTGATAGCCACACTGGAAGAGGTTGTGATAAATGGTAAGTTCTATGTGGAGTATGCTGTCAGGGAACTCAGTGATGTCATGACACTCAGCACACGTGTCCTGCAGGCCAGTAGACATACAGAACTGGATTTGAGGACTGAAGTCAGAGGAGGATGTCTGTAGGAGGTAAGTATGCAAGAGGAGTCAAAGTCCAGAGGTCAGGGCAAGAGTGTCTTCTTAGAACTGAGAGAGATAGGCCTTCTGAACCAGGGATTGGTCTGAAAGGGAGGTGAGAGTTGATGGGACAGTTGAAGGATAGTAGCCTCATTAAAGAGGTAGGTGAGGTCCTCTGGGAGGAGGACTGGGGCCATATTGAGTGGTTGGTTTGGAAAGAGCCAGAGTGACAATGTGTAAGGGCTGAAGAAAAATGACTCAGCTAGTAGCATAATAAAACTTGGAGTGATTCAGGTCTGCAGATTTCCAAACTTTCCCCAGCAGCAGTTCAGGGCCTAGGAAAGGAAACATGGCCAGAGGAAATGGATGACACAAGGTTGGTGATGGCCATGGGATGAGGGAGACTAGAGTGTCCATGGTGACCAGGTAGAAGAGGCTGACTAGATTCCAAGTCAGGCAAGGAGGCCATTCATGGAGTCAACCCTCTACCAGGAAGCCCATGTCTCAGGCTTCTTCTCCTCCTGGTCCCACTTGGGTCTAGGAACTTCGGGATCCCTCTCCCTACAAGACCAGGTGCAGGGCACCAGGGGTAGATGAGTTTTCCAAGAGAAAACAGAGAAGGGACAATTAGAATCAAACAATGAGGAGGTTAGCCAGTTTTTAGCAAACTCTAGTGTAGCAGAACTTTATCTCCAGATCCCAGGTCACTTCTGAGGGGTTAACTCTAAATTCGGCTGAACTGACATACTGTTATTTTCATACTTTGTTTATTATTCTTATATTTTTAAGAGTGGGGCTCTCCAAACCTCCTTCCCTATGGGGGTTTTAAACTTAGAAGAAGGATATGCTGATATATCCTTTAAATAGACTCCTTCAACCAAACTGTAATCTGTAGAGGCACTGACGCAGAATCAGCCATCCGCTTGTCACAGGATGGTCATCTCTACTTCTGCGGCCCCTCACAATCATTCCTGGTTTGGGGGGATGTTGCTCAAACTCCTGCAGCACCACAGGAAGCTAAATTGGGAGTGATTGAAGGATCCATTGTGGGTAGAGATCCAAGCCCAAGGAAAGTAGAAGGATGTGACTGGAGAGCACCAAGAATGCCAAATGTGAAATTTTCAAGGGGAAGAAAGGGTACCGTGATGGTTGCTCAACTGGTGAAATCAAATGACAGCTCTATCGTCTGTCCATATCTTCACCTCAGAACTGTAGCCTTCTCTTTAGCAAAGAAAGATGGTTTCCCTAGTCTCACAGAATTCTAGGTTCTTAGTATTGGAAGGTCATCTACTGGTCATCTAGGCCAGGCTGCCACCAAAGCAGCTGGCACTTATGAAATTGCCTTGGCAGTGGGCTGTTTAGCATCTCCTCAAACATGCCTGGGGGTAATTGTTACTTGTTGGTGAAACAGTCCATTACTTTCTGGAAATTCTTGATTCTGAGACAACTGTCCTGATGTGGGATTGTTATTTGCTTCTGTGCAGCTTTCCTTTACTTCCTGTGATGCCTCATAAAGCAGATATTTTCCCTTCCCCAAATGAGGGTCCTTCCAATGTTTCAGTGCTCCTCTCAGGTTCCCACTAATATTTTCTTTTTTGAGACCAAATACCCCCAGTCCTTTAACTTCCCTTTCATTGGCATGGCTTTGGGACTCCTCACCATGCTGGTCTTCATCTCTCAGTTGCTCATGTAAGAATGACGCACCCAGACCTGAACACTGCCTTTAGGACACAGGCTGACTGGGATGAAGAGCAGTGGAACTATCGTTTTCTCTGAACTGGACACTCATGATACAACTACTCTAGCCTAAGATTGCGTTCATCTCTTTAGTCTGATGAGGCTATAACCCCATCTTCTGGGATTTCAGTGTACTACCACTTGGCTCTGCTTTCTTCCTGTGGTTTTGTAACCAAAATTATATATGAAACTTGTCCCGAATCCTCTTTGTCTGAAGTCTTCAGCTAAATTCCACATCTCATTCTGATCCCTGGGAAGTTTCTCTTTACCAATTGCCATGACTGCTGCTTCCATTTCCTCAACTGATATGCTAGTCCAGTTTAGTTTAATATTACATATAAAGTCATCTCTATGTGCCAGGAATTGTATTGGATGCTAAGGTGAGGGTAGAGGATACAAATGAAACTAGGTTACAATTTCTACACTGATACTATACATGAACACACCAGTACAATGTGATACAGGTGAACTGTAACATAGAAACACAGTGGTTATGGGGGCCCAGATGAGTGACTCTTGGCCCAAGCTGGAAATTTGGAAATTCAGGGAAGGGTTCCCAGAAAAAGAAGTATCTTGAACAAAGAATTAGAAGGTGCTGAGAAGATAGCAAGAAGATGAAAGGACAGAAAGAGAGAAGTCAAGAAGAAAGAAAGCATGATGGTATATATGAGGAGTTATAGGGTCTTTAGAACTACTAGAGTATCAAGGACCAGACAAGGGAGGGTGAGGTCACCAAAAATCTTACTCTCTACCTTGGACTTGACTCAGCAGGCACTGGTGAGCTCTTGAAATGTTTCAAGAAGATGGGAGAGAAATCAAATTTGCTTTTATCACTTTGGTCTCAATATAAAAAATGGATTTTAAGGAGGTTAATCTGGAGGCAGGCAAGTGGTTGGGAATATTTAGGAGTTTAATGTAATAACTTAAGCAAGAGATGTTGAGGACCCTAATGAAGACAGTAGTGGTCAGATCAGATCAGATCAGTCGCTCAGTCGTGTCCGACTCTTTGCGACCCCATGAATCGCAGCGCGCCAGGCCTCCCTGTCCATCACAAACTCCCAGAGTTCACTCAAACTCACGTCCATCGAGTCGGTGATGCCATCCAGACATCTCATCTTCTGTGGTCCCCTTCTCCTCCTGCCCCCAATCCCCCCCAGCATCAGAGTCTTTTCCAATGAGTCAGCTCTTCGCATGAGGTGGCCAAAGTACTGGAGTTTCAGCTTTAGCATCATTCCTTCCAAAGAAATCCCAGGGCTGATCTCCTTCAGAATGGACTGGTTGGATCTCCTTGCAGTCCAAGGGACCCTCAAGAGTCTTCTCCAGCACCACAGTTCAAAAGCATCAATTCTTCGGCACTCAGCCTTCTTCACAGTCCAACTCTCACATCCATACATGACCACAGGAAAAACCATAGCCTTGACTAGATGGACCTTTGTTGGCAAAGTAATGTCTCTGCTTTTGAATATGCTATCTAGGTTGGTCATAACTTTCCTGACAAGGAGTAAGCGTCTTTTAATTTCATGGCTGCAGTCACCATCTGCAGTGATTTTGGAGCCCCCCCAAAATAAAGTCTGACACTGTTTCCACTGTTTCCCCATCTATTTCCCATGAAGTGATGGGACCGGATGCCATGATCTTCGTTTTCTGAATGTTGAGCTTTAAGCCAACTTTTTCACTCTCCACTTTCACTTTCATCAAGAGGCTTTTTAGTTCCTCTTCACTTTCTGCCATAAGGGAGGATGGGACAAAAATTCAGATAAACTCCCTGAAGCCTGGATTAAATGGCTAGGAGGATGGTGATACAGCAGCTGAGAGGGTAGAGGAGATATTTGGGGAACCATGAGAGGAAGTTTGAAGATGGGGAACCTGAATTGCTTACTGAACATGCAGTTCTAATGTCCAATAAGTTATCGGATTTATGTATCTGAATGTCACAGGGGAGACTAGACCAGGAGAGGAGGGGCTTTAGTTCCTCAATGGGAGTTAAAATCATGAGAATAATTGAGCTAGGACAAGGAGAGTATGTAAAGAAGTAGCCATGGAGCTAGCACACAACTGTGAGGTGTCAATGTTTAAGGTAGATTTTATAAATAAGTTCCGCATGTTTCCTTTGATTCTGTGGCCAACATTTAAAATCATGAAATTTCACCAGAAAATGAAAATTTTCAGATTCTCTTAAAATCAGGAGCTCTGTACCCACTGGACTTGCATTTTCACACTGTGGTATTCCACAGCTGTGAGAGGAAGCTTCCCCTTTTAAATAGGATACACATTCTCCCATTGTTTACAGCCCCTGCTACTCCCCACTGTCTTTCTAACACCAAGGCTAATGTCAGACCTCATTAATTATTACTATGGTGCTGCTGTTTCATATACTTGCTTCATTTATTTATATTACTTCCCTGGCCCTGGTAGATACTTGAGTTTTTAATTCTCAGCTTAAAAGGTGAGTAAAGAAAGAGGATCCCACTAGAGAGAACAAGAAGCACAGTTAGAGAAATGGCAAAGAACCAGGAGAGGAATACCCTAGTTGCCAAGAAATTTCAAGAATGGGAAGTTCAATAGCATTAAGTACTACAGAAAGATCTGATAAGATAAGGATTAAAAGTGACTCCTGGTGTTGTCAATATGAAGACCCTTCAAAATCTTTGCCAGAGGAGAGATCTTGGCCAGCCTCATTTTCGACAGAGAGATGGATGATGGAAGTGAGATCTCAGGGATGTGAGGACCGACTGAGAGGTGAGCTAATGGAAAAACAAGTAAATTTTCCTCCTTCCAGAAACTTGACTAGAAAGGGAAGCTTGACCAGAAAGATCTGGGCAGCAAATGGAAAAACAAGTAAATTTTCTTCTTTTCAGAAACTTGACTAGAAAGATCTGGGCAGCAGCCAGGGCACTGGAATGTGGAAAGGGTCAAAAGAGATGGTTTCTTTCCACAGAGGAGTCTTTAAGCATATTCACGGATTGTAGGCAGAGAGCCAGTAGAGAGGAGAACAATTGGTACTGTGTAAGAGAGATCATGGGGCTTCCCTGCTAGCTCAGATGGTAAATGCAGGAGACCTGGGTTCTATCCCTGAGTCAGGAAGATCCCCTGGAGAAGAGAAAGGCAGCCCCCTCCAGTATTCTTGCCTGGAGAATTCCATGGACAGAGGAGCATGGTGGGCTACAGTCCATGGGGTTGTAAAGAGTCGGACAAGACTGAGCGACAAACACATAAGATAGATGATAATGCATAGAAGATGATGCCAGAAATGAGAAGTAGAACAAGAATGCAGGTGAAAGGGGTGGCTTTGAACTAAAAAAGGAATTCATTATCCCTATGAATGGTGGAGAGGAGAAAATTATGAGAAAAGGGAAGTTTATAAAGTCAAATTATGTCCAATCACTTTCTTGATAAAGTAGACAGAGGGTCATTTGCCGAATGTGAGAACTATGGGTTGGCGGTAAAGATCTCAAGGAGGATGGCGAATGGCTGTCAGAGTCCCTGGGTGGGAAGGGGAGTAGGGACTTGCTTAGAATTACCACAAGGGTTGTTGAATGGTCCCAAGCATCCAGCTGAGGCTAGAGGTCAGTCATTCCCAGTGATACCGGCAGTTTGAGTGAGTGATTGATTTTTCTCTAACCCCTGAGAGACATGCTCAGATATGCAGAGTCTGCTTACTATGCTGCTGCTGCTGCTAAGTCGCTTCAGTCATGTCCGATTCTGTGCGACCCCATAGACAGCAGCCCACCAGGCTCCGTCGTCCCTGGGATTCTCCAGGCAAAAACGCTGGAGTGAGTTGCCATTTCTGTCTCCAATGCATGAAAGTGAAAAGTGAAAGTGAAGTTGCTCAGTCGTGTCCGACTCTTAGCAACCCCATGGACTGCAGCCCACCAGGCTCCTCAGTCCATGGGATTTTCCAGGCAAGAGTATTGGAGTGGAGTGCCACTGCCTTCTCCCTGTTTACTATAGCACATGGTAATATTATCTTTAGGTGTGGCAAATACTATGGCTAGAAATACAGTCCTAGTGAAAAAAGCAAGGATCACCGTCATCTTCAAAGCAGTAAATGTTCAGGAAACCTCAACTGAACTCTTGGTGTCATCTTTCACACATTCCCCAAGTTCAAGTGTAATGGGAGGAAAGTAACACTTGGCTCAAGAAGGCTCTTACCACAATTGTTTCTCCAATTTTCAGCTGACTTAAGGGTTTGCCATAGCATCCCCTTTGGGCTTCCCAGGGGGCACTAGTGGTAAAGAACCCACCTGCAATGCAGGAGACATAAGAGACACAGGTTCAATCCCTGGGTGGGGAAGATCCGTTGGAGGAGGAAATGGCAACCCACTCCTGTATTTTTGCCTGGAGAATCCCGTGGACAGTGGACCCTGGTGGCCTATAGTCCATGGGGTTGCAAAGAGTCGGACATGACTGAAGTGAATTAGCACATGAAAGGGTTCATTCTCATGCAGGGTAAGTTGATCATGTTTCAGGAAGTTTGAGCTGTAAGACAGAAGCAGAGGCCAGAGCCTAGCAAGGGGAGGGTTAAAACTTAAAACCGAGAAGATCGGATCAAGAAAGAGCCAGGGAGAAGGAAATAACAATTAAGGGACAGGGAGCAGGAGTCAAGGACAGAGGGAACAAAAGAAAATGAGAAAAAGAAGAAAGGAGTGGGTAAGGGAGAAGAATGAAAGGCCAGAGAAGAGGGAGAAGCACTAAAAAGAGGAGTGAGGAATAAAGCAAGAAGGAAGAGGTTAGTTCCAACTCTGGAACCTAGAAGTCTGCCTGGGAACCAGCCCCACCCCTCCATCTGCCGTGGGAGTTGGGCCTGGGGCCCCACCTGTAAAACTCTTTGTTGGTATCACAAAAGCACACCCATTCTCACCCATGCCTTCTACCTTGCTGCTCAAAGTCTAGGCCTTTTTGTTTTAAAAGATCTCTGTCAGGACCTCCCTGATGATCCAGTAGTTAAGATTCTAAGGTCTCAGTGCAGGGGGCTGGGTTCAATCCCTGGTCAGGGAACTAGATTCAGCATGCCACAGCTAAAGAGCCTGCATATTGCAACTAAGACCCAGTGCAGCCAAATTAAAAAAAAATTTTTTTTAAACGTCTCTTTCAATTACAGGGACACTGGTATCTAAGGGAAGTTACAAGGATATAACTGCAGAAATGTCTTCTCTTTTTATTATTTTTCCTTCATGTATATGTAATGCTGCTGCTGCTAAGTCGCTTCAGTCATGTCCGACTCTGTGCGACCCCATGGACTGCAGCCTACCAGGTTCCTCCGTCCATGGGATTTTCCAGGCAAGAGTACTGGAGTGGGTTGCCATTGCCTTCATGTAAATGTAATATGTAAATAAATGTAATAGAACATCACTAAATCTCCAAACCAGTCTATTTTGCTCATGGAAATTAAAACAAATTGGGATGTTTAAAACTTTCTTCAGCCATTAGCTGGTTGGGTGATCATGGGTCCTCCACTTAAACTCTGAGTCCCTGTACATTTTTTTTTTTTTAAGTCTGTAAATCCATTCATCTCATCATTCTACAAAAGGATCTTCTCTGAGTATGAAGATAGGAAGAACTTGTAACACCCTGTTTTCAAGGAGCTTACTAACTCTTGGAGGGGGAACCCATGTGTGGCCATTATTATTTTAGGTTATGTCACTACTAGGGTGTCTTTTAGTCAAGGAGAGTTAACTTCCTCTAAATATCCCTTAGGTGTTGCTCCAGTTCTTTTTATTGCTGTTTTGCATTTTTTTTTAAATAATAGCTTTATTGAGACCCACACTAGTTTTTAATGTGGCACTCTAATCTATCCCACCAACATCTTCCAATTGGATTGTCTTCTTGATCTCCTAGTTCTAGAAATTCTGGAGTCCCCAACTGTGTCATCTATCTCAAAGACCATGTCCAGGTTTGGTGATTCTCTAGGATTCACAGGACTCAGCAAATAATCAGATTCCTAGCTGTGACTGATTACCAACAAAGAATACAGGGCAATCAGCAAAGGGAAGAGGCACGTGGGTTGAAGTCTGGAGGAAACCAACAGAGGCTTTTCCAATGGAGTCAAACAGGGTGTGATTAGTCCCTCTCACAATATATCGTGATATCACGTATGAAGTGTCTACCAGGGAAGACATTGAAGATTCAGTGCCAGGGTTTTTATGGGGGGTTGGTCACACAGACACCCTCTGCCCAGCTCATACCAAAATCTCAGACCTCCAGAGGGAAAGCAGCTGTTCAGACAGTTTAGGCAAGTAAGCCACTCTTACCACTCTGCTTTCTATCAGTGCAGAAAACTTTTACCATTCAAGTTCCCAGATACCAGCAAGAAGTCTTTTTCAACATGGCAGCCTCAGGCTTACGAGTTCATTATTTTCTTCATACCAACATTATTAAGATATTTATTGGTTAGAATAAATACACTGCAATACTACCTCAGCGCACTTGTCACTAACTAAAATGATAATATATTGCATATGTTATTCAGTTGTCTACTTGTTAGTGTCTTCCTCTCCTGCTAGAATGTAAGCCTCAGGAGGGTATCTCTGCCACATTCATTGCATTATCTTTCACACCTTGAACAGGGCCTCCCCCATCATAGAACTCAACAGTTATTGGCTGAAGGAATGAGATCTACAGTTCAGCCTGGGCCAGATTCAGGTGTGAGCTTCTTGGGAACATTTAGGGACTAAAACTCCTTCATGCGTGATCATGACCATGAAGGCAGTTTCATCACAGAGATCACTTTTCTGACAGGCATCTAAAGTCAGAGTCTCTTCCATGGAAGCAACCTAAATGTCCATTGTCAGAGGAATGGATAAAGAAGATGTGGTACATCTGTACAATGGAATATTTTCAGCCATAAAAAAGAATGAAACAGTGCCATTTGCAGCAACATGGATGGACCAGGAGATTATCATACAAAGTAAAGTCAGACAGAGAAAGACAAATACCATGTGATGTCATTTATATGTGGAATCTAAAAAAAATGATATAAATGAATTGCAAAATAGAAACAGATTCAGACATAGAAACAAACTTATGGTTACCAGTGGGAAAAGGTGAGGGGGAGGAATAAATTGGGAGCTTTGGATTGATATATACACATTACTATATTTAAAATAGATAACTGGTGGCTCAGTGGTAAAGAATTCATCTGCCAATGCAGGAGAAATGGGTTTGATCCCTGACCTGGAACGATCCCACGTGCTGTGGGGCAACTAAGCCCATGTGCCACAAACTATTGAGCCTGTGCTCTAGAGCCCAGGAACTACAACTACTAAAGCCTGTGTGCCCAAGAGCCTGTGCTCCGCAACAAGAGAAGCCACCTCAGTGGATCACTTTGCTGTACTCCTGAAGCTAACACAACAATATAAATCAACTATGCTGCTGCTGCTGCTGCTAAGTCGCTTCAGTCGTGTCCAACTCTGTACGACCCCATAGACGGCAGCCCACCAGGCTCCCCTGTCCCTGGGATTCTCCAGGCAAGAATACTGGAGTGGGTTGCCATTTCCTCCTCCAATGCACGAAAGTGAAAAGTCAAAGTGAAGTCGCTCAGTCGTGTCTGACCCTCAGCGACCCCATGGACTGCAGCCTACCAGGCTCCTCCGTCCATGGGATTTTCCAGGCAAGAGTACTGGAGTGGGGTGCCATTGCCTTTAAAATAAAATAAACCTAAAAAAATTAAAGAAAAAAAGGTCAAATAGACTGTCAAAACATAAACAAATCAAGTCAGAATCCCCGTGATCTCACCTGCAGCTGAGTCAAGAACAAAATATAAGAATGTTCTGCATCTCCTTATGTCTTTCCCTCTCTTACTAGAGATAAACACAGGGCTGGTGAGCTTTTCTTGTGTGCCCCTCCACTCCCAGAAACATTTCTAATGTCCAGATTAAGTAGCTCCTGGGGGTAGGAAAAACTACATTCCTTTCAAAAAACAGCAATCTTCTCAGCCTTGGAGAAACCCTCCAGGACTCATGAATGGAAAAGGATCTCTGATCCGAAAATCACTTCTCACTTAATGTCTTCTCCTGCCATTACTCTGGCAGTTGAATGGGGTCAGGCTTTCATCTTATGTAATATGATGGGACAATTCAACTTCCAATGAGTGTAAGCAAATTTTCCTAAAGCTACACAGGACAGAGCTAAGTGGTTACATAAACACATATGGAGACTTAGAAATTTTAAAAAGAGGCTGAATACTCCAAGGCACATGTCACCCTCAGGGGAAATTAACAACTGGGTCAACAAACAGAACTCTCCAGGTTATACGTGCATCTCTCACAGTTTTATGACTGTACCACAGGAGGAGGAAGTGATTTTAGTGCTCACTTCAAGAAGAAGAAAAGAAGCAACACTTTTTATCTCAGGAGGAAGAAAAAGTAATACAGCCAGAAACGACCACTGGGTGAAGGATTTGGGGTTACAAGAATGCATCAGTTGGGAAAACCCATCCTCAAAAAGACTGACTGAAAGAATTGAATGAAAGGACCAGTTATAGAAGTATGGACAGGTTAAGGGAACTAACAAGGAGTGGTGAGGCACTCTGGGAAGAATAGTAGCAGGAAGCTTACGCTACTTTTCAAGCCAGATGGGAGCAAAAGGCAGAAGGGGGATCACGGAACCAGCAAGTTCTGTGGTCCTAGAAGAGGAGGCACCCACAAGGAACTGCAACTGGATGCAGACAGGATCAGAAGCATAAGAAAACTGGGGGTTTGGTGGTGGATGATAAGTATCCCAACCTCTCTTTCCTTCTACTTAATAATCTCCTGTTGATGCCTCCCACTGGCCAAAGCTAACAGGAAGCTATGGCGGGTAGGGGGTGGTGGTGGTAAGGAAATCTGTATGAGACAGAACACACAGTTCAGCTTCCTGGGGCATGAGCAAGACAGGGGAGGGACGGGCAAGCTGCAGTGGGCATGTGGGAAAAAGTCAGCACAAGGGATCTCTACTACCCTCACCACTGCTCAGGGCAGCACCCTGGGTGACTAGGGTCTCTTTCCTCTCTGCCTGGCTTCTTTGTTCTGCTGCTGCTGCTGCTAAGTCGCTTCGGTCGTGTCCGACTCTGTGCGACCCCAGAGACGGCAGCCCACCAGGCTACCCCCTCCCTGGGATTCTCCAGGCAAGAACACTGGAGTGGGTTGCCATTTCCTTCTCCAATGCATGAAAGGGAAAAGTGAAAGTGAAGTCGCTCAGTTGTGTCCAACTCTCAGCAACCTCATGGACTGCAGCCCACCAGGCTCCTCTGTCCATGGGATTTTCCAGGCAAGAGTACTGGAGTGGGTTGCCATTGCCTTCTCCTAACTACCCTTAAAGAGAGGCTTGGCTGTGTCTGCACCCCCACCCTGAGCTACATCAGACATTTCCCATTTCTGTGTGCCTAGAAGTTACGCAAAAGGTTATGCATAGAAACCTGACATAACTGATAGCCAGTGAGGGCTGACATTTTTTTAATGTGTTATGCACGGTCCTATGTCCTTTACATGGATAGTCCTACTGCCTACTCATGAAATGGTTTACCACGAAACTAACCAAGAAGCTTCAGGGCCTCTCACTAGCACAAACATCCTAATAAATGTACACAGTTATATTTTTAGAAAGTCTGTAAGTATTAATAGAAGGCTTCTCTGGTGGCTCAGTGGTAGAGAATCTGCCACCAATGCAGGAGATGAAAGTTAGATCCCTGAATCGAGAAGATTCTCTGGAGAAAGAAATGGCAACCCACTCCAGTATTCTTGCCTGGGAAGTCCCACGGACAGAGGAGCCTTGGGGGCTACATTCCATGGGTTCACAAAGAGTCGGACACAACGTAGTGACTAAAGAAGAAGTAGAAGATGTGTTCATATTAATTGATTAAAATGACTGACTCTTTCCATCCAGAATTCCCTACCACCATGCTTTCCTTCTTATCAGGGGACATTGAGTATCTGTGGGAATAAGCGTCTGCCTATAATGCGGGAGACCGGGTTCGATCCCTGGTTTGGGAAGATCCTCTGGAGAAGGCAATGGCACCCCACTCCAGTACTCTTGCCTGGAAAATCCCATGGATGGAGGAGCCTGGTAGGCTACAGTCTATGGGGTCGCAAAGAGTTGGACACGACTGAGTGACTTCACTTCACTTCAATGAGAAGTTGAGTTGAGATTACATTTAATTTGTGTGCAGTGGAATCTTTTTAGGTGGTTTATAATCATCCCACTGTAGGAATGGCTTCTAGGAATGTTTCTGCTGTCCACTCTACTGATTCATCATGAAACAAAGCTCAAGGCCAGGGAGGAAAGTGACCTATGGCACATGATAAATGGGTATATGGGTGCAGAGGAGAAACAAGATTGGAAAGAAAGAGAGCCAGAAACTAGTCTTTGGAAAATCCTTCTAGTCATCAGTTGTGATTTCTCATTGATGCCTAGACAAAATGGAAGTTCTCTCTTGGCAAGAATACATTGTATGATTCAGTATATACACGTGTATCAGCACTGTACTTTTCCCTCCCATCTTTTAAGGGAATTGTGTGAATAATAATAGACTTCCTGTGCCCATAAGGCATAAGCCAATATTACCACTGATGATATGCAAGTTATCATAAATTTTGTATCTTACTATGTATTTTGTAAATCATAGAAGTAAAACTACAGAAAAATTAGTTTGTAAATATATTCTAAAATAATGCTATAGTAGCTAGTATTTACAGAACCTATATAATATGACTGGAACAGTATTACATACTTGAAAGATAATCCATCTAATCTTCACAAGAACATTTTGAGGTAGGTATAACTGTTATTCTCTTCCTGGTTTTTATTTTCAAAAGCCAAAACTCATTGTTGAGGCCAAATTAGAGGTGAAACATGAATATTTTTCCAGGAAGCATGACTAAAGAAGGACTTTTCTAGAACAAAGCCCCAGGGACTGGACCACAGTGACTGGGCCCCAGGCTGTAGCCATGACGTGCTTAAGGACCAGCAAGGTCAAAGTCTGGTATGGAAATAACTATAAATTAAAACATGATAACCTTTAAAATGTTGTACTAAAAATGGATAAACATATTTTGTGAATTCGATAAGTACATGGAATATTTTCATGTCTGTTCTCAGAAGTACTTTAAACACATAAAAATGCTCAGTGGTCATCATAAAAATGAATGAAGTACTGATTCATGCTGCTGCTGCTACTGCTGCTAAGTTGCTTCAGTCGTGTCCGACTCTGTGCGACCCCATAGACGGCAGCCCACCAGGCTCCCCCGTCCCTGGGATTCTCCAGGCAAGAACACTGGAGTGGGTTGCCATTTCCTTCTCCAATGCATGAAAGGGAAAAGTGAAAGTGAAGTCACCCAGTCGTGTCTGACCCTCAGCAACCCCATAGACTGCAGCCCTCCAGGCTCCTCCGTCCATGGGATTTTCCAGGCAAGAGTACTATGACAAATCTTGAAAACAATATGCTAAGTGAAAGAAGCCAGACATAAAAGGTTATCTTATGATTCCATTTATCTAGGTATCATTGTATCATTATATCATACAAGTCAACTTATATGAAATATCCATAAAAGCAAAATTCATCAAGATAGATTAGTAGTTGCCAGGGCCAGTGTCTGTCGGGAATGGGGCGTGACTGCAAACAGGGTGGTGATGAAAATATTCTGGAATTAGATTAGAGTGATGGTTGTACAATTTTGTGAATGTTCAGAAAAAACTCAATTGTATATTTTAAAGGAATGCATTTTATATTATGTCAATTACATCACAACAAAAAACAAGCCTGGTGTACTGCAGTTCATGGGGTCATAAAGAGTTGGACACAACTGAGGGGCTGAACTGAACTGACTGAAAGCTGCCATTTAAAAAAAAAAAAAACACTGAAAAAAAAGAATACTCAGTGATCATCAAGATCAAATGAAATCAGCCACCATTCCATGTAAAATACTTACATTTAGCAAATACTACACGCACACACATATATTAGCAAATAATACTAATCCTTGAAGATCCTAAGGAAACACTTGAGACAATGAACAGTTCAGCAGAAATTAGTAGAACATCTAACAGGATGGAGGCCTGAAATTATGATTAAGTTGATTCTTAAACGTTTAAAAAATGATTTTTTTTACTTCTGAGTTTAAGGACTAAGATGTGTATCTGTCATCCAAGTTTAACTCTGAAAACTGAATCAAAGGAATTTTATAGCTTAGTTCACCTCCTTTAGTTCTGCATTAACTGACAAAAAGAACATTGGCTTTGAGACAATAATAATTGGCTTCAATCCCACTTCTGCTATTTATTAACTAAGAGATCTTGGAAAATTTATTAAAAAAAACTCCCTGAGCCTCAGTTTCTTCAGCTGTAAAATGGGCATCATTGTGGGAATTCATTAGTCAGTGCCTTTAAAATTCTGGGCTTGCTGCTATATAATAGGCACTTAAAGATTGGTTCCCCTTTTAAAAGAAAATAAAATCTAAACACATTTTCTGGAGGAAAGTGTGGCAGAAGCACAAATTACACAGTCCTGTTCCAACACCGCCTGGTTAATATGTTTTATGAAGAAACTCAACTGTAATTTTTAAAAAAATTTTGACTCACACAACATTTTCCCCTGCTTTCTAAAACTGGAAACTAAGGAGGTAACGTGTATCCATCTGTGCACCCACACCCTTCTGAATATGAAATTTACATAAAAGCCTTCTCAGTCTGTTTATCCAGGCCTCCTTGGCGCTGAGGCAGATATATCTGCTTCAATTAGAACCTAATCCTGCTCACCTCATACTAAAACCAGTGAGAAAGAAAAACAATAGTCCATTTAATTAAATTATGCTAAAGCCTGAATTCAATCCATCCGTGTATTAAGAAGGAAGATTTTGAATATTGATTACTGTTCCTTGCAAAAAACCCCACTACCTGCTCCCAACTCTCTCCCTAATAAAGAATGATATTCCGCCTCTCCCTGCCCCCCACCTCTTGTTGCCCTCTAATCTTGCAGTTTTTATTTTATTTAAAAACAAATAGAATAGATCCAGTTCTAGGCAAAAGAGAATGATATTGTTTTCCCTTCTCCCTCTTTCAACCATTATTTCTGGAACTTTCTCTCTGTCCTTATCCCAACCATATGATACTGGGGGGTGGGGTCACTGTCCTCCTGGTACCCAGTGTGGCTTTTCAATTCTTGTGCAGCACCGTGGGCTACCAGGGTCTCTTTCCTCTCTGCCTGACCTCTCTGTTCTGCTAACTACCCTTAAAGAGAACCTTGGCTCCACCTTCACCCACATCCTGAGCTACACCAGGCATCTCCCATTTTTGTCTGCCTGGAAATTACACAAAGGGTTGTGCACAGAAACCTGAGTTAACTGATGCCCTGCTTCTTATTGATCTGGGATGATCTGAGGGCTTCTACAGAATCTGTACCCAAATCCAGTTCTGAATGGAGGTGCACGATAAACTGACTTCATTCAGCTCTATGTGAAAGAGTAAGGGCCTGCCCCTTGCAGGAATTAGTTAAGGAGCAAGAATTGGATAGACAGATTGGGATGGTGGATTAGAGATTAGGGCAGTTACTTGCAAACCTGATTTACCATGGAATCACCCAGGGAGCTTTGAAATAATATTTAAGTCCTAGCCTCATTTCACTTGATTTAATTGACCTGGTTGGGAATTGGAATTTTTTTTTAAATCGTGGTAAAACAACAACAACAACAACATACAATTTCCATCACAATTATTTTAAAGTTTATAAATGTATTAGTGTTGCAAAAAAGATAACTAGTTCTTTTTCATCTTGCAAATCTGAACTCTATCCCCACTAAACATCAACTCCTCTTTTCCCCTTTCTCCAGATGCTAGAACTACCATACTACCTTCTGTCTCTATGAATTAGACTACTTTAGATATTCCATTTAAATGGAATCATAGTATTTGTCTTTTTGTGACTGGCATATTTCACTTAGTATAATGTCCTCAAGTTTCATCAATGATGTAGCATGTGACAAGGCTGAATAATACCCCTTTGTATGTTTATACCACATCTTGTTTATCCATTTGCCTTTTGATGCATATTTAGGATGCTTCCACCTCTTAACTACTGTGAATAATGTTGCTTATGAACATGGGCATGGGTGTGCAAATATCTTTTCAAGCCCTGCTTTATTCTTTTCCATACATATCCCAAAGTAGGATTGCCAGATCATATGACAGTTTTAATTTTTGGAGAAACCTCCATACTGCTTTCCTTGCTGGCTGCACCATTTTTACATTCCCATCAACAGTGTACAAGGGTTCTAATTTCTTCGCATCCTTACCAACATTTGCTACTTTGTGGGGGTGTTTTTGATTCATTTTGTAATAGCCATCTTAATGGATGTGAGGAATGATGGTGATATCTCATTGTGATTTTGATATGAACTTCTCTGATGATTAGTGATACTGAGTATATCTTCATATGCCTAATGGCCATTTGTATATCATCTTTGGAGAAATATCTATTGAAGTAAGTCCTTTAGCCAATTTTTAATCCGGTTATTTGATTTTCTGTTGCTTTTGAGTTGTAGGAGTTCATTATATATTCTGGATATCAATCCCTTACCACATATACAATTTGCAAATATTTTCTCACATTCCATAGGCTGTTTTTCACTCTATTGATTATATTGCTTGATGCACAAAAGTTTTAAGCTGACATAGTCCCATTTGTTTATTTTTGCTTTTCTTGCCTGTGCTTTTTATGTCATATCCAAGGAAGCATTGCCAAATCCAATGTCATTAAGGATTCCCGCTATGTTTTCTTCTAGGAGTTTTATAGTTTTGGTTCTTACATTTAGGTCTTCACTTTGATTTTTGCGTATGGTAAGGGTCCAACTTCCAGGATTTTTTGTTTCTTTTTTTTGCATAGGACATCCAATTTTCCAACACCATTTGTTGAAAAGACTTTCCTTTGTCCATTGTACTTGTACTTTTGTTGAAGATCATTTGACATATCGGCAAGGGTTTACTGCTGGGCTCTTTATCCAATTCCACTGGTCTATATGTCTGCCATCATGTAGATTTCACATTGTATGGATCACTGTAATTTTGTAATATGTTCTGAAATCAGGAAGTGTGAGGCCTCCAACCTTGTTCTTCTTTTTCAAAATTGTTTTGGCTATCTGAGATCTCTTGAGATATTATGCAAATTTTAGGATGAATTTTTTTCTATTTTTGAAAAAAATATGCCACTTTGATTTTCATAGAAGTTACATGAAATCTGTAGATCATTTTGACTAGTGTGGATATCGTAATACTATGAAACTTCCAATCCAGGAGCATGACGTCTTTCCATTTATTTGTACTTATATTTCCCCCAGCCACAGTAATTTCTCCAAAGATGAACTGATTGCCCCTTCAGAGCCAATGAGACACAAGGAGAATTTTCTGGAGATTTCTGAAACAAAAGCAAGTTTAAGTCCCATGTGCCTTGAACCCGAGAGACTGAAACTATTGTTACCATCAAGCCATGGAGCCCAAGATTGATGTCAACACAGTAAAAAGCTGAGACAAGGGATGAGTGATCTATGTCCTCTGAGCCCTGAAGGCATCACTACTTCTGATCTTTTCAGTTACATGAACCCAAACAATTCCCTTCCTCCAAAACCAGTTTTTGGTTGGCATTTCTGTTATTTGCAACCAAGATCCTTGCTGATTCAGAAAATAAGATGGCTAGTCAAAGAGTAAGTGACCAGGCAGCCACAATCCAGGCCAGCAGTTCTGGGTACAAGCTTTCAGCAACCAGAACAGCACTGCCTTTGAACAAAACTTGATCCCTGTTTGAGTGTGTGTGTGTGTGCGCGCGCACTCAGTCATGTCTCACTCTTTGCATCCCCATGGACTGTAGTCCACCAGGCTCCTCTCTTCATAGAATTTTCCAAGCAAGAATATTGGAGCAGGTTGCCATTTCCTACGCTAGAGGATCTTTCCGATGCAGGGATCAAACCTGAGGTGCTTGTGACTCCTGCATTGGCGGGCAGATTCTTCACCACTGGGCCAGCCATCTGGGAAGCCCTGATTCCTGGTTCAGGCCAGTCTGCGATTTAAAAATGTAACCTTGCCAACCTTCCAAGAATCACCACAGTTCCCAGACCCATCACATCTGACTGATTCTTACAGATTACACATCCCCTCCTCCCCTTCTATTACCTAGCCTCCCAGCACCAATCTATTTTACCCATCAACACTGCTCACAGGGAAAGATTTA
This sequence comes from Bubalus bubalis, assembly GCF_019923935.1. NCBI lineage: Eukaryota > Metazoa > Chordata > Mammalia > Artiodactyla > Bovidae > Bubalus > Bubalus bubalis. The sequence continues at coordinate 162,161,872 of NC_059157.1, forward strand.
ATTAATTCATTCACACTAAGGTTTACATGATTCGTATGTTCCTATTTGTTAGAATATCTACATTTCAGAAGGGGACAGAATATCCCATTAACAAATAACATTTCTAGTGATGGGATGTTTTAACATGAGAGTAGTTACTTATGTAAAATTTAAAATTGCCTGGGTTCACTGTACCATCTTTGAAGCCTAATTCATTGCAGACAAATGAACTTATCTGTGCCTGTATTGTTCTATAATCATATAACTCAATGATACAGTGCTTTCTTAATCATTATAGAAGGCAATAATTCACAGAGGCTCATATTTTACTCTCCTCCTGTGCAGAATAGTGCAGTGCCCTCAAAAACATCAAGGAAACAGCACCATCATCAATACTTATTGAACACTTACCACATATTTTGTATGCTAGGCATTATTCTAAAAACTTTTCATATGTTACCTGGTCTAATCTTCAATGGCACTCCACGAGGCAACTATCTTACCGATCATATATTGCGGTTGAGGAAATTAAAGCACAGAGATGTTAAGCAACTTGTTCAAGGCGGCACAGTTACATTTTGAAGAAAACCACAGAGCAAAAAATTATTAGAAGCACCAGGGTGGAGCTGGCCTCCAGGGCTCCTCTGAGGTCCCTCAGGATTCACAACCTGGAACCTAATGAAATTGTGAGCTGAAAAAATTGTTTTAGAATCATAGAAATCGGGAGTGTCTAATGTACTATTAAGAAAAACAAGAAAAATGAGATCCAGCCTGAATATCAGAAATAAAACTAGACCACAAAGCTGGTACTTCCCAGTCTGTGCTCATTGCACTCATTCATCTACTCACTCATTCAATCTGCATAAACATTTCATAGAAAATGTTCATTCACTGCACTAGGAAAATGTTGGCAATGCCAAAATGAAAAATGCAAATATATAAGCAAAATAAATAAATAAGCTCTTTGTGCCCAAAGAAGCAATGGTGTTGAGGGGAAAGTATGAAATCATTACCATGAAGTGTGATGATGCCCTGATCAGAGAGGGAGGAGCCAGCTCTGCCTGGAGGTACTGGCAAAGCTTCACTGGGGAAAAAGAACAGGAACTTCAAAGGAAGCCAAGGTGGGGAAGGATCATCAGGAGAGGAAACAGCAGAGGCCAGGAGACAGGGTGGGAGACAGAGGAAGTATTCAGGGAACTGCAGGGGCCTTGCTGCTGAAAGTGAGGCTGGGAAGATGGGAAGACAGGGTGATGAGAATTCTTAACACCAGGCCGAGGATTAGCTCTTTTGGAGGGCCATTGGTATCCTTGGGGCTTGATGGCACAGTGGTAAAGAATCCACCTGCCAGCGCAGGAGACGCAGGATTGATCCCCTTGAGGAGGAAATGGCAACCTACTCCAGTATTCTTGCCTGGAAAATTCCATGGACAGAGGAGCCTGATGGGCTACAGTCACTGGGGTTGCAAAAGAGTTGAACATGACTTAGTGACTGAGCACACACGCACAGGTGTTCTTGGTCACATTTGCAATTGGAAACAGACCAGAGATTTAAGTCTGGAATTAACATATACACACTACTATATATAAAATAGGTAAACAACAAGGACCTACTATATAGCACAGGGAACACAATATACAATATCTTGTAATAACCTATAATGGAAAAGTATCTGAAAAAGAAGAAAATATATGTGTATATATAACTGAATCACTTTTCTGTACACTTGACACTAACAGAACATTGTAAATTAACTGTACTTCAATAAATAAATGCCAGTCTGTGGAGAAGGGGTCAGAGTTGGGTAGGTGTGCTAAGGAGGGATTTCAAGCATGGAAGTGACCTGGTTAGATTTGCTCTTGGGGTGGGAGTGGGGTGGGGCAGGGTGGGGATGCTTCTGAGGAGCTGGGAAGAGAATGGGTGGGGTTACAGGGGTGTCAGGGTCAGATGAGAGCTCAGGAGCTCTTATAAGGACTACAGAAACAGGAGGGGTGGGTAGGGGTGCATTGAGAGTACTCACAGGGCTTGGACTGAGCATATCAGGTATGCGGGACAAAAGGGAATAAAGTTGGAGGGGGGGTGGGTAGGGAGCTTCCCTGGTGGCTCAGTGGTAAAGAATCCACCTGCCAATGAAGGAGACACGGTTTCGATCCCTGATCCTGGAAGATCCCACATGCTGAGAGACAACTAAGCCTGTGCACCACAGCTGCTGAAGCCCGTGCATGCAGAGCCCATGATCTGCAACAAGAGAAGTCACTGAAACGAGAGAGTAGCCCCCGCTCACCACAACTAGAGAAAAGCCCACTCAGCAATGAAGACCCAGCACAACCAAATAAACAAATAAATAAAATTGAAAAAAGGCAAGTCTGCCTCCCTGGTTTCTGAACTGGAAGATGGAGTAGATGGTCATGCCTCGGGCTTCTTTTCTGCACTAATACATGCAGGGTATAAACAGTTCAACCAGGAGACCTGGGAGAAGTAACAGCATCCCTTCTCCTCAACCTGCTGTACTCCCAGGATGACTCCCCATGGCAGAGCCACTGGCGGCGCTCTCTTCGTGTAGTCTGCCAGATGTTTTCATACGTCTGTGCAGAACTCAGTTAATTTTTAAAAAAACACAAAGGATTCTGCTACAAAGACATCTTACCAAATTGCTGAAGTTTCTAGAGAGAATATTTGCAATCAACCATGCATTTCACAGTGTTGGGCGAAGTTTTAGGAAAGGGGACAGTGATAGGCATGATACTTCTTCTGGGAACCACATCACTGTGGGGCTGTGTCATAGATTCACCCCTTATTACAGCACAGTCTGAGGGACCAAAAAATACACCAATGCCCAGGTATAATGCACCAATAATGAAATAGATAAACCTTCTTTATTAATAATTCTTCTATAATATAGGTTTTTAGTGTAAGTCTCTTGGTCGTTCTAACTCTTTGTGACCCCACGGACTATAGCCCACCAGGCTCTCCTGTCCATGGAATTTTCTAGGCAAGAATATTGGAGTGGGTAACCATTCCCTTCTCCAGGGGATCTTCCTGACCCAGGGGTCGAACCTGGGTCTCCTGCATTGGCTGGCAGATTCTTTACCATCTGAGCCACCAGGGAAGACCCATGATTTGGAGGTATATTCACCTCCAAAGTTAAATATAACAATATATTCTGTTTGGTATTCAATGCCCTGGAAATGCCAACAGAATTGTTTTTATATACACCAGCTTTCAATTGGAGAATTAGCCTTGGAAATTCTTCTCTCCTCTGTGACCTAGATAACATTACTGCTACACGTTAAAAGTAAGGCAAATGTCACAAGGATGTGAAGAGATGATTTTGATGGCACGTGCAACTGCTGCTAAATAGGGTCACACAGCACATACTCATACTACCCAAAAGCTGCCCAATGTTTTAGAGGAAAAACAAAGTCTGCCTTTTTTATGGAACTAAAATAAATCCTATTGCACACACTAAATTGTGCATGTTCCTATAGGGAATTCACATAGGGAGCTGTTGTCGAGAACTAAAATGAAATAAAATAGCCTCATTTCAGAACTCTAAATCTTTCTAAAGTTATGTCTCAGAGAGAATTATAACAAAAAATATATTAGATTGGTAACTAAATATATTAGGAAAAGACCCTGATGCTGGGAAAGATTGAGGGCAGGAGGAGGAGGCAACAGAGGATGAGCTGGTTGGATGGCATCACCGACTCAGTGGACATGAGTTTGAGCAAACTCCGGGAGAGAGTGAAAGACAGGGAAGCCTGGCGTGCTGCAGTCCATGGGGTCACAAAGAGCTGGACATGACTGAGCAACTGAACAAAGCTTACTAGGACATCAGGCAACAAAAATTTAAGTCTAAATTTGTCAAAAATTTAAGTCTTATGTTTAATATTATTAACTTGATATAAGAATAGAAACTAACATTAGCAAGTGTTAATTCTTAGTTCATTGGTTTTCTTCAAATGCGCTTATGATTTTAATTGCTTCCAGTGAGGAAAGCATTCAAGAAACTGTTCTTGAACAGTTCTCTGCAGTTCAAGAATTATAATATGGATAATTATTACTATAATAAAGAATAGTTAACATGCACTGAACATTTATTATGTGCCAAGCACTATTTTAAGGTGTTTATATCATTACTGTATTCATCTTTGCCATCCATTATTATCCCCCATTTAAGACATGGGACCATTCCTGATTTCTAGCATTGGATATTACAGACTCAAGGGTTGCTTAATCAAGGTATTGTTTGGGGGTGACAAAATATTCAATTGTTTCAAACATATTTGCACAAGGAAGCCCTGTCCAAATCAGGTATACGGAGCTGCTTCATGGCTGAGAGTAAGTTTCCCAGGTTGGTTATAGCAGTAAAGTAGAACTTAAATGCTAGGTCCCACTCCTGGCATACAGAGTTCAAACTCAGAAATATTCCCCTTTTGCATCTTGGACTAGAGGTTGCCAGGGTGTCCAACATGGATGCAGAGAACTGCTGCTAGATCTCAAACTAGAAAGAGGGTGTGGACATCTTGGGAAGTTGCAGTAGATAGCTGTGGGTACATGCCTGGACAGGGCACATACATCATCGAGATCCTATCCAGAGTTATCAAAGGTTGAATTTGTTGTTGTCAAAACAATTAGACAGACCAAATAATCAAAACAATCATATATATGTTCCCATTAGAATGCTCATTTTATTAAATGATAAAGCCAGATGTAGAAGAATCTACATGGTATATTATCATTTGTTTAGAAAGCAGGTGGTGGAGAGAGGATATATTTACAGCTATGCTAAGATGGTCAGTGAATAAAACAGGCAAGTTTTACAAGAAATCATCTCAGGGGAGAAAGCTGGGGAGACAGAAGGTCCAGGAAGGAGAAGACTTAGTTTTCACTGTTTACAATTTGATCATTTTTTAAATTTTGTAAATCATGTGTGTACATTACTACTTCAGTTAGATAGATAATAGGTGGATGGATGGATGGATAGATAGATAAAAGGAAGGAAAGGAAAGGAAGGAGAAAGGAAGGGAGGGAGATAGAGAGGAAGGGAGGAAAGAAGGAAGGAAGGAGGGAAAGAGAAAGAAAATAAATTCAAAAGGGAATGGTTTGGAGGTGTTGGTTCACCACAGCACCACACTGTAGAACAGAGTCTGGCCCTCAGCACTGCAGATGCATGAACTTGATTCTGCTAGGTCTATGAGAATGGTTCTCTTTCTGGGGGTAGACTTCCATTAACTAAAGTCATAAACAACTGAAGAATAAATCAGGACATGGATTCCTTATTTAATGCATAGACTAGAGTGTCCAGAGGGACTGGCCATTCACCTGCTCTGGACAACTTTCCTCTCTGCAGAGGAATCCATGACAAGTACAGATTATACCGCCTCCCCGACCTCTACCCCGAGTTGGGGAGCAGGGAGCTTGGGTCAGAGCAGTGGAGTTCAGTGAGTCTCATATCTAAAGGACAAGCTCTCATCAACATTTTGTTTCCATCTCTGTTGCTGGAATGTCCCTGCATCAGGAACCCAACATATCAGGTTTACAGGCTAAAATCTCCCTCTCCCAACAACTGAAGGCACATTTTTATCTCTCTGATATTTTCTTTTATATTTTCTCTGCTGATTCTTCAATTGACTCATTTTTCTCTTTAGGCATGCTAATACCATTTATTCTGCAAAGACTGTAGACAAGCTATTATTGTCAGATTTTGCTTGTTCTCTCCAGTTCTGATTTGGAGAAACATTTTGCCTTAAGGGTGCAAGTAACCTATACATGCACCCATGTATTCAGTCAACAGCATTTATTTTGGGTCCTCCCTGTAATGTGTTGCATGCCCTGGAGACACAGTGGAGAATAAGAAAAACTCCCTGACCTCAAGGGAACTCTCATTCTAGTGGGAGAAACAGACAGCAGTCAAGTTGACTAACAGACAAATCATATAATACAATTTTAGGTGGTAATATGAAAAAAATAAAACAGACCAATGGGACAGAGTAGCTGGTCAAGGATGATCTGGGAAGGACCCTCTGAGAAGGTAATGTTGGTTGCTGAGACCTGCATGGAAAGATGGGACCAGTTCTTGGAAGGTCTGGGGATAATCATTCCCAGCACAGGGGAGGTCAAGAGCAAAGTCCCTGAGGCCCACACAAGCACTGAGTGCTCTGGGAAGAGAAAATGGACAGGTGCTGAGCCCAAGAAGAGAGTGATAAGAAGAGATGTTACGGGGTAGATGGGCCAGACCCCAGAGGAGCTTGTAGGTCACAGTAGAGTCTCCCGATTATATCACAAGTGTGACGTGATGGTCCCCAGAAAGCATCCTTCATGAGTGTGATGGGATCCGAGTTACATTTAAAAAGAGTCAATGTGTTGGCCAAATTGAGAATGTATTGTACAAGGGAGAGAACTTAAGAGGTAATTGCAAGAGGTCAGGCCAGAGTCAATGGTGCTTAGGACTAGGGTGATCAAAGTACACAGTCAGGATAGGTGTAATTTGGAGGTGGAGAAGGAAGAAGGCGCTGATAGATTGAATGGTGCAGAGTAGAAGGTGGTGGCAAAAATCAAGAACAACTCTGGGTTTTGGCCTGAGCTGAGAGGAGACAGCAATGCCATTAACAAATGGGAAACGATTGGGATTGAGGAGAGGTGAAGTGTTCTGTTTTGGTTTTGTTAAATGATTCTTCCAATCACTATCTGATGGTTCATTTCTCAGAGTTCTGGGGGAGAAGTGGCTCACATTCTTACTATTAGAATTCCTTGCTCCTTCTTTTTATCTTCCCACAATACAAGGAACCAGAAAATACAAGTAACTGTATTTTCCCCTTCCTTCTATTTCTATGAAAAAGAAATACATGACAAATTAACCCAAATCAATTTATTCAAAATAGAACTTGCAGATAAAGAAGATGTGGTACATACATACCATGGAATATTACTTAGCCATGAAAAGGAACTAAACTCTGCCACTTGCAAAGATGTGGCCCTAGATGTGGACCTAGAGGCTGTCATACAGAGTAAAGTAAGTCAGAAAGAGAAAAACAAATATCATATAATATTGCTTCTATGTGGATCTAGAAAAAATGGTACAGATGAATTTATTTGTAAACCAGAAATAGAGATGTATAGAACAAACTTATGGATACCAGGAGGGAGGGAGAGTGGGATGAATCAGGAGGGGAATGACATATATGTATACTACTGTGTATAAAATAGATAAATAATGAGAACCTACTGTATAGCACAGGGAACTCTACTCAGTGCTCTCTGGTAAACTAAATGGGAAAGGAATTTTTTAGAGTGGATATATGTATACATATAGCTGATTCACTTTGCTGTACAGCAGAAACTAGCACAACATCATAAAGCAACTATACTCCAATAAAAATTTAAAAATAAATTTAAAAAACAGAACAAGCAGGGTGTCATAGGGTCAACACTGCTGCTGCTGCTGCGGCTAAGTTGCTTCAGTCGTGTCCGACTCTGCGCGACCCCATAGACGGCAGCCCACCAGGCTCCGCCATCCCTGGGATAGGGTCAACACAGTTTCAGCCTAATCGTTTGTACCATCTGCATCTTCTGCTCTGTCTGATGGGAGCTGATGGTCCAAGTGGTGGTGGTGATGGTCCTGGGACACTGCAGGGTATTATTGTATCTTCTGAATCATCATAGAAAGATGAACTTTTGTACAGCATCAGGTTAGTGTTAGGTAGACACAGTCTTACTCATTTATACTCTCAGCAGAATCTCAGAATGAACTAAAATGCTTCATGGAGATAGTTTACTCCAATAATTTTTCAAACAAGTAGAGGGTGACTCTCTCAAGAATTTCAGATGTGTAAGAGCTTCAGAAATGTCTCATCATCCCCTTGAGGGTTATTTTCCCCCTTGGCTGCTTCCCCTAATCCATTGGAGACCACTATCTGTGATGAAAGCTCCCTCCAACGACAGTGGATTTTATCTGCTACTTCAGTATAGGCAGAAAAAAAGGTTGAGAACTATGAGTTATGTCAAATTTACTCATGAGAAGTAGGAAAAATAAAATCCAAGGAGGAAAGTTATTTGTCTATGGTCATTGGACAAATTAGTGTCAAAACCTTTAGTCAAATCCAGGTCTCCTGACTATGTCCCTTCTTCTAAAACACACTGAACATTTATAGAACAAATTGAAAGTATTTCCTAAATTATAACTCCTTTAGAAGCAACAATTCTTGTTAAAGAAAATACCCAATTGATTAGTATATCCTATTTTTCTATTCTAAGAAAAAGATTAATTCATGTTTAACTTTTTCTGGGGTTTTTTTTGGCCATGCTGCTCAGCATGTGGGCTTTTAGTACCCCAACCAGGCATTGAATTCATGCCCTCTGTATTGGAAGCACAGAGTCTTAACCCCTGGACTGCCCATGTTTAATTTTTTACATAATAAAACATATGGAAAGCTATATATTTGTGACATTTCAAGATATTTTACTTTTTCCCCCTTTTGGGGAATATAATTTCAATATAATAGAATTCTCCCTTTTTAGGTTTACAGTTCTAGAAATTTTGACAAATGTTTTCAGGCAGGTAGCTTCACCACAATCATCACCCAATTTTCCCTCCTGCCTTTTAATAGTCAATACCCTCCACCACTCTTAACAATCACTGATATAATTTATATCCCAATAGTTTTGCCTTTTCCAGATGTCATGTGAGTGAAATCATACAATTGAGGGTGACTTCTTTCACTTGGCAAAAAACATTTGAGTATCTATTCTGGGTGTGTGTGTGTGTGAGTAGTTTGTTCCCCTTTATTTATGAGTGTTTGGAGAAGGAAATGGCAACCCACCCCAGTAGTCTTGCCTGGAGAATCCCATGGACAGGGGAGCCTGGTGGGCTACAGTACATGGGTTCGCAAAGAGTCAGACACGACTGAGTGATTAACACACACACACACACATTTCTGAGTAGTATTTTATTGTGTAGCTGTACTTCAGTTGGTTTATCCATTCACAGTTGGTGGACATTTGTTTCGCTCTGGGGGCAGTTATGAATTAAACCATTACAAACATCTGAGTATGGGTTTCTATGTGGCCATATGCTTTAATGGGCTTCCCCAGTGGCTCAGCAGGTAAAGAATCCACCTGCAATGGAGGAGACATGGGTTCGATCCCTGGGTTGGGAAGATCTCATGGAGAAGTAAATGGCATCCCACTCCAGTATTCTTGCTTGAAGAATCTCATGGACAGCAGTCCGTGGATTCACAGAGTTGGACATGACTGTGCACACATGTGTGTACCCAGTTCCTGGATCATACTGAAAGTGTATGTTTAATTTTTTAAGGAACTGCTAAACTTTTTCCCAAAGTAGCTGTGCCATTTTGCCTTCCCACTCACATGCATTAAAGTTCCATTTGCTCTGCTGTCAGGGGACGTTCAACTTTAAGTGATCCAATATGTTGCATTTTGTTTCTTTGTGTGCCATTTCTCAAGGACTCTCTGTTCCTTGTCAGTTCCTGGAATACAGGATTGAGTAGAGCTGCATGCAGTTCTCAGAACTGAGATCATGGGAAAGAGCACCTGCTTGGATTCCCTTCAGTGACTCCCTTTCAGTGACTGTCTTCAGCGACCTTGTACTTAATAGACTATCCATTTTGCTGCAACTGGTGGAATTTCATTCTTTTTAACTGCTGAGTAATCATTTTACTGAAGATATATAAGCATGCATTTCTGATAATGAAATACCCTTGTTCCACTAGAGACTTGGGTCCCCTGTGTCCTTCTTTCTGTCTCTGGCTAGTTCTTCGGAGTGTGGAAGCCTACAGAGCTCACTTTCTCCCCTGGGCTTTTAAGACCTCCTTGAGAGGATGCCCTGTGCCTTTGTGAGCGGTACAAGTCCTGTGTATGGGCTTTATTGGTTTTCCACGTAACCCGAGGGATATTGCTCTTTCTCTCTCTTTCTTTTCATCGACTCCAGTCCCCAGGTCCCGTTCTGTAAAAGACTGCAACACTCTGGTGTTGGACTTGGTGTTGTCGGGTTTTATAAAAAAAATTTCCATCATTTTAATAAGTGGTTTGTGGTATCTCATTGTGGTTTTATTTTGACTAATGATGGGGAGGATCTTGTCAAGGGCTTATTTGCCACTCACATCTCTTCTTTGATGAAGTACCTGTTAAAATATTTTGACATATTTCTTACCTTAGTATATTGTTTTCCTATTGTTGAGTTTTGAAGTTTCTTTATATATTTTGTATACAAAACTCAGCAGTGGTCACAGGACTGGAAAAGGTCGGTTTTCATTCCAATCCCAAAGAAAGGCAATGCCAAAGAATGCTCAAACTACCACACAATTGCACTCATCTCACACGCTAGTAAAGTAATGCTCAAAATTCTCCAAGCCAGGCTTCAGCAATATATGAACTGTGAACTTCCTGATGTTCAAGCTGGTTTTAGAAAACGCAGAGGAACCAGAGATCAAATTGCCAACATCCGCTGGATCATAGAAACAGCAAGAGAGTTCCAGAAAAACATCTATTTCTGCTTTATTGACTATGCCAAAGCCTTTGACTGTGTGGATCACAATAAATTCTGAAAGAGATGGGAATACCAGACCACCTGATCTGCCTCTTGAGAAATTTGTATGCAGGTCAGGAAGCAACAGTCAGACCTGGACATGGAACAACAGACTGGTTCCAAATAGGAAAAGGAGTTCGTCAAGGCTGTATATTGTCACCCTGTTTATTTAACTTATATGCAGAGTACATCATGAGAAACGCTGGACTGGAAGAAACACAAACTGGAATCAAGATTGCCGGGAGAAATCTCAATAACCTCAGATATGCAGATGACACCACCCTTATGGCAGAAAGTGAAGAGGAACTCAAAAGCCTCTTGATGAAAGTGAAAGTGGAGAGTGAAAAAGTTGGCTTAAAGCTCAACATTCAGAAAACGAAGATCATGGCATCGGGTCCCATCACTTCATGGGAAATAGATGGGGAAACAGTGCAAACAGTGTCAGACTTTATTTTTCTGGGCTCCAAAATCACTGCAGATGGTGACCGCAGCCATGAAATTAAAAGACGCTTACTCCTTGGAAGGAAAGTTATGACCAACCTAGATAGCATATTCAAAAGCAGAGACATTACTTTGCCAACAAAGGTTCATCTAGTCAAGGCTATGGTTTTTCCTGTGGTCATGTATGGATGTGAGAGTTGGACTGTGAAGAAGGCTGAGTACCGAAGAATTGATGCTTTTGAACTGTGGTGTTGGAGAAGACTCTTGAGGGTCCCTTGGACTGCAAGGAGATCCAACCAGTCCATTCTGAAGGAGATCAGCCCTGGGATTTCTTTGAAAGGAATGATGCTAAAGCTGAAACTCAGTACTTTGGCCACCTCATGCAAGGAGTTGACTCACTGGAAAAAACTCTGATGCTGGGAGGGATTGGGGGCAGGAGGAGAAGGGGATGACAGAGGATGAGATGGCTGGATGGCATCACTGACTCGATGGACGTGAGTCTCAGTGAACTCTGGGAGTTGGTGATGGACAGGGAGGCCCGGCATGCTGCGATTCATGGGGTCGCAAAGAGTCGGACATGACTGAGCGACTGAACTGATCTGATCTGATCTGATACAAGTTCTTTATCAGATACATATTTTTCATATATTTTCTCCCAGTCTGGGGTTTACCTTTTCACTTTTTACAGTGTCATTCAAACAGTAAGCATTTTATCATTTTTTAAATTTCATGGTTCATACTCTTTTTCTCTAAGAAATCTTTACCTAACTTAAGGTTATAAGGACTTCTCTGAGAAACCTTGAGTCTGAGGCAATACATTTCTAATTCATTTTTAATAGGTCATAGTTCTCCTTTTAAAATATCTTTGTTAAAGTGCTCTTTTTCATAATGATAAAACATTTCTTGTGTCATTAATACGAAAAACTCATTGGCTAGCCTAGTTTTCATTCCAACAGAAGTGAAGGCATAGAGTAAAGCGTGGTTCACTTTCATAAGGATCTGAGGTTCACTGAATTTTCACCTATTCTCTGTAGTGTCCACAGCTTGGTGCCCAGGAGTTTGACATCATTTAAAGGTACAGCATCATGTCTGATCAGACTTGCTGGTGATTTTCAGCACATGACAAGTCAAAGAGTTTTGGTTTCTAAGTATGGTAATTCCACAGGCTGTTCCCAGTACAGCCTGGGTTTCCTACCACTCAGTTCAGTTCAGTTGCTTAGTCGTGTTTGACTGTTCGTTACTTCATGGACTGCAGCACTCCAGGCTTCCCTGCCCATCACCAACTCCTGAAGCTTACTCAAACTCATGTCCATTGAGTCAGTGATGCCATGCAACCATCTCATCCTCTGTCGTCCCCTTCTCCCTGCACCTTCAATCTTTTACAGCATCAGGGTCTTTTCAAATGAGTCAGTTCTTCGCATCAGGTGGCCAGAGTATTGGAGTTTCAGCTTCAGCATCAGTCCTTCCAATGAATATTCAGGACTGATTTCCTTTAGGATGGACTGGTGTCTCCTTGCTGTCTAAGGGACTCTCAAGAGTCTTCTCCAACACCACGGTTCAAAAGCATCAATTCTTCGGCACTCAGTTTTCTTTATAGTCCAACTCTTACATCCTGGAAAAACCATAGCTTTCACTAGGTGGACCTTTGTTGGCAAAGTAATGTCTCTGCTTTTAATCTGCTGTCTAGGTTGGTCATAACTTTCCTTCCAAGGAGTAAGCGTCTTTTAATTTCATGGCTTCAGTCACCATCTCCAGTTATTTTGGAGCTCCCCAAAATAAAGTCTGACACTGTTTCCACTGTTTCCCCATCTATTTGCTATGAAGTGATGGGACCCGATGCCATGATCGTAGTTTTCTGAATGTTGAGTTTTAAGCCAACTTTTCCACTCTTCTCTTTCACTTTCATCAAGAGATTCTTTAGTTTTTCTTTGCTTTCTACCATAAGGGTGGTGTCATCTGCACATCTGAGGTTACTGATATTTCTCCCAGCAATCTTGATTCCAGCTTGTGCTTCATCCAGTCCAGCATTTCACATGATGTACTCTGCATATAAGCTGATTAAGTAGGGTAACAATATACAGCCTTGACGTACTCCTTTCCCGATTTGGAACCAGTCTGTTGTTCCATGTCCAGTTCTAACTGTTGCTTCTTGACCTGCACACAGATTTCTCAGAAGGCAGGTGAGGTGGTCTAGTATTCCCATCTCTTGAAGAATTTTCCACAGTTTATTGTTATCCACACAGTCAACATAATATCAATGTTATGCCAAAGTCAACTAGGCTTTGGCATAGTCAATAAAGCAGAAGTAGATTTTTTTTTTGGAACTCTCTTGCTTTTCCCATGATCCAGTGGATGCTGGCAATTTGATTTCTGGTTCCTCTGCCTTTTCTAAAACCAGCTTGAACATCTGGAAGTTCACAGTTCACATACTTTTGAAACCTGGCTTGGAGAAGTATGAGCATTACCTTACTAGCATGTGAGATGAGTGCAATTGTGCAGTAGTTTGAGCATTCTTTGCATTGCCTTTTTTTAGGATTGGAATGAAAACTGACCTTTTCCAGTCCTGTAGACACTGCTGAGTTTTCCCAATTTGCTGGCATCTTGAGTGCAGCACTTTCACAGCATCATCTTTTAGGACTTGAAATAGCTCAAATGGAATTCCATCACCTCCACTAGCTTTGTTCATGGTGATGCTTCCTAAGGCCCACTTAACTTCATATTCCAGGATGTCTGGCTCTAGGTGAGTGATCACACCATCATGGTTATCTGGGTCATGAAGATCTTTTTTGTATAGTTCTGTGTATTCTTCCCATCTCTTAATATCTCCTGCTTCTGTCAGGCCCATGCCATTTCTGTCCTTTTATTGTGCCCATCTTTACATGAATGTTCCCTTGGTATCTCTAATTTTCTTGAAGAGATATCTAGTCTTTTCCATTCTATTGTTTTCCTCTCTTTCTTTGCATTGATCACTGAGGAAGGCTTTCCTATCTCTCCTTGCTATTCTTTGGAACTCTGCATTCAGATGGGTATAACTTTCCTTTTCTCATTTGCCTTTCAATTCTCTTCTTTTCACAGGTATTTGTAAGGCCTCCTCAGACAACCATTTTGCCTTTTTGCATTTCATTTTCTTGGGGATAGTCTTGATCACTGCCTCCTGTACAATGTCATGAACTTCTGTCCATAGTTCTTCAGGCACTCTGTCTATCAAATCTAATCCCTTCAATCTATTTGTCACTTCCACAATATAATTATAAGGGATTTGATTTAGGTCATAACTGAATGGTCTAGTGGTTTTCCCTATTTTCTTCAATTTAAGCCTAAATTTGGCAATAAGGAGTTCATGATCTGAGCCACAGTCAGCTCCCGTCTTGTTTTTTGCTGACTGTATAGAGCTTTTCCATCTTTGGCTGCAAAGAATATAGTCAGTCTGATTTCTGTATTGACCATCTGGTAATGTCCATGTGTAGAGTCTTCTCTTGTGTTGTTGGAAGAGCATATTTGCTATGACCAGTGTGTTCTCTTGGGAAAACTCTATTAGCCTTTGCCCTGCTTCATTCTGTACTCCAAGGCCAAATTTGCCTGTTGTTACAGGTATGCAGATGACACCACCCTTATGGCAGAAAGTGAAGAGGAACTAAACAGCCTCTTGATGAAAGTGAAAGTGGAGAGTGAAAAAGTTGGCTTAAAGCTCAACATTCAGAAAACGAAGATCATGGCATCTGGCCCCATCACTTCATGGCAAATAGATGGGGAAACAGTGGAAACAGTGTCAGACTTTATTTTGGGGGGCTCCAAAATCACTGCAGATGGTGACTGCAGCCATGAAATTAAAAGGCGCTTACTCCTTGTCAGGAAAGTTATGACCAACCTAGATAGCATATTCAAAAGCAGAGACATTATTTTGCCGACAAAGGTCCGTCTAGTCAAGGCTATGGTTTTTCCAGTGGTCATGTATGGATGTGAGAGTTGGACTGTGAAGAAGGCTGAGCACCGAAGAATTCATGCTTGTGAACTGTGGTGTTGGAGAAGACTCTTGAGAGTCCCTTGGACTGCAAGGACATCCAACCAGTCCATTCTGAAGGAGATCAGCCCTGGGATTTCTTTGGAAGGAATGATGCTAAAGCTGAAACTCCAGTACTTTGGCCACCTCATGTGAAGAGTTGACTCATTGGAAAAGACTGATGCTGGGAGGGATTGGGGGCAGGAGGAGAAGGGGACAACAGAGGATGAGATGTCTGGATGGCATCACCGACTCGATGGATGTGAGTCTGAGTGAACTCCGGGAGTTGGTGATGGACAGGGAGGCCTGGCGTGCTGTGATTCATGGGGTTGCAAAGAATTGGGCATGACTGAGCGACTGAACTGAACTGACAGGTATTTCTTGACTTCCTACTTTCGCATTCCAGTCCCCTATAATGAAAAGGACATCTTTTTGGGGTATTAGTTCTAGAAGGTCTTGTAGGTCTTCATAGAACCATTCAACTTCAGCTTCTTTAGCATTACTGGTCAGGGCATAGACTTGGATTACTGTGATATTGAATGGTTTGCCTTGAAAACGAACAGAGATCATTCTGTTGTTTTTGAGATTGCATCCAAGTACTGCATTTTGGACTCTTTTGTTGACCATGATGGATACTCCATTTCTTATAAGGAATTCTTGCCTACAGTAGTAGATATAATGGTCATCTGAGTTAAATTCACCCATTCCAGTCCATTTTAGTTCTCCAATTCCTAAAATGTCGATGTTCACTCTTGCCATCTCCTGTTTGACCACTTTCAATTTGCTTTGATTCATGGACCTAATATTTCAGGTTCCTATGGAATATTGCTGTTTACAGCATCAGACTTTACTTCTATCACCAGTCACATCCACAACTGGGTGTTGTTTTTGTTTTGGTTCCATCTCTTCATTCTTTCCAGAGTTATTTCTCCACTGATCTCCAGTAGCATATTGGGCACCTACCAACCTGGGGAGTTCATCTTTAAGTGTCCTATCTTTTTGCCTTTTCATACTATTCGTGGGGTTCTCAAGGCAAGAATACTGAAGTGGTTTGCCATTCCCTTCTCTAGTGGACCACGTTTTGTCAGAACTCTCCACCATGACCAGCCTGTCGTTTCACTCACCACCCCTTTTTCTATCTCTGGGTGCTTTTCTTGAAAAGAGTCTAAAAATAAGGTATTTGTAGCCTTCTAAGTTGCTTTGTTGACAATCTTCTATGACTTTTTTTTTTTCCCAAATAAGGACCATGCACAGAGAAGTCAGAAAACTAATAAAGATCTTACATTCATTTCTATTTGAATTTCCTGGAAAGAGACTCTTAACCTAGAACATTTCCCTTGCTTTACAGGAGCTTAATGAAACTGTGTTGGCCACCAGGTCTGAAGTATTCAGTTTTAACACTTTAATGTCCTAGTAACTAGCTATGTTTTACCATCCAAGGGGACAGTACTGTTTTACAAAGGCAAACCAATATACACTCCGGCAAGATTTTCTCCTGGGTGGATAAAATATTTATTTTCCTAATTAAGCTGAGGAAAAGAGGGCTGGGGAGGTGGGGAGAGAATGGTTACGGTAGAAGGAAAGATATATGAGAGATTAATTCAAGTGTGATCCACCTGAGGGTGGGCAGAAAGGATCAGATCTGTGTAGGGCATACCTTGCAGCTTGCAGATTCGCTCAAGGACACGGTAGTCTGGGAAGGCAAAAAGAGGAAGGGAACCAGCATTCAGGACGGGGTGTAGAGGGAGACTGGGTTTGAGCCCAGTGGAAGTTAAATCCCAGATCACTATACCTAACTGTACTTATTATTATTATTAACCATTGTTTAAATTGAGGTAGAGTTAATTTACAAAGTTGTTTTAGTTTCAGGTGTAGAGCAAAGTGATTCAGTTTTATACACACACACACATGTATACACACACATATATGCTATATATTAGGTCTTAGTTGTTTATCTATTTTATATATAGTAGTATGTATATGTTTGGGCTTCCCTTGTAGCTCAGTCAGTAAAGAATCTGCCTGCAATGCAGGAGACCAGGGTTTGATTCTTGGGTTGGGAAGATTTCCTGGAGAAGGAAATGGCAACCCACTCCAGTATACTTGACTGCAGAATCCCAAGGACAGAGGAGCCTGGCAGGCTACAGTCCATGTGTTCACAAAGAGTCGGACATGACTTAGCAACTAAACCACCACCAGTGTGTATATGTTAATCCCAAACTCCTAATTTATCTCTCTCCTCTCCTCCCTGCCCCCTCCCCACCCCCACACTATCCCCTTTGGTAACCATAAGTTTGTTTTCTATGTCTGTGAGTCCATTTCTGTTTTATAAATAAGTTCGTTTGTATCATTTTCTTTAGATTTCACACATTAGTGATACGATATTTGTCTTTCTCAGTTCAGTTCAGTTCAGTCGCTCAGTCGTGTCCAGTTCTTTGCGACCCCATGAATCACAGCACGCCAGGCCTCCCTGTCCATCACCAACTCCCGGAGTTCACTCAGACTCACGTCCATCGAGTCGGTGATGCCATCCAGACATCTCATCCTCTGTCGTCCCCTTCTCCTCCTGTCCCCAATCCCTCCCAGCATCAGAGTCTTTTCCAATGAGTCAACTCTTCGCATGAGGTGGCCAAAGTATTGGAGTTTCAGCTTTAGCATCATTCCTTCCAAAGAAATCCCAGGGCTGATCTCCTTCAGAATGGACTGGTTGGATGTCCTTGCAGTCCAAGGGACTCTCAAGAGTCTTCTCCAACACCACAGTTCAAAAGCATCAATTCTTTGGTGCTCAGCTTTCTTCACAGTCCAACTCTCGCATCCATACATGACCACTGGAAAAACCATAGCCTTGACTAGATGGACCTTTGTCGGCAAAATAATGTCTCTGCTTTTGAATATGCTATCTAGGTTGGTCATAACTTTTCTTTCAAGGAGTAAGCGCCTTTTAATTTCATGGCTGCAGTCACTATCTGCAGTGATTTTGGAGCCCCCCCAAAATAAAGTTTGACAGTGTTTCCACTGTTTCCCCATCTATTTGCCATGAAGTGATGGGGCCAGATGCCATGATCTTTGTTTTCTGAATGTTGAGCTTTAAGCCAACTTTTTCACTCTCCTCTTTCACTTTCATCAAGAGGCTTTTGTGTTTCTCTTCACTTTCTAGGTCTGACCTAATTGCACTGTTATCTAGTGAGGCCCCTCCTGCTGACCAGCAGCCAGCACATTGCCAGTAGTGGACTAAGAGCAGGGTGATCTGTCTGCATCCCAGGACTTAGCTCGGCCTTCCCCACCCCTTTCTGCTCCTCTCCATAAAGTCAATCCCAGGAAGTAGCAGCCCAGGATTCTTCTGGTTCTTCCAGGATGGAGGGTGGAGCCCTGGACACCTACGGGGATAGGGACAACATGAAAGGGAAGAGTTCGTGCCTGATGAAGGGAGGACCAGATGAGACCAGCCTGAGTGAAAGTTCCCATGAGGTGGGGCAGAGTGGGGCAGGGTGGGACACAGGGGCCCTGTGACTGGCCCCGACACACAGGTACTCACGTCCCACACGTGGCTGGCACCACACACCCTTCACTCAGGAACCCCTCATTGTTTCACTTGGTACATCAAACCAAGAACCAGACAGTGGGAAGAGCTGCTGAAATCAGTGCTTCCCAGGAAAGCAAACAAACAGGTAAATGACTAAGAAAACTCTGCCGGCAGAGACCTACATCTGACTTCTGGGAAGGAAAAGGATGACAGCTGGTAGAAAAATGGAGAAGTCAGCTAGAGCAGGAGAGGGCAATTCAAGGCCTTCTTTGTGGGCCAAGACTGCTTCCTTCTCTCTTTCTGCAGACTGGCTGACAATGCTTTGACCTATGCCTCTCAACATACCTCTAAGTTTCCAGGAGACAGATTCTGACTGGCCCAGATGACTATTCTTAATCAATACTAGCGACAAAGGGTGGGTCACACAGACTTGGTATCTGTGGGTACTGAAGGAATTTTTCAAAGGAAGTGCTGGGGGCGAGCAGACAAACCAAAGGTACGTGCGTTACACGGTAGCAGCACCTGCAGCTGTCATTTCACACGGGTGGCTCCTGTTGGGCTCATTGTCTGGTTAATTGTCTTTTCATATGAAGTCCCGCCAACCCAGATTTCCCCAGGCAATTATATTTTCAAACCTAAAGACATCTTGTTGCTTTGGTCCCATCCTTAGAACTATTAAGACTATCTCAAGTCTCCATTTGGTCATCTATTATTTTTAGCTCCCTCTGCCTATAGACAGTGCTCAAATAAAAGTTTGATATGGAGTTAACATTTTGGATAAGAGATTAGTCTTTGTTTTGATGCAAGTCACTGAAAAAACAGTATGTCTATGTACACACTGCTATGTTTAAAATAAATAACCAACAAGGACCTACTATATAGCACAGGGAACTCTGTTCAGTAGTCTACAGTAACCTACGTGGGCAAAGAATTTGAAAAAGTATAGATACGTCTATCTGTATAACTGAATCATTTTGCTGTACACCTGAAATTAACACAACCTTAATCAACTACACTTCAATAAAAATAAACACATTAAAGAGAAAATGGTAAATATGTGGAAAACAAAAAGCACTTATTTCTAATAAGCAATGCTTATTTTTGCTTTTAAACAAAATAATGTATATAATAATTTATTATGGAGTTTGTAACAAACGTAGAAATAAAATATAACAACAACAAAAAATAAATTTAGGACTAGTTTAAAGCTCTCTCTAGCTCACATAGCTCCAGAAGTCAACACTCCTTGTTTCTAGAGAATTGACAAGATACAAATCTACCTAATTGTACTACAACTCAGTTCTTCACCTTGATACTATTTTAGAAGACTTTGTGATCTGTCTGACTGAAAATTAAGCTATTCTACTACCTGGGATATCTTAACCAGAGAAGGGATAGGAAACCTAATAATTGCTCCATTGTGTCTGAAAAGAAATGAGTTAATATGTAGAATAAGTGCTGAAACAGAGTAAGCCTCCCTATGTATTACATTTTTGTTAATATTGCTACTATTATTTTGATGCAAATCATCAAGGAAATTGTCAGTATTTTAGGTGTCGCACACCCACACAAAGGAAAACATTTATACATTAATAATAGTTAGTAATGATAGGCTCAAACTACTCTAAAGTTTACCATCTCAACACACCTACCCTGGGTTATAGCAACAAGAAGAATTATCACTATTTCCCCGTACTAGGAATCTGGTTCATCTATTCTTATTAAAGGAGGTATCACAGAAGGTATTTCTTCCTTCTGTAATAGCTCAGGCATCCTGCTGGGTAGAGATTTAAGTATCAACAAGCCTTGTAATGAGATACCAACAAGAAACCCAGAAAAATCGGGGGTATCACACATCTTGTTTGACACAGGCAACAATTTTCCTCCACTTTCGGCTCTCTGTTTTGTATAACAAGCCCAACTCTTGTACTTATAATACTTTAAATGTCCTCATAGTCATCATCAACCCTGAAAATCCCACAATGAACTCTCCCTCCGAGTCCAAATCCACAGAGGCTTCATCTGTATTCCAAGAGAATTTGTTTTCTTTTTCTTCCCTTCCCTCAACCCTTTTAATCCTCTAGTTCAAGCAATTAGCTTTACAAATATTAGCTGCAATCAAGGTCTAACACATGTGGTAATTTTCCCCCTAATAAATCAATCAATTCTTTCTGTGGAGTGTTTTTTTCCCCCTTACCGTCATTAAAGAATGACAGTGCTACTTCAGGATCACCAGCGACTTGATTTAGTCAAGGAACGTCAATCAAATTTGCCAGATTTTGCTTTAAAGATGAGAAAAATGGGATAGATTCACAAAGGCCTCTTGTCTTAGAACAGGAAGCTTGATAAACCCTTGTTGAAGCTCTCTTAGCGACGCCTTGGCATATAATGATCCATTTGGAGGAAAATCGAAATCACTATTACTAGTGACAAGTCAGACAAAACCTAGAAACGCTCACTAACTAATCTAAAAATTAATAATTGGAATAATCATCCATCTAGTGTTTCTTGGCAGTGCAAGGTTCTATTATACTTAACAGGTTAGTACAGCAAAGAAAAAGAGAAATAATCTAGCAAATGGACAAATTTTAATGCTGTAACTTGTGAAAAAAATGGTTTTTAGTTTAGAAGGGAATTAAAGGATCACGTGGTCCAAGTTTATCACTGTGCTTGTCAGAGCTGATGTTAGGGTTGGGATGGGAGGCTCTTAGGGAATAAGGAGAGAAGGGGGCCCAGTGACAAAGCTCCTGGATCCCCATCTCTCCCAGTATAAAAGCTCAATTTTTATCTCTTATTATACCCAAGAGTTTAGTTGAGGAAATGATTTCTCTGGTTAAAAATAATTTGAGAATTGCCTATGTGTATAGCTGAGAACACTATGACTAACTGACTAAAACAAATGCCAGAAAAATTAAAGAATTTTTAATTTAGTGATGGACCTGGAGCCAAACCCTAGACTCCATCTTTCTCCCCAGCTGTCTTTCCACAACCCCCCAAATCTTGTTCTCTCTTACTCTCAGGGAGCAAATCAGGTGAGAACCCCTATGGCTTTGGATTGGAGCCTTTTCTTTTTTTAAGAAAATGACCATAAGGGTAAAAACCAATGAACCCAGATTAGTACAAGAAGAGGCATAAATACTACATTGGAAGTAACAAAATCGCCTGCAATTGTACTCCTTTCTGATTACTGATTCCAATCACACTGTGGAATTATATCTAAACCCAGAAAGGGGTCATGGTGGGGAGGGTGACAAGGCTTAGTTTCCTTTCCTTATGTCACCAAGTATACTGCTATTAAGACTGAGAGAAGTAAAGATTTCAGTAGGATACTTGGTGAAAACTTGCTGACATTAATGACTCAAATTCTCGGAGAGACTGCAAGGAAAATGGTGTCATCACTGTCATTCAAGACACTTAAGATGAAACTTCAAAAGAAGGCTGTCAGGCCTAATGACTGCCAGGTTCTATTATATCATGCTCAGAGGGTGGATCACACACACTACTATGCAGCCTGTGGGTGGTTGGTATTGAAGTCTGAAAGGGAGCGGCACAGAGAGGAGGGCAGGTGGGCGTAGGACACGAGGGGGCCCTTCACAATCAGGAGACATCGCTGCAGATGTTCACATGGTGACTTGGGGTAGAGCTATGACCCATGACCTGCTCTTTCATCTCAGATATACCAGAACTTGGCCTCAGCAGGGCAATTTGACAAGATCATGCTCCTGGTGCTGAATAGAATTAAGGAAAGTCTGAGCTATCAATGGCAGTGCCAGTTTACTAATTTGCAACGGGAACCGTCCTCTCCAGTGACCAGATGGCCATGCCTGCTGCATTCCAGAGCTGAGACACCTGCAAGGCCCAGTCAGTCATCAAAAGGTGGCTGTGTAGCATGGGGTCTGAGCCCTGATTCCCAGCCCTGACTACACCATGCAATCACCTGGAGTGATTCAACATGAATGCGTGCTTAGTTCTCAGTCATGTCCGACTTTGCTACTCTTTGGACAGTCAGGCTCCTCTGTCCATGGTATTTCCCAGGCAAGAACACTGGAGTAGGTTGCCATTTCCTCCTCCAGGGGATCTTCCCACCCCAGGGATCAAACCCGCATCTCTTACATCTTCTGCATTGGCAGGCAGGTTCTTTACCTGCTGAGCCATCAGGGAAGCCCAATTCAACATGAAGGCCCTACTCTAAAATCAAACAAATCTGAATCTCAGGGATTAGGACCTAGACATTAGCAGTTTCTTAAAAAAAATCTCAAGTGATCCATTGAGCAGCTGTGGGTCAAGACGAAGAGATCATCCAGGACACTGTGAGGCTTTAGGTCTCATTGTTTCCACTCAAGGATCCATGAGTTGTATGTCATAGACCAGCAGATAATTTTTTAACACTGGGAACAGACATAGGTTTGCCAATTTTTTAACTTGTCAAGTTAAGACACTAAAGATTCAACTACTATTATTTCATTAAAGAAGGGAAATCTGAACAAAAATTAGGAAGGACACAAATTTAAGAATAAAAGGTGAGTTCACTATATTTATTTTTCTCATGCGTCTGTAGATCAGAGAAAACCACTACAGACTGATGCAAACTTAAGCACTGATATGATCTGACTGCTGTCCATGCACACAGTCAGGGCTTTTCTTCATGGGCAGCTTTAGGTACATTTGACTGGTTTTGTTCATTGACCAAAATTCTACACTGGCTACCCCTCTCTCGCCATGTCCATTCTGAGGAGGTATTAACTATAATGATTAAGTTATGGGTAATTTCTGCTTCGAGGCTTGAAAATGTTCTATCTCCTCCAATTACAGAATATGTTGATTTAATTAACTTAGCTCTGCTTGCTGCTCCTGCTGCTGCTAAGTCGCTTCAGTCATGTCCAACTCTGTGCGACCCCATAGACGGCAGCCCACCAGGCTCCCCCGTCCCTGGGATTCTCCAGGCAAGAACACTGGAGTGGGTTGCCATTTCCTTCTCTAATGCATGAAAGTGAAAAGAGAAAGTGAAGTCGCTCAGTCGTGTCCGACTCTTAGCGACCCCATGGACTGCAGCCTACCAGGCTCCTCCGTCCATGGGATTTTCCAGGCAAGAGTACTGGAGTGGGGTGCCATTGCCTTCTCCGTAGCTCTGCTTAGACACCTTAAAGCTTCTGGAATGGGTATGGCACAGGTACCCCCACATAACTGCTTACTGGGGACAACTACGCAGTACCCCCCTTGTTTTGCTAGTGGACAATGATGGCATTTGCTCTAAATCCAGTGGAGAATTAATTGGGAAGCCAAAGAGCCGGTGATGAGTTTTTATTCAGTTGTGTCACATTCCATGAAATAAAAAGAATTATGTTGTAAACCTAATTTTGAGCACCTCTTTGGAATCTTGTGTGTGCCCTGTCCTGTGACCATGGTTTATGTGCCTACCTCCTTCCCTGAAAGGACACTGGTATTCTTGAGTTGGTTCTATGCCTAGCTGTCAATCTTCAACAAGACAGCCTCTGGCAACTACTAAAAATGGGTAGCTATGCCAAGTAGTTCAAAGTTCCCCTCAAAGTTCTATTAACCTAGAGACTCATTACATCTCTAGGTATAGAATCTTCACGATTAATTTCTTCTAAGCTACCATGCTTAAACATGGATTGAGAGACTAGAAGCTAGCATAAACAGGTGTTTTTGACTAAGTGGGAAAATTCTATCTGCAGATGTCTGTGTTCCCCAAGCACCTAAGATGTATAACAGATGATGGGATACTCTAGCCTGTTACTTCTAGCCCAACCCAACCCAATTGAAGAGCTGCTCATCTCTTTCAGGACAAGGTCTGGATTTGAATCCAGCTCCACAACTCTCTTGGGCTAGTTGTCTGCTGATTCTGAGCCTCAGTTTCCTTATCTATGAAGTGGGCATATCATTGTGATCTTCTTCCTTATCACTTTATGTGATAATCATGAGAATTAGGTAATTTAGGTAAGACACTTGGCAAGGTATCAGACATACTAAGTTCTAACTAAAAGTTTACTTTGTAAGTTAGAGCCTAGCACACTAATGTGGCATAAATAGACATTCATTAAACACACACACACACATAAATGAGTACTGTATCTGCAGAAAAAAGAATCTCACTGGAAATGCAGAGTTAAAAATTTGTCACTGAATTCTGAACTTTAGTTTTCAGATCTTGACAATTTAACCAAACTCACTTTGTGACTTAATCTTGCTCATCCCTTTGCCTCTTGTCTCCCTAACCGATTACCTCTGCTGGGACCTTTGCTTTTCAGTGATGAATTCGCAGCGCCTTCCATCTGACCACAATCTATTCTTTCCACAACAATGCCTCTGTATTCTTTCAGATTCTGATATTTCTCAGATCCAGAACTACACTCCCTTGTCATCACAAAGCAGTCAACTTTTTAAAAGAAAACATTTAGAAATCTAGATATTTGTATCTGCATCTCCATATTTCTGTGTGCCAGGAAAAAAAAAATGAATCAAATGCTTCATCGACACACTGGTTCTAAATCATTGATCTGGGAGAAAAGGAGTTAGGAGTCCCAGTGGTCCGTCTATGGTGCTTTAGATCCATGCAGAAACCAATTCAGTCCAATATTTTATCCTGCTACTATGAACATTTTTCAAAATCAATTAATTGCCAGTATATTTGCTTGTGTACATATATATATTTACATGTATATAAACATATATAAGAATATATATATATATATATATTCTTCCTACCTCTACTGCAACTCCTCTTCTCCTCCCACCTAAAACAAAAACAAAAATAAAAGCACATCAATAAATGAACTTCTCAAGTAGCTGATCATTTACCAAGGGAGCCAAGCCTGTTTCTGAAAGTTTCAACTCACCCAATCAGACAATAAGCAGAGGAAAGGGGAGGCATTTATCAGGTTACACAGAGGACTCCATCTGTTATCTTAGACCTCTGTTACCAGGGGATAGAAGAGCAGATACTTGCAGGCACTTTGAAAGAGGTTTATTCTCTAGGTTCTTAGTCTTAAGATTTCAAATTAGAAGCAGAGAAAAAGAGGAAAAAAACCAAGCAAGCATGATGAAGCCGCCTGCACCCTGGGATTCTGACATTTAACCTGTTGAGAGATGCTGTCAGTGGTGAAGTTGCTGTTTCAGTTGGGATCTGTCTGTTCAGCTTCTATAATAAATACAGTCAAAGGGGCAGTCATTTCTCCTTGGTCACAAAGGTCTGGGTTCTGAACCTCACCCTCATAAGAGCCATTGCTCATCATGCCAAGCCAACAGAAGAAAGTCATTTTTTGCATGGCTGGGATGTTAAGCTTCGTGTGTGCCCTCGGAGTTGTGACAGCCCTGGGGACACCTTTGTGGATCAAAGCCACCTTTCTCTGCAAAACTGGGGCTCTGCTCGTCAACGCCTCAGGGCAAGAGCTGGACAAGTTCATGGGCGAGATGCAGTACGGGCTTTTCCATGGAGAGGGAGTGAGACAGTGTGGCCTGGGAAAGAGGCCCTTTCGGTTCTCGTGTAAGTAACTATTCCATTTGAATTATTTAATAGTGCAGGCAAGCTCTTCCAAGTGTTGCAAGAAATTATTTTTAAGAACCTTGCCCTGTCTATTGCAGGACTTGTTGAAGAGGTATGAACCATCTGAAATACATAAATCTCTTCTGAGCAGCTTCTTTCTGGTTTTTATTATTTCATTCTATTTTTCTTATGACAACTTACAGTTAATGCATTACCAGGGAATTGAACTTTTGGTAAAGATAAACATTCTTAAATATTAATATTTATGTAAGAAATTATGGGCTCTTATTTTTAAAAGAGGGGAGCTTGGAGAAATAGGAAAGTGTAAGAGAAGATCTTTGTTTTGTTCTTTAAAATAGAAGCAGTGTCATGTATGTGTGGCTGAGACCCTTCACTGTTCCGCTGAAACTATCGCAACATTGTTAATTGGCGATTTCCCAATACAAAATAACAAGTTTAAAAGAAAAAAAAAAAGAACCAGTGTCATGAGCTCCTTAACCAACTCTAGCTGTTTTTACTCCTGGCACATAAGTTTGTTTCCTGTCTATACCCCCATTTCCCCTGCTAGGAACTTTCTTGTTGATAAATATTTTTTCTTTTTTCCTTACCTAATTTGGATCACCTGACTATAGAAATGTAAAATAATGTGCCATGCTACCTGAGAAAAAATTAGATACCTATTTAGGAAAATTTGCCACTGACTGACCTTTGAATTACGTGGAGCATAAGAGACAGATTTTCCTATTGCGGTATTTGTGAAATGGAAGTATTACCCAGACTATTTACTACCTGTGTGTCTTAAGAAGACAATTTTTTAAAAATTACCATGTGAATAGGCAACTCATTAAATGAAAATTAATAAGAAGTCATTTGTTATATCTCTCCCAGCACACATTCAGAAATTATTATTATTTCAAATGGGCTGGTTTGGAACAATCTTATGAAGACACAGCCAGTAAATTACTGCATAAATCAGTCTTCAGGAAAGGAGGTTACCAATTGAGGCATTTAAAATGAATTATTATTTTGCCTGGGTATTTTTTTTTCTAGCATAGGTGGAAAGCTAAATTAATTGAATTTATTATTAACATATGCAGTGTCTAATTAAATTTCAGTGCTGGCCTATTTATATTTCCACAACATTCCTTTCCACTTCTTAGCACCATTGGACACCAACTTTCAACTCATATAGGCTATTAAGTGACAGAAATTTGCACAGGGATCCAGAAAATCCCCAAGAATTAGTCTTCGGCTTTTTAAGAAATCAGCATTGACTAGATTGGATGAAGTGGATCCCCACCCTTTTTATTGAATGGCTTTATTTCCTTAAGGTAAGGGGGCTGTTAAGAGTTGTTTAGCTTCCCAAGGGGTTCAGGGTAAGAACAAAGCAGGATGTCACATGAATTGCAACTGTATTAAAAGACAAAGAAGGAAAAAAGATGAGTGAAATGATTTAACCATGAGTCATTGGCAAGCTAAAGTGTGAGTAAAGCTTCTCATAAATGAATTTAGACAAAAGCAGAGAGCTTACAGGGGTTTTCTGGAGTCTCTGCATTTTCCAGTGAAATGAAGATAAACTTTACTCATAGCACAGGATATGTTCCAAAACAATAATATGTTTTCTAAATACGTACTTGACAGTAAGCACTATGCATATTTTGTCTCATTTAATCCTCCCAGGGCCACATTCCTCTGTAGTTCAGTGAAGCCATTTTTCACGGCTGTGTCCTATGCCAGCTCTGTCTGTAATGAAGTTGTTCTAATTGGGGGTCCCTTTGCTTTCTGTGAAGTTTCAGAGCTGATGGGGTTTAAACAATACCCCCGCCTACCTCACACCATTGCATTAGTCCCTGTGATTCTCTGAATGTTTCCCCCAGCCTAATGAAGAAAATTTTGCATTGGACAAATTTAGTTGGAGATTTATTCTGAATAAATTGGACATTGTCAGTGTCCATGTTCTAAATGAGTTTTTGCTTGGTTCTGCTGTACAAGTTTATGTGTATTATTTTTATGTGCAACATATGTGTTACTTTTAAAACCCAGACATAAGTATAACATGGGGATGAAGAATGAACCAGAAAATAGTTAGGCAACGTTGTCATGTTTACTCCTATTAAATATTCCCTATTGACCACTCTGTCTCTTTTAATTATAACAAAATTCTCCCCTGTGAGCCTGCACAATTATGCTGGGAAAACTTCTGCCTCGTTTACTCTGGCTGATTCTCATCCATTTATGGGTCAGCGGTTCATCTTCTCGAGATCACTAGCATTCATATGTAGCACACAAATTCATTCATTATAATGAAGGACTATTTTCCTTTCAAGGCAGCACGACTGGTCGGCTTAATTTTTCCTGATATGTCACCTGTAAAATTTTAATGATGGTGTTTAAACTTTAAATGTAGCCATCAAGACAAAAAGTATCAGTTTTGAGCTCAGGGTGTGTGGGTGGGTTTCTGTTTTGGTTTGAAACACTGCAGAGCATTATCAAAATATGATCTTCAAGAATCATATGGCATTAATCATTCCTAGATGTGCTGATCTCTTCATTGCCAAGACCGTTCAATGAGCTGGGGAAAACATATGGGATAATTTATTTTTTTTAATCAGAAAAACAAAATTTAACCAATCACAGCATTTTGTAGCTTGTAACTTGAGTCATACTTTTTAAAGCATCTTAATTTGGACCTTATGATTGAAAATTTGTAAAAAGCTTAACAGAGGTTTAGCTTACTTCATATTTTAGAGAAGCAGAGCTTCTTGACCAGTTGAGGCATATGACCCAGATTGCAGAGGGAGCATTGAAACTACTTCTGTGAGCAAGAAGGTGGCTTCTCAAACATATTTTGGGGTAGAATAGTTGGGATTCTGGATTTCTGTGACCATCACTGAGAGTTGGCGTTCTATCCCCATGGTCTCCTACTGATCCCAGCTGTTCCAGGTGATCTATTGGTCACCATTCTATATGTCCTGCATCTTTCCCATCACTCTGCCTACACATGGCGGGGCTGCAAACGTCTTTGACGTTCCCCCTTCTGGTAACACTGCCTGTCTCTCCCCTCTTCCTTAGCGTACTGCCATGAGGAAGCAGGCACAGTGGGGGTAGGAGGACACCTATTGTGTTCAGGGAAGACTAGCTGGTGGGAGGGAGGTGGATAGGATACACTTGTACTGTTTCACTCAGCCTACAGGGCCCCTCTGGCATTGTAGCTTAGGTGCCCTATTGTGTAGCCTTACTCACCCATTAGAACAGTTCCGCCAATGAGAGGTTGTTTACCTCCCATTGAGGAAAAAAAGTGATTAGAAGATAGTAATGTTCTAGCTATCTTCACTAATGTGAAGGGGAAAGCCAACTTCTCACGGCCAAATAACTGTTTGCTCCTCTCTCCTTCCCAGACCTTGATGCTCACTCTGCTATTTCTCATCACCTGTATTAAAAGTTCTTGAGATTTCTCTGCAAGGAGATCCTGAGCCCTAAGAAGGCAGAGGCTATTATGCATCCTGGTGCTCCCTCATACTAGGACCTAGTACAATGCATGTCACAAAGGGGTGCTTAATCAGTGTTTGCTAAACTGGCGCTATCAAGAATAAGCAATGTGGGATGGGGGCAGCACTCTGCCACTCGCTGCAAATTATGTCACTGCATTGCTTTTCAGCTCTTGCATCTATCAAATGGGAGGTGAAACTAGGTGATTTCTAACATTTCTTCCAGTTCAAACACTCTATGATCTGTATAACAAGAGGCTGGCTGTTCTAGACAAGGTCCCTCCAGCTTTAAATTTGCATGACCCTTCTAGTTTCAAATGCTCACAGCTTCCACTGACAGATGTTAGCCACCATCATCAGAAGTGGCGAGTTTTGTGTGCCTTTGCTCTCTCATGCTTAAAGCACCTGATTTTTGAAGTATTCTGAAATACCTACCATTTATTAGGACCCAGACGAATTTCATTATCAAAGTCAATGCTTCTTTTTTTCCCCTGTCATAACCTTTCACTTTATGTGTAGAAAATTGCAGGTTAAAGAAGGAGAAAGTGAAAACTGGGATGTTTTAGAATTCTAGGGAGAGGGGTTAGTTGGTTCCAAAGAGCAGGAACAGCCATAAACCCTCAAGGAATTAAGAGAGAATTATTGAGAAAGAGAAAAAGGGAGATCTAAATGCAGGGAGAGGCTGTCCAACCTCCTTCTATGTTTTCCTCTTCATTTTCTCTAGAAACTCCTCTCCCATCCTCACTGCAAAACTCCTTTTTCCTGAATCTGATTTTATTAACTGGTAATGTCAAGAAATGAAGAATGACTAGTATATTTAACACTCCAAGGGTGTTCTTTACCCAAAGGCAGAACTTAAGCAGAAATCATCCTCAAATTAGTGAGACTAACAGAAAAGGTGATTTTGAGAGAAGGAACTTCTGGTTCTCCTTGGCTAGTCCAGGACAAGAGCATTTATCTCTGCTTCCTTCCTAACAACTACATCTAATATCCGTATTGGAAAAAATAATCCACAAAATCAGCCTTATTTGACAATTATAGTCTTGCTTATATGTATAAACAGGCTTCCCTGTTGGCTCAGTGGTAAAGAATCCACTGCCGATGCAGAAAACATAGGTTTAATCCCTGGGTCGGGAAGATCCTCTGGAGGAAGAAATGGTAACCCACTCCAGTATTCTTGCCTGGAGAATCTCATTGACAGAGGAGCCTGGTGGGCTATAGTCCAAGGAGTCACAAAATAGACCCTACTTAGTGACTGAACAACAGCAACAAAATATGTATAAATACACACACACACACATACACACACCCCTGCCTTCCCTTTAAATTACCCTCCATCCTGACAGCGAGTAATGTCATTGACCTGTGCTTTCCTGAGAGAGGCAGTAGAGGTGGATGGGGCTGCTTCTGAAACTCCCTGTGGCAGGTTCTCAGTGGAACTTTTGGAACTTAACCCTGGTGGGTGAACTTTATCTGTTGGAAGATGTCAAATTGTCAAACAAGGCTGATAAATTGTTCTTATAATTTGCTGCTCTGCTTTCTCATTTATTTTTTTCATCCTTAGAAGAAGGCTTGTTTAAAAAACTGGAGTATAATTGCTTTACAACATTGTGCTAGTTTATGCTGTACAACAAATTGAATCAGCTGTAATTATACATATATCCCCTCCCTCTAGAGCCTCCCTCCCACCCCACCCCCCATCCTGCTTTCTCTTCTAATCTCTGAGGGTGACTCATCTTCCCCAAGGACTTTCAGGCAATCCAGAAGAAACAAATACTAGTTTCAGCTGCCCATTTACTGGGTGCCTCACGGGTGCCAGGCATTTTGCATATATGATCTCCAACCTTTAGATGGAGGCGTTATGATCCTGCTTCTCTTGAACAAATAGAAGTGGAAGACGTGGAAACTCAAGAGAGGTCACAAAAATTTCTCAAAGTCACAGACCCAGTAAGTAGCAGACCTAGGATTGAAATTCTTGATCTACTCATTCCTCTACCACCTTCTGTCTCCATACATTATGCAAAGAGATGAGGAAAATGTACAAGCAGGACTTAGTTTCACCACCTATTTAAAATACTATTTTGGGCTGCTGAGGACGTGGAGGAAACGGAAAAATTGTGTACTGTTGGTGGGAATTGGTAACCACTATGGAAAACAGTATGGAGGTTCCTCAAAAACTTAAAAATAGAATGACCACTCAACCTGGCAATTCCACACCTAGATATTTATCCAAAGAAAGCAAAAACACTAATTCAAAAAGATATATGTAAGCCTATGTTCTTAGCGGCATCATTTAGGATAGCCAAGATATAGAAACTGTGTCCATCAACAGATGAATAGATTAAAAAAAGATATGTTTTACATATACAATGGGATATTAGTCATAAAAAAGAATGAAATCTTGCCACTTGTGACAATGTGGATTGACCTGGAGGGTGTTATACTTAGTACAATAAGTCACACAGAGAAAGACAAATACCATATGTTTTCAATTATATGTGGGATCTGAAATAAAAAGTGAACAAATAAAACAGAAAAAGGCTCACAGATACAGAGAACAAACTAGTGGTTGGTTATCAGAGGGGAGATGGGTGGTGGAGGCAAAGTAGGTGAAGAGGATTAAGAGTTACCCACTACCATTAAGATACAACATGGGAAATGTAGTCAATATTTTATAATAACTTTGCATGAAGTATAATCTATAAAAGGATAAAACTACTATGCTATACATTTAAAACTAATATAATATTGTAAGTCGACTTTACTTCAGTTTATTTTAAAAGAAAAAAAAAACTCACAGATGAAAAACCGTTATGTTAGTACTTCACACGACCTAGTTCTCATATAACCAAGTGATGGTAGTTGGCCTTCAGATTTGAATTCATTCATTGCCTCTTTTTTTTTATTATTTTATTTTATTTTTAAACTTTACCTAATTGTATTAGTTTTGCCAAATATCAAAATGAATCCACCACAGGTATACATGTGTTCCCCATCCTGAACCCTCCTCCCTCCTCCCTCCCCATACCATCCATCTGGGTCATCCCAGTGCACCAGCCCCAAGCATCCAGTATCGTGCATCGAACCTGGACTGGCAACTCGTTTCATACATGATATTTTACATGTTTCAATGCCATTCTCCCAAATCTTCCCACCCTCTGCCTCTCCCACAGAGTCCATAAGACTGTTCTATACATCAGTGTCTCTTTTGCTGTCTCGTACACAGGGTTATTGTTACCATCTTTCTAAATTCCATATATATGCGTTAGTATACTGTATTGGTGTTTTTCTTTCTGGCTTACTTCACTCTGTATAATAGGCTCCAGTTTCATCCACCTCATTAGAACTGATTCAAATGTATTCTTTTTAATGGCTGAGTAATACTCCATTGTGTATATGTACCCCAGCTTTCTTATCCATTCATCTGCTGATGGACATCTAGGTGCTTCCATGTCCTGGCTATTATAAACAGTGCTGCGATGAACATTGGGGTACTCGTGTCTCTTTCCCTTCTGGTTTCCTCAGTGTGTATGCCCAGCAGTGGGATTGCTGGATCATAAGGCAGTTCTATTTCCAGTTTTTTAAGGAATCTCCACACTGTTCTCCATAGTGGCTGTACTAGTTTGCATTCCCACCAACAGTGGAAGAGGGTTCCCTTTTCTCCACACCCTCTCCAGCATTTATTACTTGTAGACTTTTGGATCGCAGCCATTCTGACTGGTGTGAAATGGTACCTCATAGTGGTTTTGATTTGCATTTCTCTGATAATGAGTGATGTTGAGCATCTTTTCACGTGTTTGTTAGCCATCTGTATGTCTTCTTTGGAGAAATGTCTATTTAGTTCTTTGGCCCATTTTTTGATTGGGTCATTTATTTTTCTGGAGTTGAGCTGTAGGAGTTGCTTGTATATTCTTGAGATTAGTTGTTTGTCAGTTGCTTCATTTGCTATTATCTTCTCCCATTCTGAAGGCTGTCTTTTCACCTTGCTAATAGTTTCCTTTGATGTGCAGAAGCTTTTAAGGTTAATTAGGTCCCATTTGTTTATTTTTGCTTTTATTTCCAATATTCTGGGAGGTGGGTCATAGAGGATCCTGCTGTGATGTATGTCAGAGAGTGTTTTGCCTATGTTCTCCTCTAGGAGTTTTATAGTTTCTGGTATTACGTTTAGATCTTTAATCCATTTTGAGTTTATTTTTGTGTATGGTGTTAGAAAGTGTTCTAGTTTCATTCTTTTACAAGTGGTTGACCAGATTTCCCAGCACCACTTGTTAAAGAGATTGTCTTTAATCCATTGTATATTCTTGCCTCCTTTGTCAAAGATAAGGTGTCCATATGTGCGTGGATTTATCTCTGGGCTTTCTATTTTGTTCCATTGATCTATATTTCTGTCTTTGTGCCAGTACCATACTGTCTTGATAACTGTGGCTTTGTAGTAGAGCCTGAAGTCAGGTAGGTTGATTCCTCCAGTTCCATTCTTCTTTCTCAAGATCGCTTTGGCTATTTGAGGTTTTTTGTATTTCCATACAAATTGTGAAATTATTTGTTCTAGCTCTGTGAAGAATACTGTTGGTAGCTTGATAGGGATTGCATTGAATCTATAAATTGCTTTGGGTTCATTGCCTCTTTATTTCACATTTCAGTGGCCCTGATATTTCAGCCCCAATTTTGACCTTTAGAAAATAAAATAGTTAAGCCAGGATCTAGCTTGAGCAGGTCACATGCTTGTGGCTAATCTTTGGGCTATATAATTATATTACCTTGATGTTGATAGTTAACGCTGAAGGCAGAGATACCTGATTTCAACTGTGGTCAGCTCATTTAAAAATCTCTGCCAGTGAAAACCTTCATGGTAAGATCTTCAAAGTTGGTTACTTGTGTGAGTACACATTCTCAGTCGTGTCCGACTCTTTGTGACTCCATGGATTATAGCTCACCAGGCTCCTCTATCCATGGAATTTTCCAGGCAAAAATACTGGAATGGGTTGACATTTCCTTCTCCAACGGATCTTCCCGACCCAGGGGTCAAACCCATGCCACCTGGGAAGCCCCACTTAGTTACTTGCACTACAATAATTATTTAACCACAGCAATGATGAAAATGGCGGGCTCCTTCCTGAGGTGACAAGAACAGGTTTCAAAACAGAAGCAGGAATTAAAAAAAAAAAAATGCAGGTACATTTGATTCACTACAAAAACTGATATGAGGAGTCAATGGGATAGAATTAGAGTACAAATCAAGATCTCTTTTCTCAAAAGATGAAAAATAAAAGCTCATTTTAATCTCTGAACTGTATTAGGGATTTCATAAAGCTAAAAGCAGGTAGATTTAAAAAAAAAAAAAAACTCATTTAAATGAAACAACATCAGATTTGCCTTTCATCCAGTCATGTAGCTAAACAGCCAGAGTGGCTGTGGTGTGATACCCTTTTATTACAGGTCTGATAGCACTGACTAATAGCTAACGGTACCTGGCAGACTAATTTATGCAGGATTCATATTTCGCTCCCTCTCAGCATGTTATAACTGTGGCAAAGCCGTTCTTGGGAGTTATTACCCCAACATAATCATACCCTGTGGATTCGGAGCAGTTAAATGGGTTCTGTTATCGAAGACACATATGCACCAAAGCATCTGCCGTCCCTCAGCCGCTGTGGGTGATTAAGACTCACTGATGGGGCTGCTTCCCATAGGCTGGAGTCAGGTAGGTAGAGTTCAGCTGAGAGAAATTCAGGCGAGGTATTGAGAAAACTGCATTTTAAGTGGTTCTATCATATCATCGAGTCTCTTCCTTTTAAGTGCTGGGGTCATGGATTTCATTCTCCCTGACTGACCATGGAGCCATCAGAAGCCTGGCTTGATACCTGGGTGTGAGATTCGGGGTGATATTAAAGGAGATGAATGCACTGAGTTCATGTCAGGAAATGTCTTTTACTGGATTTTCATAATAACAGGCTGCAGACGGGCTGAGGGGAAAAGTCAGATAAAGAGCATTTCTGTAAGAAGAAAGAAATCTTCCCCTTAGTCCCTTTCAAGAAAATGAATAGCTGAGCACCAAGGGGCCAAATACAACTTCTTTTTGAAACATCCCTTTCATGTGAAGGACAAGTCGAGAGGAAAAACAGGACCTCTGAAGCTACCACCACGGCTTTAATCTAGGAAGAAGAGGTGGCACCATTGCTAACATCATTGTCAGAGGCTGCCTTCGTTTTGAGAGCTTCACAGATGGTGTCACCTGCAATTTACATCTGGCCAGATGAAGACAGATAGGGTCGATGAGACCTAAATCATTAGATCAGTGGTCTGTAACCCTGCTGTGCTTTAGAATCACCCAGGGAGTCCTGAAAACTACCGATGCCAAGGCCCCATCCCTGAGCAGCTGGATCAGGATCTCTGGAGGCGGGGCCTGAGCACTGGATGGCTTAGAAGCTTCCGAAGTGAGTCTAATGTGTAGCCAAGATTGAGAAGTACTGTGGCAGATGACAGCCGAGACTGGCAGAATCGGGTGAGGTCGAAGAGTCAGGAGCTCTCTGTGTTAGGGCTGGATGAGGTCACCAGAAGGCGGGCAGGGGGAGAAATCATGTTTAGTATTGTTCCCAAACAATTGGGAGGTTTTCTGGTCAAGTTCAAGCTGGAATGCTTGCCTTCCGTTCCTTTAGCGGGCGTATTTCTAGGAAGGGTCTCACACTTCATCCACACCCACCTGGGCTCGGAGGGAACAACAGATCTGAATGGTGGGTTTATAGTAAGAAACTGAGCAAGTTTGGCTTCCAGCCTCAGTGGCTTCAAAGGCATTCCATCTTTCCAAATCTGCCCACCAGTTACAGGAGTCTGCTCTTCTCCTGGCCAGAGTCAGGGTGCCAGGTCTGCCCAGGGGAAGGAGGACTTTCGCTGATAGGCGAGGGCTGACGGGCTGAGGGGGTTGGGAGTGTGAGGCCAACCAATTCAATGGAACTGGGTGGACAATCTAAACCACCTCTCCAACACTTTATCAAGATAAAGCTAGTATCTTGGCCTCCATCTCCCTGTCTCCTGAAGACTATCAGGGCCCCTCTTTAGAGGTGTGCCATTAGAAAATGTTCAAGGAATAATACTAGGGAAATAGAAGTGAGAATGGGGGCAGTAAGGAGATCCAACCAGTCCATTCTGAAGGAGATCAGCCCTGGGATTTCTTTGGAAGGAATGATGCTAAAGCTGAAACTCCAGTACTTTGGCCACCTCATGCGAAGAGTTGACTCATTGGAAAAGACTCTGATGCTGGGAGGGATTGGGGGCAGGAGGAGAAGGGGATGACAGAGGATGAGATGGCTGGATGGCATCACCGACTCGATGGACGTGAGTCTGAGTGAACTCCGGGAGTTGGTGATGGACAGGGAGGCCAGGCATGCTGCGATTCATGGGGTCACAAAGAGTCGGACACGACTGAGCAACTGATCTGATCTGATCTGATGGGGGCAGTAGATCAGTTACTGAGGGGAGTGTGTGACAAGGAGCAAATAAGTGATCAAATCTGAAGTTCTTGGATTATGTACAGCAATAGTCACCTGTCAGGCCAGGGGAAAAACAAAACAAAGCAAAACAAACAAAAAAACCCTGAGCTGCAAGACAGATCATCTGAATGCCATGTAATCTCAGGGCCTCTCTGGGAGGATATTAAGTCCTAATATACAGATATGGCTCCACCTATGGGCTGGATAACTCCCACTAGTTCCAGGGATCAATCCTGAGACTTGAAAACGCCAGTGCTCTCACACTGCACTGGGCTCTTGAATCTCCCACTCTTTTTCCAAAAAATATTTATTTATTGGCTGCACTGGATCTCCGTTGTGGCATACAGGATCTTCAATCTTTGCTGTGGCATTCAGGATCTTTTTTTTTTTTTTAAGTTTCTACATGTGGGATTTATTTTCTTGACCAGGGATCAAACCCAGGCCCCCTGCATTGGGAGAGCAGAGTCTTAGCTGCTGGATCATGAGGGAAATCCATTAAGTATCTCACTCTTGGTAAAAATACAACTCTTCTGCCATTTTCATTATGTTAAAAAAATGCTTAAGTGATTATGTAAAATTTATAGAACTTCCATATAAATGATCTCATTGTGTTGTTCAAAAGTTCTGCAACTTATTTCTATTACCATCCACATTTACAGACAAGGAGCTGAAGCATCATGAGCAGTAAATGGCAAAACCAGATTTAATCTCAAACTTGGGCTTCCCTAGTGCCTCAGACGGTAAAGAATCTGCCGAAATGCAGGAAACCCAGGTTCAGTCCCTGGGTTGGGAGGATCCCCTGCAGGAAGGCATGGCAACCCACTCCAATATTCTTGCCTGGAGAATTCCATGGACAGAGAGAGGAGCCAAGTGGGCTACAGTCCATGGGGTTGCAAAGAGTCAGACACGCCTGCACAACTAACACTTTCACTTTTCCAATTCCAAAAGCTACTCTTTTCCCAGCCTGTCATCTTTTGATTAATGTCTAACTATTTTTCTCTCTTCCCACCAAGCTCCCTGCTCTTCTTCCTTTGGTCATGTGTGATATTCTAACCACCTCATACTCTTGATTAGTGCCTAAACAGAGGCTTAGACCAGGTTTACTGAGTCCTGTTTTAAGAATTGCAGGATGAAAGATGTAATCAGTTAGAGATAAACAGAGAACAAGGTTTTGGGATAAAATACAGCAGAAGAACCCAGGAGACAGAAATGAAATAAATTTTAAGGCAACTGAAATGAAAGCCATACATTTAGAGAGATCAAATAAAACATGGATTAATGGCAATAAAAGAACATACTTAGCAGTTAGTAAAAACAAACAGCTTTAAAAAAAAATCTTATTACTTTCCAATGATCTATTGAAAACAATGTCACTTCATATGTAAAATACAAATTCTTTGTAAGTTAGAGTGTGGTGCTCTCACCACCCCCGGAAAAGATCATCGGTGCTTACGTGCTCCAGTGCTCTTCTAGACTCTGAGGACACAAGGGGAATGAGATAGTACTTGTTCCTAAACACCCAAGAATCTAGCAGAAGTGTTTTTAAATAACTGACCACTTGTAAGAGCTGTATGTACAGTTTTCTCAGTCAAGATGGGCGAGGCTATGTTTTAATAATAAAGTCCAATATTATAGGTTTAAATCAACAGAAGACTTAGAATTCCATGATGGCCTAGGATTCTGGGTCTTCACTGCTGTGGACCAGGTTCAATTTCTGGTTGGGGAACTGAGATCTTCCAAGACATGCAGGACAGCCAAAAAAAAAAAATTAACAAAGATTGATTTGTTGCTCACAGTACATATTCATCAGAGATTAGCTGTAGTTCCATTCCAGGATTCAGTCACCATCTGTAATATTACCAGTTATTGTAACAAAGAGCTCTCACCCAGGCAACTAAATTCTCTGACCTGGAACTGACACACACCAAGGATGTTACATGACCGGGCCCTCAAAGGAGCCAAAACATGAAATCCCCATGGGCCCAGAAGGGGGAAGAACCAGAACTATGGACGGTGTAATCGTGCCCATTATCATTATCATCAACACAATCATTTTTGTTTACAAAGTTCCAAGAAACAGAACTACTGTCTGTCAGGGCAAGGCGCAGAGAGATCAGAGGAAAGTAAGGATTAGAGTTAGATATCACTAGATGGCACTGAACAAGCCATTCTGAGCAAAGGAACAGCATGAACCAAAGTAGGAAGAGCCTATTGAGGCCAGAGCACAGAGGACACGTGAGAGACAAAAGAAGGAGGAAGGTAAGGCTGGAGAGGAAGAAGAGAAGAGAATGTGAGGGACTTCACAGGTTAACTTTATCTTGTAGGCATTGGGGTACCACTTAAGGATGTTAAGTAAGTTTGTGTCAGAACAGAAGACAGATTAGAAGACTGAAAGAGAGGCAGGGAGTATAGTCAGAAGATTCCTCCAAGATTTGGAGGTCCAAACTAAAGCATTGTCAGAAGGCTGGAAGGGGGGTGCAAATATTCCCAAAATAATCAGAAGCAAATATCAACAGAACTTGGTGATAGAGGATGAACCCCAGGCTTCCACTGGCTAGATGTTTGGGATCACTTGCCAAGATAAATACAGAAGGGGACAGTTTAGAGTGGAGGTGGAATGACTTTTGGTCACGTTTAATGAGTTCACGTATGGGTTAGCAACAAGAGACGTCCATCAGTTATACAGATCTGGAGGTCATGAGCAAGGCTGGGGCAAAGGCAGAGAGGTGGGACCCGGCAGATTGGAGGTAGTGGTTGGAGCTACAACTGAAGAGGAGGCTTCTCGAGGTGGGAATCAAATGAGAAGGCAAAAGAAGATGTGTTCTAGAAAGCGCTAATATTTCCAGGTAGAAGAGGAGGGACATGCAAAGAGGAGGAGAGGAGATGGTCAGTGAACTGGGAGGGAACTGGCTGAGGGGGAACCATGGGAGGAGCAATGTTCAACCAGGGAGCAACAGAGGTATCACATGAGAGACAATGAAAATGGTCCTTTGAATCTTATACCAGAAGGTCACAGGGGACCTTTGCTAAAGCAGTCTTGATGGAGTGGTCCTCCTGTAGGAAGGGGGAGGTAAGGACCTTGTGGGAGCTGAGGAGGGAAGGAGAGGTAAGGACCCAGGGAAGACTGAGGATAGGGAGTGGCAAGAAGAGTCCTAAGGCCAGGCTAGGGTGTGTGTGTGTGTGTGTGTGTGTGTGTCTACGTGTGTGTGTGTGTGTGTGTGTGTGTGTGTGTGTGTGTATGTACGTACATATAGTGGGAGGATATTGAGTACAAGTCTACACTGAGGGGATACAGCAGTAGGAGGAAAAGGCCATAGACAGATGGGACAGGTAGATGATTAATGGATTCAGAAAGGACAGTGTGGGAAAGGGTCAGAGAGCACCAGGAGTAGGCCTAGACATGGGAAATCTTCTGATGGCCTCTGTTTTCTCTCTGAAATGGAAGAGTTCGGTTCACTAGATATCTTTGAGCCTTTTGTAAGCCAGATAAGACTAAGGGAGACAGAGCTGGAGCGTGGTGGGTGCTTAAGAGCTGGGGAATCTGGAATATACAAAGAGGGACAGAAGGGGGAAAGGCTGGGAAAGGCTTTGCGGGAATGGGGGGACCACAGTTCAGAGGCTCAAGGAGAGTGGGGGTCCAGACACAAGACATACAGCTTGAGGAACAGAACCTCCCACTGAATGATGGCAGGAGGGTAAACTTCCTCCAGAGAGCATCACAGTGACTGTGTTTTCACTCCCAGCCGTTAACTTATGATTTACTCGGCTGTTTCATGAGAGCAGACTGTAGTCACAAGGGTCCCACAGCCTTTCTCTGTGTGCGCAGCCATGTGGGTTCCCTTGCCTTCCTATGACTTGTATATGCATGTATGTATGTGTTAGTAGCTCAGTCATGTCTGACTCTGTGCAACCCTATGGACTATAGCCTGCCAGGCTTCTCTGTTTATGTAATTCTCCAGGTAAGAATACTAGAGTGGTTGAAGCCATTCCTTTCTCCAGGGGATCTTCCCAACCCAGAGATCAAACTCTAGTCTCCCACATTACAGGCAGATTCTTTACCACCTGAGCCACCAGAGAAGCCCTCCTATGACCTGGGCGCCTTCTATTCTATTAGGACAGTCAACTCAACGTCTGGTTTCTTCTAGCTCTGTTTCTGACTTGATATCTTGTCTGAAATCTCTGCTTTCCAGACTTCCCAAAGAGGAACTGAGCTTTGAACCAGGAGTTTAACATGAGTGTTATAGAATATAACTCGTCTTTAGATTCCCTTGTATCTACATATCTAGATGGTGTTCTCTTAGTATTCTGGCCCAAGTCATTCTATTCCTGGGAATGCCTCCAAAAAGGTTATTCCTGCACATCACCCACCCCTATAATGAGAAAGAAAAAGGTATATACTTGAAAATGCTCATAGGAAGCAGTAACCATAATGCTGAAATAATGGAAGTCAACCTAATGGGCAGCAGGGCAGCAGTTTGATGGAAAATCCATGCAGTTATCTAAATGGTAGTTATGAAGACAATCTGTGTGACATGGGGATTGCTTATATCCTGAATAAAAAGAACAGAATGTGACCTCAGAACTTCATTAGGATTACAGTAATATCTTTGAAAGGAAAAAAAAAAACAAAACAAAGGAAAGGCTTGCTTTTTATGTTGATGGGATTGTAGGTGAAATTCATATCTTAATTTCCATTTCAATGTTATAACATTTTTCAGTTATAAGGTCCCTCCATAAACAGCAGGAACGTTGGACAAACTAACAGAAACACAGAGAGCAAGTCCGTTTTGCCCCATTCTCCCACCCTGGCAACAAAAAAGAGCTGTGTCATGTTAACATTTGATGTGGATTCTTTCACAAATTCCAAACTTTAAACCTTATTATTAAACAGCCATCAGTTTCCATCTAACATGTTGACAATCCCTCAAGTATGTTGGATTAAAATTTTTCTTTTAATAAAGAGATTTGAAATTCCATTCTAGTTGCCAGCCAGGTCTTTCAACTTCTTAAAAAAAAAAAAAAAAGACCCACACCAGCTCCTCTCATCCCTTTGGCAACTATTCTATTTCCACATTGTCCCAGATTCTCTCCAACAGCTCTTTCAATTCAGCTTCGATTACCACCAACCCCAGAAACAGCTTCTATTAAGGTCACCAGTGACTGCCTGACTCAAAGGACAAATTCTGGTTCCCAACCAGAAACTCCCAACACACTTAAAACTGCCAACCTGCTTCTTCATCTACTTTGGCCCTGTGGTCTCTGTCTGGACTGACCTCTCCCCTCCTTCCTTCCTTCCTCATAGATGCTGCACTAACGCCCTCCCATCAGAATCACTGGTTTCCACCAAAAAACCCCAGACCTGCTAACCAGGCTCTGCCCCTACATCCTCCCCAGAGCGAGACATATCCATCCAACACACATGTGTCCAGCAGCTACATCGTGCATTCTCCACAGCAGCAGAAACCCCCTAAGGAGGTGAAAATTAGTTCTTCAGGGCAAGCAAAAACCCCTACTCCTTCAAAAAGTGTATATTCTATGGTATACAGTACACATACAAATATAATAAAGAAACCAATACATAGTATATCTGTGGCATTAAAATTTCATGAGTGGAGGGCGATTAGGAGAAATGTCTAAAAAGACTCCTGGGGTGAGAAGCAATAGTGAAAAAAAAAGTTAGGAAATACTGTTCTGCCAGCATCCTTAGGTGTCATGAAGACATGGTGGATAAAACAGACCAAGGCACTTGTCCTCATGTTATGGGGGAAACAAACAAATAAAAATATACAATTTATCAGATGGTGATAACTGCTGTGGAGAAAAATAAAAGCAAGGAAAGGGGTTGGTAGTGCGGGGGGTGGGGGACCGGGCAGGAGGTTGCAACTTTAAGATTCATGTTGATGTATGGCAGGAACCAACACAATATCGTAAGGCAATTATTCTTCAATTAAACATAAATAATTTTTTAGAAAAGAAGGTCTCCCTGAGAACGTGACATCTAAGTAAAGACATGGAGCTGAAGGAACAGGCTGTGAGGATATCTAGGGGATATACAGTACAAGCAAAGGCCCGGAGATGGAAGTGTTTCTGGCACATTTGAAGTACAGGAATGAGACCAGTGGCTGGAGCACACCAACAAGGAAACAGGCAGCAGATGAAGTCAGAGGTTTGACAAGAAGTCCAACCTTGTGTGTGTGTGATCTAGTAGGCCATTGTAATGACTTGGCTTATACTCAGCAAGATGAGAATCCACCAGAAGGGCTTAAGTGGGGAACTGAAATAACCCAATTCACTTTTGAAAGATCCCACTGGCCACCGGGTTGAGAGCAGAGTGCAGGATGGAGGGGTGGTGGCAGGGAGACCGGTTAGGAAGCCCTTGCAGTCCTCCAAGTGAGATACTGGTGGCTTAGACCAGGAGGAGCAGTGGAGACAGGGAGACGTAGTCTGACTCTGAAGGCAGAACCAGCAGGTTTTCCTGATGGGTTCAACACAAAGTGTGAGAGTAACAGAGGAATTGAGGATGAGGCCAAGGAAGAATGGGACTGCCAGCAACCGAAATGAAGAACGCTGAAGGAAGCAAGAGTGAGAAGAGGAGATTCTGAGTTCACTTTGGGACACAGTGAC
This sequence comes from Bubalus bubalis, assembly GCF_019923935.1. NCBI lineage: Eukaryota > Metazoa > Chordata > Mammalia > Artiodactyla > Bovidae > Bubalus > Bubalus bubalis. The sequence continues at coordinate 162,205,461 of NC_059157.1, forward strand.
ATGCCTACTCAATATCCCATGTTCAGTAGGTAATTGGAGGACATACAAATAGGGGATTCAAGAAGAAGTCTGGGCTGGAAACATCTGTTTGAGAGTATTTCTGGTCAAAGCTATGATACTGTATAGAGCACTGGGGGAGAGAGTGAAGAGGGAGAGAAGAGGTCAAATAAATGAGTTGTCCTCTGGTTGACTCAGGAGATGAAGATGAGCCAACAAAGTAGATCAAGATGTTGGCCAGGGAGGTAACAAACCCAAGAGATGGCAATGTCTGGAAGCCAAGAGAAGAAAGTGTTTCCAGGAGCAGGGGAATGAGCCACTGTGCCAAACGTAGACCAGGTAAGATGAGGAGAAAGATGGACCCCTGGGTTTGACAGCTTGAAGCTCTTGGCTGCCCTGGGAAATGTATTAATAGTATTAGTGCAGTGGGTTCAAGAGAGAAGGTGGAAAGAAGAAGACGACGCTGAGAATGTAGGCAACTCCCTGAGAGCTTTTGCTGTAAGGGAAACAGAGAAAGCGGGTAAGAGCTGGAGGAGGACTTAAGTGAGGTTTTCTTTTTAAGACGAGAAAAATGAGAGCATGTTTGTATGCTGATGGGACTTATCCAACAGACGGGGAAACTGATACTCTGGCAGAGAGAGGAGACCAGTATCTTTGAGGTGGTGGGAAGGGATGGATGGTAGGGAAATTGGCCTAAGACAGGGGTGCACTGTTGCAGATCCCTCCTGAGCACTGATCACACACTAGGTTCTCCTTCCATGACGTCATTAAATCCTTACAGATGTCAGCGGAAGATGGGATTAGTCTTATTATTATTGTTGTTTTTAATTGGCCATGCCATGCAGCTTGCAGGATCCTAGTTCCCCGACCAGGGATCAAATAAAGGTCCCCACAGTGGAGGTGCTGAGTCCTAACTACTGGACCGTCAAGGAATCCCCTTAGTCTTATTTTTTTCAAAGAAATCAAGGTTTAGGGAGTTCAGAGAGTTAGAAAAGAAGCTGAAACTGAATTTCTTTTGTCTAATTTCAAATGCCTAGTCCATCCCCATGGAGACCCTTATTTTACAGAGAGAAAGAGGGATCCATTAACCTGGTCACAGTCCCAGAGTGGACCTGAATCTGAGTGCCTGACTCCTGGCCCAGTGCTCCTTTTCTCATCTCTAACCAAGCTCTTCCTTCCTCCATGCCAAACGGTCACCTTTGCCGAGGCTATCACTCACACCTGGAAGGCAGCACTCACTTTACACCTTGTTCCTCCTGCTTTTCTTTGTTTTTGGTGAGCTTTGCTGTCATTGTTATTCAGTTGCTCAGTTGTGTCTGACTCTGCAACCCCATGGATTGCAGCACGCCAGGCTTGCCTGTCCTTCACTATCTCCTGGAGTTTGCTCAAACTCATGTCCACTGAGTCAGTGATGTTATCTAACCACCTCAGGTATAACTACATACTGTACATTTCATCCTTTTTAGGTGTACAGGTCTATGAATTCTGACTGATGCATAGAGGCATGTTAATACCAGCGCAATCAAGATATAGAACATTTCCATTACCCCCCAAGTTTCCCTTATGCCCCTTTGTGGTCAGTCTCCTCCCCACCCCTAACCCTGGGTAACCAATGATCCTTATCGTTTCTGTCCTTATCATTTTGCTTTTTCCAGAATGTCATCTATATGGAATCATACAATATGCAGCCTTTCGAATTCACTTACTTTCAGTTAGTATAACACATTTCAGATCCACCCATGCTATCATGCACACCAACAGTCCATGCCTTTGTATTACTATGGAGAAATAAATGGCAACCCCCTCCAGTATTCTTGCCTGGGAAATCCCAGGGACAGAGGATCCTAGCAGGCTGTAGTCCATGGGGTTGCTTATTTTACGGACAGGCCACAGTTTGTTTGTCCATTCACCAGTTGATGGATATTAAAATGTTTCCAGTTTTTAACAAATATAAATAAAGCCATTGTAAACATTTAGGAATAGGATTGCTGGGTCATATGTTAAGTCTATGGTCAGCTTTTAAAGTCTTCAAACACTAGGTATTCATATGTAAAAAAATTTAACCTTGGCCATACACAAAAAATAACTCAAAATGGATCATAGACTTAACTGTAAACCTAAAACTAAAAAATTTCTAGAAGGAAAACATAGGGGAAATTATTTGTGACCTTGCATTGGGTAAAGACTTCTTAGATCTGACATCTAAAACATGATATATAAAAGAAAAAAAATGATAAATTGGAATTCTTTAAAATAAGGACCGCTCTTCAAAAGACACTGATAAGAGAATGAAAAGACAAACCACAAACTCAGAGAAAATATTTGTGAATTACTTATCTGATAAATGCCTTGTATCCAGCACACAGAAAGAATTCTTGAAACTCAATAATAACAGTAATAAACAATTCAGTAAAAAATGCACACACAAAAGATATGAACAGACACTTCAACAAAAAAAAAAGATATATAGAAGGCAAATAACTCACAAAAGGATACTCAACATCATCAGTCATTTGGCAAATACTAATTAAAGCTACAAGATAAACTACACTTCTATTAAATGACTACAATTTTTAAAAACCTGCCAAGTGTCAGCAAGAAAGGAGAACAACTGGGACTCTTATACATGGTGGGTAGGGAAGTGAAACGGTACAGAGACTGTGGAAAACACTTGGCAGTTTCTTATAAAGTCATGCATTCAGAAGCTTTGTATGGGGGATGGGTTGACTACAAAGGGGAAACAGGAAGTTTGGGGAAATGTGGAATAGTTCTAATAAGATAAATTGATTGTGGTGGTGGTTACATGATTGCAAGCATTTGTCAAAATGCACAAAATTACATTAAAAAGAGAATATTTTACTGTATTAATTTTATTTAATCTTGACAATAGAGGGCAAAGTAAAAGCAAAGGCAGTGAGGCCACTGTATGACTTTATACAACTTATTTCTCTATGCCTTCTTTTTTTAAAATCTATACACTGAGCATATAATAGTACTTTCTTTATATTGTTGTATTAAGTATGCTGATTTATGCAATATACCTAAAGCATGTGGCACACAGCAAATGCCATATAATTATTTGACTGTTATTTTTATTCGTATTTTTATTACTCACATATTTCTCTTTGAAGAAGTCTGATGAAAAAAGGAAGGGTAATTAGGGGTTTGGATGGTTGAAGGATGAGGAGACCTAGACACACGGAGTCATAGACAGATGGAGGAAATCAGTGATAAGGGAATGAAAGAGAGGGAGAGTAATGCTGAACCCACAGACCAAGCCTGTGCTATTAATATGGCATCGGCTGCCCGTTTTCATAAATAACTCCCTTTCACTTGTCAACAGCTAATCAAGTAATTTCTCGAGGCCAGAAGTGACTTGCTGGATTAATGACAGCCCCTCCGGAGATCAACATGTTCAAATCCTTCTTCTGTGTTGTAATCCTACACCTCAAAGAATGGAGAGGAACAAATCTACCTCCTGGACACAAAATATCCAATATCATTAAAGTGACAACTTCCAATTTTTATTTGAATGGTCTGCTCTCATCTTCAACAAAGGAAAAGTCGGATCAGTGTTGGTTGGAAAATGGAGGGTTGTTATCAGAGTTCTGATTGGTCATTATAGACCTCAGGGAATTTTTATCAAACAAAGAAACTTGATAAGATGTAAGCAATAATAAGCAGGGATTAGTGCCCTCCTGGGTAACTTTCTCACAACTGTAGGAATTTTAAGAGACTTCGTTAAGAATTAACATGCTCCACGTGATATTGACTTTAGCTTCTGGCTTTTCTTTCCAGGAGGCAAATCAGTACAATTTCTTCTGCCTTTGTTTCGATTTGGTAACAACCCTCCATTTTCAAACAGGTTTCACCTACCTGCCCTGTCAGACATGAAGAGGTTGCTACTTATTCTACAGGTGTGGAGATAGAAGCAACCAAGGTTTTTGATAACTGCTGGTCAAAACCAAAGCAACAGCTGACCAAGTATAAGAACAGCAGGTCAGATTGATTGAGGTGTCTCAGAAGTTGGAATTTTTGGAGGGCAAGTGATCACAGACCAGCTGGTTCACTCTGTGCCCTCAGAACACAGGGCAGCATGGACCAGTACAATCACTAACAACCCAGGCTCAGCATTTCTACACCCCGTGTGCCTCCATCTTCCAAACAAAGCAGAGGCATTTTCTTATTTTATTTTTATCTATCCATCCATCCATCCAATTTCTAATTAATAAGAACTTTTCAAAACACAAAACACCTTTAACATAACCAACAACAGCAATAACAGTTCTGTAATATCTAAAACTCAGTCCACTGTCGATTTTCCTTGGTTATTTCAAAAATGTCTTTTACAAAGTTTTGTTCAAATCGCAAACAATACCCACACATTGCATTTGGTTAGTATATCTCCTAAAGTCTCTTTTAATCTAGAGCAGTCATGGGAACTTTTTGTCTTCATTTATCCTTTTGTGTTGTTTTTAATATTCATGTATTTATTGAATAGATAATGCGTGTAGAGTGGTAAATTTTTTTTTCCAAACTGAACTAAAAGGAATATCATGGGGACTTCGCAGTTGGTTCAGTGGTAAAGAATCCACCTGCCAATTCAGGAGACATGGGTCTGATCCCTGAACTGGGAAGATCCCACATGCCATGGAGCAACTAAGCTGGCGTGACACACTACTGAGCTTGTGCTCTAGAGCCTGGGAACCACAACCACTGAGCTCGTGTGCCACAACTACTGAAGCTTGGCGCCCTACCGCCCACGCGCCCCAACAAGAGAGGCCACTGCAATGAGAAGCCCACACACCGCAGCTAGAGAGTAGCCCCCACTCTCTGCAATTAGAGAAAAGCCCACACTGCAACAAAGCCCAGCCCAGCCGAAAATAAATAAGTAAATAAAAATGATGCTTTTAAAAGGTACATAATGAAAAATCTCTCAGTCTCCTTGCCCAGAAGCAATGTTACCAGTTTCACGTGTAATCTTTTAGAAATAGTCTCTGCCTAGACAAGCATGCCTGTCCCCAAGGCTCTAGCCTGGTGAATAAGAGTGGACATGAGTTCAAGTCTCTGCAACTCACTAAATAAAAACCTTGGGCACATTACATCTGAGTCCCAGATGTTTCCTCTGGGAAAGAGAGGAAACTATTTGCCAGAGGAAAAAAACTAATAATGGTACCTATACCGTGGCATCGTTGAGAGAATTAAATCAGATATGTGAAATACTTATTACTTGTTTCTATATACATCCTCCTTTGGCTTTTCCCCAAATGACAGAATCAGGCACTTTCTCCTTCAGTGTGTTTTTTTCATCACACATCACATTTTAATGATAAGTCCATACCTGTTCTTAAAGATTCGCTTCATTGTTTGAAATCATTGACTTACATTCCCTTGTATGGATGCCATACTGATAGACATGTAAATCATTTCCCACCTTTTGTTTTTACAAAAAAAATGCTGCCATGATATGTACACCTATGGCTGATTCATGTTGATGTTTGAAAGAAAACAACAAAATTCTGTAAAGCAATTATCCTTCAATTAAAAATAAATAAATTTAAAAAATGCTGCCATGAATATCCTTGTGATATTCTGTTGAATTCATGCACAAAGCATCCATAGGATAAACTCCTGGAAGTAAAGTGCTGAGCGAAGGATACATGTATTTTAATGCTTTACAGTCATGTAAAGCCCCAAAGGAAGCCACATCAATTTATACTCCTAAGAAAAGTACAGAAAGGACTCCATTTCCCTACGTCTTAACTAACACAATCTATCACTATATGTTTTCATCTTTGTAAATATGATTTGTGGAAAATGGTATCTCACAGATTTAATGTGCATTTCTCTTATTACGGGGCTTCCCTGGTGGCTCAGAGGTTAAAGCGTCTGCCTGGAATTTGGGAGACCCGAGTTTGATCCCTGGGTTGGGAAGATCCCCTGGAGAAGGAAATGGCAACCCACTCCAGTACTCTTGCCTGGAGTAAGAGGAAGGAGGAGCCATGGAGGGAGGAGCCTGGTAGGCTACAGTCCATGGGGTCGCAAAAAGTCGGACACGACTGAGCGACTTCACTTTCTTTCATTTTCTCTTATTATGGGGCTTCCCGGGTGGCTCAGATGGTAAAGAATCTGCCTGTGATACAGAAGACCCAGGTTTGATCCCTTGATTAGGAAAATACTCTGGAGAAGGGAACCCATTCCAGTGTTCTTGCCTGGGAAATCCCGTGAATAGAGGAGCCTGGCGGGCTTAATAGTCCATGGGGTTGCAAAGAGTCAGACATGACTAAGCAACTAACACTTTCACTTTTTTCCCTCTTATTATGAGATTGTAAAGGAAACATTGTGTAAGTAAACCTCAGTTCAAATGACCTGCCCAGGACTCCTGAGTGAGGACTCAGAGAATACCGCGAGGGTACAATTTTAGACTCAGGAAGTTGCAATGACCGTGCAGAGAGTACTATCATTTCGGGTATCCTTCACCTATTTTCCCCAGATACATTCATTTTTATTGATACACTGAGGGGTTGGTTCACAGTGACTGAATTTCCAAAATGATATTTAAAAACATGAACTTTTTTTGTTTAGAGTGACAAATGAACATGAGCCTCTTTAAGTATAAGTACTCTCTCCTTTTTGTGTGTCTGCTTTTCAGTTACAGAGCAATTACTTAAATTTCATGGTAAAGCAATGTTTACGCGTCAGTCTATTCTTGGGGTTTTACATTATGGCATTTCAGAATTTGCTTCCTTTTACCTAAAAGGCAGTAGTAGTGTTAAATCACTCAGTCTTGTCTGACTGTGACCCTATGGACTGTAGCCCTCCAGGCTTCTCTGTTCATGGAATTTTCCAGGCAGGAATACTAGAGTGGGTAGCTATTTCCTTCTTCAGGGGGTCTTTCCAACCCAGGGATCGAACCCGGGTCTCCTGCATTGCAGGTAGATTCTTTACCACCTGAACAACCAAGGAAGCCCATAAATAAAAGGTAGACTTTTATGCTTAAAAGAAGGACCTTGTCTGTACTCGTGAAGAGGATGCTCCCTCTCTGATAGCACTAAGCATGCTTCATGCATGTCCATATGTTGTGAGTTATATCTTACAAGTGGTGAAGGGTTTGTTCTGAACCAATGCACCTCCTTCTCTTGGTCGCTTTCGGACACATGATCAGGAGCACAGCACTGTGACCACAGGACCTGTATTTGCACAGCTGACCACTTCCTCCTTGAGACATTTTCTTCCCTTGGCTTCCCTGCTGTTCAATCTGTGAATTTGCTCCTAACTCATAAGCTCTTGTCCTCTCCTGAGTCCATCTTTCCTCTAGCTATAGCTTTTCCACAAGTGATAGCCATTCCCCTGGCTTTAATGACCAGGGCCAGGACTAGGGTGAGGCCATTAAGACACCTTGGTCATAGAAGTTAATGAGACATCTACCCTGGGTTTGTACAAGTACAGGGTTGGCCCCAGAGTGTCACTATATCCTTAAGCTTTCCTTTTTGCTCTAGACACCTTGCTTTCCTCACCCTAGTTTCACCTCCTTCAATATCTCTGCCTGCTTCCTAGACCTCCAGATACATACAACCTCTTTGTCGTCTCTACTTAGGATAGCTTAAATGCAACTCAAACTTCAAATATTTAAAATAGAACTCTTGCATCACTGCCCACCCCAATGGCCAAACCTGTTCCTTCTACTTGTCTATTCCACTTAATAGCATCACCGTTTATTCAGTTACTCTACGAGTTATCCTCAATTTCTTACTTTCATCAAGTCTATCTTCCGTCTCCAAAATACAATACAAATCTGACAACCTCTCACGGCCTTTGCCACTTATGCCTTGGACCAGGCCTCCATCTCTTATCGTCGCCCCAAATCCATCCTCAGGATCCCAGCTTCCACATGTACCTTCCCCCAGTCCCTCTCCCCCTTAGACTCATGACTCTGCAAGCCAGAGCAATCTTCTTTTTAAAAAAGATTTGCTTTTTTAGTTTTGGCTGTGCTGGGTCTTGCTTACTGCGGGTGGGCTTTTCTCTAATTGCAGCAAGCAGGGGCTATTCCCTAGTTGCACTGCTCGGGCTTCTCATTGCAGTGGCCTCTCATGTTGCAGAGCATGGGCTCTGGGTGCATGGGCTTCATTACTTGTGGTTCCCAGGCTCTAGAGCTCAGACTCTGTCGTTGTGGCACACGAGCTTATTTGCTCCGCAGCATGTGGGGTCTCCCCATGCCAGGGATTGAACTGGTGTCTCCTGTATTGCAGTGGACCACCAGGGAAGCCCCAGAGCTACTGTTTTACATCCTGGAGTAGATTATGTCATTCTCCTACTTAAAACCCTCCAGTGGCTTCCAAATGAATTTAGCATAAGGGCAGACCATCCCCCGCCCCTTACCATGGTCAACAGACCAGGAACTACTAGGTGTAACAATTTGATCCCAGCCTAGCAACCCCACTTCTGCCTCAACCTCATTCACCAGGAACCTGCGCTGGCTCCCTCCCACTTCAGCTGTGTTCCTTTCCCCTGGAATGCTCTTCCCCAGATCTCTATATAGCCACCTCCCTCTCAACATTCAGGTGTCAGCTCTGGTGTCACTTTCCTGACTACCCCCATCCACTCATCCATCACTCAAAATCCCATCACCCTCTTTTATTTCTCCATAGCATTATCACTATCTGAAAGTGTCTTGTTCCCAGTGCAATAGCTGCTCAAAGCTCAGGGGCTTAAAACAAAAATGTACCAGTTCAGCTGGGACAGCTCTTGATTGGGTCTCTCCCTGCTGCAGTTGAACAGCAGCTGAGGTTGGAGTCACCTGGAGGCTTTTCTGGGCTGGATGTGTAAGATTCTTTCCTCTTGTGTCTGGTGCCCTGGTGCTCCTCTGGGTGGTCTCTTTTCCCAGCAGAGAACTGGACTTCCTGCAAGGCAGCTCAAGCCTCCAAAAGAAAAGAAGTGGAAATAGCTGGTCCTCTTATAGACCAGGCCTGAAAGTGGCATGATGTACTTCTGGGTGTGTGCTAAGTCGCTTTAGTTGTGTCTGACTGTTTGCAACCCCATGGACAGTAGCCCACCAGACTCTTCTGTCCATGGAATTCTCCAGGCGAGAATACTGGAGTGGGTGCCATTTCCTTCTACAGAAAATCTTCCTGACCCAGAGACTGAACCCATGTCTCATGTCTCCCGCATTGGCAGGCGGGTTCTTTACCATTAATGCCACCTGGGAAGCTCTGCCATATTCAAATGGTCATAGAGCAGTCCCCCAGGTTCAAGGGGACTAAGGAATAAATTCTACCTCTTATAGGGGAAGTAACATATATGTAAAAAGAGGCAAGGAATTGATGGGGGCCTTCTTTGGCAATAAACTATCACATTCATTTATTTATCTGTTATTTATCTATCAACTCCCGTTAGGTTATAAACTCCACAAGACAACAGGGACCTTGTCTTATTTTATGGCTCTATTTCCAGCACCTAGAACAATGTTTGGCACACAGTAGGTGTTCAATAAATCAAGTTTGTGGACTAGACTAAACTTATCCAGATAGGTTTTGCCTGGTTTGCTGATGCTAAGCAAGCTGATGCCTTACCAGATAAGAGAAATGCTACATTTATGAAGTATTTCATTTCCTCTGCAAACAAGAAAAACTTGCCCTGAACACAAAATCTAGAAATAGATTTGGCATGTTTTCTAAATGGAAAATATTTCTTGTATCACCAGAAATTATTTTCCCACAGTTTGTGCTACATCAAAATATTGAAGTCAACTGAAAATACCTCATTCTTTAATCTTGGTGTGGACTAGATTTTTTTTTTTTGTAGCAAAGGAAGTATAAAAATCTCCTGATGGTTTAACTCTCCCAGTTCTGAAAATGTCATTACAAGTTAAGATAGATTGAAAAAAAAAAAAAGGCTATGGAGAAATGTCTTTAAAAGTTTGGTCATCAAAATGTATAGCTTTTGGTTATAAGACTAGCACTTGTTTACTTAAGTAATTATATATGACCAAGGGCAAAAAAAATGCCTCAAATTTTCCCCACTGCTAGTTTTTACTGGTGAGTTCTATAAAATAATACCATGTTTAAACCTTTTTGTAAATCCCTTGTAAATGAGTAAGTGAGAATGTATTCATCTGAAGGATTTTAGTGACTGTTGAAGTGAAAAAAGAGGGATTTAATCTTTTAAACTACACTTGCAAATGACCACTGATGAAATTTCTCCCAATCTTTGTTTTGTCTTCAGTTTTCCCGGATTTGCTCAAAGCTATCCCAGTCAGTATTCACGTCAATGTCATTCTCTTCTCCACAATCCTTATCGTTTTAACCCTGGTGGGGACAGCCTTCTTCATGTACAATGCTTTTGGCAAGCCCTTTGAAACTCTGCATGGTCCACTGGGGTTGTATCTCTTGAGCTTCATTTCAGGTGAGTACAAAATTCTACCTCTGAAGATAAATGGGCTTGTCAGTGTACAAAAGATACACCTACCCACATGTAAAATGACAGTACATATATGTGGACGTTCACTGTGGCGGTATTTATGAGAGCAAAAGACAGAGTAAGGTATAATTATCCAACAAGAGGGGAGCTAACAAATTCCTGACGGTAGTCTATCCACCTAGCTGGCATTAAATTGTTTTGAAGAAGATGTAATCGAAAGAACAAATGCTCATATCAAAAAGTGGAAAAGCTGTATATAAGATTTTATAAAGATAAACTTAATTTGATTTCCCATATAAATACAGAGAATGTATACATACATTATATATAGACTCTCCATATATATAACCCCTCCCCCACATATGTGTGTATATATATATATATAGAGAGAGAGAGAGAGAGAGAGAGAGTCTATTCTGTTGGTGGTAATCTCTGAGCAGTAAAATTATGAGTGGTTTTCATTTTTCTCATACTTCTTAATATTTCCAAATGTTCGGTAATATGCATATATCTATTCATAATCAGAAAAATAAATACAAGGCATCAAAAAAGAGTAAAGAGCCAATGTACCCCCACACATGAGTGGCCATATTCAGGCCTATAGGGACTTTGTGTAGCCTACAGAGGTGTATCTGAACAAGTAAAACTCTAAACCCAGAAATTAGTTCATCAATAAACATCCTACTCAATAACCAAGGCTGATGGGAAACAATATAAAACCCAGTTCATGCCACAGGATGTTTCCAATATATTTACAAGGAAGAGAAAGATACAGATGAGAAAATCAAAGGAGTCTAGCTCATATGCACCGCTCTTCTATGGGAGGTCTCTGATTTCACTCCACTCCAAACTCGCAGAGACTCAGTGTTTGTCCTGTCCCCAGGAAGCGAGTAATTTTATTAGTGATTTCACAGAGAGACAAGACAGAATACAGCTCACACTAGCAAATGCTGTATTGAAGATCCATATTAGACTCTTTCCTTCTCCTCTGCAGCTTTCCCTTTGGCTGCCAGCTCCCCCTCCCAGCCTCCAGCCCCCAGACCCCTTCTCTCTCTTGACACCACTCCCTTCTCCTTGCACAATTCAACTCTGTTCACCAACTTGCACAGCTCCTTCTCTATCAAACAAACCCGTGCAGTTAACAGATGCTCACTCATCTTAGAAAGCAGTATACCAGCCTCTCTACATGATAACCTGAGCACAGTTTGTTACTGCCCTGGGCTCTTGGGCTTCTTAATCAATAGAAATTGCTCAGAGGCCAAAGGAGGCATCCAGGCAAGGCTTTATGGGGACTTGTGCTGAAGCATGAGGGAGTAAAGAGAAATAACAGGTGTCCTTGCTTGCTCCCTGAGTTTACGGGGAGCTGGTTCCTTAAATGGGATGAGGATTGGCTGGGCGGGGTGAGGGGGGGCAGGGGGGAGGCAGATCTGTGGGTCAGGCTGGAGAGGTGGCCTATGTGCTCTTGCCACCCGCTCGGGGTGCTGTGTGCAGGGGTCACGAGGAGTACCCTGCTTTTGTTCCCTGCTACTCAGAAGTGGCAGCTGAGCTTTGGCCTTTTTGTATTTTACTGATCATAATTTGCCCCAACTGCCCATGCATCCAGTGATTTTTAGTCCCTTAGAGTTTCTTTACATCCTGTCTCTCAAAGAGATATTTGTCCAGGTGTTAACACTCTAGTAAAATGTCCTAGGTCTCAGCCTGTCTCAACTTCTTGGGGTCTTACCCCCTTTCAACATGCGTGCGTGTATGTTTCTCAGTCAAGAACACTAGAGTGGGTTGCCAGGGGAATCTTCCCAATCCAGGGATCAAACTCAGGTCCCTTGCCCCACAGGCATTCTTTACCACTGAGCCATCTGGGAAGCCCTTTACCCCCTCTACATCTTGCTAGTCAAATTATTTACCCAACTGAAGTAGTTCTCTCTCTAGTGAGGGTTCTGCTAAGATAGTTTCCATAGTTTTCACAAGTAAACAATACAGTTTCAATTGTGCAGCAGTGATCACCCTATGACAGCAGCGTCTGAGTCCTTCCATCTTCGGTGCTCTCACAAAAGCCTCCAGCATGGGGCTCTGCACACAGCAAACAATTCAGTACATATTCACTGGCTTGGCAAAAGCTAGTCCAGAACGCGATGTGAAGCTGGCCACGTAAACAGCACAGGTCAGAGAAATCAGAACTCGAATGGGACAGAATTAGCAGAGGAGGCCCATAGAGGTGGTGGGACAGGCTCCAGAGAGATAGGATAGAACAGCTTAAAGGGAGGCCAAGGCCTTTGCAATCAGGGCTGAGGAGCAAGAACACAGGTACAAGGTGCAGACAGACAGACAAAGACAGTGATTCAATCCCAAGGGAAGGCCAAGTTAAAAGTGGGTATTGGGGTTACTTCACCCCCACCCCATACAGCAAACCAAACTGGTGGATCTGGATGGTGTGCCATTTTAGTGGAACTCCTTGCATCAGCCGAGGGCCAACTAGACCACAGGATACATACTAACTTATCAGAGGGAACATAATGTTCCGCAGTGGTTCTTCAAGTGGAGGCCCCAGACCAGCACCATCTGCATCACCTGGGAACTTGATAGAAAAGCAAATTCTCTGACTTCACCCCAGACCTCCTGAATCAGACACTCTGGAGTGGAGCCCAGCAATCTGTGTTTTAGCAAGCCCTCCAGGTGACTCACAGCTTCCCAGGTGGCACAGTGGTAAAGAATCTGCCCGCCACTGCAGGAGACACAAAAGACTGGGTTCAATCCCTGAGTCGGGAAGATCCCCTGGATGTAGAGATGGCAACCCGTGCCAGTATTCTTGCCATGGACAGAGGAGCCTGGTGGGCCACAGTCCATGGAGTCCCAAAGAGTTGGACGTGACTGAGCATGCATGCCAGGTGACTGCTGAAAGCTCAGGTTTGAGAACCAGGGTTATAGGGAGTTGACTACACAGATGTTGGAGCACTGAAAAAAAGGAGACCCAGAGGCAACTCAGAGATGGCAATGTCAGACAGCAGTGGCCATCCCTAGGGCTTAGAGAACCCAGGGAACAGTTTAGGGTTACCAGAACCTTGAGGCTGGAGGAGAGGTGCAAGGGCACTGGGTCTCAGCCCTCTGAGGAGGTGGCACTGTCCCTTGAGGAGATGTCACTCTCACGCGACACCAGGGGGCAGCTCTGGGAGTGTGGCAAGAGCTTGGGAACTCCCCAGTTGCTGCCTGGCAAAGCGCTAGCCCACGACAAGACCAGCCAGACCTCTCTTCCCTGCCTGCTCCTCTCCCTGTGGGCAGAACAGGAGGCAGCCAACAAGGCAGAACCCGAGTGTGGGGAGTCTGGACCCAGCATCACAGGGTAGAGGAAAGAAGAGTTGGTCTGACGCCGAGACACAGCAGCTTATTAAGTGGCACAGCTATCTCACACTCCGGCTTCTGAATGAAAACTGAGAACAGCCCATTTGGAAGACAAATTATTTGACAGTTCTAATGGACGACCGAACTAACGGTATTTGAAAAGCAGGATGACTCAGAAGGATGCAGAACTTAATCCAAGTCCCAGTTCTTATCTCGGCTTTTGGCCAAGTCCAATCCAAAGAAAGCCTGAGCACAGAAATATATGCGGGAACACAGGCCCTGTGCTTATACTGTATTGGATTTATCCTTGAACTTATTGCAAAAGCAGGTGCTCAATGAAGTTTTGTGGATGAGAGAAGGAAGAGGGGGAGAAAGGAATGAATCAGCTACAGACTGGCCTCTGGCAGAGGATAAACGCCCTGTGTTGCCAGATTATCTGTTTTCTTAAAGTCCCAAATTCTTATTTTTCAATGGGATTTATTTATTTATTTACATTTTGGCCCAACCATGGGGCATGTGGGATCTCAGTTCCCAGAACAGGGATCAAAGCCATGCCCCCTGCATTGGAAATGCAGAGTCTTATTAATCATCGGACCACCAGGGAAGTCCCCCGTTTCTTATTTTGAAATGCCAAAATTTTCAACAATTTAAAAAAAATTATGCATGACAACAAAACATGTGTCACGGTCAGATGGACTGACACTTTGTGACCTCGAGAGGTAACAGGCCATTCTTGAATCACAGACTAACTACTCCATTCTGTTTGGTATGCCTATAGTACCTGGAAGTCCCTGGAGGTTTGGAAAAGTTTCTCTAAAGCTATAACAGTCACAGCGACTCCCAGGTTTCCACTTGTGGAAAGATGGGGATTTCACAGCCCTTAATCACAGACACTTAGAATGTGAGCCACTGGAACATACACTCAGAGGTTGGAGCTTGTACTGGGGGAGGAGTCCCTTAGTGCCCTAGGGTGCAGGGGTTTGGGTGGGGCAGTGGGGGGGTCACACGTCACTTAGAGACCCCTCCCCCGGGGCAGCTCCCTTCGGCTGAGTGGCCTCCCCTGTTTCTCTGCTCAGGTGGCCTCCCTCACAGCCAGCAGAGAAAAATTTCTTCCTCCTTTTTTTCTTCTCCTCTCACTACCCTGGCTTCCCCAGGATCCCCCCTTCCCTGTGCTATGTCATGCCAGGGCTATTTCTTCAGCTGTCCACCTCCCTGCTGGGTGGGAACCCCACACTTGGCATCCTGAGGTGTGAAGACAGGAGAAGGGGAGGGAAAAGAGCTCTTCCTGCTTGTCTGTCTGGGGCCTTGCACGCTGCCTGGAGTAACAATGCCGTGAGCATCTCCTGGTGTGTCCCGATGTGCTGCATGCCAGACCCTCTGGGGAGAAAGGAAAGGGAGCCAAGCTCTGGGCGAGGCCAGCAACAGTGCAGTCACCACGGCTGGCTTGTCTTTACGGTCCAGAATCCTGGTGCCATCCTGGACCAGAAGCGCCTACCACTTCTCATGGCCTCCAGTCCAGCTCACGATCCTCAGTCTCCTATTATCATTCTCTCATGAAACCACCCAAGTCAGTTAATTTGGTTTTTCTCATCTTGTCAATTATAGTCTAGATCTGAGATATAAAACTAGATTTCCTAATGGTCTCCCACGGTGCATTTTGGGGCTTCTCAGGCAGGGCCAGTGGTAAAGAACCAAGCTGCCAATGCAGGAGATGGAAGAGACACAGGTTAGATCCCTGGGTTGGGAAGATTCCCTGGAGGAGGGCATGGCAACCCACTCCAGTATTCTTGCCTGGAGACTCTCATGGACAGAGGAGCTTGGCAGGCTACAGGCCATAGGGTCACAAAGGGTTGGACATGACTGAAGCAATTTAACACACATGCACTGTGCATTTTGGACAGTGATTCTCTTCCTGGACGGTGTATTAGAATCACCAGAAGAAAGTTCTAAACATACTGGGACATCCCTGGTGGTCCAGTGTTTAAGACTCCACCTTCCAATAACGGGGATGCAGGTTCAATCACTGGTTAGCAACTAAGAACCCACATGCCTCAGGGCCAACAAGAGAAGCCCATATCCTGCAACTACGGAACCTGTGCACCCATGCTCTGCAACAAGAGGAGCCCACGCATGGCCATGAGAAGCCCTTTCACCACAACTAGAGAAAGGCTGCATGCCACAGTGAAAACTCAGAGCAGCCAAAAAAAAAAAGTTCTAAATATACGGATGCTGGATCCAACACCACACTAATCAAATTGGAATCTCTGGGGGTGGAGGCTGGGCACTGGTCTTTTTAGAGGTTTCTAAAGCAGAGACATTACTTTACAATAAAGGTCCATCTAGTCAAAGCTATGGTTTTTCCAGTAGTCATGTATGGATGTGAGAATTGGACTATAAAGAAAGCTGAGCACTGAAGAATTGATGCTTTTGAATTGTGGTGTTGGTGAAGACTCTTGAGAGTTCCTCTGGACTGCAAGGAGATCAAACCAGTCAATTGTAGAAGAAATCAGTCCTGAATACTGTGATGCTGAAGCTGAAACTCCAATATTTTGGCCACCTGATGCAAAGAACTGATTCACTGGAAAAGACTCTGATGCTGGGAAAGATTGAGGGCAGGAGGAGAAAGGGACGACAGAAGATGAGATGGTTGGATGGCATTACTGATTCGATGGACATGAGTTTGAGTGGACAGGGAAGCCTAGCGTACTGCAGTCCATGGGGTTGCAAAGAGTTGGACATGACTGAACGACTGAACTGAATTGAACAGGTGATTAAATGTGTGACCAGTGTCAAGAACCACTGATAAGGGGCCTGTGTTTCATTTATTCAACAAACCCTGACTGGGTGCCACCATGAACCAGCCATTATGAGTGGGTGCCGGTGTTACCACAATTCACAGGCATACTGTCCTGCCCTCGTGGAGCCAACCATCTAGTGGGAGGTTCAGCAGAAGTGTACACAGGGAATTAAAGGTCACAATAATCACAAAAAAGGTGATAAACAGACTGCCATGATGGAGAATGAAGGGGAGGGGAGATCAAGTCTTAATACAGTGGCTGGTGAAGGCTTCTCCAGGTAGCTGAGTTCTAAAGATACAAAGCTGAGAACCCTCAGAGACTTTCCGAACGAGAGGAGAAAACACACATGAGGAGATGCTAGGGAAAGAGGCCAGCTTGCTGTAGGCACTGAAAGAAAGCCCATGTGACTAGAGGGTAGGCAGTGAGGGGAAAATGGCCAAAAAAGGAAAGAAAGAAATTAGAGAGATCAGCTAACATCAGTTAATATCAGACCTCAAAAGCCACCATAAGTCTTTTAGAATTGATTCTAATTGCACAGAGAAGCTCTTTTGAAAGGCCTTAAGAAGCTGTCTGATAGCTGATTTACCTTTTAAGAAATGTCTGGTGAAAGAGTAGGCTATTGCATTGGAGATGGAGAGAGATGAATGGATTCTAAAAACATTTTGAAAGTAGATCCAAAATGTTTTGCAGGCAGCTTAAGCAATTAGTAGACAGTGGTGGCATTAACCAAGATGAATAAGTTGGGGGTAGAACAGGCTTAGAGTTCAGGGCAAAAAAGTGCTGGGGAGTATTATTCAGCCATTAAAAAGAATACATTTGAATCAGTTCTAATGAGGTGGATGAAACTGGAGCCTATTATACAGAGTGAAGTAAGCCAGAAAGAAAAACACCAATACAGTATACTAACGCATATATATGGAATTTAGAAAGATGGTAACAATAACCCTGTGTACGAGACAGCAAAAGAGACACTGATGTATAGAACAGTCTTATGGACTCTGTGGGAGAGGGAGAGGGTGGGAAGATTTGGGAGAATGGCATTGAAACATGTAAAATATCATGTATGAAATGAGTTGCCAGTCCAGGTTCGATGCACGATACTGGATGCTTGGGGCTGGTGCACTGGGACGACCCAGAGGGATGGAATGGGGAGGGAGGAGGGAGGAGGGTTCAGGATGGGGAACACATGTAAACCTGTGGCGGATTCATTTTGATATTTGGCAAATCTAATACAGTTATGTAAAGTTTAAAAATAAAATAAAATTAAAAAAAAAAAATAAAAAAATAAAAAAAAGAAATGAAAACAAAACATAGAAGAAAGTCTGAGGAATTCCTGTAGGTTAAAGAAGTCTAAAGAGATATGAATATTAAATGCACTGTGTTGATCCTGAATCAGATTTTGGACAGTTAGACTATTTGTCTGCAGAAGGAAATGGCAACCTCCTCCAGTATTGACGCCTGGAAAATTCCATGGACAAAGGAGCCTGGTAGGCTGTAGTCCATGGGGTCGCAGAAGGACTGAGCAACAAACATGTCACTTTTCCTCTCTCAATCTTATGAAAAATAAAATGGTTTCTTTCTCAAAAAAAAAAAAAAAAAAAAAAAAAAAAAAAGTGGTGGGGAGAGGAGCTTAGCATTAGAAATCAAGAATTCTATTTAGGGCCCGTCAAGTTTGAGATCCTATGAAATGTTCAAGAGGACATGTCGAGTAGACAGTCAGATATATGAGTCTGGAACTCAGAGAAGAGGTCTAGACAAAAAACATAAATTTAGGAGTTGTCAGGATATACATATTATTCAAAGCAATGAAAATGGATGAGATCATCTAGAAAGAGAATGTAGATACAGAAAAATTGGCCTAGGGCCAATCCCATCAGTTGGTTCTGGGGTTGAGAAGAAGGAGGAGCCAGGAAAGGACACTGACCAGGCCTCTCTGGAGATGAAGAAGGAAAATCAGGAGATGTGGTATCCTGGAGGCTACAAGATGGGAAAGTTTCAAGAGTACAGGTCAACAACAGAAAACCAACTCATAGTTACCAAAGGGGGAAGGTAGCGGGGGAGGGATAAATTAGGAGTTGCGATTAATAGATACTAACTATATATAAAATAAATAAACTATATTTAATAAATATAATACTATATATATAACCATATATAAAATAGATAAACAGCAAGGTCCTACTGTATAGTACAGGGAACTATAGTCAAAATCCTGTAATAAATAATAATGGAGAAGAATATGAAAAAGACTATATACAAATATATATACGTAACTGAATTACTTTGCTGTACACTAGGAACTAGCAGTGGCTTGGACAGTAAGGAATCGGCCTGCAGTGTGGGAGCCCTGGGTTTGACCCTTGGGATGGGAAGATTCCCTGGAGGAGAACGTGGCAACCCACTCCGGTATTCTTGCCTGGAGAACCCCCATGGACAAAGGAGCCTGGCGGGCTACAGTCCATGGGTCACAAAGAGTTGGACACAACTGAGCGACTAAGCACAGACAGGAACTAACACAACATTGTAAATCAACTATACTTTAATTAAAAGTTAAAAAAAAAAAAAACCAGTACAGGTCACCAGTGAGCTTTGTGAAAAGGAGGCCACCCACAAGAGTCAATGAGAGGGAGGTGAGTGTGGCCAGGGAAGGCAGAATGGGGAAAACAAGGTGAAAAAACCTTCCTTCAAGGTTCATAATATGGTAGGAGAGAGAGAAATGTACTCAAATAAAGGAGATAGAGAAATAGAGGGAACCCAAACAGAAGGAGTGGAACATGGTAGCAACTAGACCTGCAGCTTCACACTGAAGAACTGACTATATAAGTGTATGCCTTTTCTACATTCCATTCAAGAAACTTTCCAATTGATGATAGAGAGTCTAACTCTCATGTGCATGTAAGAAAGCAGGTTACATGGAAGACTTGCCAAGGACCCATGGTAGAATATTCTAGGCAGTTCAGTGAATATTCTCTGAGGATGCTATAAAATGCATTGATTCATGCCTTTTAGAGGTGATGAAAACCATCAAAATGTGGACTTACTGCAAATTGTACTTATTGTATCTTCTCTTATATGCAGCATCATGTTTGAGTTACACTAATCAAGGTAAACAATGAAAATACCGCTTTTCTTTAAAAAGGGGACGCTCCTAATATGGGAGTAATTAATTAGGATAATTGTAACCATGGCACGGGACATTAATAAGCACAGTCAATATAAAATATGAAGACAGGAAAATAAAGAACAGTACAGAAATAGAAAGATGCTTATGTCATAGATCAGTTTCAGGATTAATAATATCCTGGCCTCTCTAACAAGTCTGTGTATGCATATGTGTGTGTGTTTGTGTGTGTGTGTGTGCCAGCTAAGTCACTCAGTTGTATCTGACTCTTTGTGACCCTGTGGACTGTAGCCTGTCAGGCTCCTCTGTTCATGGAATTTTCCAGGCAAGAATACTGGAGTGGGTTGCCATTTACCACTCTGAGAGATCTTCCCGACTCAGGGATTGAACCCAAATCTCCTTCAACTCCTGCATTAGCAGGCAGATTATTTACCACTAGTACCACATGGGAAGCCCTGTAATAAGTCTAGGGCATATTATTCTGCAACTGTTAGTTGAAAAACCAACTGCAACTTATTTCCACATCAATCCTTATGGAGGAGCTGTTGTTCAGGGTCTGAGAAAGAAATCAAGGATGTCCAGGCATCAAAGCTACAGAGCCTGAGGAGGATAGGATTGGTTGTAAGAAAAGTCAGCAACAAAAATACTCCACTAGTTTCTCAGCATATACTTTGGAAGGAGACCACAGGAGGGAGAGAAGTAATATTAGCCAGCCTGTCATGGCGATGGGCAAGGAGTTTTGTCTAGATGTGCAGGGTACCCTCTGAAGGGCCAGAATCATAGTGAGGGGACTGCATTCTAGGTCATTCATGGGAAGGATGCAGTAGAAGGACTGTTTAGATCACTTAGCACAGGGCCTGGCTGTGTGTGATCTCCGGCAAGGAGACTCTCAATCTTGTCCTAACACCATTGCAAAAAGACTCCTGTCTGTTCAGAATGGTCACCTACGTCTTCCCTCTGTTTCATTTAAGTTTTTTATTTTGGCTGCACTGGATCTTCATTGCAGTGTGGGCTCTTCATTGCAGTACAGAGGTTATTGTGGCATATGGACTTAGTTGTCCCATGGCATGTGAGATCTTAGTTCCCCAACGAGGGATCGAACCCGTGTCCACTGCATTGGAAGGCAGATTCTTAACCACTGGACCACCAGGAAAGTCCCACCCTCTCTTTAATTTAGAGTCAAAACCTAAGTCCTTTCTACAACTTTCAAAGCAGTACTTGCTCTGCCCACCACAAAAACTGCACAGGTGCCTCATGTCTTACTCCTCTCTGCCTGGTTCTCTTCTAAAACCACCTGATTCCTTTGCATTCAATGTTCCTTCTGTTTGAAATGCTCCTCCCCTCAAATACCTGTCTTCTAACTCCCTGACTTCATCAAGAGGCACTGAAATGTCATCTTCTCTCTGAGCCCTCCTCTGGCCATCTCTCTTCCCTGCTTTATTTTATTCTCCTTAGTACACATCACACTCTGATAAACTATAGAATGGACTTACTTATTTTGTTATTGCCTCTCTCTCCATTCTCACCATCACTAAGATACGTATCCCATCAAGATAGGAATTTTCATCTGCTTTTGCAGGAGTCGGGATACTATGGTATAGAAGATAGCATCTTATTTATTTTTGGCCATGCCACGTGGCATGTGGGATCTTTGTTCTGTGACCAAGGACCAAACCCATGTCTCCTGCATTGGAAATGCAAAGTCTTAACCACTGGACCACCAGGGAAGTTGCTCATCTGCTTTTTCAGTGCTGTATCCCCAGTACCTAGAATAGTTCAGTAAGCATCCAGTATTTGTTGAATAAATGAATAAAACAGAAGAAGCTCTAAACATTTTCTAGTAACAAATGACCATCTCCTTTTCTGAAAATTGATTTAGATTAGACAAACATGGTGTTTTAAGACCATTTCTTCTTTGCATGAATCATTCTCACTCACGTGACATTTATAAAACTTAAGTTAGATATGGGCTCTGCAACTCTCTATGACAGAAGACATACATTACAGAAGAAGGAGGAAAGCTGAACCTAACTGGTATTATGAGTGCTGAAGAACTGATGCTTTTGAACTGTGGAGCTGGGGAAGACTCTTGAGACTCTCTTGGACTGCAAGGAGATCAAACCAGTCAATTCTAAAGGAAATCAACTGAATATTCATTGGAAGGACTGATGCTGAGGCTGAAGCCCCAATACTTTGGCCACCTATTGTGAAGAGCCATTGGAAAAGACCCTGATGCTGGGAAAGACTGAAGGCAGAAGGAGAAGGGGGTGACAGAGGATGATATGGTTGCATGGCATCACCGACTCAATGGATGTGAGTTTGAGCAAACTTGGGGAGATAGTGAAGGACAGAGAAGCCTAATGGGCTTCAGTCCATTGGGTCACGAAGAGTTGGACAAGACTGAGCAACAGAACAGCAACTGGTATTATAACTTCATCCACACCTGCTATTTAGAAACACGTGACCAAATGGCTCTCATGATAACCTCAATCTGTTCTTAGGGATTAGCTTGCCTTACTAGTCTAGATGGTAGCCACTGGTCTCTAAAGTAGTCTGGAACTGGAGCAGTTTCCTTTTGGGGAAGAAATCATGGCCAGAGATCTCACCAATAAAACTGATTTTCTAGTGAAATTACATAATTTCACAGAAAATTAGCACTTACACCTGAAAAGTTGTGGCTTTTCTACCACCGTGTATCATCTCTGAAGTCTCTTTAAAGAAGGAAATTTTCAATTTATCATGCTGTGGAGGAAATGGAATGCCTCTAAGAGTTGCCATCGCAGGTATGGAAAACTTTTCTCCCTTCCCTTCCAGGTTCTTTGCCTGGTCTCATAATTAAATTGATAAAGGCAGATTAACAAGAGAAGACCAAATTTAATTTCGTACTGGGGCTCATAAAATATGAGACTTGAAGAACTGACCCAAGCAGGCAGCTTTTACATCTTTCAGACAAAGAAACAATAATTTGTGAAAAATTAATAAGACAAAGTGGCTGGGGCTTGGGGTAGTAAATTGGTGAAGAACTTACAAGTTTTGTTTAGACAGGCATCTTGGCCCTGAATTCTCTATCTCTGGTGATAAGGATGTCCTCCACCCTCCAGGTGCAGAGAGGGTACCCTTCAAGTGGGCAATTTATTTCCTGATTTCAGGGAGACAGAGGAGGGTCAGAGTATCCTTCTTGTACTAGCTGTTTCTTATGTAACTTAAATTCAAAATAATCAATATGTTGAAGGGGGATAATTTAGGGTGGCAAATCCTGACCCCAATTATCTCTAAAAGAGTTTAAAGATGACGTGTTAGCTCTTTGGAAATCTTGGCCATTGTTTTAAATGAATTGAAATACTAATTTACTATTTCCCAAATGCAATCTTAGTGATAATAGAATGCTTCAGAGTTGGGGTTTTGTTTTATTTTTTCACCTTTGAGGGCACATTTCCACCAGACTCCATGGATCCTGGCAGGATGTTCCCACCCATGAGAGCATAGTCAACCTCAGGGGTCACCAAGGGATGAAGAAGCGGTGTTCTTGTTGGCTGTGACCTTCATTCCCTACATGTAAGGACTGGAGAAGAGAGAGAGGTCCAATCCTGCAGCCCCAGACAGCTGCCAGAGGGGAGCCCTGAGTGTGGAGTGTCTAGTACATGACACATGTTTGTTAATTGACTGATGATTCATGGTTTTATGGCCTTATAACTTGGCTATCCTATTCAGTCAGAAATTAACTGAGTAATCAAAGTCATTAAAAGGAGAAGGGGAAAAAGCCACTATGGTACCAGCCAGATGGTGGGGAAATCAAATACGTGAAAGGAAAATGGCTCGTCTTTGAGTAAGACACCGGCAGAAAAACCTCAGTCATGTGCCTGGTTATAGTCTAAATCCTAGCTTGAGCAAGGCTTGTCGGGGTTTCCTACACCTGTTGTACTCTAATCTTTCTTGTGAGCTGGAGCAGTGTTGGTCAGATAGACAGACCTGAGGGGTGGGGATTGAAATGGCCCCAGCTGAGTTTGGGCTCTTGGGGGACACACAAGGAACTGGGCAAAGAAAGAAGGAAGCAGGCAGGCATGATCCTAACCTCTGAGAGGCTGTGGGCAAGAGCATGAATGCAAGTCCCCATACCACATGTCTAAACAGTTCAAAGTTATAAGCTAAACTATTCAATGAAACATATTCTATCCTTCTCCCTTGACAAATGAGGTCTGGGAAGCAAGATTCAAATTAGAATACTTAAAAAAATAATATTCTCTTATAATTAAAAAAAATTTATATTTATTTAGTTGGCTGTGCCAGGTCTTAGTTGCAGCATGTGGGATCTAGTTCCCTAACCAGGGATTGAACCCAGGCTCCCTGTATTGGGAGTGTAGAGTCTTAGCCACTGGACCACCAGGGAAGTCCCAAATTTAGAATTCTTGAGCTCTGGAAATTCTGCACCTGAATGTGGCTAAGGGAGGAGTACCATCCCCTGTCTTTTCACTTCTCTTCCCATGCCTGGTTCCATCCACACTGTAAAGGGCCTCAAGCAAGCACATATGAACACTCCACCACATATCCAACCTCTGACCATGCTGCCAAACAGCTGTTCTTTTCCTTGGCCACTCTCAGGCCTCGGGGCTGTACAGCACCTGCCACAAAATCCACCCCTGGGGAGACGGACCCTGGAGAGACACTCATGCCAGCTCAGGAAGAGTGCTCAGGACTGTGTGCAGAGAAAATTCCTGAGTCCCAAGAGTACAGTCTTCAAGGCAAATAGATGGGGAAACAATGGAAAATGACAGACTTTTATTTTCTTGGGCTCCAAAATCACTGCAGATGGTGACTGCAGCCACGAAATTAAAAGACGCTTGCTCCTTGGAAGGAAACCTATGACCAACCTAGACAGCATATTAAAAAGCAGAGATATCACTTTGCCAACAAAGATCCATATAAAAGCTATGCTTTTTCCAGCAGTCATGTACGGATGTGAGAGTTGGACCATAAAGAAGGCTGAGCACTGAAGAATTGATGCTTTTGAACTGTGGTGTTGGAGATGATTCTTGAGAGTCCCTTGGACTGCAAGGAGATCAAACCGGTCAATCCTAAAGGAAATTAGCCTTGAATATTCATTGGAAGGACTGATGCTGAAGCTCCAATACTTGGGCCACCTGATGCAAAGAGCCAGCTCATTAGAAAAGACCCTGATGCTGGGAAAGATTGGAGGCAGGAAGAAAAGGGGCTGACAGAGGATAAGATGGTTGGATGGCATCATCAACTCAATGGACATGAGTTTGAGCAAACTCTGGGAGATAGTGAAGGACAGGAAAGCCTGGCATGCTGCAGTCCAAAGAGTCAGACACAACTTAGTGACTGAACAACAGCAAGAGTATAGTCTAGAACGCAGTCAAGGACAGTAGACGGACCCATTCCATTGACATCAAGGATTCCTCACCTTATGGGGGAGAGGTATCAACAGGACAGAGAGCAGAACCCTTTAAATATGGCGCCCATAGCAGGAACCCCCTCGATGGAGTCTAAGGACCAAACTGGAAACATGCTGAACCCTATTCTTATCATTACTCACACTTATTCTTGTCCCTTACACCCCTCTCTCCATGTCCCCAGCAGCCACGCCCAAAAGAGAAACACTTCTTGGGTATCTTTTGTTCCATAAGCCATAAAGAGGTATCAGTGGCCCCATATTTCTTTTAGAGCTGGGGAAAGAGAAGCAAAAATGCCCCAAGTTCACACTGAGCTGTTTCCCTCGATGTGTCTTAGCATCACTCAGGGGTTGGCAGAAACTCAGGCTGGGTTTCCATGCTCTGACTCTGAAATGACCAAGTCTACTTCACGGATAACTCCCAAATCCAGAGCGAAATCATAGACTATCCTCTTAACGACTACATCGTGTTTTGGGAGCTTGCAGGCTTGAAGTATTAGCTCCAGCAAAGGGCTATTGGTTTTAAGATACCCCAGCAACCTTGACTTTAAGAATTTGAAATGTGGTCTCACTATGATGCAGTCTCCTTAACAAAGTAGTACCTTTAAAATATTAAACAACTTGAAAAAGGAAACCGAACTTGAATTTTTCTTTCAAGCACCAAGAATATTCAGTGTTTCACTTCTGTCTGAAATTCACCATCTCCTCACACAAAGAAGGTTCTCATGGTAAAAGCAATGGCATTTTCTCCACAATTTTCAAATAAAAGATAAAGAGAAAACAGCATCGCAGCCTCTTTGTTAGTTTGAACAATAAAGGAATAATACGGTTTTGCCAGGGGAGAGCTCTGGTTTTAAGCTCAGAATACAAAAATAGGCTGACAATTTTTACAAAGGAATATTCCCCGAGGCCGGTGGGAAGTGAAGTTTCTAGAAAATTATATCATTTGATTATTTGGGGGTGTATGATTACGAGGAGCAAGCTGGTGGGGCCAGTCCTCAGTGAAATTCTAATAGAAGAAATGGAATTTCACTTTTCCTTTTCACTCCGGACCCTACCCCTCTCTACCAACCCAAACCCAGCCTTTGGAAAAGGAATGGGGCAACATTTGCATGTTAGCACCTCATGTCTGGAATGTTCTCCCCACACAGTCCAGCCTCCCTTTGCTAACTTTTCCTACAGCTACTTCCAAAGAACCTTCTAGGATGCTGCCCACCCTCTCAGGTATAGCCACCCGCACCTCCCTTTACTATGACATTCACTGCGATAGGTTTATAACTTTTTTATCTGAGTTCCCTGCCCAGTTATACTCTCTGTGAGAGCAGAAACCACCATCTACCTTTTCTTTCATGTTGAAAGCTCCACCACTATTACCAGCTTGGCCCATCAATAAGTCTCATTGAATAAAGGATTGAGTGAATTAATGAATGAGAACTTAAGCCACTACATTGCTGCTCCCAGACATCTGAATTAACTGTCACTGAAGGCAAAAGTACTTACTCCTCTTCAAGGAGTCACAAAGCTAATGGGAGAGCGTGTGAAGGAACAAGGCAGGGTAGCCTAACTGATGGAGTTAGGGTTTTTTTTGGTGTGTAGTAGAGTGCAGTAAGGGATGATGGTTAAGACTTGCAAGGCAAAAAGAATACATAAACACCAGAGGAATAGTGACCAATTAGCAAGCCTTTCTCTGTGACAATTCTAATATCAAATGTTAATCTTGAATCATCTTTCTTATCCACATTTTATAGACAAGGAAGTGGAGACTGGGAGGTTAAAACTGACTTTCGGGACTTCTCTGGTGGTCCAGTGGTTAAGACTCTGAACTTCCACTGCAGGGGGTGCAGGTTTGGTCCCTGATCAGGGAACTGAGATCCCACATGCAGCACAGAGTGACCAAATAAATAAAATTTAAAATGGACTACTTTCATATAACAAAAGGGAGATTCAGAGTGTGAAACCAAATTGTTTTAATCAAAGTCAGAAAACCATTTCAGCAAGTCTCCTTTTAACTAGCAACCTGTTATGATGACCTGGGATGCATCTGTAGCTGTGGGAGTCCTCAGAGCCCTGGCTCTCCATGGTGTCCCTGACTCTGCCCCTCCTTGCCACGTGCTTCTGCCCCTCTGTGCCACCCACCCCTCTGGGGGGCTCCCTTCCTCCATCCTCAGGGGAGAGGGCCTGAGTTTTCAGGCATCACTCAATATGTTGTGCCCCTGTCCTGCAGAGAACTCCAGGCCATAGTCACAACATTTAAAAGTAGATTAGGCTACCAATGAGTAATAAATGAGATGAAAATAACAATAATGGATTAAACAAAATAAATACTTATTATTCTCTCATGTAAAAACCTAGAAGTTGAAGTCCAGGGCTGGTCTGGTGACTCCTGGTATCTGATATCCAAGATTCCTCCTTTCCTATTTTTCCATAACACACGGCTTCCATTTCTAAGGCCACATTGCCCAAAATGGTGCTCCAGCCATTGCATACATATTTCAGCTACAGGAAGGACAACAGGGAAAGAGAGTGGAGGCCCCTAATGCTGCACACTTCAAGGAAACTTTTCTAGCCCCACATACCAACCTCCCTCAACCAATGTAGTCTTTGTTCAAGGCAGCCACATACCTAGGTAAAAATCCTGAGTTTTGTTACAAACAAGGAGAATAGATACTCTCCACCTCAACATGTTAGACATGGCTGCCTTTGCGCAGGGACACCTCTGGGCAGCTGTGGCCAGGTGGGAGCCAGAAGAGGGGAAGGAGAAAGCTTTTAGCCCTTTCACAAGGGGACTAGATGACAACCATTTCTCGTATATGGCCTGTGAAGTACAGAGAAATGTGTTCTCTTGAAGTCACACCACAGCTGTGGTTGTTGTGTAGCCTGATTCCACCACCGTGCTTTTAAGGTGCCCAGCAATTCAGCCTCTCTTCATGCAAAGTGGAACATCTCCTAGTCTTTGTAAGACTGGCTCGATTCTACCCTGCAACAAGTCTTCTCGCTCAGAGCCATAACCCAGACACTACCACCCGTCATTGGGGTACCAGGCTCATGATTACATATTTGAAGTATTTTTGTAGACGAATGCAAATGAGATGGTGGGAAAGGCTTTCTTTAGTTTGCACGTAAACCCTCTTCCTTGTCCCTTACAATCAGGAAATGTTTGTCCCAGCACGATGTTTGTTCTTTCTCTTGCAGGCTCCTGTGGCTGTCTTGTCATGATATTGTTTGCCTCTGAAGTGAAACTCCACCACCTCTCAGAAAAAATTGCAAATTACAAGGAAGGGACTTACGCCTACAAAACGCAAAGTGAAAAATATACCACCTCCTTCTGGGTGGTTTTCATTTGCTTTTTTGTTCATTTTCTGAATGGGCTTCTAATACGATTTGCTGGATTTCAGTTCCCTTTTGCGAAATCTAAAGACACAGAAACAACTAATGTAGCTGCAGACCTAATGTACTGAAAGGCCAACATGTCTGTCATTCTCAGTGAGAGACGAGACTAGCTCTGGTCACTTGGCTGTGGTTAATTTTGCTCAACCTTTTAGATGTACAGCTTAAAGCACCAAACCCTATGTGATATTATATACAAACTGGGTGCTAAGGACACAGGCCAGAAGTGAAGGGGAGCAGAAGAAAGGCTTCAGAAGGTTGTTCAACCGGGTGGGAAATTGCTTCACCTGGCTAGTTGAGACCGTTGACTAGAATGAACAAACCATTACTCCACATCCACACCAGAGTGCAAAATGTCTGCTCTGCCAGGAAGAAATCAAGAGGTCTGAGGAACACATTTTAAAACAAACAAATACTATTTCTGATAATATCCACACATTTGTTGCCACAGATACCAGAAGACAGAACTGGAATTGCTTTCCTAAAATGATACTGCATTAATTGAGCAATGCTAAGTATATCAGGCACTTTTTAAAAACTCATTCAAAGCACTGTCTTATTTCCATGCCTGTTATTCAAAATGTATAAAACCTCTAAAAGGGAAAAAGAAGAAACGCAGTACTTTCAACAGACATAATTGCTGGGACCACTGAGGAATCATGAAAAGTGATTCTTCCCAGTAAATTCGTTGCAAAATGACTCATTGGAGCTGTTGCTTCAAACTTTTTAGTGTCTTCAAGCACTAAGTCCCACTTATGAAAATCGTATTACGTTGTGGAATTAAGACGGCATCACTGTCATCTTGGGTGGTGGTCTGTCACAAAGCATGACCCAAGCTGACTTTTTTCCTCAGTTACCCATGAAGTTGCTGACCAGAGGCCGCAACTGAACCTAGAACTGACCATTCGTCTGTCTTCCAACGGCTGCTTCCCGAGAAAGCACTCGGGAAGAGGTGGGGAATGACAGAGAGCAGACCACCAGGCCCTTTCCCACAGCTGCTCAGCACTCAGTCCCCACACAAGAGGTTCTGAAAGGGCTCTTTTTAAAAAAATCCTTTTTTTGGCGGGGAACAATTTACAAGAAACAAATGACTGACCGTGTACCTGACCATATTCTTGCTCTGATGGTGACCTGAAGCCCACAGGCTAACACCAGAACACTCACTTCGTTTCCAGATGTTAGTCTCTCTGCCTTCATTCAGGAAAGATAACCTGGAGAACTTCTAGAAGACCATGAGTCCATCTAGTGAGAAAGAGGCTGCTTATTTCAGTAATGGGCTGGGGGCACCCAGTTCTGGAAGTCTTCATGAAACACTTACATACGGAAGCATTTTGTGGTCCCGTCTGCTCCTTCAGAGCAGCTGCTCTAGGAGTGGACAGGACAGCACAAGGAACTCCACAGACCAGGGCAACTGGCCTGAGATCCCGAGAGGCCCCACAGTCCCTTCTGACTCCTTTCTCTGTCCTCAGTTCTAACACCAAACTTTCTTCTTTAGAAAACACCTCCCTGGTTGTTCTCTGTTCCATAAACAGAGAAAACTCAGAGCAGCAGCTGAAAATCCAGTGACAGCCTAACAAGCAAATGAATGATCTTCCCCGATGAGAACGATCACTCCCTGAGGAGTGGAGGCAGGGCTGCCGGTCCCTGCAAAGTGGGTCGCACCCAAAAACACAAGATACCACCCAGGCTCTCAGAGGACAGCACTTAAGCTGGCTCCCTCTCTTCTCTCAGAAGAAACCTCTGTGCCATGTGGCCTGCGAGTAAAGCTTTCCAAGAAGGACGTGGCCGGGTCGATCTCTGAGAGTCCCTCTGGGAGGATCACAGCCCAGGGATGACAATCATCACTCTGTCTGACCTCCCGCCCCAGGTGGCAGCCTCGGTCTCACATTCTCACGGGGACGCGGGGCCCCCTGCTGGCTCCGGGGCAGCAAACAGGAGCGCAGCAGGGCGCTCCTTTCCCGGTGTCCACACACACCATCAGCATCTGTGCTTACTACGCTGTGGGAAAGAACAGCAAGGAACGGAAAGCCAGGTCCTCCGGGGCAGAGCTGCCTGTGCACGTACACAATAAGCTCCCTGAAGCCCGTGGAGGCTGCAGAACCGAACACATGCATATGGGGCGGGAGAGGAGGCGGCGGAGGAGGGCGCCTTCCCTCCGTGCACGCTGTGCCGATCACAAAAGTCTTTTGCTCTGGAGGTCCCCTTGGCTCCTTCAGAGCAGCTGCTCTCACATCCCTTTACATGCTCTCAAGGCCGGTGCAAAATGGAGACAGTGCCTGTACACAAGGAAGGGCAGTGTCTGACGCGCATCCTTGCCCACCAGAAGCTGCAGACTCACACTGGCTGCCACACAGGGGCCCCCTTGGCCCTGCTCATTTGTTGCCCCCTTTACGCCGCTGGCCCTCTGTAGTGGATAATGTTTTGCATTCCCCATCTGGTTCCTCTCAGGCACACAGCTAAGCCACAGTTCCCAGCTCCTTTGCAGCTGGGGCCATGGGAGTGAGTCTGTGTGATGGGATGTAGGCTGAAGTGACCTGAGCTACTCTCGGGCTTGGCCCTGAAGACTCTCACTTGAGATCCTCCACCTCTGTCCGCCCCTGGCAGTACAGCCTGGGAAGTCATGGGATCCAGGAGGTGAGGTAACGAAACAGAGGCGGGCTTTGTGACCTGCCTGAGTGTGACAAGAGTGGTAAATAAACTTTCTGTAAAGCCACTGAGTTGGGGTGGTTATTTTTTAGTACCCAAGCCTCGCCAACAAAGCCTTGCTCTCCAGGAAAGCTCTGCTTCACGCCAACGAGACACTCTCTAAGCCCCTTGAGATACAGCCTCAGGCCAGGGGCACCCTCCACCACAACCACTGAGTGACTGTCTGTACCATTGCCTTCCTTGAAGCCCCGGCCCTCTAGCCACATTACTCTTCCCCTTATCCCCAAAATGAAGACCAGAGAATGAATTTTCTGCGTAAATATCTCAAGAGTAAATGAATACTATAACTTATGCTGGTATCCTTCAGCATGCTTCCCAAATGCTGGTTAGTAAATCCCTTTTCATTCATTCAAATCTTTCGTCTACAGTGGATCTAGCTGTATGTAAAGCATTGAAGATGGGGGAGGAAATGTACAGTCAGGAAAATGTTTTTTCATTTTTTAATAAACATTTTTTCTTGATCTTTGGTTGAGAGCCAAGAAAAATATCTTTCAATTGCCTTGAAAAAAAGTGAAAGTGTTAGTCGCTCAGTTGTGTCTTAACTCTTTGCAACCTCATGGACTGTAGCCCACCAGGCTCCTCTGTCCATGGAATTCTCCAGGCAAGGATACTGCCGAGTGTTGCCATTCCCTTCTCCAGGGGATCTTACCAACCCAGGGATCAAACCCAGGTTTCCAACATTACAGGCAGATTCCTTACCATCTGAGCCACTAGGGAAGTCCTTTCAATATCCTTGTTTCTTTTTAAAGCTTCAATTTATTATTAAAGACAGAGCTTATTTGTAGTAAAAATTCCAACTAAGTAGTTGAGACTCCTTAACTACATAAATTCTGCACCCCCCAATCAAAAATTATCCTAGAGTTCCGATTTTCACAAGATGTTGTAAGAACTCTATACTTAATAAGACCAAGTAAAGGTTTTTTGTTTTTTTTTTTTTTTTTAATGCATCTGAAAGAGTCAGGAGAGAGAGGGGGAGCCTTCCATAACCACCCAGGTTTGTGGTGTCAGCTGGGTCGTGCCTCAGGCAGCCACTGTCACTTCCAGAGCCCCACTTACCCTCACTTCCCCCTTCTGAGGGGTCATGGCATTGAGAGGAGGAATTTTCCACAGTTCTGGGTCAGACAAGTCCTAAGCCAAGTCTTGAGGCCTTGAGTGGTGTCCTTCCTGCAAGGCCACTGACAGGACACTCATTCTCTGCTGTCAACTAGGGCTTCACCTGGACTACGGTGAGGATGACACCTGGGCACTGCCTCAGTTTCCCCAGTGTTCTCTGGTGCTGGAAAAAATGACCCTCACTCCAGCAGAGATTTTGGGTATAATCTAGTGTACTTCTTGGAGAAGGCGATGGTACCCCACTCCAGTACTCTTGCCTGGAGAATCCCAGGGACAGGGGAGCCTGGTGGGCTTCCGTCTATGGGGTCGCACAGAGTTGGACACGACTGAAGCGACTTAGCAGCAGCAGCAGCAGCAGTGTACTTCTCTTTTTCCTGCCCCTCCTGGCCCTAGGGATTTCCTAGCTAGTTTGGAGGAAAAGGGGCTTCCCTGGTGGCTCAGATGGTAAAGAATCTGCCTGCAATGCAGGAGACCTGGGTTTGATCCCTGGGTTGGGAGACTCCCCTGGAGAAGTGCGTTGCAACCCACTCCAATATTCTTGCCTGGAGAATCCCATGGACAGAGGAGCCTGGTAGGCTACAGTTCATGGGGTCGCAAAGAGGCAGACATGACTGAGTGAATAACACTATCACTCTTTGGAGAAAAAAGCAACCTTCTTCTGCAAGAATGTATCTGACTCTGTTTCACTCCTAAGTTAGTGACCATTGAACTTAATATCACTTTTTACATTCACCACAGTCATCTGCTTCTGTCCAAATTGTATATGTAGCTACCTGGACTGGGCAGAGGTGTTTGGAGTACAGGTGTAGGAGTGAAACAGGCATGGAGGGGCAGAAAAGCAAATAGAACCAGTGAAATATTGCCCCCACCCTACAAACACACATAAACATAAAACTGGCAACAAGGACATACTATATAGAACTGGAAACTAAACACAATATTTTGTAATAAACTATAAGGGAAAAGAATCTGTAAAAGAGTATGGATACATATATATATATATATCAGTTCAATTCAGTCACTCAGTCATGTCCGACTCTTTGCGACCCCATGAATTGCAGCACTCCAGGCCTCCCTGTCCATCACCAACTTCCAGAATTTACCCAAACTCATGTCCGTCGAGTCAGTGATGCCATCCAGCCATCTCATCCTCTGTCGTCCCCTTCTCCTCCTGCCCCCAATCCCTCCCAGCATCAGGGTCTTTTCCAATGAGTCAACTCTTCGCATGAGGTGGCCAAAGTATTGGAGTTTCAGCTTCAGCATCAGTCCTTCCAATGAACACCCAGGACTGATCTCCTTTAGGATGGACTGGTTGGATCTCCTTGAAGTCCAAGGGACTATGTATATATAAAATGTACAACTGAATCACTGTGCTGTATACCTGAAACCAATACAACATTGTAAATCAACTATACATCAATTAAAAAGAAATGTGACACTGGGAACTCTGCTTCACTTCTTTTTCAGTTTTTAGCAAATTTCACAGCCGCCCTTCCACCTGCACAAATAAGCTATTTCCTTTTTTAAAATTTATAAATATATAAAAACATAAAATATATTTTTGCCATATCCATTAATCCTCTATTCCTTACCTCAAAAGAAAGAAAACATCCTGTTTTACTTAGTATCTTGGTCAGGAAACATTTAATTTAGAAACAAAGACCCACTTAAAACATCTTAAGTCAGAAAGGAGTGAGAGAGAGAATGCATGGGAGAGAGATTCACTTGAAAGACACAAGGCATCTTCATCTCACCGGTACACCAGGGCGCTGTGTGCCCTCAGCCCCTGCACAGGCAAGTCTATGGGAAAGTCCAGTGAGACCAAGGTTGCCCTTCCCTTCCTTTCTCTTCTCTCCTACTCCTCCTCTGTGTGTGTGGATCTAAGGCCACATGGCCCAGGCCCCTGTTTTCTCCCTAAGCCTTTAATTCACTTCCCTCTCTCTTTCTGCTCACCAGCTTTCTTTGTTTTTTTTTATAGTATGAGAGGAGAAACTCCATCTCTACATTGTCTACAGGATCTACATTATCCCCTAAGACCCAGGACCAATGAGTGAGAGGGAGTAGGGGAGGGAGAGGGTAGAGAGTGGGAGAGAGAGAGAATGAACATCAAAATGAAGCAGCCAGCCTCTGTACCAGATGCCCTTGGTCAGGTGCCCACCCTTGTTCCACACAAGCAAAGAGAGGGATGAGTCACAGCTACAGGGAGGGGCTGGGGGCAGAGTGTGTGAGTGTGTGTGTGTGTGTGTGAGCACGTGTGCATGTGCGTGCTTGCATGTACCTGTGCGTGTGCTCATTCCAGAAGAGGATGTCAGTTTGGCAAGTTCCCCAAAACTACCCATCATGGTTGGTTATATGAGTCTGTATCCTACACATTAATCTTTATTACTCATTGTCTTTTAGTGTCATTTCTTGCCTTCTAATGATGAACCAAACTTCCTTCACTATTTCTTACCAATTCTATTGTTTTCTAAAATCAGAGAGAAAAGACACGGAGTTACATTGAAAGAAAGACATAAAGACGCAGCTTCACCTTTTCTCCGTGTATTGTATTCACAGATATCCTGGCTGACTGAACCGTGGGTACTTCCGTTTTTAAAGGGCAGCAGGGCACTCTAGATGATTCCTATGGAACAGGCAAAGCAGTTTCATTCCAGCTTTATTCTTTCTATTCTAACAAAATGTGACAGCCTGTTTCCATCCTTTCTCTGGCCTTCCTCACCCACCTGATAGCACAGCTATGGCCAGACCCACTTGTACATAACAAGCTGGGTGAGCGAAATGGCCCGAGTGGAGATGGTTCTGATCGTGTTTACAAGCACACATTTCTCTGCAGGAAGCTCACTTCAAGCCTTCTTATCTCCCTCTTGCCTTGCTTCTAGCGATTCTGCGAATCACATTAAAGTTCTTTATCTCATGAAACACATGCAGGATCAATAGCCATGCTTTCCCATGTGTTAATGTCTGCCAAAGAAAGCTGCAGGGACTGACTCACTGGGAGCATGCCTCCCCTCTGTTGTTGGAGGAGATGCCATGTGAACCCACAGAGACCCGGCCGCTGGATTCAGGTGAGAGCTCTCCCAGCCTCACCCAAGTGCTGTTTGGTTTCTGATACAGTCCTTTAGCATATTCACAGAGTGACCTGCTTTTTGGAGGATTCTTAAATTTTTCCCTCCTCTTGGTATTAGGACTTATTATTCTTCTTCCAAAGACCATGGTTGGTTGGTTGTTTCAGTGGTGGTATCATCTTCCCCCACTGAAAAGCCTAAAGCCCTGTCTGTGGCTCACCTGTGGTGTCTAGCATTTCAAGGATACATGTGTCTTAGTAACAAGGCTTACTCTGGGCCAGGTCCATATTCCAATGATTTTTAAATTTTTGAAATGTATTTACCTATTGCTTCTACTTCTATTTTATAATCTCATCATTAATTGCATACTACTTTAGAAGTTGCTTTGTTTTTTTGAACAAGGAGGATACAAATTTTACAAATCCAAATCTTTCCATCATCTTTGAATAACAAGAACATAATAAGGAGAGATGTAAATAAAATATAACCCAATCCTTGAAATGCTTTCATTGTAAATCAATTCTGTTTTGTCCACTCAGCAGTGGTCCCCAGAATCCCTGGTCCCTAGAACAATACCTGACATGTACTAAGCACTTGATAAATCTCTGTTGAATGATGGTCAATTTTCAACTCTTCTTTCTGTTTCAGAGATCTGACTACTCCTAATATTTACTGAAGTCCCTAAACTCAGTCTCCTTCCTACCATCTTGCATGTACTCTTCCCCTTGGTTTCTGTCTAACCATGAAGCTACCAGGGCTTTCACTTCTTCATTTTGGAGGGGGTGGCAATGTTAGATATAAGGTCTATTGTTTAACTACGTCTTCCCAATTCTTTGCCAGTGAACTTCCTACAACATTTAAGAGAGGATGCTGATGCTGGTTCTAGTGAATAAAATGACTCATGAGATATTGATTAAGCTTCAAACACACACCCTACAGGAAAGATGTACAAGGCATTGGCCCCTTCTCTTAGAACTTAAATCAGTTTCCTAAAATCACTGAAACTATGCTGCACTAAAATATAGACTATTTTCTCAGTAAGTGAACTCCAATGGAATCAGCTTCTGAAGTGGGAAAGCGACTTGGCTTAAGCCCAAACTCTTGCTCTCACCAATTCTGTAATACTGGGGCAAAAGTTAAATTTTCCTGACTTTTCTTTACCCATCTGAAACCAATCTAAATATCCCCAGACTTTCCCAGTAGATGAACATAGATAACAATCATACTAGATTTAATTTCCAAATTTCATGGCTCTTAATAGCCTCCAGCCATAAAGAGAACCAAGACATTGATCCCTACCTGGCCCTTTCACTCATGTCCCTTTTCAGTTCAGTTCAGTCGCTCAGTCATGTCCGACTCTGCAACCCCATAAACTGCAGCATGCCAGGCTTCCTGTCCATCACCAACTCCCGGAGCTTACTCAAACTCATGTCCATTGAGTCAGTAACGCCATCCAACCATCTCATTCTCTGTTGTCCCTTTCTCCTCCCTCCTTCAATCTTTCCCAGCATCAGGGTCTTTTCAAAAGAGTCAGCTTTTTGCATCAGGTGGCCAAAGTATTGGAGTTTCAGCTTCAGCATCAGTCCTTCCAATGAATATTCAGGACTGATTTCCTTTACGATTGACTGGTTGGATCTCTTTGCAGTCCAACGGACTCTCAAGAGTCTTCTCCAACACCACAGTTCAAAAGTATCAATTCTTTGGTGCTCAGCTTTCTTTATAGTCTAACTCTCACATCCCTACATGACTACTAGAAAAACCATAGCTTTGACTAGACAGACCTTTATTGGCAAAGTAATGTCTCTGCTTTTTAATATGCTGTCAAGGTTGGCCATAGCTTTTCTTCCAAGGAGCAAGTGTCTTTTAATCTGCAGTGATTTTAGAGCCCCTAAAAATAAAATCTCTGTTTCCCTTGTTTCTTCATCTATTTGCATGAAGTGATGGGACCGGAAGCCATGATCTTAGTTTTTTGAATGCTGAGTTTTAAGCCAACTTTTTCACTCTCCTCTTTCACTTTCATCAAGAGGCTTTTTAATTCTTCTTTGCTTTCTGCCATAACGGTGGTGTCATCTGCATATCTTGAGGTTATTGATATTTCTCCTGGCAATCTTGATACCAGCTTGTACTTCATCCAGCCTGGCATTTCTCATGATGTACTCTGCATATAAGTTAAATAAGCAGGGTGACAATATACAGCCTTGATGTACTCCTTTTCCTATTTGGAACCAGTCTGTTGTTCCATGTCCAGTTCTAACTGTTGCTTCTTGACCTGCATGCAGATTTCTCAGGAGGCAGGTAAGGTGGTCTGGTATTCCCTTCTCTTTAAGACTTTTTCACAGTTTGTTGTGATCCACACAATCAAAGGCTTTGGCATAGTCAATAAAGCAGAAGTAGATGTTTCTCTGGAACTCTTTTGCCTTTTCGATTATCCAATGGATGTTGGCAATTTGATCTCTACTTCCTCTGCCTTTTCTAAATCCAGCTTGAACATCTGAAAGTTCACGGGTCACATACTGTTGAACCCTGGCTTGGGGAATTTGGAGCATTACTTTACTAGGGTGTGCCATGAGTGCAACTGTGCGGTAGTTTGAACATTCTTTGGCATTGCCTTTCTTTGGGATTGGAATGAAAACTGACCTTTTCCAGTCCTGTGGCCACTGCTGAGTTTTTCAAATTTGTTGGCGTATTGAGTGCAGCACTTTCATAGCATCATCTTTTAGGATTTGAAATAGTCCCTTTTACTTCATTCTGAAAGTTTCTAAGTCCTCCTGTTCCCACAGAATCAAGTCTGCTACCTCAGCTCACACCATGGCAGCTCACAGCCTACCTGACTCTGAGGCTTCGGTGAGAAGATTGCTTTCCCAAGGCAAAGGAAGTGCTCCCCAGGGATGCTCTGCAACCCTAGGGTTCTAGAATGCATGGAGCCTGTGATAGGGAGAGGGTGTGCTGGAGAAGAGCACACCCTGTCATCTGCCCATAGTGCTTTAGTGTTAAATGGAGGTGGAGAAGGTTGAAAGCTCTTCCTTTTCTTCAGAAAGTCCACCTTCTCATTTCTGTTTTAACACAGAAAATTCTTTTATTATATAAGTGGAATTAAGGCTCATTTGATCACCCTGGGAGAGGTATGTGTATATGTGTATGTGTGTGTATGTGTGTGTGTGTGTGTGTGTGTGTGTGTGTGCTGTGCTCAGTCGTTATCTGACTCTTTGCAACCCCATGGACTGTAGCCTGCCAGGCTCCTCTGTCCATGGAATTTTACAGGTAAGAATACTGGAGAGGGTTGTCATTTCCTTCTCCAGGGATATATATACACATACATATGTACATACATACATACACACACACAAAATTCACATTTTTTACAGCACTAATAACTGTTGTCAGAGCCTCTTCTAATGCCCAGTTATGATTGGGAAAGATCACAGAAACACAAAAAACCACCATTTACCTTTCACTTTGAGAGGGTGAAAAGGCACAGATTTATAAGATGAGAGCACTAAATGTTACATTCTGCCAAATTTGCCAATAATAGAGTTTCTTAGTTGAGGTTCTTGTATGAAAAGAAACCACTCTAACAAATCAAAGAACAGAAATGCAATATGTTGAAGGAATAAGGCATCACACAGAATACAAAGACTTGCTGAACTCCAAGGATCCCAGGGTTTGTGATTGGTTCCTACAGACCGCAACCACTTAGAGGATTCTCTAACCATCATATGACTCTTCAGTTCAAATGCATATTCCCCAAATAAACAGTCAAGCCTGTTGGGGACAAAATTCTATGTCTGAATCAGCTATGATTGGGATAAGGTCACATGCAGATACATGGCTCCCAGCAGCTCACTCCATGAGAAGAGCAGGATGATCAGGTTTCGGGAAGGTACAGCGTACCTGGTCTCCCTCCATGCATTACTTCCCAGCAATGTGGCTCTTCACCCTTTATAAAGTCCAAGCACTTCCCCATGACTACTCTCATCCTCACAATTATCAGATAAGTAGGCTAAGCAGGGACTCTTTAAGATACAATGATGCCTTCTTCCAGGTGAGGAAAACAAGGCTTACAAAGCTTAGTGGACTTAACCCAAGATCACAGACAGATTAGGAGAGGAAGTAGGACTTAAACCTATGTCTCTCGAGCTGCAAAACCAAACTTTGTGTGTGAGTGTGGAGGAGACAAATGACTAAATGGGTAGAAACGCATGAATAATAGGTGAGTGGGTGTCTGGATCGGAACCACCAGAACTGAAGGAATGTAGTCACTTGCACTCTCAAACTAAGCTATTCGCAAGATGCCAAGGAAAAGGGGAGGAGGGACCAGAAGACAGATGGAGGAAAGAGAAAAGCAAGAAATAGATTCAGATCAAGAAGGAGACTTTTGGAAACTGTACATAAACATATCTATCTTTTAATATAAGGTATCAATGGAAGAGGCTATTCATTGTCCCTCCCACCAATGGCCTCTCTCCCCTTACAATATAGTAAAAACATTCTTAGCAGCATGAATGGTTGCCCAGCTAGGGGTTTCATGAGCAAGAGTGACATGTGCAAATGCCACGTCATGCTCTTAAAGGGCCTGCCCTTTCTTCCTTCCCCTTTCTACACTCTGGAATACAGAGTTAATGGCAGTAGGTGAAGTAGCCATATTGGACCATGAGGTGCAAGCCAAGTATGAGGAGGACAGAGACACAAATGGATAAAGCCTGGGTTGCTGATGATTAAGAAGCCACTATACCAATCACTACCAACCCGGTCTTGTTTTCAAGCCCAAGAAATAATTTTATTACAGTTATATTGGAAAAAATAATATAAGACCATCCATCATCCAGGAGGCACTGGTAAATGCTAAATATTTATATGATTAATATGCAAGCTTAATAAAAGCTGGTACATTTGACTAGGGAATTAGTAGCAAGTTCTATGTTTTCTTTTTCTATTTACTGTAAGATTTTAAATAATTATATATCAATAGCAAAATTATTAATAAACTATATTTCAGCAATTGAAATTTTTTAATGCTTATAGGTTTTAATACAGTTATTCCTCTTCAAGAATTTTTTTTCTCATAGGGAAACTTTTTATCAGAAATTTCTATCAAAGACACAATAACTACTTTTGGCTCTTGTGTAAGGTTTTTTGGACTAAATTCCTTTAAAAATACAAATTTTAAATTACTGGTTATGAACACAGATATTTTTTATTTTTTATTATGGAAAATTTCAAATATACACATGATTAAAAAAAGTAATATAATGAAGCCCTGTTTACCTATTACATGTCTTCAACTGCTAACTCTGGACCAACTTTCTTTCATCTATATGGACTCATCCACTTCAGATCCTCCTCAAGTGGGTTATTTTGAGGCATATCCCAGACATCACATCGTTTCACCCATAAATATTGTAGTATATATTTACTCCTTGGAAGGAAAGTTATGACCAACCTAGATAGCATATTCAAAAGCAGAGACATTACTTTGCCAACAAAGGTCCGTCTAGTCAAGGCTATGATTTTTCCTGTGGTCATGTATGGATGTGAGAGTTGGACTGTGAAGAAGGCTGAGCGCCGAAGAATTGATGCTTTTGAACTGTGGTGTTGGAGAAGACTCTTGAGAGTCCCTTGGACTGCAAGGAGACCCAACCAGTCCATTCTGAAGGAGATCAGCCCTGGGATTTCTTTGGAGGGAATGATGCTGAAGCTGAAACTCCAGTACTTTGGCCACCTCATGTGAAGAGTTGACTCATTGGAAAAGACTCTGATGCTGGGGGGGATTGGGTGCAGGAGGAGAAGGGGAGGACAGAGGATGGGATGGCTGGATGGTATCACTGACTCGATGGACGTGAATCTGAGTGAACTCTGGGAGTTTGTGATGGACAGGGAGGCCTGGCGTGCTGAGATTCATGGGGTCGCAAAGAGTCAGACACGACTGAGCGACTGAACTGAACTGAAGGACTCTTCTTAAAAAACATGATCATATCATTCTGTGTTATTATGATCAAACATACAGTATTTATTCACTTTTTAAAACATATAGTATTTAGTTTCCTCCATAAACTTTTTTGTAGGATCCAAATAAATTCCTTATATTGCAATAAGTTGATATATCTCTTCTAGAATATAGGTTACCTGGAGTTTACCAACGATCTTTTGGCTTGTATAAGCCACATACTTGGAGTCTCTATATCAAGGCAAGGACATCCTAATACCTTCATCTCTCCTCTAGACCTCTGGGGACTTTAGCCCAGAATCACTGCAGGTCATGGCTCCTAGAGCAGGCGTGTGGCTCATTACCCTGGTCCCCAGGCCTGGGCCAACCCAGACAAGGGCAGGACCAGAGTCCAGCAGCCAATCCTGTCTTGGGTTGAGATATTTCTAGTCCTTATCAGGCCATTCATCAGCCAGGGCAGTAATTAGGTCTTGTTGGAAGCACCAGACAACCCAGGTCTCTTTCACCTAAAGCCTGAAATTCTTTCCCAGGTTAAGAAGGTTCTATGCTGAGACTTAGTCAATTTGTATAGTGACTAAGACACAGCAGTCCCCAACCTTTTTGGCACCAGGGACCAGTTTTGTGGAAGACAATTTTTCCATAGCCAGGGGGATGGTGGTGGGGAAGGTTTCAGGATGATTCAAGAGCATTACATCTATTGTGCACTTAATTTCTGTTATTATTACATAAACTGAGATCATTAGGCATTAGATCCCAGAGGTTCGGAACCCCTGGTAAAAGACCATCTAGGTCAAGGGTCAGTGAACTTTTTCCGTAAAGGGCCAAATAGTAATTATCTTAGGCTTGGAAGGCCATACGATCTCTGTCACAACTATTCAACTCTGCTGTTGAGTCTGAAAGCAGCCATAGACAGCAAATAAATAAATAAGTGTGGCCATGTTCCAATTAAGCTTTATTTCTAGAGACAAACTGGGATTTCATATAATTTTCATAAATATGATTGTGTATATTACATATTATAATTATGTACTATTAAATTACACTATTAAATAGTAAAGTATTTTCTGTCATGAAATATTATTCTTTTAATTCATTTTCAACCATTTTAAAATGTAAAAACCATTCTTAGTTTGCTGGCCACACATAAACATATGGCAAACCAGATTTGTTGGTTCATGGGCTGTCATTTGTGAAGCCCTGATCTAGCCGAACCTTCTCATTTCTTTTAACTGAGAATTAAACTGAGGACCAGAGATGTGAATTAATTCACCCAAAGTCACACAGCAAGTTTGATGACAGAGGTCAAATTAGAACCCCCAAGGTACCAAAGAGTAGAATAATATGCAAGAAGAGTGCCCTCAAGAATCGTTTGA
Source organism: Bubalus bubalis (assembly GCF_019923935.1). Classification (NCBI taxonomy): domain Eukaryota; kingdom Metazoa; phylum Chordata; class Mammalia; order Artiodactyla; family Bovidae; genus Bubalus; species Bubalus bubalis. Next base: position 162,248,124 of record NC_059157.1, read on the forward strand.
AAGACCAAGGACAGAGAACCAGAGCTTATACTCAATGCCATATGGATACATAATGACAATAGACAGCCTGACTTCAGTGCCCGTTTCCTAGTAACCACAGCCTCTCTGATGAAAGATTGCTCCCACTTGTTATTTATAACTTATTTCCCAATAGGGAGGGTGAGTGATTTGTTTATATTTAGTTACAAGAGCCAGGGAAACCCTGATCTACCATCTCAGGATAGACACAAACCTTATAGCCACAGCTGCCGGGAGATGGGAGAAAGCAAAGAAAGCTGCAATGTACAGTGTGGCCTCTGTTACCAACAACAAGGGTCACACAGAGCAATGCCCAACTGCCTGACCAAATAACAGATGGTGTGAGGGGAGACGGGAGGGAATGGATGCATTCCTATTTATGCTCTACGGAGGCAGTCATTACGAGAAACCTTTCTACACCTTGTTCATTACTGGGAGCATCTGTTAATTTTGCCTGCCTTTTGACTTTGTTAGCTTTACTTTGCTTCTGGCTCCTAGAATTATGCTCCTGAGAATGAATCCTTCTGTCTTTGAAGGGGTTTTCTTGATTCCATAGACAATTGGACGACCTGAAGTCCAAGAAGAGAGCACCAAGCATTACAGAACTGTGAACAGCCTATTAAATAGAAGAGAGTTAATAGGCCTGAGTCAAGAGTTTCCAGGTGGAGTTGGGCAGAATTGACAAATGAAGCCAAAATCAGAGAAGGTACACACTGAAGGGGTTATCTGGAGATTACCTAGTGTCGTCCAACATCTTATTTTACTACTGCAGGCTCAGAGAGGGTAGGTGACTTTTGTAAAATCACACAGCAATTTTGAGTGTGCTCACATCTCATTACTTGCTGACCCATGACCTTTCTGCTGCCTGAACAGCCTCTAAAACAAGGCAGAAAGTATTTCAAAGCAGGCAGAGGTGGAGTGTCAACATGATGAATAGGTGCAGAACCTTCACTTCTTTTCATCTACAGATGTAAACAGACAATTATGTGTCACTGCACAATCATAGGAAAGTAGTCAAAAAGCAACTTTTTTTTACAAGACTGAGAAAGACAAGTCCTAAAACAACAACCCACCACTATTTGTGTGGTGCTTTTCAGTTAACAGAGATCCACATCCCCGAGTTTTGTAAAAACTCTAAGAGGTCAACAGAGTAGGAACTGTCCTTGTTTTGAAGAGAATCCACTAAAAGTCATAGACATCTGCTATGTCCCAGTGTTCTAAATGCTTCTTACGTGTGAATAAATCCTCGTAGTGATCCACTAATGCATTTAAAGTTATTATCCCCATTTTTCAAGGTTAGAAAGTAAGGCAGAGAGGTGAAATGGATTGGTCCAAGGTCACTGCCAGTATCTAGATATGATGGACACACCCTAAGGTGACCTCCCCACCCCCAAAAGTCACAATTCTGTATGATACCCTTCCTTTGAGTGTCAGCGGGACTTGTGACTTGCTTCTTATCAACATAATATGGGATATAGAGGGATATTACATAATGATAAAATGGTTAATTCTCCAAGAACACATAATAATTCTTAATATGTATGTGCCTAACAACAGACCATGAAACTTCAAGAGGCAAAAACTGATAGAGCTGCAAGGAGAAATAGATGAATCCACTATCATAGCTGGGGACTTCAATACCCCCTCCCAGAAATGGACAGATCCAATAGGTGGAAAATCAGCTAGGACATAGTTTAATCCAACCATGCCATCAATCAACTGGATATAATTGACATATAAAATACTGCATCCAACCAGAAGCAGAATATATGTTCTCGAGCTCACATGGAATGTTCACCAAGATAGACCACATTCTGGGCTATAAAACACACCTAATATACTATAAGTGGAGAAGGCAATGGCAACCCACTCCAGTACTCTTGCCTGGAAAATCCCATGGAGGGAGGAGCCTGGTGGGCTGCAGTCCATGGGATCGCGGAGAGTCGGACACGACTGAGCGACTTCACTTTCACTTTTCACTTTTATGCATTGGAGAAGGAAATGGCAACCCACTCCAGTGTTCTTGCCTCGAGAATGCCAGGGACGAGGGAGCCTGGTGGGCTGCCGTCTATGGGGTCTCACAGAGTCGGACACGACTGAAGTGACTTAGCAGCAGCTGCAACATACTCTAAGACATTAGGTTGGTGCCAACATTCTATTAGGTATTAGATAGGCCATGAGATACATTTACCTGGTCCACCAGTTGAACTCTTACAGTTGTTACAAAAGCTAACAGATTTAAAAGAATAAAAAATATACAGTGTTTACTCAGACTACAATGGAATAAAATGAGAAATCTATAAAAGATAACCGGGAAATCCCCAAATATGTGGAGATTAAACATACTTCTACATAGGACATGGGTCAAAGAAGAAATCTCAAGATAACTAGATAAAAATAAAACAACTTATCAAAATTTGTGGAATGTAGCAAAAGCAATGTTTAGAGGGAAATTTATAGCATTGAATGAAAATGAAACTTATAGCATATATTAGTAAAAAAAGATCTAAAATCAATCATCTGAATTTCCACTTTAGGAAACTAGAAAAAGAAGAGTAAATTCAATCCAAAGCAAGATAAAGAAAACAAATAATGTATAAAACTAGAGCAGATATCAATAAAATTAAGAACAGGAACTCAATGGAGAAAATCTATGAAACCAAAAGCTGGTTCTTTGAAAAGATCAGTAAAATCAATGAAGCCTCTAGCCAGGCTAAGATAAAAAAGAGAGAGGATGCAAATAATTAGTAGCAGAAATTAAGGGGGGACATCACTGCAAATCTCATGGACATTAAAAGGGTAATAAAGGAATACTATAAACAACTCTATGCTCACAAATTTTATAACCTAAAATAATAAAACTGACTAGTTCCTTGAAAGACACAATCTGCCAAAACTCACACAAGAAAGAGACCACATGAAAAAGCCAACAAACCATGGCAATGGTGGTAGGATATCACTCTCATAATTGTGTTACCTTATATGGCAAAGGTGAAGGAAATTTGCAGATGTAATTAAAGTCCCTAATCAGTTTGACTTTCAGTTAATCAAAAGGGAGAGTACTCTGGGTGGGCCTGGTCTAATCAAGTTAGTTTTATTATAAGAGAGCTTAGGCTTTCCCCAAGATCAGAAACTTGAAGCAGCAGAACCTCCCTTTTTCTTTCTGGTCTTGAAGAAATAACTTCTACAGTCACAAGGAAATGAATTCTTCCAACAACTATGTGAGCTGAGAAGAGAAGAGGAGCCTAGATGAGAATACAAGGCCTGGCCAACAGACTTGTGAGACCCTAGGCAGAGGATGCTAAAACAGGTCTAGATTCCTGACCAGGGGAAATGGAGATAATATCCCTGGGTCAGGAAGATTCCCCTGCAGAAGGAAAATGGCAACCCACTCCAGCATTCCTGCCTGCAAAATCCCAGGGACAGAGGAGCCTGGTAGGCTACAGTCTGTGGGGTCGCAAAGAGTTGAAGACAAGTGACGCATGCATAGAGGAGGAGCAAAAATTCCCACCCACTCTGACTCCAGAACATGTGCTTTAAATACTGGTTCTCAGATTCTTTCTGACACCAACTGGGAGACTTTTTTCCCCCAAACAAACGAATTCTCTATTTCTCCAACACCACCTAGGTGTTCTACAGTTGAAATACCAAGGTTTTTATGAATTCTTTGGACAAAGACCAAATATATTTCCTATCATACCGCACTGGTCTTTAAGACCTTTCAGAGCAGGAGTATGATCCAACACGAGTGTCTAAGTGACCAACCAAAGACCACATGCCCACTGATGGAGGGACCAATGCCCCAGTCTTCATGCTTGAGCACTTCTGACTTCTCATTGTATCCCTAGCCTGTGCTACCACCCGTAAAATGCATAAAGGTAGGAAAAAGTAAAACTTTTAAAGGAGAATTTTTAATATATAAGAGACAAGAAAACATTGGTAAAAGGTTAAGAATTTTCACATAAGTCATATTCATTATGATTCTGTGAGGTAAGTCAAAGGAGACTGAGAAGGTGAAGCTCATAGAAATGAAGTAACTTCTCCAAGGTTAAGGTCACGAGGGAGGCTCTGGCATTTGACCTTGGGCCTGACACTCTCTTTCTCTTCCTTAGCACACCACCAAGGAACAAAAGGGGGGAAATATCAGCTATCTTCTAGTTTCCAGGCCTTAAGGAAGGACTTAATCAAGAAATTTCTATCTCCACAGAAAGAAAAACTAAAGAAAATGAAAGATTAAAGCGCAAAGGATTTAACTTAATCCAAAGGAAGAGCTTTCCATGGGTAAGGTTAATTAAAACACTTAACAAGATTTTATTTAAGAAAAAACACCAAAAGGCTCTCAAATTCTCGTTCCAGATTTCTATATATAAAGCCTCCTATGAAAACAGCAAGAAGAAAAGTTGGGGATCATTTTGCAAGCTGGTCAAAACACTTGCAAGCACAAGGTTTTTCAGATTTGACCGTAAGGATGAACTGAGTAACACTATAAAGATCAATCATAGTTTTCATAGAAACTATAGCAAATAGTAATAACATTAGGTGTTCATATGTTAATTTCCAAGTTTGGAATAAAAAGTAGTTTTTCTCATGAAATCATTGGAATTATTTTTTTTTAATTATCAACAAAGAAAGGAAATGGATTCAGGCACAAATTTCTGTACTTACATAGTGTATTTCCTTTATAGTCAAATGATTTCAGGCCCTCCACCATCCTCCCTAACCCCCTGACTCACTGCAGGGTTGCAAAACTTCCCTCCTCTCCCACAACCCTGCTTTCTACTTTCCTTTTGCTGCTACGCATCCGCTGCTGTGTGAGACCTTGTATTCAGGCGGGAAGCTCTGATACACCACAGGCAGTCTAGGGAGATTTAGGTGATTTCACATGCCATGTGGTGGGAACAAAGGTATTAAAAAGTGAGGGGGACAACCCTAAATTCTACATATTTCTATACCCCTCTCCCACCTTATCTCTCCAGATCTGGCTCAAGATCCCCCAATTCTATCTTTTCTTTTCACTCTACTTCTTACACCCAGGCTCCTGCTCTAAGTTCTTTGACAAAATGCCCAAGAGAGACTGCCTTCCTCTGAATATAGCTAAATCACATTCTTAACTCCTGATGTCATCTACAGACCAGTCTTTTCTATTCTAGAACCTTTATCAACATCTAACTGCAAAGAAAGATAAGAGAAGTGAAGACAGCACTTTCTTGATTGAAAACAATGGGATAACAAATTCCAATTTAGGAATACAAGGAACAAGAGGGACTGGGCAAGGGATGCTCACAAACAATGGTAAAACTTGGCATTATGTAGCAAAAGTCTTTAATAACCAAATCATTTGGTTCAGGCACTCTACTTTTAAGGATTAAACTAAACAAGATAAATAAGACCTGTGTAAGTTAAGTGATATCGGAGAAGGCAATGGCAGCCCACTCCAGTACTTTTGCCTGGAAAATCCCATGGATGAGGAGCCTGGTAGGCTGCAGTCCATGAGGTCGCTAAAAGTCAGACATGACTGAGCGACTTCCCTTTCACTTTTCACTTTCATGCATTGGAGAAGGAAATGGCAACCCACTCCAGTGTTCTTGCCTGGAGAATCCCAGGGATGGGGGATCCTGGTGGGCTGCCGCCTATGGGGTCGCACAGAATCGGATGCGACTGAAGCAACTTAGCAGCAGCAGCAGCAGCAAGTAAGTGATATACCATTTTCATAGATATGCAACTATTCCCATTTTACAGATGAATAAACTGGCCGCAAAGAGGTTAAATAACTAGTCCAAGGCCATACAGCTAGCAAGAGGTGAAAACATGATTCAAAACAATTGGGGCCCAGAGGCCATGCTCTTTACCACTCTGCTCTCCTACCTGTCCCCTGCATTCCCATAGTTCCAAGCCACCATTAAAACTATAAAGGAGGAAATGAAAAAGAATTTCTTTATGCCTCTTATGTTTACAACAAAAATACTTAACCCAAAGGAAGTTTATGAGACGTCTGAATATTAAATGGTTAAACAATCACTAAAAGTTAGTTTAAGAAAGCTGGAGGTAGAGCATCCTCAGGCAAAAGTGGTTGATGTGGTATCTTGCTGCATTTCCATATACAATCAGTCCCCTCAGCTCTGATCCTCATTCTAGTCGTAATAAATCCACATAGCCTCTTTGCTTTGACCTGTTAGTCTTCCCAAGATTTTACAAACGTTATAATCAGAAATGTCATAGAGAAAGTGACCTCCTGCTTAAGAGGTTCAATTTCAAACAGAAAAGATAGGAATCCTTTTCTGATAACCAGTATTTGTTTTTGATTAAAAAAAAAAACAACCCACTGTATTTCTCAGCATTCTCCAGAGAAACAGAACCAACAGGATATAAGAATCTCTCTCTTTCAGTATATATACACATATATATCGGCCAGGGCTTCCCTGGTGGCTCAGACAGTAAAGAATCTGCCTACAATGTGGGAGACCCAAGTTCTGTCCCTGAGTCGGGAAGATCCCCTGGAAAGGAAATAGCAACCCACTCCAGTATTCTTACCTGGAGCATTCCATGAACAGAAGAGCCTGGAGGGCTACAGTCCATGGGGTTGCAAAGAGTTGGACATAACTGAGTGACTAACACTTTCATGTATATTGGCTGCACGAATGTGGGGACTGACAAGTTTAAAATATACTGGGCAGGCTGGCAGACTGGGGGTCCAGGAAGAGGCTGACACTGCAGGTTCAAGTCTGAAGGCTGTTTACAGGCTGACTTCCCTTTCTTCTGTTGAGGATCTTTGTCTTTTCTCTTAAGGTCTTCAACTGATAGGAAAAGGCCTACCCACGTTATGAAAGGTAATCTCCTTTACTCAAAATCTACCGTTTAAATGTTCAGTTCAGTTCAGTAGCCCAGTGATATCCAAGTCTTTGCGACCCCATGGACTGCAGCATTCCAGGCTTCCCTGTCCATCACCAACTCCCAGAGCTTGCTCAAACTCATGTCCATTGAGTAGGTGATGCCATCCAACCATCTCATCCTCTGTCATCCCCTTCTCCTCCTGTCTTCAATCTTTCCCAGCATCAGGGTCTTTTCAAATGAGTCAGTTCTTCACATCAGGTGACCAAAGTATTGGAGTTTCAGCTTCAGCATCAGTCCTTCCAGTGAATATTCAGGACTGATTTCCTTTAGGATGGACTGGTTGGATCTCCTTGCAGTCCAGGGGACTCTCAAGAGTCTTCTCCAACACCACAGTTCAAAAGCATCAGTTCTTTGGCACTCAGCTTTCTTTATAGTGCAACTCTCACATCCATACATGACTACTGGAAAAACCGTAACTTTGACTAGATGGACTTTGTTGGCAAAGTAATGTCTCTACTTTTTAATATGCTGTCTAGGTTGGTCATAACTTTTCTTCCAAAGAGCAAGCGTCTTTTAATTTCATGCCTGCAGTCACCATCTGCAGTGATTTTGGAGCCCAGAAAAATAAAGTCTCTCACTGTTTCCATTGTTTCTCAATCTATTTGCCATGAAGTGACGGGACCATATGCCATGATCTTAGTTTTTTAAATGTTGAGTTTTAAGGTACCTTTTTCATTCTCTTCTTTCTTTTTCATCAAGAGGCTCTTCAGTTCCTCTTTGCTTTCTGCCATAAGGGTGGTGTCATTTGCATATCTGAGGTTATTGATATTTCTCCCAATAATCTTGATTCCAGTTTGTGCTTCATCCAGCCTGGCATTTTGCATGATGTACATTGCATATAAGTTAAATAAGCATGGTGACAACATACAGCCTTTACATACTCCTTTCCCAATTTGGAAACAGTACATTGTTCTAATCTGGTTCTAACTGTTGCTTCTTGACCTGCATACAGATTTATCAGGAGGCAGGTAAGGTGGTCTGGTATTTCCATCTCCTGAAGAATTTTCCACAGTTTGTTGTGATCCACACAGTCAAAGGCTTTGGTGTAGTCAATAAAGCTGGGTACCATAGCCTAACAAGTTAGGTACATAAAATTAACCATCACAACCATCAACATTCTTCATTATGCCAGTTATTAAAGCTACAATTCATTCAGCTAATAGGAAGAGACATACTTCTAAATTTATCCCAGAAAGAAATCAAACCAGTCCTTCTTCAAATTGTGTAAGGTTTCTGTGTGCTAAAATGCATATCAAGTTGGCCTTGATATGGCCAGTTTCTTCCTCAGCCTACACTTTACCCAATAGCAGTTGATATTGTTTTTCAATATCATCATGATGGCTTTTAGTCTCTTTGACTACACATTTCCAAGGAGGCAACACAGCATAAGGTGCTATCACATTCCACTAATATGATATCTCTCATCAATTAAATTATCCCAGTTGCTTTGATACAGATAAGTAATTGCAGTCCTTTTGTTTATAAATCTGTGTCTTGGATTAAATATTCATGGTATCCATACAGTGAAGAAACACAGAGAAGTATTCCACCCCTAATGAAAGTTTAATCATGATCTGACAGCAAGGTCTTACAAAAAGCCCAGAGCTGCAACTGTGTGGAGTGATCTCCTCATTGGTCAAAAGGTAGGGACTGCACACACGTCACCTGAGCATCTTTGCCAGCCAACTCATTTCACTGCCAGCCCGCTCTCTCTCCCATTTGAACAACTTCCTTCTTCCAATTCTCTACATTATCTGATAATTATGGAGCCCTCAGAAGAGGCACAAAGCTCCCAAGAGCTGGATTTAGAGGAGATAACTAGAAAGCTTTTATTTCTTGACAAATGGAGGGAAATCTTTAGTTGTAACCGGTAAGATGTTCTCATTTTCTCAATCCTCTAGAACCAGAGGGATTTCTTTTTTTAAATTTTATATATTTATTTTTGGTCTTTTGGGGGTCTTCCTTGCTACACTGGCTACTCTCTTACTGTGGTGCGCAGGCTTCTGATTGCAGTGTCTTCATTTGTTGCAAAGCATGGGCTGTATGGCTCCTGGGCTTCAGAGCAGAGGCTCAACAGTTTTGGCGCACAGCTCCAAGGCATGTGGGATCTTCCTGGATCAGGGATGAAACCCCTGTCTCCTGCATTGGCAGGTGGATTCTTTACCACTGAGCCACCAGGGAAGCTTCCCTAGAACCAGGGGGATTTTATGTGGCTAAACAACCAGCTTTTACGCTTGCTATGTGAGAAGTCTCCATTACAGATTTACATTTAAAATGCTTCAGGTATAACTGTTTTCAGAAAAAGCATCCCAAGCAAAGTGGAGGTTGAGGAGGTTTGAAGGAATAAGGGTTGAATAGAGTGAGTAATTTTCTTGATGTTTTCTCTTTCATTTATAGGTTGGGAACCAATAATACAACTTCTCAGGTAATTACTTTTCTCAAAGCCAGAGTGTTTTCCTCTAGTTGCTTCTTCAAACAATCACATTAACAGCATAATCTCCATTTATTCTGTGCATGTAATGTCACTCGGGCACTTGGCATTTAATGTGTGAAAACACAAAACTGGAAACTCTGTTGGAGATCTTTTCTTGTGCTTTTTTTTTTCTTAGAAATCTCTTCTTACTTTTACGAGCTACTTTGCATCATTAAAAGCACCATATGGTTATTATTTTCAAAAATAAAAATCATATGAGAATCTAGAGTTCCTACACTTGTGCAACAGCACTAGATTCTGACATCCAAGTGCTTCAGTGATCCTGAAGAAAAGTAGTTCTGAAAATAGTTATCATATTGATTCAGCTCCTGAAAAATTGTTTTCCTTCACCATCTTCAAATAAGGAAAAGATGACTGAATTCAGATGTTAAAAGGTATTTTAAAATCTGTTATACAATATAAGATGAAAGATGTTTTCCTCTCCTGTCACCTGAAAAGCTTAGAAGGTAACGGGCTTTGTATTTCAGATATTAATTCAATCACTGAACCAACTCTGCACAAAATATTAAGGTGATTTTCCTGGCACTAATGTATAATACAGTCAAACAACTGAATTATTAATATTTTAACTATAGCACTAAAGCACCTTGCTCCAAGTAACACAAGATCAAAAACCTTATTATTTCTGCTGAAACTCTCTTAGCCAGTCTACATTACAGTCAGAGAGAGAATACTTCTATTTCAGTCCTAGAAGTATTAAATGGAGCTAGCTATCGTTTGGGGGAATAGAATAGTCAAAAGATAAAACAATCTTTGCAAGGAAAAAAATAAATAAATGTTGAGTTAAGCTTTCCGCAAGGTGGGGGAAACCCCCTGCTACAAATGTAAAGATTTTCCATGTAATTTACAAAATGCATCTTATCCCATTAGTAGTCTATGACTGGGATGCTGTGTTTCTGAGATAAAGTATCTTAGCCTCTAGGAATGCAGAAAACAAGGAAGGCAGTTTCCTTCATGTTTTAGCTACCAATTGGTCAGACATGTTTCATGACATTAGGATAGAAGTCTAAACCAAGTGGAAGAAGAACTGATGCTATCTTATATTTAAATGCTATAAGAATCAGTTAAGAAAAGTAAAAATGGATTTTTTTTTCTTAAAGATGGGAGTGGTTTTTTTTAAGGAAGAAAATCATTGCACGCACTTGCTAGGGATCAGGAATCTGAGAGAATTAAAAGACGGTAACCTGATTTTGTTTATTGGCCAGTTAACAATATAATGGGAAATACTTCGTATAGACTAGAAAGATTCACTCATTGTTTATAAAATGTTGTCTCCTCAAAACAAGAGACAGTAACATTTACAACTGTCTATAAACACAACTTCAAGTCAAGGTCTTGATAGCATTAATTATGTTTCCATAGTTACACTTAACCTCATCAAGTCACATAAAACTTGGGAGAACCCCTTTGACACAGACACTGGGGCTTTTCTGCCTCTTTTTTATCTATTTATGATCATTTTCAGACATCTCTAAAAGGGAGATAACATTTTATGAACACTGATATTTCAGGGAGCAAAAGAAAAGAAGGCAAGCAAAGGAAAGGTCATCACCAGCTGTTTGCTTTGTTTTTTGGTGGTGGTGGCATTTTACACAGAATCATGAAGGTGACCTTATATCTGCTGGTGAAACTGAAGATGGGACAGGAAGGCCTCAGCCAAAAGGACAAGGACATTTGCCATCAAGTCGCCTTTGTTCTGTTCCCAAACCCTCTATCATCTCTTCAAAATCGGGCGGCTTTCCTGTCTCCCTAGCAATGGCCACAGTAAGTATAGCTTGTCAATTAAACATGAAACGAAACGTAATCTTCCCCAAACAACAAGTCTGGGGGAATCTAATCGGCTGTCATGTGAGAGTATTATGGAAGATAAGACTACGGACAGTTGTTATTGCTAAAGGAGAATATAATGAAAATGACTTATGCGTGGTATTTTTCAAGGACACTGGTGATGTTACAGTCTTTCCTTCCCAAACTCGGAGTCTCTCTTTATTGACTTCCTCAATTTGACCGCTAAAAGTGAAGGTATGAGGGTGTTAAATTCAAATAATTGACCATATGAGGTAGCATGGGATAGATGATAAAGATGGCAAAGGTGGAAAAATGAGGTAGATGTGGGAGAAAGGACCCCTGTGCCGTGTGGACAGGAGGAAGATGGGGAATATTCCCCGGCTCAGTCCCACAGCAAACACATGATTCCAAGGAGGAAACACTTTCTGGGGTGCCAACTAATAGTAAGATTTGAAGAGAACCTAAAAGTTTGAGAATCCAAGTGGATCTGGAAGCTGCTGTTTTCAGGGACCATTTGCTCCATTCAAACCTTGACCAAGGTGGAGGCGAGGGGCTGAGGCAGAGACCCAGCCACATCTTCTTGTGTGGGCTGGGGGCAATGTCTTGGCAAGTGGCCAAAGGACCAGCTGTCATGGTCAATGAGGCGTGGTTGGGACCTGGGGAAGCAAAACCAAGGATCAAGGAAAGGAAAAAAAGCACCAGTGAGGCCGAGCGATCTTTCCAACAGGATTGTCCTCCAATATCACCCTTTCAATCACAGTGAACATCAGGGATAATTTCTCCACATTCAGCCCATCCCCTCAGACTATATTCTAGAGACATAGGCAGAGGCCTCCCCTTGAGGCCCTAAGAACAAAAGTAGGAAGAGGTACTTTCTTCCTGAGGATATGCTGCCCTGCACCTGGGTATACTCTCAGAACACACCCAAGACCAGTCTGACCATCCGGGAAAAGACCAGCAAGGCTGCAGTCAGGCCACCATGGACAGAAAGTTCCGCAGTCTGTGCCCCATAGGCAGGATCCCCGCTGGGAGTGGGGATGGGGGCTGGACCCCCTTCTGGGGGAACCTCACAGTCTCCACCTGCCTTGTGAGCCCAGAGGCCAGGCTGGCCCTTACTGCAGTATTTCCAACCTCAACATAACCCATAACCGTTCCTCAGGCTCCCAGATGGGACATCATCACACAGAGACTACAGCCCCCATGTTCTTCATCTTCAAGCACATCCTCACAGGCTCCATGGAGCAACTCTCTCCACTGCTGGAGTTGTGGTACAAAAGTGCTGGGAGGCACACATGCTCTGTCTCATCATCACAGATCTTTCTGCCTCAACCCACCTTCCCCCTTATACTCGAATGCCGGATGTCCCAGGCAGACAGGCCGGCAGGGCTCTCAGAGATGCAGTACTTGGCTCATTGGTGGCCCAGCCCCTGGATGGTGCTTTAACTTGTATCTCAGACATCTAGTTTATCACTCTCCTTTTGAATAATCAAGACAGGTAAAGTGTCATCCTGTTAAAGTCTCCAGCCTCCATGGTTATTCTGCCTACAATGTGCTATAAGAACAGTAGTTAGGGCAACTGAAGTCATCCCTCAGTATCCTGGGGGATGGGTTTCAGGCACCCCCTAGAGGAAACCAATGCCCACCACACTCAAGTCCCTTATATAAAATTGCCTAGTACCATCGGTCCCCCAATATCCTCAGAGACAGAGGGCTGAGTGTATCTGTATTTTACTGTACCAGGTCTTTAATGAATGGTCTTTGTTGTTGTTCAATCACTCAGTCATGTCCAGCTCTTTGTGACCCCATGAACTGCAGCACACCAGGCTTCCCTGTCCTTCACCATCTCCCGGACCTTGCTCAAACTCAGGTCCATTGAGTCGGTGATGCCATCCAATCATCTTGTTGTCTGTCGTCCCCTTCTCCTCCTGCCTTCAGTCTTTTGCAGCATCAGGGTCTTTTCCAATGAGTCAGTTCTTCGCATCAGGTGGCCAAAGTATTGGAAATTCAGCATTTGCATTAGTCCTTCCAATGAATATTCAGGGTTGATTTCCTTTAGGATTGACTGATTTGATCTTGCTGTCCAAGGGACTCTCGAGATTCTTCTCCAACATCACAGTTCAAAAGCATAAATTCTTAGGCACTCAGCCTCCTTCTGTATGGATGGTCCAACTCTCACAAGCATACATGACTACTAGAAAAACCATAGCTTTGACTAGATGGACCTTTGTTAGCAAAGTAACATCTCTGCTTTTTTTTTTTTCTGTCTAGGTTTGTCATAGCTTTTCTTCCAAGGAATAAGCATCTTTTATTTTCAATCTTTAATAAACAAGTATTACTGGCCACCAATGAATTTCTATGGAGAAGGTCATTTTAAAATTTACACATATCAGGAAGCAGGAAATAGCCTACCTTTTATACGCAAAACAGAGAAAACTATGATTCTATACTTGTACTGTATTTGCCTGCAAATGCACACAGAATTTTCCAGACGATTTCCTAAAATCGGGACAGTAGTGGCGGGGGGAGGGGTGGAGGGACAAAAGACTCAGGGCAGGGAGAAACCTTCTTAGCATAGCTTTTTGTGCTCTCCGGATTTTGAACCATGTGCATGGACAATCTATTTTTTAAAACACCATTATAGGACTTCTCTGGAGGTCCAGGGGTTAGGACTCTGCGCTTCCAAGGTGGGGCACGTGTGTTCGATCTCTGGTCAGGGAACTGAGATCCCACATGCTGTGTGGCACAGCACACCCACCCCCCACCCAAAAAATCCCCAAAACTGCACTTTTTAAAATGCCTTTATGCATTTTAAAAACAGGGGGGAAAAAAAAGGCAGTCACCGATGTTTCCAAAGTCTTCTAGTTTCTCTTTATACCAGTGAGCCTGGGTCTGAATTCTCCCACTTGTCTACAAACACAGACATGATGCAATTGGAGACCTCCTCAGTGACTTTTCCAAGATAATTCTCTCCCTTTGGAAGAGGCTTGGAGACAAAAGAATCAGACTTGATGGAGTGTTAAGGAAGTCCCAGAAGAAGAGAGAATTGATTTTTCTTCAAAAAAGCTGAATTTGGACGAATTCCAATTATCAGGACAGGATGATAGTGTGTCCTTTAAACAGCAGCAGCATTAATTAAACACACCCTGGGATTTCAAGATGATGAGCCTTGGGACTCTGAATACGCATATCCAGGAGTGAGTGTAGAAGCTGGATCAGACCAGTTCTAAAGGACCTTTCGGCAGTGTAGCCGCCTGGCAAATTTTCAGAGCGATTGGATCCTCATTCTCACATGAGAGCACCTTTTGTCATCATCCTGCTACTCTCGCTGTCCCCCTCCACTTGGAATTGGGATGCATGGGACTTCCTGACATTGGCACACGCTTTTTGCTGGGAATCCGTTGAGAAAGTAAGGGGTGGGCAATGCACACAAGGCCCCTTCGCTGTCTCTAATTCTCCTGTTTCTTGCTTTTTGCTGCCCTATATCCAGTTCCACAGCCTTCTCCCTTCCCCAGCCTCACATCTTACAGTGTGTGTGGTGGTGTGGTGTAATGAATGGCCAGCCAGGCTGCTGACCCAGGTGAGGTCCTCGGAGAAGGAGAGAGTCCTCCTCAGGGTCCATTCCCTCCCGCTATCTCACCGCCTCCCCCCCCTCCCCCCCACCACAGCTGCTGATCTTCCCACCAGCAGCAGTTTCCATCTTCCTCCAGAGCCAACCCTTCTGCAGAACCCAGCCTGGAACACATTCTTCTTGCCTCTTTTATCAGCAGCCAGTAAACAAAACTAGGGGTTTGCCTAGTGGTTATTTGGAATGCCACCCAGCAGGATCATCTAAAAAATGTAATATGCGAGATAAAAATATTCTGGGGGAGACCCAGAAGAATGAAGCTCTAACAGATGATAACAGGCAATGGGTTGGCTTTGAGTTACCAGAGCCTGGTAACTGATAATTAGTCCTAATAATTGGAATTCATCCAAATTCAGCATGTTGTTATTGTTCAGTCGCCCAGTCATGTCAGACACTTTGCGACCCCATGGATCACAGTACACCAGGCCTCCCTGTTCCTCACCATCTCCCAAAGTTTGCCCAAGGTCAGGTCCATTGCATTGGTGATGCCATCCAGCCATCTCATCCTCTGATGCCCTCTTCTTCTACCCTCAATCCTTTCCAGCATCAGGGACTTTTCCAATGTGTCTGTTCACATCAGATGACCAAAATACTGGAGCTTCAGCTTCAGCATCAATCCTTCCAATGAGTATTCAGGGCTGATTTCCCTTAAGATTGACTAGTTTGATCTCTTTTCTGTCCAAGTGACTTTCAAGAGTCTTCTCCAGCACCACAGTTCGAGGGCATCAATTCTTCATTGCTCTGCCTTCTTCACGGTCCAGCTCTCACAACTGTATGTGGCCACTGGGAAGACCATAGCCTTGACTATACAGACCTTTATCGACAGAGGTCTGGCTGACCTTTGTCAGCACAGGTCTAATAGATGGTTTTGAGTAGATGTTTAATTTAATTAATTAATTAATTCACTGCCTCTGGACAATCTCCAAGAGAAGCATCTCAGTACAGGAGAGTGGATATCATCCGTGTGCCCCTTCAGACACTTGTTCTACCCCTTGCCACTCTGCTTACTGCCCTGGAGACTGAGCTGTACTCCCTTCATCAACAGGGCTCCCTTCTCTGACTTCTTGTTGAGTTTGAACAATGGGAGCCCTGGAGGGAGGGATGGGAATTAAGTCAGGTTGAGCAAGCTGGCAGAATCCCTCTCCTTTGAAGGCAGTGCTCCCCCAGGACTCTTTTCTTCCTTTCCCACCTCCAGGTCTAGGAGACATAACAACTTCTCATTCTTGGTAGCTCTGGCACTCTACATTAGCCCTTGTGGTTTCCCCACATGCAGCCATCATCTTTGCAAACAGTCCCTGAATTAAACTTTCCTCAAGTCAATTATCCTGACTTGAGTGCCATCTGTTTCCTGCTGGGACCCTGACTGGTGGCAGCTGAAAGGCTTGCATTTGAGATCTGGCAGTACCATTTACTAGCTATGTGACCTTGGGCATACCACTTCACTGCTCTGGGCCCCAAGTTCTTTAACTGTAAAATGAAAGGGCCAAATTAGATTTTTATTCAACAAATACTTCTTGTGTACCAGGTACTGCCCCAGATGTTGAGAAACTGACAGTGAACATGACCAGGCCTAGAGATTGCCACTCTACTTGGTGGGCTGATATAGAAATGTCTTCGGACTCACTAGGTCTACATTCTCTGATTCTACAATGGTCCAGCAATTTCTAAAGCAGGAAAGGATTCAGGGAAGGAGCTTCAAAGAGAATTATTCTACTTCAAGTTGTGAAGTATGGTGATGTGGCTGAGCAATGGATAGAGACAGGTGATCACAGGGAAACTCTAAGCCCAGGGACAAGAGACAAGGCAGTCAGGGTAAGGAAATGAATCTGTTGGGAAGAATGATCTGTGGATGCGTGCATCTCTCTCTCTCTCTCTCTCTCTCTCTCTGTGTGTGTGTGTGAGAGAGAGAGAGAGAGAGAGAGAAATAATGGTCATCATCCTTATTATCATCACAGCAATCAGGAAAGAGAGATAAGTATTCCTGGAAAACTAACAAAGTAAAGAGAGAAAAACTACAAACCCCACTTGACTGTGTTAAACAATAACACTCATTACAGTCATTTATTAGGACCATTTACCATTTGTGTCTGGGAGAAGGCAATGGCACCCCACTCCAGTACTGTTGCCAGGAAAATCCCATGGATGGAGGAGCCTGGTGGGCTGCAGTCCATGGGGTCACTAAGAGTCGGACACGACTGAGCGACTTCACTTTGACTTTTCCACTTTCATGTGTATATGTGGAGAAGGCAATGGCAACCCACTCCAGTGTTCTTGCCTGGAGAATTCCATGGATGGGGGAGCCTGGTGGGCTGCCGTCTATGGGGTCACACAGAGTTGGACACGACTGAAGCGACTTAGCAGCAGCAGCAACCATTTGTGTCTAGTTACCAGGCAGCATAAAATATATGTATCGTTTACTGCGTGTCAGGTTATTCTTGTTATAAATTATATTGATGTGAAAGTCAGTGTTGGGGGGGATAAACTGGGAGAATGACATATACACACTGCTGCTAAGTCACTTCAGTCGTGTCCGACTCTGTGTGACCCCATAGATGGCAGCTCACCAGGCTCCCCCATCCCTGGGATTCTCAGGCAAGAACACTGGAGTGGGTTGCCATTTCCTTCTCCAATGCATGAAAGTGAAAAGTGAAAGTGAAATCGCTCAGTCGTGTCCGACCCTCAGCGATCCCATGGACTGCAGCCTTCTAGGCTCCTCCATCCATGGGATTTTCCAGGCAAGAGTACTGGAGTGGGGTGCCATTGCCTTCTCCACATATACACACTACTATATATAAAATATATATAATATAAAGATACTCTGGGTGGAGAAGATCCCCTGGAGAAGGAAATGATATTTCCTTCTCCGGTATTTTTGGAGAAATATTTCCAGTATTTTTGCCTGGAGAATTCCACAGACAGAGGATCCTGGCAGTCTCTAGTCCATGGGGTTGCAGAGAGTCGGACACAACTGAGTGACTATCACTCATATATAAAATAAATGTCTAGTAAGGGTCTATTGTGGGTTTCCCTGGTGGCTCAGATGGTAAAAGAACTTGTCTGCAATGCAAGAGACTCAGGTTCAATCCCTGGGTTGGGAGGATCCCCTGGAGAAGGAAATGGAAACCCCTTCCAGTATTCTTGCCTGGGTACTCCCAAGGACAGAGAAGCCTGGCAGGCTACAGTCCACAGTGTCGCAGAGAGTCAAACATGACTGAATGACTAACATACACACACACAGACACACACACAGGGGCCTATTGTATAGCACAGGGAACTCTTCTCAATACTCTGTAATGACTTATATGGGAAAAGAATCTTAAAAAAGAGTAGATATATGCATATGGATAACTGACTCACTTTCTTGTACACCCGAAACTAACACAACATTGTAAATCAACTATACCCCAATAAAATTTTTTTTTAAAGTCAGGGTTACATAAGTAAGGTGGGTCATCTTCATTGCCATGCTGGCCGGTGGGGGCTACCCCGAGCGGCCTGTAGCTCGTCTGCTCCAGGCCTCCCCAAGATGCATTTGGATGGCAATGCTCCCTAAGTTGGAAGGGGCAGCTGGTAACATAAACAGGAGTTTGATTTGGCTTACTGAATTTTTCAATTGAATTTGAATTCTAAGCTTTCTTAGTTCTGACAGTCTTAGTCTGTCACATTATTCACGGTTTCTCCTCCCTTACTCCTGCCAGTCTCTGGTCTTTTTCCATCTGGGCTGGAACTTTCTTCCATGCACCATAAGACGTTCCAGCATAGACAGACTGTGTTTTCACAGAGGTAATACCAGCACTTATGATTCCCAGAGTCTTTTCCATACATCTTCTCTTGCAGTGGGATGGCTTTCCATTTTAGGGATAGGGGCTGAGCCAGGGGTTATCCCTGTTTCAGAAGAAGCAAAGAAAGTCTTAGGTTTGGAAATCTGTCAGCAAGGAGCAGAGCAGGGGCTTCTCAACCCTGGAGTCAGGAGTGAGCCATTTTCCTTCTGTTGTATGCAGTCTTGATGTCAGAGAAACACTTTCCATCCATATGCAGTCCTCTGCCCAGGAGTTGGTGGCCCTTTTTGGTTAGAGTGCACACCAATTCTGTCTTCCAAGAGCAGCCTTTGTGTCTTCTGCTCCCTCCCCTTGACAGACACAGGACACATCATTTTCCCTCAAGTGCAGTTTTGGGCTCTTTCTCACTCTGAAATGTATCTGCCTCTTTTTCTCTGTTGTTGTTCAGTCGCTAAGTCATGTCTGACCCTTTGAGACACCATAGACTGCAGCATGCCAGGCTTCCTTATCTGTCACCATCTCCTGGAGTTTGCCCAAGTTCATGGCCATTGTATTGGTGACGCCATCCAACCATCTCATTCTCTGTGGTCCCCTTCTTCTGCTGCCTTCAATCTTTCCCAGCATCAGGGTCTTTTCCAGTGAGTTAGCTCTTCATATCAGGTGGCCAAAGTATTGGAGCTTCAGCTTCAGCATCAGTCCTTTAAATGAATATTCAGGGTTGGTTTCCTTTGGGATTGACTGGTTTGATCTCCTTTCTGTCCAAGGGACTCTCTTGGTATATACAGCCTTTGACGGCCTTGCTGTACTCCTTTTTCTCTGTCGAGACAATCTTTTCTTTCAAAGGTAGGAGCGGGGTGGCCAGGAAATAAACTCCAGCCACAGGTGGCACTAGTTGTAAAGAATCTGCCTGCCAATGCAGCAGATGCAAGAGACATGGGTTCGATCCTTGCATCTGGACGATCCCCTGAAGAAGGAAATGGCAATCCACTCCAGTATTCCTGCCTGGAGAATCCCTTGGACAGAGGAACCTGGTGGGCTACAATCCATGGGATCACAAACAGTGGGACACAAATGAAGCGACTTATCATACATGGACACATGGAAGCAGACCCTGGCCAGACATTGAGAAGACTGTTTCAGATGCATGCTTCTCCTGCATGTGTCCTTGGAAACCATCAGGGTTTGCTCTGCGCACTGCTGAGAAGAGGTACTCTGGCTCTGGATCAGTTGTGCTCCATGTTCCATTTGTCCACACTCTTCAACTAGCTCCAAATGCCTGAGCGTGCTGTTCAAAACTCTCCAGAATCAGATTTGAGGTACTTTCCAGTCTGAGCTTCCACTGACTTTCTGCCCCATGACCCTGGAACACACACATGCAATGTTCTAGTCTCACTGAACTGCTCACTGTCCCCAGATACCCTGGTACCATGTATGTGCATTTGTAGGTCTTCCTCTCTGCCCCACCTCCCCTCCTTTACAAGTGACAGGCCATTGTGTGGTCTGTTGCAGAGTGTGGGATGTGTCCTTGAGCTGGAGTATGGGGTGTTTGGGGCTGCGGCAGTAAGTGACATTGAATAACATGGAGTTGCATCATGGAAATTCAGGCCCCTCTTCACTCTGGCAGGCCAGGGAGAAGACCACTAAGGACATGTTCACGTCTTCCTTTGTAGCTCAGTCAGTAAAGAATCCACCTGCAATGGGGGAGTCCATCTGCAATTGAAGAGACTGGGTTTGATTCCTGGATCAGAAAGATCCCCTGGAGAAGGAAGTGGCAACACGCTCCAGTACTCTTGTCTGTGAAATTCCATGGACAGAAGAGCCTGGTGGACTACAGTCCATGAGGTCACAAGAGTCAGACATGACTTAGCTACTATACCACCACCACCATCTCTCTTTTTAATTAAAAAGAGTGCAGGGTTCAGTCAGAGACTTCATAGAAAATGGTTTCTACCATGATTCAATAAGATCATTTTATTTCTATTATATATTTATGTATTTACTTTTGGTCACTATTCTGTACAGTTTTTTTAATTTTTAATTTTATTATAATGTTATAGAGCAATTTTGATTGCTTTATAATGTTGTGTTAGTTTGTGCTGTACAACAACATGAGTCAGCTATATGTGTATATAAATCCCTCTTTCTTGAGCCTTCCTCCCAGCTTCCCCCATCCCACTCCTCTAGGTCATCACAGAACACTGGGCTGAGTTCCCTGTGCTATACGGCAGTTTCCCATTAGCTATTTCACACATGGTAGCATATATATGTCAACGCCACTCTCTCAATTCGTCCCTCCCTCTCCCGCTACTGTGTCCACAAGTCCATTTTCTATGTCTGCGCTTCTATTCCTGCCCTGCAAATAGGTTCATCAGTACATTTTTCTAGGTTTCATGTATATATATGCATTAACATATGGTGTTTGCTTTTCTCTATTTTTTATTATGGCAAGTGACTTTGATTCCCCATTAAGGACATGGTGTAAAGGGTCCTTTTACATATTTAAATAAACATTTTAAATGTTTTCTACATTATCAAAGAGTGGCCCAAGCTAATGAGCACTATTAATTCAACAATGATCAGCACATAAAAATGACAACAGTCCTAAGGAAGGCACATACAGGGTTGAAGCTGGGAGGTGGCTCAGTGCTGTTAGACTGGGTGTGCATCCCAGCTCGGCTTCTTCTGGCTGGGTGATCTTCTGCAAATACTTTCCTGTGAAAGGAGGATAATTATAAAATGGTCATTTCATAATGGTCAATTTAAATGGTCAATTATAAAATGGGACCTTTCTCAAAGAATTAAATTAACATAATGAACTCAAAGCACTTAGCCCAGTCCTGGGAGCACAGAAAATGCTCAATAAATACTAGATGCCATTTGCCAACCTCTTTCAAATGCCACCTCTTCCACGAAGCTTTCACTGACTGCTTCAGTCAGAAGTCGTCTTCACTCCTGGCACTTTGTCTAATGGAATGTCACACATTCTTTATTGGACATGGTTGCAAGGTTAGACTCTTTACGCATCTATACCCCATATAGGACCTAACACATACTAAAAGATTCTTGTGTGTCTGGTTATAAAGGCATTCCCTTTTTGTCATGTGTTTGGTTTACAAAGGCTTGTACCAAGCTTTCTGGGATTTTCTAAAAGACCCTCTCTAATCTCAACATGCTGCTGAGTACCCAGAAAAAAACATAAAGATTCTACAGAGGCTGCTTGTTGAATACCATTGACACCACTATCACACTCAGGTTACAATCATAGAGGCCTGCCTATTCCCTTTTTCTAAGCAAGAGAGAAAGACCCAAAGGCAGGAGAGGTAGAGGTTCCAGAGTCATGGATGGAGGGACAAGAGGCATGAGAACAGAACTGCAGCCTCATCACGGATGGTAAGAGCGAGCAGGGAAGATGGCTGGCAATGGAGGGTGAGACAGACACAGGGACTAAACTCAGATGGGGACAACAGGCGCAGAGTTGACGCTCTGGGCCTTCAGGATAAAGCGTCCTAAGAGAACCTGATGCAATCCTTTTGCAGAGGCTGGACAATCACGCTCAGAGGAACAGAGTAACATGCTAACCTGACTCTAGGAAAGGGACAGGCCCACCTCCGTGATTCCACCACCTGGCTTAGGGCTGTTTGCTAAGGGCTGTGTCTAGGAAGAATACCCTTTGAACCATTTGTTCCCTTTTTTTCAGAAACTGCGCCAGACCCTCTTTGGAAATACCATCCAGGTCTTCAGCTCTGACTGGACAAAGGCCTATTTCCAGTTTCATGAGCCTTTTTCTGACCTGGCTTTTGCGTTGCAAGTGGGAAAGGTAAGTGCAGGTGATCTCTTTTTTAATCCTATGCTCCCTGTGTTTCCTTCCATCCTCCTCCATATAAATGCATGTTTTCATTATAATCAAATGTAGAAACATGTTTATAATTTAAAATGTAACCTTAAATGATAACAGAATTAGTGTGTTGAAAATTCTAAGACACTATCAAGGATGTAATAAAGTCTCAAACTCTTCCCTACCCTCTTCCAAATTCTGGTTTTCCTAACTCTTCTTTCAAAGTCCTAAGCATCGCTAAGAATTTAGAGGTAGAGAGAGATCTAGGAATTTCTAACTTGTTTTATTTTTATTTTATTTTATTTTTAAACTTCACAATATTGTATTGGTTTTGCCAAATATCGAAATGAATCCGCCAAAACCTCAATAATTCATATCATTGATCATTAGCCACACAGAATTTCAAGAGCTAGCCGACTAGTTCCTTACTTCCTGCAAATCTCAAAGTTGAATGTGAGACAGGAGCACAGTGAAGGTAGGACAGAGGAAGACAGACAGCCTGAGGTGCTGGCTATAATGCTCCAGAGAGAAGCAAGTCACTGCAGGTTCTAGTCTGGCCATGGCACCCGGCCAGAGTCCATGGAGAGGCGTGGCATTGTAGAGTGCAGTGTCCCTTTGCTAAGCCTAGGGATGCTGTGCATCAGGAGGGAAAAGGCTGCCAAGAAGAATAAATGATGACATCCATTTCCAAGAGTTCATTTTTATAATGTGGGCCCTAAGGGTTCCAATACCATTGTAAAGCCCTGCTCCTCACTATTCATCCACTCCCATTTCAGGGAGGTGTCCGAAGCATTCAGATGGCTGTACAAGGATTCATCATTAAATACCTGCTGTTTACAAGGAAGGGAAAAGACTGTAACTTCCTCAGGTAAGAGGCCTATGAGAAGGATGCTAAAAGAATTAACCATTTTATGAAAAACTTTATGGGCTAAATAATCACCATGGAAAATCCCCTGGGTTGCTTCAAGAAGAAGACTTGACTCAGATGCAAAAAGTGGGGACTTACCTGGCAGCCCACTAGTTAAGACTTTGCCTTCCAATGCAGGGGATATGGGTTTGATCCCTGGAGAGAGAGCTAAGATCCCACATGCCTCACAGTCAGAAAACCAGAACATAAAACAGAGGCAATATTGTAACAAATTCAATAAAGACTTTTTAAAAACAGTCCATATTAAAAAGAATCTTAAAAAATAATAATAATAAAAAAAAGACAGAAATGGCCCTGGTTCTCCCAGAGGGGCTGGATTTCACAACTGGGGAGGGCTCTCCCAGAGTCCCCCTCAATGCTCAGCTGCAGGAATAATGCTGGCAGTTTTTATGCTCCACCGCAGACCACCCTGACAGGTAAAATGAAGCACCAGGTCTCCAGGTGGGCTCAACTGACAACATTTGATGGGAAGCCCCAACCTAACAATTCCAGAGAGAGAACAAAAGGGGTGATGAAAAGCCTCATAAATGGAGAATTCACCCTCCCGTTTAATCAGGCTGACAATGCAGTGTTTAGTGGCTGCCTATTTTTAAAAAAATCAGTTCAAATTATTTTGTTCTTAGATGTTAACAAGCCCCTATCATGTGCAAGGCTATATGATTGCTATTAGGAGAAACAGAAATAATTAAAAGGCACCTACCTACCCTTGAGCAGGATAAGTTATCACCCAAAACAGGAACTGAACATTCATCTATCCTAAGAACATGAATTGCCAGGTTCCTTAGAAGCAGAGCCAAAGACAGGAATTCTTTATGCAGGTGATTTATTAAGGGAATGAATGTCCTCAGAAGAAACCTATAAGAGAGCAGAGTAAAACAGGCTCAGGAAGGAAGAGAAGTGGAGGAGGTAGGTGGTTGCCAGTGATGGCTAGGCTCCGCCTGAGCCATGGGAGTTCTCCGCAGTGGGGCACTGCTCCACCTTCAGATAAGGGGGTGGGGCCTTTTCACCTCTCACCCCTGCTTAGGCATCTACTATGTACCCTCCTCTGGGAAGGTGGCACAACTCCTAGTCACTTCCAGGGAAAATGGCTCCAGGTCTTCAGAAAGTTTAGAACTACGAGCCGCTAGCGGAAGTACCCAAAGCAATGGCAGGATGTATCCACCAACTGAGTAAGAGATCCCAAGCAGTCTAGATGAAACACATACATCTGCTATACAAATAGAAAGCATTTAGCACAGTACTTGGTATTAAGTCAATGATAATGAATAACAGCTACTATCCACTATCTCCATGAAGCCTTCTTGAATGTTCCCAGGCACAAGTTCTTTCTCCTTCCTCTGTAATTTCCCAGCACTTTGTTTTATTCTCATTCTACCTTGCACTGGGGTTTTGGAGTATGAGGCTCTTGTTACTCATTTCTGTATCATCATAGAGCTAGGTGGATTTCACAAACCATGGCTGAGTTCATTCTCTAACCTCTATCATGTGTTTCTTCATTAGGACCACAGCTGTCAATGTTAAATATTTAGAAAATGAGCATAGCACAGGTCTCTGATGTAAAGACTGGCTCTCATTTCCAGGGAGGTCGGACCCACTGGGATTACCTGACAGGGCTAATGCCACAGGATAATCTCATGGTTAAGTCAGGAGGCACACTGCCTGCATTCAAGTCACTGCTCTACTGCTGTAAAGGCAGAAGACTAGGGGCAGACTACTCAACCTCCCTGTCTTCCCTTCCTCACCTCTAAAATAGGAGAAATAATAGTGTCCACCTCACAGCTTGTTGAAAGGATTAAATGAGGTGATATGTGTTAGGTGCTTAGGACAATGCTGGACCCAGTGAGTGCCAGATGAGAGTAAGTTACAAGTCACTAAGGGCAACCTGAAGGTGGCCTCAAATGACACGTAGGATGTGATCAGGCAGAAAGCACAGACAGGATATGCATATTAAAGGCAGCGCACGAGAAAAAGCATGGAGGTGGAACGCAGAAACAACATCCAGGGGACCGGTCCATCTGGGGCAGAGGGTTTGCAAAATGAAGTCTGGGAGATAAACCTGGGAGGACTGTTCGGGGTTGCACTTTGGAAGGGCCTGTGTTATGGGGTTAGAGAGTTCGGATGGAGCCTGACTAGAGTTCAAGAGAGAGGACAGTGTGGGGATTCAGTGGGGACCGTAATGCACAGGGTGGAGAACCAAGAGGAATAGTGTGCTGGGATGAGGATGCCTATTCTGTGGGGGCAGAGAGGATGAGACCCCCCATGACATTCTCAGAGTGCAGGCTGATGAAGGAACCAAACAGAGCCATCCTGTACTCAGAAGGGTTCCTGAAAGTGGAGGCCTGGGCCCTCGGCTGGGTGATGTTCTTTGCCACGTGTTCCTCCCCTCCTTCTGCGTTAAAGCTTGTGCAGGATAAGCAAGCACGATCAGGACCACACGCTGGCGGCGGCGCTCGCAGGCATCCTGTGGGCCGCAGGAGCAGCTCAGAAGGCCACCGTCTGCCTCATTACTGACGACACTTATGTCGCCCCAACTCCTGGCTACTCTGGGGACGGTTTCTCTGAACGGGTGAGTGCGCTCCTGCCCGTCCTGCCAGATAAAGGTGCTGGAGCCTGGGTGAGTACTAGACTCACCATGGCAAGGCAGTTGGAAGCCCACTGCTGCTCTGGGGTGGACCTCTACAATGTAAGCATCTGATGTGACCAAAGAGGCAAGGATCAAGGCCATGAGGAACCCAAGCAGCAAAGACAGAGATGCCTGCTGTGAATTTCTCCTTCCAAAATTTATCATAATCAAGAATGTTCCAGGGCCTTCCTTGGTGGTCCAGTGGTTAAGACTTCACCTTCCACTGCAGGAGGTGTGGGTTCAATCCCTACTCCGGGAGCTAAGATGCCCACATGCCTCATGGCCAAAGAACCAAAACATAAATAGTATTACAGCAAATTCAATAAAGACTTTAAAAACAGTCCACATCAAAATAAACAAACAAACAAGTATATTCCATACCTAACAGAAAAGAAGCAGATTCACAGAACACAGAGAACAAAGCAGTGGCTATCAGTGGAAAGGGAAGGAGGGGCAACATAGGCTTTGGGAGTTAAGAGGTGAAGACTATTACATATAAAATAAGCTACAGAGTATATTATACAACATGAGGAAGATAGTCAATATTTTATAATAACTATATATAAAATATTACCATTAAAAATTGTGAATCACTAGATACTACACTTGTAATTTATATAATACCATATATTAACTACAACAAAAACATTTTTAAAAAGAAAATCTCATGCCTGAAATTATCATAAACTACACTTTCATAACTAATCTTTTAAACTTGGCTAAATTCTACCTATTAGGGAAAAAAATGTGTTTATGGTTTTCCTTCTCAAGATACCATATTGGTTTAAAACAGGAATGCAGACATGAGACCGGTGGCCACCCAATTTTACCATGTATGTTTTACATGACCTTGGGTAAGATAATATGTCAGTTTTAGCACTGTGATTTTGCAATGAAACAAAGAACTCCCTTGAGGTAATAACAGTGAGTTGACATCTTCTAGATATGACTTTCATCTTCCTATTCATTTTTATCTTCTATTTCTGACTTATAGCTCCAGCTGTTTGAACTTTCAGACAAAGAAGCCACTGAGAAATTCATCTATGATCATTTACAATGTGTAAGTGTTTAAGTATTGAGGTAATTCCTTTATGTTGAACTGATCTTACAGGAATTTTCTTCCTTTTATAAAGTATATTTCTAATGATGCTTGTTAAGAAAACCAGGTCATTTTGAGGACTCAGAGAGGGCGGAATGAGAGAAAGAGAAGCCTGTCTCTCCCTCCCCACAATCTAGAGAGAGGCCAGATCACACACAGGCCTGCTCACAAATGCCGCTTTCTCCTTGGCTAATCAAACCCAAAAAATAATACTATAGAGGGCATATACAGCAAGATGGCTTTTATGGGAAGAGAAAATTTTACAGCAGTCTTGCCTCCTCTGAGGGATAAAACATAAAAATGGTAGTCTAAATTGCCAAAATGACCATTTACATTGGCTCAAAAAAATGACTTTCCGTCTGAAAAAGGTGCCCCCCCACCACCACTTCTAGCAGCCCCTTCTACGCAGTGCTCTCCCCTGCAATGAGTCTTCCCCACCCCCTGGGTAGGCGTGACACAAAGTAGGAGACAGCGATGGTTGAAAATGCAAGGTGCTTTTGTAAGATGCCTCTGCGGAGAAAGAAAGGAAAGTTGGTTTTCCAAAGAATCCGAACCTTACAATGTAGCAGGGTAACTGTAAGTCCATGTGTATGTGGCTTGTATGGAAAGGGGAAATGTGATTCATGAAACTCAGAGCTCCATGCCTTTCAAAGGTCACAGCGATGGAAAACTTGAGCATGAGCTCTCAAACACACACTAGCAATAGGTTTTTGGATAAACTAGTTACCCCAGACCTACCTCCTCCATCAGCTCTTGGGTCTATGTGGTAGGCAGAAGAACAGTCTCCTGAAACATGTCTATACTCTACCACCTGGAACCCATGACTGCTTCATTACATGGTAAAGGGGAATTAAGGTTGCTAATCAGCTAACTTTAAAATAGGGAGATTATCCTGGATTACGTGGGTGGGTCCAGTGTAATTACAAGGGACCTTATATGTGGATGAGGAAGGCAGAAGAGAGGGGAAGAGTGGTGTGATATGAAAAGAGCATCACCCCTATTGCTGCTTTGAAACTGGAGGCCATGAACCAAGGAATGTGGATAGGCTGCTGCAAGATGGAAAGGTCAAGGAAACAGATTCTCCTCTAGAGCCTCCAGAAGGAATGCAGGGCTGATGATAATTTTTTTTTTTTTATTCACTTGGGTATAGCTGTTTTGGGCTTCCCAGGTGATGCAGTAGTAAAGAACCCTTCTGCCAATGCAGGAGATGTGGGTGCTATCCTTGGGTCAGAAGATTCACTGGAGGAGGAAATGGCAACCCACTCCAGTATCTTCCCTGGAAAATCTCATGGACATGCAGCCTGGAGGGCATGTCCATGGGGTCGCAAAGAGTCGGACATGACTGAGCACACACACACACACAGTTGCTTTATAATGTTGTGTTACTTTCTACTAGAGCTGCTGATACCTTAATTTTAGACCATTAAGTCCCATTTCAGACTTCTGACCTCCAGAACTATAAGATAATAAAATAAATCTGTACTATTTAAGCTACAAACTTATGGTAATTTGTTCCAATATCAATATGAAAGCAATCAAAGCTGTGTGATAGATTTTAAATTATCTGTCATGAAATGTTAGGCTGCTGCTGCTGCTAAGTCACTTCAGTCGTGTCTGACTCTGTGCGACCCCATAGACGGCAGCCCACCAGGCTCCCCCATCCCTGGGATTCTCCAGGCAAGAACACTGGAGTGGATTGCCATTTCCTTCTTCAATGCATGAAAGTGAAAAGTGAAAGCGAAGTCACTCAGTCGTGTCCGACTCTTAGCGACCCCACGGACTGCAGCCCACCAGGCTCCTCCATCCATGGGATTTTCCAGGCAAGAATACTGGAGTGGGGTGCAATTGAAGCCTGCTTAGGGACTCTCTGTTGCAGAGAGAGATGTTTAAGGGGGCTACACAGAGAGGAACCATTTAAGAAATTACTTTCCTAGCCAACAGAGGGAAACCCTTCCCTCTCTACCTTCCATCTCCTCAACTCAGCCCTGGGAGAGTCTGATTCACTAAGAAGGACTTTCACATCTGCAACAGTTTCTTAAGTATAGCCAGAGCTGACAATTGGAAAATCAGAGCTAGAGCTATATATAGGGATTCCCCTCAAAGGCTAAGGGTTAAGCTGGAATAAGTAATAAACAGAAGTGGAATCAGACTGCACAGTGCAGGTGGGTTCGGCACAAGAGCCACCCGTGTCAAGCAGACTCAAGCTGACCATTAACCGTAGCTATGCTGGGGAAGGGCCAGCACCATTTCCTGGGTGAGGGGGGATCTTGCTTCATAGATACCCCTCTCAAGGGCACTCCCAGACCAGGGGCTGCCTGTGTGATTAGCCTCCATTCAGACCTTCACCCAATGTCATTACTATCAAAGAACAACAGTTCTAGAGGTGGGACGAGGAGTGGGAGATGGGGACTGACACATATACATCACTGATACTATGTACAAAATGGACATACTGTATAGCCCAGGGAACTCTACTCAATGCTCTTTGGTGACCTGGATGGCAAGGAAATCCAAAAGGGAGGGGATATATGTATATATATATGGCTGATTCCTTTTGCTGTACACTAGAAACTTAATACAACCTTGTAAAACAACTATACACCAAATAAAAATTAATTTAAAAAACATTAAAAAAAAAAAAAGCATCTCTGTGCCTATCTTGAGGCAGGGATCACAAGCTGAAGAACTGAGGGCTACATGTGGGAGCAGGCCTATTGTTATTATGGATTGAGTTGCATCACCCCCCCACCACCACCCCAAAATGTGTGTGCCCCAGCAGCTGTGAATGTGTTCTTATTCGGCTCGAGAGTCTTTGCAGATGTCATCAAGTTAACATCAGGTTATGCTGGATGAGGATGGGCCTCAATCCAATGACTTCTATCTTTGTAAGAAAAGAGAAATTTGGTCATAAACACTGACACAGGGAAAACGCCATGCAATAGTGGAGACTGGAGTGATGTATCTCCCAAACCAAGGACGCCGAGGACTGCCAGCACCACAAGAAGCTGGGAAGGTACCAGGAAGGTTCCTTCTCTCGGGCCTTCAGAGAGAGCATGGCCCTCCTCTGACACCTTGATTTCAGACTTCTAGCTTCCGGAACTGTGAAAGAATCAACTTCTGTTGTTTCAAGCCTTTCAAAGAATAAACTTCTGTTGAATTTCTGGCCACTTGTAGGGCAGTTGTAGGAAACTCATACATCTACCACACAGGGTGGGCAGTGTCAGTTCACCTGGTGTTGTGTTTTTAAAAGTTTGAGTCAGTGAACTTCAAAAAGAACCAGAAAATTCCATATCAAAACCTAAAGGCTTAGCGCCTTCTGGCCAAATCAGAAAATCTGGCTGCACTAGACCTATATTCTATCTAGCATGCCCTCCATTAGCTGATACGGGGAGCAGTGACTCCCATTTAACAAGTCGTGATAGACTGAATGATGTTACCTAACTGGTCAAAAGGAACTGCAGATGAGATTAAGTTCAAGGTCTCAGATGGGAAGATTATTCTGAATTTCTCTGGTGGGTCTGATTAATCATAATGGTTTTAAAACAGAAAGAGGATGGCAGGAGAGTCAGAAAAAAAGGATGTAATGAGAGAAGCAGAAGGGAAGAAGCTATGCAACGTGGGGTCATGAGCCAAGGAATTAAGACCGTTACCAGAACCTGGAAAACACTAGGAAACACCATTTCCCATAAGGACTCCAGAAGGAACATGGACTGACCAACAGCTAGGATCGAGTCCACAGATACCAAGGCTGGACAGCTAGCCTCTAGAACCCTGAGATGATGGATTCCCATTATTTTAAGCCAGCGAGTCTGTGGTCATCTGTTAAGACAGCAACAGGAAACTGACCCAAAGGTGCTCTCCTGTGCCTCAGGCTGCACCTCTCCCCTTTTCTCTCATGCCCTGAAGTACAGCCATTTGGGTTCCCATCTGGCTCTGGTGGCACTGAAATTTGTTCTCCTGCATGAGATTCCAGCCCTTGTTAGCACACAGATAGTGGAGCACAGATGAATTCACAAAAGGGAAAGCATATGCATTTTCACAGAAACCTTCCTGACACTATGCCTTTAAAGAAAAGGCTTTAACCCTGGGCACTTTGAAAGCCAGCCAAGGAGCTTCTTCTCCTCAGCAGGTAGAGTACTGACACAAAGCCAAGATAAGGCCAACCAGTGGGAGGCCCCGAATGTGGGTGGATTACATCCTGGAGCTCACAGGGCACCTTCAGAAAGTTCAGAGCAGAAAAGTAACCTGGCCAAGAAAAGAGACAGGGAGAAGTCCCTTAGAGAGGGGCAGATAGTAATTTTTCTGTGGTTCTATTAATAGCATGTTCTAAGAACCAAGGTGAGCAATGCAAAAAAAAAAAATAGAGGGAAACAACAGAATGCAAAAGAATAGAGATCTCTTCAAGAAAATTAGAGATACCAAGGGAATATTTCATGCAAGGATGGGCACAATAAAGGACAGAAACGGTATGGAACTAACAAAAGCAGAAGATATTAAGAAGAGGTGGCAAGAATACACAGAAAAACTATATAAAAAAGATCTTAACGATCCAGATAATCACAATGGTGTGACCACTCACTTAGAGTCAGATATCCTTGAGTGCAAAGTCAACTGGGCCTTAGGAAGCAACACTACAAATAAAGCTAGTGGTGATGATTGAATTCCAGCTGAGCTATTTCAAATCCTAAAAGATGATGCTGTGAAAGTGCTGCACTCAAAATGCCAGCAAATTTGGAAAACTTGGCACTGACCAAAGGACTGGGAAAGGTCAGTTTTCATTCTAATCCCAAAGAAGGACAATGCCAAAGAATGTTCAAACTGCCGCAAAATTGCACTCATCTCACACACTAACAAGGCAATGCTCAACATCCTCCAAGCTAGTCTTCAACAGTACATGAACTGAGAACTTCCAGATGTTCAAGCTGGATTTAGAAAAGGCAGAGGAACCAGAGGTCAAACTGCCAACATCTGTTGGATCATAGAAAAACCATGAGAAGTCTAGGAAAACATCTACTTCTGCTTCATTGACTATGCTAAAGCCTTTGTCTGTGTGGATTGCAACAAGCTATGGAAAAGTCTTCGGGAGATAGGAATACCAGACCACCTTACCTGCCTCCTGAGAAATCTGTATGCAGGTCAAGAAGCAGCAGTTAGAACTGGACATGAAACAGTGGACTAGTTCAAAATTGAGAAAGAAGTATGTCAAGGCTGTATATTGTCACCCTGCTAATTTAACTTATATACAGAGTACATCATGAGAAATGCCAGGCTAGATGAAGCACAAGCTGGAATCAAGATTATCGGGAGAAATAGCAATAACCTCAGATATGCAGATGACACTACCCTTATGGCAGAAAGCAACAAAGAGCTAAAGAGACTCTGGATGAAAGTGAAAGAGGAGAGTGAAAAAGCTGGCTTTAAACTCAACATTCAAAAAACAAATATCATGGCATCCAGTCCCATCACTTCATGGCAAATAGATAGGGAAACAATGGAAACAGTGAGAGATTTTATTTTCTTGGGCTCCAAAATCACTGCAGGTGGTGACTGCAGCCATGAAATCAAAAGACACTTGCTCCTTGGAAGAAAAGCTATGATCAACCTAGATAGCACATTAAAAAGCAGAGACATTACTTGGTCAACAAAGGTCCATCTAGTCAAGGCTATGGTTTTTCCAGTAGTCATGTGTGGATGTGAGAGGTGGACTATAAAGAAGGCTGAGCACTGAAGAATTGATGCTTTTGAACTGTGGTGTTAGAGAAGACTCTTGAGAGTCCCTTGGACTGAAAGGAGATCCAACCAGTCAATCCTAAAGGAAATCAGTCCTGAATATTCATTGGAAGGACTGATGCTGAAGCTGAAACTCCAATACTTTGGCCACCTGATGCAAAGAGCTGACTCATTTGAAAAGACCCTGATGCTGGGAAAGATTGAAGGCAGGAGAAGGGGATGACAGAGGATGAGATGACTGGATAGCATCACTGACTCGTTGGACATGAGTTTGAGCAAACTCTGGGAAATAGTGAAGGATCAGGAATCCTGGCGTGCTGCAGTCCATGGGGTCGCAAAGAGTAGGACACGATTGAGTGACTAAACAATGACACACACACAAAAAAAACAAAACAAAACCAAGGTTGGCACTGTACATTATTTCCTTCAACTTTTGCAATAATCCTAGGGAAAAGGTATTTTTATCTGCAATTACAGATGAGACTGAAACTCAAAGAAGTGAGTTGGAGTTAGTATAATAGAATTGGTTTTGAATTCAGGTTTCTGAAACTCCAATTTCTAGAAAACTCTGCTCCCCCTGAGTTTAACAGGGTAATGAGGAGGAATGCAGTGACTGAGGGAGGCTAGATAAAGGCCATCCAGAGCAACTCTGAAGGGCTGGGCTAGGATGGATGCTGGAAAAACGGAGAGGGAAAATACACGAAGTCTTAGCCATGAGTCAAAGAGAGTCACGTGATATAAGTGGAGGAAAGAAAGACAGATTGAAAACCGAGAAAATGATGGTGCCATGGGCAGGCCTGAAGCAAGGCAAGAGGATGCATTTGAGAGGAGATGACCTAGGGAAGCAGAGACAGCTTCCACTGTCCTTTCGTCAGCTAGAAAAAATCCCTCAGGCTGTAAATCCTTGAATTCGTGCCCACAGGTCCACAGAGATGCACAGCATTTAGACCAATGTGTTTTTCCTTTGTTTTCCAAATAGTTCAAAGGAGAAGGATGCCATGGCGTCATCTTATTTCTTTACAGCCTGATCTTCTCCAGAACATTTGAAAGGTAAATGCTACAAATATTTGCACAGGTATTTCCTATAGCTCTGGGGTCATATGAACTACCTTCTCCTGTGTTGGAAAGTATTTTCATGCCTTATTGGAAACATGAGAGCTATTTTTTTTTTTTCTAATAGACACTCTTCTGTTGATGCATCCTTTTCTATAGTCAGTTTGGCCATATTCATGGGAGAGTGGATATCATCAGAAAAGTGTGAATCTACTTTTCTAGCACTGTGGGAGCTTCCTTCTTGTGGTTATAAATATTGGCAGATATCACTCAGGCTTATTTGTACAACTTTCATAAATGAAAACAATTCATGATTTCTATATACAATAAAATATACACCCACAAATATTTATTTTGTCCCCATGAAATGCAAAGCACAGTTCTTGGCTCTGTGGGATAAACAAATAAAACAGGATATGGCCCTGAGTGCCTCTCAGGTTCTAGTTTGGCAAAATCCAGGTAAACACATACAGAGACTGGGGAAGTCCCAGATGGTACTTGGTATGTCAGATGATGTGCAAAGACAATGACTCTTAAGGGATGCCAGAGGAGAAAGGGTCCCCAACAGATAGGGTAGTCAAGGAAGGCTTCATGGAAGAAGGAGACCTTCTTCTGGACCTTGAAAAAAGGATAAGCTTTTGCAAGTCAGAGAGAGAGAGAAATACAGGGCTTCCAGAAAGGAAAAATTTCAAACCTTGAAGCAGTGTTCCTGAAACTTATCATTTGCATATCATACTTCTATGATGTATTATTATTTGCTTAACAATTTCCTTAAATCAACACACATTTGGGATTTCCCTGGCAGTCCAGTGGTTAAGACCGTGATTCCACTCCAGGGGGCAAGTGTTCTATCTGTGATGAGAGAACTAAGATCCCACATGCTCCATGGTGCAGACAAAAAAAGAAAAGAAGAAAAATTCAAAATCAATACACATTTAAATATCCTCTTCTTAAATTTAATACCCTTCAAATATTAATATGTTAATATATATGATCTAAATCATTTATTTGCTGTGCTAAAGAAAAAATGTATTAAACACATAAATGTGGAACTTTTAAAATGCTCATATCTATATCAACTAACATCAAGCCATACTTTAGGAAACACTGCCCTGAATTATATCTGATGCTTCACCCATGTCTTTAGGTTTGATTCACAGAAGCACCTGACCTTCCAACCCTGTGACTAGGTTCATCCAAGAACACATACAGCTCACATACTCAGCATCTCCCTCTGGGTTACAGCTGAAGCCACTTTCCACCTTGATATTACATTGCCCTGGGTAGAACCCTGATCCCCGATGAAACAGTGGAAACTACAACCAAGAAACAGGCTTAATGCCAAGCTGGCGTTTTCCCCTTAAACAGTCTGTTCAGCTCTGCCTTGGGCCAGCACTCTCTGGAGTTGTCACAAGTCACCACCCTAAGCCAAGCATCCCCTGGGACTCAGAACAAACAGTTTCTCTGCATCCCCACAGAGCCCATACCGAAGGATTGTCACATGTGAGGTCTGTCACTTCTTCTTTCTCCCTCATCGCTTCTCACTGGCTTCCCCTAATGGCATCGGAATTTCCCCAATCATCTCTACGGCCCCAGTCCTAGAAGCTTTCCAGGGGACAGATGGAAACACACCAGGCACATGGGACGGACAGTGACCAGACGAGCTCATCTTAGTGCTGCTCTGTGTTGGGGGGTGAAGGCAGGAAAGGCTGTGGGTCCCTGAAGCAGTCATGGTCTCTGAGTGCTGATGGTTCCTCCCATTCCGCAGGCTTCAGGAGGAGCTGGACGTCGCCACCACTCACCTACTACAACCAAATGCTGGAGGTTTCCTGTGCAGGCAGGTGGGTTGTAAGACTACCTTTTTATTTTCTTTTTAAGACTACCTTTTTATTGTAGAATCTGAATAAGGCTTTTATTTTTTCAATTAAGTATATTCTCTCCTTAAGTGAAGGGTGATAAAATTATCTTTGAAATACTAAGATTTCCCCCCGCCTTTTCACTTTTCCACTTTCCATTACTGTCCTTTCTAGCTTACCTCTGAGAGTCTGCCATCCGTGAGAGTCTAGAAATGTTAGAAAATATCTTGACAAGATCCCCCTCCCCGCCAGGAATCCCTCATAACTGAAAGGAAAGCACTATAAAAATATCTTAGTTTCATGCATCTTAAATCACAATTATAGAAACCAAAGTTTAAGAAAATATTAAGGGCCTGTGGGGAGTTATGGGGCATGGCTCAAGAAAAAAAATTTATAAACTCCTATTTTAACTCTACCAAACATTTATAACATATGTTTTTCCAGAATTATATACCGTGGGATTTCATTCTTTTCACTAAAAATGGTAATCTTTGTGATTATGAAAATAAAAATATTAAGTCCTTGTGTCAAGGTTATCTTTACACATATTTGTAAAATATGTCATCTAGGCAGTTTTGAACCTGATTTTAACTGGAAGAGCAAGTCCACACACCTTTAACGGCTGTCAGAAAGGAAAGTCTCAAGAAATATTACATGGGGTCCTGACCCGCAGTGACATCGGCTATTTGCAGTGGGGGAAGGGCACTTCAGACGATGACAGACTTTCACAGGTAAGTGTGTTCCAGTTCTCAACCACACCACCAGTGGCACTATTTGGATATTTTGTTAAGTCTCTAGATTGCATGTGTGCGTACTCAGTTGTGTCCAATTCTTTGAAACCCCATGGGCTGTAACCCGTCAAGCTCCTCTGTCCATGGGATTCTCCAGGCAAGAATACTGGAGCGGGTTGCCATTTTCTCCTCCAGGGGATCTTCCCGACCCAAGGATCAAACCCACGTCTCCTGCACTAGCAGGTGGATTCTTTACCACTAGCTCCATCTGGGAAGTCCTAATTCAAACCTGAGCTTACTTTTTCCTTTACTACTTTACTGCATGCCTCTCACATGCACATACAGACACACACAGAGATTTTTCAGGGTCTAAATGGAAATACACAAGTCTTGCTTTATATTTTGCCTTATCAATTTTTATGTATATAGAGTATAGGTGATACAAGTAATATGCAAATAGTTTTTTAAAACAATACTTGAAGTATACAAATAAAGTCCCCTAGCATCCCCACTCATCAGAAGTTGATACTGTCAGCTGACAATGAGTATCTTCCCAACCCTTTATTTATGCAAATATGAATGCATATATTGTATTATTACTCAGAGCTTTAAAAATCACTGAAAATAAAAGGGAATCTCACTTATGAAATGCCTCTCAAAACACTCTCCAGCTCTGAGGATTTATAACCTCTGACAACCAGAACGTAGACTGTGCTGTTGAAAAGCACAACCAGAGAATTGAGTAAGATGTGATTCTGCAAAAACAACCGGTAAAGAGAGTGAGGAAGCAAGTACACTCACCCAAACCACAAATCAAAGATGCTTCTGTGATATTTTCACAAAAAGTTCATCCTAAAACCTAGGGAAGGCAAGCAGGTTCTGTGAGAAGCAATGCTTGTCTGGAGCAATCCTGAAACTAACTGGGATGGAATTCAATATGATGGTGAGAAACCCTCCCAGGTTCATGGTCTATCAGCGCCAAATAGCCCCACTGCTCAGAGCCTGTCCTGTCCTTCACTCTGCTGGTTCAGGCTCAAAGTCTCTTTCACATGTACAGGACTTTACACTTTATAAGGTCTTTTTATATCTATCGCTTCATCTGGCTTTCCTCCTACTGTTGGGTCCAGCTGCTGCTGCTGCTAAGTCGCTTCAGTCGTGTCTGACTCTGTGTGACCCCATAGACAGCAGCCCACCAGGCTCCCCCATCCCTGGGATTCTCCAGGCAAGAACACTGGAGTGGGTTGCCATTTCCTTCTCCAATGCATCAAAGTGAAAAGTGAAAGTGAAGTCGCTCAGTCGTGTCTGACTCTCAGCGACCCCATGGACTGCAGCCCACAAGGCTCCTCCGTCTGTGGGATTTTCCAGGCAAGAGTACTGGAGTGGGGTGTCATTGCCTTCTCCAGCTACAACGTGTTATTCATGAAATCAGCACATCACAACACACACAAATCATGTCTGATGGTGTTGCGAGCGGGGCATCTGACTATCACAGAATGACTGCATCTTTTTTGTACAAGTGTGTATTCAAAGTTTACTAAGTATTCCTTGAGTTTGAAATATAGTCCATCATAGAAAAATGACAACAGAAACTAACATAACATTGTAAATCAACTACACTTCAGTTTGAAAAAAAGAAAAAATGAGAAGTGACAGATAAACTAAAAGTAAAACAAATGAACCCAATCCATCACCCAGGGTCAGTTCTCTCAGAAATGCTTCCTTCTCTTTCTCATATAAATATGTCCTATTCTACTTCTTCTGAACCCTGTCTTTCTCATGTAATACAAATGTCCTTATATGTCAATGAATATGTGTCCTTCGTCATATTTAATGGATGCAAACATTTCCACTATATGAAACTGAAAGACTGTACTTTGAATATGTCCTAAACAGAGAATGGATCTGTTACTACTATAAAATTCCTAATTGCTTGTCCCTGATAATTTGGGAATTCATCTTAGAACTTGATGTATATAACAACAAGGAAAACTAAGCCAAAAATAGGAGACTTATAGATTTCATTATACATAGTTTTTCAACTGCACAAGGTCACTTCACATCCTTGGTTAAGCACTCTGTATCTATTAGAACCCAGGAATAGGACAAGACTCAGTCTGGTAGGCTACACTGGGGGCAAGTTTCAAGGAGTGAGGTACAAAAACCACAACAACTTTAGTGCTTTGTCTATTATTAATAAAGTTCTTTCACAATATTATTTCACCATATCCTCACTACAAACTACAAAGATTTAAAACAGTGTTTCTCATAGTTCTGTCATCTGAGTAGGTAATTCACAAGCTTTGTCATATCTTCACACCACCTCTGTTATTATTTGCTCAATATTTTCCTTTAAATGGACTCACTTTTAAAATTTGAATCTAACCTTTGCTATAGCAGGCTTCCCTGGTAGCTCAGCTGGTAAAGAATCTTCCTGCAATGAGAGAGACCTCGGTTCGATTCCTGGGTTAGAAAGATTCCCTGGAGAAGGGAAAGGCTACCCACTCCAGTATTCTGGCCTGGAGTCCATGGGCTGCAAAGAGTGGGACACGACTGAGCGACTTTCACATACAAATATACATTTTCTATAGCAGTAATATAAGCAATAGACTTGATACACTATTTCTTTCTAACACATATTAAATAAATAGGTAACCAGTTTTAGGTCAGTTAAAGCAGTTGTTGGAGAAGACTCTTGAGAGTCCCTTAGACTGTAAGGAGATCCAACCAATCCATCCTAAAGGAAATCAGTCCTGAATATTCATTGGAAGGACTGATGGTGAAGCTGAAGCTCCAATACTTTGGCCACCTGATGTGAAGAGATGACTCATTTGAAAAGACCCTGCTGCTGGGAAAGATTGAAGGTGGGAGGAGAAGCCTGATTGAAGGGGACGACAGGGGATGAGATGGTTGGATGGCATCACCAACTCAATGGGCCTGAGTTTGATTAAACTCCAGGAGTTGGTGATGGACAGGGAGGCCTGGCGTGCTGCAGTCCATGGGGTCGCAAAGAGTCAGACACGACTGAGCGACTGAACTGAGCTGAAAGCAGTTTTAGGTTTACAGTAAAATTGAGTGGAAAGCACAAAGGTTTTCACATATTCCCTGTCCTTACACACGCATGGCTTCCACATTATCAGTATCCTCCACCAGAGTGGTACATTTGTTACAGTTGATGAACCTACACTGACATGAACTAAGTCCGTAGTTTATGTTACGGTTCACTCTTGGTGTTTATACTCTGTGGGTTTGGACAAATGTGTAATGACATGTATTCACCATTATAGCATCATACAGAGAAGTTTCACTGCCCTAAAAATCCTCTGCGCTCTGCCAAGTCAACCCTCCATCTCCCTCAATGATGGATCTTTTTCCTGTCTCCATAGTTCTGCCTTTTCCAGAGTGTTATTAATATATAGTTGGAATCATAGTATGTAGCCTTTTTGGATTGGCTTCTTTCACTATTCTTCTTTCATTATTAATATTAATAATATGCCTTTATATTTTCTCCATATATTTTCATAGCTTGATACCTCATTTCTTTACAGCACTGGATAATATTCCATTGGAATACTGTGAATAATATTTCTGTGAACAAATATTATTCCACTGATATATCATGGTTTATTTAGCCATTAACTTATAAAAGATACTTTGGTTGCTTCCACATTTTGGCAATCGTGAATAATGTTGCTATAAACATCCATGTGCAGGTTTCTGTGTGGACATAAGTTTTCAGCTCCTTTGGGTAAATATCAAGAGGGGGGCAATTGCCGGATCACATGGTAAGAGTATGTTTAGTTTTAGAAGAAGCTGCCAAACTGCCTCCCAAGGTGGCTGTAGCATTTTACATTCCCACCAGCAATGGAGGAGCGTTCCTGTTGCTCTGCATCCTTGCCAGCATTTAGTGTCGTCAGTGTTCTGGATTTCAGCCACTCTAATAGGTATCACATTGTTTATTTGCATTGCCCTGATAATAAGCATATGCTTATTTACCATCTGTCTATTGTCTTTGTTGAGACGTCTGTTACTCATAGGGAGCGTCTAAAATTATCAGTGCTCAGGTCATCCTCCAGAACAGTGTCAGCTATATGTGTGTAGGACCTGTGTGAACACACAGCAACACACTTAGAAGGCTCTTCTGTCACTGCCTTAAAATTCTTAACATTTTTTGAACAAAGGCCTCCAGTTTTTCATTTTGTACTGGACCCCACAAATAGTACGGCTGGTCCTATCCAATGACTCTGGTTTATCTGGCCTGGAGACCATCTGGTAATCAAGGCTTTTTAACCCCTCAGGTGCATCCAGAGTTAGAAATCTCTGTTCTAGAGAAAGGCTGCTTAACCTCAGCACTACTAATACTTGGAATGGATAATTCCTTGCGGTGGGGGCTGGCCTGTGCATTATGGGATATTCAGCACCATCCTGGCTTTTACTCACTAAATCCCAGTAGTACTGCCCCACCCCATGTGACAACCAAAAATATCTCCAGATATTGCCAAATGTCCCCCAGAGGACAAAACTGTCCCAACTGAATCACTGCTCTAAAAAAGGTGTGTATGGGGGAGAATCTCATTAGACTTAACTGATTAAATCCATGGTATACAGAATTAGAAAACTATCATTTCAAGTGAAATTACAACAAAGAGTATCTTCTTTCAATACTGATATTTCCTTCAAGTATGAGAAATGTTGACAGCTTTCCATTCCTTTTTACCAAGGTGATAGGGGCAAGTTTCAAACCTTAAAGTTCAACAGGCATTTGCTAAACCTTAAAATTAAACAGCAGCTTGTGACTAAGCTTCTCTGAGAAAAGGGACTGTATCAAAGGCTATGCACCCCAGCCCCAAAGAAAGTGAGATTGAGAGAAAAAGAGAGAGAGCTTCAGAGAAGCAAGAATTCATAGCAATCCAGTGCTACCATTTTCCCCGGATCACATACCTTTCAATACAAGTCAGCTCTGACCAACAGCACTGCTAAGTCATGCTCTAAAGAAAATTACCTGCAGAGCCTAAAATATCCTCCAGTAATAAAGTGGATGCTTGTTGGGACCTTAAATTCCATCAAGAGGCCAAGGTCTAAGATTTAAAAAAAAAAAAAAGCAAAAGCTTTCTTGCTGGGAAGAGGGCAAAATGTAGCCGACCTCAGGACCACCATCCAAATGCCTGCTCACAAACTGGAAGTAGGGCAAAGGATGGTGAGACACTGGGTTAGCTTTAAAATCTACATAAAAATCACATCTACAAAGCTTCCATCTTTTCAAAAAGTGACTAATGTGGCTTTTCATCTTTCCTTCTTAGAGTCAGTGTTCTCTCCCCAGGGAGATGCCTATGAATCCTGCCCTCAGTGAAAATTGCCTGAAATTGTACACTAATGGCTTGAAACCCAGAGGATGTTTATTATGTTGTCTCTGACATGCACTTGAAGTTTGGTTTCAGAACAAATGTATTAAAGAGCAAATACAGGCTGGCAGGTAGTTTTACTTGAACTGCTGAGATATATGACTCTGTTAGGCATCTACATACGTACATATAAAGTTTATTTAACCTGAAGGTGCTTTTTTATTCTTTCTATAGCAGCTCATTATATTCTGGGAAAAAAGCAATCTATAACTCACCAAATATTATCAAAATAATTTTTGTAGATAATGATTTTATATCTATAAGAATTTTATATTTTCCCATCACTCCCGAAGCTGGCAATTAAAGTATTTTTTAAAGCTCAATCACTCCTGAAGACGGTATTTTTTAAACCTCATTTAGTCATTA
The DNA here is from genome assembly GCF_019923935.1 of Bubalus bubalis. NCBI lineage: Eukaryota > Metazoa > Chordata > Mammalia > Artiodactyla > Bovidae > Bubalus > Bubalus bubalis. Next base: position 162,290,339 of record NC_059157.1, read on the forward strand.
TAGTCTAACAGCCACTTGTGCAGAGCACATACTGTGTTCTGGGCTCTCTCCAAGTCACTGGTAATGATATCTTCTTTCATTTAACCCTCATTTCCACTCAGAGTTACAACTGGTGTTAGTTCAAGTACAGGGGCTGTTGTGTGATCATTCATTCTATTTCTTTTTATTGGGAGTATAGCTGCTTTACAGTGTTGTACAATGAAGTGAAACAGTCATATGTGTACATATTTCCCCTCCCCCTTGACCTTGCCTCCCCTGCCCCCATCCCACCCCTCTAGGTCATCGCAGAGCACCAAGCTGACCTCCCTGAACTACACAGCAGCTTCCCACTAGCTGTTTGTTTCAGAGATGAGAAATCCCAGACTGAGAAAGGTGTAAGAAGGCCACCAACTAAGGAGGTGTCAGGGCCAGGATTCTGAGCCCAGATCTATATGTGTTCCAAGGCACTTTCAGCCCACTGCCTGCCATGATCATCTCTACTTGTTTCTGATAAAGTGGTAAATACAAAACATTTGTTCTGGGTAGGATATCTTTCAGAGGTGCTTCTGTAATCAATCACATCAATGTATTGACATAGACATGTATATTTGTTTTATATAAGATCTATTACAGATCCTGCCCTCAATCTCCTCAGCATCAGGGTCTTTTCCAATGAGTCAGCTCTCTGCATCAGGTGGCCAAAATAAAGCCTGGGGACAGGAGGAGAAGGGGGAGACAGAGGATGAGATGGTTGGATGGCATCATTGACTCAATGGACATGAGTTTGAGAAAACTCTGGGAGATAGTGAAGGACGGGGAAGTCTGGCATGCTGCAGTCCATGGGGTCGCAAAGAGTCGGACATGACTAAGTGACCGAACAACAAATTACAGATCATCTGATGCAGGACTACAAGTGGTTAGATAGTGGCAAAATCATGGCTCAGTCTTAGAATGCATGATGGTTGTACTCGATATCTAAAACTTTATCCACTGACTACTAGGTTAAAGCAGTGGTGAGTGTGAGTTGATTGTGATCTGCAAATACTGGTGGCACACACCCTTTCAAGTATCTGTGTGTTTGGCGGACTGTGCCTGTCACTACACGCTAGGAGGACAAGCTCAGTGGCGCTCAGAGATGCACTAACCAGAAGACTCATCTGATGGTAGTGCATACAGATATCTAATATTTCATAACCTCTATCATAAAACTTCTTGCAGCCCAGCTGTTTGCTCAAAAAAGAACCAGATGTGGTTCGAGGGCAGTTCTTTAAGCATCATTGGATTGAGGACCTCACAATCACTCCCTTCCTTTTCTGCTCTGGGGCATGGTTACTCTGCACATGGATATGCCAAATACATACAGGTATTGGTGCTAAGTGGTAAGAATCCGCCTGCTAATTCAGGAGACATAAGAGACGCAGGTTCAATCCCTGGGTCGGGAAGATCCTCTGAAGAAGGGCATGGCAACCCACTCCAGTATTCTTGTCTGGAGAATCCCAAGGACAGAGGAGCATGGTGGGCTAAATTCCACATGGTCAGAAAGAGTCAGATATGACTGAAGTGACTTAGCTCGCACATAAGCATTTTTTGGGTATTTAGGGACTCCTGCCTTGGGTGGGCATTCTAAATTGGAAGATTATATGTAAGCACTGGTAAGAGAAACCTAATATAAGAAGTTTTCTGAGTTCAAAAGAAAATCAATGTGCTGCTTGGCAGAACCTGCTGTCGCGGTGAAACCCCCTCATCCGCCACTGCATCTGTCTTCCCTAAGTGAATCTCTTCTAACTCAGTGATAAAATTGCAGAGATTGCAAAAACGCACGTCTTTCAGTCCCAATGTCACAGCCCAGTAGGTGAGATTAAAAAAACAAGAAAGGAGCTCTCATTAGATGACATGCAAGCCCCCCAGACCCCACCAGACTGACAGTTCGTGCAGCACACAGCCAGCTCCCCGCAAGAAGAGGCGCTATTTTGAAGCCTCCCATCACTTTTCTATTTGAAGATACAGGTTTGAGTGTGCGGTTCCAATACCTAAGTGAGAACATAAAATAGTTTGAGTCTAACACCATCTGGAAAACCTCAGGAGGTTCACATTATCTTCGCACCTGCCACCGAGAAGAAAAATCAACTCTGATTTTTAGAAGGAACGGAAGCCATTTAGGTCTTGCTGGAATTATTCCCCCGACAACCCTGGCAGAGCACATCACCATCTGAGTCCTACCTTCTTCCCTCTTTACATTTTTCCCTTTAAAGAGGCTGACAGGAAGAAATCCAACACGGAAAGTACCAGATGAAGCTCCACCCACCGTTCTCTACCCCTGAGTCGCTGGGGTAGCGCCCGGAAAACATGACAACACCCCTGCAAACTGGCTAAGAGAAGTTACATCAACTCGTGTTCCGGGTGGCAGAGATGAGAGCCAGACTGTGAAGAGCCACGCATGTGAGTCGTCACCAGGAATCGGCGAAGAAAGCACATTTCCACACCTTTCTCCCAATCAGATCGCCGGATGGGGGCCCTGGGACTTCCACATCAAGCTCCTTATGCAGAGGCGCATTCCAAGAGCCATTGTTCTGGAGCCGGCCTGCGCTTGTGCTCAGTCACTGTCAGGTCCAACTCCTTGCGACCCCATGGACTGTAGCTCGCCAGGTTCCTCTGTGTATGGGATTTTCCAGGCAAGAATACTGGAGTGGTTTGCCGTTTCCTCCTCTTCCCTGACTCAAGGATCGAATCAGGTCTCCTGCATTGGCAGGCGGATTCTTTACCACTTAAGCCACCACATGGACAGATGGATCCTCACTCTCTGGTGCTTAGAATTTGCCCCTTCTTCCTATCTTTGTAACTTTACCTTCAACAACACCTGCTATGGAAGGTTTGATTGCCGCATGGAAGGCTGAACTGACTGGGCTTATTACACAATGAGTGAATTTAAGGAGAAAGGTATTTTATTTATAGCACCACTCTATCACAATTTAATTTCCTTTTTACCATGGCAACATGAGGCAACATGCACAAATTCTGCATTGATGACATCTCACCAGTAAAACATACTTAGAATTCTCTTTCGTGGGGAGGTTAGCTGATAAATTGTGTCTATCCCAAAGCAATACAAATTCTTAACTGAAGATGCCAGTCAAACAGATTCCATGCTGCACTGAGGAAAGGGCTTTGATATTTGACTGGGTTCAGTTGGGAGGTGCTCAGTTTTGGTTCTGCAGGACTCCCTTTAAACCAGGCATGTTCTAAGCTGTAACCTGAGGCTCACCTCTTAGAGTTAAAACCCAAAGTGCTGTGACAGACATATTTCTCTTGACCGGAATCTCTCAGGGCAAGTGGGACTCTGCCTGCTCAGTGTAGGGTCTCTGAATGGTCACTTCGAGTGCTGGAGATTGTTATATTTATGACTCCTTCGTTTTCCTCCTACTTTAATAAGATCATGAGTAGCTTTGAGTTCAGGAGAGAAAACTGTTGCATTGTTGCATAAAATCACAACAGTGCAGTGGCCACACCTTACAGAGTATGAATCTGAGCTCCAGTTGAATTTTGCCAACGTCACAAAGATTTTGTGAAACAATATCATGTATGTCTACAGTCAATTACATCCACCCACACATCATTTACAGGAACTTTCACTGATTTAAAATCAGCCAGAATATGCATCTGGAGTTAAAATGCAGTGGCACTTTATTACAAACAGCCCTCAGTTTCCTAATTAGTTTATCCATATTTTCAAACTTAATAATTCCAAGTCCTGCGGATCGTATTTTGATTATACATAACCTTAGTACTATCGCAAGAAGGCCTAAGAAAGAGCTTATTTTATAACTAGTGAATGGTGACGACGTTCTTTGGAACGTAGGGGGTGGATTCTGGGATGTAAATACATGGGGTTGCTTCAGTGGCACATCCTCTGTGTTTTATTTCCAATGTAGCCAGTGGGCGACTTGCCCCAAGTTTGGTGTATTATACTCATGTTATACTCAGTCCAGGGAGGGCTGGTGTTGATGTGAGCAGATGAGCATGCCCACTATGAGCATGTCCAGACTGGGGTGCTGGGTCTACACCCCTTTTTTCAACTATCAGCTAAAACGTAGGTCATTTCTTTTAAACACAGTATAATTTTTCTCCAGTAGCTAAAGAGTAAAGTTTAAACACAAAAGCACCTCTGATTCACCCACTCACCCACAACTGAAGAATTTCAACTCTAGGAGAAGGAAGGGATTTGAATAGAATGATTGAGAAATCAAAATGTCAAGTTACTAGCCTTTAATACTTGGGTTGACAAAACACGCAGTCATTTTTTTCAAAACTGGATTTTCCACGCAACAGAATTTGTTCCTGAACACACAGTACAACTCTGAGGACCAAGAAGAAAAGAAACAGAATTGAATCCTTTTGTTATGGGAAGATATGCCACAGCTGAGGGTCCAGAGCTCTCTCTGGCATCGTGGGAAATGATGGGGGTTTCCATGTAGCTCACGTTAATCTCTTTACGTGTTTTTTTTTTAAGTGTTTTTTAAAAAACATTAATGAGTTTAAATGGCATTAAAAAATATGTGCTTCCCTGCCTCTTTAAACAAAATGGGAGATATCATCAAGAAAAACACTATAATCCTGATTCCCTCATGTGTTTGGACTACAAAGAGATCAAACCAGTCAATTCCAAAGGAAATCAACCCTGAATATTCATTGGAAGAACTGATCCTGAAGCTCCAATACTTTGGCCACGCAAAGAGCTGATTCATTGGAAAAGACCCTGATACTGGGAAAGATTGAGGGCAAGAGGAGAAGCCGATGACAGAGCATGATATGTTTAGGTAGTATCACTGATTCAATGGACATGAGTTTGAGCAAACTGGGAGATAGTGAAGGACAGGAAGTCTGGCGTGCTGCAATCCATGGGGTCGCAAAGAATTGGACATGACTTAGTGACTGAACAGCAACAACGAACCTCAGGGGTTACTGGAGTATGCAGGATCCTTTACTAGTGTGCCTCCCAGAGTGGTGCTTTGGTGAATCTAATTCACTGGCCTGAGAATTCAAGGCCTGGATTGCCTGGAAAAACCAGAAAACAAGCTGATTAAGACATTGAACTTAGGCTTCCCTGGTGACTCACTGGAAAGAATCCACCTGCCTATGCAGGAGATACAGGTTTGATCCTTGATCTAGAAAGATCCCACATGCCACAGAACAACTAAGCCCGTGCACCACAACTATTGAGCCTGTGCTCTAGAGTCCAGGGGCTGCAACCACTGAAGCTCATGTCCCCGATAGCCTCTGCTCCATGAGAAGCTACCGCAAAGAGAAGACAGGCACCACAACTAGACAGGAGCCCACACCTGCCGCAACTGGGGTAAAGCCCACGCAGCAACAAAAATCCAGCACAACCAAAAACAAATAATTTTTAAAAATAGTGGACATAATATTATGCGTAATATTGAACTCGTACACTCAGCTCTAAGTACAGCTTCACAATTCATCTACATGTTAACACGCAGATATGTGTATATCTGTGAGAGTGTTTGTGTGCGTTCCACTCATTTCCCAGAAGCTTTTTTCTGTATTCAAAATATCCTCTCTTTCCATATTCTAGGCTCTTTTTCCTATGAATGGTTAGGAAATGGTTAGTGCTGCCAGAATGACCACCTGCTGAATGAAATACTGTCCTATCTTGGGAACAGAAAAAAGTACACTAGTCAACAAAAAGACCAGTTCAAGTTCTCATATTCCATTCCTACACTTCTATTTCAGTCTATTTATTCTCCACCTCACTAACAAACCAAACTGAGATGGTTCCACCAGCTCCATAAGCCCACCCTCAAAATGTTTTAAAATAAAATCCATGAAGACAAAAACTGGAGCATCACCACACCATTCATAAATGCAAATTCATTCACGAGAAAGCCTTTGTTTGAAATCTTCCTCGATGCACAGTGCCCTGCCCAGTTACAAGCGCAATGCCAAGTCTCTGAGCTGCTTTAAAAAAAAATTTTTTTTAAGCCTGTATTGAATTTGTCACAATACTACTTCTGGGTTTTGTGTTTTGGTTTTTTGGCTATGAGGCATGTGGAATCTTAGTTCCCCCTTACCAGGGATCAAACCCACACCCCCTGCATTGGAAGGCAAAGTCTTAACCACCAGACCACCAGAGAAGTCCCCGAGCTGCTTTTTGATCCTTGGTGACATGTGTTCTCTCGTAGGCAGCCAAATCTAATGTTCATCTGCGTTCCTCTCTCCTCTTGCAGGTGGGCAGCATGCTGAAGACTCCCAAGTTACCTGTCTGGCTGTGCAACATCAACGGAAATTACAGTGTCCTGTTTAGCACAAACAGGCAGCTCTTATCAGACTGGAAAGTGGAGCGCCTCTTTGATCTGTACTTCTACAGTGGCCAGCCTGCACAGAAAAAACCTGCACACCTTACCATAGGTGAGCACTCCAGACCCCAGTGCTCTCAGCTTAATGTGCTCAGAGAGCTGAGGCTGTGCTGGTTTACAGCTGTGTGGATGCTTGGGCTAGTTCTGCAGGAAGATATGGAGGCCTGATCTCTAAAATGAAACCTAGGCTTCAACGTCACGGGTCTAACCTAAGCATTGTAACCTTGAGGTTCCAACTGATGAATTCTAATCCCAAAATAGAGTATCAGATGACTGATCATCCCAGAACACAGTAACTAAACTGAGAATGCATTTGTATTCAGATCAGTTCAAAAAGCATTTTTGAGACCTACTAAGCACCAGGTATGTGCCAGACACTAGGAAAGCAAGAAGGCACAGTCTTGGCAGAAGTTCCAGTGTGATCATACAAGCCATTTCATTCCAATTCCCACCATGTTTAAAAAAAAAAAAAAAAAAAACACGAGGAAAAAAGATTAACCTTATGATGTCTTTAAACACTAGCCTTTTGGACAAGGGAATAAACATGATGAAACCAGGAGCCCATATTTGCTACCAAGGCACCATGCGTGGAGCCTTGCTGATTTGGTGTCTGACTCTTTGCATTTAGTATCACAGGTCTGGCTTTAGGCAACTTTTCATTATTATGACTGCATCTAGAAGAGTATTTTAGTGACTGCTTTGTCTATGTAGCTCCTAATTCTTTTTCTTTAATTATGAGAAATTTATATTTGTGTGTATGTGTATACACATACATGTGCTTAGTCGCTCAGTCATGTCCAATTCTTTGCGACCTCATAGACTGTAGTCTGCCAGGCTCCTCTGTCCATGGGATTCTCCAGGCAAGAATACTGAAGTGAGTTGCCATGCCCTCCTTCAGGGCATCTTCCCAACCCAGGGATCGAACCCAGGTTTCCCTCATTGCAGGTGGATTCTTTACCGTCTGAGCCACCAGGCAAGCCCAATACATACATATATATATGTGTGCATGCGTGTGTGTGTGTATATATATATATATATGACCCCAGAAAAATGTATATTATATATATACACACCCATTTCATTTAGTGGGACATTGCCAATACATTCCTTAAGATAGTTATTGTTTCTACTTTTCTACTATTATTGCTTCTACTTTACTCTTTTCTTTGAGGAAAGCACTGGGATTTTTTTGTGTTTTTTTTTTTGTATTTTATTAGCTCACACACATAGCAAGCATTGTGTTCCAGGCACTGTGTTGAAAGCCTTACATACATTATTCCATTAAATCCTCCTAACAGTCATCTAAAGTAGGCACTATGATACTTATTTTACACAGAGGAAACTGAAGTGGCCAAAAAATGATTTCTAATGGATGAGGTTGAGAGATACTAAGTACCTTCCCAAAGGTCATTTGCGACAAACCTGGGCCTTGAACTCAGTTCTAGACCACCTCACGAGAATAGTTGCACTTCACCCCCAAATGCAAATGTACTCTTAGCATTGAGAAGCTCTCTCTTTTCTTATTTTTTCCTGACAACATTCGGTGATTTATTGATACACCTAACTCTATGTGTTCCATCACGGTGCAGGACCACACCATTACATGACATCAATACTGAGTTTTCAAAATCTACAACAACCCAGACTATCATGGACATGTCTTGTATGGGGCATATGTACACACCATCCACGAATCCCCATCAGCTCACTCACTTCTAGGAACACAGCTTGCTGAGCCCAACTCCTGCCCATTCATCCTATTTTCCTTCCTTCTTGGCTTCTTCTGAAATGGTATACATAGCTCAGTTCAGTTGCTCAGTAGTGTCCGACTCTTTGCGAACCCATGAATCGCAGCATGCCAGGCCTCCCTGTCCATCACCAACTTTTAGAGTTCACTCAGACTCACATCCATCGAGTCGGTGATGCCATCCAGCCATCTCATCCTCTGTTGTCCCCTTCTCCTCCTGCCCCCAATCCCTCCCAGCATCAGAGTCTTTTCCAATGAGTCAACTCTTCGCATGAGGTGGCCAAAGTACTGGAGTTTCAGCTTTAGCATCATTCCTTCCAAAGAAATCCCAGGGCTGATCTCCTTCAGAATGGACTGGTTGGATCTCCTCGCAGTCCAAGGGACTCTCAAGAGTCTTCTCCAACACCACAGTTCAAAAGCATCAATTCTTCGGCGCTCAGCCTTCTTTACAGTCCAACTCTCACACCCATACATGACCACTGGAAAAACCATAGCCTTGACTAGACGGACCTTTGTTGGCAAAGTAATGTCTCTGCTTTTCAATATACTATCAAATGCTGGGGTCTAAATATTGGCTATTCCTTCCTCAGACACTCACTCCCATCACTGGGAAAGCGTCCAACATGAAGATGAACACAGACCAGGACGACGGTTTTCCCCACTGGAGATGGTGATCAGAACCAAGTGGAGAGATGCCACCATCAATTGGAATGGATCTGTTCCCTTTTTCTAAAGAAGAAGCCAAGATGTACAATAAAGTCTGAAGCATCAGCACTGCTGCTGCTGCTGCTAAGTCGCTTCAGTCGTGTCCAACTCTGTGTGACCCCATAGACGGTAGCCCACCAGGCTCCCCCATCCCTGGGATTCTCCAGGCAAGAACACTGGAGTGGGTTGCCATTTCCTTCTCCAATGCAGGAAAGTGAGAAGTGAAAGTGAAGTCGCTCAGTCGTGCGCTATGGGGACACAAAAGCCTAACTTGGGGAAGACCATTTTATGTTCCTTATTCAGAAGCCCCACCCAAAACACCCCCATAAGCAGTATGTTTTTTCTTTTGTCTCTATGAACTCTCTGCAGTTGCTATTGGTATTGTTGGAGACACACAGAACCCTTACTTCAGGGTCTGGAAGTTGTATCCTTTATGCTCATATAAACTGGTTCCTCATTTTTATTCAAAATAAAAACTGAAGTCTCTTTCCTCCATGTTATTTCCAAATTCCTCTCTCCTCAGTGTGATTCTCCCTGGGGATTACAAAAGGAGGGAGCTAGCTTTCATTTGGGGATGAAGTCATCAGTAATAAATCATTAGATTTTTAGTTATGGCAAGAACTCAAGCCTTCTCAAAGATTTCCTGGTATGAAGAGCATTCCTTTCCAAGGTTACATTTCAAAGTGCCCACATTAGCAAGTTCTTGTCATTAAAATAGTAAATGGGATTGAAGCGGGGGCTATTCCTGGTAGGCTGGCTATTGTAGTTGGCTGTGGGTGCAAACCATCCTGTGAGCACACAGGAGACATTCTTTCCATCAGTGCTATGTTTGCTTAATTTCTTTATAAGTTGAATGTAAATAATGGGTGTGTGCTCAGTCAGGTCCAACTCTGCGACCCCATGGACTGTAGGCGGCCAGGCTCCTCTATCCATGGGATTTTCCAGGCAAGAATACTGGACTGGGTTGCCATTTCCTTCTCCAGAGAATCTTCCTGACCTAAGGATCAAACCCACGTCTCCTGCATTGGCAGATGGATTCTTCACCCTGAGTCATCTGGGAAGCCCCTGGATATAAATATACAAATGGACAAACATACACGGAGAAGCCTGATTCCTAAACGAAATAAAATTATATACAAAAGTAAAATCTCTTCTTCTGTCAGTGTTCAAAGGGGAAAACAATTCTTTTTAGAACTTGACCTTTCCCTGTTCTGTTGAATGCCTACACTTTTTCTGAAGAAATACACAGAGCAAGATACATATTCTTTCTAAAAGAAGCCCATGGGAACCATTTAGACCTTTCTCCTACCCACCCCACTGGTCTACTGACTCACAGATATAGGGTTTCTTATTCACAAGCCAAACTTTAGTTTGCAAAGAACAACTTTTCTGCACCCATTGTCCAAATTAATTTGCTAAATGCATTTTCTTTTGGCCCCAAGAACGATGTTTTAACTTAAGAAGCATGTAGAAAATGAAACTTCAAGGTGAATCATAAATTATGTCAAAAGAGAAAGCCAATTTGGCTTTGATTGCTGATTTCAGTATCCTTATCATTGATGCTTCTATTTGGGATTTTAAATACATCAGACAAATGAGTGGATCCTGATAGATTCTCAGCATATTTCTTGGTCTTAGCAATATTGTGCTTTTCCTGAGGTGCAGGCCTGTTTCGGTTTTATGAACACTGACTTATTTCTAATTAAATCTCCCTTTCGGTGTGGACTACTGGAAAACTTAGAGCCTAATGAGAACCATAGCAAGTATATCGGTCAGAAAGCTCCCAGCCACAATAAGAGAGCTCACTAAAAGTGTCTCACACGGTGAGAACATTCCTCTCTAAAAAGAATGAGCCAGTTAGGGATCCACGTGACTCTCCCAGGTCAACCGGGGTTCTCCTCCAGGCCTGAGCACAGGAGTCTCAGTGCCGGGACATAATCAGAGCTCTACAGAAGGAGAAGGGGCAGGATGCATGCGGCGTAGACTGTGGTGTGGCAGTGTTGCCTGGCAGTGTATTAGTCCTTACAAAAGGTGCTTTTTCAATTGGCCTCATATCTGAATCTACTTTCTATTTCTACTCTGTTTTTCTTTGGATTTCTTAATTGATTTACGTGTGCATGCTCAGTTTTATCCGACTCTTTAGGACTCCATGGGCTGTAGCCTGCCAGGCTCCTCTGTCCATGGGATTTTCTGGCAAGAATAGTCGAGTGGGTTGCCATTTCCCCTCCAGGGTATCCTCCTGACCCAGGGATCGAACTCGTGTCTCCTGTATTGGCAGGCAGAATCTTTACCACTGAGTCATTGGGAAATTGATTTATAATTTATGTATTTTACCATATTTTATAAGCTGTTATAATGTCTTATTATTCCTGGAACAAACTTATTAATAAGCAAAATAAGAAAGATTAAGAATATGTTTTTTATATAGTTGTATAATCATTTTGACACAGAAAGGTATTAATCACTTTGTATGTCAATGTTCAGTGAAATGAGTATTTATTTTCTTTTATAAACAATATTTTTACATTTTTGATAAGGTGGAAACATGTTTTTTTTAAGTAGCTAGAAATTTCCTAGGACCATCAGTTCACCTTTGAACTCTCTGTGTTTTTAGATAAATGACTTTAATTGTCTTGTCAGCTTCTAAAACATGAAGCAGGAAAACACTATTTGCTTGAAGACAGAGATGATAATTTTTCTGAATAGTTACTAAACTGAGTATCTCCTTAGTGAGACCATGTCCCTGAGGAAATGGCAAATCCTTTTGGTTTGTCCCTCAAAACTGTTGTTTGTTCTTAGCAAAGATGTATCATTCTGTCAAGTGTAAGTTCACCAATGTCACAAGACCAGGTGGGACCAAGCCAGGTCACAGGAGGCCTGAAATTCCCTGGTCATCTCCAGGTTATGTGCAACCTTTAGTTACACCTGAGCCTAATTTTATCTATGAGTGAGTAACACAAACTATCCGCTTCATTGATCACAACTTTGACATGGCAAAGAGACTGTGTAACTCAATGAAAGCTATGACCCATGCTTTGCAGGGCCACCCAGGACAGACAGGTCCTAGTGAAGAGTTCTGACAAACCGTGGTCCACTGGAGGAGGCAATGGACCCATCCAGTACTCTCACCTGGAGACCCTCACAGACAGTATGAAAAGGCAGAAAGATATGACACTGGAAGACGAGTTCCCACAGGTCGGAAGTTGTCCAATATGCTACTGGGAAAGAGTGGAGGGCAATTACTAACAGATCCAGAAAAAATGAAGTGACGGCCAAAGCGGGAATGATGCTCAGCTGTGGATGTGTCTGGTGGTGAAAGTAAAGTCTGATGCTGTAAAGAACAATATTGCGTAGGAACTTGGAATGTTAGGTCCATGAATCAAGGTAAATGGGACATAGTCAAGGAGGAGATGGCAAGATTGAAAATCAATGTGGGAAAGATTGAAGGCGAAAGGAGAAAGAGGACAAAAAGTTTAGATGGCATCACTGACTCAATGGACATGATTCTGAGCAAACTCCAGGAGATGGTGGAGAACAGAGGAGCCTGATGTGCTACAGTTCATGAGGTCTCAAAGAGTCAGACAAGACTTAGCGACTGAAAAATAGCACAGACTATGGATATATGCTGTGGACTGTTGTAATCGCCTTGTCAGGGCCTTAGAGACACAACTGTTCACTCATTCAGGGAGCTTTTTAAACATCCCCCATGTACCAGGCACTCGCCTGGGTGCTAGAGAGATACAGTGAGCAACACCAGCCACAGGCCCTCTTCTCTCTGGAGCTCTTCTGAGGTGAAGGCACTCATCAAGAAACCACTGTGATGAATAGAAACTTGAAAACTGAGATAAGTGTTCAGAGGGAGGGGATTCATGGCATGCAATAGCTTGTAACAAAGGCCTGGAAGTTCAGGGAAAGACATCTCTGAGAAACAGACAGTTAAACTGAGGTAGGGAGGCTAAGTGGTGAGAAGCAGGAGAGGGGCAGAGGGATGAGCAGGTACCAATCCCTGCCTCCAACGAGTTCAAGAATCAGAGAACCATTAGGACTGCCATTTGCAGAATGCGAGGTGCAGCGTGGGTGAGAAGCAGCTGGAGGGGCAGGGAAGGACACACCCTAGGCATTGTAGATGAGGAGGCATGGGCAGCCTTGGAAGGTTAAGTGGCCTGGGAAGATGTGCGTTCTGAGAAGATGTCTCTGTGGAGAGTGGAGAGAGCCCACAGTGGACATAGAGACTAGTTAGAAGACTACAGCAGGGATCTAGACAAGAGATGACCAGAACAGAGTAGTGGCAGTTAAGGCAGACTGAAGTGGGCCACTCAAGAGAAACGACTTGGTGGGTAAAGCAGACAAGGCCCAGAGGTTGACACGGGGGTGGGTGGGGGCAGAACATGAGGGAGAAGGAGGCATCAGGAATAGTTTCTTAGTTCCAGGTTTGAAAGTTGGATGGATGTTTGTGCCTTCGTTGAATTTTAAAACACACTAAAAGAATAGCAGGTTAGGAGGGGAAGAAATCCTGAGTTCAGTCTTGGATGTGAAACCATGATTCACGTGGAGAGGTAGAATAGCAGGTTAGAAATAAGGTTATGGATCTCACAGGAGAGGTTTGAACCACAAAAATACATTCGGGAGGCACTGATGGTAAGGAACATGGTGGTAGGGAGGGAATTTGCCTGAGGAGACTATTTAGAGAGCTGGCCTGAATCTAAGCCCAGAGGAATCCCATTGTTAGTGGTCAAGTAAGTTCCAGTGAGCCTGGAAAAGAAGCAGAGAGGCAACAGCCAGAGACACAGGAGCTGACCCTCAACTGATATCTAAATAAAAGGTCTTTTCAGTGACTCTTTATGTCAAAACTCAACCAGAAAGAAGGGGGTCAGGAAGATCCCTGGAGAAGGAAATGGCTGCTGCTGCTGCTGCTAAGTCGCTTCAGTCATGTCTGACTCTGTGAGATCCCATAGATGGCAGCCATGGCTACCACTCCAGTATTCTTACTTGGAGAACCCCATGGACAAAGGAGCCTGGCGGGCTATAGTCCATGGGGTCGCAGAGAGTCAGACATGATTGAACTCTTACGTGAGGTTCAAGGCTGAAATTAATTCTGTTGAATGCATTCATATCCCATCCCTTTCCAAGAAGGACACAGGGTGGCTGATAACTAGGAAACTTTCAGGAGAACTTGGTATGTCCTTTTTTTTCAGTTATCAAACCCAATTTTAAAAACGTCTCACCACTGTCCACAAGGTGGTGCTATGAGAGTGACTTTTTCAATCTCCTCATCAAAAATAATTATCAAAGTAAATGTGGTCAATTCAGGTACCGTGTAAAAAATAAAAAAGCAAATAATTATAAACGATGTAATGGGTATTAATCTTTGTGATACTTAGAAGCGCTGTCACTAAGCATGGTGGGTAGTACTGCTCTTGTAGATGTCTTCCTTTCTCTTCCACTCTAACGGGGGCAGAAAGCGGATGGGTAAGGCACAGCAAGAACTGTAAATGTTAGCTCTAAAATACCCCCATTTGCATCACCACCTTCTTGGTGCAGACACCACTGGACTATTAAATAGCTCCCCAGGTGTTACCCTCATCTTCTTTTTTGTCCCCTTCTATTAATAATTGTTTTTCAACACAATAGTCAGTTATCTTTTAAAAATTTGACTTTTGATCATGTGATAGAGCCATTTTTATTGACCTTGGACAAAAACGCCAAAAATCTTAACATGATCTCCAAGAGCCTGTGGGATTTAGCTTCTGATTCATCTCATGCCCAACTCCTGATCATCACCATGTTTTCACCCAAGCCAAGCTTACCCCCAGTTGAGGGGCTCTGCACATGATTTTCCCTGTGCCAACAATGATCGTCACCCTGATCTCACTCTGCAGATGTCTACTTAAAATCCACTTTCTCAGACGGGCCTTCTCTGACACGAGTAGGGTGCCATTGCCTTCTCTGATTCCCATCTAATATCCCCCAATTTGCCTTTCTTAGCACCTTGTTCTACTTTTTATCACTCACTGTGGGGGGTTATAATTACACACTTATATGTATGATTATGTGTTAAAATGCCTGACTACCCCCTAGCGCAGTGGTTCTCAAATTTTTTAATCTCAGGACCCTTTTATGTTCTGAAAAATTATCAACAACCCTGTTTATCAGGATTATTCTATTAATATTTATCCTGTTAGAAATTAAAGCTGAACATTTGTTTAAAAATCTATTCATTCATTTTAAATAACAATAATAAAGCTATTATATGTTAACCTAAAATAATAGGTTATGAAAGTGAAGTGAAAGTCGCTCAGTCGTGTCCCACTCTTTGCAACCCCATGGACTATACAGTCCATGGAGTTCTCCAGGCCAGAATACTGGAGTGGGTAGCCTTTCCCTTCTCCAGGGGATCTTCCCAACCCAGGAATCAAACCTAGGTCTCCCTCATTGCAGGCAGATTTTTAACCAGCTGAGCCAAAGGGAAACCATCTTATGAAAAATAGCTATATTTTCCAAAGGAAACAGTGGCATTATTTACATTTCCATAAATCTAGTCATTGGCCAGCTTAATGTGAGATGGCCATATATTCTCATATCTACATCTTACTTCAATCTGTTGTGATTTGCTTTTAGGCTGAAACACATGAAGAAAATCTGGTCTTACATATTTAGCTGGAAAACAATGGAAAATGTAATAGCCTTGTGGTTATTCTTCTTTGATACTACACCAAAACTCTGCAAGTAGTTATTTCTTTAAAAGTTAGTTGCAATGTGGAAAAGGAAACTGTACTAATGTGCTTTTCAAACTCTGTTCTATTAGAATCTATTGGTGTATCTTGCACTCCTAATCCATCTTTCCCATGCATTAGTCATTTGGAAAATACTGGCTTGTTGAATTATGAAGATCATTAAATGTGGTCATATTTTATAATGCCATATCAAAAACTCATATTAGTTACTAATGAACTATTGCTACATGAAATAACATGGATGGAGCTCATAAATATAATGTTGAAGGAAAGAAGCCAGACAGGAAATACATGCTATATGGTTACACTTATATATAGTTCAAAAATGGACAAAAAAAAAATTAATCTGCAGTAATAAAGGTCAGGAGGGTGGTTACCTTTGGGAGCAGCAATCAGGAGGGGTACAGAGAGTTGTGGGGTGCTAGCAATATTAAATTACCAAGTCTGGGTACTGGCTACACAACTGTGTTCACTTGCAAAAATTAATCAAAACTATACATTTAAATTTATGCTCTTTTCTATATATATATATAGTCATTAATAAAAAATATTTTTTCTGGACTAGGACATTTGAGAATAGACAAATATATCAATGGAAAGGAATTATGAGTCCAGAAATAAACCCTAAATTTCATTGTCAATTGATTTTTTACAAAGAGGACAAAACCATTAAATGGAACAAAGAATAGTCTTTTCAATAAATGGTGGTGGGACAACTAGATATTCACATGGAATAGATGAAGTTGAACACCTGTCTCATATCTCACACAAAATTTAACTCCAAGCAGGTCACTGATTTAAACGCAAAAGCTAAAACTATAATTCTCTTAGAGAAAAACATAGGAATAAATCTGTGATTTCATACTATGCAATGGTATCTTGAAAAAACTGGCTTAAAACTCACCATTCAAAAAACAAAGATCATGGCATCTGGTCCCACCACTTCATGGCAAATAGATGGGGAAACAGTGCAAACAGTGTCAGACTTTACTTTCTTGGGCTCAAAATCACTGCAGATGGTGACTGCAGCCGTGAAATTAAAAGACACTTGCTCCTTGGAAGAAAAGTTATGACCGACCTAGACAGCATATTAAAAAGCAGAGACATTACTTTGCCAACAAAGGTCCGTCTCATCAAAGCTATGGTTTTTCCAGTAGTCATGTATGGATGTGAGAGTTGGACCATAAAGAAGGCTGAGCACCTAAGAACTAATGCTTTTGAACTGTGGTGTTGGAGAAGAGTCTTGGGAGTCCCTTGGACTGCAAGGAGATCCAACCAGCCCATCCTAAAGGAAATCAGTCTTGAATATTCATTGAGAAAAGATTGATAAATTGGGCCTCTCAAAATTAAAAACATTTGTTCTTCAAAGAACCCCATCAAGAAAAGACAACCACAGACTGGGAGAAAATATTTGCAAATCATGCATCTAATAAGAGACTTGTACCCAGAATATATAAAGAACTTGTACTGTATAACTCAATAATAAGAAGACAATTCAATTTTAAATGTGAAGTGATTTGAATAGAGATTTATCCAAAAAAGATGTACAAATGGATAAATAAGCACACAAAAAAAGATCTTCAACATCATTATCCTTTAGGGAAATGCAAATCAACACCACAAGAGACACTACTTCACACCCACTAGAATGGCTGTAATCAAAAAGACAAGTGTTGGTGAGCATGTTGATTGCTTCATGCTGGTGGAAATGTAGAATGGTGCAGCCACTTTGGAAAGTAGTTTGCTAGTTCCTCAAAATGTTAAGCATGCAGTTACCGTGTGTTTGTGTGTATGTGTCTATGCTCAGTCGTGTCCAACTCTTTGAGACCCCATGGACTGCAGCCCACCAGGCACCTCTTTTCATGGGGTTTTCCAGGCAAGAATCCTAGTGTAGGTTGCCATTTCCTACTCCAGGGGATCTTCTCGACCCAGGGATTGAACTCACATCTCTTACATCTCCTACATTGCCAGGTAGATTCTTTACCACTGAGCCACCTGGGAAGATCCCACATTACAGTATTAGTTAGCAGTTTCAAATTTTACCCCTAGATATGTACCCCAGAAAAACAAAAGCCTATGTCCACACAAAATCTTGCACACAAATGTTTATATCAGCATTATTTATTACAGTCAAAACGTAGAAACAACTCAAAGGTCCATCAACTGACAAACACATAAATAATACGTTGTGTTGATAGATCATACCGTGGAATTTTATTCGGCCATAAAAAGCAATGGCATACACAGATAACCACATTACAGTTGACTATCACACAGATGAACGTCAAACAGTTATGCAAAGTGAAAGAAGTTGGTCACAGAAGACCACATACTGTATGATTCCATTTATATAAAATGGCCAGAATAGGCCAATCTATAGGGGCAGGAAGTAGATTAGTGGTTTCCCAGGACTGGGAGGGGCTTCCTGGTGGCTCAGATGGTAAAGAACCAGCCTGCAATGAAGAAGACCCGGGTTTGATCCCTGGGTTGGGAAGATTCCCCTGGAGAAGGGAATGGCAACCCACTCCAGTATTCTTGCGTGGAGAATCCCCATGGACAGAGGAGCCTGGCAGGCTACCGTCCACGGGGTTGCAAAGAGTCGGACACGACTGAGCGACCAACACAACCACACACTAGGGCTCGGAGAAGGAGAAGGTAGACTAGAATGAGGGGAGGGTGACTGCTAACGGGCACAAGGTTTCATTTCAGGATGATGAAAATGTTCTAAACTTAGGTCACAGTGTTGAATACATACTCTGAATATACACTGAAGAACAGCTAAACAGGTAAACTTTAAGGAATGTAAATTATATCTCAATAAAGCTGTTTGTAAAAAAGAAAAAAAAAAGAGCTATTTATAAAGGGTACTATTAATAACACCATTCATTTGAAAGGGGCCATAGTAAAAGAATAAGGATCTGACAGATCTGCAAAGACAAAAAGCCTTTACCTCTGACCAACATGTTTTGAGAGGCATGACTACGTCTAGGGAGGAAGAGGGTGAAAATTTCATCATCACTCCCTCCCCAGTATAACCACACAGTTCCCTAAACACAAACTGGCATTTGGTCTGTTTCACACCTGAAATCAGACCCTCCCCTACTTGATGAAGCTGCTTCACCTCTAATTAGCTTTTATTTTGCATAAAATTATAAACCCACAAGGAACAGAGCAACAATGCAAATGGTCCTTTCCTCTCCCAGAGGACCCCAGCTTCACTACACTCCTTCCCCTTCCTGCCCTGGGTGTTTGAAAGGCTGACCACCACCCACGAGAGAAGTGCTGCAGGGAACACACAGGTTACCCCTCAGCAGCAGCCCAAGAAGCCACAGGGTGCAAGAACTAATCAGACTTGACCAGATAGAAAGACAGGGCAGCCTTGACGGGCAAAATGAAAGTAGCAGGTGAGCAACCTGCTTGACTGCTGCTTAGAGGTAAAAGAGAGTCACTAACTAAGCAATTTTAAATCATCAGGGAGGACAGAGACACGCAAAGGAGCTGGCTTAAGTGAACTCAACTGTCACCATAGAAAGTATAATAGCCTCTGGCTATTGGGCGCCTCCCAGGACAGTCTCGGGGCGCACCCAGCACCAGGTCACTGGGGAGGTAGGGTGTGAGCGTGTGCACTATGAGTCATTTCTGAATGCTGAATGCAGCCAAGAGGAACATCAGAGTAACTCCAGAGCCTGAATTCCCAGGGTAATAAAAAGACAGAAAGTTGTTACGTGCCCATAGCTGTAATTACCACTTAAAGTCGTTAGCAGCTGCCCCGGCTATTGGTGTGTAAAATGAAAAGCCAATTTGGAATCTTTTCCATAGAATGAGATTTCCCATTTCAAAAAGGGAACAGAGCACCACAATGATCTAGGTCACCTTGCCCTGTGTGCTCAGGTTGCGGCTGCCAGCATAATGGAGGAATGAAATCGGGATCCAAGAATTTAAGAGATTCAAGGATATAAGGTGTGATGGGCCTCCTTGCTCTGTCCCTCAGTGTGCTACCCCTTCCCAGGAACAATCAAAGAAATTTGTGCGAGCAACTGCCAATCCAACATACAGGCCGTACCTGTCCTGGGTTGTTTTTTTTTTTTCCACTTTGTATTAAAATATATATTATTTTTCTGATTTTTTTCTACTGTAGGTTATTGTAAGACATTGAATATAGTTCCTTGTGCTATCCAGTATGTCCTTGTTGCTTATCTCTTTTATACTTAGCAGTGTGTATATGTTAATCCTGAACTCCTAATTTACCTCCCCCACTCCCCCTGCTATCCCCTCTGGTAACTGTAAGCTTGTTTTCTATTACTGTGAGTCAAGAACTCTTAAAGCCATCTATCCCCTCCCATTCTTCTCTTTTCACACACTGCCTTATGAGTTATCTTTGCCCTAACAGACAGATACATTCAATCAGTCATTTGATGTTGATAGAAAGGCATCTTTCAGTGGTCTAATCGAGACAGTTCACTTTTTGGATGAAAAGAATAGGGAATAAAGCAGGGGTGATGCTGATGGGTGTGTGTGAGAGAGAGAGAGAGAGACAGATAAACAGACAGAAAGAACCTCCAGGAGATCTCAAGACAGACTGGTAAGGGGCAAGCTGCCCAGAGAGCTAAACTGAGAAGAAAGAAAACAGCACAGCCCAGTAATTGCACATATGTCTTACAGAAAAGACGCAGCAGATACCTCTATAGTCAGAAAAGCTGACTTCTTATAATTAGTCTGCCTTGATATTTTATACCAGAAGAAAATAGTATTCCCTCCTTGAGCTCCAGTTTTCTCATTTTTAAATAACTACAACCCACCTTCTATATCCAAAACCAATAGGATGACAGCAATTACAATAACTACTTTACGCTCCTTCAGACAATAGTGAAACAACCACCAAAATGAAAGTTGCTCAGTCGTGTCCGACTTTTTGTGACCCCATGGACTATATAGTCTGTGGAATTCTCCAGGCCAGAATACTGGAGTGGGTAGCCTTTCCCTTCTCCAGGGGATCTTCCCAACCCAGGGATCAAACCCAGGTCTCTTGTACTACAGGCGGATTCTTTACCAGCTGAGCCACAAAGGAAGCCCCCAAGGAAAGAAAAAAAAAAAAAAAGATTCACGCTTTAGTGGAAGTTTAATAGTTAAGAACCTAGCATACATTTTAAAACACAATGTGTCTGTACTTTAAACACAAGTTATTAAAGAGCATAGTGCTTCCCTGGTGGCTCAGTGGTAAAGAACCCATCTGCCAATGCAGGATGGTGCTGGAGGAGGCTACTGAGAGTCCCTTGGAAAGCAAGGAGATCAAACCAGTCATTCCTAAAGGAAATCAACACTTAACATTCATTGGAAGGACTGCTGCTGAAGCTGAAGCTCCAATACTTTTTGGCCACCTAATTCAAAAAGCCAACTCATTGGAAAATACCCTGATGCTGGGAGAGATTGAGGGCAGGAGGAGAAGGGAGCAATAGAGCATGAGATAGTTGGATGGCATCACCGACTCAATGGACATGAATTTGAGTAAACTCCTGGAGTTTACTTGAAGGACATGGAAGCCTCGCATGCAGCAGTCAGTTGCAAAGAGTTTGACACAACTCAGCAACTGAACAACAAGCAAATGCAGGAGATGGGGGTTCAACCTCTGAGTCAGGAAGATTCCCTGGAGAAGGAAATGGCAGCCCACTCCAGTGTTCTTGCCTTGAGAATTCCATGGACAGAGGAGCCTGGTGGACTACAGTCCACAGGGTCACAAAACAGTCGGTCATGACTCAGTGACTGAACAATAAATTATTAAAGACTATACATAATGTTTCCTAACACTGACTCAAGTCCACACTCTGCCAGTTGCTCTCTCTCTCCTCCCAACTCCTGCCTCGCCAGGTATAAAGAGTGTTTAACTCCAGATTTTAAAAGTAACCACTTTATTCATGCAAATGCCTTGACATAAATTGGATGTTTTTAGAGCATCAGTAAACACTCCGAGCTGCCTATGAAATGATAGTAGCATTGTGTTAACGGGAAAACGATGATCCAAAATTAAGTTTGTTGTGAAGTTACAACAAGGGGCACCTTGTGTGTGCAATTTACAACTGGAGGAAAGGGCTTTTCCCTTAAACTCCACAGAATGGAATCTGATGCAAGACAGCGGAAAGGTTGAGACTTACAAAAAGGCCACTGTCCACATGGACTGGATATTTCTTCCAACACTCCTGCACCTGAATCTTCTGCAAACACACCCCACCTCCACCAGAGTCCCACACCCTGGGAACACCTCCCTTCTTTCCAGCAGCATCCAGGAACAAGGAAGCACGGCTGCAACCTTCCTACTAGGTCAAATCCCAAGAGTCCGCTGCTACAACACAGGAGGTTCACACTCAATCAGAAGTCTCACACTCCCACTGGCTACCATATACATTTCTTTAATCTCTGCTTTAAATCCCCACTTGAAAAGAGCTTCAGAATTTAGTGTTGTATTGGAAATGCTGTTTACAGGGCAAGGGAATCACAAAGAAAGCACATGGTGAATTTCCAGACTAACTAATCTCGGCACTATATTTTTTAGTTCATAATCAAAATGATATCAAATGGATGACATTTAAACTGTGTTAGGTTTTCAAAATGCCTTCCCATGTATCAGCTATTGTAAGCTTCACAATAATCTTGAAGTTAGATTTAATCATCTGTTTTCCAGTTGAGGAAGTAGATTCAGAAAAAGTAAGCAAGCTGCCTGAAGTCTTAACATCTAATGAATTGCAAGGCCAGGACTTAAGAGTTTCCAGTTCCCTCCAGGACTCCTTCCTTTAGCTCTCCCTCTGCCCTCTAATCTATGTGTTACATTAGTTCAAGGTACATGACTCACAGGGTAAGGCATGGGGACGAGGGGCTAACCCATCTTCTCTAAGGACCTTTAGACGAGGGTACCTGGCACTGCTCTCGAATCACTGAGTCTGAGTCTTGATGGCTGAGGGAAAAAGGGGGACTGCAAAGCTGAGTGCTGTTCTGCCAGCTCTCTGACCTCAAACAGTGCCCTCCAAGAGGACAGGATGAACAGGATAACTGGCATTTGGAACTCTTCTGAAAGATGCCAGGACTCCTCTGATTCCTCCAGCAAAAAGTGAATGCTGCCCCAGCAGGCTATCGGGACTTGTTTGCACAGACCTCACTCACTCACTCACTCACTCATTGTCTGCCTCTCCTCACTAGGATGTTAACGCCATGAGACGGGAATCTTGTCTGTTTTGTTCAGAGATAAATCTCAGCACTTACCATAGTGCCTGGAACTTCATAAACTCTTAATAAAAATATGCTGAATCAATACACAGATTATATAAGTTTTTTTCTATTTTGACTAAGTTACATCTTACCACCATGTCTTTTCAAGGCCACGAGCAAAATCTCCAGAAGGAAAACGTGATGGAGGGAGCCGCCCCAGAAGGGGGAGCTCTCTGTATAGGGGGGGGCGGCGGGGAGGAGAGGAGAGGAAAGGAGGTGCTTCAAATGATGGGCAGTTTTTTAATTAATTTCTTTTAATTGGAGGATAATCACTTTACAATATTGTGATGGCCTCTGCCATACATCAACATGAATCAGCCATAGGCTTACATCTAATAATTGAACACAAAATAATCAACCTTCTCTGAGATATTTGATAAGTACAAAAAAAAAAAAACAGACAAACAAACCCTGGATACCAAAAGCCTTATTTCAATAACATTTAGAGAATATATTTTTGCTATGATCTCAGTTTTAAAGTATATAATGTGGTATACTTTAGATAGAGAAGGACAGGGAAGCCTGGTGTGCTGCAGTTCATGGGGTTGCAAAGAGTCATACATGACTGAATGACTTATAACAACAATAACAACATACTTTACTGACTCAGAAAATGCTTCCAGCAGCTCTCTGTAGGCAAAGATGAAAGGTGCCCTCAGCATCCTTCCTGGAGGAAGTGGCGTCCCATAGCTGGCTAGACTCCCAGGGCAGAGTGTGCCAACTGTGTGCATCAGCTCCCAATGCCAAGTCCAGTGGCATCACCTGGATAGGCTGAAAATGGTGAGAATCCCATGGACAGAGCAGCCTGGTGGGCTACAGTCCATGGGGTCGTAAAGAGTTGTATGTGACTGAAGCAACTGAGCACACACACCAGCACGCACAGAAGAAAATATACTCAGGTAGTAAGAATGATTCCCAGGAGATGACGGTATTGTGGATGACTTTCTTTACACTTTATTTTTCACAATTCTATAAGAAAAGTAAACCACAAACTCATGCGTGTTGCTGTTGTATTATAAACATTCAAGTTCCTCCTAATAGCAAGAAAATGCTCCCACACCAGAGGGTTGCCCTTTTAGGGCTAATAAGGGAACCACCTGGATTGGACCCTCCAGTTCAGACCTTACCAGGATCTGCTCCACTGCAGGCAGAGGGGAGAACGGCAGTGGGTGGGTGGGTGGGGGGCTCTGCTGTGGGCAGACTGTGGGGCTTGGGAAGGGATGAGCTGTCACCGGGCCTCAACAGGGTAGAGAAGAGAAGCAAAATCACAGTCAAGATCCACAGGCTCCTACATGCAGGCGACACCATGAGCATCACCCACCCTATGTGCTCCCTGACACTGCACTCAGAGGGTGGGACTATGGCTGATTATTGATCTTCTACTTCAATTTCTTTAATGTCAAGTTCTCATAATTAAATGAATAAAAGGCAAAATCAAGATTGGTCAACAAGTTAACCTTAATAACATTTCCTCTGGGTATTAGGAGGAACTAGAGGTCAGGACAGAGGTAGGGACTCTAAGGAAAAGAATCTGAAAAAGAAGATATATACATATATATATAACCAAATTACTTTGCTGTACATCTGAAATTCTAACAACACTGTAAGTCAACAATGCTTCAATTAAAAAAACAAAAATTAAAAAACTGTTTTAAAAAGTAGGGGGATTTCTCTGGCAGTTCAGTGGTTAAGACTCCATTCTTCCATTGCAGGGGGAGCATGGGTTCGAACCCCGGTGCAGGAACTAAGATCCCACAAGCCCTGGGGTGTGGCAAAAAAAAAAAAAGTAGAAACTCCACAGTCTAGATGAGACTCTTGCACTTTTCTGAGTCTCTGTGGGAGATTTTTTTGTGGGTATGGGGTTAGGAGGAGGGACTTTCATCCTCATATTAACTTGACTCTAGAGAAATGTCTCCTATTGCTGAAAGCCTTGATGCTCCACCTCCCTGCCCGCTGGCTTCCTGCCCCATCGCTATGCCGACGACCGCTCTTCTGTGAGAGACAGAGGCCAGGGCAGGAACCACTCAACCGCAGACTTTAATAACTTTCTCTCTCTCCATGCTAACATGGGATCAATGAGATCTAAATTGAAATGTGTGGTTGAATGGCGTTCTGAAAATGTCCCATGCCTCTAAGTCTTTGCAGAAGTTACAATCTCCTTTGGGGAAAGGAGGCAGGTGGCAGCAGTGGGGGGGTACTCATGTGGATGGCTATTGTGCGCCTTTCACAGAGATAGCACAGGAGAGTGGATTTATGCTGTGGATGGAATGGCAAATGGGATTAGAGGAAACAAGGTATTCTCCAGAAAGCAGAGTCTGGCAGGCAAAGGCTTCTGAATTTCCCCTTTATCTAGGAGTGGCAACTCCATGGAACAGGAGTGAGGGACACTGGGGCTGGGGGTGGCGGGAAGAAGGAGGGACGCATGGGGGCGCGACACACGGGGGGACACCAGATGCTTGCCCTCCTGTCGCTCCTGAGAAGCTGTTTACAGTGCACCTCAGGATAGTTCACCTGGGCAAGAAAGGGACAAAACTGTGTCCAGCAGCCCTCATCTCAGGTTGAAGGTCTACTCTGGTGGGGAGCATTATCTGCCCTGCACTTCTGGTTGTGTATATGTGGGGGCTTCATAACTTCCCATGCCTCCTTGTCAGCAGGGAGGCAAGAAATCTGAGGAGCAAGCATGAAGCTGTAGGTGGGAGGGGAAGGGTGGCATAGCTGGTCACCACGGCAGCAGCTGGACCTGCAGACATGGTTTGCTCATCACCTGGCTAACTCCTACAAGTGTCTCAAATATCAGGTCAGATGCTCCTCCTCTAGGAAACCTTCCCCAACAGGCCACTCCTCCATGGTTCCACTGAATTGATTCACTTAATAATACATACACTGACCAATGGTTCCAACCAGAGAATCACTGAAGGTCTTGGAGTCCATATAGTCAAAGTTATGGTTTTTCTAGCAGTCATGCAGTGATGTGAGAGTTGGACAATAAAGAAGGCTGAGCACCAAAGAATTGATGCTTTTGAACTGTGGTGTTGGAGAAGACTCTGAGAATCCTTTGGACTGCAAGGAGATCAAACCAATCAATCCTAAAGGAAATCAGTTCTGAATACTCATTGGAAGGACTGATGCTGAAGTTCAAGCTCCAATACTTTAGCCACCTGATGCAAAAAGTCGATTCATTGAAAAAGACCCTGATGCTGGGTAAGATTGAGGGCAGAAGGAGAAGAGGGCAACAAAGGATGAGATGGTTGGATGGCATCACTGATTCAATGGACATAAGTTTGAGCAAACTCTGGGAGATAGTGATGAACAAGGAAGCCTGGCGTGCTACAGTCCACAGGGTCACAAAGAGCTGGACACGACTTAGTGACTGTACAACAAACAACAAGAGTCTGTATATTCAGTAAACTAAAAGTCTGATACTCCAAGTGTTGTTTTAACTTAACATGTTCATGATAGACTCTCCAGTGATTTTAAAATTCTTGTTCACTGTGGCAGAAATGATAATTATCTCCAAATACTCATTTCCCTCTCACTATAGTAGTATGGGAGAAGGCAATGGCACCCCACTCCAGTACTGTTGCCTGGAAAATCCCATGGATGGAGGAGCCTGGTAGGCTGCAGTCCATGGGGTCGCTAAGAGTCAGACATGACTGAGCGACTTCACTTTCACCTTCCACTTTCATGCATTGGAGAAGGAAATGGCAACCCACTCCAGTGTTCTTGCCTGGAGAACCCCATGGATGGAGAAGCCTGGTAGGCTGCAGTCCATGGGGTCGCACAGAGTCGGACACGACTGAAGCAACTTAGCAGCAGCAGCAGCATAGTAGTATAGTTATACTAATAGTTTTTTTTTTTTCAAATATTTACTTATTTGGCTCTGCCAGGTCTCAAGTGCGGCATGTGGGACCTTTAGCTGCAGTATATGGGATCAAAACTGGGCCCCCTGCGTTGGGAACATGGGGTCTCAGCCACTGGTCCACCAGGGAAGGCCCACGCTAATAGTTTTCATTCAGGCAGATGACCTCTCAGAATATATTTCCCAGGCTCCCCTGCAGCAAGTTACAGCTGCATCATTCAGTTCCGGTCAATGGTATGTGAGCCCAGGTCAGTAGTGCAAATACCAACTTGGGCCCTTAAAAGGAAAGCGAGGGCTCCCTTTACCCCCTTCTCCCTCCCCACTGGTTTGAACACAGGTGAACATGGTGGAGAAGGTCCATGTAGGCCACATGGATGAGAGCAGGAGAGTGGATCAAAAAGATACACAGAGACTGGGGCCCTTCACTCTGGTGCTGCTCCCCAGCCTGGATCCTTATATCCAGACTGTTAGGTGAGAAAAAGGTATACATCATGCATTCATTGCCTAAAACAAAAAGCAAAACTGTCTTACTATATACTTAGGACTTTCTAAGTTCTGGGAACTCTGAGTGGGGCTATGGAGATAAAAGATGTTCTTACCTAAAATAAGCTGTTAGCCTAGTGACAAGGGAGACTATAAAAAATATCACACAGAGGCACACACACACGTGTGACAAGTACATGACAATTAAGCACAGGTGCTAGAAGTGTGTGTGTGAGAGGGCTTCCTGAAGGAGGTGATGGCCATATGATTTCTAAACAAGGAAAGGCAGCTATGAGGGATGAAGAACAAATGGAACAGCATCAACAAAGAGAGTGACGCAACAGAGAGCATGGTGCCTTCAGGTGAGAAGGTGGTGGAGCCCAGCAGTGATGGATGTGGGTTCAGTGGTCAGTTTGAGTTCCAACCCTGGTTTAGCACTTACGAGCTCCAGGATCTCAGGTCACTGTAATCTCTGTGTGTCTGCCTCCTAGAGTTGTCATCAGGACTAAATGAGAAAACCCATGTAAAAATCCTGTTAGACTCTGTAGTACAGAACAAGCTCAGTGAATATTACCTTAGAAAAAAGTAGTTAGGTATGACTGGCACCCAAACCGCGGAGTGAGGAGTCATCAGAGTAGAGGCTAGAGGGATAGTCTGTGACCAGATCATCAAAGAGTTTGGCTATCTTCCAGAAGCCTAAGGGATTTTAAGCAGGAACTTAACAGGGTCAGAAAGATTTCTGCCTTCCAAGAGCTCAATCTGACAGCAGAGTGACACAGGGATCACAAGGGGCCAGGCCTCCTTTCTCAATGAATCTCTGCTTTGCACAAAGAAAAGCATTACTCTACACAATGCACCCTGGGGCAAATTTGTGTGTGTGTGAATTGTAGATGGTGAAAATGAGTGGACCAAGTAGTACAAACAGAGGACCAATCTGGTAATGACAATTCACCACACCTTCAGGCAGAGAGCCTCACTGCCTTGTCCCTGTCTGAAAGGAAAACTTTCAGTGCTTTTGCCACATTACTAACAGCCTGAGTCCACTTCCTGTCTTGCTAGGAAAAATCTCCACGGTCAGATGACCAAGAATATAATTTTCCACCTGAACAGGTTTAAGTCATTATAGGGGGCTCCCTAATAGGTGGGGGTGAATCACTAAAGCTCTTCTAAAGATAGAATCTGACTTGCTTTCTTAGTCTGATTTTTGCATGCAAGCATATCCAAAAAATACTCAGGGTTTGGCCCAGTTGTTTATATCCTTTAGACAACCCAAGTGTATCTGAGCTCTCAACAGGGCTCTGGTCGCAGGGTGCTCCGGTGGGGGCTTTCTCTGAGATTTCTCCACCTGATACTGCATGGCCCAGCCCCTGCCATGTGATGACTTTCCTCCCTGCAAAAATTGTGAATGCTGACTTCCCTGGCTGTCCAGTGGTTAAGACTGTGCTTCCAACGCAGCGGGTTTGAGTTAGATCCCTGGTCTGGGAACTAAGATCCCACATGCTGTGTGGTTCAGCCAAAAAAAAAATTAATATTGAGAAATGGTGAATGCCAACAAAATTGTGGTTCTTTTCCTGAAATGTGTGTCAGTCACTCAGTCGTGTCCAATTGTTTGTAACCCCATGGACTGTAGCCCATCAGGCTCCTCTGTTCATGGAATCCCTCAGGCAAGAATATTGGAGTGGGTTGCCATTCCCTTCTCTGGGGGCTATTCCTGACCCAGGGATTGAACCCAGGTCTCCTGCATTGCAGGCAGATTCTTTACCATCTGAGCCACCAGGGAAGCCCTTTCCTTAAATAAATAATACCAAATAAGGTCTGCACAGTTTCTTATAAAATATATGCATATCTGCACTAAGGGGGAATAACATATGCAAATCTTTGTTGGAAGGTGAGGGGAAGGCTCTCTTTCCCAAATAAAATAACCCTGAACCAAGATTTAATGGGATTTTCCCATGAGTAGTGAGTGTAAGCAAATTTACCAACATCTTATAAACTTCCCCAGAAAGACCATAAAAAGCACTAGAATATCACCTCCATTTTCTGGAAGGGTAGCCAGTTAGGTCTGCAGAGCCTCCACTACAAAGGCATAGGTGACCCCTTGTCTCTGGGTCATATCTTTTACAAATAATGGGGATGAGGCACAAAAGAAGAAAATTACATGAAACACACCAGGAGACAGGCTAGGAACTCTTTGCCCCTGAAAAGGATACATTCACCCATGATAGGCTCACATCTGTTCTCCCAGTCCCCTCCTATCTGTGAGTCTCACTTTTTAGGTGAGAATTCACTGCTCAGTCTCTGAATTGCCTGAGACTGGGTCTTTCCTCCTCAATAACAGGGGCAATCTCCTGTTGTGTCACATGCATGGCTAGCGTCCCATTATGGCTTCTCCATTACTTACTCTTAATTATTCTAAATTAGTGTTTTCCCTTGGCACACCAAGGAGGGAGAAGCAAAGTCTCTTCTCACTCTTTGAATGTCGCATCCACGCCTCACCCTCAGAACATTCCGGAGACAGGTGACGGAGCTGCCCAGGACTTTAACTGCCTCTGACAATACAGAGCCTTGGCAGAATCACCTTTCAGAGGTGGGGAACGATGAAAAGGATATGAATTCTGTTGATTTCAGCATCCCTTTGTCATGTGTTCACCAAACTTTTCCATGATTTCTACATTTGAAAAGCAAAAACTGTTCATTCACGTGGGAGGAGAAGCTAGGATTATTGTTAGAGTTCCTCAGTGTCAGCCACTAGAACAGAAAAATGCCCAGAATATGAATATGTAGATTCATCCCATTCCCAAGTTATCTCTGAGGAATTCATGATTTATTATAGGCTGCCACTGTATTGAAGCTGATTATGTATATGTATTATTTCTTCTACTAGATTGGAAAGTCTAGGAGAGCAGAGATAATATCTATTACCTCTTTACTTTGGGAAACAATCTGAATAACATAGTCGTGCATATATAAGTTCACACACACACATATGCATTGTACACCCTACAGCCTCGCACAGTGCCTTTCCTAGTACATCCTTTAATTATTTTTTTTTAATTGTTTAGGGACTTCCCTGGTGGTCCAGTGGTTAAGACTCTATGCTTCCAATGCAGAGGGTCTGAGTTCAATTGCTGATCAGGGAAATAGGTCCTGCATGCCGCAACTAAGAGTGGGCACAGCTAAAAAAATAAATGAAATTTAAAAATAAAAAATTGTTTAAAGACAATAACAAAAGCGAGATGTAAAACTGTTAATACAGGTAATTCCTAACATCATCAAATAGACTTACATAGATATCTACATGTGAAGAGTAGATACTTAGAAAACACCAAAATGTTAATACTCATTCTGCATGGTACAGTTTTTTGTCTTATTCACAAAATCTCCAATTTTTTTTATGATGAACATGTATAATTCTCATAATCAGGAAAATGTTATTCTAAAGATGTTTCTGTAGCAAGCATTGTATATCCAAATTGTTAAAAGGATCTCTGTATAATTTTCAAGATGCTGAAAGCATCTGAGTTTGCAATGAGGGCGTAAGAGTTTAAAGGAGAAAAGGGAGGATAAGATGAAGATAACTTTAGACTCTGTGTTTCCCTGAGACTCCCACGATTTGCTGTCCTCTGAACACTACTGAGTGAATGATACAAGAAAGATCCCTACTTCTACAGTCAACACAAAGCCACTGAAACTTC
The DNA here is from genome assembly GCF_019923935.1 of Bubalus bubalis. Lineage (NCBI taxonomy): Eukaryota > Metazoa > Chordata > Mammalia > Artiodactyla > Bovidae > Bubalus > Bubalus bubalis. The sequence continues at coordinate 162,321,169 of NC_059157.1, forward strand.
AAAGTACAGATAATTCAGAATTCCTACCAGCAGAAATCTAAGGATCTGATACTGAGAAGGTGATGGAACTGGAATAAGGTCAGGGATGAACCCCCAGGGTCTGGGTCTCCATTAGCACAGATGTCACCTCTGTGCAAGACACAGAAAACTCCCCAGAGGATGAGTTACATGAAGGCCCTTCCTTGCCAGACTGCAGGTTTGGCAAGTATGGAGCTGGACTTCCTCCCTACTCTAGCACTCTGGCACCTTTGTACAGGGCACAAACTCCTATGCCAAGACCTGCCAGAGAAGCAGAATGTCAGGGGATGCTGAGGACCCATGCCAAACTGAGATAAGCAGTCTTCACATGAGTGCGTGGACCTTTGTGGATAAACAAAGACCTCCGCAAAGAAAATAGTGCAGGGATTATTTTAAGACACCTGATTTCTAGACCTTGTGCTTGCTTATGTACTCTGCTAAAACCCACCCACCTAGGAGAAGGGCTGCATCAAAATAGCCTTTCTCCCACACTAAGCCATCATCTACTCCAAATTTTATGGTTGTGTTGTTCCCCAGAGTATAAAAACCTTTGAAGATATAAAAAGAGTGTATTCTGTTTACATTAGCCAAGACATCAAAGCAACCTAAATGTCCTTGACAGAGAAATGGATAAAGAAGATGAGGTACATACACACAATGGAATATTACCTAGCCATTAAAAAGAGTGAAATAATGCCATTTGGGTGGATCTAGAGATTGTCATACTATGTGAAGTCAGACAGAGAAGTAGAAATATCATATGACATCCTTTATATGTGGAATCTAAAAAAAAATGATACAAATTAACTTACAAAACAGAAAGAGACTTACAGACTTAGAGAATGAACTTACGATTGTCAGGGGGATGGATGGGGGAGATAACTAGAGTTCTGGGATGGACATGTACACTCTGTTCTATCTAGAACAGATAACCAACCAACAAGGAGCTACTATATCGTACCTGGAATTCTGCTCAATGTTATGTGGCAGCCTAGATGGCAGGGGAGTTTGGGGGAGAATGGATACATATATATGCGTGGCTGAGTCCATTCCTGTTCATGTCAAACTATTACAACATTGTTAATCAGCTATACGCTAATATAAAATGAAAAGCTTTTTAAAAAATAAATTAAAAGAGTGTCTTTTCTAATTAATCTGGAACCAATAATCCTCCTACTTCTCTGTCTTGTATACCTCTAAAGCTAAAAGCAAAGCTCAACCTTTAAACAGGCCAGCTGCTGTTGGGGTGCATGAGATTCAGAACAGTGAAAGCCAATGGGTTAGGAATTCTGTTAAATCAAACTGTCATTCTGAAATGCAATTGAGTATTTTGGCTTGTGTTGGGACATTGTGTATTAAAGTATATGATCAAGTATAGGGTGGGAAAAATAAATTTTATTTAGCAACACTCTCCGGAGAAGGCAATGGCACCCCACTCCAGTACTCTTGCCTGGAAAATCCCATGGACGGAGGAGCCTGACAGGCTGCAGTCCATGGGGTCGTGAAGGGTTGGACAAGACTGAGCGATCTTCACTTTCACTTTTCACTTTCATGCATTGGAGAAGGAGATGGCAACCCACTCCAGTATTCTTGCCTGGAGAATCCCAGGGACGGGGGAGCCTGGTGGGCTGCCGTCTATAGGGTTGCACAGAGTCGGACACGACTGAAGTGACTTAGCAGCAGCAGCAGCAACACTCTCTTTTCTTGAATATGAAAATAGTTAACTTACTATGGAAATTTCCAAACATGTACAAAAATAGAATAGTGTGATAAGCCAAGTACCCATCATCCAGCTTCAACAATAATCAGCATCTTTCCACCCTTGTTTCATGTATTTCCCTACATACACACACATAGACACACACACACAAACATTTTATTAATAGTGGGGAAGGAATATTTTAAAGCAAACACTATACAGATCACATTACTGATAGCTATTTCTGTACATATCTCAGCAGATACATCTTTTGATACCTCTCCCTAAGTATAACCACAATGTCATCATCACATCTAACAAAAATGATCCTTTAATTCCTATGCCATATTTGAAATTTTCCTAATTATCTTAAAAATGACTTTTTTCCAGTTGATTTGTTGAAATTAGGATTCAAACAAAATTCATCACATTAGACCACATCCAATCTATTTTAACCTGTAACAGCTTCCATTTCTCCTTTTTTATTCCTGACACTTATTGAAAGAAATGAACTGTTTGTCCTATAGAACTCCCTTCCTTTTTATCGCTCTCTAGTATTCCATTGTGTGTCTACCATAGTTATTCAACTCTCCCTTTATTTGTTGGCTTTTTCATTCTTCCCATTTGCACTCAGAGTCTGGTGCTACAATGAGATGAGTCTTTGTATGTTTATCATTTTGTATTTTTGCCAGTCAATCTTTGAAATGGTTTTCTGGGACAGTGTAAGTGTATATGTAATATTGCCAGATTTTATCAAATTCCCTTCATAGGGGTTGTACCATTTTACATCCCCCCAGCAATATAAAAGAATTTCTGTTCCCATGGTTTTGTCAACAGAATTGTCAAACTCTTAAAATTTTTTGGTCAATTTTGCATCTTGGCAGTTTGGTTTTCATTTTTATTTTTCTGTCCTGAGTTTTATCTTCCGCCATCTCAAAATGTAGCTGCTTTCTCCCCCACATAGCTAACACCTAGAGGAGGTGTTCTCTTTACATATTGCTGCCACTTGAGGGCCAGTGTTCCTTCCTCTTCCCTGAATCTCCGACTCAGAATCTCATCCATCAGTCTCCATCACCTATTAACCCAACACTCCAGATCTCTGCTCCTCACATCTCCATGAGTTCTGTTTCTCTTGGTGCACTTTGCATTTCTCTTATACCTAAACATTTTTCCTTATGAATGGAAGCAATTTGCGATTCTTCTGTGAACTGTTAGTTTATATCGCTTGTCCATATTTTTCAACCCATTTTCAAAGGATGAATCATCCAAGGGAGATTTTCATGACAGCAAAGAGAGCATCAGAAATCCTTAGTACTAAAAAATAACTTCTTTTCATTTATTTAAACACAAGCAAATATTTCCTGCTGTTCTCAATACTCATGCCTAAAACTTGTCATTAGCTGGAAAGAAAAGCAACTTTGAGCAGCCAAAGCAGTAAAGATTAGTGATGCTGATTCTTTTAAATGTAATAAGAATATTTTTCAGATTTGCTGGTGGCACAGCTGGTAAAGAATCTGCCTGCAATGAGGGAGGCCTGGGTTCAATTCCTGGATTGGGAAGATCCCCTGGAGAAGGGAAAGGCTACCCACTCCAGTATTCTGGCCTGGAGAATTCCATGAACTAGTCCATGCGGTCGAAAAGAGTCGGACACGACTGAGTGACTTTCACTTTCAAGATACAATGGAATGAACATATAGGTAACATTTTCTGAGATTCAGTGTGTATTGTTAACAGTCTACTTAAAACATATTTTATCACATATCATGAAACATTTATTTTAGAGTAAAATTTCATTTTATAAAATGTTTACTATTATAAATCTCTTATTTAAAAAAATAAAATGACTGGCTGATGGACCAATTAGTATTTAGTGTTATTTACCTTCTTCTTTTACAAAATAAATTGAGAAAGTTTGTTTACGGTGTCAAATAAATAAAGTTTTTTCAGATTCTTATGCTAACTTTCACTATAATTATTCTCCAAGACAGAACACCAGGGTTTCTCTGTGCTCCCACGCTCAGGAGAAATACTCTGCCTTATTAAACTATGTACTGGCTTCAACAATAAAATAACTTACAATGTGAGCCACAAATTGCATTGCCTTATTGCAAATTTTTTAAAATGGCATATTGGTTTTAATTCATTTTTATAACCTACTACATCAATCAGGGGAGAAGACAATGGCACCCCACTCCAGTACTGTTGCCTGGAAAATCCCATGGATGGAGGAGCCTGGTAGGCTGCAGTCCATGGGGTCGCTAAGAATCAGACATGACTGAGCGACTTCACTTTCACTTTTCACTTTCATGCATTGGAGAAGGAAATGGCAACCCACTCCAGTGTTCTTGCCTGGAGAATCCCATGGACGGAGAAGCCTGGTGGGCTACATTCCCTGGGGTCGCACAGAGTCGGACACGACTGAAGCGACTTAGCAGCAGCAGCAGCAACATCAGTTAGGGTTCTATCAAAGAAACAGAACCACTAAAATGGGGTTTGTTACAGGACTTGGACCCCATGCAATTTGGGGAGCTGGTTAAGTAGTCTCTATAAATGTATTCGAGGTCTCCAAAGAAACAGAACTAATAGGATAGATGAAGACATATTATAGATAAAAGGAGATTTATTGTAACAATTGGCTCATGCAGTTTCGGAGCCTGAGAAATCACCCACAACTTCCATTTACAAACTGGAGAAACAGGAAGTCTGGCGGTGATATCTAGCCTGAGTCCACAGACCTGAGTATCAAGGGCTAATGGTATGAATCCTAACCTAAATCCGAAAACCTGAGAACCAGGAGCACCAAATTCCCAGGGCAGGGGAAGGTGAACGGTTCAGCTCTGAGTAAAGAGAGTGAATTCGCCCTCCTGCCACTTTTGTGTTTTATTCAGGCCCTCAGTGGATTGGATGACACCAGTCCCCAGAGGGGAGGGCTGGCTGCTTTCCTCAGTTCACTAATTCTAATCTCTTCCAGAGATCACAAACTCCCCACCCCCAACCCCCACTTCAGGGAAATCATAATTTCCCAGCTACTTGGGCATTACTTAGCTGAGCTAAACTGACTCAGAAAATTAACTATCACAGTAAGGGTTCATCTTACCAACTGATGCTGGACAGGAAATCAGGAAGGGAAGATGGATGCAGAGTTGGGGAGACCAAGAACAAGCTGGGACCCACAAAGGCAGACTGAAACATTAGCTCTTGTTGCCTCTGACAGTGGTGTCCTGCAGAAGCCAGGGCCTTTCTCCATGGAGGTGAACCCATCTCCCTGCTTGGGAGTCAGAAGAGCTAAAGCAGACCCAGCTGCAGCCTCTTGCCAATGAGGTGAACCAGCAGATAATGACCACTTGTATAGGCTGCAATATGGCGGCTGCTTGACCTTCACCCTCCAAGTCACCCCCCCACCACCCTACCCACTACCAGGATCCCCCCGGGCAGTGCACCCTAACAAGGAAACGTATATACAAAAGGGGATTCTAGGTGATGTTTTTCAGCCTGGCCAAACTGACATGCTTCAAAGCCATGCAATCTATGCCTCGTCAACTCTGCACTCACACATGTGTCCTTAAACCAAACTCAATCTCTAAAGGCCAAAGCAAAGCCATGTGTTTGCCTGACATCATACAACTATCCCACACACAACCAAAATCCCACTGATCCTTTCTCCAAGAGAAGACGCAAAGTCCTTTGTTTGTTTGTGGGTGATGTTCACTCTTCTAGCTGATTCACACACCCCTTTTGCTATCCTGTAACTCACATACTGAGATGTAAAGTGAAATACTATTGACATATTTTATAAAATGTGATAAAAGGATAATAAGGAAAGAAAAACAAAATTACTTGGTTGACACTTATCAAAATAAGAAAGAAATTCCCATGTTACATTTTTTCAACTGAGCATGAGTTTTTAGTTCTTTTCTTTTGCAGTTGCTCTCAGCAAACACTTCAGCTAATTGTGCTGCCCTGCCCAGATGGGGCGAATAAATCAGTTCTACCAGGCCCACCCGATCTAAACAACAACTTCACTGCTTTTGTAATACACCTTCCAAGTTAATTCTCAGGGGTTGCTATGATACCCCTTAAAATACACAGAGTTCAAAGAATTAAATGTCATTGCTGGAGCGAGAGTCTTTCCATTCCCAGTGTTTTATATATATGAATAAATGTTCTCATTCTTCATTATCAATAAAAACAAAAATAGAAAGGTATTTGATGCTAAACCTTGTCTCATTCTAGAAATAAACAATATTCATCCAGATATATAAATTTTTAAAAATCATCTTATTAAGTTTATTTCTAATACAAGCTTATTTTTTTTCTTTGGCACAGGTTTATCAAAATATATCATACATTTATGTCATTCTGATCAACTCCTCACAAAAAAAAAATAACTGTGATGGTAACCCAAACTAAATATGCCTAACATTTGGAGGCTTAAGGTAACAGGAAATAAAATGAATTATAAAACTTTTATTTACATACATACATTTGTTGCAAAAAACTCAACAGCCCAATCAGTAAGAGGCTTTCAATATATTACGTTAGAGGAAAATTTTGTAGGGTAAGTGAAATGGAAATGCAAATTCAAGAAGAAAAAGTAAAGAAATAAAATGTCCTACTTTATCACAGAAGAGTTTTCACAGGAAGGAAAAGTTTGCTTGTGTGTTTTTAAAATCAGGATAGCTGGCACCCAAGCATTGTATTTAGATTCCATTGTATATATTTAAAAGATTGATATATCAGTTTTAATTTAAAATTGTAATAATTGCTACATGTCAGAAATTAAATCCTTTGCTATTATGTATGTCTGTAATGAAAAGTTTTAGATGTCAACTTTGAAGTGTTCAATAGGGGACGTAATTTCTCAAAAACGTTTGCTTAAGTGTATCTAGGCAAGAAATAACAATATCGGCTAACACTTTCTGAGCCGCTAGTATTTACCAGGCAATATACTAAGCTTTAGGCTTCCCTGGTGGCTCAGTTGGTAAAGAAATCTGTCTGCAACACAGGAGATGGGGGTTCGATCCCTGGGTCAGGAAGATCCCCTGGAGAAGGAAATGGCTACCCACTCCAGTATTCTTGCCTGGAAAATCCCATGGACACAGGAACCTGGAGGGGTACAGTCCATGGGGCTGCAAGAGTTGGACACAACTGAATGACTAAACCACATACTAAGCTTTCTCTTAGTTTATTAGTCTGGTGACAACCGTGTGAGGTAAGTGTCATTACCCTCATTTTACAGAAGAGGAAGCCAGGGTGTGAGAGGTCTCATGTCATCTGTAGCTTGCTTTAAAATATTTCAACATAAACAGTGTGCTCTAAATATGCGTATTAGTTCATTTGGCCTACACCCTCGTGACAGTCATGCCCTAATCAGGAATATACACTCCATGGGTGGTTTGCTGGCATCTAATCAGAAGGCCCCACTCCAGAGCGAGCTGCTATAAGCTCCTCAGCTGTTTTTATCTCTCACCAGCACTTGAAGCTTTTTCATTAGCCTAATGGATATTAAACATGAGTTTCCATTGGTCAAATTAATAGCTTGTTCAACATACATAGATGAAAAACATAATTTCAAGAGCCACTGGCATCAGTGGTACATAAGAAACTTAACCCTTATCAATGACCCCCAAGGCTGATCAGCATTTGTAAAAGGTCCTGAGTGTACCTGCTGATTCCAGGGTTTTGTTGGTTGCCTGACTCCAACAAAACAGCTCACAGAATCCTGCCACTGAAATATAGCTGCACTGGCCTCAGAGGTGACTTTATGCAAGGGGTGCTATAGGGAATCAATAGCCGGGCTTCCACCAAGCTTACTGAACAGGGACGATGCATGTCTTGTACCTACTTGCTAATAGACATCTATGTGTGGCAAGACTCAGCCTGAGACTTCTCTTCCCTGAAACTCAATAGTGGAACTGCAAAAGTTCACGTAATGGGCCCCCACCATTGCAAATACTGAAGAATGCCAAAAATCTACCAAGAAAGATTGTGTTTGCTTGTCTGGGTTAGGGGTGTGTGTGCATGCTCGTGCTTAGTCACGTCTGACTCTGCAACCCCATGGACTGCAACCCGCCCTCCAGGTTTCTCTATCCATGGAATTTTCCAGGCAAGAATACTGGAGTTGGTTGCCATTTCCTTCTCCAGGAGATCTTCCCGACCCAGGGAAAGATCCACTGGAGAAAGAAATGGAAACCTACTCTGGGTTAGGTATGTTGGCATAAAAGATTCAGAAACTCAGTCAAAGTCACATACCTGGTAGTGATAAACTAGGATGAAAACCTGTGGTCATTGGCCCTCCTAACTGCCCTGCTCCACTGCCTCCCATGGAGCACACAGTTGCAGGAATAGAGTATGAGTCAGGGTGCTAGATGTTGACATATCGTCTTCAGGTGCCTCTTTCCAGGCAAGTTTGAGGCTGAGTTGTGGTTCACTCCAGAAAAACAACCATTCAAGCAGTTTACTTGAACACTGCTATGTTGAAAATCCTTTCCTCTAACTCAGCTTAAAATGGGCCTCCATACTATTCAACCACAAAGACTGTTGTTGTTCAGTCCCTAAGTCATGTCTGACTCTTTGCGACCCCATGGACTGCAGCACGCCAGGCTTCCCTGTCATCACCATCTCTTGGAGTTTGCTCAGACTCATGTCCATCAGGTTGATGATGCCATCCAACTATCTAATCCTCTGTTGCCACCTTCTCCTCCTGCCCTCAATGTTCTACACAGATAACCATACATAACTAAGACAAGTGTGGGCTCAGGGGGAAAATGTTCATTCTTGGGGTGTTGTAAGTGGCACTTAAGAAAAGATATCTGCTATGTCTTTCCAAGATTCTCCATTCTCTCCTTGGAGTCCCAGCCCTGATATGAAGAAATATAACAGGTTTATTGAAGAGCCTGCCCTGGCTAGTAACACAAATATGAAATAGCTGTAGTTTTTCTTCTTTCATCATTGAACCCCAACTGTCAAACTGTTGACTCTTCTTTACCTCCTGGCTAGCACAACATCTTGGGCCGACCTTGTTTTCTGGTTGTCAAAAGTTATTAAAAGCCCATGTAGTTTATACCTCCCCATCTTATGTTTGATGCAGTGTTTTCCAAATAACCAAGCTGTGACTGCAGGGGCCAACATGAGGAGAGGTGGTGGTCTGTACTCTCTCCTGTTCCCACATAGATTTAGGAGACCTGGCTCTCAGCCTGCTTCACCCAATCCCAGTCCTTCAATTCCTGCAGCTGGTAATCCTGCCCAGAGTTCCTTTCACCCGGGGTCCCCTTCCCCAAGTGGGCTGCTGTCTGGACGCCTGGGGAGCTCTCACATCCTTATTAACCAGTCAGTGATGTCTACCCCGTGGCCAACCCCCTCAGTTCCACATCCCTCTCCAATTCTTCTTTGCCCTAATCACATAGGTGGAAGGCAGTTCAACAAGTCTAGTGCCCAAGCTGTTGTCCAATCAAAGAACCATGGTTGTGATTGGCTGAATACTGGCTTCCCAAGATGTGCATGTCGGTGGAACCAGTGAATATGTTACCTTACATGGTCAGTAGATCTCTGATTTTGCAGATGTAGTTCAATGAAGGATCCTGAGATGGTGAGATTATCTTGGGTTATGCAGGTAGGTCCAAGGTAATCACATGGGTCCTAATGAGAGGGAACAAGGTCAAAGTCAGGAGACAGCCATGTGATGATGGAACCAGAGTGAGGGAAGGAACATGCCAACACCTTGACTTTAGCTCACTGAGATTGATTTGACTTCCAAAGCTGTAAAATCATAAACTTGCATTGTTTGATACAGGCAGATTCTTTGCCATCTGAGTCACCAGGGATGCCCTTGAAGTTACTAAATTTGTAACAATGTGTTACAGCAGTAATAGAAGATACCACAGTGACCAACCACACTTCCTGAAGGACCCTTGCCTTTACAAATGACCCCTTGAGACTCCTTCACTTGACTTTAAAGTTGCAGAAATAGCCACAACACCATCCCACCCCCATAAGCTGATGGATCACAACTCCAACACTTCACTTTCTCCACTGGCTCCACACCCCTCATTCTCACTTCTACCTGCTGCCAAATGTCTTTGGCCTATAGATGGGGAGGGGCATGGGGGCAATGAATGGGGTTGGCCAGTGATTGGCCCCAATCTTTAGAGGCTCCTTGGTACCTTTCTTTGTAGAATCCTTCGTTTTCAACTTTGGCCCTGGCCACCAATTCCCAGACCAAGAAAAATCCCGTTCTGTATCTCATCGCCTTGGGGGGCCAGTCCTGGAGCTGTAGCAGCCACAGCTCTTATCTCTGAGCAACCTGCTCTTCTGCAGGGTTAGATCCTGCTCCTCTCACTCTGTGTCTGGTGTCCTTTCCAGGAATCCAGGAAGCTTCATTATGAGAAAGAATTCAAGTGCCCGTAAACAGTGCAGCATGTTAACTCCTTCCTTGTAATTAGCTTCCAAAGTACCAACGATAAGGCCTGGTTTCCTTTTGTGCTTCTAGCACTGTGCTTCACAACACATGCGGCCCACAGCAATTAAATCCTTCAATCAGAACCAAGATCACCCAAAGCCATGCGATGTGCATGCCTGGTGAATTTCATTCTATCACTAAAGTGGTTTCCTAGGGCTTCCCTCTCACCCTCTGGCGTTTACTGACCAGCGTACCACCTAGGATATATTGGACCACATGTACTAAAAAAAAAAAAAAAAAACCTGCCAAACAGCTGTATCCATCACAGTGTGTGGGTGTGTGTATGTGTGCACGCACGCACGCCCGTGTGTGTTAGTCGTTCAGTCTTGTCGGATTCTTTGCAACCCCATGGACTGTAGCCAGCCAGGCTCCTCTGTCCATGGGATTCTCCAGGCAAGAATACTGGAGTGGGTTACCATTTCCATCTCCAGGAGATATTCTCGACCCAGGGATTGAACCCAGGTCTCCCACACTGTAGGCATTTTCTTCACCGCCCGAGCCACCAGGGCAGCCCATCCATCAATAGGGAACTGGCTGAACTGAAGTACCTCCACTGCTATGGTCTAAATGTGTTTCCCCTCAAATTCACATGTTGAAATCCTAACACCCAGTTGCTCCCCACACCACGCAGGAGACACTGTTTGTGAAGCTAAGGCTGGAGCCTTGGCAGCAGGTCTTGATTTTGCCTGTTGGTTGGAAGCACTTAACACAGGCCACTTGGGCTGGCACGACTCACAGGCTTCCCTCCACAGGAGAGATCATGCAAATTAAATCCTCACACTGCAGGTCAACAAAAAAAGCTTTTACTGCAGGTCATGTGTTTGCCATCCCTGGTTTCTGGACACCAGAGGCCTCAGAACCTGGCTGGCTACAGCAGTATGGGAGAAACCTCTGGGAGTTTTGTTGAGGGAAGCCTGCAGTGCAGCTGGCCCAGGGCAGGGCTGATCGCAACATTCTCAAAACCTCTGCGTGCACAGAGACCCACACTACCCAGGTCCTAGCCTGAGTCAAGCAGTCCCCAGAAGTGTGGCTGCGAAAATGCTGCCAGCATCCAGCCAGGAGGAACTGAAAGTGAAAAAGAGATTGTTGCCCTGACACTGTTTTCAGATCTACTTCTTTAGAGCTAACATGCAAAGCAATCATCTAGATGTCATTTGGGGTCATTTTTTCCCAAAGAAAATTTAATATGGCTATATTCTCTTCTTCTTCAAAAATGGGGTGGCAAAGGTGGATTCTACAGGCAGGATCTTTAAGACTGTATACATTCTGTACTAAGTAATAATAACATATTTGCATAGTACTATGAAGGACTGCTATTTATTGAATACTTACTAAGTGCTTTGCACTCTTGATCTTGTTTAATCTTCATAACAACCATAAAAGTACTTTTGTCCCCAAAGTTTCCCAGGTGGCACTAGTGGTAAAGAACCTGTCTGCCAATGCAGGAGACATAAGAGACGCAGGGTTGATCCCTGGGTCGGGAAGATGCCCTGGAGAAGGGAATAGCAACCCACAGCAGTATTCTTGCCTGGAGAATCCCCATGGACAGAGAAGCCTGGTGGGCTACAGTTCATAGGGTCACAAAGAGTTGGACATGACTGAAGCGACTGACCACTCATACACATCCCCAAAGCAAAGAGGAAAAAGATGAGCTTTGAAGGGTGTCAAGTCATTGCCCAGGATCACTCAGCCACAGTATTTTATCAAATCTATGACATCACTATTATTTTAAATACTATTAAGAAAGAAAAAAATGCTGCCAATTAAACTATGATTCTCCATCAATTGCAAGGCTCTTCCCAAGCCAGGGATGTTACATGTGATACCACACAGGCCTAGATCCTGCATGTAGCAACAGCGAGAGGGAGGCCTTGTGCAGCTCTCCTGCTTACAGGGCATTTCCACAATTGTTACTGAATTTCTCCCTCAGAACAATCCTGAAAAAAGCAGGGATAATAAGCCCCATTTTCAGACAAGGAAATAGGTTCATAGTAGGTGAGCAATTTGCCCAAAGTTACACAGCTTGCTGTTATAACAGAATTCCTGGCTCCTATCTAAGTGTTTCTTCTGCTACATCATGCAGCCTCCACTCACCTTAATAAATGCCTTAGCTATTGGTTATTTATCAATGGGATATTCTAAACAAGGATGGAGGAAGATCAGGATAAATTTCTTATTATTACAACCCTAGCCACATTATCTTGCTGACAACTTTGTAAGTGAAATGCTGCCCTTTATTTAATTCATGCAGCACTTACTGTGTTATGAGGCAGCAGATACTGTGCCAGGCAGGAGACCTGAGCTACTTTAGCTCATGAATTTTATTTTGACAGCTTTCAGGCAAACAGAAAAGTTGAAATAATAATACAGTGAACCCTCATATACCCTCCATCTACATTGCAAGTATTAACCTTTTGCCATTTGCTCTCTCCATATGTGCATTTTGTAAACGAGGTGAGCATAAATTGCAGACATCATGACACTTTACCTTAACTTTTTCAAGCTGTATCTTCTGAGAACAAAGATGTTTTTGCACATACCCATAATACCATCATACTTGTGATGGTCAGTTTTATGTGTCAGTTTGGCTAGGCTACAATCTCCAGTTGCTCAATCAAACACTAGTATGGGTACTACTTTGAAGATAGTTTGCAGGTATGATTAAAATCCATGGTCAGGGGAGTTCCCCGCTTGCCTAGTGCTTAGAATTCCAGGTTTTCACTGCCGCGGGTCGGGGAACCTAGATCCTTCAAGTCGTGCTGCAAAGCCAAAAGAAAAAAAAAGAGAGTAAATAAAAGATTTTATAAAACCCATTGTCAATATTTATAATAGCCAAGACATGGAAACAACCTAAATGTCCATTGAGAGAGAAATGAACAAAGAAGATGCGGTACATATATACAGTGGACAACTACTCCAGCCATAAAAATGAATGAAATAATGCCATTTTCAGCAACAGGGATGCAACTAGAGATTATCATACTAAGTGAAGTAAATTGAAAAGAGAAAGACAAATACCATATGATATCACTTATATGTGGAATCTAAAACATAACAGAAATGAACCTATCTATGAAATAGAAACAGGCTCATAGACATAGAGAACAGACTTAGGGTTGCCACAGGAGGGGCAGGGAGGGATGGAGTGGAAGTTTGAGGTTAGCATATGCAAGCTATTATATATAGAAGAGAGAAACAACAGGGTCAGACTGTATAGCACAGGCTATATTCAATATCCTGTAATAAATCATAATGGAAAAGAATATGAAAAGGAATATATATATATGTGAATCACTTTGCTGCACAGTAGAAACACATTATAAATCAACTATATTTTAATAATAAAATAAATTTAAAATAATAATAATAAAATCTACAGTCTATTGATTTTAAGGAAGGGAGATTATTCTACATAATTCAGTGGGCTTGATTCCATCAGTTGAAAGGCCTTATGAACAGCTAAGGCTTCCTGGAAGATGCTCCACCTGTAGACATCAGTCTTACCCTGTGCCCAGGAGTTCCAGTCTGCCCCTCCCCATGGCCTGCCCTAGGATTTCAGACTTGCTGGCTTAGTCTGTTAAGGCTGCTGTAGCAAAAATACCATAGACTGGCTGACTTAAACAACAGACATTTATATCTCACAGTTCTGGAAGCTGGGAAGTCCAAGATCAAGGCACCAGCAGATTTGATATCTCGTGAGAACTTGCTTCCTGGTTCATAGGTGGCCATCCTCTGGCTGTGGTTTTGCATGGTGAAGGGACAAAAGGGGTTTCTGGGGTCTCTTTTATAAGGGTTCTAATAAAGGTTCATGGGAACTTCACTAACATGACCTACATGCATGCGTATGTGCTAAGTCACTTTCAGATCAGATCAGTCGCTCAGTCGTGTCCGACTCTTTGCGACCCCATGAATCGCAGCACGCCAGGCCTCCCTGTCCATCACCAACTCTCAGAGTTCACTGAGACTCACGTCCATCGTAAGTCACTTTAGTTGTGTCCAATTCCATGGACACACCCCATGGACTGTGGCCTACCAAGCTCCTCTGTCCATGGGATTCTCCAGGCAAGAATACAGGAGTGGGTTGCCATGCCCTCCTCCAGGGGTTCTTTCCAACCCAGGGATAGAACCCATGTCTCTTATGTCTCCTGCTCTGGCAGGCGGGTTCTTTACCACTAGTGCCACCTGGGAAGCCCCAATCAGGACCTAATCACCTCCAAAACCCATCATTATCTTGGGGGTTTCAACATATGACTTTTGGAGGGACACCTCACTGGGTTGATGACACTTTCTTAGCAAGCCTCCACAATCACAGAAGCCAATTCAGTGTAATGAGTGTCTTAATATGTATTTTCATCTCTTTCACCTCTCTGACTAACCCCAAACAGCACATAAACTAAGAAAATTAACATTGTGCTTATAGCTTCATTCTTTATTAATGATTCTTCTTTTTTCTTTTCCACTGTGAACAGTTTGGTGTATTTGGTAAATTTTGTTTAAGCCTTTACACACACATAAAACCATATATATACAAAACCAGGATTATACCTAATATACTTTCATATTTCATTTAGTATTATCCTGTGAGCATTTACCTATGTCATTAAAATTATTTTCCCCAAATTTATTGAGGACCAATTAACAAATGCAATTATAATATTTTATTAATGATTCTTAACCTGAGGTCACAGGATGTGCTTTAATAATCAGGGAAGAGCTTGAAGCTGTAGGGAGCATTCCGAATATCCATGCATTTTGTGAACTTTCCTGGAGAGAGACTAGCTTTAATCAAATCCTCAAAAACTGCATTATACTCAAAATGACCAGAGTCGCTGCATTACAAACATCTCTCTAGCTCCATTAAATGGGATAGCAGTGACAAACAGAAGGCCCACTGGCTTTAAATAAGACTCAAGTGAATCCCTGTTTTGAGAGAAATCTGATTGTGATGGGCAATAGCCAGCAACCAAGTGGTGGTTCCAGAGTTTCATTCTCTTTAGCTACCAGTGGCTCAAGGTATTTACAGTATGTCTCAAACCTCTTAAGAGACAAGGATGGAGGCAGGGCCTGCAAGTTGCATTGTTAGTGGCCCTAAGCCTCAGTTCAGTTCAGTCGCTCAGTCGTGTCCGACTCTGCGACCCCATGAACCACAGCACGCCAGGCCTCCCTGTCCATCACCAATTCCCAGAGTCTGCCCAAACCCATGTCCATCGAGTCAATGATGCCATCCAACCATCTCATCCTCTGTTGTCCCCTTCTCCTCCCATCCTCAATCTTTCCCAGCATCAGGGTCTTTTCAAATGAGTTAGCTCTTCGCATCAGGTGGCCAAAGGCTTGGAGTTTCAGCTTCAACACCAGTCCTTCCAATGAATACCCAGGACTGATCTCCTTTAGGATGGACTGGTTGGATCTCCTTGCAGTCCAAGGGACTCTCAAGAGTCTTCTCCAACACCACAGTTCAAAAGCATCAATTCTTCGGCACTCAGCTTTCTTTATAGTCCAAATCTCACATCCATATATGACCACTTTAAAAACTATAGCCTTGACTAGATGGACCTTTGTTGACAAAGTGATGTCTCTGCCTTTTAATATGCTGTCTGGGTTGGTCATAACTTTCCTTCCAAGGAGTAAGTGTCTTTTAATTTCATGGCTGCAATCACCATCTGCAGTGATTTGGGAGCCCAGAAAAATAAAGTCAGCCATTGTTTCCACTGTTTTCCCATCTATTTCCCATGAAGTGATGGGACCAGATGCCTTGATCTTAACAATTGAAATTCCTCCATCCTGATAGAGGCAAGTATGGAGACAAAGCATGAAAAAGTCTCGCACATCATTTTGGTCACATCCTTTTTACACAAATATTTGGCTTAAAAAGCTGAATAATAAGCTAGTCCTTTGGCCAACATTCCTTCTTGCCAAGATTAAAAAGTAGAAGAAAAAAAAATGTCTTATCAGTGAGGGGAAAGAGGGGAACTCACCAAGTTGATTCACCAAGTTGGAAGGTGCCAAGTAATATCAGTCAAGGTCACAGAGAGCAGGGACCTCCCTGGTGGTCCAGCAGCTAAGACTCCATGCTCTCTGGTCAGGGAACCAGATCCCACATGCTGCAACTAAGACCCAGAGCAACCAAAATAAAATAAATAAAATAGAATAAATAAATATTAAAAAAAAAAAGATTTCAGAGAGCAGAAAATCCTTGTTAAAGGTTTTTCAGCCAAAGTAGTACATTCTTAAGGAAGGATGTTCCCCCCCAGCCACTTTTAGTTTTGTTAAATCTCTTTAAGAGATATCGGCATCTAAACACAGGCATTGCTCCTATCTGCAGAGTCTAACTTGCAAGAAGCCCCATTCCCTTCTCCTCAAACCCTGGGAAGCCACTACCTGTGACAAGGCAGAAAAGGACAGTGCAGAATCGCCCCACAGAAACGTGCCCCTCTCTGAGCAGGAAGTGGGTGCTTCCCCCTCTGTTGGCTCCTCTGTTCAAGGCTAAACCAGGGGCAGGCCCTGGGCCAGTGCATGTCTGAGGAAACAGCTCCGGGTACTCTGTCCCTGGATTCATCACAGGGCTATAAAACTAATGTTCTGTCCAGTACTGCTGGAATCTGCCCTGAGCCCAGGGGTAACCTCCCAGCTGCTTCTCTGCCCTAGTAAGCTGGCCAGTTCCAAGGCCCCAGCTTCTTCCTTTTATTTCCTTACTTATGACTTGAATTCCCACCTGTGACCACAACTCCCTCCCACGTACCTAAGTGACTCTCACATAAAGGGACAACAGGGTACTTGATCCGAGAAGGAAATTACATTCCAGATTGATATACATTTATGCCATGCATTTAGGGAGGAGTTAGTGAGCTTCCTGAATTCTTAGACCAAAGTTTAAATGGGGCTAATGGAGAAAATGTTAAGACTGTCAAGGGGAATTAATTCCAAGATTCTTCAGTGTCAAGATGACTTAATGCCACCATCTCCTGCTTGCTACTGAGTAAGCCACAAGTTGAAACTTAACAATTAAAAAAAAAAAAAAGAAGTAAATAGGAGAAATTTAAAGGATCATTAAAAATCATAAAAATGAAAAAACTATGCTATAATGGAGGAGAAAAATAAAAAATAAAAGCAGTAAAATAAAATGAGATTAAATAAATATAAGCTAGGAAAAAAGTAAACTCAAAGTCAAACTCAAAAAAAAGAAAGTCAAAGTGAACTCAAAGAAAGTCACATTTTTAAAAAGTGTAGGAGAGGAAAAATGGAACTTTTCCCTTCTATCTTCCTAGGTTTTATGAGTTGGCCCTGCAAAAAAAAAGACAGGTCAACAAGAGAAAAACAGAGAAGTTAATGAACATGTGTATTTGTACATACATATGGGAGTATTTGGTGATAAGTAACTCAAAACAGTGGTTAGAACTTAGGCTTATATAACATCTTAGCAGAACAACAATATATTTTTAGAGAAATGACAAGACAAAGGAAAAAAGACTGAGTTACTAGGGCAGTAAATTACAGGAGGGTAAACGTATGGGGAACTAATGGAAAGTGAGGACTTAAAGGAAGGTTTGTTATGTAGATTCCTCTGGGGCTGTTTCTGGGTTGTCATTAATAACTGTCTAGAGTGTCTTCCATGATGGTGACTCACTTCTGTCCTTCATGGTAGAGAAAGGAGAAGGGACACCTTTACAGATTTACATCCTACTTTTGGCAAATGGGGGAGAAAACAGAGATTTTCCTATACTCGCTTCTTCTTGACTGCCTTTAGCTCAAAATAATTCTTATGCCAACATGGTATATTTGGGGGTGGCATATTCTGATACCCTTCAAAAGCAGTCATGACCCCTGAAACACAGATAGAATGCTGCTGCTGCTGCTAAGTCACTTCAGTCTTGTCTGACTGTCTGACTCTATGGGACCCCGCAGATGGCAGCCCACTAGGCTCCTCTGTCCCTGGGAGTCTCAAGGCAAGAATACTGGAGTGGGCTGCCATTTCCTTCTCCAACAGATAGAATAAGAGGGCTCAAGTATGTAAAAGAGAACACCATAAAATAATCTGTAAGCTGAATAAGATCAGACCTCCATGTTCTGATCTTAGGGTTGAACAGAGGAGGGTGCATTCAGAAGAAACCTTAGGTCACCTGTGGATGGAATAAGAAGAAAATAGATGTCACTGCAGAAAGTCTTGTGAGGGGGCAAGATAAGGGGAATTATAGTGCCCAGGACAGCAGGACTAGCCTTTAAAAGCCCTCTTTGGATGTGTTTCATTGACAGAGAGCCACTTCTGAGCAGGTGTTAGGAATTACATCACTGCCCTCCATGTGGCCCCCACAACAAGCTGCTCTCCTGTTTTCTCGTTCCCTGAGCTCCACTGCCCAGGCACTGCCTTCTTCCTAAAGCCATACAGCTTCACAAGTGACCACCCTTCCCCTCGGACCTGCCACAGTGCTTCCTGATCATTTTTCTTGAAAGGAGCAATACCGCACCCCCCCTCATCTGGAATTCTAGTGAATTATATTCCCTTTATAAAATACAAATGATACTGCAAAAATATAAAGTATTTAAGAGGCTAAGAGTAGGGAAATTGACCCTAGAGAAGATTTTATTTTTAAAAATATTTATTTATTTGGCCATGTTGCATCTGAGGTGCAACATGCAGGGTTTTCATTTCAACACATGGGATCTTTCATCATTGTGGGGGGGCTCTCTAGTTGTGGCATTCAGGCTCAGTATACAGTGGGCAGGCTTAGTTGCCCCACCACATGGAGGATCTTAGCTCCCCAACCAGGGATTGAACCCACATCCCCTGCATTGGAAGGCAGATTCTTAACCACTGGACCACCGGGGAAGTCCTTTAAGAGGATTTTAAACTAAAATGGCAGAGCAGTGGTGTTACAAGATTTAACACTAACCATCTGAGTCCTGCAATGAATCTACCTGCAATGAGGAACATCTGGGTTAGATCCCTGAGTCAGGATGATCCCCGGGAGAAGAACATGACAACCCACTCCAGTATTCTTGCCTGCAGAATTCCATGGACAGAGGAGCCTGGCGGGCTCCAGTCCATGGGGTCACAAAGAGTCAGACACAACTGAGAGACTAACACTTTCACTTTCATCTGAGTCCTGGTACATCGGCCTGGAAGTCCAGGCTGTGCCAAGCCAAGGCTTAGGGAAATATGGAGACAGACAAGGGAGGGAGGCCTGAGAGTTGTAATTGGCCGTTATCTCAATAGGAACTGACAAGGCAAAGAAACTACTTAAAAAGAAAAAAAAGATGATGTCAAATTGGGTCCATCCCCTGCGCCAGTTCCAATCAGCTGGAAGTGGTTGCCTGGAGTGTGGTGCTGAACATCATGAGGCCACATGTGGACCCAGCAAGGAGGAGGACCAGGATCAATTAGCAATGCCAGCTGTGAGTGCAGGACTGGGGAGAGGTGCTGGGCATGTGTGCACAGCTGGCCCTGGGCCTGGGTGCCAGTTCTCAGGAGGAAAGCTGTGTCTTACGGGGTCAGGTTCAGAATGTCATAGCTGAAAAGCTTGTGGGAGCCAGGTAGGTACCAGGAAAGAAAGGAGTAGGCAGGAAGGGCCTGTGTGTAGCTAGCAGAATATTTTTGGCAGCAAGGAACAGGGAAAGAAACTCCAATACTTTGGCCACCTGATGCAAAGAGCTGACTCATTTGATGAAAGTGAAAGAGGGAAGTAAAAAAGTTGGCTTAAAGCTCAACATTCAGAAAACGAAGATCATGGCATCCGGTCCCATCACTTCATGGCAAATAGATGGGGAAACAGTGGCTGACTTTCTTTTTCTGGGCTCCCAAATCACTGCAGATGGTGACTGCAGCCATGAAATTAAAAGACACTTACTCCTTGGAAGGAAAATTATGACCAACCCAGATAGCATATTTAAAAGCAGAGACATTACTTTGTTAACAAAGGTCCATCTAGTCAAGGCTATAGTTTTTCAAGTGGTCATGTACGGATGTGAGAGTTGGACTGTGAAGAAAGCTGAGTGCTGAAGAATTGATGCTTTTTAACTGTGGTATTGGAGAAGACTCTTGAGAGTCCCTTAAACTGCAAGGAGATCCAACCAGTCCATCCTAAAGGAGGTAAGTCCTGGATGTTCATCGGTAGGACTGATGTTGAAGCTGAAACTCCAATCCTTTGGCCACCTGATGCGAAGAGATGACTCATTTGAAAAGACCCTGATGCTGGGAAAGATTGAGGGCAGGAGGAGAAGGGGATGACAGAGGATGAGATGGTTGGATGGCATCACCTACTCAATGCACATGGGTTTGGGCAGACTCCAGGAGTTGGTGATGGACAGGGAGGCCTGGTGTGCTGTGGTTCATGGGGTCGCAAAGTGTTGGACACGACTGAGGGACTGAACTGAACTGAACAGGGAAAGAAGGGCTTCTCTGGAAGCTCAGTAGTAAAGAATCCACCTGCCAGTGCAAGAGACACAGGTTCAATCCCTGGGACAGGAAGATCCCCTGGAGAAGGAAATGGCTATCCAGTCAAGAATTCTTGCTTGAGAAATTCCATGGAGAGAAGAGCCCGGCAGGCTACAGTCCATGTGTTTGCAAAAGAGTTGAACACGACTTAGCAGCTAAACAATAACAGAGAAAGAAACCCAATTTAGCCTGCTAGAACAACGTGGAACTGTAGGAGACAACAGTTCGTGAATATAGTTAGATGAATAACACACCACCTAATGAGACTTTGAGAGGCAGGGTGAGCCAAATGTGCTACAATGAAGGATCTAGCCCTGCTTTTCCTCTTCCCTTGGCTCCTCCCTCTTCAATAGGGACACCCATCATGACCACCTATCCCCTTTGCTTTAGGAACCCAGGCTTAACTCATTAGTACCTGGCAGTCCTGGGGCTGGTCCATTGGTGTGTCTGTGATCCAACTGGTCTAATTAGATTGCAGGGAATCATTTATTTCATGCTTGAGGGAGAGGCGTTCCTTTCCTACCCACAGTTACAACAAGAAAGTTTATTGTTGTCACTGCTGATCATCACCTTGCTACCATGGACAAAGTCATCCTGAGGTCATTTTAACACGGAGGAGGGAAAAGATGAGAGAAGAGCAGGAAATAGAGGTGGAACTTTCAACTATAGCACATCTGGTTTACCATGCCGCTCCAAGTTTGAAGTGGGTCTCTCTCATTAGGTCAAAACCAAGCTGTCAGCAGGGCTACAAGTTTTGTGTCCTTTTCCAGTTTCAGGAAGCCACCTGCATTCCTTGGCTCATAGCCCTCTTCTCCATCTTCAAAGCCAGCAACGTTGCATCTCTCTTGATCATCCTCCATAGTCACATCTTCTGACTACAGTCAGGAAAGGGTATCTGCTTTTAAAGACTCATGTTATCATATTAGGCCCACCTTCATAATGGATAATGTCCCCATCTCAAAACTCTTGAGTAAATCATAGCTACAAAGTCCCTTTTGCCCTGCAAGACAATTTAGTCACACATCCCAGGGGTGAGATGTGGACTGCTTTGCAGGGACATTATTCTGCCTACCATGCTGCCTCATAATTTCTTCAGGCCCAGATTCACACTTTGTGGCTGCATATTTCCAGACTGTACATCAAGATTTAAGAATATTAGGGGGAGAAAGGGATTTCCCAGGAATAAAAAGAAAAAAATCATTAATACAGCAATATGTCCTATTTGACGGGTAACAGTATCTCCCTGGATTAAATGACGAACTATTCAAAAGGGTCCACGGGTGAACTTTAACCAAAAGAAAGCTGAGCGGAGCCTAAATTAAACTGCATCAGTTCCATAAAGTCTTTAGAGAGCTTACAGTATGAAAGGGAGGTCACAGGTGAGATTATATTTCTCATAACCCCCAAGGACACAATCACTTTTATGTCAAGCTGGAAATGAAATAAAATGCAGGCTTCTAAAAAATTGTCAGATCAAGGAGAATGTCTTGACTGGACAATGAGAAAATATATATCTCTTTGGTCACCCCCTCAATCCTTTTAACTCTGGGGATTGTCATTCAATAGCTAACCCGGTCATGGAAATTAATTCATCCAGTCCAAAGGAAAGTGTCCGCCAGAGGATGAACAGCCGAGGATCTGGCTACAATTAAAAGCACTTGCTCCTTCTCAGCTCAGCTACTCAATAGATAAGGAGGGGAGGGGCGAGAACATCAAATAAAAAGAACAGCGAGGAGTTTTGCCAGTTAACAGCAGCGTGGACAGGGGGTTGAACGCAGGGAATCTGGGCTCAGCAGACATACATCATCGCCCCTGCTTGGCTATCAACTAGCTATGAAGACTTTGGTCAATGGCCTTAACTTTTTAGGGGCCATGTTTCCTCCTCTGATTTTTTTTTTATTCCAAAATTATTTGTATGCATTCTCTTTTTAAAATGCATTAAAAAGGGACTTCCCTGGTAGTCCATTGGCTAAGACTCTGTGCTCCCAATGCAGGAGGTTCCAGTTTCAATCCCTGGTCAGGGAACTAGATTGCACATGTTGCAACTAAGACCCAGCACAGCCAAATAAAATAAATTTTAAAAAAATAATAAAATGCATTGAGGAAAAATTCGTAGGATTTCTCAGGTGGTCCAATGGTTAAGAATCCATCCTGCAATATAGGCGGACACAGGTTCAATCCCAAGTCAGGGAATTAAGATCCCACATGCCTGGGGGTAACTAAACCCTCAAACGCGGCAACCATGAGCCCATGCACTGCAACAAAGATCTCATTTGCTTCAACTAAGACCTGATGCAGGCAAACAAATAACGTAATAAAAAAAAAGAAAAGAAAAAAAAATTTGTAATACTCTAACTCCATACAAGTATAGACACCGCTCCTCTTATCCCAAACCCAAAGGTCAAAAATCTGGTGGGTGCCCTGCCATATTTTCATCATGCTTGTATACAAACATTTATTCCTACTCAGAGAGTTTGAATTTTTAGTTCTTATAAAAACTGAATTTATTTTAAAAAAGAAAAAAAATGAATTATACTATGTTTAAGACTCCACAATTTCCCTTTTTCTCATTTACCATAGATATCCTCTAGAATAATTCATAAAAATCTAATTCATTCATTTATACTCATTTTAATTGAAATTATGAATATTATATTTATGTCAAAATATATCCTATTAGGGGATATTCAGGAGGTGTCTCGATTATGCTTTGTTTTCTCACTAAAAAGTATGCAACAAGCTTCCTTGATTAGTTATTACATTCTCCCATTATTTTTTTTTAATTTGATTACACCAGGTCTTAGTTGCAGCACATGGGGACTTTAGTTGTGGTGTGAAAATTCCCAGTTGCAGCTCGTGGGATCTAGTTCTCTGACCAAAAATGAAATGTGGACCTCATGCATTGGGAGTTTGGTGTCTTAGCCACTGGACCACCAGAAAAATTCCATATATTCCCCCACTTTCATATCAGAAGACTATAGTCCCAAAAATGAGATGTGAGGCAATAATACGTATCTCTTATTTTAATGGATATTATTATACTGTCTTCTCAAAGATAGCAACAATTTGCATTCTTAGCTACAAGACATGAGGAGGCCTGGTTTTCCCTCCCCAACAGCACTACAGATTATTACCCATTTTCGAAAAAATGTTTCATATTATTTAATTTGCATTTCTGAACATTGATGAGTCACCTCACTCTTTAGTAAATCTTAGTTAGTAGGTCAGACTTTCACTCTGGACAGATACTCATGGGAAAAATGGAGGAGCTTGACTAAATTTCTAGCAAAATAATGTGGCATAACCGTCTTAGCCTACAACCAATCGGTGCCTGAAACTAGTCTAAGGTTTGGCCATTGTGCAAAAGACCTTGACCACATTTGAAGAAAGACTCTAAAAAAACTTGCAGAGATGTCTGAATTGCAAACAACACGACCACAGAGGCAGGAGAGTTGACTGTGAAGTTCAACATAAACTTGTTTTTGACACGTAGGCATTGCCAGACCTGGAGCAGAGGGGAAGCTCATCTTGACCGCCTGAAGCACTAGAATGAGAAGCATTTTGAAGCCCACGGGGCTCAGGATGAAAGAGAGATTGAGTAGCCACCTGTGCTACATGTACCATAGACACAAGAATCTAGAGGGGCCATATCCTGTTGTGGGGAGCCCTGGTACTGTCCCCAAGTGGGAAGAGAGTGCGGCTGGCCCCTGCGGCTCATAGGTGTTTGGAGCTCTCTGATCTGGGTGGGAGGAAAGCCAGCATCATCATCACCAGCCCCCTCGCCCCTCCTCCTCACAGAGGCTGCAGGGCTCAGAGCCATCCTACTCCTTCCCCCACCTGCCCTCCTCTTCCTTGACCTTTCCTCATTTTATCCAGAAGTCACCTGAACAAATGCATTGGGGGAAATGGAGAGAACATTGTGATTTTCTGTACCCCAAGTCCACCAGGAACGACCAGTCATGGCTGGTAAAGGGGAAATTAAATGATATTCAAAACTCTGCAGAGAACAGAAATTGTAGGCAAGATGACAGACATAAAATCTATGATTCTCTTCAGAGAGTCAGCTTTCAAGCTAGAAAAACCACCACCACCTCTTATTGCTAAAGCTTCCAACGCCTGGGCTTCAGCTCCATCCAGGACTGTGTGTACACAGCTTCCTCTCTAGCCTCTCCTCCCCCGCCCCCTCCTTTTTCCCCAGAACTGTGCCTCCCTTATCAGGACACCGTCTGACCCCTAGCGGCCACGCCGCCTTCAGCTGCACCAGGCCTGCGGCCTTTATCTGCTGGCTTGTCAAAATTCAAATTTGCTGACAGGTAAAGTGGCCCTTCTTTTGAAAAACTAATGTCTGTAAATTACCACAGTGATGGATCTCCGCCTTTCAGAGGGTCTTCAGAACAAGTAAACTTCAGAGAAGCTACCAGAGAGGGCTAAACATCAAAGAACACAAGCAATCCTTTGTCGTGCAGCAGCGCTACTTGGCATTTCTCTGGAATCGATTTTCTCCGTGTCTTTAAACTCAGGTTCCAGAGCCCTGAGGTCTGTCTTTTTAAAAAGGAGTAAAGAATTACACCGAAGGTAAGGAAGTGTCCACACAGCCTTCCCAACCCACCCTGATTGAGGCTTCATGAAACAGGAAAGCCTAGAAACCAGAATATTTTCAGTCCTGTGAAGCTGCCTAAATTAGTTCTAAATGGTGGGGACAGGCAATGGGAGTTCTGAGGCTGTGAAACACTTTGGTTCTTTGTCTATTTTGTGAAGCATTTGGCAAGGGGTGGAAAGAAATTGAAGACGGAGGCAAACAGTTCTGACTGAGCCACGCCGAGGTCTAGTCCAGAGAGCCTACCTCCAAACCCCACCCTGATCTGGTCAGATCTGACTCAGGATCCGCTGGGCTGAGCTTCTAGGAGAGTCTCAGAAGCCACAGCTGAGGAAATATTGGGTCAGCAGGGTTTCCCAGTCCTTGCGCACACGCACACATACGAACACACACACACACAGACACACACACACACAACTGGCCTCTGGTCCCAGATGGCTCTCAAAGTAGGATGACCCCATCTTAAAAAGAGCAAAAGATCTGAACAGACATTGGACCAAAGACAATATATGAAGGGCAAGCGAGTATATGAAAAGATGCTTAGTACCATTTATCATTAGGGAATTGTAACACAATAAAGTAGTATTGGATTCTAGTCCCAAGTATAAAATAAACGTTCATCAGTCCACACTGATGTAAATAAGTGGTGGAATAAATAAAGGATAGACAAATCTCCTATGATGCAGGATTCCAAATAATTTATGTAAATTCTCCCTGATTAAGCAGACAGAGCATAGCAACTTCCCACTCCCTAAGTGTGGGCTGCAAATGGGGAATGCCTTCCAAAGAGCACAGTCTGGAAGAGAGAGAGAGGACATGTGATGTTACAGTGGAGAAACCTGACCAGCCTACCTAGAGCAGACGGTGAAGGTTAGCACTGCAGTGACAAGTCATCCTGATAGTACACACCCCTGATAGAAGGTGATGAGCATTGCACCTGACCTCTATGATCTTCCTCCCCAACACCCATAAGCTGAGTCTAATGATGAGAAGAGCATCAGATGAATCCTGAGGAACGGTCTACAGAATACCTGACCAATACTACCAAATTTTGTCAAAGTCATCAAAAACAAGGGAAGTCTGAGAGAATGTCCTGGCTGAGAGGAGACTCAGAAGGCACGACAGCTAATTGTAATGTAATCCCTGAACAGAATCCTGGAACAGAAAAAGGTAATTAGATAGAAACTAAGGAAATCTGAATAAAACATGGACTTTAGTGAATAATAATGCATTTATATCAATCCATTAATTGTGACAAATGTTTCATTGTTGTTGTTCAGTCACTCAGTCGTGTCAGATTCTTTGTGACCTGATGGACTGCAGCATGCCAGGCTTCCCTGCGCTTTACTATCTTCCGGAGTTTGCTCACATTCAAATCCATTGCGTCAATGATTCTATCTAACCATCTCATCCTCTGCTGCCCCCTTTTTCTCCTGTCTTCAATCGTTCCCAGCATCAGGGTCTTTTCCAATGAGTCAGTTCTTCGCATCAGTTGGCCAAAGTATTAGAGCTTCAGTTTCAGCATCAGTGCTTCCAATGAATATTCAGGGTTGATATCCTTTAGGATTGACTAGTTTCATCTCCTTGCAGCCCAAGAGACTCTCAAGAGCCTTCTCCAACACCACAGTTCGAAAGCATCAATTCATGTTTCATACTAACATATTGATAGCAGGGGAACTGGGATCATTGTATATGGGAACTCTCTGTTCTGTCTTTGCAATTTTTCTTTAAATTCAAAACTAGTCTATAATTAAAAGTTTACTCAGGGGACTTCCCTAGTGGTTAAGGATCCTCCTTTGAATGCAGGGGATGTGGGTTTGATCCTTGGTCAGGGTACTAAGATCCCACCTTCTTTGGGGCAACTAAGCCTACTCACCACAACTTGAGAAGCCAGAGCTCTTCAACGAAGACCCAGCACAGCCAAAAAAAAAAAAAAAAAAAGCTCATGCAAAAAAGCAAAGTAGATGAGAGTGAAGTTGCTCAGTCATGTCTGACTCTTTGTGACCCCATGGACTGTAGCCTACCAGGCTCCTCCTGTCTATGGGATTTTCCAGGCAAATATACTGGAGTGGGTTGCCATTTCCTTCTCCAGGAGATCTTCCCAACCCAAGGATTGAACCAGGGTCTCCTGCATTATAGACAGACGCTTTACTGTCTGAGCCACCAGGGAAGTTTGCCCAGGACCACCCTGATTTCAGTACTGAAAGTATGGCATCCCTGGTCACCCCTGAGTCAGGGTAAAACAAGAGGGCTGGTCACCCTGTGATACTCCAGCCTGCTCCACAAAACAAATTCCTGTGCCATGCTAAGAACGTATTCGTGAACTACCCCTAGCTTTCCTTTCCTGGGGTTTTTGTTTGTTGCCCTTTTGGTCACTAAGTTATGTCTGACTCTTTGTGACCCCATGGACTGTAGCCCACCAGCCTCCTCTGTCCATGGGATTCTCCAAGCAAGAATCCTGGAGTGGGTTGCCATGCCTTTCTCCAGGGGATCTTCCTGACCCAGGGATTGAACCCATGTTTTCCGCATTGGCAGTTGGGTTCTTTACCACTGAGCCATTTGTTGTGTAAATTCTTTAAGGCTATTTCCCATAATTGACCTAAAAATCAACAAGGCACAACAGTAATGATTTTACTTCAGTGGAAATATACATGGTGAGAAAATAAAGCTTTCTCAGACACACTCGATATTTCCTATGCTCAACATCTTCTGGCTTGACGAATCTTGAGTAATTCACAGAAACATGGTTATGGCAGCTCTGGTGGGTTCTTACGGCATGAGACACAATTTCAGCAATGAGTCATGGACACAGGCAAAACAAGTCAGGTCTGTTATCTGACGACCTCTGAGAAACCTAAGTACATTAGGGTCAGAGCTGGCCTGGGGTAGTTCAGCTGAACAACCGTCCAGAGCACATCTACAGAGTTAAATATCATGAAGACACTAAAATGCCACTGGAAAAATGACAAGGTGGAAAAAATGGAATTTTCCAGAACTCCTTTTAGGGAGGTCACTGACCATGGCTGGAAGAAATACAAATACTACTCAGCTCTAAATCTTTCCTAGAGGGCTTCAACATATGAATTTGATCATCTTTCTTAGATACACAGAAAGCCACACATCAGAGGAAAATTTCACTCCACTGATGGGGGGGCTTGTCCAAAGAATGTCTAGTTGGACTTACACATGTGGATTTAGGAAAAACTTTTCAAACCTAGAGCACTGTAAATAAAGAAGTATCTGTCATTCGATAAGCCAAGAGGTTGGAAAAGTGTAGAGCTCCCCCACTCCTTCCCACCTTCAAAATCCACCCCCCGCCCCCGATCTCTCATCCCCAGCCAGGCGCCAAATTCCAGAAGTAAGCCTGTGAATTGCATCCCGGAGAAGAGTGGCTCCAGGTGCCCTGAGGCCTTTAGTTGCACAGAGATGACTGTGCAGGTTTGGAGCTCTGCCCTTCCTGCACACAGAACTCAACCCTTCCTCCAAAAAACCCTGGAGTAAATTTCAAACACATATGAGTTTGAAGAGTAAGCAAATTATTAGCCAGCCAAGGCCTCCACTAGTTGGATCCAATTCAGGTCAGGGCAGGCACTGTGTTGAAGGCATAGGGCCCAGGCTTTAAGGATTCCGGGTTTAAATCCTGCCAGGGGCTCTTATGAATTATGTAACTTTGAGCAGAATCTTGACCTCTGGAGCCCTGGATTCATCATCTGTAAAATAAGGATAATTTTATCCATCAAATTATTTTCAATAATGCTTGTGAAACACCTGCAATGGTCTGGCTCACCATGGGGTCTACATTCCCTCCCATATCCTGTGTTACTCAGGGAGACTGTCCTCCCACTCCTCCCATCTGTGACAGGTATCCTCCTACCTGCCTCCCCCTGCCCTCTGCAGATGGTCTCTTCTCTCAGAGAGGAAGGAAGTAGCCAGAGGCAGCTGTCTCAGCCCCGAACCTCTGCACCTGGTCTTCATCTTCCCTCCTCCTGGACGAGGCCCATCTCTAGACCATGTCTGTGGAGCCCAGAACTCTGACCTGGGAAACTGGGTTCTTCTGATTATCCCCTCCCAACTTCTAATCAGCCTCTATCCAACCAGCTCTTAGGCTTGCTCAAGTGGCTCATGTTTTGGGTTTTTGGGTTTTTTTTTTTTTTAAAGATTCATCCTTGGTCCCACTCCAGGTTCTGCTCTAAATATCAGTCCTCCCACCAAGCCAAACTGCTTATAATGTGTGCCTGTCTCACCATTTTCAGCTCCTCAGCTCTTGCTCCTCAACCCCCATAATCTGCCTTGCTCCCATCATTCCCCCAAATGTGCTCTCCAAGCTATGGCTCACTCACTTCTGACATCCTTGACCACCCCCTTCCAGAACTCCCATGGCCCCGTGGATCTAGACTTACCTCCTTCTCTGACTTGTTCTGAAAAGATGGTCTTTCTCAGTGTTCAGGCCTAGGCCCCTCTCTCTTCTCTATCCATATACTGTGGGCTACCCCATCCTCTCATGGCTCTAATTAAGTTTATCCAAATGCTACAGACTTACAAGCTCTAACTTTAGGTCCTCTCTGCAGACCCTTATATCCAACTACAGGTATCTCCATTTAAAGAGAATTCACTGGAAGAGGAGATAAATTATTAACTTGTCTAAGGCATTGGGCTTTGATTTAGGTCATATCTGAATGGTCTAGTGGTTTTCCCTACTTTCTTCAATTTAAGTCTGAATTTGGCAATAAGGAGTTCATGATCTGAGCCACAGTCAGCTCCTTGTCTTGTTTTTGCTGACTGTATAGAGCTTCTCCATCTTTGGTTGCAAAGAATATAATCAATCTGATTTCGGTGTTGACCATCTGGTGATGTCCATGTGTAGAGTCTTCTCTTGTGTTGTTGGAAGAGGGTGTTTGCTATGACCAGTGCATTTTCTTGGCAAAACTCTATTAGTCTTTGCCCTGCTTCATTCCGTACTCCAAGGCCAAATTTGCCTGTTACTTCAGGTGTTTCTTGACTTCCTACTTTTGCATTCCAGTCCCCTATAATGAAAAGGACATCTCTTTGGGGTGTTAGTTCTAAAAGGTCTTGTAGGTCTTCATAGAACCATTCAACTTCAGCTTCTTCAGTGTTATTGGTTGGGGCATAGACTTGGATTACTGTGATATTGAATGGTTTGCCTTGGAAATGAACAGAGATCATTCTGTTGTTTTTGAGATTGCATCCAAGTACTGCATTTTGGACTCTTTTATTGACTATGATGGCTACTCCATTTCTTCTAAGGAATTCCTGCCCGCAGTAGTAGATATAATGGTCATCTGAGTTAAATTCACCCATTCCAGTCCATTTTAGTTCGCTGATTCCTAGAATGTCGACGTTCATTCTTGCCGTCTCCTGTTTGACCACTTCCAATTTGCCTTGATTGATGGACCTGACATTTCACATTCCTGTCCAATATTGCTCTTTACAGCATCGGACCTTGCTTCTGTCACCAGTCACATCCACAACTGGGTATTATTTTTTGTTGGCTCCATCCCTTCATTCTTTC
Source organism: Bubalus bubalis (assembly GCF_019923935.1). Taxonomy (NCBI): domain Eukaryota; kingdom Metazoa; phylum Chordata; class Mammalia; order Artiodactyla; family Bovidae; genus Bubalus; species Bubalus bubalis. The sequence continues at coordinate 162,351,900 of NC_059157.1, forward strand.
TGGAGTTATTTCTCCACTGATCTCCAGTAGCATATTGGGCACCTACTGACCTGGGGAGTTCCTCTTTCAGTATCCTATCATTTTGCCCTTTTCATACTGTTCATGGGGTTCTCAAGGCAAGAATACTGAAGTGGTTTGCCATTCCCTTCTCCAGTGGACCATATTCTGTCAGACCTCTCCACCATGATTATACAGTGGAAGCGTACAAATAGATTTAAGGGAATAGATTTAAGGGACTAGATTATGATTATAGAGTGGAAGTGAGAAATAGATTTAAAGGACTAGATCTGATAGATAGAATGCCTGATGAACTATGGTCGGAGGTTCATGACATTGTACAGAAGACAGGGATCAAGACCATCCCCATGGAAAAGAAATGCAAAAAAGCAAAATGGCTGTCTGAGGAGGGCTTACAAATAGCTGTGAAAAGAAGAGAAGCAAAAAGCAAAGGAGAAAAGGAAAGATATAAGCATCTGAATGAAGAGTTCCAAAGAATAGCAAGAAGAGATAAGAAAACCTTCCTCAGCGATCAATGCAAAGAAATAGAGGAAAACAACAGAATGGGAAAGACTAGAGATCTCTTCAAGAAAATTAGAGATACCAAGGGAACATTTCATGTGAAGATGGACTCAATAAAGGACAGAAATGGTATGGACCTAACAGAAGCAGAAGATATTAAGAAGAGGTGGCAGGCATACACAGAAGAACTATACAAAAAAGATCTTCATGACCAAGATAATCACGATGGTGTGATCACTGACCTAGAGCCAGACATCCTGGAATGTGAAGTCAAGTGGGCCTTAGAAAGCACCACTACGAACAAAGCTAGTGGAGGTGATGGAATTCCAGTTGAGCTATTTCAAATAGCTGCACTCAATATGCCAGCAAATTTGGAAAACTCAGAAGTGGCCACAGGACTGGAAAAGGTCAGTTTTCATTCCAATCCCAAAGAAAGACAATGCCAAAGAATGCTCAAACTACCGCACAATTGCACTCATCTCACATGCTAGTAAAGTAATGCTCAAAATTCTCCAAGCCAGGCATCAGCAATACGTGAACCGCGAACTTCCAGATGTTCAAGCTGGTTTCAGAAAAGGCAGAGGAACCAGAGATCAAATTGCCAACATCCGCTGGATCATGGAAAAAGCAAGAGAGTTCCAGAAAAACATCTATTTCTGCTTTATTGACTATGCCAAAGCCTTTGACTGGGTGGATCACAATAAACTGTGGAAAATTCTGAAAGAGATGGGAATACCAGACCACTTGACCAGCCTCTTGAGAAACCTGTATGCACGTCAGGAAGCAACAGTTAGAACTGGACATGGAACAACAGACTGGTTCCAAATAGGAAAAGGAGTTCGTCAAGGCTGTATATTGTTACCCTGCTTATTTAACTTATATGTAGAGTACATCATGAGAAATGCTGGGCTGGAAGAAGCACAAGCTGGAATCAAGACTGCCGGGAGAAATATCAATAACCTCAGATATGCAGAGGACACCACCTTTATGGCAGAAAGTGAAGAGGAACTCAAAAGCCTCTTGATGAAAGTGAAAGTGGAGAGTGAAAAAGTTGGCTTAAAGCTCAACATTCAGAAAAGGAAGATCATGGCATCTGGTCCCATCATTTCATGGGAAAAAATGGGGAAACAGTGGAAACAGTGTCAGACTTAATTTTGGGGGGCTCCAAAATCACTGCAGATGGTGACTGCAGCCATGAAATTAAAAGACGCTTACTGCTTGGAAGAGAAGTTATGACCAACCTACATAGCATATTGAAAAACAGAGACATTACTTTGCCAACAAAGGTCCGTCTAGTCAAGGCTATGGTTTTTCCTGTGGTCATGTATGGATGTGAGAGTTGGACTGTGAAGAAGGCTGAGCGCCGAAGAATTGATGCTTTTGAACTGTGGTGTTGGAGAAGACTCTTGAGAGTCCCTTGGACTGCAAGGACATCCAACCAGTCCATTCTGAAGGAGATCAGCCCTGGGATTTCTTTGGAAGGACTGATGCTGAAGCTGAAACTCCAGTACTTTGGCCACCTCATGCGAAGAGTTGACTCATTGGAAAAGACTCTGATGCTGGGAGGGATTGGGGGCAGGAGGAAAAGGGGACGACAGAGGATGAGATGCCTGGATGGCATCACTGACTCGATGGACGTGAGTCTGAGTGAACTTCAGGAGTTGGTGATGGACAGGAAGGCCTGGCATGCTGTGATTCATGGGGTCCCAAAGAGTCAGACACGACTGAGCAACTGAACTGAACTGAAGGCATTGGGCTTTCCAGGTGGTGCTAGTGGTAAAGAACCCACCTGCCAATGCAAGAGACATAAGAGATATGAGTTCAATCCCTGGGGCAGGAAGATCCCCTGGAGGAGGGTATGGCAACCCAATCCAGTATTCTTGCCTGGAGAATTCTATGGACAGAGGAGCCTGGCAGGCTACGGTCTACAGTATTGCAAAGAGTTAGACACAACTGAAGCTCCTTAGCATGCACGCACACACTAAGGCACTGTCAGTCTGCACAGACTTGATGGCTTGAACAATGGCAACTCATTTCTCATAGTTCTGGAGGCTGGAAGTACAAGATCAAGGTGTCAGCAAGCTTTTCTCTTTGGCTTGCAGACGGCCGCCTTCCGGGGAGTTCTCACATGGTTTCTTGTGTGTGCACACCCCTGATGTCTCTTCGTGTGTCCAGATTTCCCCTTCTTGTAAGAGCACCAGTCAGATTGGATTAGGCCCCACCCTACAGCCTTGCTTTCACTTACTCACCTCTTTAAAGGCCTTGTCTTCAAACACAGCAACACTCTGAGTGTTAGGGCTTCAACATACAGATTTGAACAGAATGCAATTCAGCCCCAAACAGGCATGTACTCAGTATGTCAATTAAGATGTGTGAGTGAGTCCAAAAGTCACTTCAGCATCAACATGTCCACCATCACCTCCATCTTTACCCCTCAGACCCCATCCTCTACCTATGGGCCCTTCCCAGGACATGGCACCCATTTAGCTCACCACCTCCACGATCAGTCCATCACAGGTACACCTCTGCAATCACTCACTTCTTTCTATCCTCTCAGCAACAAACGGTCCAAGCTGCCATCCTCTTTCCTCTGCATTATCACAGTCAGTTCAGTCGCTCAGTCGTGTCTGACTCTTTGTGACCCCGTGGACTGCAGCATGCCAGGCCTCCCTGTCCATCACCAACTCCCGAGGTTTGCTCAAACTCATGTCCATTGAGTAGGTGATGCCATCCAACCATCTCATCCTCTGTTGTCCCCTTCTCCTCCTGCCTTTGATCTTTCCCAGCATCAGGGTCTTTTCCAATGAGTCAGTTCTTCACATCAAGTGACCAAAGTATTGGAGTTTCAGCTTCAGCATCAGTCCTTCCAGTGAATATTCAGGACTGATTTCCTTTAGGCTTGACTGGTTGGATCTCCTTGCAGTCCAAGGGATTCTTAAGAGTCTTCTCCAGTACCACAGTTCAAAAGCATCAATTCTTCTGCACTCAGCTTTCTCTATAGCCCAACTCTCACATCCATACATGACTACTGGAAAAGCCATACCTTTGACTACATGGACCTTTGTTGGCAAAGTAATGTCTCTGCTTTTCAATATGCTGTCTAGGTTGGTCATAACTTTCCTTCCAAGGAGCAAGTGTCTTTTAATTTCATGGCTGCAGTCACCATCTGCAGTGTCTCCTAATTGGTCTCTCCCTGCTGGGGTGGCCTACCCACAACGCATTCTTCACGTGGCAGTAAGAATGAGCCTTTCCAAATGCTATTCTGATCAACAGATACCCACTGCCCTCACAATGAGATCTGCATTCTTCAGTATGGCCCACAAGGATTACCTGATTGTAGCCCTCCTTACATCCTCCTCCTCAATTTCTTTCAGTTCTTCAAATGCACCACTCTTTATTGTATATACTCTTTGCTTCTTCTGGGACACTCTCCACATTTCCTGTAGCACACTGTTACTTGTTCATTAGTTTTTACATTAAAAGTCACTTCCTCCAGGAAGTCCTCCCTGATCTCCCCCACAAAGGGGATTGGGTACCTCCCTTTATACTGTCAGTTCAGTTCAGTTCAGTCACTCAGTCATGTCCGACTCTTTGCGACCCCATGAACCACAGCACACCAGGCCTCCCTGTCCATCACCAACTCCTGGAGTCTGCCCAAACCCATGTCCATTGAGTAGGTGATGCCATCCAACCATCTCATCCTCTGTCGTCCCCTTCTCCTCCTGCCCTCAATCTTTCCCAAAATCAGGGTCTTTTCAACTAAGTCAGCTCTTTGCATCAGGTGGCCAAAGGATTGGAGTTTCAGCTCAACATCAGTCCTTCCAATGAACACCCAGGACTGATCTCCTTTAGGATGGACTGGTTGTATCTCCTTGCAGTCCAAGGGACTCTCAAGAGTCTTCTCCAACACCACAGTTCAAAAGCATCAATTCTTTGGTACTCAGCTTTCTTCACAGTCCAACTCTCACATCCATACATGACCACTGGAAAAACCTACCTTTGACTATCTGGACCTTTGTTGGCAAAGTAATGTCTCTGCTATTTAATATGCTATCTAGGTTGGGGGGTCATAACTTTCCTGCCAAGGAGTAAGTGTCTTTTAATTTCATGGCTGCAATCACCATCTGCAGTGATTTGGGAGCCCCCAAAAAATAAAGTCTGACACTGTTTACACTGTTTCCCCATCTATTTGCCATGAAGTGATGGGACCAGATGCCATGATCTTCGTTTTCTGAATGTTGAGCTTTAAGTCAACTTTTTCACTCTCCACTTTCACTTTCATCAAGAGGCTTTTGAGTTCCTCTTCACTTTCTGCCATAAGGGTGGTGTCATCTGCATATCTGAGGTTATTGATATTTCTCCCGGCAGTCTTGATTCCAGCTTGTGCTTCTTCCAGCCCAGCGTTTCTCATGATGTACTCTGCATAGAAGTTAAATAAACAGGGTGACAATATACAGCCTTGACATACTCCTTTTCCTATTTGGAACCAATCTGTTGTTCCATGTCCAGTTCTAACTGTTGCTTTCTGACCTGCATACAGGTTTCTCAAGAGGCTGGTCAAGTGGTCTGATATTCCCATCTCTTTCAGAATTTTCCACAGTTTATTGTGATCCACCCAGTCAAAGGCTTTGGCATAGTCAATAAAGCAGAAATAGATGTTTTTCTGGAACTCTCTTGCTTTTTCCATGATCCAGCAGATGTTGGCAATTTGATCTCTGGTTCCTCTGCCTTTTCTGAAATCAGCTTGAACATCTGGAAGTTCGCGGTTCACGTATTCCTGAAGCCTGGCTTGGAGAATTTTGAGCATTACATTACTAGTGTGTGAGATGAGTGCAATTGTGCAGTAGTTTGAGCATTCTTTGGCATTGTCTTTCTTTGGGATTGGAATGAAAACTGACCTTTTCCAGTCCTGTAGCCACTGCTGAGTTTTCCAAATTTGCTGGCATATTGAGTGCAGCACTTTTACAGCGTCATCTTTCAGGATTTGAAAGAGCTCAACTGGAATTCCATCACCTGCACTAGCTTTGTTCGTAGTGATGCTTCCTAAGGCCCACTTGACTTCACCTTCCAGGATGTCTGCCTCTAGGTGAGTGATCATACCATCGTGATTATCTGGGTCATGAAGATCTTTTTTGTACAGTTCTTCTGTGTATTCTTGCCACCTCTTCTTAATATCTTCTGGTTCTGTTAGGTCCCTACAATTTCTTTCCTTTATGGTACTTTATACTTTATATACTTTATACCCTTTATACTGTACTGCATGGTAAATTAGCTATCTCTTCCACTAGAAATCATAATAGGAAACATGTCTCTGTTGCTCTTTCCCCAATGTCTAGTACTGTGTCAAAAATATAATACATACTGAATAAATATTGAATGAAAAAATTAGTGAATGCAAGCATAGAACATGGCAAAAGTAATGGACACAGCGAATAAAGACCTGGGTCCTTGTCTCAACTCTGTCATTAACCAGCTACATCACAGTGTTGCTAGGCCAAGTATTACTGGGCTAGAAGCTCATCTCTCAAAGTCTCTCTTAATTCTAAACAGCTATAATTCTTCATTTCTGATCCCAGGTAGAACAGACTGTGTTGCGTATCCAAGAAAGAGATCTTTTGCCTGCTACTGATTCAGACAGAATGCCAATAGCTTGATGGAAATATAAGAGGCCCAGGAAAGGCCAGCAGAAGGCAGAAGTAATAAAAAAAAGACTGTTCCCTGACATTAAACGTCTTCTGAATCAAGATGATTAAATAAATCATTCTTGACAACAATCCAAAGAGAAAAGAGACACGGAATGTAGTGACTTTTGGCCTCCCCTCCCCACGGTGTATTTTTTCTCTTCCTCTGTCACCCTCCCTATATAAACTGATGGACTCTCATTCTTAATAAAATCTGTATGGTGGGGGTGGGTGTGGGTATCTCTTTGATGAAAATCATTATGGATCAAGTCCCAAAACCTTGTCTTAGCTTGATGAGATTGTTGTCAATTTCCCACAAGGAAAACACAATTCGCTTTAAGTAATAAAGGCTCCTTTCTGGTTTGCAAGAACTAGGATGAGGTGTGGCAGTGAGGGGCGGGGGGAGGCGGGTGGACGCTGGTGAAGAAATGTAATTTAGAAGCCACATTTGGAAGATCTTTAGTCAGCCATGGAAAACAGTAGGTTCATGTGCTACAGATCTGAAGAAAACCTGGCAGACTACCTTTCTTGTATTTTATTTCTCCTCTTCTATTTTAAAAGCAGCAGCTCCTTCTACTGTATGTTTGATGCCAGCAAAGCAAAGAAGAAATGTGACTAGGGCAGGAACACATGTTTGCCACAGAAGGAAACTGCAGAGGTCTGTCAATACATTTGCCTTGTAGGGAAAACAGGTGTGGCTACAGAGTTGCAGAAGTTAAGCAGAAATAAAATGAATGCAACGTGGAAGGATTCCTCTCAACAGGAGGGCCACAGTGCAACTTGTCAGAGTGCTGTGGATACAAAGGTGAATAAAACAGAGCCTTGTCCTTGAGGATGTCAGTCTATCACAGGGATCCTCAACTTTGGTTGTTCGCTGAAATCACTAGGGAGCTTGAAAAAACACTGATGCACTGTTGGTTGGGAATGTAAAATGGTGCAGCCACACTGGAAAACCATATGATGGGCCCTCAAAAAATTAAAAATAGAATTACTATATGATCCGGCAATTCTATTTCTGGATATATACCTGGAAGAATTGAAAGCCGGGTCACTCATGTTCATAGCAGCATTATCCACAGTAACCAAAAGGTGAAAGCAACTAATCATCCATCAACAATGAACGGATAAACAAAATGGGTGTAAAAATACAAGGGGATATTATTTGGTCTCAAAAAGGAAGAGAATTTTGATATATGGTATGGTTTTTCCTGTGGTCATGAATGGATGTGAGAGTTGGACTGTGGAGAAAGCTGAGTGCCAAAGAATTGATGCTTTTGAACTGTGGTGTTGGAGAAGACTCTTGAGAGTCCCTTGGACTGCAAGGACATCCAACCAGTCCATTCTGAAGGAGATCAGCCCTGGGATTTCTTTGGAAGGAAGGATGCTAAAGCTGAAACTCCAGTACTTTGGCCACCTCATGCGAAGAGCTGACTCATTGGAAAAGACTCTGATGCTGGGAGGGATTGGGGGCAGGAGGAGAAGGGGTCGACAGAGGATGAGATGGCTGGATGGCATCACTGAATCGATGGATGTGAGTCTGAGTGAACTCTGGGAGTTGGTGTTGGACAGGGAGGCCTGGCGTGCTGCGATTCATGGGGTCGCAAAGAGTCGGACACGACTGAGTGACTGATCTGATCTGATCTGATAACAAATCAAATCAGCCAGTCATAAAAAGATAAATACTGTATAACTCTAATTATATGAGGTTCCTAAGTAGTCAAATTCATAGAGACAGAAAGTAGAATGATGGGTGCCAGGGGCTAGAGGCAGGAGGTAATGGGAGTTATTTAAAGGGTACAGAATTTCGATTTTGTCAGATGAAAAGTTTGGTGGATGGCTGGTGGTGATGGTAGCATAGCAATGTCCGTGTACTTTATGCCACTGAAGTTAGACTTAAAATTAGTTAAGAAGATGAAGCTTACATTATTAGTATGTTGCCACAATTTAAAAATAATTAGGTCATTAATTGATTAAAAAAAAAAAAAACACTATTGCCAAAATCCCACCACCAGAGAGCCTGATTTAATTGGCCTGAAGTATACCCTGGACATGGGGCTTTTTAAAACCTCCTAGAAGATTCATTCCAGAGAAGGCAATGGCAAGCCACTCCAGTACTCTTGCCTAGAAAATTCCATGGATGGAGGAGCCTGGTAGGCTGCAGTCCATGGGGTTGCTACGAGTCGGACACGACTGAGCGACTTCACTTTCACTTTTCACTTTCACGCATTGGAGAAGGAAATGGCAACCCACTCCAGTGTTCTTGCCTGGAGAATCCCAGGGACGAGGAAGCCTGGTGGGCTGCTGTCTATGGGGTCGCACAGAGTCGGACACGACTGAAGCGACTTAGCAGCAGCAGCAGCAGAAGATTCGTTCAAGAAGCACTGCTGTGCACTTTAAAAACCACTAGTCTGGACAGAAAGAACTAAATCTAGAGTTAGAATATCTGAATATCATTATCATTTAAAGCCACATGAGCACTTGAAACTTTGCTGAACCTGTTTACCTCTTTATGTGTAAACTTATATGACAGACAGACCCACCTCATGGTGGTGTTGCCAGGATTCATTTAAGTTGGACTATGTGAAAAGATTTTATACTTTAACAATCACAAGGCTGTGGGAGGGAGGCTCATGAGGGAGGGGATATATGTATACATATAGTTGATTCATGATGCAGCACAGCAGAAACCAGCACAACATTATAAAGCAATTATATTCCAATTAGAAATTTTCTATATATATCAAACAATAAAAATGATTTTTTTTACTTTTAAAAATAGTTTCTATAACTAGCAAAAAATATAAGAAAACAAAAGATCTATAAATGATGATGCAATCAGCTAAGTCCATTCTTTTATGCTAAGACAGGAAACTACCGTCTTGGATGACAAGAAGTAAAATGCTGTCACTGCAAATGAACGTGTGAACTTAAAAAAAATCGTGACATAATTAGATGGTAGAAAAATAAGCACAGAGATTATTTTCTTATCTTCCTGACATCTAAAGGCTTCCCTAGTGGCTCAGACGGCAAAGAATCCTCCTTCAGTGCAGGAGACCCAGGTTTGATCCCTGGGATGAGAACACCCCCTGGAGAAGGAAATGGCTACCCACTCCAGCATTCTTGCCTGGAGAACCCATGGACAGGGAGCCTGGCCAGCTACAGCCTATAGGGTCACCGAGAGTCGGACACGACTGAGCAACTGACCATGCACGCTGACATCTAAATGCCTTTATTCAGTCCCCAAAGTGAAATGGATCTCTTCTTCTCTCCCTCAAAAGTCTCAAAGAACCCTATTAGCATCTTTACTATAGCATCAACCCTGCATCCAAGTGACTGGTATATAAATCTACTACCCAGAGATCTCAGCTCCAGAAAGGCAAGCCATGACTGATGCATGGCCACAGGCCTCACTGTGCTCAGCACATGGCAGACATTCAGTAAATATTTGCTAAATCAGGTTGAACTGCATTATTTAACATCATGTAAACCTGAGGCATTCAGTGCATCTCAAGCACTGCGTCCCTGTCACCAGCAGATTCATTATTCCAAGGACAAGCTTTACTTCCATAAATAATAAGGAATATGCACAGGGCAAGAACAGTGCCCCACCCAAAAAAAAAAAAAAAGAGTTGCTGTGATACACACATGCAGTCACAATCCAAAACAAAGGCTCTACTGTACCTGACACCCAAGTCACCCAACCATACTCTTCTACTTTGGTACAAATATTGGTCTATTATTATAAACTTGAAGGGTGAGCCAATATGAGCCCAAAATGATAACATATTTTATAAAATGTGAAAGTATTTTTCCTTGAGTCATTAGGAGATATTAAAGCAGTGAGTAGACAGCTTATTAAAAAGCAGAGACATTAGTTTACCAACTAGTCATGTATGGATGTGAGAGTTGGACTATAAAGAAAGCTGAGTGTAGAAGAATTGATGCTTTTGAACTGTGGTGTTGGAGAAAACTCTTGAGAGTCCCTTGGACAGCAAGGAGATCCAACCAATCTATCCTAAAGGAAATCAGTCCTGAATATTCATTGGAAGGACTGATGTTGAAGCTGAAACTCCAATACTTTGGCCACCTGATGCAGAGAAGTAACTCACTGGAAAAGACCCTGATGCTGGTAAAGATTGAAGGTGGGAGAAGGGGACGACAGAGGATGAGATAGTTGGGTGGCATCACAGACTTGATGGACATGAGTTTGAGCAAGCTCCAGGAGTTGGTGATGGACAGGGAGGCCTGGCGTGCTGCAGTCCATGGGGTCACAAAGAGTTGAACACAACTGAACGACTGAACTGAACTGAACTGAAAAGCAGTGAGTTGGTCAACCTTCCCAACACATAAGGCCATCCACTGCTGAAATGTTAGGAAGAAGAGACAAAATTCACTGCTCCTTCCTTTTATTTAGTCATTCCTCTCTTAATCAGGGCATCGGTTCTTAATTGGAGTTAATTTTGTCGTATACTATACAAAGGTATTTGGTAATCTCATTTGGCCTTCCATAAACTCCAATTAGGAAAACTTATCTGGGAAGAGATGGTGGGGGAAAAAATTACTAATTTTTGCATGTCTATTATAGGCTAGGCCCTTTATTTTCTCATTCAGTTCAGTCGCTCGGTCATGTCTGACTCTTTGCAACCCCATGGACTGCAGCACGCCATGCTTCCCTGTCCATCACCAACTCCCAGAGTTTGCTCAAATTTATGTCCATCAAGTCTGTGATGCCATCCAACTATCTCATCCTCTGTTGTCCCTGTCTCCTCCCGCCTTCAATCTTTCCCAGCATCAGGATCTTTTCCAATGAGTCAGTTCTTTCCACCAGGTGGCCAAAATATTGGAGCTTCAGCTTCAACATCAGTCCTTTCAAAGAATATTCAGGACTGATTTCCTTTAGGATGGACCGATTTGATCTCCTTGCAGTCCAAGGGACTCTCAAGGGTCTTCTCCAACACCACAGTTCAAAAGCATCAATTCTTCAGCGCTCAGCTTTCTTTATAGTTCAACTCTCACATCCATACGTGACTACTGGAAAAACCAAAGCTTTGATCAGACGGACCTTCGTTGGCAAGGTAATGTCTCTGCTAATTTTTAATATGCTGTCTAGGTTTGTCATAGCTTTTCTTCCAAGAAACAAGAGTCTTTTAATTTCATGGCTGCAGTCACCATCTGCAGTGATTTTTGAGTCCAAGAAAATAAAGCAATAAAATATTTTCTCATTAGAGTCTCATAACAACTCTGTCAGATAGTAATGTGTTCAGTTGCAAACAACAGAAACACTGATCTAAAGTGACTTAAGCAAATAGTATTTATTTTCCTCACATATAAAAGTTTGGAGATTGGGGCTGTTGGCACTGGCTCTCTTTCCTTTGTGTCTATTGCCTCTTGGCCACAAGATGGGAACTTTAGCTCCAGACATCACACCATGTTCAAGGCAAGAAGAGGGAGGGTCCATACCTACTGTACTGTTCCCCTTTTTCTCTTTTTAAATCAAGAAAGTAAATGCTTTCCCAGAAAGGCACTCTTGCTGATTTCTGCTCATGTCTGGTTTAGACTGGGTTCTCTAGATGCTAAAATGAGGATTCTTGTGCAGGCAACTTATTGAGGGAATATTTTCAATAAAGCTCTTAAGGGAGCAAAGAAAGCAGAGGGAAGAAGTCAGGCAAGGATGTGGGTTTAACTGAAACCTCACCTCAGCCTGATCCCACCATGGAGCCAACTCATATTGAGGCAAGGGGCTCTGGCTTTCACATCCTTGTGTTGGTCAACCATTGGCTGCAAGCTGCTAAGGGCATGCAGCATAATCTGCTAGTCATTTGCAAGCAAGGAGGCTCCCTTTGGCTGAGGGCAATTCACAGCCATGGGATGACAGGTGTATTGTCCCAATAAACAGGCCATCAAAGCATCTTCTACAATCTCAGGGTCTAAAACTAGGTCACATGACTGCCTCTGGGCACAGTGGATGTTTGGAAAGTAAACATCTGGTTTTTCAGCCTCTATTGTGAGATATGAATGATTCGGTTGTCAATCAACAACATCTTCTTCCAAAACATCTCCTGAGATAGGACCCTCACTTGTTAAAGAGAGAAATCTTTTTCCCTACTCCTGATATTTCCTTCCACGTGAAATGAATTCCACTTGAACAGTTGCCTCAAATTTTTTGGTCTCAGGATCCCTTTAAATTATTAAAAATTATTGAAGACTTTTAAATGCCTTTATTAATCTAGGCTAAATCTATAGCTATTTACCATGTTAGAAGCTTAAACTGATAAAATTTTAAATATTTATGGGAATTCCCTGGCAGTCCAGGGGTTATCACTTGGTGCTTTCACTTCCAGGGGCCTGGGGTTGATCCCTGATCAGGGAACTAAGATCCCACAAGCCAAGTAATGTAGCCAAAAACTTTTTAAAATATTTATGTACTAATTCATTTTAAAATAACAACAATAAATCCATTAAGTATTAACATAAATACCATGATTATAAAAAACATTATTTTCCAAAAATTTAGTTAAGAGTATAATTGTTACCTATTTTTACAATCTTACTGTCTGGATTAATAGAACACAGCTAGATTCTCATAGATTCTGCATTGTTTGTTTTGCAACATGTTTGGTTGAGGTACATCAAGAAAATCCAGCTTCGTAAAGATTTGGAATTGGAAAAGGGAAGAATATTTTAATATTTTCAAGTAATTGTGGATATTCTGCTTTGATACTACACCAAAACTCAGTAAGCAGTAGTTTCTTAAAGATCAATTGCAACATGAAACAAAACCAAATCAGTGAACTTTACAAACTCTGTTAAATTGAAATTCTCTGACCTCTTGCAGTTTGAATGGATCTTTGTAACATCCTGGAGCAATATTTTAAAAGTTCTGTTTCACTGAGTCAACCTGATCTTCCAAATGTTGCCTCATTTTGTCATACAGTATCCAAAACCACATTCATTAATATCACCATCAATATCATCAGAAAAGTGACACGCCACCCCCACCCCCACCCCCACCCCCACCCCTGGGGCAGGGGACCGGCTACTTGCTGGGCATCTGAAAATAAAGTGCCACACAGGGCCTACAAACCAGGAGAGGAGAAAAAAAAGTCTTTAAGTAGGAAAGTTGTCAAGCCTATGGTGGCAGATACGTTTTCTAAAATTCTTATTTTTTCTTGTAAACACAGTTTTATCATTAGCAACAAATACTGTCAGTTACCTTGAAGTGACAGTCACTTCATAGGAGAAAATGCTTGCCAAATGCCCAAGTCTGAATAATCACAGTTTGTCAGTAATGAATGGCAAGTAAAATGATGTTCAAGAGGGAATTCTAGTTCGGCTCATAAACCAAACAATAACACATATGCTTCTCCTCTAGACAACCATGGTGTTCCAGGATGCAGCACAAGTACACGCACCACTGATGCAAGAAAACTAACAACATTCATCAAAGTCATTCTTAAACAAAGCCTCTCGGTTTTTTGTCTTAGTGTGTGGCAGGAAAGAACACAGTGACTACTAGGACAGTTTGGTGTCTCTGCTCTGATTCATGCTCAGGTGTAAGCAGTTTCACCCACCTTCGTGTGTGCATCATCAGTGCAAATGTCAACACAGTGAAAAAGGCAAATAACATCTTAGCACAGTTAAGAAAATACATTTGATCTCACTGACCCCCCTGAGAGGCTCTTGGGGACTCTCAGTGTTCTGAAGACTATGCTTTAAGAACTTCTGCACTAGAAAGTGATGCCAGATTCACTTTGGCTTCCTGTCAGCCAACTCGTTTCCAGAGAGAAAGAGGAAGATGAATTCTGCATTCCCTGCCTCTTCTCAATCTCAACAACTGGAGTTCATCTTTCCTTCCCTCCCAGGGAGTGAACTAGGAATCCTGCCATTACTAAAAATCCTGTCAGGTAGCTATTGATGCCATTTACAAAACCTTAGTCAAAGCTTTATTGTTATCATTTGTTTTATTTTATTTTTTAAAAATGTTATTGGAACATAATTGATTTAAAATGTTGTGTTAATTTCTGTCGTGCAGCAAAGTGAATCAGTTATACATATACACCGTTGTTTAGTCGCTAGGTCATGTCTGACTCTTTGGGACCCCATGGACTGTAGTATGCCAGGCTTCCCTATTGTTCACTATCTCCTGGAGTTTACTCAAACTCATGTCTACTGAGTCAGTGATGCCATTCAACCGTCTCATATTCTGTTGCTCCCTTCTCCTCTTGCCCTCGATACATATACATATGCCGACTCTTTTTTTAGATTCTTTCCCCATTCCGTTCAGTTCAGTTCATTTCAGTCACTCACTCATGTCCGACTCTTTGCGACGCCATGGACTGCAGCATGGAAGGCCTCCCTGTTCATCACCAAATCCCAGAGTTTACCCAAACTCATGTCCATTGAGTTGGTGATGCTATGCAACCTTCTAATCCTCTGTCGTCCCCTTCTCCTCCCACCTTCAATCTTTCCCAGCATCAGGATCTTTAGAAATGAGTCAGCTCTTCCCATCAAGTGGCCAAGTTTTGGAGTATCAGCTTCAACATCAGTCCTTCCACTGAAAACCCAGGACTGATCTCCTTCAGGATGGACTGGTTGGATCTCCTTGAAGTTCAAGGGACTCTCAAGAATGTTCTCCAACACCCACAGTTCAAAAGCATCAATTCTTCGATGCTCAGTTTTCTTTATAGTCCAACTCTCACATCCATACATGACTACTGGAAAAACCACAGCCTCGACTAGATGGACCTTTGTGGGCAAACTAAAGTCTCTGCTTTTCAATATGCTATCTAGGTTGGTCATAACTTTCCTTCCAAGGAGTAAGCGTCTTTTAATTGCATGGCTGCAGTCACCATCTGCAGTGATTTTGGAGCCCAAAAATATAAAGTCTGACACTGTTTCCACTGTTTCCCCATCTATTTCCCATGAAGTGATGGGACCGGATGCCATGGTTTTCTGAATGTTGAACTTTAAGCCAACTTTTTCACTCTCCTCTTTCACTTTCATCAAGAGGGTCTTTAGTTCTTCACTTTCTGCCATAAGGGTGGTATCATCTGCATATCTGAGGTTATTGATATTTCTCCTGGCAATTTTGATTCCAGCTTGTGGTTCATCCAGCCCAGTGTTTCTCATGATGTACTCTGCATAGAAGTTAAATAAGCAGGGTGACAATGTACAGCCTTGACATACTCCTTTTCCTATTTGGAACCAATCTGTTGTTCCATGTCCAGTCCTAACTGTTGCTTCCTGACCTGCATATGGGTTTCTCAAGAGGCAGGTCAGGTGGTCTGGTATTCCCATCTCTTTCAGAATTTTCCACAGTTTATTGTGATCCACACAGTCAAAGGCTTTGGCAACAGTCAATAAAGCAGAAATAGATGTTTTTCTGGAACTCTCTTGCTTTTTCCATGATCCAGTAGATGTTAGCAATTTGATCTCTGGTTCCTCTGCCTTTTCTGAAACCAGCTTGAACATCTGGAAGTTCACAGTTCACGTACTGCTGAAGCCTGACTTGGAGAATTTTGAGCATTACTTTATTAGTGTGTGAGATAACTGCATTTGTGTGGTAGTTTGAGCATTCTTTGGCATTGCCTTTCTTAGAGATTGGAATGGAAACTGACCTTTTCCAGTCCTGTAGCCACTGCTGAGTTTTCCAAATTTGCTGGCATATTGAGTGCAGCACTTTCACAAAATCATCTTTTAGGACTTGAAATAGCTCAACTGGAATTCCATCACTTCCACTAGCTTTGTTTGTAGTGATTCTTCCTAAGGCCCACTTGACTTCACATTCCAGGATGTGTGGCTCTAGGTCAGTGATCACACCGTCGTGATTATCTGGGTCAAGGAGATCTTTTTTGTACAGTTTTTCTGTGTATTCTTGCCACCTCTTAATATCTTCTGCTTCTGTTAGGTCCATATTATTTCTGTCCTTTATTGACCCCATCTTTGCATGAAATGTTCCCTTGGTATCTCTAATTTTCTTGAAGAGATCTCTAGTCTTTCCCATTCTGTTGTTTTCCTCTATTTCCTTGCATTGATCACTGAGGAAGGTTTTCTTATCTCTCCTTGCTATTCTTTGGAACTCTGCATTCAAATGGGTATATCTTTCTTTTTCTACTTTGCTTTTTGCTTCTCTTCTTTTCACAGCTAATTGTAAGGCCTCCTCAGACAGCCATTTTGCTTTTTTGCATTTCTTTTTCTTGGGGATGGTTTTGATCCCTCCCTCCTGTATAACATCATGAACTTCCATTCATAGTTCATCAGGCACTCTGTCTATCAGATCTAGTCTCTTAAATCTATTTGTCACTTACACTGTATAATCATAAGGGATTTGATTTAGGTCATACCTGAATGGTCTAGTGGTTTTCCCTACTTTCTTCAATTTAAGTCTGAATTTGGCAAAAAGGAGTTCATGATCTGAGCCACAGTCAGCTCCCAGTCTTGTTTTTGCTGACTGTATAGTGATTCTCCATCTTTGGGTGCAAAGAATATAATCAATATGATTTCAGTGTTGGCCATTTGGTGATGTCCATGTAAAGTTATGACCAACCTAGATAGCATATTCAAAAGCAGAGACATTACTTTGCCAACAAAGGTTCGTCTAATCAAGGCTATGGTTTTTCCTGTGGTCATGTATGGATGTGAGAGTTGGACTGTGAAGAAGGCTGAGCGCTGAAGAATTGATGCTTTTGAACTGTGGTGTTGGAGAAGACTCTTGAGAGTCCCTTGGACTGCAAGGAGATCCAACCAGTCCATTCTGAAGAAGATCAGCCCTGGGATTTCTTTGGAAGGAATGATGCTAAAGCTGAAACTCCAGTACTTTGGCCACCTCATGCAAAGAGTTGACTCATTGGAAAAGACTCTGATGCTGGGAGGGATTGGGGGCAGGAGGAGAAGGGGATGACAAAGGATGAGATGGCTGGATGGCATCACTGATTCGATGGACGTGCGTCTCAGTGAACTCTGGGAGTTGGTGATAGACAGGGAGGCCTGGCGTGCTGCGATTCATGGGGTCACAAAGAGTCGGACACGACTGAGCAACTGATCTGATCTGATCTGATGTGTAGAGTCTTCTCTTGTGTTTTTGGAAGAGGGTGTTTGCTATGACCAGTGCGTTCTCTTGGCAAAACTCTATTAGCCTTTGCCCTGCTTCATTCTGTACTCCAAGGCCAAATTTGCCTGTTACTCCAGGTGTTTCTTATCTTCCTACTTTTGCATTCCAGTCCCCTATAATGAAAAGGACATCTTTTTTGGGTGTTAGTTCTAAAAGGTCTTGTAGGTCTTCATAGAACCGTTCAACTTCAGCCTCTTCAGTGTTACTAGTTGGGGCATAGACGTGGATTACCGTGATAGTGGAGGCTGTGCGGTGCTGGAGCGGTGAGCGCTGGAGCGGTGAGCGCTGGAGCGGTGAGCGGCCAAGAGGAGACACCCCACATCCAAGGTAAGGAGCAGCAGCTGCACTTTGCTGGAGCAGCTGTGAAGAGATACTCCACATCCAAGGTAAGAGAAACCTCAGTAAGATGGTAGGCACTGAGAGAGGGCATCAGAGGGCAAACAGACTGAAACCACAATCACAGACAACTAGCCAATCTGATCACACGGACCACAGCCTTGTCTAACTCAATGAAACTAAGCCATGCTGTGTAGGGCCACCCAAGACGGGCAGGTCATGGTGGAGAGTTCTGACAAAATGTGGTCCACTGGAGAAGGAATGGCAAACCACTTCAGTATTCTTGCCTTGAGAACCCCATAACCAGTATGAAAAGGCAAAGAGATAGAACACTGAAAGATGAACTCCCCAGATCAGTAGGTACCCAATATGCTACTGGAGATCAGTGGAGAAATAACTACAGAAAGAATGAAGAGATGGAGCCAAAGCAACAACACCACCCAATTGTGGACGTGACTGGTGATAGAAGCAAGGTCTGGTGCTATAAACAGCAATATTGCATAGGAACCTGAAATGTTAGGTCCATGAATCAAGGCAAATTGGAAGTGGTCAAACAGGAGATGGCAAGAGTGAACATCTACATTTTTGGAATCAGTGAACTAAAATGGACTGGAATGGGTGAATTTAACTCAGATAACCATTACATCTACTACTGTGGGCAAGAATCCCTTAGAAGAAATGGAGTAGCCATCATAGTCAACAAAAGAGTCCAAAATGCAGTACTTGGATGCAATCTCAAAAACAACAGAATGATTTCTGTTCGTTTCCAAGGCAAACCATTCAATATCACCATAATCTTTCCCCATAAAAGGTCATTATGGAGTATTGAGAAGAACTCCCTGTTCTATACAGTAGGTCCTTATTAGTTATCTGTTTTAAATGTAATAGTATGTATGTGTCAATCCCAATCTCTCTCGAAGCTTTTTAATCATTCAGTTTACCTCCTAAGGTAACAAGCTGCTTACGGCAAAGACCCTGAACCAAGAGGGGGCATCTGACCCAATCTTAGACAATTTGAAGCTATCTCCTGGGAATCGGACCCAGATGTGGTTGAGTCCCATCCTCTAAACAGTAGGTATTTGTCTTCATTGTTTAACCAATAAATAGGTCTGTAGAAGTAGTCCCTTCTGGAGCAAAGGGAAGACATCTTCTGGAATCAGCATCAGAATTTGATTTTGACTATGCAATCCCATGGCAGGCAGTCATGGTGAGACTGCCAATCAAAGTGCACTTCCTCCAAGTATGACTAGAGACTCCTTGGAAAATTAAACATTCATCCCTTGAATCTGAATCACGAGCTGAGTGACTCTGAGGCTGAAGATGAATGATCACTCACCCTAAAAGCAGTCCCATAGAGACTGTCTGCTAGCTCTTGCCACCTAGTTCCTAGTTCTATCAAAGACCACAGTGCACGCATTTTTTTTTCTGTTCTCTAAGCTACCCCCTTTTATTCCTGTTCTCTAAGCTAACCCCTTTTGCTAAATCAGGCAAAGTCTGTTTCTGTTGCTTGCACCAAATGACTCTAATTGATACAGCCCCAAAGACAAATTGCAAACTCTACCCTAGGAAGAGCATAAACTGCTTACAGCTCCCCAAATCCAATTTTCCAGGCTTGAAAATGTTGAGATCCACCGGGCACCTCTTATATTTCATGGAGGCCCAGGAGGTGGGCCTTGTGTGTATTTTCACAGCATCCATTTCCATACTGCCTTCTGTCAAGCCTTAGTGGGAAGTCTTTTCACAGCCATTTCCTGGGGAAGTCATGATATTTCCCAAGCCCCTGAGACAGAACCTTCTAATTATTATTTGATAGAGGAAACACTATAAGTTGGATTTTTATTTCATGTTTTTAGCACAGAATATGCTGGGCAAATGCGCATTTATGCTTTGGAGCCATGGCCAAAACTGAAGCCATATAAAATCACTAGTTTGAATTTACTATTATTCCGATTGCACTGGCCAGTCTCTGGACAGGTGATAAAATCTCTATTGATTATCCACAGTCAGTGTTATACATATATGGTATACATATATGTTATACATATACATATATTCTTATACTGAACAGTCTGATGCAGTAGGGACTGGAAATGCGGTGGTAGGGCCACTATGTGACATCCAGTGTCAAGTGAATATCCTATATGCTGGGGTCACAAACTCAGATGGCTAAGAAATGAGCATGTGGCAAAACTGAAAATAGCAGACTGCCAGGGAAAGGGACCAACCGAAGAATTCATGCCTCATTTCAAGGGAGGAAACTGACATTCCACTCCAGACAACTGAAAGCTGCCCTAAAAAGGGATTTGTGAGCTTTGCAAACACAGGCAAGTTGAGTTTCTTCACTGCATTTCACTTTTCACATCATGAAGTGGGGATAGAAATAGAGCTGCTTTGAAGTTCAAATGAGATGGGACTATTGAAGCATGCTCGTAAAACTTTGAAAAGGGTGGGTTACTATAAACTGTCTAGTCTCGTGTTTAACAGCAAAGTTTACATGCCCTCAATGTCACTATTTAGTAATGCAGAGATGAAAGCTGCCATGGGATTCTGCTCTTTAAACAGAAGACACTCTGACTTTGATGTAACAAAGAATTAAGAAAGTCAGAAGTATTAGCATATCCACATGAGGACACAGAAACAGAGGGGAAAGTAGTCAACATACTAACATCAGGATTAAAATAATGGCCCAATGGCAATGCTTGTCCTTTAGGCTTATCATAGTAGCTGTCTGCAGTTTTGTAAGCAATTTATTGTTATTATTATTATGGAGATGATGGAATTCCAGCTGAGCTATTTCAAATCCTGAAAGATGATGCTGTGAAAGTGCTGCACTCAATATGCCAACAAGTTTGGAAAACTCAGCAGTGGCCACAGGACTGGAAAAGGTCAGTTTTCATTCCAATCCCAAAGAAGGGCAATGCCAAAGGATGTTCAAGCTACCCACAACTGCACTCATCTCACACACTAGTAAAGTAATGTTCAAAATTCTGCAAGCCTGGCTTCAACAGTATATGAACTGAGAACTGAGAATATTCAAGCTGGATTTAGAAAAGGCAGAGGAACCAGAGATCAAATTGCCAGCATCTGCTGGATCATAGAAAAAGCAAGAGAATTGCAGAAAAACATCTACTTCTGCTTCATTGACTATGCCAAAGCCTTTGACTGCGTGGATCATAACAAACTGTGGGAAATTCTTAAAGAGATGAGAATACCAGACCTCCTTACCTGCCTCCTGCAAAACCTGTATGCACGTCAAGAAGCAACAGTTTAGAACCAGAATGGAACAATGGACTGGTTCCAAATTGGGAAAGGAGTACATCAAGGCTGTATATTGTCACCCTGCTTATTTAACTTCTATGCAGAGTGCATCATGCGAAATGCTGGGCTGGATGAAGCACAAGCTAGAATCAAGATTGACGGGAGAAATATCAATAACCTCAGATATATAGATGACACCACTCTTAAGGCAGTAAGACAAGAGGAAGTAAAGAGCCTCTTGATGAAGGTGAAAGAGGAGAGTGAAAAAGCTGACTTAAAACTCAACATTCAAAAAATGAAAATCATAGCATCCGGTTCCATCACTTCATGGCAAATAGATGGGGAAACAATGGAAACACTGACAGACTTTATTTTCCTGGGCTCCAAAATCACTGCAGATGGTGACTACAGTGTGAAATTAAAAGATGCTTGCTCCTTGGAAGAAAAGCTATGACAAACCTAGACAGTATATTAAAAAGCAGAGACATTATTACTTTGCCGACAAAGGTCCATCTAGTCAAAGCTATGGTTTTTCCAGTAGTCATGTATGGATGTGAGAGTTGAACCATAAAGAAGGCTAACACTGAAAATTGATGTTTTTGAACTGTGGTGTTGGAGAAGACTTCCCTGGAGTCCAAGGAGATCAAACCAGTCAATCCTAAAGGAAATCAACCCTGAATATTCATTGGAAGGACTGATGCTGAAGCTGAAGCTCCAATACTTTGGTCACCTGATGCAAATAGCCGACTCATTAGAAAACACCCTGATGCTGGGAAAGATTGGAAGCAGGAGGAGAAGGGAATGACAGAGGACAAGATGGTTAGATGGCATCACCAACTCAATGGACATGAGTTTGAGCAAGCTCTGGGAGATAGTGAAGAACAGGGAAGCCTGGCGTGCTGCAGTCCATGGGGTGTCAAAGAGTCGGACATGACTGAGCAACTGAACAACAACAAGAAGTAGTTGCCTGCAGTTTTGTAAGTAGTCTATTATTATTACTATTTCATTCAAATGTGCCACCACTGGCTATAGTCAAAATGAACTGACAACCTGAATGAAATACAGTCAGATCATGGTGAGCAAAGAAGAGAAAACTGAATTTCCTCTGGGCAAACTACCCTGTTTCTGCTCAGTCTTGAGAGTAAGCAGAATGATGGAGGGCATACTGAAACCCAGAAGAAAAAAAATCACACGCAAAATTTTTTAAAGGATTTGTGTCTTAAAAGTTCTCATCACAAGGAAAAAAAATACATAACTATGTGTGGTGATAGCTGTTAAGTAGGGTTATTGTAGCAATCAATTTACAATACATATAAATACCAAATCATTGGGTTGTATGCCTGAAGCTATTGTAATACAATATTTTATGTTAATTATATATTAACTTCAGAAAAAAGATTTGTGGGTAGAATTTAACCTATGAGCACTCAATTTATATCCATTGTTCTGAAAAACAAACATAAGTATCTCTTTTATTGTATTTGCATGCCTTGTCAAATACCTAGTCTCAGTCAACATTCAATAAGGTATCTTTATTAAACAGATAAAACACCATCATCTGCACTTATGAGAAAAATAAGGCTGAGACATTTTGAATACCTACCCAGTGTTACCCAATAGCCAATAAGTGACTTGGCTGAACTTTGTTCCCAGGTGTGTATAAAGCCCTTGTTTTTTTCCAGGAAAAAAACCATGGCTTAAATGTCCACATTGCACAGATGGGTGTTTTGTTCAGCCTATGAAGCTTTAAAAAGGTTGAGTTAATTACCAACATTTAACAGGAAAGAACTGTTACATAAAAATCTGGATTTCCAGTTTTAGGGAAAGACAAAATAGTGTACCATCTGGCACCTCTGGACATGCTGGAACATCTAGCCACCTTGGGCTGGTTGGTAGCCTTACCGCTTGGATGGGGCCAGGTCTGTCCCTTGTGTCCCACTGATCTTATCAGCTGGCTTATCAGCTGACTCTTATCACTGACTTTACTTCCTTAGCCCTTGTGGACACTGCAGCTTGTTCCATCCCCCTTCTATTCAGCATGTGTTTTCATCCCAGACAAAGGGAAGTAGCTACATCCTCCCCTAGCACACCCAGGTAGGAAGTCTGGGAAGTGCTGTGAAGCACCCTCCATTCAATGAAGTACAGCTAATTTGCTGTACTTGTGGGGTCTGCTGTAATCTGTGGGGTTCATTTGAATCACGTGCCTGTGGAAATGTTTAGGATTTGAATGCTTTAATCAAGGTATATGAAATCAGCATACTCTTTCCTTTCTTACTGACCAGAAAGGAATGTACATCTTTGTTCAGACTTCAAT
Source organism: Bubalus bubalis (assembly GCF_019923935.1). Lineage (NCBI taxonomy): Eukaryota > Metazoa > Chordata > Mammalia > Artiodactyla > Bovidae > Bubalus > Bubalus bubalis. The sequence goes on from NC_059157.1 coordinate 162,375,118, forward strand.
CATGTAAATAGCCATTTTACTTCGAGTGACACTAGAGAAGGGGCAGAGCTCAGCTGGTAGAACACAGAGCTTTTTTCAATTGAAGCTGGCACTGACATCTGCATGAGAACTTGTCAACTTCAAGCAAGCAAAACACTCTGCCTCATCACCAAACACAAATTCTAAAAACTACCAAAGTCACATTAAATGGTATCTAATGTCCCAAGTTTGAGTCTTAGAGTACCAAGAATCACTTTGATCTACAAAGGTCGGTGGGCTCATCATAGGAAAAGAAAGAAAGAGAGAAAGAGAGAGACAGACAGAAAAATACACACATATGTGCATACATATACACACTGTCAAATGAAATAATTCACTAGAAACTGGTCTTGTCTTACTTTCCCCAAAAATCTTCCTTGACTAATCCAATTTCATCTTTATACCATTTCTTCTGAGCAGTTGTGTATTCAGTCTACATTACATTATTTTATACTTATTGAATTATTAGTTGGAATTGAATTGTAGAATTAAAGTGCTGAAGGGAACCTAAAGGATCATTTAATTTAGGACTTTCATTTTATAGATGAAAATGAAACCCAACAAATTTAAAAGATTTGCTCAAGATCACAAAGATTGCTGACTAAAGGCACACTTGACCGAGTTCCATTGTCCTTATACTCCAAGGTAAATTCATTTATTATGCACCCTTCCAAGCACATTCTGAAAATGGCAGCCAGGTGATGTGTGTGGCCAGGTGATGATGTCTGTAATTTACCTTAAACACTTCAGCTCAGGCTGTGTGTTTGCTAGTCTCCATGTAACTCTTAGGACAGTTGGTTGCCTTAATCAAGAATTTATAGCTAGCATTTAATCAAAGTGCTATACACCAAAGAAGAATATCAGAAGGCTTCAGCTACCTTCAATCAACACCAGACACTTTGCTAATTATAATAAATGTTATTAATAGGCTTTCATTGGTGAAATTAGTGACTTCTTTAGTAACACAATGGATACTATAAATGAACTGCTATTGGTAAAATTGGTGCTGTTCAAGATAGAATGTTTTATAGACATGCCCCTTTTTAACAAGTAAGGTGAACTCTTCACTTTTGCCCATAAGGATGGTGCCCAGACATAGAATCAGAAACGGTCCTATGTCCACCGATTTCAAAGAATTCTTTTGGGCTGCTACCACTATAAGGTTAACTGGATCATGCCTCTAGCTCAGATGAAGCCTTCATACAAGAAGGCTTCATACAAGCCTTCTCTTTTGTGGCTAGAGGCCCAAAAGAGAAGAGAACTGGGACTTCCTGAGATTATAGAACAGCTTATATGAACTGTTTTTTACTTATGGATACATGTTTATTAAATAAATGTCCATATATGTACAGAATTTGGTTAAAGACTCACTTTGGTTCACAGAAACCAACACAACATTGTAAAGCAAGTATCCTCCAATTAAAAAAGAAAAAGAAGACTCACTTTGAATATAAATGAATTATAGTGAGATTGTCAGAAAGTATCCAGTCTCACTGACCTCTAAGACTGAGGGATACTGATGCCTTCCAAAAACAATCTAATAGCTGTGAATGACAATTAAGAGTTGAATTATATACTTAAAAAATGCCTATGTTTAAGTCCTAACCCTCAGTACCTCAGAATGTGACCAACTGGGAGACAGGATCTTCACAAAGATAATCAAGCTAAAATGAAGCTGTTAGAATGAGCTCTAATCCAGTATGACTGGTATCCTTACAAAAAGGGGGAATCTGGAGACTGATACACAGAAAGAACCCACATGTAATGAAGGCAAAGATCAGGGTAATATATCTATAAACCCAGGAACACAAAGATGGCCATCAAACCACCGGAAGCTAGGGGAGGGGCATGGAACAGATCTGTCTCATGACCCTCAGAAGGAACCAGCCCTGCCAATACCTTGATCTTGGACCTCTACCCTCTAGAACTATAGGACAACTATCAAACTGTTATTTAAGTCACTGAGAATATAGTACTTATTGACAGCAGCCCCAGCAAACTAACACAATGACCAGATAGGCTTAGGTCTACTTGTAAAAAGGTTTCAATAATTGGTTGGACTGATAAGTCTAGTTTCACAGTGGTTACCAATAGCTACTGTGTAATTCCCAGAACATCTAATTGCATTAAGTTGTTGTTCAGTTACTAACTCATGTCCATGTAATTCCCAGAACAAATAATTCCATAAAGTTGTACCCCTGCTTAAAAATTTACTGAACGACCTTGATTATGGAAGGATGAGGTTGACACTACCTAAACCCACTGTCAATGCTCTCTAACCAATGTCTACTAGGAATAACTTGCATTCAAACAAATCTGTGTGAACCATGAACTTCCAGATGTTCAAGTTGGTTTTAGAAAAGGCAGAGGAACCAGAGATCAAATTGCCAACATCCATTGGATCATCGAAAAAGTAAGAGAGTTCCAGAAAAACATCTATTTCTGCTTTATTGACTGTTGCCAAAGCCTTTGACTGTGTGGATCACAATAAACTCTGGAAAATCCTGAAAGACATGGGAATACCAGACCACCTGACCTGCCTCTTGAGAAACCTATATGCAGGTCAGGAAGCAACAGTTAGAACTGGACATGGAACAACAGACTGCTTCCAAATAGGAAAAGGAGTACATCAAGGCTGTATATTGTCACCCTGCTTATTTAACTTCTATGCAGAGTACATCATGAGAAATGCTGGGCTGGAAGAAGCACAAGCTGGAATCAAGATTGCCGCGAGAAATATCAATAACCTCAGATATGCAGATGACACCACCCTTATGGCAAAAAGTGGAGAGGAACTAAAGAGCCTCTTGAAAGTGAAAGAGGAGAGTGAAAAAGTTGGCTTAAAGCTCAACATTCAGAAAACGAAGATCATGGCATCTGGTCCCATCACTTCATGGGAAATAGATGGGGAAACAGTGGAAACAGTGTCAGGCTTTATTTTTTGGTGCTCCCAAATCACTGCAGATGGTGATTGCAGCCATGAAATTAAAAGACACTTACTCCTTGAAAGGAAAGTTATGACCAACCTAGATAGCATATTAAAAAGCGGAGACATTACTTTGCCAACAAAGGTTGGTCTAGTCAAGGCTATGGTTTTTCCAGTGGTCATGTATGGATGTGAGAGTTGGACTGTGAAGAAAGCTGAGCTCCGAAGAATTGATGCTTTGGAACTGGTGTTGGAGAAGACTCTTGAGAATCCCTTGGACTGCAAGGAGATCCAACCAGTCCATCCTAAAGGAGATCAGTCCTGGCTTTTCATTGGAAGGACTGATGCTGAAGCTGAAACTCCAATACTTTGGCCACCTCATGCAAAGAGTTGACTCATTGGAAAAGACCCTGATACTGGGAGGGATTGGGGGCAGGAGGAGAAGGGGACGACAGAGGATGAGATGGCTGGATAGCATCACTGACTTGATGGACATGAGTTTGGGTAAACTCCAGGAGTTGGTGACAGACGAAGGCCTGGCGTACTGTGATTCACAGGGTCGTAAAGAGTCAGACACGACTGAGCGACCTAACTGAACTGAACTGAACCAAATCTGTGTTTATTGTCTCATTGTAACAAAGGAGAATGCACATCAAAGGGAGCCATGGAAGTCTCAATAAGAGGGTGTCAGAAAGGACTGATAAGACTTGAACTTGGGAATAATTTGGGGGAGAGTTCAAGGAAAGGGGGCTTTGCTCTTAACTGGATACTGTCAGGACCAGAGTGATTCTATTATTGGCTATATAATTCTCATCTAAAAGGCAGAAGGAACAAAGTAAAGCTAAAGCTATAACTGGTAAAGAAACTATAGCCATTCATATTAGCCCCTAGGGAAGGGAGTTTTGTGGTTTGGACAATGTTCTTCTTGTTACATATGCTCACACAAACCATGGAGTCCTCTTATCTTTCTCTCGTTCCACTGCATTCACAAAGTGATCCTGCATGATGTTTGCATTCTGTGAAATTTTTGATGTTTAACAAAACACCAGAGTTTTAGCTGTGAGTGCTGGGCCCACTCCCATCAGGACCTGCTTCTCTCTTTCTCACCATTGATCAATCTCAACACTATTAAAAAGTAGGACAGCTGGATAATATGTCTCCAGATGTGGTGCAAGAAGAAGTATACTGTGACTTCCCTGGTGGTCCAGTGGCTAAGACTCCATGCTCCCAATGCAGGGGGTCTGGGTTCCATCCCAGGTCAGGGAACTAGATCCCACATGCTGCAACTAAGAGTTCTCAAGCCACAACTAAAAAGATTCTGCATGCCACAACAAAGATTGACGATCTCAGGTGCTGCAACTAAGATGCAGCATAACCAAATATATAAATATTAAAGAAAAAGAAGGAGAGGAGGGAGAAGTATATACCACATTACCTCTGGCGTACTCTTGTCAAAAAGAAAAAGAATCTGAATCTAATTAAACCTGTAGACCAGCACTGCCCAATGGAAAGGAAATACAAGCTACATTATGAGACTTAAAATTTTCTAGTAGCTGCATTTTTCAAAAAACAACAATCAAGAGGTAAAATTAATTTTTAAGTGTATTTTATTTAGCTAATATACCCAAAATACATTAGGGCTTCCTGGTGGCTCAGATGGTAAAGAATATGCCTGCAGTGTAGGAGACCTGGGTTCGAACCCTGTGTCAGGAATTTCTGGAGACGGGAATGGCAACCCACTGCAGTACTCTCGACTGGAGAATCCCATGAACAGAGGAGACTGGTGGGCTACAGTCCAGGGGTCCCAGAGTCAGACGTGACTGAGCAATACACTAACTTCACTCCAAAATATTTTCATTTTAGTATGTAATCAATATAAAAATATTAATAAATTGTTCTACATTCTCTTTTTTCCATAGTAAGTCTTTGAAATCTGGTGTGTATTTTACACTGGCAGCACATTACAATTCGGATTAACCATACTGAATATGCCCAATCGCTACACATGACTAGTGGTCACCATATAGACAGGGCTGCTCTAGACCCAACACCCAATTTGAGGATATATGAGAAACAGAACAACATCTCTCTCCATCAAAGAATACAATTAACCTAAAATCTGTGAAATTCTACATGAAGGATTCAGTTTCTTCAACAAATAAATGGTAAAGGAAAATAAAGGAGAGGAGAATTTTTATAGATTAAAAGATTCCTAAGGGACAGTGGACTCTCTTTGAATTTTGATTTCAAAAACCAAACTGTAAAGATGTCTTTGTAGTCATTTGGGGAAACTGAATACCAGAGACTGTCTTTTGGATGATATTATTTTTTTAATTGTTATTTTGGACAACTCTGTTGGCTGTCCTTAATGTCTAATTCCTTGTCCTTAATGGGATAAGTCTGAGCTTATTTAATTATGTTCAAAGCCTTCCAGTGAATGTTCCCACTTTATCCACCTAATCTCAGCCATCACCATTGAAAACTGAATCCTCCCTAGGAGGAAGTCTTCACTACCCTCACTCCTGTTAGGAACTCATGATCCTTCTACACTTCTTATCTGAAATAACCATTCTCTCCAAAACTCAGACTTATACTTCCTTGAAGTCGACACTTCCTTCATGAACACCAATTTCTTTCCTCAAAATCAAATATTCACATGTATTTGAAGTAACCCTAACTCACTCAACTCAGTTTCTCCAATAGAGCTTAAGTGCTAAGATGCTAGATATCATGTCCTTCCTTACAGACAACAGACAACTTAATAGACAGCTTTAGGAGTATCTGGCCGGCCCCAAACTCCCCTTTTCAGAATTCTTTCCACTGGACAAGGGTGGGCAACAAGTAGCCATGTTTGCATTGATCAAGGCAGCCAGCCTGGCCTTAGCGCTTGGACAAGGAACAGTCAGCTGCCCAAGGCTAAGCTAATCAGATCCTCTCCTGAGATCTGGGCTCAAAACTAAGATCTAACAGTAACTCATCTTCCAGGGTACCATAAACTCCAACTGTGCAGGCGGATTACATTTGACCCCGTGCTCTGGGAAGCTTTGAGAGCTAGTCTGCAGACAGAGGAAGAAAAACAAATAGGAAGAAGAATTGGAGAGCACAAGTTGCCTCTTCCTGGAGACTTTTGCATTTCTGATTCCACTGTCGAACCCTGCCAGCACTGCCTACCCTGTTTTCCATGTGAGACCTCCTGGATTAGTCTGAGATAAGTTCCTAGCAATCAAAAGAGCCTAGGCAGACTTAACCCAAAGCAGGGCACACCCCAAGCACTTTTATACGTGGTGAATTTAATGCTAGTGAAACGATTTACATGTTATCACATGGTATCTAGTCATTCATTTGCCAGGGTGATTTCTATTTGTGCTTCAGAGGTGGCAAAAGAGGTTCTGGAGGAGAGAGGCCAGTGATAGGGCAGCAGGAAGCAGAGTCCCTGATGACTTAAACAGGGATGGTGTGAAGGGCAGGTTAGGGGGTGCTGAGGGGAGAACTAGGCTGAACCAATAGCAGGGGAAGTGGGGACAACACTTCGAGTCCCAGACAGGCAAACAGGAGCAATAATGGGGCTGGGCACCAAGTCTAGGGAAACAGAAGGGGAAGGACAGTATATGGGGAAAAGCCAGAACTGGGAAGACAGATACATGCATAGGCTTTCTGCCATTTATGTAGTACAGACAGCTGGAAAAACCAAGTTTACAAATCACCTGCCTCCCATTATGGAATCAGATTCTCCCTTTTATTGCCATCTCTTTTCTTAGACTCAATGACTGAGTCATTGAGTCTGATTAGATTTTTAATCTGACAAAACTGATGTTGAAGGAGGGGAATGTATTGTTTGAGGCCTCAAGTTTATGTCAGTTCTGCTGGTTCTCAAGGATCCACATTCTGTGTTGGCCCTACATGGGTGTGGTTCTCTGGGAAACCTTAGAACAGGCCTAGGGACGTGGGGAGAAGGGGGGAGTACTGGGGACCCTTTCCACTCTGCCTTTCTTCACTTCTCACTAAGGACTAAGTGTTGTTTTACTCTTGAAGGGAGAGACCTAAGAATAAACAGTCCTGGGAGAGCTGCCTGGTATACAACTCTACCTTAACAGCTAGTTCAGGCAGAAGAGGAGAGCAGGATCAGATTAGGGTGTATATAAAGGAGAGAAGACAGGACTCCCAGGGGAGGTAAAAGTTTTAAGAGTATCTCTTCCCTTTCTCTGGGCTGCATTCTTTACCCCCTTCTTTGCTCGTCACACTCTTACTTCAAGACCCCAAAAAATATCCATTTTTCTTATCATCCTCATATTTGTCCAGGAAGCATATTTCACCCTCTTCTCTTTTCTCCATCCTATTATGACATTTATCACACTGTACTAGAATTCCCATAGAATTTCTACTCTTTGCTGAGAAGCTAAGAGCACAGATACTGGAGTTAAAACCACCTGCAAGACCAACAAGGGGTTAACCTCCAAACTATACAAACAGCTCATGCAGCTCAATATCAACAAAACAAATAACCCAATCAAAAAGGAGGCGGATGATCTAAATAGACATTTCTCTAAAGAAGACACACAGATGGCCAAAGGCACAAGAAAAGATGCTCAACATCACTAATTATTAGAGAAATGAAAATCAGAACTACAATGAGGTATCACATCACACTACTTATAATGGCTGTCATCAAAAAGCCCACAAACAATAAATGCTGGAGAGGGTGTGGAAAAAAGAGAACCCTCCTACACAGTTAGTGGGAATATAAATCTCTACAGCCACTATGGAGAACACTATGGAGATTCCTTTAAAAACTAAAAATAGAGCTACCAAAAGATCCAGCAATCTCACTCCTGGTCATATTTCTGGAGAAAACCATAACTGGGATACATGTACCCCAATTGTTCATTGCATCACTATTTATAATAGCCAGGACATGGAAGCAACCTAGATGTCCATCAGCAGAGGAACGGATAAAGAAGATGTGATATATATATATATATATATATATATATATATATCAGATCAGTCGCTCAGTTGTGTCCGACTCTTTGTGACCCCATGAATCGCAGCACGCCAGGCCTCCCTGTCCATCACCAACTCCCTGAGTTCACTCAGACTCACGTCCATCGAGTCAGTGATGCCATCCAGCCATCTCATCCTCTGTCGTCCCCTTCTCCTCTTGCCCCCAATCCCTCCCAGCATCAGAGTCTTTTCCAATGAGTCAACTCTTCGCATGAGGTGGCCAAAGTACTGGAGTTTCAGCTTTAGCATCCTTCCTTCCAAAGAAATCCCAGGGCTGATCTCCTTTAGAATGGACTGGTTGGATCTCCTTGCAGTCCAAGGGACTCTCAAGAGTCTTCTCCAACACCACAGTTCAAAAGCATCAATTCTTTGGCACTCAGCCTTCTTCACCATCCAACTCTCACATCCATACATGACCACAGGAAAAACCATAGCCTTGACTAGACGAACCTTTGTTGGCAAAGTAATGTCTCTACTTTTGAATATGCTGTCTAGGTTGGTCATAACTTTCCTTCCAAGGAGTAAGCGTCTTTTAATTGCATGGCTGCAGTCACCATCTGCAGTGATTTTGGAGCCCAGAAAAATAAAGTCTGACACTGTTTCCCCATCCATTTCCCATGAAGTGATGGGACCGGATGCCATGGTTTTCTGAATGTTGAGCTTTAAGCCAACTTTTTCACTCTCCACTTTTACCTTCATCAAGAGACTTTTGAGTTCCTCTTCACTTTCTGCCATAAGGGTGGGGTCATCTGAATATCTGAGGTAATTGATATTTCTCCCGGCAATCTTGATTGCAGCTTGTGTTCCTTCCAGTCCAGCGTTTCTCATGTTGTACTCTGCATATAAGTTAAATAAACAGGGTGACAATAAACAGCCTTGACGTACTGCTTTTCCTATTTGGAACCAGTCTGTTGTTCCATGTCCAGTTCTAACTGTTGCTTCCTGACCTGCTTATAGGTTTCTCAAGAGGCAGATCAGGTGGTCTGGTATTCCCATCTCTTTCAGAATTTTCCACAGTTTATTGTGATCCACACAGTCAAAGGCTTTGGCATAGTCAATAAAGCAGAAATAGATGTTTTTCTGGAACTCTCTTGCTTTTTCCATGATCCAGCGGATGTTAGCAATTTGATCTCTGGTTCCTCTGCCTTTTCTGAAACCAGCTTGAACATCAGGAAGTTCACGGTTCACGTATTGCTGAAGCCTGGCGTGGAGAATTTTGAGCATTACTTTACTAGCGTGTGAGATGAGTGCAATTGTGCGGTAGTTTGAGCATTATATACACATATGTATATATGTACACACACACACACACACACATGCAATGGAACATTAGTCATAAAAAATGAGATAATTCCATCTGCAGTGACATGGATGGACTAGAGATTGTCATACTAAGTGAAGTCAGACATAGACAAATATCATATGATATCACTTATATGTGGAATCTAAAAAAAAAATGAACAAGTGAACCTATTTACAAAACAGAAATTGAGTCACAGATATAGAAAACAAATTGACTGTTACCAAGGGGGAAGGGTGTGATGGGGGAAGGGATAAATTGGGAGATTGGGATTGACATATACACACCACTATATATAAAATAAGCAACTAATAACCTACTGTATAGCACAAAGAACTCTATTCAATACTCTGTAATGACCTATATGGGAATCGAATCGAAAAAAGAGTGGATATATGTATACGTATAACTGATTCACTTTGATGTACAGCAGAAACTAACACAGCATTGTAAATCAATTATACGCCAATAAAATAACTTAAAAATAATTATATTCTGAAAAAATAAAACTCCAAAAATGGTACACCAAAAAAAACAAAAAGAAAGTGAAAGTGAAGTTGCTCAGTCGTGTCCGACTCTTTGTGACCCCATGGACTGTAGCCTACAACGCTCCTCTGTCCATGAGATTTTCCAGGCAAGAGTACTGGAGTGGGTTGCCATTTCCTTCTCCCCCAAAAAACCAAAACCACCTGCCAAACCCTAGTTCTGCCACGTACCAGCTTTATGACTAAGACACTGAAGATACTTTAGATCTTTACTAAACCTCCAAGATCTTTACTTTCTTCATTTATGAAATAGGATTGTGGTACACGCCTCATAAGGTTATTATGAGGGTTAAACATTCTGTCCTTAGACGGGTGTGGCATGTATAGTAGCATCATGTACACAAGAATGAGCCATCACTAATATTATTCCCCTCTGAGCTACAAACTCCCCAAGAAGTCAAGCTTGGGTTGGATTTTACCATCGGCATCCAAACATGACACTATTGACCAAAATAAATCTTTGCACCTGGTCAGCTGGCCAATGACCATGACTACTTGGCTCACAACTCCACCCTCACCTGTCACAGGACTTAATTTCTGCTGGTCCCAGGAAGCCTCCCTCTGAGCACCAGGCCCCCCAGCCTGTCTATTTCCTTCTCCCCTAGGTCTCCAAGCTCTACACACACATGGCCTTTGAGTTACTCTTACTAGAATACCAATTTCAGCAAGACATCTCCCAGACCCGAAGCCCTGACCAAAGCTCCTGGTCCTTCCCATGGCGGTACGGCAACGCAGGGACCACCTTCTCTGGCTGACTGACTGATCCTTTATGTATCACTTATTTTGGAACTAACCCTACAGCTAAATAAATTACACTCTAAAATAACCCTAGAAGGCAAAGACAACACTTTTTAAAAAAATTACACTTGTAACACATGAATAAATCCTCATTGCAAAAAAAAGGAGGGGGGGGGCAAGAGGAGGGAGAAGAGAGAAAGATAAGAAAGACAAAAGAAAAAAAGAAACTACAGAAATATAGAAAATACAAAGCAAAGTTCCCCATACCCATACCCACTCTTCCATCATGGTCATCAGTTCACCATCTCCTTCCAGACCTTTCTATGCCCTTTTGTATATATAAAGTATTCTTGTTTTGTTCAGTTCCTTTTACAGGGATCATTTGGGAGTTTCTTGGTTACAGTTTGCTTTTTCACATAGAAATTTATCTTAGAGATCTTTTCCAAATTTCAGAGATTCTGTAGGATGGCTTTACATAATTTGTTTTCCTGTTGACAGATATTGAAGTTGTTCCAAACTAAGTGATGATTTCACTGCAGCACATCTTTGATCACATGTTAAAAACACAAATTTAAGTCAAAATAAAAACATGAATTCCAGATATCTTTTAGTATTTCATTAAAAAAAATTTTACAGCTGTGTATAATAATACATATAATAATCATAAAAATCTTATTCCTAGGTTTGTTTCTATATATCTGAGAAGCATCACAGTACACACAATTTAAGAGAAACAAGGTAGAGGGTCTGTATATTGCATTTCTTTTGAAACACAAGCTTTTGGACCTTGGACAAGTGTATTAGTTATATACTGCTGCCGTATAATGAACTGCCCCAAACCTAGTGACTTAAAACTGGCACTGTTTTAAAACTGTCTCACAGTTTGCATGCATTAGCTCAGCTGGATCCTCTGGTTCAGGGTCTCACAAACGCAATCAAATTGTCAGCCAGGCCTGGAATCTTTGCTGGCTGTTGGCCAGAGACAGCAGTTCCTAGTGGTATGAGGCTTTTCATAGTCGTAGGGCTACTCGTAACATGGCAGCTGGCTTCACACACATAGAGGGCTCGGAGGGAGGAAGACAGAGAGAGCAAAACCGAAGTTGTAGTCTTTTGTAACCTAATCTCAGAAGAGGCATTCTATCACTTTGGCCATATCTATTCATTTAAAGGCGGGAGGGGATAAATTAGGAGTTTGGGGTTAACAGATACACACTACTACATATAAAACAGATAACCAACAAGTTCCTACTGTATAGCACAAGGAACTATATTCAATACCTTGTAATAATCTATGATGCAAAAGAACCTGAAAGCAATGTATCACTTTGTTGTACACCTGAAACTAACCCAACATTGTAAATCAACTATATGTCAATTAAAAATAAATAAATAAGGTGAGTTAGCACATTTGGCTCTCATGATTACACTGAGGGCGTATACCAGGAAGAGGGACCACTGGAGCCATATTAAAGGCTACTAATGACAAGTAACTTGGCTGCTCTGTACTTTAGTTTTGTCATCTGTAAACAGCTACCTTATAGGAGACATTATGAGAATTAAGAGAATTAAAATACATCAAGTGCAGAGAATAGTACCTGGTACACAATGAACACTAGAGAAATATGAACTAAGTATGGATACAAAAAATAATGCAAATGCATATACCTACTCCAAACAGTGCACAGTACTAAGTCTGGTGGTGGTTGTTTAGCCACTTCAGTTGTATCTGACTCTTTTGTGACCCTATGGACTGTAGCCCACCAGGCTCCTCTGTCCAAGGGATTTCCAGGCAAGAATACTGGAGTGGGTTGCCATTTCTTTCTCCAGGGGATCTTCCCAACCCAGGGATCAAACCTGCATCTCTTCTGTCTCTTGCATTACCACTGCGCCACTAGGGAAGCCCAAGTCTGTGGCAGTTGTTCAAGAAATACTTGCTTTATATGACCCCTAGTTACTCAAAAGAAGCTTGAGCACATGGAAACTACCCCAGAAACAAAAGTACTTTCTAAAGGTAAAAGTACCTACCATAATTACCAGGGTGAGGGGTCACACAGTCACCTCCAAATTTCCCACTAGCTCTCTTCTTATCAGAAATTTCCACGCAGCAAGCTCCAGTGCACTCCTGAGTCATCTCTATGTCTAAACAGAAAAGGCAGACCACACTTCCCTCTGAAAAGGCACACCATTTGTCTGATTGCAGAAGCTGCCTAATTAGCAAAACCACACAATTTGTAACTCACAGAAAGAAGAGTGAGAGCGTGTCTACTTGACTGGGGCCTTTCTCACCATGCTCAGCAGTTTAAGTGCGATTAGGGGTCACCTGTGAGCTTTTACAAATAAGACCCACCCTGATAAATATATAGGGAAAAAATATATAGGGATAAATATATAGGGAAAAAAATAGGGAAAGATGGGTTACTGCGTCTACCCCTAATCTGTAAAGGGTAATACAGAGGGGGAGGTGGGTTAAGGAGTGTGTCCTGCTTCACACACGTCCCTTTTGTGTAATCCAGGCCTTGGAGGGTAGGGGAAGGCAGCCAACCTGCCATCCAGCAGATGTGGTAAATGAGTCAGGAATCAGGTGATAACAAAAGGCTGGACTCCCCACTGCCCTCCCCAGGCCACAAAGCCCCTGGCAACAGCTGCTGCTGCTAAGTCACTTCAGTCGTGTTCGACTCTGTGCGACCCCATAGACGGCAGCCCACCAGGCTCCCCCATCCCTGGGATTCTCCAGGCAAGAACACTGGAGTGGGTTGCCATTTCCTTCTCCAATGTATGAAAGTGAAAAGGGAAAGTGAAGTCGCTCAGTCGCGCCCGACTCTTAGTGACCCCATGGATTGCAGCCTACCAGGCTCCTCCGTCCATGGGATTTTCCAGGCAAGAGTACTGGAATGGGGTGCCATTGCCTTTTCCGCCTGGCAACAGCAGCAACTCCCAAAGGCAAGTAAACACAACTCCACTCAGCACACGTGGCCTCCTGAGAGGGAGCTCCAGCTCATAGAGCCCAGTGTGCAAAGGCCACCTCTATCTGATTCAAAAGCCCCAAGGAAGCAGGAAGAAGGAAGCAGGACCAGAAAGGCCAGCCTGGCAGCCTGGAGAGGGCACTGATATAGGTTAGCCAGCAGGCCTGTCCATGCTCATGCTACTCACGCTCAGCAACTGCCTCAGCAATTTTTTTTTAATTACCCTGCTCAACTTATTCAGAAGTGCAATGATGTGAAGGAGGAAGCAAGAAGAAATGTCTCCAAATCATGGGAGGAGGCATCTGCCAGGGTTAAGAGTGGATAGATTAGTTGTTGTTGTTGTTGTTTTAGAAAAATAAACCAGATCCTCTCTGCAGAAAATTGCTTTTCCCATCTGAAACCAAACTGCTTTTAGAACAACCAGGGCCTAGCTGGCCGGAATACTGAAAATTCATATCAACGTGGCAAGGGTGGGGACCTCGCTTCGCCGGTGAGAGGTAGTAAGACCTGAGAATGGGAGCCACCTGCACTGAGAGGTGGAGAATGAAAGCACATGTAATAAATTCCATTTGCTTGGGTTTTAAATTAAAAGTGGAAAACATTCTATTTTCTCCAATAAATGTGAAACTGGGTGTTTCTTTTTTTTTTTTTTCTATTGTCTCTATTGTGTTCTTTAGGCCATAAAAAGGTAAAAATGGAACAAACAATATGATTAAATGTTTCCTCTCATGACCAGCTAAGGAAAGAATTTAGATGAAGTGTACTCACAAAATTCAGTACTCTATTAGAGGCTGTATAACTGTCTTCTGTGTTAAGTGTGCTAACTTTAACTCCTTAACCAAACTATAAGTAGTTTTTGTGGTATAACTGAAAGGGATATAGATTAGTACTTAACAAGAAAGGCCCTAGGACTTCCCTGGTGGTCCAGTGGCTATGGGTTCAATTCTTGGTAGAAGAGCTAAAATCCCACATGCATCAACAAAACCAAAACATAAAATAGAAGCAACATTGTAACAAATTCAATAAAGACTCAAAAACTGTCCAAGGTCAAAAAACCAAAAAGCTTAGGAAAAAAGGACTCTGAAGCTTTTCCAACATGATCAGCTATGTGATCTTGAGCAAGTGAAGTCTTTCTGTGTCTCAGTGTCCTTGACTATAAAATGGAAATGATAACATTAGTATCCATCCTGTAGGATTATTGCAGAGGCCTGAGAACCATCCATTCCTGGCACATAGTGGACATTTAATAAACATGAGTTCCCAGAGTACTCTTCCAAAAACTCAGACTCAGCCACATTACTGTGCCTTTCAAAAACCTACAGAGACTGCCCCTTGTCACTAATGTAAAGGTCTTATCAGGCCAACTGAGGCTCCCATATACCACCCCTAGGCCCCCAAGTCCCAATACATTCTCTCAATGTGCTTTAGCTGCTGCTACAATATCTTCACCACCACCCTTCACACACTCACCTATTCACCTGAAACTCTCTTTCATGAGTGTTTGGCTATTAGCATATTGTTCCCTTACTATTAGTAGACTAAACTAGAACCATTGTCAGACTCCAACAGTGACTGCTGGTACATAATAAATGCTCAGGAAACATTTATTTACGATTGAACAATGTTATCTATTAATTTTTTTCAAGATTTAGATCAAATGCAACAAAATCCTTGCATGTAATCTTTCTATATACCGTGTATAAGACTAAAGTTTCTTCTGGCTTCTAACAGTCTATTTTTTGGACAAATTTTATTCACTGATACTCATTAATATTACTAAATATTAATTAATTCTAAGTAATATAATTAAATATATTTATATTTATAAATATAATTAAATATAATTCTAATTATAATATAATTAAATATTAATTAATTAAATATTAAACATTGTTTAATAATATTAATGAGTATCAGTGAATAAAACTTGTCCAAAAAATAGACTGTTAGAAGCCAGAAGAAACTTTAGTCTTATACACGGTATATAGAAAGATCCAGTACTCTTGCCTGGAAAATCCCATGGATGGAGGAGCCTGGTAGGCTGCAGTCCATGGGGTCTCGAAGAGTCAGACACGACTGAGCGACTTCACTTTGACTTTTCACTTTCCTGCATTGGAGAAGGAAATGGCAACCCACTCCAGTGTTCTTGCCTGGAGAATCCCACGGACGGGGGAGCCTGGTGGGCTGCCGTCTATGGGGTCGCACAGAGTCGGACATGACTGAAGCGAGTTAGCAGCAGCAGCAGCAATACTACGTTTTAAAAATAACTGCTAACGTTTAAGCAGCTCTTATTATAAGCCAGGTTCTTGGCATATAACAAACTCATTTAATCCTCACTATCCCACCCATAAGATAGGTATTGTTTTTATTCCACTTTCTCAAATGACGAAACTGAGACACAGAGAAATAAAGAACTTGTCCAAAGTCACACCGATGGTAAGCAGAGGTCCATTTTCCACCTAATCTTTACCACTGCCTCTCCTACAAAGAATGACCTGAGTCCCACCTACAAAGCTCATTGCCTCAATTCCAGTGTCAGTGGGTCAAAGTTGCAGAAAAGCAATTCAACTCCGTACACGTTAACTTGTGGTTCTCACTCCAGGGCTTCCGCTGAGCGTGTGGGACCAGGGCCCACATCCTGCCATCAAAGTCTTGGACTTCCGCGGGATCTCAAAGATAAAGATGCGTTGTACTGGAACATCATCCACTGTTTTCCCGGGGTTTCAGGACCCAAGCCACATTTCTGGCATTCTTAGATTCTGGCGATCTCCAACTCTTTTTAGTTAACTCTGTCCGTGAACTCCCTCCCTGGCCCTCTAGCAAGTCAGAGGCGCTCAACTCAATTCAACGAAGGCTTTGGCAGGTCCAAAGGTGAAAGACTAGTTTACCTCCTCTCCGCCTGGGAAGAGCAGAACCAAAGAGTGGTTTAAACACATCCTTAATATCCCAGCACTAGGTCCTGCACCCGCTGCAGACCCATCCCGAGCCCCTTGCTCTGCTCCCGCCCAAAGCTCCGGGTCTAAGAGCCGCCCTGGCCGCGGTCACGCCTCCCCCGCGCGCTGCTGACTCAACCCTGGGAAGAGAAACCTCTCGGTTTTTTCCGACCTGTCCCTGGGCACCCGCGTCCCGCCCCGCCCCGCCCACTATCCAAGCCCCCGCCCCGCCTAAAGTTATCCTTCGGCTTTCCGCCCGCGGAACGCGTTGGCGTGACTCCCCGGGGTGTGGCCAAAGAACTCAGGCGAAGCCTTGCCGAAGGGCCGCATCCTACGCGGCCCGGAAAAGGAGACCCCGCGCGGCGGCAGCGGCTAGCCGGGCATGCTCACTGGCGCTGGCAGGGCCCGCAGCCCGGGTAGGAAGCGCCGGCGCTAGGCGGTCCCCAGAGCTGCCAGCTGGAGTCGGGCGGAGCCGGAGCTTCAGCTCCGGGTGGTTCTGCCAGTCCCCGCGCGCCCGGGCGGCCGCACACGTGTCCAAGCGTCACGTCCGCGCGCGCCCCCGGGGCTTGCGTCAGCGGCCGCTCCGGTAGCTGTTGGGCCGGGGTTCTGCGCACCGCTCGGCTTCGGGGCCGCGACGCCGCCGAGAGGAGTTTGGGGGCGCGGAGGGGTGCTCCGAGCGCCGGGGACCGCAGAGATCGTCAGCGCGGTCCGGCCCCCCATCCTGCCCGGCGCCGATCGTCTCCGCTGCTCGGTCCGGGGCTGGGCGCGGTGGCGTTGCCCCGGAGCCCGCCGCCCGCGGGGCGCGCACCGCCTTGACCCCGGCGGCCCGGCGGCAGGCAGGCGCCCGCAGTTCCATGGTTGGTTCGGAGCGCAATGAGCCGCCCGTCCTCCACCGGCCCCAGCGCTAACAAACCCTGCAGCAAGCAGCCGCCGCCGCAGCCACAGCACGCTCCGTCCCCGGCTGCGCCCCCGGCCGCCGCCACCATCTCGGCTGCGGGCCCCGGCTCGTCCGCGGTGCCCGCCGCGGCGGCGGTGATCTCGGGCCCCGGCGGCGGCGGCGGCGGCGGCGGCGGCGGAGGGGCTGGCCCCGTGTCTCCGCAGCACCACGAGCTGACCTCGCTCTTCGAGTGCCCGGTTTGCTTTGACTATGTCCTGCCCCCCATCTTGCAGTGCCAGGCCGGGCACCTGGTGTGTAACCAATGCCGCCAGAAGTTGAGCTGCTGCCCGACGTGCCGGGGCGCCCTGACGCCCAGCATCAGGAACCTGGCTATGGAGAAGGTGGCCTCGGCAGTTCTGTTTCCCTGCAAGGTAAGCCCAGGTGCCAGCCACGCACCTCCCCCCGGCGACCTCCAGGGACTCCTGTGTCCCCAGCCCATTCGCGGGCGCTGAGAGGCAGTGGGCTTCTCTCTTACTAACGGGGGTGGGGAGGGGTGGGGGGGGTGGGGGGGTAAGTTTACACCGTGTTCGCCCTCCCCCATGCCACCTGTCCACTTTGGGAGCAGCTCTGGGCCGACTGCTGCCCGATCACTGACCCCAGCCTGATTGGCACGCGATCACGCTGTCCCCACCCGGAGCCTGCGTTCTCTGCAGACGTGTACTCAGCCTGGGTAGAGCTGAGCCGCCGAAGGAAAACTTGGACCCAGAAGCTGACTATCTGTGGGGGACAGAGGAGAGGGGAAAGGAGCGAATTAAACGCACCCTTCGCCAGCGCTGGGCTTGGAAAGACTGGTACTGGATTCCTCCTGGCCCCCGCGTCTGCCTTCTGCGCACCCCTGACACGTGGGAGCCCTCGGGAGTGTAGCTAAAAAAAA
Source organism: Bubalus bubalis (assembly GCF_019923935.1). NCBI lineage: Eukaryota > Metazoa > Chordata > Mammalia > Artiodactyla > Bovidae > Bubalus > Bubalus bubalis. The sequence goes on from NC_059157.1 coordinate 162,393,353, forward strand.
AAAAAAAAAAAGGGCGCCTACAGCCTGTTTTCCTCCAACAACAAGAAAACCTTGTAAGCCACGCCTTTCCCTCTCCTAGCCTTCCAAAGACTGAGGAGTTGTGTTATTTTACTAAGTGGGGTGAAAACAAGAGTTGATGGGGAATTTAACTGGAAGGGCAAGCAGGATCTGTTACAGTTCTTTAAAGCCCACCACTTTATTTTTTGTTTAGTTAGAAGATTATTAGTGCCCTTGCAAAAAAAAAAAAAAGGCACATCACTGAGACAAGTGAAAGACCCAAACGTCTCTCCTCCTTTCCCACCGATGTTAGGTTTAGTATGCATCTGCACGGGGTTTTTTCTAACCATGTATTAATACACTCTCCGCAGCTGAATATAGAATGGTAGATATTAATGTCAGGAAGGTTTATACGTGCACACATACGTTTTTCTCCAAAAATGGCTTCTGCAGCTTGCTGACTTAAGTTCGTTTCATCACACATATTTTTAATATGTCTGCAGTCTACCTCTATCTCATTGTATTTTAAATGGCTGCATAATTTTGCATTTTGTGGTCATACTGTAACATCAGTTTACATCTTTTGGGTAAAAATCTTCAGGAGCAGTTTCAGGAGCAGATAGAGACATTATCTATATTACCCCATTATAACCTAGAATTTTACCATACAGTTCATTTTTTAAACTTAGAAATAATGTCATTAATATTTTTGGAGTTTTTTTGGTAAAGCGCCTCATGGGCCATTTAGGCTCTCTTGCATTGATTTCTCTTTGCTGCTGCTTACTTTTATAGGGCAAGGGCTTATTTTTAAATTAAATATAATCCACCAGAGAACTGAAGCTTGGGACGCATGTCAGTAAAATGAGTGATTTAATTTGGTCTGTGTCCTGCCACAAATAGGGTTTAAAATAGCATATTCAAATAAGCATTTGAACTTGTGTTTGAGCTATGGGTTTTCACTCAACCTTCAAATTATCATGATTTGAACCACTCCTCATGCAGTGCTTACTAATGCACCCAGCTCAGTAGTAGTTTGTCATAAAATTTACACAAAACAGTTTCAAAATTTTCTTAGGGTCATGAACAAGGGGGCAGCCTAGTGATCAAGGGAAGATTTGGTGATTGGTGACATAAGAGTGGATATTTGAGGTTTGAGATATTTTGTGGAAGCTGGGTGAGTAGGTGGGGGATGCCCCACAGGGTTTCTGGGGAGCCATCTTCTCAGCCCTTCACTTTCCCCTAGGCCTTTAGTGGCTAACAGAAGAAATGATTTCAGATGAATAACATTTTACAAATGAGCATTTGATATCAGTCAGCTATCCCTATCTGCCTGACAGTGCAGGAGATGCGGGTTCGATCCCTGGGTGGGGAACATCCCCTGGAGAAGGAAATGGCTACCCACTCCAGTATTCTTGCCTGGGGAAATCCCATGGACAGAGGAGCCTGGCGGGCTACAGTCCATGGGGTCACAAGAGTCGGACACAACTCAGCGACTGAACAAGCTATCTCTAATTTATTTTTTAAAGCAGTATCATAAGAGCATTATGTTGCTTGCTCCTTAGAGAATGGGGTCAGTTATAGCATGCTATATGAAGTGTGAAGTTTCACTTTCAGAATCCAGAATTCTTGTTCCTACTGAAGTATATATTCTTTCCTAATGTGATATGTCTTGAAGAAGAGGTCTCTTGGGAATCAAGGGTATCCAGTGTTTCTGTATATGTCACTGATTTTTAAAAAGGTCCCATTCTGTAAGACTGCGGCTGGACAAAGCCATTGCTTTGCAAGCTAAAATTAAACAAGGTCAGCCATCCCCCTACAGACCAGGAACCCAGCTTAGAAAGTGACCTTGGCGGGGGGGAGGTCACTTTTTGTAAATACATATATGTGAGATTTATAAAGCTGGAATATGCACACCTCAACTTTGATTGATCAGTAATCCAGACTATTGACAGGGGAGCTCAACCAGTTAGTCTGGATAAATCAAACTTGGATGGATACAGAGACCCAGCAAGCAACTGAAATAATATTCGTTGGGAAGGCTGAGAGCAATAGGGAGTGGTAAGGCCTGTGGCAAACTCCCAACACAATGGTCTGCTTGGCCAGCCCTGTGCTTTACACTTGCTCCTGGAAGTCATAGGGACTGCCATGACCCACTTGCTCTGAGTCTCTCATGGGCTGGCTCGTGGGAGAAAACCTGTGTTGGGTAAAATACCAGAAGCCAGCTCTCAAGAGTTGCTTGGCGCTGCCATTGTTTGCCCGAGAGACTACCTCTGAGAGCCTGATGTTCTCATCTGTAATGAGGGGATTGGACTGTTCAACTTCTAAGGACCTGTAGCTTCTAGAACTCCATGAAAAGAAGGGAGGCTCTGTGGAATGCTTGTTGAGGCCCTCTGCATGCCAGGTCCTTTGTGTGGGTTATCTTTTATGAGTCTGCCTTTCTTATTCTCAGATGAGGAAACATGCGCCTATAGAGAGGTTAAGAGTTAAGTGACTTGAGATCACACGGTGGACCAGTCCATAAACCTTCATCCTGAAGGCACACATCCTTTGATTTGGAGTCTGAGGTTATATTCGGAGGCTCCAGATCACAACCTGAGGTTGACACCAGTAACAAAATCATCCAACTGGATGAGGTCACCAGATGGACACATCCCAGTGAGACAACATAGCTGCTGACTATAAAGTTTATTGGGAGGAATTTTGTAGGGCTTGGGGGGTGGGAAGATCAAAGGGTAAGGGGGAATAGCTTATGCATCCAATATTTGGGGGGATTTCAGTCCAGCTCTCAGAGAAGGCAGTGGCAACCCACTCCAGTACTCTTGCCTGGAAAACCCCATGGACAGAGGAACCTGATGGGCTGCAGTCCATGGGGTTGCGAAGAGTCGGACACGACTGATCGACTTCATTTTCACTTTTCACTTTCATGCATTGGAGAAGGAAATGGCAACCCACTCCAGTGTTCTTGCCTGGAGAATCCCAGGGATAGCAGAGCCAGGTGGACTGCCATCTGTGGGGTCGCACAGAGTCGGAGACAACTGAAGCGACTTAGCAGCAGCAGCAGCAATCCAGCTCTGAATTGCTCATGCTTCCATTGGCTCCAAAGTGGAAAGAAAGTGAAGTCGCTCAGTTGTGTCCAACTCTTTGTGGCCCCGTGGACTGTAAGCCACCAGGCTTCTCTGTCCATGGGATTCTCCAGGCAAGAATACTGGAGTAGGTTGCTGTTTCCTTCTCCAGGGGATCTTCCCAACCCAGGGATCAAACCTGGGTCTCTCGCATTCCAGGCAGATGCTTTACCCTCTGAACCAGGGTATGAGTCACCAAAAAGGGAGGGGGTCACATAATTAAAGGCTAGAGTCCTGCCAGCACCTGTGACAGAGGACACCACATGCACTGTTAGCTCAGATCTCCTTTTAAAAAAGGATCTCTATCAGAGTATGGCTCTCTGCCACCTGGGGTATTTTTAGTCCATTCTATGACTTGTGCCATGCCTGAGAAGTTTTGACATCCTGTCCCCTTATCACAAACCCACCATCCTCTCTGGAGAGTGTGGATGCAGGGGGAGAAGTGAAGGCTGACAAATTGGGGCCCCCCACTCCACAGTGTATTTTAATATCAGCCAACTATTTCTCTTCAAAACCATGAGAAATGCTAAAACACACTCCAGCCCTCTTTCACTATCAGACATTTTCTTTCCACTTTTTCTTTGGGGCTTCCTTGGTGGCTCAGACGGTAAAAGAATCTGTCTGAAATGCAGAAGACCCAGGTTTGATCCCTGGGTCAGAAAGATACCCTGGAGAAGGAAATGGCTACCAGCTCCAGGATTCTTGCCTGGAGAATTCCCCTGGCAGCTACAATCCATGGGGTCGCAAAGAGTTATTTCTCTCCAAAACTATAGGAAATACTAATACACACCCCAGCCCTCTTACACTATGAGACATTTTCTTTCCACCTTTTCTTTGGTTTCTGTAGAAGTTTCTAGCAGCATTATCTCCAAATACTGAACTAGAAAGCCTCGTCAGATACTTCTTGTCTGTAGTTGGATTGTGACAGTGTTGTTTGTATTCTTTTAAAAAAAAAAGCTGAGGGACTTCTGCGATGGTCCAGTGGTTTAGACTTTGTCCTCCAGGGTAGGGAGTGTGGGTTCAATCCCTGGTTGGGCAGCTAAAATCCTACATGCCTTTGAGCCAAAAAACCAACATGAAAAGAAAAGAAAAGACAATATTGTGACAAATTCAGTAAAGACTTTAAAATGGTCCACATTTAAAAAAAAAATCTTAAAGTCAGATCAGATAATCCAATTAGAAGTTAAAATGTGTGGACTGATCTATTCCAATGGGGAGAAATGCTAAACACCAGCAGGGACAGGTAATGCAAGGGAGAGGGGCATCTGCCATGTGACCTTAGGGTTCAAGCGACGGCAGGGGCAGTGGAAGTGGTTGGGAGTTGGACCACAACTTTTGCTCAACTCTGGCTGATGGGCCAGGATGGGAGTGTGATGGCAGCCATGCCAGATCTTTGGGTTTTTTTTTTTTTTTTCAAGAAAATTCAGAAATCTGCATTTTTAAAATGTTAAATGTCTCGATTTTTTTTTTTTTAAACATTGTCCAAATTCAGATGTAAAGTTAGCACTTGCAGGCCAAACCAACCATGTCTGTAGACCAAACTCCAGCTTCCAGGGTGTAACTTCTGACCTGGTTGTCTTTCAGAAAACATCCACTGAACCTGGAAGTTCTCATTTGACTCTGAGAACATATGAAGTCTGGAATTCTGATAGGTCCCGACTGTTACGGCTTACTGCCTTTTCATCTTTGTTTTGCTGAGAGAAAATGCCAACATTCTGGCCTTTGGAAGACCTGAACTGTTGTCCTATTGACTAGATGTTTGACACTTTGTTCAAGTCAGTCTATTTCTTTGCACCTGAATGTCTTAAGAGCTGGACAAGATGACTATACCAAGGATCTTTTTCTGCCTAAAATTCTGGAATCTAGTGAGCTGTTCAAGAGAAAAGGCACTAGTCAGGAGACAGAACTGGGTTCTCATCCTGGCTTTCTGTGATCTCAGTCCTGTCACTAGCTCCTTAGATCTGTTTCTTCGTCAGTTAAAAAGAACAGAGATAACCTTGAGCTGGTGGGTGCTCTCAGGTCAGATTAGCAATGCTGGCGAGGACTTCTGTGTCACCAAAACAGATGGAAGGTGGGTGGGATCAGAGCAGTTGCTAGATGATGGGTGATCAGTCACCTAACAATCTGAGGGGATAAGCCAGTTTGCCAAAACCATTTCAGGGATCTCTTCTGAACCTCAAAAATTCCCCTAAGACAAAATCAGTTACTTTGGAAGTTATCCCTTCCGTCCTCACTCCTGGCTGAAGTTGACTGGGTTGGCCCATAGAAGCTTGTGCTGGCAAGCACTGGGGTCCACATGTGTTTCTGGTGAGGCTCAAGATTTTCCAGAAGACAACAGACAGCTTTTGAGTGTAAAATCAAGAACAGAAGCACTAGAATGCATGAAAAGAATACTTGGAAGTTTAATGATGATTCTACACAGAGTTGGCCAAAGATTTTTCACAGGTCACCAAGGCCTGGAACTAGAGTAAATCATTGTTAAAGATTGATCTTTGGTACAGCCAGAGTGGACAAAAACCAAAAGGCACAGCAGGTCTGACCTATAGAGTCCCCAGCTTAGGATGGATTAGAATTGCCCTTTTTGTTTTTTTCTTGGAAGCCCTATATAAAGTGCTGTATACACATGAACATAGGAAGACCTCAATGTAAAATATCTTTATTGTCCAACTTGTACGTCTGACAAAATTTGTGAACAGTGGCGTTTCTCATTCACACCCGTAAGGTCCTCACTCTTTGAAAAGGGCACACAGTAGGTATACATGTGCCAGAGTGAATGCCAGCATTCACCTGAGTATACTTTCTAAAGCTCATGAGAGATGCTGAGAATTCCCTAGCAGAATTGCATCAACTTTGCCCCACACATCCATTCTCCATTTGTTTCTTAAAAACTGTGAAACTGACATTCTCATTGCCAATTGGGTAAAAGTTGTATTGTGATCATTTTTATACTGTATAGTGTCCATGAGATAAAAGGTCACCCCCTTCCTAGTTTTTAGCTGTCGAGATGAATGGAAGGTACCCCTGTATTAAATGTGTGGGCCTGGGCCCTATTTCAAAACTTTGAATTAATGGAGGTGGTGTCTTTGGGTCTTTTCCTTCTCCCACTCCTCCCCTTCACCTCTTAACTCTGGTAGTTTTGAAGGCAGGCCCTACTTGAGCCTCCTGGTCCCAATCCTATCTGTCTTTACTGGTTGGTGACCTCTCCAAGCCTCAGTGGCTTTTTGCTAAAATGGGGTGATGATTGTGGTAGTAATTCATGCAAAGTGCTCAGCACAAAGTTAAAACTAAATAAATGCACACAGTTAGAAACTAACAGAAAGCAAACGACTGGAGTCTGAGGTCAGGTCCAGTTGCTCAGTCATGTCTGACTCTTTGTGACCCCATGGACTATACAGTCCATGGAATTCTCCAGGCCAGAATACTGGAGTGGGTAGCCTTTCCCTTCTCCAGGGGATCTTCCCAACTCAGGGATCGAACTCAGGTCTCCCGCATTGCAGGCAGATTCTTTACCAGCTGAGCCACAGGGAAGCCCAAGGATACTGGAGTGGGTAGCCTATTCTTTCTCCAGGGGATCTTCCCGACCCAGGAATCAAACCAGGGTCTCCTGCATTGCAGGTGGATTCTTTACCAGTTGAGCTATCAAGGAACCCCTAAAAAAGGAAAAAAGGAATCTTTTTTTCTCCCATCAGTTCTCCCATCGAGCTTCTCTTCCATATTCCTAGTCTTATAGGGTTTCCATAGAACTAGGTAAGTTGGCTCTGGCATTGGTTTTTCAGTGATGAGAGTTTTTAAAAATTTCTTTAATGCTTTTAGAAGGGAAAACCTGCTTAGATTAGGGAACTTTTTATGCGTATTTTTTTTTAAGTTATGATCTTTTTTTAATGTAGAACACAGAAGATTTTAATTTGCTACTATTTTCTATAATCCTGCCCACCTAGAATAACCACTACACCATTTTTGCATATGTCCTCGCAAACGTACCTCTACATCAAAACTTACAAACCAGCAACAACAACAAAAAACCAACAATGAAAAACAGGTAAAACAGGAAATTCACACACTATTTCATAACCTATTTTTTCATCTAATACATTGTGACTGCTTTTCCATACTGATAAATATTCCTTAAGATCCTGTTTAATGACTAGATAGTATTACAATTCCATTAACTCTGGAATGTTATGGAACATGATGTTGGTTATGAATGTCTCAGAGTTATTTAATCAAGCCCCTGTTTGTGGTCATTTAAATCATTGTTTTCTTATTGTGCTTTAAAAAAAGAAAAAGTACTGCTATAACTGAATCCCTGTGCATAAGAAAATAATTATTTCCTAATGATAAACTCCTGCAAGTTGAATGGTAGGAACAAAGAGCATGTGCAGAAATCAGCTTTTGCTCATAAAGCCAAACTGCTTTTTCACATAGAATCAAATGGGCACCGAGTGCCCATTTCTCTCCAGCATCACCAGCAATGAGTGTTATCCTTTTGCTTTAATGCTGCTGCTGCTGCTAAGTCACTTCATTCATGTCTGACTCTGTGCGACCCCATAGACGGCAGCCCACCAGGCTCCCCTGTCCCTGGGATTCTCCAGGCAAGAACACTGGAGTGGGGTTGCCATTTCCTTCTCGCTAGTGCCTACTTTTTCTCCCTCATGTAACATCAGGCCAGAGTTGGCTCCTCCTGATTACCCATTAACTTTTCATCAGACCCACCCATGCCTTGGAATACCCTGCAGCCCCAAGCCCTCTCTTCCTACAAAAAATCTGTTAAGCCAACCACTGCCTCCCCTACCACCCCGTCCTTCTGAAATTGAGTCTAATTGTGGAGACAGATGTGCCAGCAGAGCCCTTCTGAGTAGTAGGAGCAGAGGAGTCTGGAGGCCTCCCTCAGTTGTGGTGTCAGAGCTGTATTAAGGAGGATGAGCAGGGTGTCCGCAAGAAAGGAAGGGATGGAATATCCCGATAGGGCTTGTGGGAGGCTAGTGCTTGTAGAAAACATTGTTTACCTGGTCCAAGCTGGGTACATTATCTCGTGTTATCCTCCTAATTACTTTGTAAAGGAAACAGGACATGGTTAACATCCCCCCTAAGAAATTTGCTCAAAATTTGTAAGTTTGAGGACTTCCCTGGTGGTCCACGGGTTAAAACACTGAGCTTCCACTTCAGGGGAGCAGAAACCCCAGAAGGTGCCTAGTAATTATACACACAGTGTCTTTTCTGCTACCCCTCTGCCTGGCTGAGGTGATCTCCTTCCCATTCCAGGCTCACACAGTAGCTTCTGGAGGGATGGCAGTGGTCCCCCTGAAGCTGCTAGTGTAATAAGGATGCCTACCTAGTTAAATTTTAATAGATAAATAGCTGCCTGGAACGTTCTAGGCTGCTTGTATTTTTATTTGCTAAATCTGGCAGCCCTACCACTTAAGCTTTCTTGTGAATTCAGTTGTATCCTTTGAGAAATAAAGCGTCCAGAGAGATGGAGGAGCGTTTGAAGGGTGGGCAGGGCAGTGAATGTGATCTCGCAGTTGGGAAGCTGGCAGGAAGAAGGGTGTTGAGAAAGGCTGGACAAGGTCCATAAAGCCTCTCACTCCAGCTCCTGCTTTTGTTTGCTTCAGCAGAGATTCTGAAGGGACCTCACGAAACTGGTTCTCCAAGTCCACAGGGGGTATTGCCTGCTAGCTCGATCTATGGTCAGATGAGAGGTATACTCGGTCAAAAGTCAACTTTTGTTTAACACTTCCAAGATTAAAAAGAAACCCCTGCCATCCCAAGGAGTCTTTGTACGCGCACACACATGCACATTTGGACACACACACCTCCCCAAAAGCAGGATGTTCTCAGATGACTGCGATAATAAGAGGCCGGATTCTCCCACCAAGTCACCTTCAGTAAGAAAGCCCTGCCACGTGGGGTTTGTTGACTTTTTCTTAGGCAAAAAGGAGAATTTTTAAGCCCAAGGTTTTCATGAGCATGGCCTTCTCCAGAAGAAAGTTTATAAAGTTCAGCGTCAGTGTTTGCTTTAGCCTCACCACTGTTGGACAGTTCGGGGACTGAGTGACACTGTCTTCTCATACGATCATCTGTGAAACTAAGACTGCATTCTGATAATTCTGTCTTTGCATTACCTCGTAGCAGAGGTGAGGAGTGTACCATTTAAGTGAAAATCCGCTGAGGTTCTTAGAGGAAAGATGCTAGACAAACAGATGCAGGGTGAGCATTATAATGAAGTCACAAAAAGAGATGTCATTTCTCCTGCTGCTCAAGTCTGAACTTCTCCACTGGTAATAACAGTCAAGGACTGATTATTTGGCAGGTAGTTTTATAGACCCACTCAGAGGTGACAGGGTAGGCAGCCTCAATCCAAGGTTACACAAGACACTGGTTACTTGAGTTCCAATCACAGCCACTCTACCAGTGGTTGCAAAGACACTATAAGCAAAAGTGATATACAGCCATCAGACTGACAACAGCATCCTGTTTCCCCATCTAGGTAAGGTTTCAGAAAAGCTAAAGACACCCCTGTCGAAATAGTTCATGTAAATAAAGTATGTGAAATGCCTTGGTCAAAAATTATAGAAGTCATTCAACCCAGAATGAATGAAGTCTAAAATGTACATTTTTTTCTTACATAGTCTCAAGATCTATTGAATTATTTTTTAATTCTAAGTTCCACAGTAAGACTTAATTAAAGTAAAAGTAACATGGTGGAGAGCAATCATCTTTTGCAGATAAATCTAATATTTATTCATCGACCAACAAATAGTGGGTGAACAGGAAGCAGGCAATAAATCAGTCAATAAGCAAAATTAACAGACCCATAAATTAATTGGAAAATAACGTGGGATCATTCAGTGATATTTTGGGGGGAAGATAAAAAAATTTTAGTCACAAAAGAGCTAGCTTGGATTGCTAGAAGTCCTGTTAGAAAGTGGTAAAATTGGACTTCCCTGCTGGTCCAGTGGTTGAGAATCCACCTGCCAACGCAGGGGACGCCAGCGGGTTCGATCCCTGGTCCGGGAAGATCCCACATGCCACGGAACAGCTAAGCTCATGTACCTCGGCTCCTGAGCCCATGAGCCACGACTACTGATGCCTGTGTGCCCTGGAGCCCGTGAGCCACAAGAAGAGAAGGCACTGCAGTGAGAAGCCTGTGAACCACAACAAAGAACAGCCGCCGGTCTCCACAAGAGTAAGCTCACACGCAGCAGCAAAGACCCAGCGCAGCCATTAATAAAAATTTAAAATGTTAAAGAAAATGGTAATATTTAAGTGTAACTGCTGGTTAAGATATGTTTTACCACTATATGGGTCTAGACTAGGTTTAGCTGCAGCACCCACTTGATCAAGTCTAAACAGTGTTGAGAAACAGAGACTTCAACCAATAGCCTTTTATCGTCTGCTGATCATACCTGTTATACTGTCAGGGTCCACCCTTCCGACTGAACTAACTCTGATTCCATTCATGGGGTCACCTCTCCAGTGCTTAAAAGGGGTTTACCTGTTTATCAAAGGGGTGCAGGTATGTTTGATACTTGGAGCTCCTCTTCCAGATGTGGTCTGGAAGCGAACAGGAGTTTCCCATGGAGCACTGAGGGTGGTGGATCGTGAACCTGGAAACCATTGTCCAGGGCCATAGATCTGGTCAGGTGCCCACAAACCTCTGGAAGGATCCAAGGAGCAACAGAGAAGGCTCTCTCTTCTTTGGGTGGGGAGGGGGTCAAAAATGTGTTGGTAATTATAACAATTGATGTCTTCACTGCCACATTTTGTTGGTTCACTAAAATGAGTCCCAAGAGCTTCTAACAAAAGATAAACTATTAGTTTAGTTGCATTTACATGCAAGTATGTAGTTAAATGGAGAAGGCAATGGCACCCCACTCCAGTACTCTTGCCTGGAAAATCCCATGGATGGAGGAGCCTGGTAGGCTGCAGTCCATGGGGTCTCGAAGAGTCGGACACAACTGAGCGACTTCACTTTCACTTTTCACTTTCATGCATTGGAGAAGGAAATGGCAACCCACTCCAGTGTTCTTGCCTGGAGAATCCCAGGGACGGGGGAGCCTCGTGGGCTGCCGTCTATGGGGTCGCACAGAGTCGGACACGACTGAAGCAACTTAGCAGCAGCAGCATGTAGTTAAAAGTATATTTTCTTTAAAAAAGAAAAAGAAAAAACTATCACAATAATCATTCAAATCTGCAAAAAGAATCTCTACCCCCAGAAGGATGAATATGCTTAGTCTCTGGGGTTTTTTGTTAATATTCATTTTTATTTATTTGGCTGTGCCGGGTCTTAGTTGTGGCACATGGGATCTTAGTTCCCTGCTAAGCTGCTAAGTTGACTGACTCTGTGCGACCCCACAGATGGCAGTCCAACAGGCTCCTCTGTCCCTGGGATTCTCCGGGCAAGAACACTGGAGTGGGTTGCCCTGACCAGGGATCAAATCCAGGCCCCCTGCACTGGGAGGTGCAAAGTCTTAGCCACTGGACCGCTAGGAAAGTCCCTCTGGATTGTTTTATATTTCAGATTTACATGACACTTGCAATAATAGTACAAATTCCCACATGGCCTTTATCCACATTCACCAGTTAGCTCCTTTTTGCCCACTTGCTTTACTGTTCGTGCTCTCTATAACATGGAAACTGCAGACACCCTGTCCTTTTATCCCTTAGGACTTCCCTGTGCCTCTCCTCTAAAATCAAGGACATTTTCGTATGTAATTATGGTACAGTTATCAAAATCAGGAAATGTGATACGGCGTAGATATTCTTATCTAATCCAGAGTCCATATTCAAATTTCAGCGGTTGCCCCAGTAATGCCCTTTGTAGCAGTTTTGGTTTCCCAGTCCAGGGTCAGATGTTTGGTCATCCGTGTGCATTCTGTGATGCTTACAGCTTATTTAGATGGAAAGGAAGTGCAGTTTGCTTTTGCTTACCCCAAGACAAGGTCATTTCTTAGGTCTAATTCAGATGTTTATAAGCATCAGCAACAAGTATCTATTATGTTTTGCTTTTCTTGAAATGTTGTCATTTGAGGTACCGGCAGATAGTCTGCTAATACACTTCACTGTTTCCTAGGAGGTAAGCAGGTGGAGGCAAGGCGGTTACCTCACAGTCCCCAGAGGGACCTGGTTGGTTCCCAGTGCCTCCAGTGTCGTAGACTGTTGATTGTTGAGAGTTCAGCAAATCGTCCTTAAATTGCCTGGACTCAGATTTAAATAGGTGAAAAAACTTGCTCTAAACCAGTCATGGAATCCACGACCTTCACTAGCACCCAGGCTAAGAATTCCATTTATATACTTATTCCTTAAACAAATATAATATGCCTGTGTTTCCTGAATAAATACCAGGTGTCTAGTGTTTGACTATGTTTCTGACGTACCTTGTCATGTGTATTTGTGTGTCAAGGGGTCTCTGTGTCAAAAAGGAGAAAACCTTGTCTAAATTCCAGCTTAAATAAAACCACCTTCAAACCCCATGTCCAGGGAAAGAATTGGCACTATTTACTGCTTTCTGCAAAGACATCAGAATGAGGCACCAGGGTCCTCTGTCGCCTTTTCAGAGCAGCAGAATGTGTTTGCACAAGACTTTTGAGCCATCGCAAAGTGAAAAATTTCTAAAGGAAAAGTCAGAAGTGTTATTTCTACATTGCTTTGCTGGGCCATCTCTCCCCCTGCCGTGCATTCTTCTTTAGCTTTGGGCTTGTGTGTGTGGTCGTGCCGCCCCTGGCCCCCAGCTTAAAGAGGGGTTTACTTAAAGCAAATCCCACCTCGAGCCCCACCCCCCAGGGGAGATGAGCAGATATTTCCTGGGGGGGAAAATCTCATTTATAACCGCAGATGTGTCCCAGGCTGCAGGCAGCCGTCTGCAAAGCAGCCCAGGTGCTTTATCTCAGAGACAAGTGTATGCCTTGAAGAACCAGTCGTCTCAAGAAAAACGGGCATCCTTTGAACCCTCCCGCCGGGTGGGCAGGCCCTGGCCAGAGCGAGAGGAGGGAAACCTCAGGACTTTCTTGCCAGATGCCAGAGAAGGCGGGGAGGGCCTAATTACTGGTTACTTGTTTGTGATGTGCTGCTGCCTCATTCCTTGGGGATAGCCGCGTTTGGGGCTGTTTTTCTCCTTGCAAACCAGGAAGAAGTTATATTTGAACCAGTTTCCAGAAACAGCATATCTGTGGACCCTGGGTTTTGTGTATGTTGGGTGGTAGGCTGGGAGGGCTTGGGTGGGGAGATCAAGGCCAATTTCTTTTTTGGCAAAAGATTGGTTCTTTGACTCCTAAGCTGCTCTGTTCAGAGAAAGAGCCACAGAGGATCCAGAAACACAAGGCTCTGACCCTGGTGTGGCCATGGATGACCACATGGCTGGGATGAGTCAGTCTTTAAAACGGGTGGAACCAGTGCCCCAGCCTCCATCCATGCTGCTCAAGCCATCGAGGTCTAGCTGTGTGTTGCGGCTGGATTATTTCCTGAAGTGCCCCGGGTGGCACCCGCTGGGCAGGGCAGTGACCAGCTTCCTGCTGCGGCCCCTCCTCACGCCTGGGAGTGTGCCTGCCCAGCCGGGTTGTGTCACTCACTGAAATCAGGGGCTCTCAACTCGGGTGATTTTGCCACCCAGGAGACATGTGGCCATGCCTGGTGACATTTCTGGTGGTCACCACGTTGGGCGGGGGGGGACTCGCCTGGCATCTTCAAGGCCAGGGATGCCACTAAACACCCTCCAGCGCACAGCACAGCCCCCAAACCAAGATGCATTTGCTCTTTGTCAGTAGTGCTGCTGCAGAGAAACGCTGGAAATGAACTAAACTGTCAATAACGTCCTGGACGGAACCTGGACCCACCTGCTCATTAGGTTTTGTCCCCAGTACATGCTCCACTCACCCCGCGCTAGAACCAGATGGAACTATTCCTTCCACAATCTGCCTCCTCCCCCGTGAGGCTTCCCATACCCGCCTTCATCAATGTGTCTCCACTTTGAAATCACCTGTCACCCCTGCCCCCCCTTCTTCCTTTGCATAGGTACCTGTATTTCTGATGTGTTCGAGCTGTTTATTGTTGCATGGCACAGCCCCTCTGACAGCAGACACCACAGGGGCGGGATCTGCGCCACAGAGGGTGGCAGCCCTTAGAAACCCTTGGCGCTTATCGAGAAGACACAAGCCCAGGGACCCATGCAATTTGGGTTTGCTCCTCAGAGGCCCCTAAACCGTTCTACAGGCTGCCTCAGGAGGTTTGCAGACCCCAAAGGCAGCCCTCTGATCCCTGCAGGAGCACTGCTAATGTAATGACAAGAGCATCATTCCAGAACAATGGCGAGACTGTCACAAGTACCAGATGTGGCGCGAGAGTGCATGTGTTTGTGTGCGTTTGAGTGCACACATGTTTAAAGTCCAGATCTTTTCTTTTTAGAGACCACCATCTCTAATTCGGTCGTCCTAACAGTGGCGCCCGTGGTCATGAAGACACGCCGTCACCCATGATGGAAAAGAGAAGGAATAGATCGGCATTAAAGTTCAGCTTGTTCAGAAAAAGCAGAATAAGCACATAACACTTTAAAGTTTTATTTACCTAAGTTAATAGAGGCAGCAGTAAGATCTTTTCTCACAAGGTCACTGTCCACACAGATGCTAAGTAATGCCTGGTCTATTTGTGTATTTTGGGGAGGTCCCCTGTTCTCTATATTTGGGTGGAAGGAAAAGTATGTGACTTGTAAGGCAAACCAGTAATTCAGAATATAAATATTCCTACCTGAGTTACACAAGAAAAAGTTCTCAAATGATTGCTTGGTAATAAATATTTGTTATACATTTGACTTGGTGAACCTGGAGTAGTTTGGGGCTTTGGGCTGGGGAAGGGGGCAGGTGGTACTTTTTCTGTACATTCTAAACCAGAGTTCTTCTCGTTCCTGGAATTATTCCTGGGCGACTGTGGTAAACAGCCCCTTCTGAAAGGTCTTCAGATCCAAAAATTGAGGGTTGTTTCAGCCAGGAAATTGGCCAGGTTCTGGGTTAATTTTTGCTATTTTTATTGTGTTGGATGTGTGTTTTTAAACACTTGGCAGAAGTGTCTCACCCATCATTCAAAGAAGAGTTTCAGAAGGCTCTGTATTCTGAGCCTCACCCTGGATTTAAGACAAAGTTAATAGAGATTTGGTTTTTTTAGGGCCTTACACTGCTAGGAACACAAACTATAAATATATCTGGATAAGTAAATTTGTTCCTTCTTCTTGATTAAGTTTTATACCCATGCTTTTAAAATTAGTCCATGGTTTTCAAAGATGAATAAGCAGTTCCTACAGGCACAGTATTAATAAATAACAGTGAACTATTTCTGCCAATTTCTACTGAAGACCATTATAATTCACTTTAGGTACGGAGGAGGAAGGAGCTGCATGTCTCTCTCTAAGCCACCTTCTTCTTCCTTATTAGGGGAGACTCATCTCCCTAAGGGTGGTGGCGGCCTTCTCTCCTCCGTATCTGCTTCTCAGTGACTGCAGCTTAGGGTCTTGTAAGGAGAAGATGTTCAGGGCCTGCTTACTGCTAGTGATTTAATTCAGCTGCAAAGATCAGAATTTGACCTATTTTTAAAATTTATAAGGGTTTATTCCTTAAGGACGGGTAGGGAGAAGCAGAAACAGCTGTGGGGTTCGGTTTTGTGTTTTCAGCCTTGGACACGGCATCTTAGAAAAATGAAGCAGAGGAAGTCCCTGGTGGTCCAGTGGTTAGGACTCGGGGCTTTCACCGCTGTGGCCCTGAGTTCAATCCCAGGTGAGGGGACAAAGATCCTGCAAGTCACCCAGTGGGACCAAAAAGAAAATTGATGTGGCCCTGCCATCATTTGATGTCTTCATGTCTCAGCACGGGGTGGGGGAATCCAAGTGCAGGAACCCAAATGGTGTACCTGCCACTCTGGGCTCAGGGAGGAAGCTGACTTCTGGTTTCACCTGAAGAGGTCATTCAGGTTTCCTTATTCTTGACAAAACTACAGCATAGTCCTCTGAGCAAGTGTCTACTGGTGGACTCACTCTCCATCTGGTGTCCGGGAGTTAGCAGGGTCATTCTCATGAAGTTTGGGTACAGAAGTCTTAATTCCTGTGGTGTGGTCTTTTCTCGCGATAGATGTGATTTATCCATCAGGAATGTGCAGGGAGAAAAAGGTTTTGTTCCCTCCCTATTAAGGCAGCGTTTGAAGGACAGACTGTGTTGGGAAACCCGCCTAGGACAAGCGCCCACTCTAGCACCCACTCTAGTTCCCCTTCCTCCCAGGCCTGTCAGGAGGACCTGACCACCTGGTCACAAGGAGGTGAGCACAGGGGCCTGAGGAAGGGGTCTGAGGCAAGTCCAGCGGACTTTGAGAGGAGACTGAGGCCCTTCTCACTCTAAGCTCCACTGGCTGGAACCAAACTGAAAAGCAGTCTCCTGAGTTTCTGAATGTGCTTTCTTTTCCTAAAAAATATATGTCCAAAGCCCACCCTTGGGGCAGGGGGTAAAAGGTGAAGGTGAGGTCACGGTTCTAGCAATGTGAGGGATCTCCAGCCCTCTTCTGCACTGGGCTGGTCACTCCACCAGCAAGAGCAGGGGGCCACAGGGCAGCTTTCCCACAGCCCACCTGCCGGTCACGGTTGGAGCCAGGAAGCAGTGGACGGGGCCAACGGGGGAATTACACCATCTGCAAAACTGTCAGTGAAAACTAGTCCAGAGATGACATTCATCCTTGTCCTACCCCTAAGCAATTCTGTGGTGCTAGTGGTAAAGAACCGCCTGCCAATGCAGGAGATGCGGGTTCCATCCCTTGGTTCCATTCCTTGGTTGGGAAGATCCCCTGAAGGTGGGCATGGCAACCCACTACAGTATTCTTGCCTGGAAAATCCCATGGGCAGAGGAGCCTGGAGGGCTACAGTCCATAAGGTCACAAAGAATCGAGCATGATTCAAGTGACTTAGCACTCAATGCACACAAGCAATTCTAAATTCTTTTTAAAAATCTTTAAATTCACAGAAAATAAGGGGAAAGCCAGGTTTTCTAGGGCTGGCTCCACAATTTTGTTTGAAAAATTTGTAAGAGTACTTCAGTTCTCATGTTTTCAACAATGTTGGAACAGGGGCGGGAATGCAGCTTATTCCTGGCCAGGATGGGCCCCTGATCTTATGCATGGCAGTGCAGAGGATGAATAGGCACTGAGATGTTTCAGTCTGCAATATTTAACTCACCTGGAACGAAAGTAGTTGAAACAAAAAGGCAGTTTGAGTCTGGAAAACCTGAGGTTTGCAGCCTCAGAGGTGGAGGAAGCCCCCAGTGTCTCACTGTGCTGCTTTCTGTCCCTGCAGTATGCGACCACGGGCTGTTCCCTGACCCTGCACCACACCGAGAAGCCGGAGCATGAAGACATCTGTGAATACCGTCCCTACTCTTGCCCTTGTCCTGGTGCTTCCTGCAAGTGGCAGGGGTCCCTGGAAGCCGTGATGTCCCATCTCATGCACGCCCACAAGAGCATCACCACCCTTCAGGGAGAGGACATCGTCTTCCTGGCCACAGACATTAACCTGCCAGGAGCTGTGGACTGGGTGATGATGCAGTCGTGTTTCGGCCATCACTTCATGCTGGTGCTGGAGAAACAAGAGAAGTATGAGGGCCACCAGCAGTTCTTCGCCATCGTCCTGCTCATCGGCACTCGCAAGCAGGCGGAGAACTTCGCCTACAGACTGGAACTGAACGGAAACCGGAGGAGACTGACCTGGGAGGCCACGCCCCGGTCCATCCACGATGGTGTGTCCGCAGCCATCATGAACAGCGACTGCCTGGTGTTCGACACAGCCATAGCGCATCTTTTTGCAGATAATGGGAACCTCGGCATCAATGTGACTATTTCTACATGTTGTCCGTGACGCACTGACATGATTTGGGCGTGGCACTCTCTGGTTAATAAAGGTTTTTATAGGTGTTTTATTCACAATGTCTTCACAAGTCAGGACCCACAGTTTCCCCGTGTCCTGTCTGAACGGCAGCTTCCCATCTGGCACTGGCCCAACGAAGTTCATTAAACCGGGACAGAGGAGGTTGGCCAGTTAGTCGTTTGGAGGCCATCCTATGATCGGAAATCAACTTGATTATTAAATTTTACTTCCTTCCTGAACAGCACCTGACAGGTTGCTTGGGCTCCTCTAAGACCAGGATGTTTGTTAGGAATTGGAGGCTCCTTCCTGCCTCCCTATATTGGTCCCTCCAAGTTGACGAAAGCACAGTGACTGTCAGCAGAGTCCTTAACTTTGCTTTTACCTTGTGTTTAAGGAGGTAGGAATTGTTTTACTACATTTTAAACAGTGTTTCTCAAACCGGATGGCTAACCAGTGTGCACAGAATCAATGGAGTGCTTATCTGAAACATGCAATTTCGGGAGCCTGCGAATTTAACAATCTCATCAGGGGATGCTTTCCAACAGTAAAGTTTGAGAACTACTGGGTAAATTGTGGGAAAGGGTCCAGATTTTAAAGGTGCTTTCCGATTACCCTCTACTGATTTGTCTGTCTTTCTATTTCATCCACACACCCCCACTCCCAGATTAAAACAAGAACCACAGATCCCCACAAACACAGTCCTGAGATCTAGTCACTCTCTTGTGTTTGGGAGGGACTGCCTAGGAAAGCAGAAAGGGTAGCCATTGATAGCTCTCACGTAGTTAGTTTTTGCTCATCACTAGTACAAATGACCTGTTTACACCTGGCTTCCCTCAGAGGCCCTCCTTAACTTAGATGGTGGGAAAGACTAGATCAGTAGAATTGGAAAAGCTTTATAACCAGTGTCATATGCTTGCTATTTAAAGGTATGTGTTGGGTTTGGTTTGTTGGGTTTTTTTTCCACATTCACTTTAGTTTTTTAATAAATATTTTTCAAAAATGAATATTCTGCTTCATCTTGAGTGGAATGATGCATACTTATTGGGTATCTACTGTGTGCAGGTGCCATGAAGCTTCACCCCTTCACCCCTAGCACCCCCTTGGAGCTCTCACTGTTTCTATGTGAAGAAACAGGCATTTGTCCAAGACCACAGCACAGATTCCTGGCACCACTGGGGTCTGAACTCAATTCTCTTAACCACAAAGTGTCATGGGTGTGGCAGGTCTCCTCCTTGGAGTGGTTCTTTCTGCCTGATGGTGCCAGGGCTTGTGGACAGAGAATACTTTTCCTGGTTTACAGAATCAGAAGGAAGAGGTTTGGCTGTGATGTCCGGAGCACTGGGTTTGAGCCAAGGTGACCCACTCCCTTGATCCCAACCCTGAACTCTCAAAGCAGTTCACAGTTTTAGCCCTGAATACCGGGTGAGGATGGACTGCTTCCCTTAGTGGCCCGAAGGCATCAGAGAAGTGCCAGGTGGGAGCGATGGCTTTAGACTTACCTCATATTTCAGGTGAGTTGCAGGGCTGAGTTTTTAGCCAGGAAATAGTTTAGCAGTTAAGAAAAGTAACTTACCTTCAAGACTGTTCTTCACATAAAGGTGAAAAGTAGTATGCGTACACGCGTGCGTGCTCAGTCGGCTCAGTAGCGTTCGACTCTGTGGGACACTATGGACCGTAGCCCGCCAGGCTCCTCTGTCCGTGGGATTCTCCAGGCAAGAATACTGGAATGGGTTGCCATCTCCCTCCTCCAAGGGATCTTCCTGACCCAGGGATTAAACTTGCAGCTCTAATTTCTCTTGCATTGGCAGGCAGGCTCTTTAGCACCATGTGGGAAGCCCTCCCCCGCCCAAAAAAAGCGGCACCATGAATCAAAGGACAGGCTTATAACAGGTCGAGTAAATGAATGAAAACCACAGTTCTCGTCATGGAGAAAGTCATATTTCAAGCGGGTACACAGAGGGATGCCTGGAGGTGAGACTAAGACCCAGGAGCAGGCAGACTTTGACCCTCAGGGTGGAGCTGGTCCAGGAATGGCTGCCCAGTGCAAACGTGACACCCAGGCAATATATTTTGTACAGAAACTAGCCAAGCTCACCGACATCGTATGGTGCCCATAGTTCACCCTTGTTATATGTGATGGAGGAAATCAGGACCAGAGGGTAAAACTATAAACAAAAGACAGTAAAGGAGCAGACAGTGGAATCAAGTCACCGCAAAAGCATAAAATGTTAGATGACCGGCATCAAAAGGTAAAGGGATGGGCCGGCAGTCACACAGTGCACTCGTGGCAGTGCAGAATTCAGACTTCCTGACTCCCCGTTCAGACACTTTCTAGAATGTAAATGAAAATAAAGTCGTAGGCAACAAAACTGAGCTTTTACTTTCCATAGTTTTCTAAGTCTCTTTAGTCTCTGTCACTGGATATCTGTGAACTTAACTTTTATTCTCCAACTTTTTTTTTAAACTTAACCATTTTCTGCCAGAAAAACAAACAAAACCCCCCAGGTTATTCCCTGTTTTAAGAGGAAGTGAAAAATAGTGAAACATTATGTAAATTAAAGTCTTTCCTTTTAGTTCCAATTGTGAAATGCAATTTAAAATATGTGATAGGATTTCCCTGGTGGCACAGATCCCCGGTCTGGGAAGATTCCACGTGCTGCGGAGCAACCAAGCCCATGTGCCACAACTACTGAGTCCTCGTGACTCAACTGCTAAAGTCTACGTGCAATAAGGACCTCGAGCCACAATGAATAAGCCCATGGATACAACTACTGAAGCCCCTGTGTCTAGAGCCTCTGCTCTGCAACAAGAGAAGCCACCGCAACAAGAAGCCTGAGCACACGACTAGAGAGTAGCCCCTGCTCGCCACAACTAGAGAAAGCCCGAACACAGTAAGACAGAGAAAGAAAAAAAAAAGATTCTAATATACCTTGAAGAAAATGTTAATACTCATTAATTCTGGGATGCAGGAACCTGCTATGTGTTATATTAGTATTAACATTATTCTCTTTTTTAAAAAAATTGTTTTTAAACTAACCAATTGAGATCACAGTTTCCCAGCTTTTCCAAGAGGAGGAACTAGCCTTGGTTTCCATGGATTCTTAAGATTTAGAGGATTGAGAGGATGGTGTCCTCACAGCAAACCGTCCAGTGCAAATCATGGGAAAATTGAGAAGAGACCAATGAACCATCATTACATCATGGAGCACACCCAAGTAGAAGCTGAAGCTCCACCCTCAAACAGCAGGGCTTCCGACGTGGCGCTGGTGGTAAAGAACCTACCTGCCGAAGTAGGAGACGTAGAAACGTAGGTTGGATCCCCGGGTCTGGAAGAGGGCACTGCAACCCACTCCAGTATCCTTGCCTGGAGAATCCCATGGGCAGAGGAGCCTGGTAGGCTACAGTCCATGGGGTCACAGAGAGTCGGACACGACTGAGTGACTTAGCACACATGCACTTGTCTCAGCATGCACTTTGTCTCATCCCAAAGAAGGGTAATGCCAAGGATGTTTGAACTACCACACAGTTGCACTCATCTCACACACTAGTAAAGTAATGCCCCAAATTCTCCAAGCCTGGCTTCAACAGTATGTGAACCATGAACTTTCAGTTATTCAAGCTGGATTTAGCAAAGGCAGAGGAACCAGAGATCAAATGGCCAACATTTGCTGGATCACAGAGAAAGCAAGAGAATTCCAGAAAAACATCTACTTCTGCTTTATTGATTATGCCAAAGCCTTTGACTGCATGGATAACAACAAACTGGAAAATTCTGAAAGAGATGGGAACACCAGACTACCTTATCTGCCTCCTGAGAAATCTTTATGCAGCTCAGGAAGCAACAGTTTGAACATGGAACAACAGACTGGTTCCAAATTGGGCAAGCAGTACATCAAGGCTCTATATTGTTACCCTGCTTATTTCTATGCAGACTACATCATGTGAAATGCCGGGCTGGAGGAAGCACAGGCTGGAATCAAGATTGCTGGGAGAAATATCAATAACCTCAGATATGCAGATAAGACCACCTTTATGGCAGAAAGAGAAGAGGAAGTAAAGAGCCTCTTAATGAAAGTGAAAGAGGAGAGTGAAAAAGCTGGCTTAAAACTCAACATTCGTAAAACAAAAATCATGGCATCGAGTCCCATCACTTCATGGCAAATAGATGGGGAAACAGTGGAAATAGTAACAGACTTTATTTTCTTGGGCTCCAAAATCACTGCAGATGGTGATTGCAGCCATGAAATTAAAAGATGCTTCCTCCTTGGAAGAAAAGCTATGACCAACCTAGACAGCATACTAAAAAGCAGAGACATTACTTTGCTGACAAAGGTCTGTCTAGTCCAAGCTATGGTTTTTCCACTAGTCATGTATGGATATAAGAGTTGGACTGTGAAGAAAGCTGAGTGCTGAAGAATTGATGCTTTTGAACTGTGGTTCTGGAGAAGACTCTTGAGAGTCCCTTGGACTGCATGGAGATCCAACTAGTCCATCCTAAAGGAAATCAGTCCTGAATATTCATTGAAGGACTGATGCTGAAGCTGAAACTCCAATACTTTGGCCACCTGATGTGAAGAGCTGACTCACTGGAAAAGACCCAATGCTGGGAAAGATTGAAGGCAGAAGGAGAAGGGGACTACAGAGGATGAGATGGTTGGATGGCATCACCGACTCAATGGGCATGAGTCTGAGCAAGCTCCAGGTGTTGGTGATGGACAGGGAAGGCTGGAGTGCTACAATCCATGGGGTCACAGAGTCAGACATGACTGAGCGACTGAACTGAACTTGTCTCAGCAGCAGAGTCCTGCACTTCCTGTAAAATACCATTCCAAAGAAATTCTCCTTGTCCCTGACTTCAGGCTCCCAGGGCTTGCCAAGTAGCCAGCAGTGTGACCTTAGGTCCATGAGGTGACCTCTCTGGTCCCAAATATCCTGATGTGCAACACGTGAAGTTTCATTTTCTAAGTGTTTTTGCTCTAGTACTAATTTCCTGAGACAGCTGAGCTACTTAAAATTAAAGTTGAGGTGTGTAGGTCATTGCAGCAGGGCTCTGGATGCCACGGTTCAGGGGTAATTGATCCAGTGTGTGTCATTCAGAGTTAGCAGGTGAGTCATGCTCTAGCTGCTTCTCAGTTCCCCCAGTTTAGAGCCAGGGATGGGACTTGGGCATTGAAACCAGCTTTGCTTTGTAGTTCTGGCTTGAGGGGCCTGCGGCCTTGACTTTTCCTGACTCATGCATTCTGTGTTTGAAGTATGATTATAATTTCACTGACCTGTGCTGGCCCCAAAGAAGGGAGCCAAGCATTCTTCAAGAATAGGAAATCTCACCACCCTCAGTATTAAACTTCCTGCTTCTGCTCCTCATGTGAAGCTTATAATTTGTGAGGACTTTTCTGGTGGTCCAGTGGTCAAGAATCTGCCTTCTGATGCAGGGGACAAGGGTTTCAACCCTGGTCGAGGAACTAAGATACCACATGCCGAGGGGCAACTACTGAGTCCTTGAGCCACAGAGAGCCTGTGTGCTCTTGAGCCCAGCTCTGCAACAAGAGAAGCCCTCACGTCGCAAAGGAAGGTACAGCGCAGCCAAAATAAAAATAAATAAAACCTTTAAAAAAATTGTTATTTGTGAATACATTTGTCTTGGAGTCTCCAAAAGACAGGGCAAGAAAGAATGTCAGACTCTGCTGATACCAATACCTGCTACCACTATCACTGTTTTCCAGAATGAATAGATGGATAGAGACATACAGAAGGGAAGTCACTGGCCTAAAAAAAAAAAAAAAACTAGTTAGAATTTCCCATGGTGATAACATGGTGTCTTCTGTATTGAATGTGAAAGTCACACAGTTGTGTCCAACTCTTTGTGACCCCATGGACTATACAGCCCATGGAATTCTCCAGGCCAGAATACTGGAGTGGGGAGCCTTTCCCTTCAAGGGATCTTCCCAACCCACGGATCAAACCCAGGTCTCCCACATTGCAGGCAGATTCTTTACCAGCTGAGCCCCAATCTGTATTGAACAAAAGGGGAAAAACTATAAAAGTAATTGATCTACAAACTGACATTTTATGATACTTAAGACAAATGAAAGAAATCTGTCCCTAGTCGTGATTCCACCAACTTCTTCCGGCTCCACTGCCACCACCTGGGTCCAGACCACTATCAGAGCTCCTAACAGCTTGGCCTGCCTCCCTCCTGTCCTGCTCCAGCCTAGTCCACACATAGGCAATCACAAGGCTTTTAAGTCAAAATTGATGGTGCCACAAACTTGGCAGTATTTTCTCTCCAGGAAGCCTTGTTGTTTCCTTTCACACCACTTTGCACAATGGCAAATGGATATTGTATTTGTTCAACACCTGCCCCCACCCTCTTGACAAATTCTAGGCTGAAAGAGATTGTGAAGGTTTTGTTTGTCCCTGGTATCCCCAGCACCTGGGCATCTATTAATACTGACTGAATAAATTACTCCTAACGATTAGTCTCAGAGTAGCACTTAAGAACCCATACCGTAAGAGCTAACCTTCTCTGTTTTTAATAACAAAAACCCCCAGGGAATTTCCACAGGTAGGCAGGGAACAGAGATGGGGAGATAATCAAACAGTCCTGAGAAGGGAGGAAGCAAGGGTTTCTCTGGCCCGTCATTCTCTAGGCAAGGACACTGGCCAGAAAGTCCGGCGCCTTGAGATGGCTTACGTCACCGTGTCACCTGACACTGAGATCAAAGGCGGACTCTGCTTTGTGCAGAGGACAGAGATCAGGGTTCCCCTGACTCACAGCAAGCTCTATCAGATTAGACCAGGGAGCTCTATCAGAGTAGATCAGTCTGTAAAGTCCACCAAGGTAACAGCAGTTGCCATTTGTTGGGCACCTGTTGGTACAAAGTGCTTGGTCTATATTAACCCATTTAATCCTCCCCATGTCCCAATGCAATAAAGATATACTATCCTCAATTTGGAGTTGAGGAAATTAAGATGCAGAGAGATTAAGTAACTTGCCTGAACTCACACAGCTGGCAAGCAACAGAACTGGGATGTGAACCCAGGCCTAGTCTGTGCTTCTTCACCATGGCCCACGGTCCATCATGTTGGCATTTAGCCTTTACATATTTTGACCATCAACAGAAATACAGATGGAGATGACAGGATAGAGGGATGCAGGAAGCTTGGTGGAAACAGGACAGAACGCCTGTGCTTTAGAACTTCTTTCTCTACGGTCACAACATGTTAGAAGGGGACAGAGACCTAGAGATCATTCAGATGTTGACTATTCAAAGTGTGGTCCATGGACCTACAGCATATGCATCAGCCAGGAGCTTGTTAGAAGTATAGCATCTCAGGCACACCCAGACCTGCTGGATCAGAATCTGCATTTTAACACAGACCCAAGTGGACTAAAGGCAGTTCCAGTTTGTGAAGCATTGGTGTAGACTAGGGGTTCTCAACCCACTTGCCCTTTAGAATCACCAGGGGAGTTTTAACATGTTAGGACCTGAACTGGAATCCCTGGCAGTAGTAGGGCTGTGCTTCCATATTTTTTCTCAGTCTTCCCAACAGAGTCCAACATGCAGCCAGAGCTGAGAACTACCAATCTAGCCCAACTGCATGGCCTTCTTTTCTTTTCCCCTTGTTTTTATACTACAGTTAAAACAAGTGAAGTGACCTACCAAGCATGATGAAAAGTGTGTGGACTTGAGAGATTAAACAGGTCAAGATTTGGATCCTTGATTCTGCCACTTATTAGCAGTGATGCTTTAGGCAAAACACTACTCTGCTTGGATCTTAGTTTCCACATTTATAAAATGGAGGTAATAAAGCCCACCTTAAGGGGTCACTGTGAGAAATACCAGCAAAGTATGAAGAATGGAATGTTTGCACTTGGGTGTAGGAGGACCCTAATAACTGGCAGCTACCCTGACTGCCCAAGTCAGAGCACCCCAGGGCAGCAGCAGATGGTTGTCCAAGGAGTAAAAAGCTGGCACATTGCAATTCTTCCCCAGCATATTCTCCAAGTATGGAGCCAATGTATTGAAAGAACATTCATTAAGACTAAGATGAAAAGGCTGAGCACCAAAGAATCAATGCTTTTGAACAGTGGTGCTGGAGAAGACTCTTGAGAGTCCCTCAGACAGCAAGATCAAACCAGTCAATTCTAAAGGAAATCAATCGACCCTGAATATTCATTGGAAGGACTGCTGCAGAAGCTAAAGCTTCAATACTTTGGCCACCTAATATGAAGAGCAGACTCACTGGAGAAGACCCTGATGCTGGGAAAGACTGAAGGCAGAAGAAGAGGGTGAAGAGGATGAGATGGTTGGATGGCATCATTGACTCAATGGGCATGAATCTGAGCAAACTCCAGGAGATAGTGAAGGACAGGGAAGCCTGGCATGCTGCAGTCCATGGGGTCACAGAATCAGACACAACTTAGTGACTGAACAACAACAACAATGAAAAGATGCAGAAGAAGAGGTTGCAAGTGAGATCCAAGGGGAAAAGGGAAAAGGCAGTCTCCTTTGCCACATGTTCCAGCCACTTCACCCCCCTGCACCAGCTCGTACCTCTAGTCCCACTCTATTCCCTTCCCCCTTCATTCCAGATGGCTACCCTGATTGGAGAAACAGCTTGTGCCAGTGGTCAAAGACCTATAATCACTGAGTTGTGTTTGTGTGTTGTTTGTTGTGTGTTTTTTTGAAACTTATAAAAAAAACACTTTCCATACTGCATGTTTATCTGTATTTACTGGAACAGTAGAATTAACACAGGTAAAAAGAGCTCCTTTGACTGAAACTCTATAAGAAAACCCAAAACGTGGCTTTGCAGCTTTACCTGAGAAAGTCTGGGGCTCAAAGGGTGTAAGAAAGAAAGGTGTTCTCACTCTTCTTTTAGCAGTTTTTTAAAAAACATGTTTTGCTGTGGTAAAATTAGTTAACATCAAATTACCATTCCAACCATTTTGAAGTGCCTAATTCAGTGGTATTAAGTACACGCCCATATTTTGCATCATTTTAAGAGTTTTACTCTTATATTTCCTTTTCTTCCCACACACACCTACATGTGTGCACACACAGTATCTTCACAACTTTTCAGCTCTGGAACCTTTCAGGTGTAAAATTAGAAATGACCTGCACAGGGGGCCCAGGGCAACGCGCCTTTTCTTTTCCTTGGGAGGAAGCTGATGTAGTCAGTGGTGACCATGTGTCAGGTGCTTTCACAACTTTATTCATAACGACCTCGTAAGGGAGGGAAGGGGGTGTTATACCCATCTTTTACAGATGAGGAAAATTGAGGTTCAAGGAGGAAAAGTAGTGTGTACACATAGGGGCGGGAGGCGAGGCGGGTACAGCCGGCATTCAGATCCATGTCTGTGGGATTCCAGAGGCTATGCTCTTTTCCACTTTTTCTTAGGAAAACATTTTTTTTCTTCTTATAAGAAATAATGAGTTATTATTTTAAGAAAACAGTAAAATATAAAGATAAATATAAATCACTAACAAACTCCTCTCTCAGAAATAGTCACTTATACGTATTGAGGTCTTCCTGTCTGATTCTTTCCATATTCCAAGTCATTTATTTCCATGGTGTCCCAGGGACAGGAGAGGGGATGGCAAAGGGATGTGACAGAGAAATTTCATGTGCTTTGTCTCTAGAGATGTATGTGTTGCTTGGATCTTTTACAACAAAATGTATTTATGTATTAGTTACATAGTGAAAGAACAGAAAAAAATTGGAAACCCAAAGAAAGAAAAAAAATGTGTTGATCAAAAAGGGAGAATTGTCAATCCTAGAAATATTTAAAAAGGAGAATCTAAGAGACAACAATTGGCTCATAATAAGAACTCTTTAGGGTAATGATAAGGCTCGTTAGCAGGAATGTTTCTTTTTTTTAATGTTTTTTAATTAATTAATTTATTTTTTGGTCTCAAGGCATGTGGGATCTCAGTTCTCCAACCAGAGGTTGAACCCGTACCCTCAACAGTGAAAGCACAGAGTCCTAACCACTGGACCACCAAGAAATTCCTAGGACTGTCTCTAACATGAAGACAGATACATTAGGCTTTCAAAGCAGGATGCCATTATCCCTCCCTAGCCAGCTCCTCCTAGTGTGGTGTCTAACTCTGTGCCTGCCAGACCCCTTCTGCATAGAATTTAACTTCCCGTGGAGTTCACATACAGTGTAAGAATGTCCGGGTATACTGCTGTCAACGTTCCAACTATCTGACAGGACTTTCTGCTAATTAATTGCTTTTCAAATATTTCTTCACTCTCTTAGAGCTCTCTACTGGTCAGTCAACACCACTAAATTATGTCAACCCTGGACACCGCCTGGATTCAAGTTCAAAAATTTAGAAATCTGAACTTTCGCAATCCATAAGTCTAGGCTGTGGATTATGGGCGAGGACAATGTAATGCCGTTTCACAGAGTACTTTCTAGGATGAGAAGCATGAGCAGCCACACCTTACACACGCCTAGCCACACCTCTTACACACCCAGTATGTGACAGAAAGTGCCATCAGAGCACCATCGTTAACACGCCTCATGTCATGGGGACAGGGCCAATGTTGGGCCGCTGAACAGCAGCGTGATGTGGGGGTGGGGCAGGGCAGATTCTGGGGCGACTGCCAGCCACAGACACTGGGGGGAATCCCCATCCAGCAAGCAGAAAAAGATAGTATCTGACTCAGGCGGCAGCAGGAGATGCCACCAGTCCCAGCAAGCATTCAGCCTCAGTGAATGCAGCCGGAGTGAGGCATGGTGAGGGCTGAGAAGAACAGTGGTAGAAGGGAAGCCCAGAGCAAGTGAGGGGCGGGGATCCAGGCAGGAACGCACGCCAGGCGAGTCCATCTGCAGGCATCAACGCTGGCACCTGGTCACTAGACTAGGTTTCTTTCATTCATTCATTCAACAAATATTTACCACATTCCTCCATGTGACTCACGCACCTACACACCTAGCTGGGTGTGCCAGGCATACAAGGCCTGACTGCTCTTTACCCATTTCTCAGGATTGTGTCATCAGCAAGAAACCTTGAGGGATGAGGTAATGTCTCCCTTCAGATGAAGAACAGGCATGCACACTGCTGACTGTCAGAGTCATGAAGTCCCCCAAGCTCTGTGTCCTTCGCCCGGAGCACAGGCTCATTGTGCATGCTCTCACCATCCGGCCCAGGTCCTGTCTCCCTCGTGAGAACCAGGAGCAAGGGAAACCTGGCAAACACACGCTGCTTGCTGTCTTGGGAGGAATAAAGTCCTTAATTTCCAGCCTCCGAGTCTCATGTCTCCTGCCAGCACCCATGCAAGAGTCAAAGGCTAACTCATTAGCCTGTAAGCGGGGCAGAATCAAATTCCAGACCTGACAGCACTTCGGGTGTGGTGGGCCCTGTGCGGGCCCTTGAGGTCATAGCCATGCACAAAACCAGCCTGGCGCCTGTTCTCATGGAGTGTACATGCAACTGGGGGAGACAAACAGATGACAAACCAAACAAGAAAATATCAGAAGCATGCTACAGAGAACAGGAATGGAGTAATATGCTAAAATGACCAGATGGCTACCTTAGATGGAGTGGCCAAGGGATGCAAATATATGCAAAGTCCCCTGGAGGGAAGCATCTTAACAAGAAGAGAATGGCAAGTGCAAAGGCCTGAGGTTGGATCAGCCAGCAAGGCCAGAGACCAGTGGATGCAGGGAAGTGGTTTGAGGAGGAGGTCTGTGGGAAGCTAGATCCTTGCCCTCAGAGGCCAAAGCTAGGGGACTAGATTTCTTTCCAGCAAGAGGAAGTCACTGAAGAATTTTAAGAAGGAGCGTAAATGGCACGATTTCGATTTTTAAGACTAGCTCGAGCTGCTTTGTGAAGAAACATGAGTATAGGGGATGCATTCAGGAAGGAATGAAGCATCCAGGAAGCTACTGCATCAGTTAAGGGGCAGCATGATTTTGGCCTGGACAAGAATGGGAGAGCTAAAGAGAAGGGGGTAACTGGGGGCCGTGTTTTAAAGGGAGAGTCAACAGGCCTTACTAAAGGATTGGATAGGGAGATGGGGTGGAGAAGTGGTTATAGGAATAAGAGAAAGGAAAAGAGCCAAAGGTGGCCACTCCTAGGTGTTTATCCTAAGTAACTAAGTTCCATTTACTGAGATGAAAGAGACAGGAAAGGGTTGGTTCAGGGGAGAAAGCCAGAGAGAGACTCGTGGTTGAAGGCAACAAGCACACAGATGTTTATCTGAGTCTGGAGTTGTGAGGGAGGCCAGGCTGGAGGGAGCACTTGGGGCCATCAGCATCTATAGGGTATCTGAGCTGTGGGGTGGGGGGAGAAGACCTGGGGAGTGATACGCATGGAAATGAGGGAGTGACTCAGTCCTGTGTCCCAAAACTGCCAACCTTGTGGAGGTGACATGAGGAACCAGAGACGGGAAAGGAGACTTCCAGGAGCGGCTGTCAAAGTTGGGGGAAATCCTAAGACTTCCCTGGTGGTCCAGTGGCTAAGACTCTGTGCTCCTAATGCAGGGGGCCCGGGTTTGATCCCTGGTCAGGGAACTAGACCCCACATGCCACAACTAAAGATCCTGAGTGCTGCAATGAAGATTGAAGATCCTGGGTGCTGCAACTAAGACCCAGCACAGCCAAATAAACAAAAAAGTGGTGTTTTTTTTCAAGTCGGGGGAAATCCCAGAGAATGTGGTGTCACAATGCCCACCCCCAAGAGAATATTGGACTCAGGTAGAACAGAGGGGTTGCTTATGGAATGCTACTGAGGAGAATGTCAAACTGTACTTCCCTGAGAGCCAAGCGCCATGTCCTGCTCAAGTTACCAGTGGCTGGGGCAATGATATCAAGTAAGGGGCACAGTGCAGCCCAGAGGGCAGATTTTCCATTACACCAGACAAGCACATGGGGCTACCCAAGTCCTAGAATTACAGTGGCTTCTGCAACAACAGGAAAAGACATCCCATCCAGAGTGACATGAGTGCTGACCCTCTGCCTAGCCAACCCACCCTCTCACCTGTTTCTGGAGGGAGGCATACTGCTGGGCAGGCACTTCACTTTCCCTGGCCTTTCTTATCTTTCCAGCTATGCTAATGCCTCTCACCCTTCAAGGCCTAACATTTCTACTCATTTAAGACACATCAGTCAATTGATCTGTGCCCAGTCCCGTGCTTTTACATCCCTGATAGAATTTAATCCTCACAAAACACTTTGAGGTGACCAGTATCGTTCCCATTAACAAAGAAAGAAGCAGCTCAGGGAGGCTAAGGGATTTGGCTCAAAGTCACAGTTTGCAAGTGGTGAAAATGGGATTCAAACCCAGGACTCTAGCCCTTCCAACAGCCCAGCCAGCCTACAGATGTGGCTGAGATAGGGACTCTGCAGCCCAGCAGAAGTCTGAAAGCAAAAGATGAGGATGTACATTCAGTTCAGTTGAGTTGTTCAGTCATGTCCTACTCTTTGCGACCCCATGAACTGCAGCACGCCAGGACTCCCTGTCCATCACCAACTGCCAGAGTCTACCCAAACTCATGTCCATTGAATCAGTAATGCCATCCAACCATCTTATCCTCTGTCGTCCCCTTCTCCTCCTGCCCTCAATCTTTCCCAGCATCAGGGTTTTTCAAATGAGTCAGCTCTTCCCATCCAGTGGCCAAAGTATTGCAGTTTCAGCTTCAACATCAGTCCTTACAATGAACACCCAGGACTGATCTTTAGGACAGACTGGTTGGATTGCCTTGCAGTCCAAGGGACTCTCAAGAGTCTTCTCCAACACCACAGTTCAAAAGCATCAATTCTTCAGTGCTCAGCTTTCTTTATAGTCCAATTCTCACATCCATATATGGCTACTGGAAAAACCATAGCCTTGACTAGACGGACTTTTGTTGACAAAGTAACATCTCTGCTTTTTAATATACTGTCTAGGTTGGTCATAGCTTTCCTGACAAGGAGTAAGTGTCTTTTAATTTCATGGCTACAATCACAATCTGCAGTGATTTAGAGCCCCAAAATAAAGTCAGCCACTGTTTCCACTGTTTCCCCATCTATTTCCCATGAAGTGATGGGACCGGATGCCATGGTTTTCTGAATGTTGAGCTTTAAGCCAACTTTTTCACTCTCCACTTTCACTTTCATCAAGAGGCTCTTTAGTTCTTCACTTTCTGCCATAAGGGTGGTATCATCTGCATATCTGAGGTTATTGATATTTCTCCCAGCAATTTTGATTCCAGCTTGTGTTTCTTCCAGTCCAGCATTTCTCATGATGTACTCTGCATAGAAGTTAAACAGGGTGACAATATACAGCCTCGATGTACTCCTTTTCCTATTTGGAACCAGTCTGTTGTTCCATGTCCAGTCCTAACTGTTGCTTCCTGACCTGCATACAAATTTCTCAAGAGGCAGGTCAGGTGGTCTGGTATTCCCATCTCTTTCAGAATTTTCCACAGTTTATTGTCATCCACACAGTCAAAGGCTTTGGCATAGTCAATAAAGCAGAAATAGATGTTTTTCTGGAACTCTCTTGCTTTTTCCATGACCCAGCAAATGTTGACAACTTGATCTCTGGTTCCTCTGCCTTTTCTGAAACCCGCTTGAACATCTGGAAGTTCACAGTTCACATATTGCTGAAGCCTGATTTGGAGAATTTTGAGCATTACTTTACTAGCATGTGAGATGAGTGCAATTGTGCGGTAGTTTGGGCATTCTTTGGCATTGCCTTTCTTAGTGACTGGAATGAAAACTGGCCTTTTCCAGTCCTGTGGCCACTGCTGAGTTTTCCAAATTTGCTGGCATATTGAGTGCAGCACTTTCACAGCATCATCTTTTAGGACTTGAAATAGCTCAACTGGAATTCCATCACCTCCACTAGCTTTGTTCATAGTGATGCTTCCTAAGGCCCACTTGACTTCACCTTCCAGGATGTCTGGCTCTAGGTGAGTGTGAGTGATCACACCATCATGATTATCTAGGTCAAGGAGATCTTTTTTGTACAGTTCTGTGTATTCTTGCCACCTCTTCTTAATATGTTCTGCTTCTGTTAGGTCCATACCATTTCTGTCCTTTATTGAGCCCATCTTTTCATGAAATGTTCCCTTGGTATCTCTAATTTTCTTGAAGAGATCTCTAGTCTTTCCCATTCTATTGTTTTCCTCTATTTCTTTGCACTGATCGCTGAGGAAGGCTTTCTTATCTCTCCTTGCTATTCTTTGGAACTCTGCATTCAAATGGGTATATCTTTCCTTTTCTCCTTTGCTTTTCACTTCCCTTCTTTTCACAGCTATTTGTAAGGCCTCCCCAGACTGCCATTTTGCTTATTTGCATTTCTTTTTCTTGGGGATGGTCTTGATTCCTGTATCCTGTACAATGTTATGAACCTCCGTCCTGAGTTCATCAGGCACTCTGTCTATCAGATCTAGTCCTTTAAATCTAGTTCTCACTTCCACTGTATAATCATAAGGGATTTGATTTAGGTCATACCTGAATGATCTAGTGGTTTTCCCTACTTTCTTCAATTTAGGTCTGAATTTGGCAGTAAGGAGTTCATGATCTGAGCCACAGTCAGCTCCTGGTCTTCTTTTTTCTGACTGTATAGAGCTTCTCCATCTTTGGCTGCAAAGAATATAATCAATCTGATTTCAGTGTTGACCATCTGGTGATGTCCATGTGTAGAGTCTTTTCTTGTGTTGTTGGAAGAGGGTGTTTGCTATGACCAGTATTACAATAACACAAAAGACACAACTACAACTACATAAACTATATCATTACAACACAAACTAAAAAGATATAAAAACTGCTGTGGAGTTCAAAGGCCGTGGGGGGTCAGAAAATGCTTCCTGGAGGAGTGTGTGCAATGGGCTTTGAGAGGTGGACAGGATGGGGCTGATGCTGTAGGGCGAATGTGAAAGGAAAGAGGGGCCTCCTCTCCCCCACCAATCCCAATCCACTCAGTGCCTGGATCTAGCCTTGACCACCTCACCATCCCTTTTGTACAGTTTTCCATCTCTCACCTTTCCTTTATCCCTGCATCTCCAGTGCCTAACCCAAGGCCACATGTGGAGAACGTGCCTAGTGAATATCTGTTGAGTTCAACAGTGTCCCGTCAGGTCTTCTAATTCAAGTCTCTCCTTTCTCAAATCCATCCATAGCTAAACTTCATTGCCAACGCTGCCCACAATGAAATCTTCTTCAAGAGACTTTCCGAGCCCATAGTTCCTGGAAATCTCCATGCGAACCCCCAGTAATTACACACACACACACACAAGGTCACAAAACAAGCCACACCTGACATGACCCCAGGCCGGCTGTTCACTGGCTGAGCTCAATCCACCAGATTCTCTTAGGAGAGTGGAAGTCAGCCAGTGGTAGGCCCTGTAGCCCCACAGCCCTGGGATTCCAGTGGGGCTGTGCCAGGATGAGGGAATGGGCATCAGCAGGCCCAGAGAGGTGGAGGAAGCTGGTGTTTTTATTCAAAACCTTTTATTATGTACATTATCAAAACAAGGAAGAATGAATAATAACCCATCACCAACTTCAATAGTTCTCAATTATTGGCCAATATTACTTCATCTATACCCTCACCTACATCCACAGGTGGATTTTTCCAATCAAATCCCAGGCATTATATCATTTCATCTCTCTCTCTCTCTCTATATATATATATATATGTATGCATGTATGTATGTGTGTGGGTATATATGTATATATTTAAGTGCAGAAAAACTAGGACTTTAAAGTATATGACAATGGCTTCAGAGTATATAACAATACTTCAGGGTATATAACAATACTACTATGACACATATAAAAATTAGTGATAACTCCTTAATATAATCAAATATCCAGTCAATGTACATGTTTCTCTGGTCCATGTATACTCTGCATTGGGATCCTTTACTTGAACTGGGATCCATGTTAGAGTCTTACACTGAACTGATGGTTACATCTCTTAATCTATAGAATCCATAGATTCTCCTTCCATCTCTTTTATTTTCATGAAATTATTTATTCAGAAACTCAGGCTTCCTACAACAGAGTTTCCTATAGTTTCATTATCTCCCCAGAATATCATTTAACATATTCCTCTGCTTCCTGTATTTTCTTTCAATGAGTAGTTAGGACAAGAGGCTTAATTAGATTCCTATTTAATTTATGTATGTATGTATGTATTTTTGACTGTGCTGGGTCTTTGTTGCTGCTCAGACTTTTTATACAGTTGCAGTGACTGGGGGCTACTCTTCACTGCAGTCCATGGGTTTCTCATTATGGTGTCTTCTCTTGTTGTATGGCACAGGCTTTAGGGTGTGGGGGTTTCAGTAGTTGCGGCACATGGGCTCAGTGGTTGTGAGTCACAAACTGTGGAGCAGAGGTTCAGTTGTGGCACACAGGCTCAGCAGCTCTTCAGCACGTGGGATCTTTCTGGATCAGAGATTGAACCCATGTCTTCTGCATCGGCAGGTGGACTCGACCACCAGGGAAGCTAGCTAGCTTCCTTCCTTTCTTTCATTATGGCTATGCTGGGTTTTGTTGCTGCACTCGGGCTTTCTCTAGCGAGGTGAGTGGGGGCTGCTCTTTGTCGCAGTGCACAGGCTTCTCACTGCAGTGGCTTCCCCTGATGCAGAGCACAGGCTCTGGGTGCACGGGCTTCGGTAGTTGCAGCACTCGGGGCAGTAGTTGCGGCACACGGGCTCAGTTGCTCCGTGGCATGTGGAATCTTCCTGGACCAGGAATTGAACCAGTGTCCCCTGCATTGGCAGGTGGACTCCTATCCCCTGTATCACCAGGGAAGTTCTGTTTTATTTTTTTAACCTGTTTCATAGGTGTGGGGGTACTGTGTACTTCCACAGTAGGAAGGACAAAATAATCTTTTCCTTCTCTCCTCCTTTTCCTTTCTCCCTCCCCTTTCTCTCTCTCTCTCTCTTTCTCTCCCTCTTTCTCTATTTAGATGATATTATCAGCCTCTGATGGCCCATATTCATTTATTAGGGATTACAGAATGACATTCCAAACCTATCATTCCTTAAATAGCTGGAAAACTTTTACAGAAACTTCTTCTTTTCAGCTATTTGGTTACCATAGGGTACACTTTGGAGGGGCACTTATTTTCCTCCATCAATTTACAAAATAATGAGGTGATTTCTTGGCATCCTCCAAAAGTAACCAGTGAAGAAATATTTTTAAAACATCACTATGAATCATGGATTTAAACATTTTTAATGCATTTCAGTCCACTGTAGTTATTATTCTTGTTAATAATCACCATTTCATCTTGGCCTAGTGAATGCTTATGTAGCTTGGTTTCTGAGTCCTTTTGACATGGCCATAGACAGCAGTCTTTGTTGTTCCAAGCTTTTCCTGCCCTCAACCTAGAATCAATTATGTCTCCAAGGGACCTTGGTTTCTTTTAGTAGAAAATAATAATTCAAGATCACTATCTAATGCTTATTGCAGTATTGTTACACTAGCCAAGACGTGGAAATGACCTAAATGTCCATTGATCGATGAATGGATGAAAAAGAAGTGGTACATATACACGATGGAATATTATTCAGCCATGATAAAGGGTGAAATTTTGAGATTTGTGACAACATGGACAGATCTGGAGGGTATTATGCAAAATGAAATGTCAGACAGAGAAAGCCAAGTACATGCTCTTACTTATAATGTGGAATCTAAAAATGAAAACAAAAATTTAAAAAGTTCATAGGTTCAGAGAACAGATCTGTGGTTGCCAGAGAAAGGAGTTGAGGGTGGGCGAAATGGGTGAAGGGTGTCAAAAGTTACAACATAGATAAGTCATGGGAAAGCAATCTATAGCATAGTGACAATAGTTACTAATAATAATTACAATTGTTGTTGTTGTTTACTAGCTAAGTAGTGTCCGACTCTTTGTGACCCCATGGACTGTAGCCCAGGGTCCTGTGTCCATGGGATCTTTCAGGCAAGAATACTAGAGTGGGTTGCCATTTCTTTCTCCAAGGGATCTTCCTGACCCCGGGGTCAAATTCAAGTTTCCTGGTTGGCAGGCAGATTCTTTACCACTGAGCCACTTGGGAACCACACAGTCAATAATACTGTATTACATATAGGAAAGTTACTAAAAGAGTAAATCTTAAAAGTTCTCACTACAAGAAAAAAAGTTTTATAACCATGTATGGTGACAAATGTTAAACAGAGCTATTTCAGTGGTCATTTTGCAATACTGAAACATTCCTTTGTATACCTAAAACTAATAAAATATTATATGTAATTATACCTCAGTTTCAAAAAAAAAAGGTAAAACATTTTGAAAAAATCACAGTCTAGGCAATAAGAGCATTTTCCCTTTATTCTTAAAATAGTTTGAAAGCATTTCCTGCCTTCTACATAAATAGACTTTAACTAGACTTCTCAATGCTTCCAGGAAAATAAATCACAAATTAATAAATCTAATCACAAAAATCTGATTTAAAATCTCCCCTTGTTTTAGACAATGATGCCAAGACAATTCAATAGGTGAAAACAGCTTTTTCAACAAATTGTGCTGGGACCATTAGATATGTACATGCAAAAGAATTAAGTTGGATCCCTACCTCACACCATGCATTAAAGCTAACTCAAGATGAATCAAAGACCTAAATGTAAGAGCAAAAATTATAAAACTCTTAGAAGAAAACCTAGGTGTAAATCATTATAATCTTGGGTTAAGTGATTGTTTTTGGATGTGACAGCAAAAGCACAAGACACAAAAGCAAACTGAGGTAAAAAAGGCATCATCAAAATGAAAACATTTGTGCTTTAAAGAACACCCATCAAGAAGAGAGTGAAAAATAGTGCACAAAAATTTTTGCAAATGATATATCTAATAAGCCTAGTATGCAAAATATATAAAGAATTCTTACAACTCCACAAAAAGGCAACCCAAATTTAAAAACCGGCAAAGTCATGTCTCCAAAGAAGACAAGCAAATAGCCAATAAGCACATGAAAAGATGCTCAGCATTGGCAGTCACCAAAGAAATGTAAACCAGCGCTATTTACAATAGCCAAGACACTGTGCTGTACATCTATCTAAAGCTAACACAATATTGTAAATCAAGTATATTTCACTTAGAAAAAAGAACTGCAAACCAAATTAACACATGACTTCATACCTCCTAATATGAAAAGACCCTGATGCTGGGGAAGATTGAGGGCAGGAGGAGAAGGGGACAACGGAGGATAAGATAGTTAGATGGCATCACCGACTCAATGGACATGGGTTTGGGTGGACTCCAGGAGTTGGTGATGGACAGGAGGCCTGGCGTGCTGCAGTTCATGGGGTCTCAAAGAGTCGGACACAACTGAGCAACTGAACTGAGAATATGACTATAATAGAACCAACAGATACTAACAAGAATTGCTGAGGATGGGAAGAAATTGGAAATCTACATAGATGATGGGTAGTTCTCTAAAATAGTAAACTTAGAGTTTCTATGACCCAACTATTCTATTTCTAGGTATATATCTAACAGAAATGAAAACATATACCCACACAAAAACTTGTACATGAATGTTCATAGTAGCATTATCTATTATAGCCCCCAAACCTGAACATACATCAACTGACAAATGAATAAATAAAACTTGATATATCCATATAGTGGAATATTATTTACCAATATAAAGCAGTATTAATATATGCCATAACATAGATGAACCTTGGAAACACTATGTTAAGTGAAAGAAGCCAGATATGAAAGGTCACATGTTGTACAAGTCCATATGCATGAACTGTACAGAACAGTCAAGTCTACCAAGACAGGAGGTAAATTAATGGTTGCTTAGGGCTGGGGGGATTTGGAAGCAATGGAGAGTGACCGCTAATGGGCATGAGGCTCTTTTTGGAGTGATAAAAATGTTCTAAAATTGGTATCACTGATGCTCACACAACTCTGAAAACACTAAAAAAACCACTGAATTGTCTGGACTTCCCTGGTGGTCCAGTAGTTAGGAATCTGCCTGCCAGTGCAGGGGACATGGATTCGACCCCTGATCCAAAAAGATCTCATGTGCTGTGGGGCAACCAAGCCCATGTGCCACAACTACTGAAACCCACGTACCCTAGAACCTGTGCTCCACAACAAGAGAAGTCA
Organism: Bubalus bubalis; assembly: GCF_019923935.1. NCBI lineage: Eukaryota > Metazoa > Chordata > Mammalia > Artiodactyla > Bovidae > Bubalus > Bubalus bubalis. The sequence goes on from NC_059157.1 coordinate 162,432,445, forward strand.
CCGCAATGAAAAGCCTTTGCACTGCAATGAAGAGTAACACCTCCTTGATGCAACTAAAGAAAGCCCACATGCAGCCACAAAGATCCAGCACAGCCAAAAATGGAATCCATATAGTGGAAGGAATCAATTTGTTGTTGTTGTTCAGCTGCTCAGTAAACAAATAATTAATCAATAAATAGTAATAAATCAATAATTTTTAAAACCCATTAAGTTGTAAGCATCAAGTGGGTGAACACTACGTCTCAATAAAGCTCTCATACACACACACACACATATATATACACACATACATACAACATACAGTTTTAAAATCCCCCCCTGGTAATCTGATGCCTCCAGAACTTGAGGCAACATTCATCTGTTTATTCAATACATATTTACTGGGCATCTACTGTTCAATCATTTATTTACACAATATATATTGACCACCTATCCTGTGCTAGGCACTGTTCTCTACACACAGGATCCAGCAAAACATGCAAAAAAAAATCTAGCCTTTGAACTGCTTACATCCTCATGGATGAAACAGGCAATAGAGAAAATGAATAAATAGGAGGATTTTGTACAGTGTGATACATTAAAAGTAATTGACACTAGGGAGAAAAATAAAGTAAGGAAGAGAGATGGTCAGCACGGGAACAGAAAGGAGGAACCTTGTAAGCAAGGTGGGCAGGGAAAACCTCACCGAAAAGGTGACATTTGAACAAAGATCTGAAGGAGGTAGGGGAATGAACCATGCAGACTGCTGGAGGAAGACTCTAGGCCAGGAAAATAGCAAGTGCTGAAGTCCTGAGGTGGACAAGCCCAGTGTGTTCGAGGAATATCTAGGCAGCACAGTCAGTGAGAAGGAACGTACAGGACACGAAGTTAGAGAAGTAAGACGAGGAACAAGCTCTGCTATTCCACTGAGGTGGGGCATAGTGGTGTGTGTACATCTGAAAATAGCAGAAATGATTCAGGATGTTGGCTCTACACGGTGCATGTGCAACTTGCCGAGTTTTAAGATAAGGCTACAATCTGACGTACTGGAGCTGACACATACCAGTGATGAGAGAATTTCTGAAGAATCTGGAGACCCAGGTGATAAACACAGCTATTAAAAACTAAGTTACAGCAATTTGTAATTTAATAAATTATATTAAACACAAAAGTATTAAATACTCACACATTCCCAATTATTTTGCTACATCTAACTACTACCTAGGCTATTCTGGTTATTTACATCTATTGTATCTGTATGGTGAAAATACTATAAAAGGCGTGCTCTGCCTTTCTATTCCCAAATCTGCATCACTCTCAGCAGTGTTGTGTCAGTAATTTGAAATGTGCCATAGTAGGAATATTTATACCACAGAAATTGGCAAATGCTACAGACTGGGGTTTTATTTCTTGTCTTGTTATCTAGATCTAAGAAAGTGAAGGAGAAAGTGTTAATAGTGCCGCATTCACTTAAAAGTGTGTCACCTTTGGGATCCATTACATTGCAAATAGAACAAAAAAATGAGGAAATACTTTCCCAGGATTCTAAAACTCTTACCCAATTCGGCAAAAAAAGTCACTCATATCCTTGATGAAGTGGATGAACTAGTGAAATTCTGACAAATGTGTTTGTTGCTTCACTTTAACCCTGACAATATCAACCAACATCCATATCTTAGGGCTTCCCCTGTGGCTCTTAGGGCTTCCCCCTGTGGCTCAGCTGGTTAAGAATCTGCCTGCAATGCAAGAGACCCAGGTTTAATCCCTGGGTCAGGAAGATCCCCTGGAGAAGGGAATGGTAACCCACTCCAGTATTCTTGCCTGGAGAATTCCATGGACAGAGAAGCCTGGGGGGCTACAGTCCACGGGATCAAAGAGTTGGACACGACTGAGCGACTCACCTCCATAGCTGGCTTTGGGAGCTTGGAGCCCCAGGGTCCTGAACTGGACAACAGGGATGACACCACAGGGATGTTACAACAGTGAGCTCGGGGAAGCCCAGGGTCTGGCACAACTGGCTGAGTAAACAAGGGCCCCAGCGAGGAGTCTGGTCTGGTCTGATCCAAGCTGGGCACCGCCTTCCAGTCCACACCTCCTCCTCGTAAATATTCTCTCTCTCTCTCTCACACACACACACAGCAATTTTCTTCCCTAATCGCCTCCCACAGCAGCCAGCACATGCTCTATATGACTCAGCATTCTGAACCTAAAGTTGCTTTTCTGCTCTTGTTCCCTGGAGTTTCAGCTGGTTCCTGCAGGAGGCCAGCTGCCCTGAGAGAGCTGGTGTATGTTTCTTTTTTTTAATCTCTTTTTTTTAACTTGGGGGGGGGGGTGGGGGGAAGGGTACTCAGAGCGTTCTTTTTGATTTGACAGAATAAACTTTGGTAGATAAATACAGGGAAAGAGTCCTTGTGAGAGTCTTCATTCCTAAATATAGCTACATGGTGAATCAAACAGCTCACAATGTAACTAAGAAGGCCTGATGTATCTCTGGGGTTCCTTCAGCCATGGCCCAGCAGAGGCCTTGATGACAAGTACTGGCCCTCTGTGGGCATGTAGGAGGACGTTCTGGGAACCAGGACCAAGTGGCCCTCCCTACTGTGCTGTGTCGGGCTGCTCTGCTTGCAAGGAATGGAGACCTCCTGAGTCTTAAGGGACAGGCATTTACTGTCACCACCGTCACAGCCCCCTCAGCCGGCATGGGTGCTAGACAGGCTCCAAGGGCTGTACCTCTGCCCCTACCCTTCACCACCTGCCCTGGGCCCTGGCAGGCTGACCTCTGGGTTTTGTATCCTCGTAACTGCCTTGTCCTTTGACCTCCAGTTGAACTGGCCGTTGCGGGGGCAGGAGATCAGAGTGGGGGTGAGGGTTGGGGTTTAGTTCAGAAACAAAAAGACCCTCCAGGGCTCTCTGGGCATCCTTCACTGTCTCACAGGTCCTGGTACGGCCACATCATTGGGACTCAACCACCATCTCCCTGCTCGTCCTTCCATCAGCAACGCTGCTTCCCTCTGCTCGCCTTGTCTCGTCCTCACTGCTTCTGTCTGCTGCCATCTCTGTGTGTCTTTTAATTTCAAGTCCCCAAGATGGGGTCCGCTTGATGGGGCAGCTACCAGTCACCCTGCCCCACTGTAAAGTGACTGGCCTGTCCCTGAGCCAGGAGCAGTATGGTGACCACAGCGGGATGGGCTCAGCATAAAGACCCCCACAGCAGGACTGCTTCCGAACAAAGAAAACAGAAACACACATCCGCAGCAGATTGCACAGCATGCTCTGGGGCATTCAAGAAGGGTGAAGGACATACCCTCCTGGGCCTGTCAGCTGTTCCAGAGATTGGCTGTGGGGCAAGATGGCCTGGGTGAGGTGAGACTCAGCTGCCCAGAGCTCCTGTACCGAGAGACTCAGACTGAGGCCTGTGCCAAGGCCATGCCTGCCAGCACCCACACCTGGTTAGCAGCCACAGCCCAGCAAAGGCCACTTAGGGCCCTCCCTGACTTTGTGGGCATGTGCACATTCCGGACGCCCTCCACTCCAGTCTCCCTCAACTTTCCAGTCCCCAAACAGATCATGTTCACCACCCTACTTCTCTGCCTGCAACACTCCCTCAGCCATCTTATATACAAAAACATCTTGTTACAAAAACATCTTGTATACAAAAACAAAACAGAACGTCTTCCACCACTGTCTCCCAGCAAATTCCTTCCTTAAAAAGACATCCTGGAGAAAACCTCAGATGCCCCAAACCAGACCAGTTATTCTGTTGCCTCAGGAGCAAGCCTGGGCCTGATTCCTTTTTGTATTGGGGGCTCTTCTCTAGACAAGGAACATTCTAGATGTTCCCTATGTGAATATTAAAGAATGAAGAGACAAGAGCAAGTAACATGATCAGAAAATAGAACGGGACTGGCATTCCTGCCAGCAAGTGAAGCATTAGAAGAGGCTTCGATGCCATGTATTTGGGAAAATGATCCCAGGGAATGGGGGTGAGGGAGTGGGGGAGGGGAATAGACAAGGAGGGAAGACCAGCCCGAGGATGGAGGTGGGCTATCAGCCGGGCACTGCTGTGGACATCTGAGGCACAGTCCTGTGGGGACTTCTGAGGAGTCGTGTGGAAGGACCTGAGAATCACCCAGCTGACAGACAAGAAGGGGGCTCTTCACCCTCCAGTTCCCATCCCCACTTATCAGAGGCTGCCCCACTGATGGTCAGTCCCTTGCATGCCCAGAAGGCAACCAGGAGACCAATGTGTCCACATTGCAGAGTCAAGGACATGTGACAATTCTCCATGCAGCTAAGTGAGAGTTTCTGGGTCACATGTATACGAAGCTGGCTACCATGGCAGCAACTGGAGAAAGGAGGTGGGCCAAAAGATGAAGAGCATCCACACAGGGCTGCACAAGGAGTAGGAGATGTTAAGCTGGAGAAACAGGGTGGAAGTTATGTTGCAGAGGACCCTGAACATCAGCCCAAGCAGCTCAGCTTTACTTGATAGGCTGCCAAGAGCCACTGAGTTCTATGCAATACAGTAATATACATGGCAGCAACAATGGTTGACCTGAGTTAATTTCAGCCTGCTCCCTCCATAAAATAATAGCTCTTCACCAAGACTTCACCAACTAAGCATATAATCATAACAAAAATCAGTGCATCAATCAAGAGCCATGTCTAACCCCCTCCATCAGTTCAGTTCAATTCAGTCACTCAGTCGTGTCCGACTCTTTGCAACCCCATGGACAGCAGCATGCCAGGCTTCCCTGTCCATCACCAACTCCTGGAGTCTACTCAAACTCACGTGCATCGAGTTGGTGATGCCATCCAACCATGTCATCCTCTGTCATCCCCTTCTCCTCCTGCCTTCAGTCTTGCCCAGCATCAGGGTCTTTTCCAATGAATCAGTTCTTCACATCAGGTGGCCAAAGTATTGGAGTTGCAGCTTCAGTCCTTGAATGAATATTCAGTCCAATGAATATTCAGGACTGATTTCCTTTAGGATGGGCTGGTTGGATCTCCTTGCAATCCAAGGGACTCTCAAGAGTCTTCTCCAACACCAGTTCCAAAGCACCAGTTCTTCGGTGCTCAGCCTTCTTTATGGTCCAAATCTGACATCCATACATGACTACTGGCAAAACCATAGCTTTGACTAGACCGACTTTTGTTAGCAAAGTAATGTCTCTGCTTTTTAATATGCTGTCTAGGTTGATCATAGCTTTTCTTCTAAGGAACAAGCAAGAAAACCCCTCCATATAGAAACACTAAGTCCCAGAGACTTCCCTGGTGGCCTAGTGGTTGAGACTCGGCTTTGCCATTGCAGGGAGCACAACTTTGATCCCTGGTCAGGGAACTAAGATCCTGCATGCTGCACAGCTCAGCCAAAAAGATAAATCTAAAAAAAAAGGAAAGAAAGACTAAGCCCCAGTAGAGTGCTACTGTCTCTCTTTACCTTCCATGAAGAAATCCCTATAAAAACATTGTGAAATGCTTAGTTCTTTATTTATGTTTATCTTTAAGACCTAAAGAAAGAGAAGCTTGGGAATCTTTAAGGAAAAAACCGGTTAAGAGAGCTTTCTTTGTTGTAAGCCATAAGGAGTCTTCCAATGATTCCATCCAAATTAAAAAAAAAAAAACTTAGAAAAATAATAGGTGAAAAAAAACCCTTCAAATTGGAAAAGCATCAAGAGAGAGGCACACGGAGAGTACATGAGGTGCAATGACATGAGTTTTGAGTAATTCTATCAGGACACATACAATGAAAGCTGGCCTGAGGGGCCCCTAACATTTATGCTCTGATGTGCCCCCTACTCCACCATAGCAAGTGTTTCTGTTCTACCTCCTGACTCTGGTGGCACATGTACACGAGTATCCTCCAGGGTTACTTTGTTTGTTTTTTTTGTGATGAATTAGATTTTCCTGAGTAGTCCAAGATCAAAGGCAAGATGAGAGATTAAGATTTATTTTCTTGTGTGAGTCATAGCCTGGATCACCAAACACAGAGTTCACTAAATGTTTTGAGTGGTGATGACACTACCGAGACAAGATTATAGAATTCTGTGTGATGTTTAATTAAAACTTTTCACCTGATCAAGGGCACTGTCACTGTGGGTGACAATGTAAATTACCCATCACCCAGCAATTCTGCTTCTGGGAATTTATCCTAAAGAACTAATAAAAAATGTGGGGTAAGATTTTGCTACAAAGTTATTCACCAGGCCACTCTTTAAAAGAGCAAAAATTTAGAAATAGCCCAAATTCCCAAAGTGGGGGGGATTAGTTAAATAAAGATAATACCATCATGTAATGGGATACCATGTTCTATGCCATAAACACTATATATCTATAACTGTTTATATAGATATAAACACACACACATATTTATATTTTATGCTTTGACACAAGGTAAAAGGAATTTGTGGTATCCCCAGGTTTGGGCGGATGAGATGATGAGCAATTTAAGTGTTCTTTTTGCTGCTTTTTCCTTATAAGCATGAACTGCTTTTTTTTTTCCTTTTGGCAACACTGCACTGTATGTGGGATCTTAGATCCCCACCCAGGAGTTGAAACTCTACCCCCTGCATTGGAAGCACAAACTCTTAATCACTGGACCACCAGAGAAGTCTGAAACTAAATTCTCTTTTTTTTTTTTCTTAGGAAAAATAATTAAAGAAACTTCACTGGGGTTGTCTCATTGCTCACACTCAAGGTGGTCCTGATTTCCCTCTTTTTCCAGCTTCAGCTCACAGAGAAGTCTGGTCCAGTAGACACTTATCCAGCTTCACTGGGACATGACGGGTATTGCAAACTTCTGGGCACACAAAGATGAAGAGGGGCTATGGTTCCTGCCCTTGGGGGACTAGTTTCAAGTGGGGGCACATATACCTCAACATAAACTCATCAGCAATTTCAGGGAAGCCTAGGATTTGAACATCTAGATGTCTGGGAGACATCTAGGTCTCCCAGAGACAAGATACTATGTTAAAGTGCTTTGAAAGGCAGCTCAAACACTTCCCATCCGTGGGACCACCTAACAAGAAAAGCTATGTGTTCTCACATGTACACAGAGCTTGTAGAGTGTGAGGAAATGGTTATGTACCCTTTTTATGCAGAGGTATATAGCTCAGTTCAGTTCAGTTCAGTCGCTCAGTCGTGTCCGACTCTGCGACCCCATGAATTGCAGCACACCAGGCCTCCCTGTCCATCACCAACTCCCAGACTCAGAGAGTAAAGAATCTGCCTGCAATGCAGGAGACCTGGATTCAATTCCTTGGTTGGGAAGATCCCCTGGAGAAGGAAATGGCAACCCACTCCAGTATTCTTGCCTGGAAAATCCCATGGATAGAGAAGCCTGGCGGGCTACAGTCCATGGGGTTGCAGAGTCAGGCACGACTAAGCAACGAACACACACACACACACACACACACACATAGGTAGAATCTGACTAATGCTAAAGCCATCCTTCTGGAAGCTACACCCCTCTGATACAGTAATAATCTTTCCCTCCTACAGAAGAATACCATAAAGCATTATATTAAAGGAAGATATTTCCCTTTCCTTTGACACTTTTTTAAGGTCTGAATTTCAGGTGTGATTTTTAACTGCAGTTGCATGTTGCCCCCTAGCGTTCATATACATTATTGCACTCTGTTGTAATACGATGGGGATGGAGTAGAGGTAGGTCTGTGCCCTTCAACTTCTCAGAGGAAAAAATAAGTGTATTGGACATGTGACAGAACTGTCAAAAGTACTCAGATAACTGCCACTTAAATTGCAAAACATAAGCCACAGTTCTGCATTTTCTTTAACCACATAAAATTTGCTAATTTTTGGTTGGGATAATAATAAAAAATATTTATTGTACACTTCCCATGTGCTGGGCACAATATTAAGTGCATTGTATATATTAGTCCATTTAATCCTCACAATAACCCTAAGAGGGGAGAACTATTAGCTGCTCTGAGCTCGTGAAGTGCCATGATTGGAAGGGAGGGGACAGACATAAAATGTCCCATCAAAGCTGAGAACTTCCAGATGTACTGAGATGTACTGAGAACATCAGTTTGTACATCAGAACATGTACAAACGTGGCATGCAGAGCAAGGACACTGGAATAAACACGTGGATGGCACAGTCAGTGCTTCACGCTGTTGTTAGATTGTTAATAACATGTGGGTGGTGTGCTTTCAGTCTACCCTTAAAAGTAAACCATCTTTTTCTTTTTAGCAGCTTTACAGAGGTAACTCACAATCCCATATAATTTACCCCCTTAAAAGGTACAATTCAATGGTTTTTATTAATATGTTCACAGAGATGTGCGATACCACAATTAATTTTAGATCATTTTCATCATTCCTCAAAGAAACAACATGCCACAAGGAGTCACTCCCCATTTCCCCAAATCCAGCTGAATCTGCTATCGATCTCTACAGGTCTGCCTATGTAGCTTATTCTATGTCTCATAAAAATGGAATCACAGGGTCCTTTGTGACTGATTTCTTTCACTGCGCATAGTGTTTTCAAAGTTCATCCACACTATCGCGTGTATAAATGCTGTATTTCTTTTTATTGCCACATAATATTTCATTGCTTAGATATGCCACATTTTAATCATCCATTTAGTTTATGAACACAGGTTGTTTCCACTCTTTGACTGTTATGAATAACGCTGATATGAATATTCATGTACAAGCTTTTATGTGAACATACGTTTTCATTTCTCGAGTGTACTCCTAGGAGTGGAATTTCTGGGTTATATGGTGACTCCACGTTTAACATACCATGCAACTGCCAGACTGTTTTCCAACGCGGCTGCACCATTCTGCACTCCTGTAAGTGCATATGAGACTTCAATTTCTCCATATTCTTCCCAACAAGTCTTTTTTTCTACCGCCATCTTAGTGAATGTAAAGTAGTGTCTCGCTGTGGTTTTGCTTTGCATGTCTCTGAAGGCTAGTGTTTCACTTTTCCGATACTAGTAATACAGTAGCCACATAGGCCCAATTAATATAATCTAGTTTTACTTTTATTAACAGTCTAAAGGCCTCATATAAAATATGAACAAAAAATAGTCAGAGGAGATGGAGCTGAAAATTCTGAAAATGGCATGTCATTCATTCATTTATTCTTTTTTTTTTTTTAACTTTACAATATTATATTGGTTTTGCCATATATCAACATGAATCCTCCACGGGTATACACGTGTTCCCCATCCTGAACCCTCCTCCCTTCTCCCTCCCCGAGAAGGAGGTGGTGCCTCTGGGTCGTCCCAATGCACCAGCCCCAAACATCCAGTGTCGTGCATCGAACCTGGACTGGTGACTCGTTTCATATATGATATTATACATGTTACAATGCCATTCTCCCAAATCATCCCACCCTCTCCCTCTCCCACAGAGTCCAAAAGACTGTTCTATACATCAGTGTCTCTTTTGCTGTCTCGTATACAGGGTTATTGTTACCATCTTTCTTTTATTTGAACCCGTTAGAGGGACGAGGCTATGTGCGGTGCTGGGAATGGGGTGGACAGCCACATGGGGGCAGTTTCTATCAGAGGAGACAACTAAGCAACTCTTTACACAACGAAATCATTACAGTCACAAAAAGCTCTGTGAAAGAGAAGTAACAGAGGCTGTGAGACATATCAGAGGGTCCTGACTTGGTTGAGGGCTCAGGAACGGCTTCTCAGAGGAAGGGACGTTTGAGTGGAGATCTGCAGGGCGGGTTCACTGTTGTAGGAAGCACGGGCTGCGTCGTAGGAAGGGTGGAAAGGCAGGGGCTGAGCAAGAATGACAACTGGAAGTTCCAAGGTGAGTGGAGGCTGGCGAAGCAAACCATTACAATGTTCAGTCATGCAAGGCGTTACAACTAGTGTTCAGAGTTCTGACCTTATCTCCAAGAACAATAAGAAGTCACTGTTTAAAGGGTCTTAAGTTGGGTAGCAGGTATTAGGACTATATATATATAGGATTTCCAGTGATCACTCTCACTTCAAGGACTACAAAGAAGGAATAAAAAGCAGACCTTTCAGGAAGTGAATTAAATTATTCCAGGCCAGAGAGAAAGGTAACTTGAGTCTAGGGCTGGAAATAGTAGAGAGACTTGAGAGAAAATTGGGAGATATTTTAAAGAAACTTGGTGAATGATTAAATCCAGGGGCTAGGAAGTAGAAGACGTCAAGGTTGACTCTGCAGTTGGACAGCTGCTGGGGCCGTAGACTAGATCAGGGAAACTCCAGGGAAGAAGCAGGTTGGGGATGGGAAGATCATGAGTTTATTCCCAAGAAGCTACAAGCGCCCAGGAAACACCAGGTGCAAAGGTGGAGTAGGCAGTTTGATATGAAAATTTAGAACTCAGAGGAAAGATCAAGCTAAAGGAACACATGTGGGATGCTCAGGATGTTCGTGGTAAATGTAGCCTTGGGTATGAGAACAGATTATTAAGGGAAAAAAGTATGGAGTTAGAAGGGAACCCAGGGATGAGGCATGTGTCACTGCAGTATTTAAAGGACATACACATGAGGACTGGTCAGCAGAAGAGGCAGGCTGAGGAGACAGTCAACTGGTAGGATGAGAAATGGGAACATTATTCAAGTCAAGAGATGAGAGACTTTCGCAGAGAGAGTGACAACACTGGAAACCACCGGCATGTACAGTGTGACACACACTGGACTTAGCTGCAAAGACCACTGGAGACCTTAGCAAGATCTAACATGGCTGGCTGGGTGGTAGGAGCTGAAGCCAGGCTGGAGGGAAGTGAGGGGGGTGTGGGAGGGGAGGAAACAGACAATGTAAGTAGATGACTCCTTCCAGAACTGTGGAAATAAAGGGCAGAAGACAGGGAGGCAGCTGAAAAGAGCAGTGAGTCAAGGAAGAGTTGACTTTAAGGTGACAAGATGAGGCATACTTACATGTGAATGAGAAGAATCCACCCTACTAGTAGAGATGGGAGGATGAAGGTGTAGAAAAGCAAGAAAGTTGAGTGACAACCCCAGTGGTCTGGCATCTACAGCTTGGGTTCAATTCTGGCTTTTCCACCTGCTGCCCATGTGGCTTGGGGCAGGATATTTGGCCTTTATGCCTCAGTTTCCTTATCTGTAAAATGGAGAGAAAATGGAACTTCCATTGGGAGGATTAAATAAAAGAATATATGGGAAGGGCTGAGGTTTGGATAGAGTCCCTTTGCCAATGCAGGATTCCAAAGTCGCATTAACTGTCTTTACTCCTCACCCGAGCTTTGCCATTAGACACACCGAATTGCTCCCTTTTAATTCTTCACAGCATTTACCATACAATTCCTGACTCAAAGAGGATGTTGGCAATGGTAAACTATTTTTATATAAATTGGGAGACTGGGGTTGACATATACAGACTACTATATACAAATCAATAACTAATAAGAAATCTACTATATAGCACAGAGAACTCAGTACTCTGCAATGACCTATTTGGGAACAGAATCTAAAAAAGAGTAGATATATTAATATGTCTATGTATAACTGGTTAACTTTGCTGTAACCCAGAAACTGTAATAACACAACACTGTAAATCAACTATACGCCAATAAAAATTAAATAAAAAGAGAAGTACCAAGAGAATGTGAACATGTGCTCACCAAAAGTCACAAACTAGAAAATTCACAGCAGCATGACTCACAGTGGTCCTAAATTGGAAAGTTATCCCAAAATCCATCAACGGAATAATCAATAAATAGACTGGTACATTCAGGCAATGAATACTATACAGCAATGAGAATATACAATCCACAACTATACAACAGTGATAGAAACTAAAGAAGCCAGATACAAAAGAGTATATATTCTACTTATTTAAAGGATAAAAACTGACAAAACTAGTCAATACTGTTAGACATCAAGACAGGGATTTCCCTTGAGGGTGAGTCACTACTCAAGAAGTAGAGGAAGGCTGGACAAAAGGGGAGTTTCCTGCAGAGGTCAGAATGTGTACTTTAATAATAATTTTTAAAGAACATTCAATAAAAGATATACATATTTGGAAACAATACTTAATACTCTCCATAGCCATCTTTCAGGTTCAAGTTCCTGTATCAGGGTAGTGAAATAAATACTGACCCTATATTCAGGGTCAGCTGCCATCAGTACAGCTCAGTTCAGTTCAGTCGCTCAGTTGTGTCTGACTCTGCGACCCCATGGACTACAGCACACCAGGCTTCCCTGTCCATCACCAACTCCCGGAGCTTGCTCAAACTCATGTCCATCAACTCAGTGTAGCCATCCAACCATCTTAGCCTCTGTTGTCCCCTTCTCCTCCTGCCTTCAATCTTGCCCAGCATCAGGGTCTTTTCCAATGAATCAGTTCTTCGCATCAGGTGGCCAAAGTATTGGAGTTTCAGCTTCAGCATCAGTCCTTCCAATGAATATTCAGGACTGATTTCCTTTAGGATTGACTGGTTTGATCTCCATGCAGTCCAAGAGACTCTCAAGAGTCTTCTCCAACACCACAGCTGAAACGCTTCAATTCTTCAGTACTCAGACTCACGTCCATCGAGTCAGTGATGCCATCCAGCCATCTCATCCTCTGCCGTCCCCTTCTCCTCCTGTCCCCAATCCCTCCCAGCATCAGAGTCTTTTCCAATGAGTCAACTCTTCGCATGAGGTGGCCAAAGTACCGGAGTTTCAGCTTTAGCATCAATCCTTCCAAAGAAATCCCAGGGCTGATCTCCTTCAGAATGGACTGGTTGGATCTCCTTGCAGTCCAAGGGACTCTCAAGAGTCTTCTCCAACACCGCAGTTCAAAAGCATCAGCCATACTTCAGGATTAAAGGTCACCCCTCTCTCTTTTCCCCATCTGTCGACTAAATACTGAGATGCAAACAACAGGTTTTTGCATTGATCCTATTGGAACCATAACCCCAGACTCTGAGAAAGGTGTTTAAGGGGCACCACTTCTCACAGAAGAAGACTCTTGAGTCTTAGGATTTGAGATCTTCCATTTATTTAAGACATTTTGAATAAGTAGCTTTAAAGAAAGCACCTTCCAGATTCAGCTGCAGTGTCCAAAAACCTCAGCTCCAGGTAGAATCAGGCCGTCTGCTCAGGCAGTCTCTGAAACAGCATCTAACTGTCAAGAAGCTGCTCTGACACTCTCTACGTGCCCAGAAAACTAGTGGAGCTTGGACTGACAGTTACTTCTCCACATAAAACCTAAGCACCTGAATGTTTCATAGAGGCCGTTGGGTGGTGGCCATAGTCCTGTCTGACATTCTTCTACATGGGTAACCTAGGTCTGAACCTGATACAAGGATCTTTACCAAATTTTCTTTCAAACTGTACCTTCAGCTTGTTTCTGCCATGTTAGGTTTCCACCATATTAGATTTGAGAAAGTGAGAACTGCCCTGGATGAGCCACATGCTACTTGAGAGTTGACCTGAATAGCAGCTCTTTCCTCAGCATTACTTCCCACATTTCTTATTCTCTTCATACCTGGGCTCCTTCTCATTTTCCCAGTTGTGTCCCCTCATGTCCTGCTCAGGGTCAAACTGCCATACTGCAGGGTTAAAGGTCATCCCTCTCTCTTTTCCCCACCTGCCTGCTGAATGCCACTTGGAATTCGAAATAAAACAACCCAAAGTTTAGCTAAGTGGTGGATATCCATAATCAAAAATGAAGCCTATAAATGAATTTCATCCATTCCATCCCTTTGGTAATTTCCTCAGGAAACGTAATTATTTTCAAATTGATCTGTCCTTGTTTTCAGTTCCGCTTCCCGCCCCCACCCCTCCACACCACAAGGTTTGTGGGATGTTGGTTCCCTGACTAGGGACTGAACACGGGTCTGGCAATGAAAGCACTGGGCCCTAACCACTGGACTGCCGGGGAATTCCCTTAATTCAATTCTATAAATAGTAAATGGAAATCCAGGTCCCTCGCTTAGTAAATACAACCTTTCCTAATTTTTTAAAAGGGGAGAAAGCAACTAAATAAATTGTATTTCATTTTGTCCTGAAGAACCAAGACCCGTAACACATAAAATTTTCATTAAAAAGTAAATTAAAAGCTTTTAAATTTTAATTTATTTAATTAAATTAAAATGTAAATTAAAATACGCTGCACATATCTTAGTGAACACAGTGAAATCTGATTATCATAGAATCTCCAAGTGAAGAGCTTTAAGGGACTTTACAGGATATTCTATCGGAATCGGCAGGGAGAGAGAAAGTATCAGGAAATCAAGAGTAAAGCAGTTCTGCTCACCTATGTTAAGAAGTTTACCTAGTCTAGACTGAATAATGCCCTCAGTAATACCATGGTGAAGGATTTCAGAACTTTAAAACTAAAAATATATTGCTCAATTATATTATTTTTATTATACGCACTCTATTTTATCAACTCTCAGAAACAAAGCAGATCCAAGCTACTTCAGCACAAAATATAGTGTTCTCAAAGTTTGTTCTATGGACCAGTAACATCAGCATCATCCAGATAATTGTTAGAAACGAAAGTTCTCAGATCGACCCAAGACCCACACAACTGAAACTCTCAAAAATGAAGCCTATAAATGAATATAGGTAGTGCCTGGGAGGAGAAGGCAATGGCAACCCACTCCAGTACTCTTGCCTGGAAAATCCCATGGGCGGAGGAGCCTGGTAGGCTGCAGTCCATGGGGTCATGAAGAGTTGGACACGACTGAGCGACTTCACTTTCACTTTTCACTTTCCTGCATTGGAGAAGGAAATGGCGGCCCACTCCAGTGTTCTTGCCTGGAGAATCCCAGGGACAGGGGAGCCTGGTGGGCTGCTGTCTACGGGGTCACACAGAGTCGGACACGACTGAAGTGACTTAGCAGCAGCAACAGTGCCTGGGAGGCACTACCCGGCAACCTGTATTTTAACAAGCCTTTTAGACAATTCTGATGCCTGTTGACTCTAACAACCACCACTCAAACTCATCTCCCCTTAAAACAGAAACATCAGGTACCCCTATTTTTGTGTGAGGTCATACTGGCGTCTCTGTTTGTCCCATCAGCCCATCCTGAGTGTGAGATATTATTGTCTACCTCTCTTAACTAGGGCCCATGACGGAGACTATTAACTGTTCAGGATCCATTCCACCCTTCTCTCTTCTTCTAATACAAGTGGGAAACTACATAGTCAATCTTCTCTTGCTTCTAGATAGAGTTCTGCAGATAATTAGTTTGGACCAAGAGTATATGAATGTAAGTGATGCATGCAACCTCTAGATTATAGCTTTAAAAAACAAACGAATCTGGTTACCTTCATCTTCTTTTTCCCTCCTCTCCAACTGGAATGCTAATATCCAGTTAGCATGGATATTACCAGGAATGCTAGTATCTGGCTACAAGAATGAGGACCACATTGCTCTGTGGTGGAGCAACAGGACAGACATAACCTGGGTCCTTAGACGTTCCTTGATCAGAGCTGCCTCAAGAACCTAACCTACCTTCTTCTGGACTATTATGTGAGAGAGAAATAAAAACATTATGACTTTTTTTGAACTATGCTTCTTTTTGTCATAACCTAGCCTGTATCTTCTTTAGAGGGCAGAGCTTCCTTTCTAGAGCTATAATCCTTTTTCCTTTCCTAAGGCTGAGATTTCATGCCTTTGTTCCCATACATCCACCTTTTATATATATTCCCGTTCAAAACAGTTACCACTTTATATAAGGACTTCTACTTTAACTAATCATGGGCTAATGAAACTTGAACTAACTTTCCCACTGAGGACCTCTATGAAAACCAGATGCAATTAATTTTAAAAAATCTACTTAAAGGCACTGAAGAGCTAACAAGGCAGTTAAAATAACTAAGCTAAGAAAGTGGAGAATGGGGAAATCCAAAGAGATGAATTTGGATTTGCTGTTTTCCTGGGCCCTTGCCAACTCTAGAAGAGGCAACTGAGAGGCAGAGCAAGATTTTTGAGCCTTGAATGGGCTAAGGAAAAAAAAAAGAGTCCAAGCCCATCAAGTCTGGGAGAGAGGTGCTGGGAATGCCCACACTTGAGGCTGAGACCCTGAAGGCTGCATTCAAACCACAGGGTGAAGTGGAAATACAATAATCCTTGTAGAGATGCAATCTAGATTAAAACACGGTGTGTGCTTAGTTGCTCAGTCATGTCTGACTTTTTGTGACCTCATGGACTATAGCCCGCCAGGCTCCTCTGTCCATGGAGATTCTCCAGGCAAGGATACTAGACTGGGTTGTCATGCCCTCTTCCAGGGGATCTTCCCAACCCAGGTATTGAACCCAGATCTCCCACACTGCAGGAGAATTCTTTAAGATCTGAGGCACCAGGGAAGCATTAAATCACGGTAATCACTGAAACTGGATTAAGGTGATCCTGGATTATGAGCTTTCCTAGGTTCCTTCCTACAGCAAATGGAATTCCTCTCCAGAAACAGAGGACATAATCCTAAACCTCCAGATTAACTCCTACAATATTTTCAAATAACAATGTCTGCATGCGTGCTAAGTCTCTTCAGTCAAGTCCAACTCTTTGCAACTCTATGAACTATAGCCTGCCAGGTTCCTCTGTCCATGGGAGTCTCCAGGCAAGAATACTGGAGTGGACAGCCATTCCCTTCTCCAAAGGATCTTCCTGACCCAGGGATCAAACCAGCTTCTCCCATATTACAGGAAGATTCTTTACCAACTGAGCCATCAGGGAAGTCTGGTACTCAAAAAACAACAACAACAACAACAAGTGACAAGATTATAGGAACAATGACAACAAATGAGCAGAAAGGGAGATGCCAGAAGCAGACCTAGAGGATTCTGGATATTGGAGCTATCAGATATAGGCTTAAAAATAACTATGCTTACAATGTTAAAGGAGACAAAAGACTGAAAGTTTCAATTCAAAAATATTAAAATATTAAGGACAGATAAGATTTTGTAATATAATATTCTATATTCCATATAATTTCCCAATCAAAATTCTAGAATTAGGAAACCATGTGCTGTGCCGAACCGTGATTATGTCAAGAAGCTGTGAAAGATCATCCTCAAGAAAATCCCATGAAACGGGTACTTCACAAGGAAGCAGGACAAAGACATCTCAATGATCACTAGCCACCATTACTCATGAAATTAAACCAGGGGAAATGTGACCTTTCATCAAGTTTCTATACCAAACTCATCCCTAGTACAGAAACTCAGCTATCACATTTTCCTCTCTGCTCAGCCAAGTTCATTTCCTAAAGAAACCCCTTTTTCTTTTGTCTTGGGAAGCCCAGACCCCATCTGTTTGCAAATTTTCTGGTCTGCATTCGAAATCCAAGCTCCCACAACTTTTCCACTGAGGCATCCAGTGAGGTTTGGAAGGAGCTTCTGGGTCAGCAAATGGGATGGTGGGACAGACCAGAAGAAGGCCCTCAGCGCTGCCCCCAAAGACCTGAGGTTACTTCTTTGCATCTGGAAATAGCCGAACACATTTCTACTTCCTCTTCCTCCGTGCCTTTCCCCCCACCTTCTCTCTGCCACCCATACCTGCTTCTCACCCTACTCCCACCAGTAGAAATGGGGGTGGGGGTGGTGAAAGGGGAGCAGGCAGCTTTCCAGCTGCTCTGAGGCCTCCCATATTGTGCCATGTTTAGGCACACTTCCCCTCACCTCCTGAGGGAAGGGATACTCCACAGGGGTATGGCTGAAAGGGAAGGGGAATTAGTCCTCCAGGCCACAACTTAGGGACATCATGAAAGTTCCTCAGCATTATGGGTATTTATTCACTTTTCAAAATAACTCAGGTAATATTGTAAGTACATATTTGTTGCAAACTACATACCGGTATACATACAGCTAAAGTTAAAGGATTTCTTCACTCCTTCCATCCCTCCTTCATTCCCGCTCCCTAGAGGAATTTGTTTTTAACATTAAAAAACAAAGTCTTTTCCTGCCTGTATGTGTGCGTGCCTGCTAAGTCGCTTCAGTCCTGTCTGACTCTGTGTGATCCTATGGACTGTAACCTGCCAGGTTCCTCCATTCATGTGATTCTCCAGGCAAGAATACTGGAGTGGATTGGCATTTCCTGCTCCAGGCGGATTTTCCTGACCCAAGGATTGAACTGGCGTCTCTTGAGTCTCCTGCATTGGCAGGTGGGCTCTTTGCCACTAGCGCCACCCAGGAAGCCCCATGTATGTGTGTACGTGTGTTTATCTCCACCTGTATCTGGAGCGCTACCTGCCATACCTGAGAGGTGTCAAATGCGTGTTTGTTCATTTCCTTAGATAAGTCTCAGCTACTGCACTCTGTAGGCTAGAACAAAAATTGCTTTAAACTCAGTCACCTGTGCCAAATAACAAACCACTTACAAAGGTAGTGACTTTAAAAACAAAATAGAACACCATTTTACTTCACTTGCAGTTCTGGAGTTCAGCTGTGAGGTTCTGACCTGGGCCCGCTTTTGGTCAGCTGGTGGGTGGGCTAGGGTGTTCATTCACAGTAGCTGGCTGGCTGACTAGAGGGTGCAGGACCCTCTGCTGCAACTGCTCCACCTGCCTCGAAGGGGGCTAGCATCCGCCAGCAGCTTAACCCAGGCTTCAGCATCTGAGGGCTTCCGCGTTCCCAGCAGCAAAAACAGGTAAGCCTCCCAAAGCAGAAGTGCATACGTACTTCCGCAGTATGTCATGTTTGCAAACACTCTTGGCCACAGCCAATCACATGACCAGAACCAACTTCAAGGAGTGGGGAAAGGGACTCTAACCTCTTGAGGGGAGAAGCTGCAAAGTTACCATAACAGTGAAGGCAGGGAGGGGAGGAATTTGCAGCCACTTTAGTGTTCAATGGACCAGATTCCCTAAAGACCTGTGTAAGGCACGTGGGAATTCCTAGGAGTGTCTGACCTGGCCAGAAGAACAAGAAGCTAGAATGTCTATGGGAAAGGCACACCCCAATTTCAGATTCTTCGTGCTCAGGATGTTTAAGGGGAAAGCTCCTCTCTCAAAGGCAGAGCCTAAGAGGGAAGGCAATCAGTGGTTCCGGTCTAAGAGGTGGTGGATAGTGGGGTCCAGTCCCGGGCAGCTATGATAGGAACAGAATGGGATAAGAGCTGTAAGTTTGTGAACCCAAGCAAGGGGCACTTAGCAACCAGGATGTGAATTATCCTCTCTGGAAAACTCAGGGCAGCGGCCTTTGCAGTTGAGATTGTGCCAACCAGGCAGGTAAGGGCTTAAGTGATTAACCTGGGAAAGGCAATGAGTGTGACCACTTTCACACCGTTTATGGAGAAGTTTATATTAATTATACATATTTTAGTTAATGTTTGGTCATTAAAACTTGTCCTAATGTGTTTACTTCATGAAATTTGCTTCTGCTTCTTGGTCACCACCCCGCTACAATGGCTCACTGGAAACCTTGGCTCTTTTGTTTTCTTCAAGGTGGGTATTATAGACTGAATGTTTTCATCCCCTCAAAATTCATATGTCGAAGCCCTGACGCCAAGCGTGACTCTATGTGGAGATGGGTCCAGGGAAGAAATTAGGGTTAAATGAGGTCTTGTGGGGAGGGGTTCTGATCTGATAGGATTACTGTTCTTCCAAGGAGAGACACCAGAGAACTCACTCCACACTCCCCCACCCCCACCCTCAAGTGATCATGCACCAAGGCAAGGCCTATGAGGACACAGCAAGAAAGCAGCCAGAAAGAAAATTTGCTGGTCCCTTGGTCATGAATTTCTAGCCTCTAAAACTGTGAGAAAATAAGTTCATGTTGTTTAAGCCACCCTTAAACAGGCTATAGTATTAGCAGCCATAGCCAATTAAGACAGTGAATTTAACCTGGCCCTCTAACTGCTTCCCCTCCTTTGCCAGTTCTTCAGTATTCTCTCATGGGGCTAAAGTCACCGTGTTAGCAGGGCTTTGTTGTTGTTTAGTCACTAAGTCACGTCCCACGCTTTTGCAACCCCATGGACTGTAGCGTGCCAGGCTCCTCTGTTTGTAGGATTTCCCTGGCAAGAATACTAGAATGAGTTGCCATTTCCTTCTCCAGGGAATCTTCCTGACCCAGAAATCCAACCAGAGTCTCCTGCTTGGCAGGCAGATTCTTTACCACTGAGCCACCAGGGAAGCCCATTGGCAGGGCTAGTTCCTTTCAAAAAAATAAAAGAGGAGAATGTAATGGAGGCCTGAGTGGTAGTTCTCTGTGAGGAGGTAACATGTGCCTTAAGACCTCAATGAGAATTCCAGGGCGGTCCAGTGGTTAGGACTCCGCATTTTCACTGCAGGGAGCATGGGTTTGATCCCTGGTCAGGGAACTAAGGGAGAAGGCAATGGCACCCCACTTCAGTACTCTTGCCTGGAAAATCCCATGGACGGAGAAGCCTGGTGGGCTGCAGTCTGTGGGGTCACTAAGAGTCGGACATTACTGAGTCACTTCACTTTCACTTTTCACTTTCATGCATTGGAGAAGGAAATGGCAACCCACTCCAGTATCCTTGCCTGGAGAATCCCAGGGATGGGGGAGCCTGGTGGGCTGCCATCTATGGGGTCGCACAGAGTCGGACACTCCTGAAGCGACTTAGCAGCAGCAACAGCAGGGAACTAAGATCCTGCATGTTGCAGAGTGCAGGAGTGAGGCCAAAAAGAGAACTGAGTGAGGAGGAACCAGCCTTGCAAAGGACTGAAGGAAGATCCAGAGCTAGAGCTGTAAGGTGGACCTTAGTGTCTTGGTTACCTATTACTGCTATAACAAATTACTACAAAGTTGGTGACTTAAAACAACATAAATGTATTGTCTTACAGATAGCACTGTTTAGTTTCCTTCTCTAACTCCTTTCAGGATACTAGCTTCATGAAGGCAAGGCCAGGCTTCCCAAGGCAGCTCCCAACCAATGGTCTTACCCCCATGTGTATCCTCAGAGCCTAAAGCACTGAAATCAAGTATTTAATGGATAATTCTCTAACTGAATGTAAAAATAATTGAATAAACTGGGGCCTATTTACTTGATGTGATGCAAAAATTAACAAAACGATTGTGACATCATGTCAAATGAAGAAAAGCAAGATATAAAATTGTATATAATCACAAGATGTAAAACAAATGAATATACAGAGAAAGATGAGTAAAGAAAATGCCTCAAATGTTAATAGTGTTTTCTTATGTTTAGATGTTAGAAATGGGAGTAGGTTTTCCCCCTTCCTTTCTTTTATTTTTATTTTTTGAATTTTCAGATTTGCTACAATGAGCATGTGTTACTATCCCCTCACCCCAGCTTTACTGAAGTACAATTGGAATATGTATTATTAATACTTTTTTCAGTGTCTAGTGCTCTGAGTTAGAAATAAGCTGCCCAGTCATGCCTGAGTGCCTTCCCAGTAGTAATGTCATCGAACTCTAAGACACCCCCTAATGCCTGTGTGGTGGCATAAGTCACATTTTATTTTCTGTTAGAATTATTTGGAAGCTAGTCATAGCTCCTTCCCATCTGCTGGCTAGGGGCAGAGACTTTCCTTACTCATTTGTGCCCTCAGTGGTATTTCTTTTGCCCTTGGGTCTGCACTTCAAACACACTGCCCAACATATTGCCCATTACGATAATTTTCAGTCGAGTCTCCCTACTAATTAAGCCTCTTTGTTCCCATAATCTAGTGAGTCTAGTCGAATAATCTAGTGAGTCTAGTAGAGCCTAGTTTCAAATGTAAACCAGGCCTTGCTCAAAGCCCTGCAGTGGCTCCCCATCTCACTCAGAGTAAAAGCCAAGGCCCCACACTATTGACCCCTTGCTTCCTCTGCTCCAGCCACACTGGCCCTTGTGTGTCTACAATACTCCTCCCCAGGATCCCTCAACACAGCTCCCTGGCTTTCTTCAGGCTTCTGCGGAAATATTACCCTATCTATAATAGGACGACAGAGGATGAGATGGTTGGACCGACTCAATGGACATGAGTTTGAGTAAACTCGGGGAGTTGGCGATGGACCAGGGAGGCTTGGCGTGCTGCAGTCCATGGGGTCACAAAGAGTTGGACATGACTGAGCAACTGAACTGAACTGAGAGTAGAACAGAGGTCTTCTGGGCCCACTCTTAAAAGCAACTATTCCTACCCACAACTCTGTGTCCTTCCCACACATACTTTAATTTTCTCCATAGCACTATGACCTTCAGACACACTGATTATTTATTGAGTGTTCCTCCCCTAGAGTAAGCCTCATTTATAGTGGAAGAACAATAGCAAAAAACTGCCGCCTTAATGAGGGCTGATGAAGGATGTGCCTGGCATCACCAGTGTCTTGGTCCATTTAGACTGCTGTAACAAAACACCATAGTCTGGGTGTTTATTTCTCAGAGATTTATTTATCTGAGTTTATTTCTCAGAGATTTATTTCTCTGAGATTTATTTCTATGAGTAAGAACAGAAGCCGTTTGTACTGCTGCTCCCCCAGGGCGGGGAACGGTCCCTGCTATATAGTACACACTCAGCATTTTTTGAATGAATGACTCCTGAGTGCCCTAAATGAATGAATGAAGTGGTGGATGGTGAGTCCTGTAGGAGGCAGAAAAGGAAAGGATGACCCTGGAGTGGTTAAGTTTCAGCAAAGATAAAGAGTATTTATTTCTCTGAACTTCAGGGGCAGTCCAGAGACAAGAAACATGAAATAGAGTTAAGCTTAAGGACTGAAAGTTATGGAAGCAAAAGAGTTGAAGCTGGGTTTGACTGCAAAAAAAAAAAAAAAAAAATCATAAGGGGATATGCAGTCAGGGAGGGGAGAGCAGCAGAAGGATTTAAGGACTTTGGTAAAGAGGAATATTTGCTACATCTCCCTTTCCCAAGGCTGTCTCTGCTGGTTGCATAGCAATCAAGAGAGAGCACTCCATAGAAAACATTGAGGGGAAAGAAAGGTCCATCTAGTCAAGGCTATGGTTGGGGAAACAGTGGAAACAGTGTCAGACTTTTATGGGAGGGCTCCAAAATCACCGCAGATGTTGATTGCAGGCATGAAATTAAAAGATGGTTACTCCTTGGGAGGAAAGTTATGACCAACCTAGATAGCATATTCAAAAGCAGAGATATTACTTTGCCAACAGAGGTCCGTCTAGTCAAGGCTATGGTTTTCCCAGTGGTCATGTATGGATGTGAGAGTTGGACTGTGAAGAAGGCTGAGCGCCGAAGAATTGATGCTTTTGAACTGTGGTGCTGGAGAATACTCTTGAGAGTCCCTGGACTGCAAGGAGATCCAATCAGTCCATCCTAAAGGAGACTAGTCCTGGGTGTTCACTGGAAGGACTGATGCTGAGGCTGAAGCTCCAATGCTTTGGCCACCTCATTCGAAGAGCTGACTCATTGGAAAAGACTCTGATGCTGGGAGGTATTGGGGGCAGGAGGAGAAGGGGACGACAGAGGATGAGATGGCTGGATGGCATCACTGACTCGATGGACGTGAGTCTGAGTGAACTCTGGGAGTTGGTGATGGACAGGGAGGCCTGGCGTGCTGCAATTCATGGGGTTGCAAAGAGTTGGACACGACTGAGTGAATGAACTGAACTGAAAAATGCTCTCAGAAAAATTTTCTGAAAGGAGCTTGTGGGAAAGGAGAGGGTTCTCACATTTAGAAAGATGCTCCTCATAGCTAATTACTATGATCTAAGTGTTTTTGTCATCTGCCTCCCCAAAGGTTATATATTGAAATTTTAAAACCCAGTGTGATGGTATTAGGAATTAGGGCCTTTGGGAGGTGCTTAGGTCATGATGGTGAAGCCCTCATGAATGAGATTAGTGCACTAATAAAAGAGATCCTCCAAAAGGTCCCTTGCTCCTTCCACTCTTCCTCTCTGAGGACACAGTGAAAAGACAGAGGTTTATAAACCAGCCCGTGGGCCTTCACCAGGCACCAAATCAACCACCACCTGGATCTTGTACTTCCCAGTCTCTAGAACTGTGAGAAATAAATCTCTGAGAAATAAACACCCAGACTATGGTGTTTTGTTACAGCAGTCTAAATGGACCAAGACACTGGTGATGCCAGGCACATCCTTCTTTAGCCCTCATTAAGGCTGCAGTTTTTCGCTGTTGTTCTTACACTATGAATGAAAACAATGCAAAAGCATCCAAAGACCCTAAACTTTCTTCCTGAACAGAGAACTGTCTTATAGCACATTTGAAGTATTCTGTATACAAATAAGTTTGCACTGGGCAAAAATTCACTCACTTGACTTTCTCAAAGTGGCTGTATTCATGGCAGTCTTCAGAGAGAAAATGGCAAATAGAAAGAGAAACAAAATTCCAAATGATGACAACAGAGAATGTTCCACAGGAAAAAATATTTTTTAAAAAATCTACCTACATCGGAAACACGTAAAACATTATTTTACAGATACTAGAAGTAATATTTTTTCCTAAACAAAACTACATGGTCTTATATGGAAGCAACCTAAATGTCCATCAACAGATGAATGGAAAAATAAGATGTGGTACATACATACAAGGGAATATTCAGTTCAGTTCAGTTGCTCAGTCGTGTCCGACTCTTTTCGACCCCGTGAATTGCAGCACACCAGGCCTCCCTGTCCATCAACAACTCCCAGAGTTCACTGAGACTCACGTCCATCGAGTCAGTGATGCCATCCAGACATCTCATCCTCTGTCGTCCCCTTCTCCTCCTGCCCCAATCCCTCCCAGCATCAGAGTCTTTTCCAATGAGTCAACTCTTCCCATGAGGTGGCCAAAGTACTGGAGTTTCAGCTTTAGCATCATTCCTTCCAAAGAAATCCCAGGACTGATCTCCTTTAGAATGGACTGGTTGGATCTCCTTGCAGTCCATGGGATATTACTCAGCCATAAAAATGAATAAAATAATGCCATTTGCACCAACATGGATGGATCTAGAGATTGTCATACTGAGGGACTTAAGTGAGACACAGAAAGACAATTATCATATGATATTGCTTATATGTTTGAAATCTGAAAAAAAGGGTACAAATGAACTTATTTACAAAATAGTAACAGACTCATAGGGCTTCCCTCATGGCTCAGTGGTAAAGAACCTACGTGCCAATGCAGGAGACATCAGTTCAATTCCTGGATTGGTAAGAGCCCTTGGAGAAGGAAATGGCAACCCGCTCCAGTATTCTTGCCTGGGAAATCCCATGGACAAAGG
Organism: Bubalus bubalis; assembly: GCF_019923935.1. Taxonomy (NCBI): domain Eukaryota; kingdom Metazoa; phylum Chordata; class Mammalia; order Artiodactyla; family Bovidae; genus Bubalus; species Bubalus bubalis. Next base: position 162,457,496 of record NC_059157.1, read on the forward strand.
ACCCTGGAGGTTTACAGTCCCTGGAGTTGCAAAAGAGTCAGACACAACTTAGCAACTAAACAGCAACAACAACAGACTCATAGACACAGAAAACAAACTTATGGTTACCAAAGGGGAAAGCTGAGGGGAAGGATAAATTAGGAAGTTGGGGTATTAATATATACACACTGCTGCTGCTGCTGCTAAGTCACTTCAGTCGTGTCCGACTCTGTGCAACCCCATAGACAGCAGCCCACCAGGCTCCCCCATCCCTGGGATTCTCCAGGCAAGAACACTGGAGTGGGTTGCCATTTCCTTCTCCAATGCAGGAAAGTGAAAAGTGAAGGTGAAGTCGCTCAGCCCACCAGGCTCCTCCGTCCATGGGATTTTCCAGGCAAGAGTACTGGAGTCAGGTGCCATCGCCTTCTCCGATAGACCTCCATATTATTACAAGCTAGGCTGGTGCTCACTGCCAGACCATGTAGTCCTTCTGTTGGATAGATTCTCGAAGAATAACAACCTCAAACAAGCGGCTACAAACTAGAATGTTGGTGTCCCCTTAAAATTCATCTGTTGAAACCTAATTTCCAATGTGGTGGTACTTGGAGGTGGGGCCTTAGGGTAATGATTAGGTCATAAAGACAGAGCCCTCATGAATGGGATTAATGCCTTTAAAAAAGAGGCCCAATATCAAAATGATATTTGGCAAAACTAATACAATTATGTAAAGTTTAAAAATAAAATAAAATTTAAAAAAAATTAAAAAAATAATAAATAAATAAATTTCCATGGATAATTAAAAAAAAAAAAAAAAAGAGGCCCAGAGAGTTCCCTCTCTCCTTCTGGCATGTGAGTTCAGTTCAGTTCAGTTGCTCAGTCGTGTCCGACTCTGTGACGCCATGAACTGCAGCACGCCAGGCCTCCCTGTCCATCACCAACTCCCAGAGTTCACCCAAACCCATGTCCATTGAGTTGGTGATGCCATTCAACCATCTCATCCTCTGTCGTCCCCTTCTCCTCCTGCCCTCAATCTTTCCCAGCATCAGGAAATGAGCTCTTTTCAAGTGACTCTTTTCAAATGAGTCAGCTCTTCACATCAGGTGGCCAAAGTATTGGAGTTTCAGCTTCAGCATCAGTCCTTCCAATGAACACCCAGGACTGATCTCCTTTAGGATGGACTGGTTGGATCTCCTTGCAGTCCAAGGGACTCTCAAGAGTCTTCTCCAACACCACAGGTCAAAAGCATCAATCCTTCAGCGCTCAGCCTTCTTTATAGTCCAACTCTCACATCCGTACATGGCTACTGGAAAACCATACCCTTGACTAGATGGACCTTTGCTGGCAAAGTAATGTCTCTGCTTTTCAATATGCTATCTAGGTTGGTCATAACTTTCCTTCCAAGGAGTAAGTGTCTTTTAATTTCATGGCTGCAATCACCATCTGCAGTTATTTTGGAGCCCAAAAAAATAGTCAGCCACTGTTTCCCCATCTATTTGCCATGAAGTGATGGGACTGGATGCCATGATTTTAGTTTTCTGAATGTTGAGCTTTAAGCCAACTTTTTTACACTCCTCTTTCACCTTCATCAAGAGGCTCTTTAGTTCCTCTTCATTTTCTGCCATAAGGGTGGTGTCATCTGCATATCTGAGGTTATTGATATTTCTCCCGGCAATCTTGATTCCAGCTTGGGCCTCCTCCAGGCCAGAGTTTTACATGATGTACTCTGCATAGAAGTTAAATAAAGCAGGGTAACAATATACAGCCTTGACGTACTCCTTTTCCTAACCAGTCTGTTGTACCATGTCCAGTTCTAACTGTTGCTTCCTGACCTGCATACAGGTTTCTCAAGAGGCAGGTCAGGTGGTCTGGTATTCCCATCTCTTTCAGAATTTTCCACAGTTTATTGTGATCCACACAGTCAAAGGCTTTGGCATAGTCAATAAAGCAGAAATAGATGTTTTTCTGGAACTCTCTTTCTTTTTCCATGATCCATCAGATGTTAGCAATTTGATCTCTGGCATGTGAGGACAGATACGAAAGACAGAGGTCTATGACCCAGGAAGTGGGCGCTCATACATGTGCATGCTAAGTCGCTTCAGTTGTGTCAGAGTCTGTGCAACCCCATGGACTGTAGCCCGCCAGGCTCCTCTGTCCATGGGATTTTCCAGGCAAGAATACTGGAGTGGGCTGCCATGCCCTCCTCCAGGGGATCTTCCCCACCCAGAGATCTAACCTGCATTTTATGTCTCCTGCATTACCACTAGCGCCACCTGGGAAGCCCAAGTAGACTCTCACCAGATACCAAACCTGCTACCCCTTTATCTTGGACTTCCCAACCTCCAGAACTGTGAGAAATAAATTTCTGTTGTTTACAAGCCACCCAGTTTATGATAATTTGTTAATGGCAACCCAAACAAAGTAAGACACAAGCTTATGCTGTCACTATGACAAAATGAAACAAAACAAAGCCACTTTATAATTTTGTCTAAACATAGACAAAAATAAGGTCACTGTACCACCACAAAATACCCTATCACAGAATACTTTGTTTTTTCAATTGGAGTTTAGTTGATTTATAATGTGTTTTAGTTTCAAGTGTACAGTTATATATATATTCTTTTTCATATTCTTTTCCTTTATAGGTTATTGCAAAATATTGAGTATAGTTCCCTGTGCTATACACTAGGTCTTTGTTGGAGAATACTTCACTTTCTGACAATATCCACTTCAGAGTAAAAGCCCATTTCCTTAGACCTCTCGCAAATCATCTAACCAAACACAAAATCTTGTATTAGATTCATTCTGACACCCTCTTACTAAAACATCTTGCTGTAACAGTAACAAACCCAACTTATTTAACTATATATGTATTCCTGGTGGTCTTTGGCTGAAATGTCCTTACAGTTGTAGGCAGTCATTTCACAGTTATTGTCTTCATATACATCTTTCTTAGTCGCTCAGTGGTGTCTGGCCCTTTGTGACCCCATGGACTGGAGCCCGAAAGGCGCCTCTGTCCATAGGACTTCCCAGGCAAGAATACTGGAGCAGGTAGCCATTCTCTTCTCCAGGGCATCTTTCTGACCCACGGGTTGAATCCAGGTCTCCTGCATTGCAGGCAGATTCTTTACCATTTGAGCCACCAGGGAAGCTACATACACCTTAGGGGTAAATATTATTATTCCCAATATACTCCCAGGGAAACTGAGGCTGAAAGATATAAGGTTATTTAGCAGAGAACACAGAAGGGGACTCTAAGCCTAACCCTGATTACTTAATATAAGGGTCAATCCAGACCCTTTTCACAACACCTAAATGTCCTCAGCCACATAGAGTCTCAGTTGGCTTCCTTTATTAGGGGTGAAGTTAAACAGCAAGAACACAATCCCTCCCATCAGGAACCCTTGTCAGTCTTAACAGGCTTTTAAAAGGAAGTTGAACTTTATGGTGAAGTTATAACTTTGAGTCTGAGCAGTAGGTAAACAGATGTCCATTATATTATTCTGTACACTTTATATGTACAAAAATATTTTACACAAATTTTAGTAAGTATGAAACTGTTGCAGGAAGGGGGCCCCTTCCAGGGCCCGAAAGTGGGCTCTTGTCTAACACTCGGAAATGAATTGTCCAAGGAGACACACGTGCTGACAAAGCAAGAGATTTTATTGGGAAAGGGCAGCCGGGCAGAGAGCAGCAGGGTAAGGGAACCCAGGAGAAATGCTCTGCCAGTCTTGGGTTTTATGGTGATGGGATTAGTTTCTGGGTTGTCTTTAGCCAATCGTTCTGACTCAGAATCCTTCCTGGTGGTGCACGCCTTGTTCAGCCAAGATGGATGCCAGAGAGAAGGATTCTGGGAGGTGGCTGGACACGTGGTGTCACTTTTTGACCTTTTCTGAACTCTCCTGGTTGGTGGTGGCGTGTTAGTTCCATGTTCCTTACCAGGACCTCCTGTCATAAAACAACTGATGCAAATAGTTACTATGGTGCCTGGCCAGGGTGGGCGGTTTCAGTCAGTGCTTCCCCTAACAAAACCAAGCAGGATCCTACGGGATTCTCCCAGGTACAAACGCCCTTCCATGTGCCCTATTTCTTGTTTGTAGAAAAAGGCTTTAGTCTGCTAGGAGCCTCCCCCGAGTCACAAAAGCCTGGCTCAAGAATTAATGATTGAAAGGATATAGACATGTAGTGACAAAAATAGCAATTAGGCCTAGAGAACTGGTAACAATTTAAGCAGGAAATCACCCATAGGGCAGTCACAGAATCTTTAGTTCCGCCCTGAAGGACATAGATAATGGTATCTGAGACACATTCCTGAGTTATTTTGCAGACACTATAACCACTACCAAAGGGGAAAAGCTAAATTGCATAATGACCAGACTGTAACCATGATATAAGCTGCTGCCCCTGAGCAGTACTGCATCTATGGCTAGCATAATTCCAGGAGCTGGCTTCAAGAAAATGGCAACAAACTACCCTGAAAGTGAGAATTATTATGCTTAAAACAATCAAGACCAAACCACAGCATGACCAGTTTCAAGATGGTAGTCAAGAGCTGACTGTGCTGCTCTGCACAGCCCCTGTCTGCACATCCTTAAAGCTTTCCTCTAAAGTTCTTGCCCCCTGATCTGCTCATTGGGACATGGTTTGGAGGACATTAGTTCATATGTATTCCTGGTGGTCTTTGGCTGAAATGTCCTTACAGTTGTAGGCAGTCATTTCACAGTTATTGTCTTCATATACATCTTTCTTAGTCGCTCAGTGGTGTCTGGCCCTTTGTGACCCCATGGACTGGAGCCCGAAAGGCTCCCCAGATTGCCAGCTTCCCAAGCAAAGCACCTTTCTTTTTCCACCAGCCCTTGCTTATTGAGCACTAACTTTGGAGCAATGAGCAACCAAACCTGAGTTGGTTTCCAGCCCTGTGGTAAAAAGTACAATGAACTGAAAACAAAGCCATGGGAGATGCCTTCGTGGCCAAATGACTCAGGCCTTGTCCACCCACTGTATGGATGGATAGAACAAGCATTAATCAGGCCCCGGACTATAGCAAGGCACTCACCTCAGTGGCATCAAAAATCTCACTAATTGGAATAAACAATATTTAAAGTGTGCATGCTCAGTCGTTTCAGTTGTGTCCGACTCTTTGTGCCCTATATACTGTAGCCTACCAGGTTCCTCTGTCTATGGGATTCTCCAGACAAGAATACTGGAGAGGGTTGCCATGACCTCCTTCAGGGGATCTTCCCCACCCAGGGATGGAAACTCTCTTATGTCTCTTGCATTGGCAGGAGGTTCTTTACCACTAGCACCATCTGAGAAGCCCACATTTAAGGCAATCTTTTAAAAAAATCAAACCAGCAAACTACCACGGTGGACCGGTGCCAGATTTTGTAAATAAAGTTTTATCATAAGCTCCAACAAGCACCTGTCCACTCCAAAACCAAACCCTGGCATCAGCAATACCAAGTGGCCTTATGGGTGTCCATCGCTAGTAGCCATTCCCCTTCCCCAGCTCCAAAAACTAGCTTCCCAATATTTTATAATAAATTAAAATGCTGCACTCAATATGCCAGCAAATTTGGAAAACTCAGCAGTGGCCACAGGACTGGAAAAGGTCTGTTTTCATTCCAGTCCCAAAGAAAGGCAATGCCAAACAATGCTCAAACTACTGCACAATTGCACTCATCTCACACGCTAGTAAAGTAATGCTCAAAATTCTCCAAGCCAGGCTTCAGCAATATGTGAACCGTGAACTTCCTGATGTTCAAGCTGATTTTAGAAAAGGCAGAGGAACCAGAGATCAAATTGCCAACATCCGCTGGATCATGGAAAAAGCAAGAGAGTTCCAGAAAAACATCTATTTCTGCTTTATTGACTATGCCAAAGCCTTTGACTGTGTGGATCACAATAAACTGTGGAAAATTCTGAAAGACATGGGAATACCAGACCACCTGATCTGCCTCTTGAGAAATCTGTATGCAGGTCAGGAAGCAACAGTTAGAACTGGACATGGAACAACAGACTGGTTCCAAATAGGAAAAGGAGTACATCGAGGCTGTATGTTGTCACCCTGTTTATTTAACTTCTATGCAGAGTACATCGTGAGAAACGCTGGACTGGAAGAAACACAAGCTGGAATCAAGATTGCCGGGAGAAATATCAATAACCTCAGATATGCAGATGACACCACCCTTATGGCAGAAAGTGAAGAGGAACTCAAAAGCCTCTTGATGAAAGTGAAAGTGGAGAGTGAAAAAGTTGGCTTAAAGCTCAACATTCAGAAAACGAAGATCATGGCATCCAGTCCCATCACTTCATGGGAAATAGATGGGGAAACAGTGGAAACAGTGTCAGACTTTATTTTGGGGGGGCTCCAAAATCACTGCAGATGGTGACTGCAGCCATGAAATTAAAAGACGCTTACTCCTTGGAAGGAAAGTTATGACCAACCTAGATAGCATATTGAAAAGCAGAGACATTACTTTGCCAACAAAGGTCCATCTAGTCAAGGCTATGGTTTTTCCTCTGGTCATGTATGGATGTGAGAGTTGGACTGTGAAGAAGGCTGAGTGCCGAAGAATTGATGCTTTTGAACTGTGGTGTTGGAGAAGACTCTTGAGAGTCCCTTGGACTGCAAAGAGATCCAACCAGTCCATTCTGAAGGAGATCAGCCCTGGGATTTCTTTGGAAGGAATGATGCTACAGCTGAAACTCCAGTACTTTGGCCACCTCATGCGAAGAGTTGACTCATTGGAAAAGACTGATGCTGGGAGGGATTGGGGGCAAGAGGAGAAGGGGACGCCAGAGGATGAGATGGCTGGATGACATCACTGACTCGATGGACGTGAGTCTGAGTGAACTCCGGGAGTTGGTGATGGACAGGGAGGCCTGGCATGCTGCGATTCATGGGGTCGCAAAGAGTCGGACACGACTGAGCGACTGATCTGATCTGATCTGAAGTTCTACAAAAATATCGAATCGTGTTGTACACTAGAAATTAATACAATATTTTAAGTCAACTATACCTCCTTTTTCTTTTAATTAAAAAAATTTTTAAAGACTGGCTCCAAATAAGCTGAGAAATTAGAAAGGAGGATCAGTTCGCAGCAGGCCATTAAAATTTCCCGCTGGAGTCCAGAACGCAGATGCCAAAGGAACCTGCAGGGGTCCTGGCTACCGTCCCCGTCGGCCCCTCTCCTCCCAGCGCCAGTCCTCCCGGTTAAGGGGTCCTGCGACTTTAATCTCCAGGCTCGCGGGCCGAAGGTTGCCCAGGGAGACGGACGCACAGAAGGCGGCGCGCCCCCCGGGCCTGGACCCGCCGGTGTCCTTTGGGCTAGCGGGGATCCTGCTTCCCGCCTGCCACGGCCAACATGCACTCGCAACGCAGCTTCGGAAAGCCCGAGAAGGAGCAGGGCCAGGAAGAGGAGGAAGAGGAGCAGGAGGTGAACGCGGAGGAAGAGGAGGAGGAGGAAGAAGAGGAGGCGGTGGAGAAGGAAGAGGAGGAGGAGGAGGAGGACCAGCAGGCCGTGGCGGAGCTGGAAAAGGAGCTGGAGGCCTTTGGGAGGTTCAGCGAGGAGTACTTCTCCAAGTTTTGGGACTTCGGAGATGCCAATGAGGAAGGCTGGCCTCGCCCCCGCTTAGTCAGCGTCGTCAGCCCCAGCCTGAGCTCAACGCTGACGCTCAGGACGCCGAGCCTGTCGTGGTGGAGCCAGACGTCTGTGCCCAGCGAGAGCGCCCCCTCCAGGATCTCCTCCCAAAAAAGTACCGCCTCCTCGCCCCTCGCCCGACGCCGAGCCCTTTCCTCTAAGGCTTCCCGATCCCTAGGGGAGAGCTGGTCCAACTACTCTAGAACCTTCGTCAACGGGGTGTCAGTTTCCAAATACACTCACCACTTCCCATACACCCGTATCTCAGTCTTTTCTATCAAAGACCCTGAAATCGTGGCTGAGCGGCTGTGATAGTTCACAGTTTCGAATGAAGGGGAAGCATCCTCCTAAAACAGGAAAAAGGCAGTACTGTACCGAGTGCTCGCTTTATAACTTGTACGAGTGCATTCAGCGATCGTGTCCTCTGTCTCATATTCATTCTGTCCTCCCGCCTCTTTCTCTCTCTCTCTCTCTCATACCACGAGGAAGAGGAAGGACTGGTGCTTTAAGGATGCTCTGCTATTGAAACAGCCCTGCCTCCCCTCCCCACCCCCCCCCCCCCCCCCCCCGCAAATAAACAGTTCACATTTGTGCCTAACCTCCTGTACTGAAAGCACTCCAGCCACTTGGAAGCAGAGCAGTTCCTTAGAGTAGATTTCGTCCATCCCCCAGTATTGACATTTTGGTCTGGATCACTCTTTGCTGGGGCTGAGCGTGTTGAGGGCAGGAGGAGGGACTGTACTCGGCTTTATGGTATGTTTAACAGCATCCCTGTCTACATCTGACTCGGCCAGTTGGCCCCTACTAGGCTTTGTGACAATCAAAAATTGTCAAAATGTCTTTAGATATTGCTAAATGTTTCCTAGGGGGCAAAAGTGACCTTTTGAGAACCATTGATTCAAATGGAATGGCTAAATTGTTTCGTGTTTTATTCAACAGGTTTTCCAAAAATATTTCAGACATTTAGGAAAGACATGTCTGAAATGAATTTTGATAGGTAAGAAATTGTTTTCAGTTTTCATCTTATTATTTTTTGAAAATGATGTTTACTTTAGGGATGAACGTGTCAGGAAGGTAGAGTAAGATCATCCAGGGCATTTGCAACTAATATATATATATTTAAATTTTTAATCTACACTGTTAGACACTTTGGAGCAGATAGAGACAGGGTCCTTGCCCATCTCTGGTCTATTATCTACCTGTAGATTTCTGTACCCCTCTGTTCCCTCTTCCACTCACCAGAGTTAACATACTATTAACAGTTTGTTTTGTTTCCAGTAAAATTTAAATAGCAGATTTTCATTACTTGATTTATTAATTTTTAACATAGCTACTGACCTCCCATCATGAAAGCTGAGGAATGTAACTCACACCACTTCCCTCCTTTCCATTTTCAGTAGTTATATTATTTTTAATTTTTCTAACCTTTAGGACTTTAAAATATTTAAATCTCTACTTCTCGGTTTATCAATTTTAGTGACTATTAACTCTTTTAAAAAATTAACACCTTAATGAACTGCTACTTCCTTCTCTCCTCTTACCCTTTCTTTTCCCAATAAACAACAAATTAACAGATTTTATTAAAGTATATCATATAGTCATATAAAGTCATATTACTTTACTAAGTTTTATTGTGATTGTGTGTCTTGTAATTATTATTAGTTCTTAGTGCTTTGGGTGCAAGTTGATTCTAAAAGTTGGAAACCAATAACCAATACTCATAATTTCTTGCTGAGAAACCAATACTGTGACCGCACGCATGTACACGAAAATGAAAGCCTATGTCCATAAATCTTGGCTCCTAAAAGGAGAACTGCTGAACCCTTGGTTGTTTTTAGTTGTCTTCAATTTTTCTGAATTGTGCTAATGGCCATACTTTCTTGATTTCCATTTTGCTTTTTTTCTTTTTATTCCTCTTCTTTTTGCTGGAGAAAATTCCTCAGGTAATTATTTTGTATTGATCTCATGGATAGTCAAATTTCTGAGTTCTTGCCTGTCTTAAAATTTATTCAGTGTTCCTTTACTCTTGGTCTCATAACTTGTTTCCCTGGGAAGATAGACAAACAGGACTCCCCCAGATGGAGTGGCTTCAACAGAGCAGTTCTCCAGCCATTACAGTACAGTCATTTCAGAATTAAAACACACGATGTACCAGAAACAAAGCTTCAAAAAAGGAAGGTGGAGACATAAGAGAACTGAGAAAGGTGAAAAAGTAACAGTCCTAACGTTGACTAAACTCTTTGGGAAATTTTTGTCTGATATTTTTAGAAGACCCAGCAAATTACTGCAAAACAAACAAACAAAAAAAAACCCCTGAAACTCAAAGAGGCAAAGGAACTTGAAAAGCAATAGTTACTATTTACTTGTTACCAGTAACAGTCATTTTAGCTAGTCAGTAAATTCCTGCTTCCAGTTATGTCAATGTTAACTGACTGATAAAGCTCCACAATACTTGTGGGATGAATACAGAATGCTTAATTACAATGCATTTAACTTCAGCCCTTTAAAAAGACTGGATTATTTTACAGCTATTTTAAAACGAACAGTATGTTCTAATTTAAATTCAAATAAATGTTTAAATACACATAACATCATTGCCAACGCCAACAATAATGACACACATGCACAGAGAGAGGGGTGGTAATTTACTCTCTGAGAGAAATAATATGGTATTGGGAGCCTCTAAGATTTAGAAAGGAGTACTTTGCAAAAAACAGATACGACACTAGCACAGTGTGCCTGACTTTACTGAAGACATAAGAATGGAAGAAAATATTTCCAAGAAATCAGGGTCTTCTAGGGACATTTGTTATTTGATTGTTAAATGTACCAGATTTAAAAGGACTGCTAACAACTCTCTAGGTATACTGAAAACAAGCGTTTTGTCTAAATTTCAGGGCTATCTATCACAGTCTGCATCCAAAAGTTCCAGTATCAATACAAACAGAAGAAAGTTGGCTTCAAGAATTGGCTGACATGGAGAAGCCCAGTGAGTGGTTTGGTTCTGAAGCTTTTGCTGGGAGGTGGGACTGCATGCTGGAAAGAGCATGGGGGTAGGCGACCAGGGGAGGTAGAATTAAACCCCAGCACCAACACAAACCAACACTGTGACAACGAGGCAAGTCAGTTAACCTCACTGACTCTCCTTCTTCCTCTATTGGCCATAATAATCCTTGTCTCATAGGACCATTATGAAGATCAAAGTGAGATTCAACATTGAAAATCCTTGGCACTGAGTCTTTAGTAAATGGTAGCACCTGTGTTCACATCAAGAGATAGTCTGCCATCATATTTTGATACATATCTCTATTTTTTATTATAGAAGTAACATATGCATGCTGTTTTTTAAACATTAAACCATTAAGAAAAATATAATGGAAACATTAAGTTTTTAACTTACTCAGTATATTCCTCAGAAGTGATCATTATGAATAGCCTTTCCTTTAAACTTGATTATTTGTTGTATGTTGGATCATATGTTCATCAGATGTTTACAGAGCACATACCTGTAATAGGTCAAGTACCTGTCATAGGTCAGTTTCCTATTCTAGCGTCACAGCAATGAATAAAGCAGACAAACCCCTGTCTCAGTGGTCTTCTATTAAAGTGTGGGGGATGGAGGTGACGGTGATAGTGACATAAATAATACACAAAGCAAGGAAATGCACAATGGCTTAGATGATGTAAGTGCTAAGGAGAAAAATAGAGCAGGCAGAGGGGTGGGAAGTGCTGGACAAGTGGGTCAAAGTTTACACAGGATGCTCAGGAAAATCTTCACTGAGAAACTGAAGTATTTGAGTACAGACCTCGAAGTGTGAGAGTGATGATGATCTCTGGGGAAAGAGTGTTACAGGCATAGGGAAGAGCAAGCGCTTCCCTCTAAAATGATGGAGGCAGCCAGAGTGGCTGCAGTGGAGTGAGGAAGGAAGTGAATTCTAGGTAATAAGGTCAGAGAGATGGTGAGGACCAGATCTTATTCAATGAGAAAGAAGTCCAAAGTCACTGGAGGGCCTGCCCAGAGAAGTGACACAATCTAACATAAAAATCAGATGTAGAATTAATATCATATGTTAATATAATATTAAACCTACTATTAGAAAACTTGTTGGAGAAGGCAATGGCACCCCACTCCAGTACTCTTGCCTGGAAAATCCCATGGACGGCGGAGCCTGGTAGGCTGCAGTCCATGGGGTCGCTGAGGGTCGGACATAACTGAGTGACTTCACTTTCACTTTTCACTTTCATGCATTGGAGAAGGAAATGGCAACCCACTCCAGTGTTCTTGCCTGGAGAATCCCAGGGACGGGGGAGCCTATTGGGCTGCCGCCTATGGGGTAGCACAGAGTTGGACACAACTGAAGCGACTTAGCAGCAGCAGCAGCAGAAAACTTGTTAATTATTCCCAAATTAATCTATATAGTCCAAGTAATTGCGATGAGGTTTTTCAGCGGAATTTGATAAGTTGACTCTTTGATCTTACTTTGTAGCTTTAATTAAAAGATAAACTGAGACATTTACCATTTTTTTTAGAGTTTATTTAAAGTTTATTTGAGCAGATATGGATTGGAATTGGCCAGCGCCAAACCGGATATAGTTTAAGAGCACCCGACAGAGGAGAGCTCTGGAGAGGTTTTTATAGAGAAGTTGAAGGAGCAAACCAAGGAAGTTATTTGATTGGCTATTGCTTAAGGTTGCATTATTTGGGAAAGCTCAGTTGGATGTTTGCAGTTAGCTGTTCTTAACCTTGAGGCATTAACCTTGGCTCTGGCTTAGGTTTCCCTTTTGCTAACAGTTGGCTACCAAGGCATTATTAGAGCCACCTCATTGGATAGTTTCCTTGTTTGATTACTTTAACAACAGGAGCCAAATGTACATTTTCAACTTTTTTCATATCTTATTTTATAGTTCCTTTTAATAGAGAACTTATTTGCAGCTCTAATTAATTTATTCTGAAGTGTTTTGCAGTTGTCTTTTATTGATATAACAATTGGATTTTTTTTTCTATTATATTTTCTAATTGGTTATTGTCCATGTATAGACTCATTTGAAAAGACCCTGATGCTGGGAAAGATTGAAGGCAGGAGGAGAAGGGGACAACAGAGGATGAGATGGTTGGATGGCATCACTGACTCAATGAACATGAGTTTGAGTAAACTCCGGGAGTTGGTGATGGACAGGGAGGCCTGGCGTGCTGCAGTCCATGGGGTTGCAAAGAGTTGGACGCAACTGAGTGAATGAACTGAACTGAACTGAAGAAAATTATTGATTGTATTAATCTTGTATCTGATTCTCTTGCTGAACTTTCTAATTCTAATAGTTTATCAGTTAAAAGTCTACTAGACAATTATATTTCCTAGATTAACAGCAGTTTTATCTTTTTTTTAATTAAAAAATTTTTTTTAACCATCCTATGTCAGGAACAACTGATCTACTTTCTTGAAATGAGTGCATAGCATTCCCTTATATACTTACAGTTACTGTGACTTATGTAATACATCTGATTGTTAGATGTTTCAAGGTCATTTGATTTGGTTTGGTTTGGTGTTTTGACCTCTTCCTTATAACAAAAAATACCTTAATGAAAACCTTTGTTCACTCTTTTTATAAAAAATATCTGTTCTGGCATTTCTGTTGGGCAAAATGCCTAAAACTTATTTTTAAATTGTTCAGGGGGTTCCCTGGAAGTCCAGGGGCTAAAACTTCACCTTCCAATGCAGGGGATATGGGTTTGATCCCTAGTTAGAGAGTTAAGATCCCACATGCCTCACTACCAAAAAACCAGAACATAAACAGCAGAAGTAATACTGTGACAAATTCAATGAAGACTTTGAAAAATGATCCACTTAAAAAAAAAAAATTATTCAGATCCTTCACATATGAAGTTGGAGAAGGAAATGGCAACCCACTCCAGTATTCTTGCTTGGAGAATTCCATCGACAGAGGAGCCTGGCAGGCTACAGTCCATGTGGTCGCAAGAGTCGGACATGACTTAGCAACTAAACCACCACCACCACAGAGGAAGGGTCTCATCCTCTGACATCCATCTCTTTCTCCAGCACCAGCTCTGGCTGTACTGGGAAAATGGGCCCACCCTCCCCCTTTACCTCTGTCCCATTGTGGATTGTTCTGATTGGTTTTTCATCATGCCAATCTCATTTGCTTAACCTTCTAGACATTTATTCCAAGTGGCTTGTGTGCTGATGGCTGTCTTTCCCTTTCCCAGTATTGCCCTGGAATCTGCAGAGGGAATTATCATGGTGGTTTAATTCACTGTTTTGAATGGGGAACTACTTGACCCCAGCCCAGCACTCCTCCCGCTGAAGACTCTTTTGCAGAATGATGGTCATAAATTAGACAGAATGGTATGCTTAAAAGGCAGAACACAAAAGGGTCTGCAAACCATGATTATAATCAAGTAAAATATGCATTCATGTAGTATTCTGAGACTCAAAAGCAGCAAGGAAACATCTTTTATGTCTCCTGCATTGGCCCGTGGGTTCTTTACCGCTAGTGCCACCTGGGAAGCCCCAGGAAACATTTTTTAATATGTTTCATTAGTGGTGCACCTCCTCTGTTTGTTATTTACTGTTGATAAAATGTTATTCGGGAAAAGGAAAAACGTTAAAAGATAAACACAACAAGGGCACTTATTTTCCTAAGAGGCGTATTTTCTTTTCTATGAGACTTCTTTTCTCCTTTGTCAGGACTGATTGACAAATGTACACTCTTTTTTCAGAGAAGAAAGTGCCCTCTGTAAAGAAGGAGAATGAACCTGAAAATCTAGCATCTAAGTTAAGAGGTAACTGGATGTTTGGCATCAACCCCCGCCTCCAACAAAGACAAACTGCCCTTAGGGAGCCTGCCTTAACTTGGATGGCATCCAACCCCTTTAGAAAAGAGCTCCCCTAAGAATACAGCAGAAACTAACACAACATTGTAAAGCAATTATATTCCAGTAAAAAAAGAATATATGCAAGAAGGTGGTGAAGGTAGGGTTTCAGGGCATTTAGACTCTGTGTGTGTGTGTGTGTGTGTGTGTGTGTGTGTGTGTGTAATGGGCTAGGACTTTACAGAAAATGATTTTCAAACTACACTGCATAAAAGTATAAATACACATTTATACTTTATAATATATATAATATATTATATATATATATAAATATATATATAATATATATATAATATATATATATAATATAATATATATAATATATAATACATAAAAATATAAATACACATTTAAAGTTTCCTTCTAAATCTGTCCCTTTTTTCTTCAGCAAAATGGATAATTAACCCAGAAGAACCAAAACTAAGTATTTTATGTGAACTGGAGGTAAGAGATGTTTATCAACCCAACTAGTACACCATACTCATGGTAAAAATCACTTATTCAATCTTCCTTTTTTTTTTCTTTCTCTCTTTTTAAAATTTAGTTTAAGGAAGACTTCATAACACTCTTTGAGCCCTCTCTGAGAACATTACCCAGCATCGGGCCACCATCTATTCTGACATTCAAACAAGAGAGTTCCAATTTAGGCATTAAGTTCAAGGTAATTTTCATTTACATTTTTTTTTATTTCTGTCATAAATGATGTAAAAAGACACGTGATGATTTGCACAAAAGATACTGAACATAATTTTTTTAAGATTTTTTTTTTGACATAGACCATTTTTGAAGTTATTCAGTTTGTTACAGAATTGTTTCTGTTTTATATTTTCGTTTTTTGGCCGAGAGTCATGTGGGATCTTAGTTCCCCAACCAGGGCTGAAATCCACACTCCCTGCGTTAGAAGGCTAAGTCTTAACAACTGGACTGCCAGGGAAGTCCGAACTTACTTTAAAAAAAAAGCAGGCTAAGAGCTCACTTACTTGGAATAGCACTTAGGGTGGCTGTGTTCATTTCCTAGGGCTTCTGTAACAAAATGCCAGAAACTAGGCGGCTTATGGCAACAGAAAAGTATTGTCTCACAGTTCTGAAGGCTAAAAGTCCAAAATCAAGGTGTCAGCAAGTCCAGCCTGGGAGAGTCCCTTCTTGCCTCTTCCGAGCTTCTGGTGACGGCATCAGTCTTCGGCATTCCTTGGCTCGCGGCCGCATCACTGTAGCCTCTGCCTTGACAGTCACAGCGTGTGTCTGTGTCCAAAAGTCCCACTTCTCCAAGGATACCAGTCATATTTCTTTATTGCCCACCCTAATGACCTCCTCTTAACTACATTACATCTTCAGAGACCCCATTCTAAGTCAGGCCACATTCACAGGTACCAGGGGTTAGGATTAACATAGCCTTTGGGGGAACACAGTTCAACCTATAACAATGGCCATAAGCCTGGAAGTACAGTGAGCGTTAGCTGTATTTAATAGTGTTAAGTGACTAATTAATGTCTGCTTTCAACGGGCAAGGGAGAGGTCACCTTAGTCATTCTGACAGGACGCACACCACCTTGCTTGGCCAAAGAGGTATGGAACTGACTGGCAGTATGATTATTTCCAAACTTGGACTTGTACTGAGAGCTGCACACTCCCCAAACTGGAACCTCCTTGATTACTTCTTCTGGGGCACACTAAAGGTACAGCCTTATTTGCTGAAAATAAGATTCACCAACAAGTGAGGCAGGGCAGCACAGATATGTGTGCAGGAGTTGACAGGAATGCCCTGTGGATGCAGCAACGTGGTTGGTGTTCACTGTTATTTTGTGCAGCACATTGAACTAAGCAAACATCATGTAATGTAAATTCTTTCTTGAAGAAAGAAATTCTTTCTTCAAACTTAAGTGTTAATTGTGCAGTCATGTCCAACTCTTTGCAACCCCATGGACTATATAGCCCACCAGGTTCCTTTGTCCATGGAATTCTCCAGGCAAGAATACTGGAGTGCGTGGCCATTCCTTTCTACAGGGGATATTGCTGACCCAGGGATCGAACCAGGTCTCTTGCATTGCAAACCCAGCACCTTCATTTTTCTGAAGCACAAGAGCTTGTATTGAGCTTTCTTCCCCTGACACCCAGAGATGGGCCTGAGCTTGAGGAAGGCCTTGGGGGCTCCCTTCCACAGAGCTGTCCCTGCACTGGTCTCTGGGCAGGGCTGGTTCCACCTGAATCCCAGGCAGACCTTTCAGGTCTTCCGAGACGGGCCTTGACACTAGTTTAGGTTCAGGTGGCGGCAGCTGATTGGCCAGCTCTCTTTTCCAGCCACACTCTTTGAAATGTAGATTCACTGGCCTTGCCCAGGGCTCTGGCTTCTCCTGCTCTGAGAGGCTCTGGGCCTCCATGTGGGCATATCTTCATTTTTTCTCTCCTCTCTGAAGGAAGAAGAGGAGGAGGAATCACCCAAGTGTGAATTCTGTGGGAGCGACCTAAGAACATTTCTCTCCAGTGTGGATGTTTCCTCTGATTACAGCAGCTCTGAACTGCCAGAACATGTAAGTTCTAGAGCAGGTTTACCGAGGAAATAGTGTTATTTTTAGACATTACTTTAAACATAAGCAGCATGTTCTTCTGCATCTTCCCACTACATCACCCCCCACCTTTTTTGTGTTTTTTTTTTTCTTTTTTGCCACACTGCATGGCTTGTAGGACCCTAGTTCCCTGAACAGGGATTGAACCTGAGCCCCCAGCAGTGAAAACCTGGAATTCTAACCACTAGATTGCCAGGGAATTCCATGAATTGCCATTCTTAAAAGGGTTCTGCCCCATTCTCTTGGGGCAATGCAAATCATAACCACAATGGGATACCATTTCACACCCCTTGAATGGCTATAACCCAAAAGACAGATAATAACAACTGTTGGCAAGGGTGTAGGGAAACTGGAATTCTCAAACATTGCTGAAGGGGAATATAAAATGATGCTGCCACCTTGGACAAGTCTAAACAGTAGCTCCTCAAAAAGTTAAACATACAGATACCACAAAACCCAACAAATAATTCCATTCCTAGGTATATACCCATTAAAACTAACAACATATGTCCACCCAGAAACACATATAAATGTTCACAGCAGCATAATTCATGACAGCTAGAAAGTGAAAACAACCCAGATGCTCATCAAGATAGTGTAAAGAAATGTGGAGCATCCAGACTATGGAATCTTTTTTTTTCCAGATCATTAATTTTATTTTATTTTTAAAATTTATTTTTTAATTGAAGGATATTTGCTTTACAGAATTTTGTTGTTTTCTGTCAAACCTCAACATGAATAAGCCATAGGTGTACATATATCCCCTCCCTTTTGAACCTCCCTCTCATCTCCCTCCCCATCCCATCCCTCTAGATTGATATAGAGCCCCTGTTTGAGTGTCCTGAGCCATACAGCAAATTCCCGTTGGCTATCTATTTTACATATGGTAATATAAGTTTCCATGTTACTCTTTCCATACATCTCACCCTCTCCTCCCCTCTCCCCATGTCCATAAGTCTATTCTCTATGTCTGTTTCTCCATTGCTGCCCTGTAAATAAATTCTTCAGTACCATTTTTCTAGAGCTAGATTGCATACGTATATGTTAGAATACAATATTTGTCTTTCTCTTTCTGACTTACTTCACTCTGTATAATAGGCTCTAGGTTCATCTACCTCATTAGAACTGACTCAAAGATGTTCCTTCTTATGGCTGAATAATATTCCATTGTGTATATGTACCAAAACTTCTTTATCCATTCTCTGTCGATTGACATCTAGGTTGCTTCCATGTTCTAGCTATTGTAAATAGTGCTGTAATGAACAATAGGATACATGTGTCTCTTTCAATTTTGTTTTCCTCAGGGTATATGCCTAGGAGTGGGATTGCTGAGTCATATGGTGGTTTTATTCCTAGTTTGTAAGGAATCTCCATACCGCCTTCCATAGTGGTTGTGTCAGTTTACATTCCCAGCAACAGTGCAGGAGCGTTTGCTTTTCTCCACACCCTCTCCAGCATTTATTGTCTGCAGACTTTTTGATTCTTTTTCATTCTAACCAGTGTGAGGTGATATCTCATTGTAGTTTTGATTTGCATTTCTTTAATAATGAGACATGGACATGGACATGGACATCACCAGATGGTCAACACCGAAATCAGATTGATTATATTCTTTGCAGCCAAAGATGGAGAAGCTCTATTCAGTTCAGTTCAGTTCAGTCGCTCAGTCATGTCTGACTCTTAGCGACCCCGTGAATCGCAGCACACCAGGCCTCCCTGTCCATCACCAACTCCCAGAGTTCACTCAGACTCACGTCCATCAAATCAGTGATGCCATCCAGCCATCTCATCCTCTGTCGTCCCCTTCTCCTCCTGCCCCTGATCCCTCCGAGCATCAGAGTCTTATCCAATGAGTCAACTTTTCACATGAGGTGGCCAAAGTACTGGAGTTTCAGCTTCAGCATCATTCCCTCCAAAGAAATCCCAGGGCTGATCTCCTTCAGAATGGACTGGTTAGATCTCCTTGCAGTCCAAGGGACTCTCAAGAGTCTTCTCCAACACCACAGTTCAAAAGCATCAATTCTTCGGCATTCAGCCTTCTTCACAGTCCAACTCTCACATCCATACATGACCACAGGAAAACCCATAACCTTGACTAGATGGACCTTTGTTGGCAAAGTAATGTCTCTGCTTTTGAATATGCTATCTAGGTTGGTCATAACTTTCCTTCCAAGGAGTAAGCATCTTTTAATTTCATGGCTGCAGTCACAATCTGCAGTGATTTTGGAGCCCAAAAAGGTAAAGTCTGACACTGTTTCCACTGTTTCCCCATCTATTACCCATGAAGTGATGGGATCGGATGCCATGATCTTCGTTTTCTCTATACAGTCAAGAAAAACAAGACCTGGAGATGACTGGGGCTCAGATCATGAACTCCTTATTACCAAATTCAGACTTAAATTGAAGAAAGTAGGGAAAACCACTAGACCATTCAGGTATGACCTAAATCAAATCCCTTATGATTATACAGTGGAAGTAAGAAATAGATTTAAGGGCCTAGATCTGATAGATAGAGTGCCTGATGAACTATGGAATGAGGTTCATGACATTGTACAGGAGACAGGGATCAAGACCATCCCCATGGAAAAGAAATGCAAAAAAGCAAAATGGGTGTCTGAGGAGGCCTTACAAATAGCTGTGAAAAGAAGAGAAGTGAAAAGCAAAGGAGAAAAGTAAAGATATAAGCAAATGAATGCAGAGTTCCAAAGAATAGCGAGAAAACATAAGAAAGCCTTCCTCAGTGATCAATGCAAAGAAATAGAGGAAAACAACAGAATGGGAAAGACTAGAGATCTCTTCAAGAAAATTAGAGATACCAAGGGAACATTTCATGCAAAGATGGGCTCGATAAAGGACAGAAATGGTATGGACCTAACAGAAGCAGAACATATTAAGAAGAGATGGCAAGAATACACAGAAGAACTGTACAAAAAGATCTTCATGACCCAGATAATCATGATGGTGTGATCACTGACCTAGGCCAGACATCCTGGAATGTGAAGTCAAGTGGGCCTTAGAAAGCATCACTACGAACAAAGCTAGTGGAGGTGATGGAATTCCAGTTGAGCTATTCCAAATCCTGAAAGATGATGCTGTGAAAGTGCTGCACTCAATATGCCAGCAAATTTGGAAAACTCAGCAGTGGCCACAGGACTGGAAAAGGTCTGTTTTCATTCCAGTCCCAAAGAAAGCCAATGCCAAAGAATGCTCAAACTACCTCACAATTGCACTCATCTCACATGCTAGTAAAGTAATGCTCTAAATTCTCTGAGCCAGGCTTCAGCAATATGTGAACCGTGAACTTCCAGATGTTCAAGCTGATTTTAGAAAAGGCAGAGGAACCAGAGATCAAATTGCCAACATCCGCTGGATCATGGAAAAAGCAAGAGAGTTCCAGAAAAACATCTATTTCTGCTTTATTGACTATGCCAAAGCCTTTGACTGTGTGGATCACAATAAACTGTGGAAAATTCTGAAAGAGATGGGAATACCAGACCACCTGACCTGCCTCTTGAGAAATCTGTATGCAGGTCAGGAAGGAACAGTTAGAACTGGACATGGAACAACAGACTGGTTCCAAAGAGGAAAAGGAGTACGTCAAGGCTGTATATTGTCACCCTGTTTATTTAACTTCTATGCAGAGTACATCATGAGAAATGCTGGACTGGAAGAAACACAAGCTGGAATCAAGATTGCCGGGAAAAATATCAATAACCTCAGATATGCAGATGACACCACCCTTATGGCAGAAAGTGAAGAGGAACTCAAAAGCCTCTTGATGAAAGTGAAAGTGGAGAGTGAAAAAGTTGGCTTAAAGCTCAACATTCAGAAAACAAAGATCATGGCATCCAGTCCCATCACTTCATGGAAAATAGATGGGGAAACACTGGAAACAGTGTCAGACTTTATTTTGGGGGGGCTCCAAAATCACTGCAGATGGTGACTGCAGCCATGAAATTAAAAGACGCTTACTCCTTGGAAGGAAAGTTATGACCAACCTAGATAGCATATTCAAAAGCAGAGACATTACTTTGCCAACAAAGGTCCATCTAGTCAAGGCTATGGTTTTTCCTCTGGTCATGTATGGATGTGAGAGTTGGACTGTGAAGAAGGCTGAGCGCCAAAGAATTGATGCTTTTGAACTGTGGTGTTGGAGAAGACTCTTGAGAGTCCCTTGGACTGCAAGGAGATCCAACCAGTCCATTCTGAAGGAGATCAGCCCTGGGATTTCTTTGGAGGGAATGATGCTGAAGCTGAAACTCCAGTACTTTGGCCACCTCATGCAAAAAGTTGACTCATTGCAAAAGACTCTGATGCTCAGAGGGATTGGGGCGAGGAGGAGAAGGGGACGACAGAGGATGAGATGGCTGGATGGCATCACTGATTCGATGGACGTGAGTCTGAGTGAACTCCGGGAGTTGGTGATGGACAGGGAGGCCTGGCGTGCTGCAATTCATGGGGTCGCAAAGAGTTGGACACGACTGAGTGACTGAACTGAACTGAACTGAACAATGAGCAATGTTGAGCACCTTTTCATGTGTTTGTTAGCCATCTGTGTGTCTTCTTTGGAGAAATGTCTGTTTAGGTCTTTTTCCCAGTTTTTGATTGGGTTGTTTGTTTTTCTATTACTGAGTTGTATGAGCTGCTTGTATATTTTGGAAATTAATCCTTTGTCAGTTGTTTTATTTGCTATCATTTTCTCCCATTCTGTGGGTTGTCTTTTCACCTTGCTGATAGTTTCCTTTGCTTTCCAAAAGCTTTTAAGTTTAATCAGGTTCCACTTGTTTGATTTTGCTTTCATTTCCATTACTCTAGGAGGTGGGTCATAGAGGCTCTTGCTTTGATATATGTCACTGAGTGTTCTGCCTGTGTTTTCCTCTAAGGGTGTTATAGTTTCTGGTCTTATGTTTAGGTCTTTAATTGATTTTGAGTTTATCTTTGTATATGGTGTTAAGAAGTGTTCTAATTTCATTCTTTTACATGTAGCTGTCCAGTTTTCCCAGCACTATTTATCGAAGAGGCTGTCTTTGCCCCATTGTATATTCTTGACTCCTTTGTCAAAAATAAAGTACCCATAGGTGCATGGTTTTTTTCTGGGCTTTCTGTCTTGTTCCATTGGTCTATATTTCTGTTTTTGTGCCACTATCATACTGTCTTGATGACTGTAGCTTTGTAGTATAATCTGAAGTCAGGAAGGTTGATTCCTCTAGCTCCACGCTTCTTTCTCAAGACTGCTTTGGCTATTCAGGGTCTTTTGTGTTTCCATATGAATTGTGAAAATTTGTGCTCTAGTTCTGTGAAAAATGCCATTGGTAATTTGATAGGGATTGCATTGAATCTGTAGGTTGTGTTTGGTAGTATAGTCGTTTTCACAATATTGATTCTTCCTACCCAGGAATATGGAATATCTCTCCATCTGTTTTTGTCATCTTTGATTTCTTTCATCAGTATCTTATAATTTTCTGTGTACAGTTCTTTTGTCTCCTTAGGTAAGTTTATTCCTAGATATTTAATTATTTTTGTTGCAATGGTGAATGGGATTGATTCCTTAATTTCTCTCTGATTTTTCATTGTTAGTATATAGAAATGCAAGTGACTTCTGTGTATTGATTTTGTATCCTGAAACTTTGCTAAATTTACTGATTAGCTCTGTAATTTCCTGATACTATCTTTAGGGTTTTCTATGTACAGCATCATGTCATCTGCAAACAGACTTCTTTTCCAATCTGGATTCCTTTTATTTCTTTTTCTTTTCTGATTGTTGTAGCTAGGACTTCCAGAACTATGTTGAATAATAGTGGTGAAAATGGATACCCTTGTCTTGTTCCTGATTTTAGGGGGAATGCTTTCAGTTTTTCACCATTGAGAATAATGTTTGCTGTAGGCTCATCATATATGGCCTTTACTATGTTGAGGTTTTTTTGAAGTTTTCTTTATAAATGGGTGCTGAATTTTGTCAAAGGCTTTTTCTGCATCTACTGAGATTATCATATGGTTTTTATCTTTTGATTTGTTAATATCATGTATCACATTGATTGATTTGCTTGTATTGAAGAATCCTTGCATCCATGGAATAAACACAACTTGATCACGGTGTATGAGCTTTTTGATGTGTTGCTGAATTCTGTTTGCTAAAATTTTGTTGAGGATGTTTGCATCTATGTTCATCAGTGATATTGGCCTGTAGTTTTCTTTTTGTGTGTTGTCTTTGTCTGGTTTTGGTATCAGGGTGATGGTGGCCCCATAGAATGAGTTTGGAAGTGTTCCTTTCTCTGCAATTTTTGAAAGAGTTTTAGAAGGATAGCACTAGCTCTTTAAATGTTTGATAGAATTCTCCTGTGAAGCCATCTGGTCCTGGGGTTTTGTTTTTTGGGAGATTTTTTATCACAGCTTCAATTTCAGTGCTTGTAATTTGGTTTTTCATAATTTGTTTCTTCCTTGTTCAGTCTTGGAAGATTGAACTTTACTAAGCATCTGTCCATTTCTTCCAGGTTATCCATTTTATTGCCATATGGTTGTTCATAATAGTCTCTTATAATCCTTTGTATTTCTGCATTTGTATTTCTGTCTGTTGTAACCTCTCCTTTTTCATTTCTAATTTTGTTGATTTGATTCTTCTCTCTTTTTTTCTTTATGATTCTGGCTAAAGGTTTGTCAATTTTGTTTATCTTCTCAAAGAACCACCTTTTAGTTTTATTAATCTTTACTATTGTTTCTTTCATTTCTTTTTCAGTTATTTCTGCTCTGATATTTATGATTTCTTTCCTTCTACTAATTTTGGGATTTTTCGTTCTTCTTTTTCCAGTTGTTTTAGGTGCAAAGTTAGGTTGTCTATTCGATGTTTTTCTTGTTTCTTAAGGTAGGATTGTATTGCTATAAACTTCCCTCTTAGAACTGCTTTTGCTGTATCCCATAGGTTTTGAGTTGTTAAGTTTTCATTGTCATTTGTTCCTAGAAATTTTTGATTTCCCTTTTGATTTCTTAAGTAACATGTTGGTTATTTAGAAATGTATTGGTTAATCTCCATGTGTTTGTGTTTTTTACAGTTTTTTTCTTGTAGTTGATATCTAGTCTCATTGTGGTCAGAGAAGATGCATGATACAATTTCAGTTTTCTTAAATTTACTGAGGTTTGATTTGTAACCCAAGATGTTGTCTATCCTGGAGAATGTTCCATGTACACTTGAGAAGAAGGTGTATTCTTCTGCATTTGGATGGAATGTCCTGAAGATATCAATGAGATCCATCTCATCTAATGTATTATTTAAGGTTTATTTCCTTATTTTCTGTGTTGATGATCTGTCCGTTGGTGTGAGTGGGTTGTTAAAGTCTCCTACTGTTATTGTGTTACTGTCAATTTCTCCTTTTATGTCTGTTAGTGTTTGTCTTATGTATTGAGGTGCTCCTATGTTGGGTGCATAGATATTTACAATTGTTATGTCTTCCTCTTGGATTGATCCCTTGATCATTATGTAGTGACCTTCCTTATCTCTTGTAATCTTCTTTATTTTAATGTCTATTTTGTCTGATATGAGGATTGCTACTCCAGCTTTCTTTTGCTTCCCATTTGCATGGAATATATTTTTCCATCCTCTCACTTTCAGTCTATATGAGTCTTGAGGTCTGAAGTGGGTTTCTTGTAGACAGCATATATATGGGTCTTGTTTTATTATCCATTCAACCAGTCTTTGTCTTTTGGTTAGAGCATTTAATCCATTTACATTTAAAGTAATTGTTGATGTGTATGTTCCAATTGCTATTTTATTAATTGTTTGGGGTTGATTTTGTAGATATTTGTAGATATTTTGTAGATATTTTCTTCTCTTGTATTTCTTGACTATAAAAGTCCCTTTAACACTTGTTGTAAAGCTGGTTTGGTGGTACTGAATTCTCTTAACTTTTGCTTGTCTGAAAAGCTCTTGATTTCTCCATCAATTTTGAATGAGATCCTTGCCAGGTAAAGTAACCTTGGTTGTAGATTTTTCCCTTTCAGTACATTAAATATATCCTGCCATTCCCTTCTGGCCTGCAGAGTTTCCGTTGAAAGATCAGCTGTTAAGTGTATGGGGTTTCCCTTGTATGTTACTTGTTGCTTCCCCTTTGCTGCTTTTAATATTCTTTCTTTGTGTTTAGTCTTTGTTAGTTTGATGAGTATGTGTCTTGGCATGTTTCTCCTTGGGTTTATCCTGTATGGGACTCTTTGTGCCTCTTGGACTTGATTGACTATTTCCTTTTCCAGTTGGGGAACTTTTCAACTATAATCTCTTCAAAATTTTTCTTTTTCTCTTTCTTTTTCTCTTCTTCTTCTGGGACCCCTATAATTTGAATGTTGGGGCATTTTATGTGGTCCCAGAGATCTCTGGGACTGTCCTCAGCTCTTTTCATTCTTTTTACTTTATTTGGCTCTTCAGAAGTTATTTCCACCATTTTATCTTCCAGCTCTCTGATTTGTTCTTCTGCCTCAGATGTTCTCCTATTGATTCCTTCTAGAGTGTTTTTAACTTCAGTAATTGTGTTGTTTGTCTCTGTATGTTTATTCTTTCATTCTTCTAGATCGTTGTTAATTGATTCTTACGTTTTATCCATTTTATTTTCAAGGTTTTTGATCATCTCTACTACCATTATTCTGAATTCTTTTTCAGGTAGTTTGCCTATTTCCTCTTCATTTATTTGGACTCCTGTGTTTCTAGTTTGTTCCTTCATTTGTGTAGTATTTCTCTGCCTTTTCATTATTTTTTTTAACTTATTGTGTTTGAGGTCTCCTTTTCCCAGGCTTCAAGGCTGAATTCTTTCTTCCCTTTGGTTTCTTCCCTCCTAAGGTTGGTCCAGTGGCCTGTGTAAGCTTCATATAGGGTGAGATTTGTGCTGAGTTTTTTGTTTGCTTCTTTGTTTTTCCCTGTGATGGGTAAGGCTGAGTGAGGTGCTAATCCTGTCTGCTGATGAATTTTCGTTTTGTTTATTGTTTAGATGAGATGTCCTGCACAGGGTGCTACTGGTGGTTGGGTGATGCCAGGTCTTATATTCAAGTGGTTTCCTTTGTGTGAGTTTCCACTATTTGATACTCCCTAGGGTTAGTTCTCTTGTGTTGTTGGAAGAGGGTGTTTGTTATGACCAGTGCATTTTCTTGGCAAAACTCTATTAGTCTTTGCCCTGCTTCATTCCGTACTCCAAGGCCAAATTTGCCTGTTACTCCACGTGTTTCTTGACTTCCTACTTTTGCATTCCAGTCCCCTATAATGAAAAGGACATCTTTTTTGGGTGTTAGTTCTAAAAGGTCTTGTAGGTCTTCATAGAACCGTTCAACTTCAGCTTCTTCAGCGTTACTGGTTGGGGCATAGACTTGGATTACTGTGATATTGAATGGTTTGCCTTGGAAACGAACAGAGATCATTCTGTCATTTTTGAGATTGCATCCAAGTACTGCATTTCAGACTCTTTTGTTGACCATGATGGCCACTCCATTTCTTCTGAGGGATTCCTGCCCGCAGTAGTAGATATAATGGTCATCTGAGTTAAATTCACCCCTTCCAGTCCATTTCAGTTCGCTGATTCCTAGAATGTCAACATTTACTCTTGCCATCTCTTGTTTGACCACTTCCAATTTGCCTTGATTCATGGACCTGACATTCCAGGTTCCTATGCAATATTGCTCTTTACAGCATCGGACCTTGCTTCTATCACCAGTCACATCCACAGCTGGGTATTGTTTTTGCTTTGGCTCCATCCCTTCATTCTTTCTGGAGTTATTTCTCCACTGATCTCCAGTAGCATATTGGGCACCTACTGACCTAGGGAGTTTCTCTTTCAGTATCCAATCATTTTGCCTTTTCATGCTGTTCATGGGGTTCTTAAGGCAAGAATACTGAAGTGGTTTGCCATTCCCTTCTCCAGTGGACCACATTCTGTAAGCAAAAACAAGACCAGGAGCTGACTGTGGTTCAGACCATGAACTCCTTATTGCCAAATTCAGACTGAAATTGAAGAAAGTAGGGAAAACCACTAGACCATTCAGGTATGACCTAAATCAAATCCCTTATGATTATACAGTGGAAGTGAGAAATAGATTTAAGGGCCTAGATCTGATAGATAGAGTGCCTGATGAACTATGGAATGAGGTTTGTGACATTGTACAGGAGACAGGGATCAAGACCATCCCCATGGAAAAGAAATGCAAAAAAGCAAAATGGCTGTCTGAGGAGGCCTTACAAATAGCTGTGAAAAGAAGAGAAGCGAAAAGCAAAGGAGAAAAGGAAAGATATAAACATCTGAATGCAGAGTTTCAAAGAATAGCAAGAAGAGATAAGAAAGCCTTCTTCAGTGATCAATGCAAAGAAATAGAGGAAAACAACAGAATGGGAAAGACTAGGGATCTCTTCAAGAAAATCAGAGATACCAAAGGAACATTTCATGCAAAGATGGGCTCAATAAAGGACAGATATGGTATGGACCTAACAGAAGCAGAGATATTAAGAAGAGATGGCAAGAATACACAGAAGAACTGTACAAAAAAGATCTTCACGACCCAGATAATCACGATGGTGTGATCACTGACCTAGAGCCAGACATCCTGGAATGTGAAGTCAAGTGGGCCTTAGAAAGCATCACTACGAACAAAGGTAGTGGAGGTGATGGAATTCCAATGGAGCTCTTTCAAATCCTAAAAGATGATGCTGTGAAAGTGCTGCACTCAATATGCCAGCAAATTTGGAAAACTCAGCAGTGGCCACAGGACTGGAAAAAGTCAGTTTTCATTCCAGTCCCAAAGAAAGGCAATGCCAAAGAATGCTCAAACTACCTCACAATTGCACTCATCTCACATGCTAGTAAAGTAATGCTCTAAATTCTCCAAGCCAGGCTTCAGCAATATGTGAACCATGAACTTCCTGATTTTCAAGCTGGTTTTAGAAAAGGCAGAGGAACCAGAGATCAAATTGCCAACATCCGCTGGATCATGGAAAAAGCAAGAGAGTTCCAGAAAAACATCTATTTCTGCTTTATTGACTATGCCAAAGCCTTTGACTGTGTGGATCACAATAAACTGTGGAAAATTCTGAAAGAGATGGGAATACCAGACCACCTGACCTGCCTCTTGAGAAATCTGTATGCAGGTCAGGAAGCAACAGTTAGAACGACATGGAACAACAGACTGGTTCCAAATAGGAAAAGGAGTACGTCAAGGCTGTATATTGTCACCCTGTTTATTTAACTTCTATGCAGAGTACATCATGAGAAACGCTGGACTGGAAGAAACACAAGCTGGAATCAAGATTGCCGGGAGAAACATCAATAACCTCAGATATGCAGATGACACCACCCTTATGGCAGAAAGTGAAGAGGAACTCAAAAGCCTCTTGATGAAAGTGAAAGTGGAGAGTGAAAAAGTTGGCTTAAAGCTCAACATTCAGAAAACAAAGATCATGGCATCCAGTCCCATCACTTCATGGCAAATAGATGGGGAAACAGCGGAAACAGTGTCAGACTTTATTTTTCTGGGCTCCAAAATCACTGCAGATGGTGACTGCAGCCATGAAATTAAAAGACGCTTACTCCTTGGAAGGAAAGTTATGACCAACCTAGATAGCATATTCAAAAGCAGAGACATTACTTTGCCAACAAAGGTTCATCTAGTCAAGGCTATGGTTTTTCCTGTGGTCATGTATGGATGTGAGAGTTGGACTGTGAAGAAGGCTGAGTGCCGAAGAATTGATGCTTTTGAACTGTGGTGTTGGAGAAGACTCTTGAGAGTCCCTTGGACTGCAGGGAGATCCAACCAGTCCATTCTGAAGGAGATCAGCCCTGGGATTTCTTTGGAAGGAATGATGCTGAAGCTGAAACTCCAGTACTTTGGCCACCTCATGCGAAGAGTTGACTCATTGGAAAAGACTCTGATGCTGGGAGGGATTGGGGGCAGGAGGAGAAGGGGACGACAGAGGAGGAGATGGCTGGATGGCATCACTGACTCGATGGACATGAGTTTGAGTGAACTCCGGGAGTTGGTGATGGACAGGGATGTCTGGCGTGCTGCTATTCATGGGGTAGCAAAGAGTCAGACACAACTGAGCGACTGATCTGATCTGATCTGATCTGAGGGTTAGTTCTCTGGTAGTCTAGGGTCTTGGAGTCAGTGCTCGCACTCCAAAGGCTCAGGACTTGATCTCTGGTAAGTAACGAAGATTTCACAAGTGGTTTGTTATGGCATTAAGTGGGATTAAAACAAATACCCAAAAACGAGGAACCAAAGATGAACCCTAGACAAATGGCAGTTACATAATGGAATATATACCCATAAGCAAAATCAAAAGAGTCCAACAAAAATAAAGTACAATAGAGTGATCTGGTGAACAAAGGAAACCAAGAATTATATCTACCAGTTAACAGCAAAACTAAAGCACAAACTGGAAAACATAACTAAATCAAGGTGCCAAGTTGGGAATAAAGCAATGAAAACAGAACTAATAAATATGTTGAGAGCAAAGGAAAGAAAAAAAGAATAGATATGCAAAGATAAATAGAGGTAGATAAAGAAGATTTATATATATTAAAGATTAACTGCAAGGGGTAAAGAACAGTAGGAAAAGCAAACAAAGAAATAAATGTAGAAAAAAATAATAACAAGTTTAAGAAAATTAAAAAAGAGAAAAGGGAAAAAAAAAAAGGAAGAAGAAAGGAAAAAAAGAAAAACTCCCCAGAACAGCAAAACCCCACAAAAAGGCAGAGGTTTATAACAATAAATAACGTGATGAGAAAAAAAAAAGCTTAATTAGTTCCCTTGCCTGGGGTCCTTCTCTGCTGTTAGGCATGTCAGGCACATAGGGGGGCCCCCGGCTGGGGTCCTACTCTGGAGTTCAGTGGTGAGGCGTCTGACGGGCCGGCCGCCCTGTTTTCAGCTCCCAGTGCTGGCATGTGGGGAGAGAGGCTGTGGCGATGGCTCCACCCCCTACGCACGACTCAGCACTATCGCCTTGCTTCCATGGCCGCCTAGCTTTCCTCCACAGGCGTTTCCCATCACAATCTCCTCCCTCACATCCCCTTGATTGTTCTCTCCACAGTCAACAGGAGCCCTCGCCCTGGGATTGCTCTGCAATCCCTAAACTCCAGCTCCCAGCTGTTGCACCTTCTAGGGGACCTGTGTCCCTGTCCGGGGTACGTATGGCTGCAGCAAGGACTGTCTGATTCTCATTCCATTTAGGCTGCCACAGATCAGCTGTTTCCCTCTCAGCCTTTATATTTCTCCTCTGACTCAGACAATTGCCCCGCTGTGGGGATTGGACCCCTGCTTCAGTTCCCCCACCCGCCAAGGGCAGGTCCATCCTACTAACACTCCTGTTTTTCCCCCTAGTTCCTTCATCCTACTGAGTTTCGCATGGTTCTATATATTCTTTTCCGCAGGTCAGGTACTCCTGTCAGCTCTCAGCTTGTGTTCTTCATGCACTTCTGTGTCTGAAGGTGTATTCCTGATGTATGTGTGGAGAAAGACATGCTCCACATCCACCTACTCCTCTGCCATCTTGTTCCTCCTCGCATACTATGGAATCTTATGCAGCCATAAAAAGACATGAAGCATTTAAACATGCTTCAATATAAATTAAAATATTGTACTAGGTGAAAAAAGCCAGTTACAAAGCACCACATTCCATTTATATTAACATACAGAACAGGCAAATCTACAGAGACAGCAGATAGATTAGTGGCAGCCATGTGGGGAGGAGGAGAAGGAGTAACTGTTACTCGGTACAGGTTTCATGTTCTAAAATGGATTGCTGTGATCATTGCACGCTTCTGTGAATATACTAAAAATTATTGAATTGTACACTTGAAATGGGTGAATTGTATGATATGGGAATTATACCTCAATAAAGCTGTTAGCCACCCCCCAAAAAATATGATAGATTGTTATCCAAAACCCCATTAGCCATTTTGGGTTTTATTTTGTTCCCCTCCTGTAATCACCTTCATCTAGGGCTGAGGAGAAGAAAATAACGTCTTTGTTTTTCAGACCTCCTGTTGTGGTCATTTCCAAAGTCTGGTCGACTACATCTGTGAAGAAAACCAAAAAATCCAGAGCTCTAAAACTGAATTAATCAGTATTAATCCTCATGCCGCCCACGGCAGTGAAGTTGACAGACTCAAAGCGAAAGAAAAAGCTTTGCAGAGGTAACAGTGAGGCTTTGATATTGGAACTCAGATAGGCCCACTTAATTAGAAAGCCTTTTTTTTTTTTAAGATTTATTTACTTATTTATTTTTGCCTGTACTGGGTCTTCGTTGCTACGCGCAGGCTTTCTCTAGTTTTAGCAAGCAGGTGCTACTCTCTTGCTGTGGTGCATAGGCTTCTGTTTGTGGTGGCTTCTCTTGTTGCACAGTGTGGGCTCTGGGGTGCAAGCACTTCAGTAACTGTGTCCTGTGGGCTCCGTAGTTGTGGTCTGAGGGCTTCGTGGCATGTGGGATCTTCCCAGACCAGGGATCGAACTCATGTCCCCTGCATTGGCAGGTGGATTCTCAACCACTGGACCACCAGGGAAGCCCTAGAAAGCCTTTTGTAAAAACAAACCTCATTTTTTCCAAGCAGATAATTTTGTAGATGCATTCCCAGTGAAGAAACAAAAATTGGCTAAAGCAAACCTCGTGCAGTTCCTGGTGGACGTTATGAGAGTCAGAAGGTGTCAGAAACTCAGTGAGCTCACTGACTTTTGGAGTAGAAAATTTACCCATTCCAAATTCTCAGGGCAATTGGGAATTCCTATTTATATATTAGAGAAATTTGTCCACCAAGTCCAGTAAAAACACACATGCACTGAGTAAATGACTGGGTTCACAAGTAATAACAGATTACAAAGAATAAGGAATGGCATGTAAACAGTAAAAATTATAGTATACTTCTTTTTTTGAAAGAAATAGAATGGTGGCTTTTATTCTCAACTGGCGGAGAGGGGAACACCTTATGCTCCTGCCTCAAGAACTGGGCCCCTAAGGCAAGCGCTCGCAGTCAGGAGTCGGTGATGAGAAGACAAACGCGACAGGGTCTAGGTTTCTTCCTTTTGCTTTGTTTCAATGACCGTCATAAACTGGCGTCAGTAACCCAGTAACTGCATCTGGCAGCTTGGAGGCTCTGAGGCCTTCTTTCTGACATGTAACTACAAGGGAAAGGTTGTAAAGGTAAACACTGGACAGGGGATGTATTTAGCGGAGTCAAGTGAAGTGTAGCTCCTGCAGAGTTAGGGGGCAGAAAAGCAAACTTATTAGCAGCAGGTAAAGTAAAATAAACTCGGAATGTTCAGGCCTGCTCACTGTTCTCTTTATCTTCTTTGCTCTCAGAGAAGTGAAAAGGAAAAACTCATTCGTCTTTTTCCCTTTTCACTGCTACAGATTCCCCCGTTAGTTTATTCCCTCCATATCAGTGGAGGAAGGGAAATACATGTCATTCTTTTCTGGCTGAGGACAAACTTCACTTTTGCTCTGTTTGAAAATGACCAGCTGTTCAGTGCAGAGACCCATCTATCTCCTACTTCACATTTTCCTTGAGACATGAACCCCAAGAAATCTTTATTGGGGTGATGAGGGACAGATGGTCAGTCTTCTGTAACTTCTTTAATGCTGACACGGGACTCGTAGACCCTACCTCGGTAGGGTCATGGAGTTCTCGCCCTGTTCTATTAAAGGGCTCTGGGGTGACTTTTGTGATTATTCCTGCTGGATCTGTTTGGAGGAGTGGCTGTAATCTCTTTGGGGGCATGTGTTTTTCTCTGCATATCATCTTTATCTTGATGTAAATCTGTGTCATCCAATAAGGGTCCTTCTGTCCAAGTTGGAGATAGTCCTTTGAATAATGTCTTTTTCAGAATGTATAATCCTCTGATTGCAGGTCACGGGGCATCTCACAGTTAGAGAAGGCTTTATCCAATGAAATACATATGAGGTTTGTCAGGGTGGGGGCGGGAAAAGCCAAGCGGCTGGCTTGGATTTCTTATAGCCCTTAGGTAACTGGGGCCTGTAATCCTGCATTCTGAGAGTTTCTCTAGGTTCACCATAGGGAGTGGTTGGAGTGGCTGCAGTCGAATGAAGGCCTGGTGGCAGGTATTCCCCTTTCTCAGGGCCTGCTGACGCACATTGAACGGCTACAACCGCTGATTCCATGTCTCAGGTCTTTCCTTCTTGGTCATGAAAGACCATTATCCTCCTGGAATTTAGGCTCTGGGTCCTGCTCTGGAGTCATCTGTAAGTGATTCACCACCACCTCCTCCTTCTCCCACCACACTATAGTATACTATTTTAAACTGGGAACACATTTCAGACTTGTGCATCATGTTTTTAATTTTGTAGAAAACAAGAGCGACAAATGGCCAAACACTATGAAATACTAGCAAAAGAACAGCCTACTTTCTCTGAAGAAGGTAAGTTCCTCAAAGCTGATGTTATAGACCAGTTATACATCAGAGAGCTCATGTGTTTGACCGAGGGCAAAAACTGATGTATTTTAAAAATAGTATTAAATTTTTTCATTTTGGTCAACGCCTCAGTCAAAATGGCTAAAAAGTCAGAAAACCCCACTTTTCTGTCACCTAGCTTTTGAAGTTTTGAGTCTTCAGTTCACTGCTGTTATTGACTGAAATAATTTAGCAGCATATATAGAGCACTGACTGATTGGCTTTCCTCGTAGCTCAGTCGGTAAAGAATCTGCCTGCAATGCAGGAGACCCAGGTTCAATCCCTTGGTCGGGAAGATCACCTGAAGAAGGAAATGGCAACCCACTCTAGAATTCTTGCCTAGAGAATCCCATGGACTGAGGAGCCTGGCAGGCTACTGTCCATGGAGTCGCAAGAGTCGTACAGGACTCAGTGACTAAACCACCACCACCAGAGAGCACTTGGGAGCTTCCCAGGTAGCACTAATGGTAAAGAACCCGCCGCCCAATGCAGGAGACATAAGAGTTGTGGGTTCAGTCCTTGCGATCAGAAGATCCCCTGGAGGATGGAATGGAAACCCACTCCAGTATTCTTGCCTAGAGAATACCCATGGACAGAGGAGCCTGGTGGGCTACGGTCCATAGGGTTGCAAAGAGTCAGACATGACTGAAGCGACTTAGCACATAGCACATTTTACAGAGAGCTAGAATGAGCTTTTGAGTTCATTGTCTCTCTTTTAGTAAAACATACATTCCATTTTGTTTCAAGCTAGGATATGGAAAGTCTGTCAAAAATGAATCAGATTCCCTTCTTGTAGACGGGCCCCACTGGTCAGCTGGCCAGTAGAGATGCCATACTAGTACAACTGGAGGGGCATCAATTTTAGAATCGGAAGTTCTAGAGTTATATTCTTGCTTCTCTCCTTATAGGCTGCACAATTGGAGTTAACTTTTATTTTTAATATTTCTGAGCATCAGGCTCCTCTGAAACTCAGACCTATTGAAAAGATGCTTTGAGAACATTTTTTTTCCCCCAACTCAATCCCTAGTATAAAGTTCCTTGGGATTCAATTCTTTCCTACTAAACCTACGGCCAAAAAATTCCACATAATGAAAATCATTATTTTTGTTCTTCCGAAGAAATGAGAATGTTCTCATTTTTTTAACAGAAGAGGGCTCCTCAATTTAATTTAATGAAGCTCCTGATTCTTCTTTCGTTAAAAAAAATGTCCAATGGAAAAAAGTGTCCAATGAATCAATGCATTTGTAATAGAGTTTGAAATTTCATTTTAGAAGAGAGATTTTGGAAAGTTTTAAACACATATGTATTTTCGTGTGATTCTTGTCCCATTAGATGCAAAACACTATAAGACAATTTCTTATCAACTTTCTGTGGATATTCCAGAAATAGAGTCAGTTAAGGAAGAACTAACTGATTATCAACTGAACAAAAGAAACATATCCATTGTTTGCTGTGATTCTAGGATAGCATGTGGAAAGGTAATTAGCTTGTAATTTTTTTATTTGCTACTCTTTAAAAACCAGTTTTACCTAAAATTATAAAAGCTGTCTCGATGAAGATGGTGGCTTGGTTACAGGACACGTTTAACTATTAGTCATAAAGAATTGGTACAGACTTGGCCTTTTAACTTCTACTTTAGAATATTGGGCTTCCCTGGTGGCTCAGTGGTGAAAAAAATCCACCTGCAATGTAGGAACTGTGGGAGATACAGGTTCGATCCTTGGGTTGGGAAGTTCCCTGAAGTAGCACGTGGAAACCCATTCCAGTATTCTTGCCTAGAGAATCCCATGGACAACAGTCAGACAAGACTAATGTGACTTAGCATGCACGCATGCAGACTTTATAACAATACCTTATGTGTGTCTTATGAGGGGCTATTTTGGTTAAAGCCTTTTTACTTTAAAATGTGATCACTGTATAGTGAGGAACATTTGGAACCCTTTAGAAACCTAAAATCAATGGTAGAGAATCACCAGAAGTCTCAGCCTCATCCCCAAAATCATGATTAATATTTCAATATTATCTAGATCTGCACCGCCCAATGTGGTAACAAATATTTCACATGGCTATCCAAGTTTAAAGGAATTAAAATAAAATAAAATTTGAAATTAATTCTTCAGTCACACTAGCTAAATTTCAAGTGTTAAATAACTGTGTGTGACTAATGGCAACCATATTTCAAGGCAGTTATAGAAAACTTTTATGGTCAATAAAAGTTCAATTAGACCGCACTGTTCCAGAGTTTTTAAGCATAGGTTTTTGTTA
The DNA here is from genome assembly GCF_019923935.1 of Bubalus bubalis. NCBI lineage: Eukaryota > Metazoa > Chordata > Mammalia > Artiodactyla > Bovidae > Bubalus > Bubalus bubalis. Next base: position 162,493,255 of record NC_059157.1, read on the forward strand.
ACAGACCTGTAATTATATTACATATGTAATTTTTTCTACTTTTAACTTTGTGGTATTGTGTTACTCACTCAGTTGTGTCCGACTCTTTGCGACCCCATGGACTGTAACCCACCAGGCTCCTCTGTCCATGGGATTCTCCAGGCAACAGTACTGGAGTGGGTTGCCCTAATTTTCAACAATTTTCCCATGATATTATATAGCTTACATTGCTGTTGTTTAGTTGCTAAGTTGTATCCTATTCTTTTACAACCTCATGGACTGTAGCCCTCCAGGCTTCTCTGTCCATGGGATTTCCCAGGCAAGAATACTGGAGTGGGTTGCCATTTCCTTTTCCAAAGGCTCTTCCCAACTCAGGGGTCAAACCTACATTTCCCACATTGGCAGGGGCATTCTTTACCACTGAGCCACCAGGAAAGCCCATAGGTTACATTAACATCATTTTAATATCTATGAGCCTTTTCATATAGTATCTAACCATTCTACTGATATTGGAAATAAAGATTATTAAAAGTTCTTTTGTTTTACTAAATAATGTTGCTTTGAATATCCTTTTGTATAAATTTATTTTTATATAAGTATAGAATCCGCCTGCAATGCAATTTGATTCCTGGGTCAGGGAGATCTGCTGGAGAAGGGATAGGCTGCCCACTCCAGTATTTTTGGGCTTCCCTAGTGGCTCAGATGGTAAAGAATCTGTCTGCAATGTGGAAGACCTGGGTTCGATCCCTGGGTTGGGAAGATCCCCTTGAGAAGGAAACAGCTACCCACTCTAGTATTCTGAGCTGGAGAACTCTGTGGACTGTAGCATGCCAGGCTTCTCTGTCCATGGGATTCTCCAGATAAGAATACTGGAATGGGTTGCCATTCCCTTCTTCAATATGCAGAGTATATTATGCAAAATGCTGGATTGGATGACTCACAAACTGGAATCAAGAAGGCTGGGAGAAATATCAACAATCTCAGATAATGACAGAGAGAGTTGGTGATTGACAGGGAAGTCTGGCATGCTGCAGTCCATGGGGTCACAAAGAGTCAGACACAACTGAGCAACTGAGCAACAACAACATTACAAAGTATAGTAATTAAGATGGTGTAGCTTGGGGGCAGGATAAGCAAAAAATCCATGATACAGAATCAAACTTATGCACACACAGACATCTGATAGGTGCCAGCAGTAACACTGCAAGGTAATGGAGAAAGGAAAATGTTCTCAACACCTGGTGCTGGGACAGTTAGATATCCATAGTTTTTAATGAAGTTGAAATAATATTTCATTCCCAGTGGATTAAAGACTTAAATGTGAAGTGTAAAGCTACAATGATTTTTTAAAAAAATAGGTGAATAGCTTTATTATTTCAGATTAGGGAAAGATTTACTAATTCTAAAAAGCAGTATCCATAAAGGAATTGATAAAATTTAAAAGAAAAGCCAAGAAGGGAGATGTTTTATAGCACATATGATATACAAAGGGCTTTTATCCTAAATGTATAAAGAATTTTTATAAATCAACATGAAAAAAAAGTCTCCCTAGTAGAAAAAAATGAACTAAAACAAACTTGACCACTTCTCCAAGGAAAAAATCCAAATGGTCAATAAACATATGAAAAGATGCTCAACCTCATTAGTAACCTAGGAGAAGAAAACTGAAACCATAATTAGAGATCAGTGTACACCGGCAGAGGAGCCTGGTGGGCTACAGTCCATGGGGTCGCAAAGAGTTGGATAAGACAGTACGGAGTGACTAAGCACACACATCACACATGTATGTACATACGTATCATATTGGCTAAATAAATAAATTGTAAAGTCTGATACTACTGAATGTCAGAAAGGATGTAGAATAACAGTCACTACAGTTTAGCCTGTAGTGGGAATGCAAATTGGTACAACAGCTTGAAAATCATTTTGGCAGTTTTTTGTAAAGTGAAAGACACATATCCTTTTGTAAAGTGGAATTCAACAATTCTTCCTCTGGATATAAGATCTGAGAGGAACTGGGTACCAGCATACATGCATAAGAGTGTTCAGAGTATCATTATCTATAAGCCAAAAACTGGGAACAACCCAGATACCCATTAAAAATACAATGGATAAATAACTGATGAAGTCATACAATAGAATACTATACACAAATGGAAGCTATTGGACTATGGCTACACACTGGGGCACGTATGAATCTTACAAATGTAATGTTGATTAAAAGAAACAAAATATAAAAAATTCCCATTATATGATTCAATTTACATAAAATTCAAAATGGGAAAGAAACTATATTGTTTAGAGATTGTAGAACACTGACTTTGGGTTGGCACACAGGGGACTTCTAGAGTTTTAGCACTGTTCTATTTCTTGTCCCAGATGGTAATAACATGGATGTTCATGTTATAACTATCCATTAACAAAATAGCATATTTTAGTGCTTCTCTGAATGTATTTTATATTTCATAAAAATGAGAAACATATTATCTTTCAAAATAAATGGCAACATTTACATGAAAATTTAGATTATTTCATTGTTTAGCCCTAGGAATTCTTATATTCATTTTATTATAATTCAAGATTAAGAAGAAATAGAATTAAACTGAATTTTTAGTTCATTATAAAACATTGTTGGGTACAAATTCATTTTCCTATTGAGTATTACCTAGATAATAAAATAGTTAGGCTTAGAGCTATAATACAGAATATCTCTCAGTATTTCTTTCTTCATCTTCCCATATTTCACTAGCATTTTGCTCAAATGAATTTCAAGAGCAACCTTGAAGAGACACCAGATGCTACAGCTTATACTAGAGTGTAAAGTCATTTTATTGAAGTATAATTTATAATGAAACTCACCTTTTTTATATGTACAGCTCCATTAATTTTGATAGTTATATAATCACCTCTACAATCAGGATATAGGATATCTCCATTGTACTAGAGCTGGGCTTTTTTTTTAAATCTTCTGTTTTCATAGCAATATGTGTATAAAGTAAAAGTAGATAAATAAAAAATAAACTTGGTTGCAAAACTGGCATAAGACCGGAATAGACATTTTTTTTAAAGAAGACATAAAGGTGGCCAACAGGCACATTAAAAGATGCTCAACGTCACTAATCATCAAGGAAATGCAAATTAAAACCACAATAAGATATCACCTCATAGCTGTCAAGAATGGCATCATCCAGAAGAACACAAATAACAAATATTGGCAAGGACGTGGAGAAACGGGAATCTTTATACACTGTTAGAGGGAATGTACATTGGTGCAGTCACTACAGAAAAGAGTATGGTGTTTCCCCAAAAACCTAAAAATAGAATTACCATATGATTCAGCACTTCCACTCTTGAGCGTATACATGAAAAAATAAAAATGCTAATTTGCAAACAGACATGCACCACAGTGTTCATAGCAGCATTATTTATTATACAGTAGCCAAAACAACCTAAGTGTCCATCAACAGATGAATGGATAAAGAAGACGTGACATATACACACACACACATACATATGAATGGCCTTACCCTGGTGGCTCCGATGGTAAAGAATCTGCTTGAAAGACAGGAGACAGAGGTTCAGTCCCTGCATTGGGAAGATCCTCTGGGGAAGAAAATGGCAACCCACTCCTGTATTCTTGCCTGGAGAATTCCAAGGACAGAGGAGCCTGGTGGGCTACAGTCCACAGGGTTGCAAAGAGTTGGACACAACTGAATGACTAACACACATAGATATGAATAGTAGCCATAAAAAAAGAATGAAGTTTTGCCATTTGTTGCAACACGGATGGAGGGTATTTGACTAAGTGAAATAAGTCAAAGACAAATACTGCATTGTATCACTAATATGTAGAGTCTAAAAGAAAATAAACTAGTGGATATAATGAAAAACAGACTCACAGACATAGAGAACAAACCAGTATTTTTCAGTGGGGAGAGGGAAGTGGGGAAGAGCAAGATAGGGATAGGAGGTTAAGAGGTACAAACAACTATGTATAAAATAAATAAGCTACGAGGATAATACTGTACAGCACAGAGAATACAGCCCATATTTTATAATAAGTATAAACGAAATATAACCTTTAAAATTGTGAACCACTCTGTTGAAGCTTATATAATATTGTACATCAACTATACTTCAATTAAAAAAAATACCTACCATGTGATAAGCTCTTTTTAAGTATTTGCTGTTTTGATGAGAACAATTACTTAAAATATAATCCTGACTAAAGCCTAAGCACTCTATCTTGTCCTACTGAATAAATTTTTTTTAGCTTTTAAATAAATTAAAAGAGACAAAAAAACACAGACCCTTTAAACAGATAAGTAATGTCAGATTCCTGCCAGAAAGATTTTATTAAGTTATCTGCACGGCTTGGGGACAACCTTTAATGATTCCTAAGAATTGTCCCCTGTTGCTGATGCGGGACTAAAAATTTAAATTAAGAAATGGTTTGTATCACTACTAGCAAGCACAGGATGTCTGTTGTCATCACATAACCATCCTTTTGTTTTCTGTGGTGTGTAGATCGTGACGAATGAGCTCTTTGAAAAGCACTACAAACATGGGAGCAAGTTTCTGACTTCATTTCCAGACGGGACAACGCAAATATTGTATCCTTTCTTTCAACAACTTATTTTCATTAGCTTATTTCTTCACAAAAAACAAAGCTAAAGAAAAAAGAGATAAAAAAATATGAAGGAAAAAGATAGATATGACCAAATCCTATCACACAGAGCAAAGCTATTAATATCTGTTTATACATCGTTCCTTATTTTTTCCTAGGAGCAATTATATAATTCTTTAAAAATTAATTCTAACAAGTTCTTCATTATTTTATAACTTGCTCCCTTTACATAATAATATTAGACAATAAATACTCATAAACATTGTGAGTATATAATATGCAATAAATACAGAGCTACTACACCATCTTTATATGAATATGGTATTCCATCATAGGGAGGAACTATAATTCCTTTAATCTATCTGCTATTACTGATCAAAGGTAGTTTCACAGTTTGGGGCTGTTTTATACAATGGCTAAATGAACAGCTTTGTGCATACTCTGCTGCATACTTATCACTTACTTCCTTGAATTAAATACCTAGAGATAAAAATTCTGGGTAAGAAAAAAGCTTTAATAGATTTTGTCTCCCAGAAAATGTGTACCAGTCTACACACCCATGAGCAGTATGTTGTTTTTTAATACAAAAATTCAATATCCATTTTATGGAACACTAGGTTATTGATCACTTGAACTGCCTGATGGCCAGGCCATTTGCTATTTGGACACAAAGGCCATTTAATATCTCTGGGAAAGTAAAACAAAGCTATGAAATTAGGAGGAGTTTTTGGTGAACTAAGAGCCTCACTTTGTAGGAGAAAGTCATTTTTAGCCATAGTTGCCTACATGTTTAGTCAAACCCCATCAAGAACCCAGAAAAATGACTTTATGGCATAAGAAGTGTAAGGAAGTTTTAGTTCCCCAAGCCCTATGAGAAAGAGAGTAGGTTTTTCTTTCATTATATCAAAAAAATTTTAAATAACTTTCCAACTTGTAGCATTACTTATTGTTTCCTGCCCTGGCTTTAATTCTTTTTCACTCCTTTGAAGACTAAGGCTGATTTTCAAAATGATTCAGAATCAATTTTGTGTTTACTTCACTGCTGGACTTCCAATCCGTTTAGATAGGACTGAATAGTAACAGTTAGTGAATTATCCTCAGTATATTTCATTCTTTGATGCTATTGTAAATGGAATTATTTTCTTAATTTCATCTTCAAAATGTTCACTGCTTAGAAATACAATTTTTTTCATATATATTGACCTTTTAGTTTACAATCCTACTGAACTCTTTTGTTAGTTCTATGACATTGTTTTGTAGATTCCTTAGGATTTTCTTTTATACAAGAGCATGTTATCTGCACTTAGAGATAGTTTACTTCTTATATTTCCAATATAGATGCCTTCATTTCTTTTTCTTCCATAATATTTTCCTAATTGGAACCTCCAGCATGAGGTTGAATGGAAGTGGGGAGAGTGGACATTTTTGTTTGCTTCCTGACCTTAGCGGGGAAACACCTAGTCTGCCATCAGTAAGTGTGAGGTTAACTGTGGGTTTTTGTTAGACATGCCTTATTTGGTTGAGGAGGTTCCTTTCTATTCCTAGTTCATTGAGTCATTTATCACCATAAGGTATTGGATTTTGTCAGATGCTTTTTCTGTGTCTGTTGCAATGATCATCTCTATTTTTGCTCTTTTCTCTATCAATGTAGTATGTTTCCATTAATTTATTTTTAGATGGTAATCCAACCTGGCATTCCTGGGATGGACTCTGGTTTGTCGTTGTACATATAATCCTTTTTATATTTTGCTAGATTCCATTTGCGGGTATTTTTGGTGAGAATTTTTGTGTCTCATAAATATATTTTGATGCACACACAAAGCATAAAATTTTTTAGTAATTAACGGTGCTTCCCATTCATTTTCAGAATGCTTTATAGCTTCAAAGGACTCTCTCATAAATTAAATTTATTCTCAGGCTAGTCAAAGACCATTAGAATAACTCAAATGACCTTAACTGATCTCAGTTACCCATCTGGAAACCTAGCCATCATCCGAGTGCCCAACAAGATAAATGGCTTCACTTGTATAGTCCAAGAAGACATGCCCACTAACCCTGCAATCCTGGCATTGCTAGATTCTTCTGGTAGAAGTTCCTGCTATCATCCCAATGGAAATGTCTGGTAGGCTTCTAGATTCCTCCTGCAGGCATTTTGTTTCTCAAGTTTCATGAAATTTTATTTTTCCTTTTATTTTTTCAACTTTTTTGAAATATAACTGACATATACTAGGTAAGTTACAAGTGTACAATGGTTGTTGATTTGATACACTTATATGGTGCAAAATGATTACCTCTGTAGCATTAGCTAACTAACAACTGCATCATGTCACATAATTACCATTTCTTTCTAAGACATTTAAGATCCACTGTCTTAGCAACTTTCAACTACATAACTGCAGTGTTAATGAAAATCACTGTGCTATACATTAGATCGCCAGATTTTATTCATCTTATAACTAGAAAGACAAAAATGAATTTAAGAAGATTTATTTAAATTAGTGGTTGTAGGATAGGAATGTTCAATTCAGAGAAGTTTTTTATTTATGTCATCCCATATGTAGTGGAAAAATCCCAGGCAGTTACATAAAACAAAGCTCATCATATTTTTTCTATAAGCAGCAAGAAAATATAGCTGTACAATTTTAGTAGTAGGAAAAAAACCCTCTAGATAAATTATATGGCCACTCTAGGGATGTGAGATATAAACCCAGCAGTCTCTCTTTAGCCTAAATGCTGGCCTCATCAGTGGAAATAATTCGCAACGGACAGCTGTCATACTCTGTTGTTGTTTGAGATATAGTCCTAACAAGTAGGCATGCCATTGGAGAAGAAAATGGCAACCCACTCCAGTATTCTTGTCTGGGAAATGCCATGAACAGAGGGGCCTGGTGGATTACAGTCCATGGGGTCACAAAAAGAGTCAGATACAACTTAGCGACTAAACAACAAGGCACCCCACAGCCACAGTGAACAGCACTTTTCCTATGAGCAACTATATAATTCTTTAACAATTAATTCTTAACAACAACATACAAACAAAATCTCTAGCGATTAAGGTCCTGATGCCTTTGATCTACTATTTATATGCTCTGTGACCTTGTATTATTTCATTTAGCCTGAGAAAGTGAAATTTGGGTTCTAACTTCAAATACAATTTCAACTTTTTAAGTTTTTCAGAAAGAGATATTCTCTGCCTTTAAACTATTTACAAGTATAACAATCTCATCTTGAGAAACTCTGCCAATAAATTGACGAAAGTTTGAACACTTTGCTGGTACTTGAGAAAGTTAGGACACAGGGACCTATTAATATTGCACTCATAGTTCAAAGGAGTAGTCCAACCATTCTCCCCAATTATATTGGAGGATTTCTACTTGTCCTTCAGGGTTCAGTAGCAATTCTGTGGGGCTTCCTTGGTGTCTGAGTGGTAAACAATCTGCCTGCCAATGCAGGAGACCTGGGTTTGATCCCTGGGTTGGGAAGATCCCCTGGAGAAGGAAATGGCAACCCACTCCAGTATTCTTGCCTGGAAAACTCCATGGACAGAGGAGCCTGGCAGGCCTTAGTCTGTGGGGTGGCAAAAGAGTCAGACACGAGTTGACAACTGAACAATAACAGCAGTAATTCTGTATTACATTTATTTGCTAAGGCACAATATTAATTGTCACCAAATATTCACTGGCTTCTAGGACTTTTCTGAACCAATGAACCCTTCCTACCCACCAAATGAACTCTGGGCCCCCTAACATGGCTCCCTAACACCCTCATAGCCTCTTGTGTAGCAAGCCCACCTCTCCTGTAGGATTGAAGTTCCTTGAAGGCACACCCTGAATCTTTGCTACTACATGCTATGTAAATGGCACAGACTCAAAGTTTATTTAATAAACAATTTATATAGATAATTTTAACCAAATGTTTTCTTTGCCTACATAGCATGATAAAACTAAATCTCCTTCCCAGAAACAATAAGATAACCACCTCAATTTCTCATTTGTATTTTTGCTATTAGATTACTGCTACTACTCAAAATTGGGAAAATAAGACATGAGTTATCTTACTCTAGGGGGCCCTCATAGCTGGTTCATCTGATTTAAAAAAATAACTTATTATCAAATTAAGCCAACTTTCTAAGTACCTAGAACCCTACCTGCCGGGGTCCAGCCCCGGTGGATCCAGGGAATTCGAAGCGGGGATGGCGACGGCGAGGATCAGGAAACAATTGCTTAATTAAACATTAATTAAGGATATAAAGAGTAATAGAATAAGGATAGCTCAGCAGGAAAATTCAGTGGAGAAAAGAGGCTGAATAATTCAGCCAGAAGGTGAGAGAAAGAACGACATGGGGAGACCAAGCTTCGGTGAACAAGGCCCGCACTTTATTTTCCAAAGTAGATTTTATACCTTAAGTTATGCATAGAAGATAATGGGGGAAAGGGTAGAGTCATGCAGTAAGCCAGGCTTTCTTCCTGCAAACTTATCATATGCAAAAGTTTAAGTGATTTGCATCATCTTCTGGCCCGGAGGCCTGTTAACATTTAAAGACCCTTTCTTCAAGAAAACTTATTTTTCTCTAAAGGTGATTAGTCAGGCACCACCCTCCAGAAGCATTAGATAAAGTTGCATTCCTACAGGGCAAAGGTGTGGTGGGCTATAACAAGAAAAAGAATTAACTCAAGGGTCCAAGGTTACAAACATTAAAGCTACTACTTACACCAATTATATTAATCAATACACTGCCAGGGACACAGCAGGTAAGGGATATGGAAACTTAGCAGCAAACATTGGCCCAACAAGTGAAAATCCCTTCACCAATACAATTTCTAATCAATCTTTTAACTGCGCAAAGGAATCTGTATTTAGACAGTTTAGAATATCTCATGCCTCTCACAGTTGGGAGGCTCTGAGCAATCACATGTGGCCGGAAAAACCTATTCAGGCAGGCTGGAGGACTTCCAAAGGAGTTTGTAGGTTGAAACACTATCACACCCAGGAACTTTATTAACTGGAGCTGTAAGTTAACTCTTTTTTTCAGAGAGAGGTAGTGGGAGACAGCCCCCCATAAAGTCAGAGGTGTAGGTGAGAGCACAAAGCAGAAAGTAGGCAGACTCTGGTTTTGGGGGTAGATGCTCGAGAATTTCCAGGGGGACTCCTGAGGCTCGATCCCGCCTTTGCGTATGCCGAGCCTCCTTCCTCATGACCTTTGCCACAGGCGGAGTGCCTCACGCTGGCTCCTAGCACATACCCATCCTCTCTCCCTGAGAAACACATGGTGAGCTGAGATGGAAGAATGTGACAGAGAGTGCAGAGGAGCTCATGGAATACAATGGCAGTCACCAGTGACACCAGATCTCAGACGGTACAGGGCTGCTTCTGTTGGTAATGTAGTAAAATGTGGCATTAGCAACTCCAAGAGATTGGGGCACCTGGCTGGTGTCAGTTCCCCCTTCTACTCCATTACTGGGATCTTCTCAACCACAGTGATCTCAAAGATGTTCCCTGAGCCCTTTCTACCCACACCAGCCTTGATATCCTAGAAGTCCTAGCCCCCCAGTTGCTGTTAGAAAACAAGTCTCAGTACTGAGGCCAGTACAGCCTTTCCTAGAACTTACACTCACTGATATCCATACTGGCACAGGAAACGTCTAAGCACCAGTCCTCGCCCGTCTTCCAGGCAGAGCCTGCCTTCTTGTGTTTTCTCATGTCCAGACTAAATCTTCCCTGCTCCCTCTTAATCCTCCCCAGCACATCATTTTCCAGATCTCTTTATCATCCTGGTTCCACCTTTGGATGCATTTTGATTTATCACTAGGTCTTAAACTATACCCAGTACTTCAAATTAGTATAGGATTCTGTCCCAGTATTATGGCTCCTATGATTATATGAGGTTTTCCATTATTCATACACTATTGTGCACATCGTGTGTGTGTGTGTGTAGTTGTGTCGAACTCTTTGTGACCCCATGGACTGTAACCCAGCAGGCTCCTCTGTTCATGGGATTTTCCAGGCAAGAATAGTGAGAAGGCTGCCATTTCCTACTCCAGGGAATCTTCCTGACCCAGGGATTGAACTCATGTCTCCTGTGTCCCCTGCACTGCAGGTGGATTCTTTACCGCTCGAGCCATCAGGAAAGTCATAAGCTATTGGCTAGTATGAACTGCTACTCTCTTTGGTTAGCAAGTGGCAGAGCTAATTTCAAGGTTGAATTATAATGTTCATGTTTATGATTTTTAATTTCCTTTCTCCTCAGGGTATACATCAATATCTTGGGTGGTCAATATTCAGATCAAGCTGGCAACAGAGTAAGGGCTTGGAATTGGTCAAGTTCCGTCACTTCCTCACCCTTTGTTTCATTTAAACCTGTGTTTCTGGCTTTGAACCATTATGTTGGAATCCGCATCTTAGAACAAGACAAGATTTCAATCACTTTTCTAGCAATGGGCCAACAGGCAAGAATCAGTGTCGGAACCAAAGTGAAGGTAGGTCCATTTTTATAAACATTTTAAAACATTTAGAATAATAGGAGTAAAATAATGTTAGTTAGTGTTATTACTGAAAAATTATACTCATGTGTAATCTACTGTGCACCACTGTGAATTTTGAAATTCAAGGAAAAAACAGTGAAAGTTTTATATGGAATTGAATTCATATGGGATTGAGACAGTCTTATTGTTTCTTCTTCCTCAAATTCCTTTTTATTTGAAACTTGATTCCAAATAACGTTTACTCAGTGTCTACTCTATGAGTAGTGCAGCTTTGAGGTTTTAGTTTTAGTAGTTTGTATTGTTTTTCTCTGTGTTCTAGGTGAAAGCCTTTGGCTGAGTCAGGAGACCTGGGTTCTGACCATGTTCAAGACCCAACACAAGCCCTGTTTCCTTAGAGACACTTCCCAGACTTCCTTGCCCTTTGTCCAAACAAGGTCAATCGTGTCCTTCTCGAGGTTGTCCATGTACTCGTCTCTGTCCATGTGCGTGCTTGCTGAACTATGCGCCTTACTTGCCTTTGGGGCTGCCTTTCCTACTGGATGGTGAGCTCCTGCAGGATAGAATCTCTTTCTTACTGATTTCTCTACACCACCCAGGGCATGGCCCAAAGAACACTCTCAGTGACCAGCAATGCTGCACAATGGTTAAGAACACAGACTTCAGGTTATAGGACATAGTTTCAAACCTCAACTCTGCCACTTAGCTAAGCTGGTGAACTTGAACTTCAGTGCCCTCCTCTATAAAATGGGGATGATTCCTCCATTATATTATTGATTGCTGTGATGATTCAATGAGAATATAAAGTGCTTAGCATGTTTCTTGGCACCAACTACTTACTAAATGATAGCTCCATAGAGATGTTTGTTGTTGTCGTTTAGTCGCTAAGTCCTGTCCAGCTCTTTTGCAATCCTATGGATGTAGCCCACCAAGTGTCTCTGTCCATGGAATTTCCCAAGTAAGCCCCAATAGAGATGTAGAATTTGTCAATTACATCTCAGTAAAGCTGAAATATGTATATATGCATGTATATGTATAGATTCAAGGGATTAGATGTATAAAAATTACATGTATATAAATAGATTACATGTATATAAAAGGGATTACATGTATATACACAGATACAAGGGATTAAATCTCTGATAGACAGAGTGCCTGAAGAATTATGGATGGAGGTTCGTGACATTGGACAAGAGACAGTGATCAAGACCATCCCCAAGAAAAAGAAATGCAAAAAGGCAAAATGGTTGTCTGAGGAGGCCTTACAAATAGCTGAGAAAAGAAGAGAAGTGAAAGGCAAAGGAAAAAAGGAAAGATATACCCATTTGAATGCAGAGTTTCTAAGAACAGCAAGGAGTGATAAGAAAGCCTTCCTCAGTAATCACTGCAAAGAAATAGAGGAAAACAATAGAATGGGAAAGACTAGAGATCTCTTCAAGAAAATTAGAGATACCAAGGGAACATTTCATGCAAAGATGGGCTCAATAAAGGACAGAAATGGTAGGGCCCTAACAGAAGCAAAAGAGAAGAAAATGGCAACCCACTCCAGTGTTCTTGCCTGGAGAATCCCAGGGATGGACGAGCCTGGTGGGCTGCCGTCTATGGGGTCTCACAGAGTCGGACACGACTGACGCGACTTAGTAGCAGCAGCAGCAGCAACAGAAGCAGAAGATATTAAGAAGAGGTCGCAGGAATGCACAGAACTATACAAAAAAGATCTTCAGAGCCCAGATAACCACGATGATGTGATCACGCACCTCGAGCCAGACATCCTGGAATGCAAAGTCAAGTGGGCCTTAGGAAGCATCATTACAAAAAAAGCTAGTGGAGGTGTGATGGAATTCCAGTTGAGCTATTTCAAATCTTAAAAGATGATACTGTGAAAGTGCTGCACTCAGTATGCCAGCAAATTTGGAAAACTCAGCAGTGGCCACAGAACTGGAAAAGGTCAGTTTTCATTCCAATCCCAAAGAAGGGCAATGCCAAAGAATGTTCAAACTACTGCACAATTGCACTCATTTCACACACTAGTAAAGTGTGAAGTTGCTCAGTCGTGTCTGACTCTGCTACACCATGGATGTAGCCTACCAGGCTCCTCCATCCATGGGATTTTCCAGGCAAGAGTACTGGAGTGGGTTGCCATTTCCTTCTCCAGGGGGTCTTCCTGACCCAAGGATTGAACCCAGGGTCAATCAGGTCATTGCAGGCAGACGCTTTACCATCTGAGCCATACAATTCAACACATGCTAGCAAAGTAATGCTCAAAATTCTCCAAGTCAGGCTTCAACAGTACGTGAACCGTGACTTCCAGATATTCAAGCTGGATTTTAGACAAGGCAGAGGAACCAGAGATCAAATTGCCAACATCCGTTGGATCACCGAAAAAGTAAGAGAGTTCCAGAAAAACATTTACTTCTGCTTTATTGACTGTGGCCAAAGCCTTTGACTGTGGATCACAACAAACTGTGGAAAATTCTTAATGAGATGGGAATACCAGACCACCTTACCTGCCTCCTGAGAAATCTGTATGCCGGTCAAGAAGCAACAGTTAGAACTGGACATGGAACAACAAACTGGTTCCGAATCAGGAAAGAAGTACTTCAAGGCTGTATATTGTCACCCTGCTTATTTAACTTATATGCAGAGTACATCATGTGAAATGCTGGGCTGGATGAAGTACAAGCTGGAATTAAGATTGCCAGGAGAAATATCAATAACCTCAGACACACAGATGACACCACCCTATGGCAGAAAGTGAAGAAGAACTAAAGAGCCTCTTGATGAAAGTGAAAGAGGAGAGTGAAAAACTTGCCTTAAAACTCAACATTCAGAAAACTAAGATGGCATCCGGTCCCATCACTTCATGACAAATAGATGGGAAAACAATGGAAACAGTGAAAGACTTTATTTTGGGGGGCTCCAAAATCACTGAAGATGGTGACTGCAGTCATGAAATTAAAAGACACTTGCTCCTTGGAAGAAAAGCTATGACCAACTTAGTGTGTTAAAAAGCAGAGACATTACTTTGCTGACAAAGGTCCATCTTGCTAAAGCTGTGGTTTTTCCAGTAGTCATGTATGGATGTGAGAACTGGACCATAAAGAAGGGTGAGCACTGAAGAACTGATGCTTTCAAACTGGGTTGCTGGAGAAGACTCTTGAGAGTCCCCTTGGAGTGCAATGAGATCAAACCAGTCAATCCTAAAGGAAGTCAACCCTTAATATTCATTGGAAGGACTGATGTTGAAGCTGAAACTCCAATACTTTGGCCACCTGATGGGAAGAACTGACTCATTTGAAAAGACTCTGATGCTGGGAAGGATTGAAGGCTGGAGGAGAAGGGGACAACAGAGGATGAGATGGTTGGATGGCATCACTCACTCGATGGACATGAGTTTGAGCAAGCTCCAGGAGTTGGTGAAGGACAGGGAAGCCTGGCGTGCTGCAGTCCATGGGGTCACAAAGTCAGACACGACCGAGTGACTATATATAGAACATACATAATATGTGACTTTGAATAAGTATCCTAAACTCTGAGAACCTTGTTTCATCAGTTATTCAAGGAAGAGATGGCCCCAGATTTCAAAGACACCTTCAGTTTCTAAAACATCTATACATTTAAGTAAGTGGAAATATGACTTCAGGATTCCCCATAGGCAGGGATATTTCATAAACACCAAACAAAAGGGAGACTTCAGATTCAGTCAACAGAGAGCGAGGGTCCACGCTGTGCTAAGCAATATTCAAGTGGCTTCCAGTCGATCTAGCTACTGCAGTCAGCTGGCAAGTCCAAACAAGTTTCTTCCTTGGTTAGAAATCTACAGTATAGCCTCTTTTTGGTTCAATACATTCATGGTAAATGCATCCTTACCAAAAATGTAAAAAATGCTCTCTCTTTCTCCTCACCTCTCTTCTTCGAAATGAGTTTTGAAAAAGAGTTGGTGCAAAAGAAAGAATCTGATGTTAAAAACGTTTTCTTTTCTCATCATCCTCATAATTACCCTTTCAGTTTTTTAAAATTGCAAAAGTGACACCTGAATACACTGTTATATTTGAAGATTCAAATAGTATAGACATAAAAGAGTTAAAAACGATATTCCTCCCTTCCATCCTTTCTTCTATTCTAATCTTCTTCTCAAAGGTAATCACATTGAAAATTTGGTGTGTATTTCTCTTTTCTATATGTTTAGAAATTATTCATATACATCTTTTTAAAATAAAAATTGCATCTGACTACACTGCTTGTCGGAGAAGGCAATGGCACCACACTCCAGTCCTCTTGCCTGGAAAATCCCATGGATGGAGGAGCCTGGTGGGCTGCAGTCCATGGGTCGCTAAGAGTCGGGCACGACTGAGCGATTTCACTTTCACTTTTCACTTTCATGCATTGGAGAAGGAAATGACAACCCGCTCCAGTGTTCTTGCCTGGAGAATCCCAGGGACAGAGGAGCCTAGTGGGCTGCCGTCTATGGGGTCACACAGAGTCGGACACAACTGAAGCGACTTACTAGCAACAGCAGCAGCACACTGATTGTACTGTTAGACCTGTTCTATTTGTTTTTGTTTTCCACAAGTTAAATGGAGTATCTTTCATGTCTACATATCCAAGTAAATTTGTCTCTTCGGTTGTTGCATAGTGTTACACGTTTACTGTGGTTCAGTTCAGTTCAGTCGCTCAGTCGTGTCCGACTCTTTGCAACCCCATGAATAGCAGCACGCAGGCCTCCCTGTCCATCACCAACTTTCGGAGTTCACTCAGGCTCACCTCCATCGAATCAGTGATGCCATCCAGCCATCTCATCCTCCGTCGTCCCCTTCTCCTCCTGCCCCCAATCCCTCCCAGCATCAGAGTCTTTTTCAATGAGTCAACTCTTCGCATGAGGTGGCCAAAGTACTGGAGTTTCAGCTTTAGCATCCTTCCTTCCAAGGAAATCCCAGGGCTGATCTCCTTCAGAATGGACTGGTTGGATCTCCTTGGAGTCCGAGGACTCTCAAGAGTCTTCTCCAACACCACAGTTCAAAAGCATCAATTCTTCGGTGCTCAGCTTTCTTCACAGTCCAACTCTCACATCCATACATGACCACTGGAAAAACCATAGCCCTGACTAGACGGACCTTTGTTGGCAAAGTAATGTCTCTGCTTTTCAATATGCTATCTAGGTTGGTCGTAACTTTCCTTCCAAGGAGTAAGCGTCTTTTAATTTCATGGCTGCAGTTACCATCTGCAGTGATTTTGGAGCCCCAAAAAATAAATTCTGACACTGTTTCCCCATCTATTTCCCATGAATGCTAAATCTAATGCCCTATAGTTTCTCATCCCCTCCCCCTGGAAGCATTTCCTCGCTTGCTTCCAGGAGTTACTGTGCCTTGATTTTACTTCCACCTCAGGGGCTACTCCTCATTTTTCTTTGCATATTTTCTTCACCTCCCCTCTTTTAAATACTGAAAGGCTCCAGGGCCTGTCATCGGGCTCACCTCTTCTCTCTCTGTACTAACTCCCTAGGTGATCTCATTAGGTTTCTGTCCTGAAATACCATCTGCTTGCTGATAACCCCTCCTTTGATCTCCAGGTGGATCTCCCAGGAACTTTAAACTTGCATATCTCTGATTCCAACCCTGCATCTCCATCTGGCATCTAAAGGGTATTAGGAACTTCACAGAGCAATATGACATGGGAAGGCATTTACCTTCGGTCTTCTCCATCTCAGGAAATGGCAACACCTTTCTTTCAGTTGCTCAGACCCAAAACTTTGGGGTTGGTCCTCTCCTCTCTGTTTTGCAACCCCAAGTCTTTCATCTGCAAGTCCTCTAAATGCCACCACCAACATGTCACCAGATTCCAACACTCCTTGCATCCTTCATTAATTTCACCCCGTCTGCCTCATGTATCTACTTAATCCATCTTGTTTAAATTATTACAATAGCCTCCGCCCGAGTATCCCAGCTTCCACTCTTCCCAAAGTCAATTCTATCATGATAGTAAGGGTGATACTTTGAAAGCACAATTGATATTTATAGGGCATTCCATCCAAAAGCAGCAGAATACACATTCTTCACAAGTGCACATGGAGCATTCTCCAGGATTGACCACATGCTGGGCCACAAAGCCAGCCTCGGTAAATTTAAGAAAATCGAAATCATATCAAACATCTTTTCCAATCACAAAGCCATAAGATTAGAAATAAACCACAAGAAAAAAACTGTAAAGAACCCAAACACATGGAAGCTAAACAATCTGCTACTAAACAACCATTGGATCACTGAAGAAATCAGAGGAAATCAAAAAACACCTAGCGACTAATGAAAATGGTCTAACTGTGACTTCTAACAGTACTCAGAGTAAAAGCCAAGATCCTATAAAACACCTACATTACTATACATGATCTGGACTTCCTTTTTTAATATTTCTCTGTGGTCCTCTTTTCTTACCCACTTTGCTCTAGCCACCATGGCCTTTTTGCTGTTGTGGACAATGCCATGCACATCGCTGCCACAGGGCTTTTGCACTTGCTGTTCCCTCAACCTAAAATGCCCCATACCCCACTTAGCACTTCCCTCAGGTTCTGCTCTCAGAGTCCTTTCCTGACCACCCTGTGTAAACTCCCAGCACCCCACCCCACCCCTACCGTGGGACTCATATAGTGCTCTTGTTTTCTTTCACTTCTATATAGTCTATGAGTTCTATTTTGATTTCTTCAACTCAGTAGCTACTTAACTTTCAAATAAGGTTTTTTAAATTTGCTACCTTTTCTCATTAACTTCTAAATGGGCAAGGAATATGGCTTGCATTTTTTCTTGCTATTTAAATGCAGGGATATTTTCTTTGTACTTGATGACATAATTTATGACTGTTCCATGTATATTTGACCCCCCAAATGGTTGAATGTTTATTGGCACAAATTGTATAATGTATGTTTAATTGTTCTCTTCATACTTCTCTCTATATCCTTTTCTTCTTATATTGTTGGTTTATTTCTGAGAGATGTATGAAAATATCCCAGTAGAACTGTGAATTTGTCCATTTTTTCTGTAATTTCTATCAGGTTTCACTTTGTCTTGAAGTTCTCTGGTTAGGAAATTCAAGGTGTTGTTTTCATGGTGAGTTACACCGTTCACCCCTGGGCCAGCTCACCTATTGGCCCTTCAGCTTTGCGTCCATTGTGTGACTCAGAGTATCACTGAGGGTTTTTGTTTCTATTTTGACAAAAAAATTTAACATCATCAATATGTTTCCGTCTTAAGCTCTTTGCCTGAAATGCCATCCTAATATTCACTTGCCTTTGAGCTCAGAATATGTGTGCTCTGGACCAGTGCATTCATTTGATCATTTATCTCTCAGTGGATATGGTCCCAGCTGCTTCTCAATTTTCAGGAATTCCTTAAGATTATTCCTGCTGATGAAAATCTTTCCTATTTCCTATTGATTTACTCTCTGAAAATGTTTCCCATTTTACGGGATTTGGGATTGAAGGAAAACTAAAAATGGTGATTCACCCTTCATTTCTCAGCTATCTCAACCTCCTTCCCCCATCCCTTTTTCCTTTCTCCCTCCCTTCCTTCCAACGTGGGGAGGGGTGAAAATGGAGAATACTGTGATCTCACATCTCTGGCAGGTGAATAAGTGGCCACTCTGCCTGCAGGAGGTAGCAGATGGGCTTCTTTAGCCCACCCCACTGAGGCTACATGCCCCTCCTGGCTGGTCCTAAAGCTCAGCCTTGGAAACATTCCAGGCCAGGCTGGGGACCCTTGACCTTCCTGCAGCTCGAGGAGACAGCATCAGCCTGGGTCATCCAAGGCTGAGAGGACATGGGCAGCACAGAAGGCAAGGAAGGGTCTTGGGGATGTTCATGTGCAGCAGCTCCTGGAGGTGGGGGTGCATTCGGGAGAAGAAAAGGAGTGTCAGTCATCCCGGGGCCTTCTGGAAGCTCAGGTGCTCCCCACCACCTTCCCAGCCTCCAAGCCAGCACTCACTCCACACTGGGTGTGTCCCAGGGACAGGATAACTATAGCATTTCTGTGCTGCCCTCAATAGATGCTGGTGAAATAGTATATGCTGTTATAATGACTTGAATGCGTAGTAAGCATTTGAAAGAAAATATGCAAATTCTGTTTGGTCTGGTCTGCTCTAGTCTCTCAAATCTCCAGAGATCATTCCTGTTCAGATCAGAATTAATACCACTGCCCCTAGTTATAGATAACAATGGCACCCCACTCCAGTACTCTTGCCTGGAGAATCCCATGGATGAAGGAGCCTGGTGGGCTGCAGTCCATGGGGTCACTAGGAGTAGGACATGACTGAGTGACTTCACTCTCAGTTTTCACTTTCATGCATTGGAGAAGGAAATGGCAACCCACTCCAGTGTTCTTGCCTGGAGAATTACAGGGACGGGGGAGCCTGGTGGGTTGCCTATGGGGTCACACAGAGTCGGACACGACTGAAGCGATGTAGCAGCAGCAGCAGCAGACTCACAGGAGACTCCAGCCCCTAACTAGCGTTGCCTCTTGCCTCCTCCCACCTCCTGCTTCTGCAGTCACTATTTCCACACGGAACCCTGAGCTTCCTTTCTCTTTCTCTTTGCTGAAAAGCTGCTAAATGCTAAGGAGATTCCAGCGCTCCGATACCTGAACGGGGATGACCTTCTTCTGCTGGCCAGTTTAATAAAGATCCGACGCCTGTTTCATAAACTGGAAGGATGTGTGAATTTCCCCTCCAGCCAGGTTTGGGAAAAATTAAAGCAACCTTCCTACCTTTCTTCACTTTCTCTAAAACTAATTGCCCTTTGTCACAATTCTGGTATGAAGCAAGACATAATAACAACAATAGCAGCTATGATAAATGAAAACATTTAACAAATGATGATGGTGCTTTCATTTGTTCTGCTGTGTTTTTCTGGGAGGCAGTGTGGGAGATCTCAAGAAAAGTGTATACAATGACTAGGAAATACCAAGAAATGGGCTTTATTACAAATTTGGAGCACATCCTGAGTCATCCCTGGTTTGCACTCTTGGTCAGAAAACTAAACCACTGACTTTGTGGACAACAGAGAATGAGTAAGTCAGCCAAAGGCCTTATTTTTCAGTCAGAGTTCCATCAGGAAAACAGAAAGCAGGGAGGGAGCAGGTGCTTTCACAACCTCCTGAAAAGCTGGGAAAGTGAAGGTCAAGGAACAGCTCTGCTATTTGGGAAAATGAGGGAATCTCAGGAAGCCGTCTATGGGGTCACACAGAGTCGGACACAACTGAAGTGACTTAGCAGCAGCAGCAGCAGCAGGAAGTCACAAAGCCAACAGCACCAAGGGAGAGAGTGGCAGGAGTTACTCACACTCCAATGCAGGAATGGCAAGCAACTGCCATCCTGCAAAGGCCACCCTCCTGCCAGAAGTGAGCAACGGCCGCTGCTCCTCTCCCACCTCCCACACCTCAGGCAGGTGCGTCTCCCTGGGGAACCATAGTGGGATCCCACTGGCAAAGGATTATGGGACCACGTGTCTTTTCCCTTCTGAGGGGAGGGAGGAGGGATTTGCTGGATCCGCAGGGATAGCACAGCACAGCACAGCAGCCTCTGCTCAGTGATAAAATTACTTAAGAGCAGAAAGCAGAGGTGAGAGTCTTTAGGTGGAGAGCCCTAAAGACTGGAATGCCCAGCCTGCCCTCTCCTGAACTTCCTGACTTCTCAGTTCTCTATTCTTGGGAGAGGGAGGAATCTCGTAGGAGGGGGCCATTCCTTATAGTGATAACAGATTTGGTGTTTAAGTGTGTGTAGCAAGAGGAGAAGGCAATGGCAACCCACTCCAGTACTCTTGCCTAGAAAATCCCACGGACGGAGGAGCCTGGTAGGCTGCAGTCCATGGGGTAGCTAGGAGTCAGACATGACTGAGCGACTTCACTTTCACTTTTCACTTTCATGCATTGGAGAAGGAAATGACAACCCACTCCAGTGTTCTTGCCTGGAGAATCCCAGGGACGGGGGAGCCTGGTGGGCTGCCATCTCTGGGGTCGCAGCGAGTTGGACACGACTGAAGCAACTTAGCAGAAGCAGCAAGAGGAAGTAAATCTAGCTGCTAGTTATTCATCAGTTAGTGTTAGGACTAAATCATAGTGCTTTCCTACTAAGAGGCTGCTGAAAAAGCATGGGGAAGGGCTGAAGGGCACAGGAATGGAAGGATGAGGTGTCCCAGGGAGGGCTGAGTGCTGGGCCGCAGGAAATGGGTAAGCTACTGGGAGACTGAGGGTTGGCCTTGGTATTAATCCATTCACCACCTTTTTTTTTTTTTTTTAAACAAACTTATGTTACCAAAGGGTGAAGGTGGGGTGGGGGAGGGATGAATTAGGAGTTTGGGATTGGCAGATACAAAGTATTATATATAAAACAGATGAACAAGAAGGTCTCACTGTATAGTATAGAGAACTATTCAATATCCTGTAATAAACCATAATGGAAAAGAATATGAAAAAGAAAACATATGTGTATAACCAAATCACTTTACTATACCCCATTAACTAACACAACATTGTAAATTAACTTCTATAAAAAAATTTTTTAAAGGCAGTTGTTATTTAAGGGTTTCAGTTGTTAAAAACAACAGTGATAAATTTTACTTTGGATATCTACATCCCAAAGTATATTGAGATATGCCATAGATTTTATTTATCAATGCCTGTTTTTTCACATGGCTGTTTAAAGTAAACTTGGTAGGTTTTTTTTAATAATCTACTCTGTTAATTCATGGGCTATTTTTTTCTCATTTTTCACAATAAAAACCTCTTCAAAAAAATTAAACTTTTCTAGGAAACCATAAACAAAATGACAACCTACTAACTGGGAGAAAATATTTGCTAACAGTGCAACTAACAAGAGCTTAATTTCCAAAATATACAAACAGCTCATACAACTCAATATCAAAAAACAAACAACCCAATTTAAAAAAAATGGGCAGAAAACCTAAATAGACATTTCACCAAAGAAGATATACAGATGGCCGACAAACACATGAAAAGATTCTCAACATCACAAATTATTAGAGAAATGCAAATTGAGACTACAATGAGGTGTCACCCCACTCCAGTCACAAATAATAAATGCTGGAGAGAGTGTGGAGAAAAGGGAACCATCTTATACTGTTGGTGGGAATGTAAATTGGTGCAGCCACTTCATGCTGGAGAACAGCATGGAGATTCTTTAAAAAAATAAACACAAAACTAAAAATAGAGGTACCATATGATCTAGCAGTCCCACTCCTGGGCATATATCCGGAAAAGATGAAAACTCTAATTCAAAGATCATACACCCCAATGTTCACAGCAGCAGTATTTGCAATAGCCAAGACAAGGAAGCAACCTAGAAGATACGGTACATATATACAATGGAATATTACTCAGCCACAAAAAGGAATGCAATAAATGCCATTTGCAGCAAGCAACGTGGATGGACCTAGAGATTATCATACTAAGTGAAGCAAATCAGAGAAAGACACATATCATACAATATCACTTATATGTGGAATCTAAAAAAATAGTACAAATCAACTTATTTTCAAACCAGAAACAAACTCACAGACATAAACAAATTTATGATTACCAAAGGAGAAGGGGAAGTAGGGGAAAATAAGGAGTATAGGATTAACAGATATACATTGCCATATGTAAAATAGCTAAACAAGGATTTATTGACTTCCTTGGTGGCTCAGATGGTAAAGCATCTGCCTACAATGTGGGAGACCCAGGTTCAATCCTTGGGTTGGGAAGATCCTCTGGAAAAGGAAATGGCAACCCACTCCAGTACTCTCGCCTGGAAAATCCCATGGACAGAGGATCGTGGTAGGCTATAGTCCATAGGGTTGCAAAGAGTCGGACACGACTGAGTGACTTCACTTTCACTTTCTTTCACTTTTACAAAGAACTATAGTCAATATCTTGTAATAACCTATAATGGAAAATAATTTTTAAAAAGAATATACATAAATGCATAGATTATATATAACCAAATCACTTTGTATCTGAAAATAATAAAATATTACAAATCAATTACAGTTTGACATAAGAAAAAAATTAAACTCTTCTAGCCATAAAGTTGTCATATAGTAATGCTGCATAAATTGAGGGAGAAGAAAACGCTCTATAAATCTGTAGGTCTGCCCATTTGTAAATTTCAAAGGAATTATTGATATACTTAAAGCTTACGGTAGTACTACAAATCCTTGTATTCTTTTATTCCTGATCTCAGGATTATCATTTTATTTTGCTTATGCATATTTTACATTTTATGTGTACAGTTTTGAACAGATAAAACTATCATCTTTGAGACGATACATATATGCACATCAGTGTAACACATGAGGAAAGAAATGAAAACTTTTGGACTTCCCTGGTGGTGCAGTGGATAAGAATCTGTCTGCCAGTGCAGGGGACACGAGTTCTATCCCACATGCCCAGAAGTAACTAAACCCATGTGCCACAACTACTGAGCCTGTGCTCTAGAGCCGGAGACCCACAACTACTGAAGCTCCAGCATGCTAGAACCTGTGCTCTGCAACAGGAGAAGCCACCACAGTGAGAAGCGGATGCACCATAATTCCTGCTCGCAGCAACTAGAGAAAGCCCACCTGCAACAGTGAAGACCCAGCCCAGCCAAAAAAAAAAAAAAAAAAAAATTATTAAAAAAAAAAAGAAATGAAAACTTTTGCTTCAGGTAAAGCTGGCAGCAGCATCAGCAAAGCCCTAGGGGATTGAAACATAAGAGACATGTCCAGTGTATTGGCATCCATGCAGCTCTAATGGTGAGTGAGCAGTATATTCCAGAGTGCAATTCCTTGTCATACCAGGGAATTTCGTAGAAGTCCAGTGGTTGGGAATCTGCACTTTCACTGTGGAGAGTGTGGATTCCATACATCAGAAAACTTAAGATTCCATAAGCCACAAGGGGCGGGCAAAAACCCAAAAGTCATATCAACTCACTGTAGAAATGATGCAAGATTACAGAAAAATATAGCTGACCCCTGAACAGCTGGAGTAAGGGGCACCAACCCTTCACATGCTGAAGAAAAAAAAAAAAAAAGGAGAGAGGGAGAGTATTATTTTTAGTCACCCCTCCATACCTTCAGTTTCTCTGCATCCAGCGTGCCTCAGGAGCCACAGTTCCTCTAGATCGGCAGTTCTGCATCTGTGGATTCGACACACTTGGGAACAGAGGAGTTTGTGGTGGTACTACTGAAAAAATTCCCCACACAAGTGGACCTGAGTAGTTCGAACACCTGTTGTAAAAGGGTCAACCGTATAAAGATTTTATGTATTTTATTGACATATATTTGCCCTGCAATACTATGTTAGTTCCAGGTGCACAGCATAGTGATTGGATGTTTCTATACATTACAAAGTGATCACCACTAAAGCATAAAGATTTTGAAAGCAGTCACACTAGATGGAGATATCCATCTCTAATGTGCTTTCTTTCCAGTCCTTTTCCTGTATTTGTGTATGGGTGTGTTTTTGGAAAACGAAAACAGAAGCCTCTCAAACAAGGGAATTTAGTCATTCCCAATAAGAGTTTTGAAAGAGGAAGAAAACTGGATTTCGGCTTCCCAAGAAAAGCTGTAGAAAGTTAAACTCTATTAAATAGAGAGCCACAAAATAAGTCAAAAAATTAAATGCACACTATTTCTTAGTGAACTGGAAACAAATATCTCGTGAAACTTTAGTATTTCCATTTTCACTGGTAAATGTACTACCACTTTATGAAAAATGAGTGAATGAATAAAGCAAAAGCTTTCAGAGTCTAAGTTGTTTCAATAGATGTATCTAAACAAAATTGGTAACATTTTGGATGCCAATGTTATATTTTGAAGAAGCAAATATTATACTTTAATGATAATTTTTTATAAACATAGAAACTGCACAGTCCTTTTTTAAAGCTATGTTAGAAAATACCCAAAGGGTAATTAAGATTTTGCTTAATCCAAGTAATTTATCATGATCATTCTATTGTTTCATTTTCCTGTAAGACAACAAAGATCTTATATGTATATTTTGTGTATACTCTACCTTATTCCAGAAACAATATAAGAAATATTTTCAGAATATACTCAATATAGAAAAATAATTCTTAAATAGGTGAATATAATTCAGGTAATAAGAAAATAGTATGAGGAGTAAAATTATTTCCAAAATGCATCCCTTTGGGACTTCCTTGGTGGTCCAGTGGCTAAGACTCTGTGCTCCCAATGCAGGGGGCCCAGGTTCAATCCCTAATCAGGGAACTAGATCCCATATGCTGCAACTAAGGGCACAGGACAGCCAAATATATAAATACATAATAATTTATTTTAAATGCATCTCTTTGACAAAGCCTAAGTTAAAGGCTGGCCCAAGCCTTTGTTAAAGTTGGCCCAAGACAACCTATAATGCAAAGATAGCCAATGAGCTAGTGCTGCTGCTAAGTCGCTTCAGTCGTGTCCGACTCTGTGCGACCCCATAGATGGCAGCCCACCAGGCTCCGCCATCCCTGGGATTCTCCAGGCAAGAACACTGGAGTGGGTTGCCATTTCCTTCTCCAATGCATGAAAATGAAAAGGGAAAGTGAAGTTGCTCAGTCGTGTCTGACTCTTTGCGACTCCATGGACTGTAGCCCACCAGGCTCCTCCGTCCATGGGATTTTCCAGGCAATGAGCTAGTGGGAACTCCTCAAATTATATGCTTCCTTGGAGGGAGTGTCTGTGTCAGTTTTTCCCCCATGACACACAGTAAAATCCAAGAATTAGGAAAACCTTGATTTGAGCCAAACTGGGAAATTAAACTCAGGTGATAAAAAGACTTACTTGTGTCCACAGCTAGGAAGAGAATCACGTACATTTCTCTGTCACACCTGTAGTGACCCAGCATTGACCAATGCATAGAGGAGTCAGTCCTGTGGGGGGCGGGGGGACGACTCTACTATCTGTGTCCACTTTTTACATCCTTGTCTTGGGAGATGAAAATGACTATGTAACATCCATCCAGACCCCTCAGAGACGATGCCCCATTGAGTCATTTTCCAAATAACACAGGCTTTTTGTGGGGAAACTAGTAAGCAAAGTGACAACACACTAGGGGAAAAAATCAGCCTCTTTCTCTCTTGTTTATGTGAAAACATATTTACACCTGATGAATGCTGAATGAATAAAGTCTCTACCTGGGATGGACATGGCCAGGGAGCAAAATTCTGGGTGTCTCTTCACTGCTTTATTTGTGCTTAATGGTGGAGTTTGAGAATACACTAAAATTGACTCTGCCCCAAGTGTAGTTCAATCTACCAGTCTGTGGAAAATCTGGTTTTCTCAAGAGTGAATAGCCACTGATTAAATTTCTACCAGAAACACCTGGCACACACACTGTCTCTCTTCAGATTCAATTGCTAATAAACCAGATTTTCATTCCAGATCTAGAGGTCATACCATGCATTCATTTCTTTACCTGTTTAATAAGCATTTATTACATGCCTACTTTGTGACATCCACTAGTGATACAAAGCTAAAAATCACTTTTCTCTATTCTCAGGGGAAAAGAGACCAGGACAAAACAATGAGGTAAGTGCAGAGGTAGAATTATAGGGAGCACCGAAAACAGATCACCTGTCCCAGCCCAGGAACTAAATGTCATGTAGGGTTGAAGAGGGAGGTACAAAGGTGAGCGGGTCAGCTGACCAGTCTCAGAATAATCACAGAATTTCCCCCACCGAAGGCAACTAGTAATCCTTAAGTAGGGTGACTGCAGAAATCACAGGTAATTCAAATGATGCCCATAGAGTCACTGTGTCCAGATGATGAGTAAGTGAAATGTGCTCAGTGGCCTTTGAGGAATTTTCCACCCCATCAGGTTGGCAGGAGACGGCCAGAGATGACTTGAGCAAACCCTACCCTTGACCAAGCACTTACAGAAGCCACAATGATTTGCAGAAACATGCAGAGATGGGTGGAGGGTCACAGGTTTTACTCCAGGCATTGAGGGTAGAGGGGCTTCAATCCAAAGAGAAAAGTAGTCTGTAAGCTGGAAAAGGGCTCTTACCAAAGTGTGACCATGCAGGAACCCTGATCTCACATTTCCAGTCTCCAGAGCTGTGAGAAATAAAATTGTGTTTGTAAGCTATCCAGTCTGTGGCACTTAGTTAAGCAACCTGAACTGACATATTCCATATAATGGAATTCCATACAGCAGTGAAATGAACGAACTAGACCCACCTAAATCAATATGCTGCTACTGCTGCTAAGTCACTTCGGTTGTGTCCAACTCCAGCAACCCCATGCACTGCAGCCCACCAGGCTCCTCCATCCATGGGATTTTCCAGGCAAGAGTACTGGAGTGGGGTGCCATTGCCTTCTCCGAAATTAATATGAACAACCCTCAAAAACTCTTCACTTTGAATGAAAAGATCAAGAGGGCAGATGGATATGTTTAGTATTATTCTATTTATATAAAGTTTTAAAGCATGCAAAAGCAACCATTTATATCATTTAGTTAGACATATCCATGCAGGTAAAGTATAAAGAAAGGCATGGGAATTACAGATGTCAAATTTCAGGCTGGTGCTCACCACTGGAGCTGTGTGTATGGGGAGAGGACTGCAGGGCCTTTGACTATTGCTTAAGCAAGGTGCTAAGTTTATGGACCCTCATTAATTATTTTTATGTTTTTAATATCTGAAATTGTTCTTAAAAAAAAAAAAGACTAGCCAGAAGCAGGCAAACAAACATAGAAAAGACAGTTGAAGCAGTTATTGGGGAGAAACAACAATTCTATGAGTCAGCAAAAGCTTTAACTGAATTCTTGAAAGTAGAGTGGGGAACCAGGCTGGAACCTAGAAATTTCTTTTCTCCTTAAGGAACAAGTGATATTCCTTTAATACACATTGTATTCTTGCTTTGTAACTCTGCTGCTGCTGCTGCTGCTGCTGCTAAGTCGCTTCAGTCGTGTCCAACTCTGTGCAACCCCATAGATGGCAGCCCACCAGGCTCCACCATCCCTGGGATTCTCCAGGCAAGAACACTGGAGTGGGTTGCCATTTCCTTCTCCAGTGCATGAAAGTGAAAAGCGAAAGTGAAGTCACTCAGTTGTGTCCGACTCTTGGCGACCCCATGGACTGCAGCCTACCAGGCTCCTGGATTTTCCAGGCAAGTGTACCCTTACATAATTCTAGACACCAGATTCAGAGCTCAACATGAACAACGTAGATGTTCTCTACCCAAGTTCATTCAATTCATGGATCATCTGTACAAAACGTTAAACAGAAAACTCAGTGGAATAAAACTGGGAGACCAGAAAGGGCAGCTCTCACATCCTACAAGGTAGCGGAGCCCAACTAGAAGATTTGTTTCCTGGCAAAGACCCACTGAAAAGCCATGGACTCTTTTATTTCCTATACCCTCCCAGGATCCTTTCCCCATCTGTAAAACAGTTCTCTTTACCTTTTATTGGGTGGAAACCTGCACATGGCCCAACCATTTTAGTTAGAGAAATATCTGGCAGTCTATTTATTTTAGATCAACATCTAGAATGCACACAGGTAATATTTATCTTAAAAAGATGTGCAAATATTTTCCTAATATCCATCCACTACCTGGGTTCTTTTCCCAATGCCAAAATCAGGGAGGAATACTCCACACTTCTACACACTTCCAAGCTTTGACAATACAATCACTGTAGGATTTAACAAAGGCAGAAAAACATAACCCAGTCCCCAATCCCACAAAACTGAATGACGTTTTATGAACACTGTGTGACCAAAAGGTGATATGATGGTTTCTCATTAATTCTATAACAAAGTAAGAGCTAGGAGACAGTGCGAAATAATGCTTCTACATACTCCTGTATTGCTTGCAGTTTAAATCTCATATAATCCTGCAAAGTTCCAATGACACTAAGACAGGAAGATGGTGACTTCTTATGATGTCACAACTAGCCAGGAAGTTGAGCCCAGGTCTGGAAAGTGAGCCCAGGTCTTCAGATTCCATCCAGTGTTCTTCCCTCTGTTCCTCACCTGAGTGCTGTTCTTTGCTCTTAGAGCCCAGAGGGCAATATGCTGAAGTGGTAGTTGACCGACAGACCATCCCAGGGATACATCCTAGCTCTCCACCAACTAGCTGTGTGCCTTTGGGCTACTTACCTCTGTCAGCCTCAGTTCTCTCAGATGTAAACTGAAAAAGACAGCATCAACTTGCCATGGCTGTGGTGGCCATTAGAGAGGATAAACGTACAGGGCACATCCTGGAGTAGGTTGTGCTCAGTGATGGGAACCCTCATCTGTTACAGGAACCTTGCAAAGCTTGTGCAGAGCCCCACATTCCCACAGTCCCTCTGATCAAACCAAAGAATGAACCCACCTTTCTTCTGAGAATTCATAGAATTAGTAATAAAGTTAGGTTAGGTAAATTAGACTAAAAATTGACAGGAAATGAAGGCTGACGTCAGAATGGAATGATTTCATTATTCCTATGAAATAAACTGTATTGATAAGTATTAATGACAGCAAACGTAACTTTGTACTACACAGACATATTTGTTTCTCCTTCAAGGACACAGAATGGATACAAAGTGAATATACAAAACACACCCACACAATTTCCCTAAACATACTTTTTTTTTTTTGCAGCGTTTATTAGTTATCAGTCCTAAAACAGGTGAAGGTGTAAAGTATGAATCAATTTCTGCTTCATTAACTATGAAGACAAAGTTTAAAATAAAAATACCTTGTAGTGAGTGCTCCTTGGCCCTCCAGAAGGAAACAGGAATCTAGACCAGTGATTTTCACTTTTCCCTTCTTGAGGCCTTAAAAAAATTTTTTTTAATGCACGGTCTCCCTTCTACATTTTTCAGTTGACATCTATAATGATTCATCATAAGTTTAAGCAGTTGAGAAGGACCTAATTTCCAATATACTATGAATCTTGACATTTTGATGTAAAACATTACTTTCTGAAATGAATCCAATTGAACCTAAAGGCCACAGCGATATGACCTGTCATTTTCCATTAAAAAATATATGAACTCACTCTTAACAACATTCTTTTCTTTTTGAACTTACACTGTTTTTTAAAAATTTGTTTGATTAGAGGGTAATTGCTTTATATTGTATTGTTTTCTGCCATACATCAACATGAATCAACCATAGGTATACCTATGTCCCCTCCCTCTTGAACCTCCCTCCCACCTCCCACCTTGAACTTACACTTTCAGCCCTACTTCTTTCAAAGCTGTTTATTGGACTGTGATACATTTTTATGCTTAAAGATCTATTACTGATCATCTCCTCATATTTCTTGACTACCAAAGTATATATTTACTTTAAAAATGTTTAAACTTAACTTCCTATGATCTTAAGGCTCTAAGTGTTCAAAATAACATTTTGACTGAGTTAACATTACAATTACTAGTAGCACATGGTTGATTAAAATGACAAATTTTGATAGTTGAAAGTAAAATTTTAGTGGACATTTATGACTTACCCTTTCAAAATTTTATTGAAAGCAAAGAACTGCAAACCCCTTGACATGATCTTCAAACTGGCAATTGTCAATTAACACCCAGGCCCCAACCACTAGGATGTAAGGCAACGGGAAAATTTTTTCTCCCAACAGTGTTTATATGTGTGTGTATTTGTGTGTGTGTGTGTAACAGTATCTGTTTCATGACCAAGAATCACCTTAATTTTGCACCTCATATGATAGGGAAACTGGACAAAGTATATTTGGAATGTCAACTCTACCCTGGATATTCAGCTAAAGCTGATTCCCTGGAGAAGTCTTCCACCCCCAGGGGTCTTCATACACCCAGTTTAAAGATCACTGTTCTCACCACTTCAGAATATATTTTAAAATTTTCACATAATAGTGAAAAAAACACAACATGCATACATACATACATATACAATACACATAGTTTACATTTATATATATACACATACACACATACATATATATTTACACACATACACACACACACTGACAAGCAGGAGACATGGGTTTGATCCCTGGGTTGGGAAGATCCCCTGGAGAAGGAAATGGCAACCCACCTCAGTATTCTTGCCTGGAGAATCCCATGGACAGAGGAGCCTGGTGGGCTATGGTCCATGGGGCCACAAAGAGTTGGACATGACTTGGCGACTAAACAGCAACAGCAGCAGGCTAGAAATGGGCTTCAGTGTTTTTTAAAAACTCCCCAGCTGATTCTAAAGCACAGTTGAGGTTGATAATGACTGGATTAAGGCTAAAAGGAAGGAGGAAAAAAATTCCATAAAAGCGTCATAATCAGTGCAGACTCCTGCTTACACTGGGACCACAGCGCACTATGCTTTGCTTAGTTTTCTCCTTTTTTGCTGGAAGGAAAAACCATCACCTCTACCATGAACTCTGGGACATGGTATTATCTGAGAATTTGGGGACAGGGAAAGTGTACTGTCTCTTGCAAAGGTCAAATGTAGTATTTAGACTCAAAGGAAACATGCTTTTTTTTAAAAAACAAAATTTTTAAAAGAAATTCAATGCAGCCATTTTAAGTGTAGTATCCTTAGGTTCTGTATTAGTAGGTGTCCTTCCTCTATAAGCAAGCAAGTCTTCTGTTGAAAGCAAGCAAGTCTTGTTTTCCTCTGGCTGCTTTTTCAGCAGATAGAAAAACAACAGGAAAAAAAAAAAAAAATCAATAAACCGGAAGTTGTTTCCTTGAGAAAATCAACAAAATTGGCAAGTCTTTAGCCAGACAGGCCAAGGAAAAGAAAAGAGACTCAAATTATCTAAAAAAGAAACAAAAGAGACATTTACAAAACTTAAAGAAATGAAAAGGATTATAAGGGAATACTATGAACAACTGTATGCTAACAAAACAGATAAATGAAATGGACAGATTACCAGGCAAACACAAAATACTAAAACTGATAGACGAACAAATGGAAAATATAAGCAAAGAGATCATCAGCAGTAGAAGACGAGAACAAGCTGGCATAAGGCTAGAACAGAATAGAATTGAAAATCCAGGGAATTCCCTAGCTGTCTGGTGGTTAGCACTCGGTGCTTTCACTGCTGGAGTGTGGGTTTGATCCATGGTTAGGGAACTAAGATACCACAAGCCGTGTGACACGGCAAAAAAAAACAAAAATGAGAATACAGATATAAGCCCTTACACTTATCGTCAGTAGACCTTTGACAAGGTGACAACACAATTTAGTGAGGAAAAAAACAGTCTTTTTAACAAACAGTGTTGAGGCAACTGAACTTCACATGCAAAAAATGAACTTGGAAGCCTCCTTAAGCCATTTACAAGAATTAATCCAAAATGGATCAAAGACCCAATTGTAAGAACTATAAAACTCTTATAAGAAAACATAGGCATAAATCTTGATGACCTGGAATCAGGCAATGTCTTTTCAGATATGATACCAATAGGAAAAGTAACAACAACAAAAAAGAAAAATTGGATTTCACCAATAGTAAAAAAAAAAAATTTCTGCTTTAAAGGACATCATTAAGAGTCAAAGCAACCTTGAGGGAAAAAAATGAAGCTGGAGGAATCAGGGTCCCTGACTACAGTCTATACTACAAAGATTCAGTAATCAAAACAGTATGGTACTGACACAATGAAACTGCATACAAAGTCCAGAGATAAATCTAAGCACCCATCTATGACCCCTAATCTATGTCAAAGGAGGCAAGAATATAAAATGGAGAAAATACCATCTCTTCAATAAGTGGAATGAAACTGGATACAAAGTCCAGAGATAAATCTAAGCACCCATCTATGACACCTAATCTATGTCAAAGGAGGCAAGAATATAAAATGGAGAAAATACCATCTCTTCAATAAGTGGTGCTGGGAAAACTGGACAGCTACATGTAAAAGAATACTTTTACATGAACACTTACAAGAACACTTCCTAACACTACACACAGAAATAAATTCAAAATGGATTAAAGATCTAAATGTAAGGCCAGATACTATAAAAATCCTGGAGGAAAACACCGGCAGAACACTCTCTGATGTAAATTGCAGCACAATTTTTGATCCACCCCCTAAAGTAATGAAAATAAAACCAAAAATAAACAAATGGAACCTAATTAAACTTAAAAGATTATGAACAGCAAAGGAAACCATAAACACAACAAAAAGACAACCCCAAAGAATGGGAGAAAATTTTTGCAAATGAAGTGGCCAACAAGGGATTCTCCAAAATAAACAAACAGCTCATTTAGCTCAATATGAAAAAAAAAACAACACAATTCAAAATGAATAGACATTTCTCCAAAGACATCAGTTCATTTCAGTTGCTCAGTCATCTCCGACTCTTTGTGACCCCATGAATTGCAGCACGCCAGGCCTCCCTGTCCATCACCAACTCCCGGAGTTCACTCAGACTCACATCCAAGTCGGTGATGCCATCCAGCCATCTCATCCTCTGTCTTCCCCTTCTCCTCCTGCCCCCAATCCCTCCCAGCATCAGTCTTTTCCAGTGAGTCAACTCTTCGCATGAGGTGGCCAAAGTACTGGAGTTTCAGCTTTAGCATCATTCCTTCCAAAGAACACCCAGGACTGATCTCCTTTAGAATGGACTGGTTGGATCTCCTTGCAGTCCAAGGGACTCTCAAGAGTCTTCTCCAACACCACAGTTCAAAAGCATCGATTCTTCGGTGCTCAGCCTTCTTCACAGTCCAACTCTCACATCCATACTGACCACTGGAAAAACCATAGCCTTGACTAGACGGACTTTTGTTGGCAAAGTAATGTCTCTGCTTTTTAATATGCTATCTAGGTTGGGGGGTCATAACTTTCCTTCCAAGAAGGAAGCATCTTTTAATTTCATGGCTGCAGTCACCATCTGCAGTGATTTTGGAGCCCCCAAAAATAAAGTCTGACACTGTTTCCACTGTTTCCCCATCTATTTCCCATGAAGTGATGGGACCAGATGCCATGATCTTCATTTTCTGAATGTTGAGCTTTAAGCCAATTTTCTCACTCTCCTCTTTCACTTTCATCAAGAGGCTTTTTAATTCCTCTTCACTTTCTGCCATAAGGGTGGTGTCATCTGCATATCTGAGGTTATTGATATTTCTCCTGGCAATCTTGATTCCAGCTTGTGCTTCTTCCAGCCCAGCGTTTCTCATGATGTACTCTGCATATAAGTTAAATAAGCAGGGTCACAATATACAGCCTTGACGTACTCCTTTTGATCAAAAAGCACATGAAAAGGTTATCAACATCACTGATTATTAGAGAAGAGCAAACCAAAACTACAATGAGATATCACCTCACAGTGGTCAGAGTGGCCACCATCAAGAAAACCTACAAATAAGGAATTCTCTGGCAGCCAGTGGTTAGGACTCTACACTTTAAATGCTGAGGGTTCAGGTTTGATCCCTGGTCAGGGAATTAAGATCCCACAAGCTGCCTAGTGCAGCCAACAACAACAAAAAGTCTACAAGCAATAAGTGCTGGAGAGGGTGTGGAGAAAAGGGAACCCTCCTCACTTGCTAGTGGAAATGTAAATTGGTACAGCCACTATGAAGAACAGTATACTACTACTACTACTAAGTCACTTCAGTCGTGTCTGACTCTGTACAACCCCATGGACTGCAGCCTACCAGGCTTTTCCATCCATGGGATTCTCCAGGCAAGAACACTGGAGTGGGTTGCCATTTCCTTCTCCAATGCATGAAAGTGGAAAGTGAAAGTGAAGTCACTCAGTCATGTCCAACTCTTAGTGACCCATGGACTGCAGCCTACCAGGCTCCTCCATCCATGGGATTTTCCGGGCAACAGTACTGGAGTGGGGTGCCATTGCCTTCTCCCGAAGAAGAGTATGGAGGTTCCTTAAAAAACTAAATATAGAGTTACAATATGATACAGCACTTCCATTTCTAGGCATATATCCAGAAAAAGTGCAATTTGAAATGATATATGCATCCCAATGTTCATTGCAGTGCTATTTATAACAGTCAGGACATAGAAGCAACCTAAATGTCCACTGACGGAGAAATGGGTAAAGAGGACGTGGCACATATATACAGTGGAATATTAAGATATAAAAAGAATGAAATAATGCCATTTGCAGCAACATGGATGGGCCTAGAGATTGTCATACTGATTGAAGTAAGCTAGAGAGAGAGAAAATATCATGATATCACTTATACATGGAATCTAAAACCTAGTACAAAAAAACTTAT
The DNA here is from genome assembly GCF_019923935.1 of Bubalus bubalis. NCBI lineage: Eukaryota > Metazoa > Chordata > Mammalia > Artiodactyla > Bovidae > Bubalus > Bubalus bubalis. The sequence goes on from NC_059157.1 coordinate 162,528,512, forward strand.
TTACAAGACAGAAACAGACTCACAGATATAGAAAATAAATTTATGTTTAGTAAAGGAGAAGCAGGGATGGATAACTATGGAGATTGAGATTGACATATACACATTACTATATACAAAACAGAAAACTAATAAGGATCTACAGTGTAGCACAGGGAACTCTTCTCAGTACTCTGAAATGACCTATATGGGAAAAGAATCTAAAAAAGAGTGGATATATGTAATGTATAAATGATTCACTTTGCTATACACCTGCAATGTAATATATAAATAATTCACTTTGCTGTACACTTGAAACACAACATTGTAAATCAACTATACGCCAATAAAATTTGAAGTTGCCTAAAAAAAGAAAAAAATTAAGAATGTAAAAAGATAATCCACAAAATGAGACATTTGCAAATCATATATCTGATAAAATTTAATATGCAGGATATATGAAGAACCCTTATAACTTATAGACATTTCTTCAAAGAAGATATACAAATGGCAAAAAGCACATGACAATATGCTCAATACCATTAGCTATCAAAATTTCAGATAAAACCACCATGAAATACCACTTCACAAACCACTAGGATGGCTATAATCAAAAAGTCAAATAATAGGTGTTGGTGAAGATGTTGACAAACTGGAGCAATGTTGTTGAGAATGCAAAATGGTGTAGCCACTTTGGATTTTTCTTTCTTTCGTTTCTTTTGCAATGTCCTTAAGTTCATAGATCTTTTAATCAGTGTCCAATCTTTTAAGCCCCTCCAGTGAACTATTCATCTAAGATATTGTATTGTTTCACTGCTACAATTTCCATTTGGTTCTTTTTTTGTATCTCCAAATCCTCTCATCACCATATCCATGTTTTTCCTTAAGTATTTGAGTAGATGGATAAAAACTATTTAAAAATCTTTGCTAATCCTATTGTCTGTCATTTCTGATTGCTGTCTATTTATCAGTGTTTCTGCTATGATTCATATTTTCCTAATTCCTTCAATGAGTAGTAACTTTTTTAATGGGTTGACATTGCAAACTCTACATTGTGAAGGGTTTAATTTTGTTAGTTCCTTCAGGATGTAAGACTGTTCAATGGGACAGGTTACTTCTGGATCGTGCTGCTTTCAAGGCTTGTTATTAAGCTTATGGGTGGGAGTTTAAGGTGATCTTTACTCTGGGCTAGTTTAGCTCTTCTGCCAAGATGCGATCCTTCTGTGGTGTCTACTGAATGCCCTAAATTTCTCTTTCCATTCTGGCAGCTCAGAACATGAATGTTTCCCAGCCCTTCTGCGCTCTGGTAACTGTTCAGCTTCCAACTCCCCATTCTTTGCCCAGCCTTAAGAAGTTTCAGCAGTACACTCAAGAAAACACCTGTGGAGACTTTTGTGGCTGTTCCTTTGCATAACTCCTCAGTTTTCTGCCCTACAAATTCTCGCCCCCTCCGTGAACTCCCACCTCAACTTAGGACTGTGCTTTGACTGGGATTCCCCCCTTCTCTGCATCTTAGCACAGAAAGTGACCATTATGAACTGTGTTCCCCCAAATTCATATGTTGAAGCCCTAACCCTCAATGTGACTATATATCAGAGACAGGGCCTCTACGGAGATAAAGTTAAATAAGGTCATAATGGTACAGCTCTAATCCGATAAGGTTGGTGTCCTTTTAAGAAGACATACCAAAGATCTCTGTCTCCCTCCACACGGGCACAGAAGAAATGTCATGGGAGGACATAGTGAGAAGACAGTTGTCTACAAGCCAGGAAGAGAGGCCTCACCAGAAACCAACCCTGATAGCACCTTGATTACTTTATAGTCTCCAGAATTTTGAGAACCTAAATTCCTGTTGCTCAAGCCACCCAGTCTGAGGGATTTTGTCAGGGCAGCCTGAGCTGACTAAGATACACTCCCAGGATAAAGTCTGAATGTCATTGCTATGTTCTTTCTCTTGGGGATCAGTCCTGTACTGCCTGTTGTCCAGTTTCTCAAAGTAGTTGTTTCACAAATTTCATCTACTTTTAATTATCTATTCAGGAAGTTTAGTTAGGTCTGTTACTCCATCATGGCCAGAAAGCATGAATTCCCTTGTAACATTGTTTTTTGTCTTCTAACCAAATGATCTTCAGAAATTTCTGGGATAGTAAGAGATGGAGAGGTACAACCCCATCCTGAGGGACCACTGAGAAGCCTTTAGTCACTGCCCATTATTCTCCTGAGAAAAGCAAGTGTATTATGCCATCCTGACCGCTATGGGAGAGGGGAATCTATACATCAATATATCTGGCAGCTCAGTATAGGCTAATCAAGATTTCAGATTTCAGGAGGACAAGGCTTTTGGGTCCTACTCATACTTCCCTTTCATGCACTGGAGAAGGAAATGGCAACCCACTCCAGTGTTCTTGCCTGGAGAATCCCAGGGATGGGGGAGCCTGGTGGGCTGCCGTCTATGGGGTCACACAGAGTCGGACACAACTGAAGCGTTTTAGCAGCAGCAGCAGCAGCATACTTGTACTGAGTTCTCGTTCAGTCCAAGAGAGTAGTCAGTTTAATATCCATCATATGATTTTCCTTAGAGTAAGAAAAATTAATTCCCTACGTAAGTATCTAGCTGTATCATTCCTGAAATCAATATTCATAGGATACAGAGTAATGTCCCCAGAGACTAAAGTCACGATTATGTCCTTAAATGGGTCACAAAGGGCAAGGATGGATTCTCAAAAACAAAAAACAAGAGGGACTTACTTCCCTGGCAGTCCAGTGGTTGGGACTCCACCATTCCACTGCAAAGGGAATGGGTTTGATCCCTGATTGGGGAACTAAGATCTAGCAAAGCTGCATGGTGCAGCCAAAAAAACCCACAAGAATAATTACACTAAAACTCCAGATACTTTTAATTACAATGAATTTCATGCACTCTGGGCAAGGCAGGCTCCTTAGCCAATGAGCAGAAAATAGATACAAAAAGAAACTTAAATGATACCAAAGGATTAAAAATTATGTTGTAAACATGAGACTTTCTATTTAAGGAGGATAATTCTAAGGGAATGTAAATTTTAGCATGAATCTAAACCCTGAAGTAAAAGAAAACTCCAGAATATAAAGGGACTATGCCTACAGAAACTGACAATGAGTTGTAACTGCATAAACCACTGTGTGTTTGTCTCTGAGGTCAAAGATATCTGAAGAGATGCTATGAGGATACCAGAATATTTTTGTTAGAGCCTCTGCCTCCCCTCTGCTCCAGCCCCCACACCCTCGCTAGAGCCAAATCACCTCAAAACCCAGATCGGATCCTACTACTCACTTGTACAAAGCCCCTCCTTGGCTATTAATCCATAGAATGCAGACCAATTATTCCTCAGCTCTCAATGCCCTCTACCATCTTCCCCCCAACCTAGCGTTCCAGCCCATTTCCCGTCACATCACTCACCCCACTTCCTCCCACCCTCTCCCAGACACCTCCCCTCAATGATCCTTCCCTGCAGGAATTATCAGAGATTCTATTCCTCTGTGCTTTCCCATCTCCAAAATCCTTGTTCCTCTTGTCTCCCCAATCTCCCTCCCCCATTTACCAAAAATTCTATATTCAAGGGTTTAGAGCCAACGCCCCACCCTTTACTTCTGTAGCCCCCTTTGTTAGGCTTCTTTCACCAGGACTTACTATTTTGTGCTGTGTTTAACTGGAACTATAAGCTCCCTGAATGCAGGAACTGTACTATACATCTTCACAATTGTTAGCCTCCACATTTCCTGGCACAAAGAAACCTCAAAACATGCTTTAAGAAGCTAAACATAAACATTGTTCTGAAGTTGGAATATTAAAAGAACACAGTTGCCTTTGAAGTGTGGATTTGCTTGTCCTTCCTACAGACTCCAGAGCTATTCCCCACCACACTCTCAGTCAGCCTAAGAAAAGGTGGAAACCTGGAGGATTTAAACACAAGTTATTTTAATTGTTAGAAGACATTTCTGGACTCTATTAATCTGAAATATTAATCATCTTTTACCATCCAACTCATAAATACAAATCTCTCCAGGGGAAAAAATATTCCTACACCAATGCTAGGCTATTTTTAAACTTATTTACCTCAAAGCTGCTTCTGATCATGGTTCACTTGCTCACACAAGTTCCAAGGAAATAGGGACTTCCCCAGGAAACAATGTGAAGTCTCTTTCTGTGTCCCCTTCCGTGCTCTGCAGTGGCCCACTACCAACCTCAAGCCCTCAGAGTCCGTCTCCTCTGTTCCTAATCAAAACCAGACATTATTTACTAACAGCCATTTCTCTTTGTTGGCTTGACAGTCTTTTCCCACAAAAATGTTTGTCACCTTCAATTTAGCTCTTTATTTTTGGAATGAAAGTCTTCCTCTGTCGAAGCAATTTTAAATATGCAAAAACTACAGGGAAGCAAAGGAGACTCTTGAAACTATACCAGGCCTCCTTAATAGGAAATCCTTTCAGTCTTGGCTAGAAAAGAACTGCCCTCCTCACTCCACCCCACCACCAACCCCAGGTCCCAGGTAAAGGATATGGTTCCCAGGATCCATTCCAGTATCCTCTAAGCAAGCACATGCTGGTCCACTGGTCTCTGTCTCTCAATCTTTTTCTTCGCCTTTCCCAGCACCCTCCTCCAACACTCCTAACAGCTGCCCTACTAACATTTTGATCCAAGATTATTCTTTGTTGTGGGAATGTGTCTTGGCCACTGTAGGATGTTTCATAACATTTCTGGCTCTACCAGCTATACACCAGGAGTTACACACCGCACCCTCCCAGGAGTGACAATCAAAAATGTCTCATCACCAGTGTCTCCTGGACAAAACCTCCAGCTGAGAACCACTGCCTTAACCAAATCCATTCCTCCATCCAGCCATTCATTCACAGGCAACATTTATAAAACCAGCATTTTAGCCTTCCTCAAGACTTTCAGAGGCTTAGGTTTCCAGCATGTTTATCATTACTTTACTCTGGACAGTATTTAATTGGTTTCTTGGCATTGCAGCTCTCTTTAACATTTTAAAACCCACAGCTACGCTTCTCACATTATCTTTCACATGCCTCTTCTGGATGCAAATTTCCTGGAACACATCCTCTTCAGTTACTGTAATAATCTTTAAGTATAATGCTGTAGTGCAGATTATGCATAAACTTTATGTACATTTAAAGCAAGTGACTATAATGTGTACATTATATATATTTTAAAGCAAATGACTCCATGTTTCCTAAGATAATGGGTACTAACAGGTGCACACACATCCCACCCCAAGAAAAATAAGCAGTGCAGCAGGGGTTACACACGTCTCAGGAGAAATGGCTTCCCAGAATGCAAATTTTAAGACTTAGGAGTTATTAAGAACAATAAAAAAGTTTTGTTAAAAGCAACATGAACAATTTGGAGTGCATTTCTTGCACGGATTTTGAAATAGGTCTTTGGCAAAATTGTTTTGCAAAGTCACATCAAGCCAATCCCAGGCAGACATGCACTTCAGCACAAAGGTTGAGAGGCCCTACTTTAATGGGTTGGAGGACCTTCTTTGAATTAAAATTACAAGAACTTCAAGAAAACCTATGATCCAAACTCCAGTTCAGACACAGGTGCAGTATTTTCAAATCCATCTTACAGATGAGCTTTGCCTTCCCTAGAACTGGTACCCTCCTTCTTTCACAATTCTCATCATGTAAAGTAAGGAGGAAAAGTGGTCAGGAAAACTGTGATTCCTAAATCCCTTCTGGGGGAAGGGTCCTCCCAGGTCTGAGTCCATTTTGTAGCCTGACTTCAGTTATGTCAGGACAAGAAAACTGTCATGTAAACTTGCCTTCTCTTCTGGCATATCCTGCCTTTTCAGTTAAGTTGAAAAATTCCACATCATAGCTAAAGCAAATAAACAGTTATGAAGTAAAACTGAGATTAAATTTTTAAGTTGGCTTTGTTAGTGGTCTCTTCTCTTCCCACAAGCGGTAATTCCTTATTTGTTCTCTTTACTTTTCTCCTCCTTCCTCAAGCCTCACCAAGCGTATATGGTTTTGTTTTCCTTTCAGTTTAGCATTCCCACAAGCTAAACAATCAGGGCAAGATACTTAACTCTTAGTCTCTTCTCCAGAATTCTGAAGCAAATCTCAAAATCTTTCATATCACCAAATTTCCATGTTTATTATAAATTTTATTGGCACAATCACACTAATAACCAACCTATTATTTCAGTTCGGACTCAGTCGCTCAGTCGTGTCCAACTCTTTGTGACCCCATGAACACCAGGCCTCCCTGTCCATCACCAACTCCCGGAGTTTACCCAAACTCATGTCCATTGAGTCGGTGATGCCATCCAACCATCTCATCCTCTGTTGTCCCCTTCTCCTCTTGACTTCAATCTTTCCCAACATCAGGGTCTTTTCAAATGAGTCAGCTCTTCGCATCAGGTGGCCAAAATATTGGAGTTTCAACTTCAACATCAGTCCTTCCAATGAACACCCAGGACTGATCTCCTTTAGGATGGACTGGTTGGATCTCCTTGCAGTCCAAGGGACTCTCAAGAGTCTTCTCCAACACCATAGTTTAAAAGCATCAATTCTTCGGTGCTCAGCCTTCCTTATAGTCAAACTCTCACATCCATACATGACTACTCAAAAAACCATAGCCTTGACTAGATGGACCTTTGTTGACAAAGTAATGTCTCTGCTTTTTAATATGCTGTCTAGGTTGGTCATAACTTTCCTGCCAAGTAGTAAGCATCTTTTAATTTCATGGCTGCAATCACCATCTGCAGTGATTTTGGAGCCCAAAAATATAAAGTCAGCCACAGTTTTCCCATCTACTTGCCATGAAGTGATAGGACTGGATGCCATGATCTTAGTTTTCTGAATGTTGAGCTTTAAGCCAACTTTTTCACTGTCCTCTTTCACTTTCAAGAGGCTCTTTAGTTCTTCATTTTCTGCTGTAAGGGTGGTGTCATCTGCTATCTGAGGTTATTGATACTTCTCCTGGCAATCTTGCTTCCGGCTTGTGCTTCCTCCAGCCCAGCATTTCTCATGATATACTCTGCATAGAAGTTAAATAAGCAGGGTGACAATATACAGCCTTGACGTACTCCTTTTCCTATTTGGAACCAGTCTGTTGTTCCATGTCCTGTTCTAACTGTTGCTTCCTGACCTGCATACAGGTTTCTCAAGAGGCAGGTCAAGTGGTCTGGTATTCCCATCTCTTTCTGAATTTTCCACAGTTTATTGTGATCCACACAGTCAAAGGCTTTGGCATAGTCAATAAAGCAGAAATAGATGTTTTTCTGGAACTGTCTTGCTTTTTCCATGATCCAGCGGATGTTTGGCAATTTGATCTGGTTCCTCTGCCTTTTCTAAAATCAGCTTGAACATCCGGAAGTTCATGGTTCATGTATTATTTAAATACACTATATGTATTAATACCTTAAAAAGTGTCACATCTCTAGATCATTTGGACTATTAAGAGATGAAATGCAGTAGCATTTTCTAATACATTAAAAAAGTATTTAGGGGGAAATGTCATCAGCATACTTCCCTGCAAACAGACCTGTTCTTAGCAACTCAAAAGTAGGGATAAACAAGAGTGGTAATTGTTTTTTTCTCTAGTAAGAGTTGCTAGTACACAAAGTAAATGAGTATAGCCAGTGGCCCCAGGGAATACTGGCAGCAACCTGCCAGCCAGTTTCTAACACTTTACTAGCCAAGCCAAGCGACCCAACACTGGCTCCATATAGTCCAGCTAATTCCCAGGTACCTAAGCACTTGATCTCAGCAGCTTATAACCACAAAATAAACCTGTCTTACACAGTTATGATCCTGAATAGGAAGGAGGTTGTGTGCAGGGAATAAAGTCAATAATTAGAGAAAAGTAGACTTAACATGTCAGAATTATTAGAGTGGATATTATTTGAGAAAAAACATCCAAAGAATGTAACTCAAGTTTCAACAAAGTGATTTGAGACTTTATCAACATTTCATATTCCTTTCCCATTCTCCCCAGGCCCCCACAAAATCTCCCCAATTACGGTGGAGGCACATAGAAAATGAGACTAACTTTACATTGGATTTTTCTATTACATGAAAGTTAATCTTTTTCTTTTGGGAGGCTTAAGTTTAGAGTGGGTTTCTCTAGTGATTTAAGAACTCTACTGTGGTTACTACAATAAAACTAAGAGTATACATTTTGCCTACTTAGAATGGTAAAAATTTAAATACTCTGCCTTGAGAAAATCTGGCAATTCAAATGCGTTATTTTATACCCAAAGATTTAACATTCCTTTTAAAATACCCACCCCCAAAAGTCTTAATATATTAACCTAAAGGATAACAAATACACTGCATTGATAAAACAGATTAATTGGGACAATTAAACCCTCAATTTATTTTCTTTAAAACAATCTCATCTCATTCCGTTTCTTCTTCGAGGTTCTCATTTTACTGACTGTCTTGTTCTTAGTAAGTCATTCTACAAATGTGAAGTGAATGTGGAAAATCTTCTGTTCCGCAAGCTACATCTGTCCTGAGCTCTTCGCACTCTGACCTCTGCTACCTCTGGGACTGTGCTCTTCAGTGTGGACCTCAAACTGACGGCATCAGCATTATCTGGAAGCTGGGCTAAAGTACAAATTACTAGAACCTCTCTCAGACCAAATGAATCAGATCCCTAGGGACAGGATCCAGGAATTTGCCTTAATTATCCTCTCAAGTTGTAAAACCACTGCTGTTACACGTTTGCCTAGATATCATGTTTCCTTTTATTTTGCTCATGCTTAACAAAGGCAACAAAAGACATTCCACAAGCCTGGACAGAGAATGGGTGATTTAACACTCTTCCCACTGTTCCTGAGACCAGCTTCTATTTTTCTTCAGTTCAGATCTGTGTCTGCTTCTATTTGTTTTTAAGCCTAGAGGAAAGGAGCCAGGGACTTTGAAGGAAAAGGCTCAGCTGGATTTAAGGAAAAACAACTTTGCTTTCTCTTCTGAAACTGTTAAACGGTCTGTATCAGTCAAGACAGAAACCCTCATTTCATTTCTCTCCAGATTTGGGGATGTTAGCATGACTTTCACAGGGATTCTGGAAGTTAGGGGTGAAGGACAACAATCTAAACTGCTGCTCTTTGCTTCACCTCAGCACAGAACATACCACAGAGCTGTTGAAAAGTACACACTGAAGTACACACAACTGGACCATCAGGTTCAGGAAGCAGTTTAAGGTCCAAGAGTATGAAGACTAGAGTGCCAAACTGGGGGTGGGGGTGTTGGGTGGGAACGGGGGTGTGTTAGCACTGGGTGGGTTAGGAAGCCATTAGAAAACATTACTTGATAACAGCTTTTACAACAACGTAAAATTTCCTAAATACAGTTATCAAGTGTTCTAACCACAGATTCAGCTTCAGAAAGGAGGGATTCCTTTCACATCAGCTTAATAAAAGTTTATTTTCACAATGCTATATAGGTAAGCCCCTGAACTTTACAATTCCTCATGTTTCTCTCAAAAAAAGATTTTAAGTCTTAGTATTAAATATCAAATCATGCTTTAAGGTTCTGTAGGCTATTTTTAAAAATCAAAATTAATTAAAATTGTGACAATGATAAAATGCCAACCAATCAAAGTCCCAAACTAATAAAATTCAAAATAAGAATGATTAGGATCCTGTTATATTTTGATAGTCATGTTTGATCAACTGCTATCATTAATCTCAGTGCCATGAGTTAATAATGCACATATATCCTGAAAGCCTACGTTTTTTGTACATTTTGTTGCTGAGGTATAAAGCCAGGTTTTACCAACTTTTTTTTATTAATCTAATATATAATCTCTTCCACAAAGCAACTACGTAAACACCCCAATAACATTAACCAAACTGGTGTCACATTCTATGGTCTTCTAATTAACACAGTACATAAACATTTATAAACTATACAGCCACAGCAATTTATAAGCAACTATGTAATAAATTTTGAACTGTTAGGAATATAATAAAGCCACATTTTAAATAGCTTTCTCTTTTTTTGTATTTTTTTATATTCACACATTCCACTAATTTCTTCACTAGACTCTATTAAATCTTAAATTTAAGTATGGCCAAACATAAAATAATATTGAAGGGTGTCAACAAAATAGGTGAGTTTTATCAGTGACCAAGTCACTTAAAGCTATTCTTCAAAAGACGAGTCATTCACCCAAGGCAAACATGGAAAAAGTTAGAATTAAATCTTAAATTCTTCATGGCTGGCCTGTCAGACACACGGGACTATCTAAGATTCAAGTTTGGAAGTTCTAAATGTCAAAAGGCTAACCATCACTAGTGGAATGTCTGGTGCTGAAGAAAGACCCTGCACAAACTCAACAGTGTGTTCAACTTGTAAGAGGGGAAAAGTCTGGGCTGGTACAAACCAAGTTAACAGGGCTTTAAACCCTAGTCAAAGACAGTGAAATGTTATTACACCTGAGTAATAACCTCCAAGTAACCTCTAGCTTAAATTATATTGACTCTTGCCACAGTGTGATCTTAGGTTAACAGTTCTGCAGCCTTAATTAAAAGGATAAGGCATTTAATCAATTTTCTGTCAGGAATCATTAGGCTAACTTCTGTTCAGCTAGGGACTGCAGTGTGTTCTGCCTTGAGGCTGTCACAATCATGACAACCAGACATACATTTTAACAGATATTCACTGACAGATGAAGTATAACATTGTGCAAAGTGGTAGGTGGACTCAATATTGAGACATCTCATAACTTTTCCATAAATCCCTTTTCTTCCACTAACAAAACTGGACCTACCACTTCTATTCCTACATGGAAGCTGAAGTATGTTATGACTGTAGCTATATGACTATTTTTCTACTTTATGGCCCTATTTCTGCTAAATTATAGTCTTTATCAATTTAAATTAAAAAAAAAAAAAAAAACCAAACACCTATCTTTTTAGAACTCTGGAAAGACATTAAATTCACCAAATAAAAAAACTTCAATTTTGTTCTTCAAATATAATACAATTCTGATATATGATGTCAAGTTAAATTATTAGACAAGTGATCTCCATGTACCTAACATTAATGTTGTAAAGAGGTTTAACTAAACTTTCTTTAGTGAAGCAAGTTTCAATTATCCTAACAATGGTGAGTGACCTATTACTAATGTGTGAATCTAAAGTGTGTCACCTAGGAAATTATCAGAGTCAAAGAACAAAAATTTAGGTAGACAATTGTTAAATATAATGTTAATAGGTACGCTGGGCAATGAACTTGAACTTTTTATTTAACTTACATCTGTTTAGTTTTTTATTGAGTTAAGTATAAAGGCCCAGTTAATCAACTCATTAAATTGGTCAAGGCAGAACACTTGAACTACATAACAGGATTTAAAAAGCAGTTGGTCTTTTAGTAGTTCTCTGGTAATCACACACGCACACACACACACACACATACACAATTGGTAGAGTACTCTGGATATAGGATTTCCCCCCCATAATCTTATATAATATGCTGTTCACAATCTGCAGTATTTTGAAAACTATATAAATTGGACACGACCAAATTAGAGATGTCTGATAAACTCTTATAAAGTATTTGGGAACTTCAGCTCTAGTCCCCAAAAGATCAATTTTAAACTATAAAAAAGGAAAATTTATATAAAATCACAACAGATTTAACAGAAATCTTTGAAAAAAAAATAAAATTGTAACGCAATTTTCTACTTTTGAAAATATGACCAAGAAAAAAAAAGTACAAGGAGTATGTCTGCATTTTTTAAAACTATTAACTGAGTGGATCTGGGGAAGAAAAAAAGCTATACAGTATTATTGCACTCCACGAATGTGCAGAATTCCAAAATGTGCCAGCACTGAAAAACTGCCTTGCATTGAGGTTTTCCAAGAGGTACAACGAGCCTGCCAAGAAAGCATCTGGTCTGTACTAACAGCTTGCTGTCTTCAGTACAGGCCTTCATAATGTCAGTCACGCTGCTCTTGCAAAAATCCCTTAATGTCTGAAAGATACAAAGAAAAAAAAAGAGAATTTTATTTTAAAAATTCACTCTTATAAAATTAACTTGCTGATCAGAAAAGAACTGAGAACAGCTCTGCTAAACAAAATTAACTTTCACCCCTCCATGTTCATGCACATTTGCTTCTAAATTTTCTATCGTGATCATGTGAAAAGAAATTGCATAGTCCTAAGAACTAGTTATTTGAAGGTAAAGAGAGGGTTTATATGTACAATACAGGTATAGTACATGAATTCTAGTCATTAGGAATTCATAGTCAAAAAAATGCTATTACCCGGCCCAGTTATTAAGCCTTAAACATAAAACTAATAGCACAACCTTACTTTATGGTCCAAACTCTCTTGGACACTTATAAGTTTTAATGAAAAAGACATTCATTTGTTAAATCTTAAGTTGGCAACTCAACTGACAATAAATGTAGTATCTATTATTATATATGTATATCTAGTATAGTAATATAATATATATGTAATATCTTACTGATTCATGATAATTAACTGATACCTATAGTTATTGCATTTTTAAACTACTTACAAAAGAGTTTTCAGTGCTGATAGTTGGGGCTATGATCGATGGTGTGGGATTGAATCCATATGCACGTTGAGCTTCATTTCATTGTCAAGAATTTGAACCAGCTGTTGCATGGATGGAAGGTGACCAGATTCCAACTTAGACCACACAGGTACATCTACAAAAATAAATGGTACCACCCTCTCCAAATTAAAGATGATTCTATAATAGACATTCATTCTACAAATATGTACTGTACTCTATGCACACAGCTGGAGACAGAATTAAGCTTTTTGCTTTTATGAAGTTTACATTCTAGTAGAGGAAATATAAAAAGAACTATACAAATAGCTACAAAGTTACCCTTGTACACTAAAAATTAAAACCAGAAGATGCTACAAGAGAGATATATGAGGCTGGGAAGGAGCCTTTGTACTTACTGTTATTAAAACAGAGATACTATTAAAATTGAGAGATATTATTATTAAACATAAAAGCTAAAATATAGAAGAATGGTACAAAGGAGGCTGGAGAGGTAAGCAGGGATTACATGAGGGATCAAAAAACTATAAAGGGTGAGAGAGCAAGTATGTTTAGTTCAAGAAGATAGTCTGTCCCAGCTACTTAAGATCTATTATGGCCCCAAAGCAGTAACAGGCAACAGATAAATGAATGGGCATGGCTGTGTTCCAATAAAACTTTATTTACAAAGCAGGAAGCAGAAGATATGGTACACAGGGCCATGGTTTGTCCGTGCCTACGTTACATCATGCACGGCCTTTTGTCCATGTTAAATGTTCTGGTCTTTATCTTGAGAACAAAATAAAGCCATTTAATAAATTTGAGGCAGTGAAGCAACAAGATGAAAGGTGCATTTAAAAAAATCTTCTTTTAAATAACTCAACTGTTTGGAGCAGGTGTCAGCAACTTTTTCTGTATAAAGCCAGACAGTAAATATTTTAGACTTTACAAACCAAGAGGCAAAATCAAGGATATTATATAGGTACTTATATAAATTTTTCATTGATGAAACACAAGACTCTAGGTATGAGTACTGAAATTTGAATTTCATATAATTTCTATGTCACAAAATATTCTTTTGATTATTTATCCATTAAAAAATGTAAAAAGGAATTCTCTAGTGGTACAGTGGTTAGGCTTAGCATTTTCACTGCAAGGGCCTGGATTCAATCCCTGGTCGGGAAACTAAGACCCTGCAAACCACATAAAAAAACCAACAAAATCACATAAAAAAAAAAAACAAGCCCCCAAAACCCCAACAAAACCACATAAAAAAAAAATCAAGCCAAAAAAACCCAACAAAACGTTAAGCACCACCTATCAACAATGGATGGACCTAGAGATTATCAAACTAAGTGAAGCAAGCCAGACAGACAAAGACAAATATCATATGATATCACTTATATGTGGAATCTTAAAAAAAAAAAAAAAGAAGACACAAATGAGCTTATTCACAAAACAGAAAGACTCACAGACACAGAAAACAAACTTACGGCTATGAAAGAGGAAAAGGATTAGGGAGAAGGATAACTTAGGAGGCTGGGATTCACATATGTATGTTGCTTCCCATAAAATAAATAAATAAGGACCTACTGTATAGCACAGGAAAATGTACTCAATATTAATAACCCAGAAGGGAAAAGAATCCAAAAAAGAATATATATATATATATATATAGAGAGAGAGAGAGAGAGAGGAATCACTGTACTGTATATTTGAAAACTACATGCCATCGTAAATCAACTATACTTCAATAAAAAAAAAACTTTTAATAAAAATAAATAAGTAAATAAATTTTAAAACTGTAAAAGCCATTGTTAGCTCATAGGCCATACTATACTTGCCAACCTCTGGTTCAGACAATATGTTAAAGGGTAACAAGATAAATGTGGCTTGGATTAGGGTGGCTAGCAAAGAAGATAAACAGAAGCTGATCTTTGAAAATTGTAAAAAGTAGAATTGAGAAAAATTGGTAATCCATTAGATATGGAGAGCAAGTGATGTTATCCTAGGTTTCTGACATGAGCAACTGGGTAGAATGATAATGATGCCATTAAATAAGTGAGAAATGCCAGGAAAGGAGCAAATGGAGTATAAAAGAACTGCAGGAAGCTGAGGCAATCAACCATTTGGGAGTAAGCAATGTTTAGGATTCCTGGCTACATACAGAACATAGAAGAGAGGTCTAGAACTCTCCAGACTATACATTCAAGGGTCATCACACAGATGTTATTCTAAAGCCATGGGAGTAGCTGAGGACCATACAAGGATATAATTTAGCATATTATGAAAAACAGAAAAGCCTGATGCTTAGTATAAATCATTTAAAATTTATTACAAAATGCAAACTATTCAGAACCTACCATTCAAAGTTATCTCAAATGCACCTGTTGACATACACTGGTTTTCAATCATGTTGCTCAAGAAGAATACCATCATACATGCATAGACCTAAAAGAAAATACAATAAAATACAACAGGTTAAGTCAGTCTCAAATCAAAACAACATGACAAGTAATCTTTTAAATACCCAGTCTCATTTTTATTTGGTAACTGTTCTTTTTAAATCTACCTGAAGATTATATACAATTACTCCCTTTCCATATATTCAGATAATGTACACAGCAAACTGCAATACTAATTTGTAGCTCTATATATTCTGAAGAATTTATATATGTTATTCCTAATGTAAAGGTAAAATTTCTGGGGACTTCCCTGGTGGTCCAGTGGTTAAGACTCCACACTCCCACTTCAGGGGGCATGGGTTTGATCCCTGGTTGGGGAACTAAGATTCCACATGTGGCCAAAAAATTGGAAAAAAAAAAAAAAAAAGATAAAATTTCTAAAAATCTCATAATAGCCTTAATAAGTTAAACATAAGAACACCAGCTTAAGATGGATTCATTTTAGCATTTTTATGATCTAATGTATGAATTCCCAGGAGACTAGTGATGCAATCATCAGCAATTCCATGTATTCAATACAACCCGTCCATGTTCCAAATAAGTCATGTGAAGTCAAACTGGAAAAAAGTAGGTTAGAAAGCACTAGCATATTAAGTTACATTCATTCACTTTCTAAAGGCAAATCCATACCCTCCCAAGAAATTAAAAGCTCCTGCTGGACAGAAAGGTTTTAATTTAACAAAATCACCCAATCAAAAGTAGGATGTAGTAAGGATATCAATTCACAGCAAGCTGCTTCAGAAAAATAAATTAAAATGCCTACAGCAGATGAGAAGGAGCTTTCCCCTAGTCCCACTTGAGCTAGGTGGGCTCTGATTTCATAGAAGTTATCCTGGCATTTAGGGACAAAGTTTGCTTTCATGAGAACAATACACAAGGAAGTGTCACGAAAGCTACAGCTTTCAGGTATCCTCTTCCACAGTAGATCAACAATGTGTTAAGTCTATACAAGTAAACTGCACTAAAGATAATGTAGAATCAACAGAATTAACAAATATGGCACAAAACATTGTCGTAAGTATTCTTAATCCTACGTAAATAAACATTTTGTTAATAAGAGTAGATACACATCTCAATTAGAAGTAGTACCTGAGGATGTTTCTGTTAAGAAGTCTTGCCTGCTACTGGAAATTAAGTCATTCCGTAAGAAAAAGAACAGCTTTGTTATGAGCTGGCTAAAGGTTGTCTCAGCACAGAACTAATGGATAAGACAGAGAACTCCAAAAGACAGTAATTCTTAGAAGGAAATCTAAACAATATCATTCAAGAGAGAAACAAAAATTAGTCCTATTTCTCATAGAAGAAAGGTAGACCCTGCAGAAAAATGATTTTAAGTAAAACAGATGAGAGCTCTAGAAAACAGTACGCTGCAACAAGACCCTACGAAGAAGAAAACAGCACAAGATCCTTACGTATATTTATACTGATTTTTTCCAGTTAATTTGCTTTAGATTCCTCATGGACAGAAACGTCAAAGAAAAAATAATAAAAACAGAGAGTTGGATAAGAGTAAATTGGTGGAAATCTCATTTTTAATGTGAATAAACCTATTAATACTCATTGCTGCTACTGCTAAGTCGCTTCAGTTGTGTCCGACTCTGTGAGACCCCCATAGACAGCAGCCCACCAGGCCCCTCTGTCCCTGGGATTCTCCAGGCAAGAACACTGGAGTGGGTTGCCATTTCCTTCTCCAATGCATGAAAGTGAAAAGTGAAAGTGAAGTCGCTCAGTCATGTCCGACTCCTAGCTACCCCATGGACTGCTGCCTACCAGGCCCCTCCGTCCATGGGATTTTCCAGGCAAGAGTACTGGAGTGGGGTGCCATTAATATTGCTAGCACCCCACAACTCTCTGTACCCCTCCTGACTGCTGCTCCCAAAGGTAACCACCTTCCTGACCTTTATTACCACAGACTAATCTCCTTCACAATGGACTGGTTGGATCTCCTTGCAGTCCAAGGGAATCTCAAGAGTCTTCTCCAACACCACAGTTCAAAAGCATCAATTCTTTGGTGCTCTGCTGCTGCTAAGTCACTTCAGTCGTGTCCGACTCTGTGTGACCCCACAGATGGCAGCCCACCAGCCTCCCCGTCCCTGGGATTCTCCAGGCAAGAACACTGGAGTGGGTTGCCATTTCCTTTTCCAATGCATGAAAGTGAAAAGTGAAAGTGAAATCGCTCAGTCGTGTCCGACTCTTAGCGACCCATGGACTGCAGCCCACCAGGCTCCTCTGTCCATGGGATTTTCCAGGCAAGAGTACTGGAGTGGGTCGCCGTTGATAAAAGGCCTACATTGTGTATACACTGTTTTGCTGTATGACCTGGCCCAAGTTATACAATCAAAATTAGGTATGAAATTATTTTGTGCCCAGGTTCTACTAAAGTAACACTCTATCTTTCAAACACTAAAACATAAGACCTAATCATTCTTAATATATAAATATGGAGACTACAGCCAAAGGAAGTTAAGTGCTTTGCCAAGAGGGAAAAAAAAAAAAAACTGGTTTAAGTTGAAATAGCACATGTAAATGGCAAAAAGTACTTAAAAAAAAGAAAAACCCACTAGACTATTTCATTGACAACCTAAAAACCTAAAGGTATCAAACCTATTATATACATACCTTATTTTCTTGGCCCCACTGCCAGATGCTAGGAGCTTGCATGCCAAAGAAAGCAAAAGGATCCTTGCCAACAATTATTAAGCCTATTAATACTAGCTTGAAGACTGACAGGAAAGATGCTATGTGTCTATCAAAAGAAAAGAAATAAATTAATCAGAAGCTGCAATTAAAATTTCATAACTCAAGTCTATGTGTATAGACAACACTAAATCTAAAAATTGCTAAATATACCAGGAAAAAGCTAGTAACTAATTTTTTTCTCTTCAGTAATCCTTGTTGTTTATCCATTTTAAATATAGCAGTGTGTACGTGTCCATCCCAAACTCCCGTAACTAAATTTTAGTGTGCAGCATAAAACAAAAATGTTTAAGATCCTGGAATCAATCAAAAATTAATTTATAAAATTATATATAGCACTGATCTCTAAAGATACTATTATTTTAACAGTACACAACTTTGTACCATTGACTTGATTTATTGCCACAATAAAAATTAAGAAAACACATCTTTAGAAGGGTTGCCATCTCTGAAATGATCTTCTTCTTTTCCTTCTTACAGAAAAATTCTTTGGTATTTGGCTCAAATAAACTTGCTATTTACAAAACTGTTCTCTGTAAAGTATAACCAACTAAGAAATTATAATAACAAAGGATAGTTAATTCAACCAATTCATAAAAGTTTATTGACAAATGAGAAAAAAATTCATTTAAAAACTCCTTAATAAGCCAACATTTACTTACCTATATATTGGTTGAGGGAGGTAATTCTCTCCTTCTATGCGGATGTCAGGGTACCGCTGGCTAATAACCCGCATGTACTCCTCAAACACCCGCCTGTAACCTCAGGAAACACTGCAAAAAATAAAAGTGTTTTCATTAAGTGGTTTAGAATATGACTAGATTTATTTTGTAGTTATAGGACTTCCTTGGTGACTTAGTGGTAAAAAAAAAAAAAAAATCTGCCTGCCAATGCAGGAGACACAGATTCGATCCCTGGGTCAGGAAGATCCCCTGGAGAAGCAAATGGCAATCCACTCCAGAATTCTTGCCTGGAAAATCCCATGGACAGAGGAGCCTGGCAGGCTACAGTCCATGGGATGGCAAAAGAGTCAGATATGACTTACTGACTAAACAACAACATTTTGTAATTATATAAAACCTAAAAATTATTACCAAGATCAAAAATCTTTCTCAAAACAGTCATATATTAGTAATGACTGATGGTGTATAAATGGACTTTTCTCACAAATGAGTTACCTTACCTTTAAGTAAATCCTTCTATTAGAACATTAATCTTTATAGATGTGGGTTATTGTTGGAAGAAGCAAATGCCTATTTACAGAAATCACCATATCCTCAACTTCCAAATACCGTTTTTCTGTTTTTTTTTTGTTTATCAACAACTGTATAAACAATGAAATGAAACAATTCATTTATCTGAATTAGAGACATTCAAAATCTGGACACAGGGGACTTTCCTGGTGGTCCAGTGGTTAAGAATCCGCTGCCAATACAGGGGACATGGGTCTGATCCTTAGTCCAGGAAGATTCCACGTACCACAGAGCAAGTAAGTCCATGCACCGCACCTATGGAGCTCTAGAGCCCATGCCCTGCAAGAAGAGAAGCTACCACAACGAGAGGCCCATGAACAGCAACGAACAGTAGTCCTCCTGTGCCATAACTAGAGAAAGCATGTGCATAGAAATGAAGACCCAGTGAAGCCAATAACAAATAAATATAATTTTTAAAAAAAGTCTGGGCACAGGAATCTTAAAAAAATGCTAAGGCATTAGACACAACATATTGTTTCTTATTCCAACTCTACCCTTAACTGCCTGCTCAATCACAGTAAAAGAAACTTTAAAATTTCTTAGATCCCTTCTGACTCTCTACTTTACAAATAAAAACAGACTGAGAAGATACTTTTCAGCAATGACAGTAATCCATGTCATTACTCCAGAAATTAAGTCAACAGCCTCCAATCATCTCCATTAAATCTCTGAATAACTAAACTGTAGATCTATATGTTGCTCCAGGAAGAAAAGGAAGATATGCCACCAGAATGCATATACAGGGGGGGAAAAGTGCACTGAAAACTTACTAGTAAGACACTGACTAAATAAACTGAAGACACAAATAAATGAAAACATTTCGTGTCCATGGATTAGAAAAATTTATATTGTTAAAATGTCCATACTTTCCAAAGCAATTTATAGATTTAATGCAATGCCTAACAAAACTCCAATGACATTTTTCACAGAAATAGAACAAACAATTCTAGTATTTGTATAAAACCAGAAAAGACCCCAAGTAGCCAAAGAAATCTTTAGAAAGAAGAATAAAGCTGGAGGCACCATGCTTCCTTACTTCAAACTATGTTACAAAGCTACAGTATGTATGGCAGGTGTATAAAGGCACAGAGATCAGTGAGACATAATCCAGAAATAAACCCACACATATATATGCTCAAGTAATTTATAACACAGGAGCCAAGAATATACAATGAGAAAAGAATAGTCTCTTTAATAAATAGTGTTGGGAAAAGTGGACATGCAAAGAAGGGAAGGAGACCACTGTCTTACATTATACACAAAAATCAGCTCAAAACAGAAGTTGAACAGAAGATCTGAAACCATTAAACTCCTACAAGAAAACACAGGGCTAAGCTCCTTGACATTGGTCTTCACGATGAATTTTTTGAACTTGACATCAAAAGCAAAAATAAGTAAGTGGAGCTACAACAAAGTAAAAAGCGTCTGCACAGCAAAGAGAACCATCAACAAACAAAATGAAAGGGCAATCTACAGAATGGGACAAAATACTTGCATATATAACCTCCAATGATGCTGTGAAAGTGCTGCACTCAATATGCCAGCAAATTTGGAAAACTCAGCAGTGGCCACAGGACTGGAAAAGGTCAGTTTTCATTCCAATCCCAAAGAAAGGCAACGCCAAAGAATGCTCAAACTACCACACAATTGCACTCATCTCCGTCTATGGGGTCGCACAGAGTCGGACACGACTGAAGTGACTTAGCATAGCATAGCATAGCACACGCTAGTAAAGTAATGCTCAAAATTCTCCAAGCCAGGCTTCAGCAATATGTGAACCGTGAACTTCCTGATGTTCAAGCTGGTTTTAGAAAAGGCAGAGGAACCAGAGATCAAATTGCCAACATCCGCTGGATCATGGAAAAAGCAAGAGAGTTCCAGAAAAACATCTATTTCTGCTTTATTGACTATGCCAAAGCCTTTGACTGTGTGGATCACAATAAACTGTGGAAAATTCTTCAAGAGATAGGAATACCAGACCACCTGATCTGCCTCTTGAGAAATTTGTATGCAGGTCAGTATGCAATAGTTAGAGCTGGACATGGAACAACAGACTGGTTCCAAATAGGAAAAGGAGTTCGTCAAGGCTGTATATTGTCACCCTGTTTATTTAACTTATATGCAGAGTACATCATGAGAAACGCTGGACTGGAAGAAACACAAGCTGGAATCAAGATTGCCGGGAGAAATATCAATAACCTCAGATATGTAGATGATACCACCCTTATGGCAGAAATTGAAGAGGAACTCAAAGGCCTCTTGATGAAAGTGAAAGTGGAGAGTGAAAAAGTTGGCTTAAAGCTCAACATTCAGAAAACGAAGATCATGGCATCCGGTCCCACCACTTCATGGGAAATAGATGAGGAAACAATGGAAATAGTGTCAGACTTTATTTTTCTGGGCTCCAAAATCACTACAGATGGTGACTGCAGCCATGAAATTAAAAGACGCTTACTCCTTGGAAGGAAAGTTATGACCAACCTAGACAGCATATTCAAAAGCAGAGACATTACTTTGCCAACAAAGCTTCGTCTAGTCAAGGCTGTGGTTCTTTTTCCTGTGGTCATGTATGGAGGTGAGAGTTGGACTGTGAAGAAGGCTGAGCGCCAAAGAATTGATGCTTTTGAACTGTGGTGTTGGAGAAGACTCTTGAGAGTCCCTTGGACTGCAAGGAGATCCAACCAGTCCATTCTAAAGGAGATCAGCCCTGGGATTTCTTTGGAAGGAATGGTGCTAAAGCTGAAACTCCAGTACTTTGGCCACCTCATGCGAAGAGTTGACTCATTGGAAAAGACTCTGATGCTGGGAGGGATTGGCGGCGGGAGGAGAAGGGGACGACAGAGGATGAGATGGCTGGATGGCATCACTGACTCGATGGACATGAGTCTGAGTGAACTCCAGGAGTTGGTGATGGACAGGGAGGCCTGGCGTGCTGCGATTCATGGGGTCGCAAAGAGTCGGACACGACTGAGTGACTGATCTGATCTGATCTGAAGGGGTTAATATCCAAAATATATAAGAAATTCATATAATTCAATAGCCAAAAAATCAATAATCCACTTCAAAAATGGGCAACAGGGGAATTCTCTAGTGATCCAGTGGTTAGAACTCAGTGATTTCACCGTGGGAGACTGGGTTCAATCCCTGGTCCAGGAACTAAGATCCTACAAGCTGCAATGTGGCCAAAAAAAGAAGAAAACATGGGCAAAGGAACCTGAATAGACATTTTTCCAAAAAAGACATAAATATGGCCCACAAACACTTGAAAAAATGCTCAACATCATTAATCAACAGGGAAATGCAAATCAAAACCACAATGGGTTATCACCTCATACCTGTTAGGATGTCTATCATCAAAAATACAATATAAAGCAATGAAGGTTCCACTTGGTAGGAAGAAACAGGATCAGTAATTGATAGCAGGACGAAACCTGAGATGCCAGCTTTGTCAATCATACAATCATCCAGGAAAAAAAAAATATCAACCACCACCATCACCAGCCCAAACTGCTGCTGCTGCTAAGTTGCTTCAGTTGTGTCCGACTCTGTGCGACCCCATAGATGGCAGCCCACCAGGCTCCCCTGTCCCTGGGATTCTCCAGGCAAGAACACTGGAGTGGGTTGCCATTTCCTTCTCCAATGCATGAAAGTGAAAAGTGAAAGTGAAGTCGCTCAGTCATGTCTGACTCTGTGACCCCATGGACTGTAGCCTACCAGGCTCCTCCATCCAAGGGATTTTCCAGGCAAGAGTACTGGAGTGGGTTGCCATTGCCTTCTCCACACCAGCCCAAACTAACAGCATCAAATTTATATCTGACAGGGAGAATAAGTCCAAATGTTAGTAGATCTCAATGTAAGAAAACTCGCTAAAAAAAAAGAGAGAGAAATTCACCACTCTTTCTTTACAAATAATACTTCTTCTACACTGAGAATGAAAATTTCACAAAAGTACGAAATTTTTGCAAAAGGAGACAAGTCTCTATTAACTAAACAAAAGAACTTAAGAATCTCCAGATACTTTATCTTTACTAATAAACATTTACTTTATCCAACATTTTATTATTACTATTGTTAGATTCATCAAGTATTGGTCTTTTTGCCACAACTGCTTTCTATATAAGAGAATTTTAATGTTGCTTTTGTTTTGAAGATATTACAAAAATAATGTAAAGCACTTATGTGCTTTACATTACCTTTTTATACTGCGCATGGGGTTCAAACCAGTCAATGTGGGAATCAAACCAGACAATCCTAAAGAAAATCAACCCTGAGTATTCATTGGAAGAAGTGATGCGAAAGCTGAAGCTCCAATACTTGGTCACCTGATGTGAAGAGCCTAATCACTGGAAAAAACCATGATGCTGGGAAAGATTGAAGGCAAAAGGCAAAGAGGGCAGCAGATGAGATGGTTAGATAGCATTACCAACTCAACGGACATTAATCTGAGCAAACTCCAGGAGATAGTGAAGGACAGAGAAACCTGATCACAAAGAATCAGACATGACTGAGTGACTGAACAGCAACAACTTACACACCTAACTAGCTTAAACCAAGAAATGCCACATAATTTCAATGCCTAAGTTTGCATCAGTATTTACAATGGAGTTGATGATCTAAAATGATAATATGTAACTTTTAATGCAGTATTTGAGAGCTGGAGACTTGAGCTGAAATTTCCTTTTTTATAGACAAAGAGGAAAAAACTGAATCCCAGAGAGATCAAGTGACTTCAGATATGGTCCCCCTTAGTCAGGGCTGAGACTGGAACACAGACTTTATGATTTCAGATCCTAGGCCCTTTCCATTAAACCTCAACAAGACAGTTAGATGATGTAAGAGCTAACTTTTCCTGTGTCCACAAATCTCTGCTACTTTAAGGCTATAATCAAGTATCCATAAAGTAGCAGAGAACTCTTGAGGTTCTTCTGATGAAGATACAGATTCTCCCTCTGGGAGAACTAAGCCTGTGGGTCCCACAATCCTCGTGTTTGCTCTAGGAGTTCCAACCCTTCTTCAAGGGAAGCCCCAAGAGGCCCAGCTAGAGAGGAATGTCTAAGTACAGGCAACACACAGGTTAGATTCCTCCCTGGCTACTGTGCTCAGAAACCTAAGTCTATCCTTGGTTCTCCTGGTCCCAACCCCTCAGTTAAGTCTCAGATCTTTATATCGAACTCCACACCATAATCTTGATTCAACCCATAATCTTGACATCTAAAAAGGACTTTAAATCTGTACCTTTCTTCAAATTTCCAGTTATAAAATGAATAAGTCAAGGGGATGTATAATATATGACATGGTGACTATAAACTAATAATACTGTATTTCATATATGAATGTAGCTCTTGAAATCAAGTTTTCATCACGGAAAAAAACCCAACAGTGTAACTATGTGCATAATGACAGATGTTAACTGGACTTATTGTGTGATTATTTTGTAATATATACAAATATCAAGTCACTACACTGTACACCTGAAACTGTTATATCTCAAAACAAACAACTGTATATTTATTTCTGAAAAATGAAGCAATTTACAAGACTGACAACATATTCTTAGACAAGTTTACTCAAACATAAGTAAACATTCCTCCCTATATTTGCCTTCAGATGTGTCAAGAAAAAACAAGTAACTTTTTTCCTATATAATGATTTCCCCAAAATGTTAAAATTGTTTTGAAATAGCAATCATTATTGCTGACAGATGTTTTCCAAAATAAAACATATCTAGTGTTTATCGAGGTATGAAAGATGTTAAATTAAAGGCACACGTGGTAAGGAATCAGTAATCATTTCACATCTACCACTACACCCAGCTCTTTCAACTTTTCCACTCTTTCTGGGTCAGTGAGTAAACTATATAACTCATAGAATACCTTCAACAAAATAAGTATGTGAACATACTAAAAACATGTTGTAGATGCTGCCTATTCCTTCTGCCCCTGAACCAAAGTTCTTAAGAAGTAAATTAATCCACCTGCAGTGCAGGAAGCACAGGAGACATGGGTTTGATTCCTAGGTTGGGAAGATCCCCTGGAGAAGGAAATGACAACCCACTCCAGTATTCTTGCCTGGAAAATCCCATGGACAGAGGAGCCTGGAAGCCTACAATCCATGGGGTCGCAAAAGAGTTGGACATGACTTAGCAACTAAACATATAATCACTTTGAAATCTCTTCCTTGTGATACAAAAATACCTTACAGTAAGAAGCAACTTTTGCAACTGCTAAATTTAAAATATTTCACATAGTACTTCTCAAAGATTAATTTTGTAAAAGAAAGAACCTGCATACAAACTAGATGATCCTTCTGTAATGAACAGAAAGCAAATTTAGGAATGGTCATGCTCCAGGCAAAAACACTGGAGTGGGTTGCCATTTCCCTCTCCAATGCATGAAAGTGAAAAGTGAAAGTGAAGTCACTGGGTCATGTCTGACTGTTCCCGACCCCATGGACTGCAGCATACCAGGCTCCTCCGTCCATGGGATTTTCCAGGCAAGAGTACTGGAGTTGGGTGCCAGGGACGGGGGAGCCTGGTGGGCTGCCGTCTATGGGGTCACACAGAGTCAGACACAACTGAAGCGACTTAGCAGCAGCAGCAGCAGCAGCATGCTGTTTCAAATACATTCTGTGCTTTTTTCAGTCCATCGTGTTTCAGTCTTAATTCATGGTACCAACCATCCCACTTTTCCTTTTCTATACCAACATCTGCCCGTAACTGTAGTCAAATGTCTGCTTACATCAAAACCTACCCCTCCTATTTCCTTACTAAAGGAAAACAGGGCAAAATCTCAGATATTTGTTGTTATGAAATAAAACCTTGTGAGTTCTTCCTCTTTCTTGCATCTCTTGAACTTACCACCCTCCCCCCTTTTATTCAGAATAATCTCCCCTCCAATCATCAACTACCCACACATAGGATTGGCTCCTGTTTCTACAATAAAACTCAACTTCCTCCCAGTACCTGATGTTCCAGAAATGCAAACCTGTCCCAGGAAGATCTGAGTGCCCTCTTTAAAAATGAAGAACCAGGATTTTAAAAAGTAACTATCAGGACTTCCCTAGTAGTTCAGTGGCTGAGAATCTGTGCTCCCAACGCAGGGGGGCCCAGGTTTGACCCCTGCTCAGGGAACTAAATGCCACTAGCTAAGAGTTCACATGCACCAATGAAGACTGAAGACCTGAAACAGCCAAATAAATAAAAAATGTTTTTTAAAAGGGAACTCTCTGCAGATAGGCAAACATTTAATCAGAGCTGTTGTGGGTAGAGAGGGGTAATCTTTTAAAAGGACTAGGGAGAGGAGATAAATCAATCTTCAAAGAGAAAAAACATAAAATTTTTTACTGAGAAAAGTTCAAATGTGAGCCAGGGGAAGAGTGAACAAAGTCCTCTCAGATGGTTCAGTCTTATATTTAGGTCCATCCTGAGGCACAGTTGCATTCCTGCCTTTGGATTCTGTACTGTTCTTTTAGTAATTTTAAATGGATTTCCAAATATGTTGTTTAAACCAGTTTAAATTAGGTTTCTCTTCTTGCATTCTAAGAATTCCAACTAATATTTCCCCTGTGCTGAACCCAAAAATCAGGAAGGTATTTGGTAAATACCACGTCTTATAACTATCAACAGCACTGACCAGTCCAACAGTTCACTGATCATTGAAAACTGCATTTTTAGATGTAATCTTTATTTCTCCTTGTTCTGTTTAGTAGACAAACTAATAATAGACATTTGTCTAGTGCATCCCCTGCTATGCTCTAAGTGCTTTAAGCAATGAAATCTGAACAAGGGGTTCTATAAACCATATAAGAAACAAGATATTTGGGGTGAATAGACAAAACCTGATAAATGCTTTTTAAGAAAAACTACAAACAAGAATGCTTACACAGTGTTCATAGCAGCACTATTTATAATAGCGAAGACATGAAAGCAACCTAAATGTCCACTGACAGCGGAATGGATAAAGAAAATGCAGTACCTGTATACAATGGAATATTACTCAACCAGGAAAAAGAATAAAACTATTTCATTTGCAGCAATATGAATGTACCCAGTAATTATCATACTAAGTGAAGTTAACTCAGACAAAGACAAGTATATGATACCACTTACAGGTAGAATCTAAAAAAAGATGCAAATTAATTTATGCAAAAAACAAAGTAAGACTCACAGACATAGAAAACAAACCTATGGCTACCAAAGACAAAAGGTAGGAGAGAGATAAATTAGGAATTTGAGATTAACAGATATACACTACTATGTATAAAACAGATAAAACAACAAGGACTTATTGTATAGTACAGGGAATTATATTCATTATCTTGTAATACCTCTAATGGAAAAGAATCTAAAAAAAAATTGAACCACTATGCTGTACACCCAAAATACTATAAATTAACTACACTCTATTTCAATTAAAAAAAAAAAAGAGTGCATACACACTCTGACTGAAGATCAAAACAGAGACCCGAATTTGCTCAGCATTTTTAAAAGTTGCAAAACTTTTAAACAGGTATGAGCTTACCAGGTTTAAGAACGGTATTATATGAAATCAAATGATATCCATTCCACTTGCCTAATTCTCAGAACACTGCAATGGCCACCACAGTAAAAACACCTAGGATTACAAAATACACCTAACAAAGCTTCTAAGATTCAAGGTTTCTTGAGTTTATTCCAAAGATTTGACAAACATAAAATTCAATAAAAGATCTGTTTTTATTCTCCCTAGTCTTTGTGTCTTATTCTTGAGGTGACTAGTTTCTAGTTTCCCTATACCTTTGGCATAACATTTCAGGAAATCTTTTGCTGCAGACTATTCCATAAAGAACTAATAAATTGTATAAGTTCCTTAGCTCTTTGTGGGGAAGGGATTTTATCTCTTTAATCTGGAAAGCATTTCTCATCAACAGATTTATAAGATATATAGCCATTCAGTAAAAGGGATTAGATGAAAGCATTCAATAAATGGCAACTCACCTGCATTTTGCAAGAATTTTTGTCTCAACTTAAAATATTTCACATAATTTCATGCTTTTATTCTTTTCAATACATTGTTTTAAACTGAGGTATAATTCACATGCCATAAAGTTCATCCTCAGTGCATTTTTATAAGTTGTCAGAATGATTAGGAAAAAAACAACAACGCTGTGTTCTATGCTAATTCATTGGCCAAACTAGAGATGTCTCCTTACTTCTTGCCTGTTACTCTTATGCTTTTACCAGCATGCTGTAGACTGATTTCAGATATTAGAATCAGATCAGATCAGATCAGATCAGTCGCTCAGTCGTGTCCGACTCTTTGCGACCCCATGAATTGCAGCACGCCAGGCCTCCCTGTCCATCACCAACTCCCGGAGTTCACTCAGACTCATGTCCATTGAGTCAGTGATGCCATCCAGCCATCTCATCTTCTGTCATCCCCTTCTCCTGCCCGCAATCCCTCCCAGCATCAGAGTCTTTTCCAGTGAGTCAACTCTTTGCATGAGGTGGCCAAAGTACTGGAGTTTCAGCTTTAGCACCATTCCTTCCAAAGAAATCCCAGGGCTGATCTCCTTCAGAATGGACTGGTTGGATCTCCTTGCAGTCCAAGGGACTCTCAAGAGTCTTCTCCAACACCACAGTTCAAAAGCATCAATTCTTCGGCGCTCAGCTTTCTTCATAGTCCAACTCTCACATCCATACATGACCACAGGAAAAAACCATAGCCTTGACTAGACGAACCTTTGTTGGCAAAGTAATGTCTCTGCTTTTGAATATGCTACCTAGGTTGGTCATAACTTTCCTTCCAAGGAGTAAGCATCTTTTAATTTCCATGGCTGCAGTCACCATCCGTAGTGATTTTGGAGCCCAGAAAAATAAAGTCTGACACTGTTTCCACTGTTTCCCCATCTGTTTACCATAAGGCCAGGAACCTTAGAAAGAAAACCACAAACAGGAACCTTAGAAAGAAAACCACCAACAGGATAAGTAGTAGGGGTATCTCAGAAATGAGAGCAGCAGAAAGATGACGGACAATAACACAATGAATTTTGGAAGGTTAGGCCCACCCATAAAGATGGCAGCCAGGTAAAAAAGGTTACTGAGTATGGAGTACATTCAAAACTGATGTTTTACATGCATCACATTCTACGCCTAAAAGCTACCAAACTGAAATAGAGGTCAACCAGGTAAAAATCCACCTGAAAGGAACAATATTAGCACTGTTCAACATTCCAGTTAGAAATTTTTAAATGGGGGTGGCGGGGAGAAGACAGATTATGTCATGACCAGAGTGGCTTACCACGGGATTGTATTCATTTTTTCGATAAATATTGCCTGATGGCAGGTACTGTTTTAGGTTCTAGATATTCAGCAGCAAGCAAAATAGACAAAGATCTATGCTGCTGTGATGCTGGCAACATTCTAATGAAGAAAAGAGAGTAAGCTGGTAACAGTTTAATGGAGAGGATACAATTCATCAATTGATAATATCTGAAGCTGTTTTCCTTGTCTTGCTTGAGAAACAGGAATGAAAAAAATGAAACACCTGAGGGACTATGCAAAAACTGTCACAAATTCAGAGTAGAAACAGCAAAAAAAAAAAAAGATTCAAAATAAAAGCCTACATCCAAAAATATTCTGCAAGAAGAAAAAAAGAATGATAAAAGAGATAAGGGAGGACTATAAGAAACTGTGAAACCAAAAAGCAGAAGAAAAATATATATATATTTGAGGCCCTAAAAGAAGTAAATTGATGGGTGAAAAACTGAATCAGTAATAGGTGAATAATACACAAAAATTACAGATCTGAGTAGTATCATCAATAGAGGGGGTTTGTTGATAAACCAGGTCTCTTTCCTATAGAAAACACCCTGAGAAACCACAGAATATTTACAACAATTGATCACAATTGGTCACAAAGAAAGCCCAATAAATATGTGGATGAAGAATGTCATCAGCTATTTCAGTAAGCAAAGCATGCTGCAACCATTAAGCCATCAGCCACTGCAGACACCCCCAGCTGCGCACCCTGAGGGGATTAGGGACGGAGAAAAACAGGATACTGGACCTAGACAGATAAAGTACATATCAAAGAAATTTCAGTTAAGCCCAGACTCTTGCAACTTCCCACATATAGAAAAGCGCTAAATTCATTAACCTGAGAGGTTTTTCTTTCGTTCATTCTTTCATTTCTTCCAGTAATCTGATGCTCTGATAACCAATTTTTTTTTTTCCTGCAAAAACTCCTGGTTCCTCCCCTACCTCTTCGTAATAGTCCCTTGTTGATGAGAGGCTGTCTCCAAGGGCTAAGTCCTCAGTATGTCCGTGGAATAAAACATGACAGCAAATATCATGTTCTCTGATTACAGAGAAATAAACTAGAGAATTCTAAAAAACCCAACCCACTTTAAGATCTTCTAGTAAGAGTATTACCTAGTTTAACTATGTCAAAATTTTAAATGTGATACCCATTAATGTAATCATAATATTTTACTTATATGGATTTAGTTTATGGAAATAATTGGACAAGTACACTAGATAACTGACAGTCACCTTAACAAAGTAATTTTATGAAAAATTAGGACCAACATAGGACTTCTCTGGTGGACCGGTGGTTAAGAATCCACTTGCCAGTGCAGGGGACACAGGTTCAATTCCTGGTCTAAGAAGATTCCATAAGCCCAGGCACCACAACTACTGAAGCGCACGTGCCCTAGAGCCCATGCTCCGCAGCAAGAGAAGCCACTGCAACCAGAAGCCTGCGCACCGAAACTAGAGAAAGCCTGTGGCAGCAATGAAGACCCAGTGCAGCCAAAAATAAATACATTCTAAAAAAAGAATAATTAGGTCAAACATAAATGTTAAATAAAAGACTGAGTAGCTTAAATAAATTAAAGAATAGCTGTGGACTTCCCTATAGCTCAGATGGTAAAGAATCTGCCTGCAATGCAGGAGATCCAGGTTTCATCCTTGGGTCAGGAAGATCCCCTGGAGAAGGAAATGGCAACCCACTCCAGTATTCTTGCCTGGAGAATTCCATGGACGGAGCGGCCTGGCCAGCTACAGTCCATAGGGTCACAAAGAGTCTGACAAGACTAAGTGAGTAACACAAAAAGAATACCTATCTTATGGAATACTATGCCTGTTGATACTCTTGCCTGGAAAATCCCGTGGATGGAGGAGCCTGGTGGGCTGCAGTCCATGGGGTCACTAAGAGTCAGACATGACTGAGCGACTTCACTTTCACTTTTCACTTTCATGCATTGGAGAAGGAAATGGCAACCCACTCCACTGTTCTTGCCTGGAGAATCCCAGGGACGGGGGAGCCTGGTGGTTGCCGTCTATGGGGTCACACAGAGTCGGACATGACTGAAGCGAATTAGCATAGCATAGCATAGCATGGCATGCCTGTTGATACAGAACAGTATTTACTGATATGAACAGAAAAGTGATGGAGGGGAAGGCAAATTTCATAAAACCATACAACTATGAACTATGAACTCATTAATATAAAATATAGCATGTGTCTGTGTGAAGAGTCAGCTTGAAGGAAGATTCTTCAAAATGTTATCAAAGAGCTACAAGCGTTTTTCATTTTCTTCTGTATACTTTCTTTTTTTATTATTTTTACAACAAACAAGTTATTTTCATAGTGAAACTGAGAAGGAACCTGTGGGGCTTCTGGGCACAGAAGCCTTTTTGTCCCTTGTTCCTTGTAGCCAAGACTCCAACCTCCAGGACACTCCCTGAGTTCCAAAGGGCACCAGTTCCAAAGCAAGCACTCTGGTGCTTGCTTATAAGGAAAGGAAACCACCCGAGGTGAGATTTAAGAGACCACAGAAGCTCAACAAGACCACCTGGGGCCCTGCACACACCCTAATCCTGTCAGCAACCCCATCCTGAACTACTGTATAAAACTCATCAAATCCCCCTGGGTTGGGACACAAAGCAGGAGTCTGCTCTGCCTTCCTTTGCCTGGCAAACCAATAAAACTGATGTGTTCAGTTGCCAAGCTGTGTCTGACTCTCTTTTGACCCCATGCACTCTAGCCCATCAGACTCCTCTTCCATGGGATTTCCCACCAAGAATACTGGAGAAGGTTGCCATTTCCTTCTCCAGGGTGTCTTCCTGACCCAGGGATCGAACCCACATCTCCTATTTGGTAGGCAGATCCTTTTCTACTTCACCCAAAACTCTGTCTTTGAGATTCAATTCAGCAGCAGTGTACAGAGAAGCTAAGCTTTCAGCATCAACTGTCAGTAATCTATCTTAATTTTTTTTAAGGTGAAAGCCAGTAAGTAAAGCTTTCAAAGGTTTATTTACTGAAGTTACCATTATAACATTAACAAGAATACAAACAATATATTACATAATGGGCACTTGATAAATGGCAGTAGCAGATATACTGTGCTGGGTGTTTTTAACAGATTATCTGACTCCAGCTCTCCTTATTTCCTGTGTACTCTGCCTGCATGCTGAGTCAGGCTTCATTTGCATGTGTTCTTCCTTTAGCTAGTAAAGCTCATCTTCTGTATCTCATGATAGAGTTCCGCATACCCTTCAAGATTTCATTTCATTCTCTGCAAAGCCTTCCAACCTCCTGAATAGGTAATCTTTCTTCCCTCTGGGTTTTTAAGACTTCTTTTAGGACACTCAGAACAGAATGTTTGACTGTAATATTGTTTATATGTCTGTCTCTCCTACCAGACAACTGGTTTTTAAATGTTGCAGTTTAAAAAAAAAAATCATGTCTTCCTAAAAATTGAACAGAAAGAGAAAACAAGTGGTATGAAAAAGGGGGCATTAAAAACCAAGGACTCTGTTGAGGTTTGACAGAAAACAACAAAATTCTGTAAAGCAATTGTCCTTCAAACAAAAAACAAATAAAAAAAAACTAAGGGATTGATTATCAGTTCTTGCTAAAATCTACGTGGCCACGATTTCTGATCAATTTCAGGCTGCATCTCAATCAAGATAAAGTATTTGAAAACATGATTTTCCTTTTTGGAAAGCAGGGAATATCAATGAGATGAACTAGAGGACTCCAACTACACTCTTACATGACAAAGATGTAAAGGAGACATACATACATGCTTTCACTTTTTTCCTTTAAGTTTCTTAACGGTACTTAATAGAATATTAGAAGTAACAGTGTAGAGATTCCTTAAAAAACTGGAAATAGAACTGCTATACGACCCAGCAATCCCACTGCTGGGCATACACACCAAGGAAACCAGAATTGAAAGAGACACGTGTACCCCAATGTTCATCACAGCACTGCTTACAATAGCCAGGACATGGAAGCAACCTAGATGTCTATTGGCAGATGAATGGATAAGCAAGTTGTGGTACATATAAATGCCCATCAGCAGATGAATGGATAAGGAAATTGTGGTACATATACACAATGGAGTATTACTCAGCTACTAAAAAGAATGCATTTGAGTCAGTTCTAATGTGGTGGATGAAACTGTAGCCTATTATACAAAGTGAAGTAAGTCAGAAAGAGAAACACCAATACAGTATATTAATGCATATATATGGAATTTAGAAAGATGGTAATGATGACCCTATATGCGAGACAGCAAAAGAGGCACAGATGTAAAGAACAGACTTTTGGACTCTGTGGGAGAAGGCGAGGGTGGGATGATTTGAGAGAATAGCATTGAAACATGTATATTATCACATGTGAAATAGATCGCCAGTCCAGGTTCGATGCATGAGACAGGGTGCTCAGGGCTGGTGCACTGGGATGACCCTGAGGGATGGGATGGGAGGGAGGTGGGAAGGGGGTTCAGGATGTGTTCAGGACACATGTACACCCATGGCTGATTCATGTCAATGTATGACAAAAACCACTACAGTATTGTAAAGTAATTAGCCTCCAATTAAAATAAATTAATTTTTAAAAATAAATAAATAAAAAAGAAGTAACTAGAATACAACCAACATCCTTATTGTACAGAAGAAAAAGTTGAGAGCTAAAGAGATATATAATTTCCCCTAAGTGATTCAGAAGATAAAAAGGCAGACCTTTTTAGACCTCCAAACTGCTGGTCCAGTAAATGCTCAGCTTCCCAGTAACTACACCATTCAAAATTTATGAGGTTTCTAAATGATATATTAAATTTGATTTTGGCTACCACTTACCTTAATGGCAAACTGTAAGGAAACAATGTTCTAATTTTCTGCAAGAGGAAATACAATCTTAAAACCATTCATATTTTACTTACATCTAAATGCTTTGAACTAAAGTACTTCATTCATTATTAAGAAGAAACAACTATTATACGCACAGCACTCAGTTAGCTCCTGCTATTTATTTTCAAAATGGTCAAAGCAAAATTATGACTAAATTCTATATAACTTTAAACATATACCACAGTGGCAGGTGCAACCGCTACCATTTTATTTCTCTCTGTAGCACTCTACCACTACTCTACTATCTGGATCAACTTCCTATTACTCCTTTATTTCACTGTTTCCAAGTAGTTCGTTCTTCCCTTTTAGCATCTTTCTAAAAACCAAAATTTATCTCATAATCATCAGTGTGTCACAGTTTAAATGGCCATATTTTTTCCCTTCTGAGTGCTACATAAAATAATGGTGTATCTTACAATCTATCATATCTTAGGTTTGGAGAAATATAATCCCTGCTATTTAAGTTTTTAGTTTCAGTTACTGTGACTATTTGGGAGAAATGAAACTTTCTTTGTAGGATTTTGCCCTGACGACTCTGTTTTTAGTTTTAAAACTGAACAAACAAAACAAACTTGTGGTTACCAAAGGGGATGGGGAGGTGGTAAATTAAGAGTTTAGGATTAACATATATGTACTACTAAATATAAAACAGGTATAGCACAGGAAACTACACTCAATATCTTATAACAATCTATAATGGGGAAGAATCTGAAAAAGAAAATATATTATATATATATATATATATCACTTTACTGTACACTTTAAACACAACATTGTAACCTAACACTTCAGTTAAAAAAAAATTCAGGATTCCTCCCCTTTCATTCTCCCACTACACACACACAAATCTGCAAAAAACTATTATTTCCTTTTACCATTTATCATTAGACATTGCTCCAGAACTGAGAAGCCACCTTTGACACCTCTCATTCCATGCCACCTCTCCAGCCCCTCAAATATGTAATCACTAGGAACTAACTTAATCTCAGAAAGATCTCTTAGACCTGTCCCTTTACTTCTACCACCACCTTTCTATTCCAAGCTCCACTGTCTCTTGTCTGGGCAATTTCAAGAGTCCCCCTAAATGGTCTCCCTGTATCTATTTTTTGTCCCCTGTAAGGGGCTTCCCTAGTAGCTCAGACGGTAAAGTGTCCGCCTGCAATGCAAGAGACCCAGGTTCGATTCCTGGGTCAGGAAGATCCCCTGGAGAAGGAAATGGCAACCCACTCCAGTATTCTTGCCTGGAGAATCCCTGGACAGAGTAGCCTGGTGGGCTACAGTTCATGGGGTCTCAAAGAGTCAGATCCGACTGAACAACTAACACACACAATGTCTTCCCCATAGTGATACCTACTGATTTTTCCTTAACATGGCCTTCCAGACCTTCCAGGGTCTTGTGTCGTCTTCTATCTGGTCTTTGAGGTCAGGAGCCTTGGCCTCAAGAAATTATGTTCTCTCCTATCATAAGGCCACCGAACATGTTATTTCGAACATGTTATTGCTCAAAAGTGCTCTCTAAATATATTTTAACCTTCAAATCTCTGTTCAAAGTTCATTTTCTCATGGAAACCTTCCCTTATCCTGTGACTAGGTCTCTCTCATACTATATTACTTTCCTATTGCAATTAACTTCCATGAACTTCCTGATGTTCAAGTTGGTTTTAGAAAAGGCAGAGGAACCAGAGATCAAATTGCCAACATCCGCTGGATCATGGAAAAAGCAAGAGAGTTCCAGAAAAACATCTATTTCTGCTTTACTGACTATGCCACAATAAACTGTGGAAAATTCTGAAAGAGATGGGAATACCAGACCACCTGATCTGCCTCTTGAGAAATCTGTATGCAGGTCAGGAAGCAACAGTTAGAACTGGACATGGAACAACAGACTGGTTCCAAATAGGAAAAGGAGTACGTCAAGGCTGTATATTGTCACCCTGCTTATTTAACTTCTATGCAGAGTACATCATGAGAAACGCTGGACTGGAAGAAACACAAGCTGGAATCAAGATTGCTGGGAGAAATATCAAGAACCTCAGATATGCAGATGACACCACCCTTATGGCAGAAAGTGAAGAGGAACTCAAAAGCCTCTTGATGAAAGTGAAAGTGGAGAGTGAAAAAGTTGGCTTAAAGCTCAACATTCAGAAAACGAAGATCATGGCATCTGGTCCCATCACTTCATGGCAAATAGATGGGGAAACAGTGGAAACAGTGTCAGACTTTATTTTTCTGGGCTCCAAAATCACTGCAGATGGTGACTGCAGCCATGAAATTAAAAGACGCTTACTCCTTGGAAGGAAAGTTATGACCAACCTAGATAGCATATTCAAAAGCAGAGACATTACTTTGCCAACAAAGGTCCGTCTAGTCAAGGCTATGGTTTTTCCAGTGGTCATGTATGGATGTGAGAGTTGGACTGTGAAGAAAGCTGAGCGCCAAAGAATTGATGCTTTTGAACTGTGGTGTTGGAGAAGACTCTTGAGAGTCCCTTGGACTGCAAGGAGATCCAACCAGTCCATTCTAAAGGAGATCAGCCCTGGGATTTCTTAGGAAGGAATGATGCTACAGCTGAAACTCCAGTACTTTGGCCACCTCATGACTCATTGGAAAAGACTCTGATGCTGGGAGGGATTGGGGGCAAGAGCAGAAGAGGACAACAGAGGATGAGATGGCTGGATGGCATCACTGACTCGATGGACATGAGTCTGAGTGAACTCCGGGAGTTGGTGATGGACAGGGAGGCCTGGCATGCTGCGATTCATGGGGTCAAAAAGAGTTGGACACGACTGAGCGACTGATCTGATCTGATTGCAATTAACACAACGGTAATTTTATGTGTTGTCATGGATTAATGACTGCTTTCTATTCTTGCCTTTAACATCTATGAGAGCACTGAACTGAACTCCCAGCACCAAACAAAGCACCTGCATAGACTTGGGGCTCAACTATTTGTTAAACATACAAATATTTGTCTAAAAAACTATAACTCAAAATTTCTCAGATTTCTTCCATTCAGCATTTTACTAACCTTGATCAATATTAACATCCAAATCAGTGTTTGGTCTTTATTTTCTTGCCTCTATACTATGAAAGCAAAGGCTAAAATTTGGCATAAATTTCAATTAAAATGTCTTCTAGTAATTGTTCCATTTACTTCTTAAAACTCCATTTAGAAATTGGTTGTCCTAAAATTACAGCAGTGCGTTCTTTAACAAAAATTGGAAAATTCTGATGCATTCTGCTTATGTTTTGAAATCTTAACTTTAATCTACTATTCTTAGAAAATCAATTGTCAAATGTTGACTAAGTATTAACTATGAAGAGCTGCAGATAGTAATCTGTTTAAACTGCAACAACTGATACTATGTTGTAAGTATGATTACATGTTAATTCACATATATGGGAGGAAAAAAGCATGCATACAAACATGCCAAACAGTACCTGTCAGAATACATTTACACAAAAATCACAGGAAAAAAAAATGTGATAAGGGAATCTTAAGGTTTGATCACAAAACTTCCTTTTCTATCCTTAATGCCTAAACGTCCAAGTAAACAGTATAAACTTTCCTCCAAATATGCAACATCCTTATATGCATCTTCTTCAACTGCTTGATCAACTGATGTAATAAACCAAACATTCAGTTATATTGTGCTTCTCAGTAGGCTTTGAGAGGAGCCACATCTGCCCTGTTCACCAAGTTATCTTTGGCCTTTGGCACAAGCGGGTCTTGAATGAGGATTTACTGAAAAAATACATGAAAATACATGAAAACAGAAAAGGAAGCTTCAACAATTGAAGCTACTCTGAATGCTTGATCTCCTTCTCTTCGATTCCATTATGCATTATTTTGTTCTATTAGCAATTACAAAAGTGCCACAATTAACAGATGATATATTGAGTTAAAGAAAGAGTACTCATAATGAATATAAAATAATAAAAGGCAAAAGAAATGGAAAGGAAGGGCAAAATAGCTCATGTACACACTGCTGTATTTAAAATGGATAACCAACAAGGACCTACTGTATAGCCATGGAACTCTGCTCAATGTTATGTGCCAGCCTGGGCGGTTTGGGGGAGAATGGATACATGTATATGCATGACTGAGTCCCTTTGCTGTTCACCTGAAACTACCACAACATTGTTAATCGGCTACACACCAATACAAAATAAAAGTTTAAAGTTTGAAAAAACAAAAGTTTAAAGTTTGGGAAAAAAGAGTTCTCTGTTAAAACTGGTAATTAATGAAAAGTTGCACTTTACAGCACTTTGATTTTAAATGGAATTAAAAGAATTTTCACAGATTTATCCTAGTCTTAGCTTCCTTCTTTTCCCAAACTTGCAAATAAATGCCCAAGAGATTCTATCAAAATCAGAAACCAAAGATTCACTTTACTATATACAGATTAGTCTCAGGGGGAAAAAGTAACAAACAAGCTAAATTTACCTGTATTTGGTAGGGCATAGGACATATTTTTTTTAATTTATTTATTTAATTGGAGGGTAATTACTTTACAACATCGTGGTGGTTTTTGCCATACATCGCCACGAATCAGCCACAGGTGCATGTGTCCCCCCATCCTGAACCGCCCCCTCCCCCTCTCTCCCACCCCACCCCTCTGGGTTGTCCCAGTACACTGGCCTGAGTGCCCTGCTTCATGCATCGAACTTGCACTGGTCCTCTATTTCACATATGGTAACATACATGTTTCAATGCTATTCTCTCAAATCACCCCACCCTCACCTTCTCCCGCATAGTCCAAAAGTCTGCTCTTTACATCTGTGTGTCTTTTGCTGTCCTGCATATAGGATCGTCATTACCGTCTTTCTAAATTCCATGTATATGCATTAATATACTATTGGTGCTTCTCTTTCTGACTTACTTCACTCTGTATAATAGGCTCCAGTTTCATCCACCTCATTAGAACTGACTCAAATGTGTTCTGTTTTTTTTTTTTTTAATAGCTGAGTAATTCCATTGTGTATATGTACCACAACTTCCTTATTCATTTGTCTGCCGATGGACATCCAGGTTGCTTCCGTGTCTTAGATATTGTAAACAATGCTGAAATGAACATTGAGGTATATACGTCTCTTTCAATTCTGGTTTCCTCGGTGTGTATGCCCAGCAGTGGGATTGCTGGGTCACAAAAGGGCACAGGGCATATTAACAGGTTTTTTTGCCATATACAGATTTTTTTAGAGTGACACATTTTTGTATGTAACATGCTTAGGATCACTGCAAAAGAATTTAAGACAAGTCTGTACTTCTCTACTTAAAGAACAAAAAGAAACAAAAACTAAGTAACAAAGTTCAACTGAGGGCTTTCCTGGTGGCTTAGTGGTAAAGAAGCTGCTTCCCAATTCAGGAGACACTGGTTCCATCCCTGATCCAGGAAGATCCCACAGGCCAAGGAGCAATGAAGCCCGCCACAACTACCGAGCCTGTGCTCTAGAGCCTGGGAGCTGCACTTTGGAAGGCCCGGTGCTCTTCTCTTGTGCTCCACAACAGGAAAAGCCACCGCAATGAGACACCCGTACGCCGCAAGTAGACAGTAGCCACTACTCATCACAACTAAGGAAAAGCCCGTGCAGCAATTAAGAACCAGCACAGCCAAATATAATTAAATAAATAATCTTTTAAAAAGAAGTTCAACTGAAGTACTTATGACTTTTTTGAAGCTTAATTTTAAGAACTGAATGTCTTTCCCTACATTTATTTATACATTTTCAAAACTTTGCTGTGTACCTAAGAGGAAGGTACATTTGTTAAATTATTGTGACAAGTAAACCAATATAAGCAACTGTAAAAGAATATTTTTGAAAAGCACAAATGAAACCCAGAGATAAGAAATAGAAAAATTACTTAACTTGGAAAATGCACTCTTTTTTTAATACTTTAATCCAAAAGTATCAC
Organism: Bubalus bubalis; assembly: GCF_019923935.1. Taxonomy (NCBI): domain Eukaryota; kingdom Metazoa; phylum Chordata; class Mammalia; order Artiodactyla; family Bovidae; genus Bubalus; species Bubalus bubalis. The sequence continues at coordinate 162,568,539 of NC_059157.1, forward strand.
ACTAATCCTTAGTGATATTTATAAGTTAGTAAGAAGACTGCCACTTTCAAATGAAAAAAAAAAGGACGGGGAGGGGGAGTCAAGCCAAAATTCCCATTTACAGTATCACATATGAAAGATTAAATACAATGATATATGCCAGGCACACAGTAAACACTCCAGGAAGCTTTTTTTCAATCAGAAAGAGGAAGCAAGGTTTTAGTTTTCACTTCCAAAATCTTATTTTCTGACTTTCTTTAAATGTCACTTAAATTGATTTAATTTTAAAGATTTGCTTAGTCTTTAAGATTGAGCAAAAAGCAAATTGGATAAGCAGAAAATCTAAATTTTAGTACACATATTAATACATAAAGCTTGAAAAAACTGATTTTAAATGTATTAAGGCCAACACCAGTACTCAAAAATAACAGGATTCTTCAGATTTACTAATCTGACCACCCTATTCTGAGGGAAGGAAAAAAAAAACATCTTTTGAGATACAGGATTCTAATTTCTACAATTTTACAATTTTGGTTTTTGTTTTTCATCGGAGCCTTTCAAACGTTTCCCAACACCACTTACCTTATCACATGCACTGCTATTCTGCTTCTAACACTTAACTAGGTAACAACAAACTTACAGAAAATTGTCAAAAACTGCCGGGTTTGGGGGGATGGGGGATTGTTTTTGCTACTTCTGTTAAGGCCCAAGAGATCTGAAAGGTGGAGAGAGATGCCAGGGCAAGGAACTCCAGGGAGTAAGGGGATTGGAGAAGAAGATGCAGTTGTCTGGGGGTGAACGTTTGTCAGAAGGGCAACGTGCTCCTTTTCAAAAACACTTCGGAAATTGCAAACGGAGATCAGCTTCCCCAACCAAGCCCATCAGCTATCAGAATCCCTACTCCCTCATCCAACAGTCACTTTGGCGGATCCTGGAGAAAAAGACGTCTGTCCCTCGCGGGATCCCTCCAATGACTCAAGTTAACCTTCGTCTAGCCGGGCAGCGAGGCCGCCAGGCGTAACCCGCGAAAGGCGAGAGGAAAAGTGAACCCAATGACAAACGCTGGAGCTCCCGTGCTGACACAGCGCCGACTCACACATAACCCACCTCCGCAAGGCAGCCGGATGGCCGTGGCGTGACGCCGCCGACCGGTTCTCCGAACTGACAAGTGTCCCCAAGCCTTCGCCTTTCAGTATTTACCATTCCCCGACCCTCCATCTCCATTCCATTCATTCGAGGAACAAAAAATAAAAATAAAAACAAAGTGAGCGGCTGTGCTTGGAGGCAAGGAGGGCGGCCAGGCCATCCCCGGGAAGAGACCCGGAGGAGACAGGCGGCGGAAGGCTGCTGGCGCCGTTCTTCCGGGCCGGGGAAGGTTCAGCCCTATAGGCCGCGGATCCGGGGCCTCGCGTAGTCAGAGGGGCCGAGGAGAAGTGCGGCCGGGAGCCGGCGTTCCTACTCACCAAATCTGGAACTTGAGCAGAGGCCCCGTGGCGTACTGCATCTTTAATCTCTTGCCAGGCACGCCGCCCAAGTTGGCCGAGGCATCGCTCCGGACCACGGCCGACGCCGCCACCAGCAGAAGTAGCAGAAGCCTCATCTTAAACGAGCCAGCCACTTCGACCGCCCTCACACTGAGACCGCAGGCAGCCCGAAGCCGAGCCGGTGCTGGGAACTGATCCCCACCGCGCAAACGCGATCCGCCAAGGTCGACGAGGAAAGCAGCAATGCGCATGCGCATCCCGGCGCCCGCGCAGGCTGTGAGAGGGAGAGCTGACCCATTTTACTGTCTTGACCCACCATGTTGGGTGTGCGCGGGAGACCCTGGGATGGAGTGAGAGGAGTAGGGAGGGACCTACTGCCGGTGGGACGTCAGAGGATCCTGTTAACGAAAGCTCGTGACACATCTGAATTCTGCATACAATTTAATTCAGACATTTATCTCCCCGAGACGTTTAAGAACACGTGTTTAACAGTCTTGATTCAGGTGTGGGAGCTAAAAGAGAAAGCCCCTGCATTCCGAACGGAGAAGGAAATGGCAACCCTCTCCAGTATTCTTGCCTGGAGAATCCTGTAGACGGAGGAGCCTGGTGGGCTTCCATCTGTGGGGTTGCACAGAGTCGGACACGATTGAAGCAACTTAGCAGTAGCAGCTGCCTTCCGAACAGGAATGCTTCACTGTTTCTGGCCGCGTGCTATGGCCTTTTGTTTGAATTTCCTTGCAATATTGCTCTTTCCTAAAGGAATCTTTCAAAAAAAAAAAAAGACCTTTGGAAAACTTAAATCATATAGTGGTTTTAGTTGCTAAGTCGTGTCCCACTCTTGTGATCCCATGGACTGTAGCCCGACAAGCTTCTCTGTCCATGGGATTTCCTAGGCAAGAATACTGCAATGGGTTGCCATTTTCTTCTCCAGGGGATCTTCCCAATCCAGGGATTGAACCCTGGTCTCCTGCAGGCAGGGGTTCTTTACCAAGTGAGCTACCAGGGAATTCCCAAAATCATATAGAAGAACAGAATAATTACCTTACTCATTAATGACCATTAACAATTACTGGCATTTTGACAGTCTTAATTATCTGTAGTACAGCTCTAACTGCTTTTCCCAAAGGGAAGATAGTAGGAGACAAATAACTTCATCTATAGATTTTTAAGGGTGTATATCTAAAAAATAACCAGCTGGGGGAGAGGGGAGCGGGAACTGATCAGGATACCATTATCCCATCATAAAAAATGAATTATTGCTTAATACCAAAATATCCCAAGAGCTTCCCTGGTGGCTCAGAGGTTAAAGCGTCTGCCTGCAATGCAGGAGATCTGGGTTCGATCTCTGGGTCGGGAAGATCCCCTGGAGAAGGAAATGGCAACCCACTCCAGTATTCTTGCCTGGAGAATCCCTTGAACAGAGGAGCCTGGTAGGCTACCGTCCATGGGGTCTCAAAGAGTCCGCACGACTGAGCGACTTCACTTTCACTTTCACCAAAATATCCAGTTTAAATTTCTCCTGTTTAGTATTTATTTTTATTGTTAATTTTTCAAATTGTTACTGAACCAAATGGGTCTGCTCACTCCAAGCTACTGACATTGGACTGTAGTGAAGGAAAACGCAGCATTTACTATAAACGCGCCAATACAAGGGGGATGAGTGCTTTGTGCCTAAAATCCTGAAATCTTCCATGGTTGGGGGGAGGGATAGTTTTATAGGCAAAATTTGGGGTGAGGCCTCAGGATGGGTGGCTTTCTTTTGATTGGTTGGTGGTGAGGTAACAGGGTGGTGTACCAGGAATCTTGGGCTCAGCCTTAAATTACCATCCTCCACCTGAGTAGGGGCCTTGTAGTCTCTGCCTATTTCCCAAGACCACACTGTTGTGGCTGCACAGATTCTTTTCGTTTTTTTTCTTGGCTGCATCCGGTCTTAGTGTTGGCACTTGGGATCTTCACTGCATCGTGTAGGACCTTTCAATGCATCTCAAGGACTCGTCACACAACAGCTCAGCAGTTGTGGCATTCTAGTATAGCTGGCCTAAGGCATGTGGGATCATAGTTCTCTGCATTGCAAGGTGGATTCTTAACCACTGGACCACCACCCTGCACCATTTCTTGACTGCACTTCTCTGGTTTCTGCATTCTCTAACTTCCCTGACAGCAACCTTTTGAATCTGCTCTTTGGAACTCAGGGAATGTCAAAGAGGCTAAATGAAGCCTACTTTCTGCAACCAAGAAACTGGGGACACAAAAAGGACTAAAATCAAAAGCAAAGTAAAAAATAATCCATTCCCATTGGATGATATCTGTTTTAGGTCCCGTCAGAGAAAACCTTAAGGTCAAGATTACACCAGGAATTTGTAAAGTTTAGTTTATTATTCAATGCAGCACACACTGCAGGAAATCAAGGAGAGTCTCAGAAAGAGGGTTTTAGGAAAATTATTATAGTATCTAGGCTTCAGATGATTTGGAGAAGAGTATTGGGAATGCCAATGGAAAATTTGGCCATATTTTTGAAAAATAAAGCCTCAGAATTAATAAATTTTAGTAATTTTGAATCATTTAGCCCAGATATCATAATTAATGAAATGCATCAGCTATGAGTTCTAGTTCTCAATAAATGTGTATGCCCATGAGTCAGATGTCCAAGCTGGATTTAGAAAACTTAGAGGAACCAGAGATCAAATTGGCAACATCTGTTGGATTGTAGAAAAAGCAAGGGAATTCCAAAAAAAATCTGCTTCATTACCTATGCTAAAGCCTTTGACTGTGTGGATCACAATAGAGTACAGAAAATTCTTAAAGAATTGGGAATACCAGGCCACCTTACCTGTCTCCTGAGAAGCCAGTATGCAGGAAAAGAAACAACAGTTAGAACCAGACATGGAACAATGGACAGATTCAAAATTGAGAAAGGAGTATGTCAAGGCTATGTATTATCATCCTGCTTATTTGACTTCTATGCAGAGTGCATAATGCAAAATGCGGGGCTGGATGACTCACAAGCTGGAATCAAGATTTCCAACCAACAATCTCAGATAGGCAAATTATACCACTTGAATGGCAGAAAGCAAAGAGGAACCTAAAGAACCTCTTGATAAGTGTGAGAGTGAAAAAGCTGCCTTAAAACTCAACATTAAAAAAACTAAGATCAAGGCATCCGGTCCCACCACTTTATGGCAAATAGATGGGGAAAAAGTGGAAACAATGATTTTCTTTTCTTGGGCTCCAAAATCACCATGGGTGACTGCAGTCATGAAATTAGAAGACTCCTGCTCCTTGGAAGGAAAGCTATGACAAACCTAGATGACATATTAAAAAACAGAGATATTACTTTGCCTAAAAAAGGTCCATATAATCCAAGCTATGGTTTTTCCCAATAGTCATGTATGGATGTTTCTGGGCTCCAAAATCACTGTGGATGGTGACTGCAGCCATGAAATTAAAAGATGCGTACTCCTTGGCAGGAAAATTATAACCAACCAGGACAGCACATTAAAAAGCAGAGACATTATTTTGCCAACAAAGGTCTGTCTAGTCAAGGCTATGGTTTGTCCAGTAGTCATGAATGGATGTGAGAGTTAGACTATAAAGAAAGCTGAGCACCAAAGGATTGATGCTTTTGAACTGTGGTGTTGGAGAAGACTCTTGAGAGTCCCTTGGACTGCAAGGAGATCCAACCAGTCCATCCTAAAGGAGATCAGTCCTGGGTGTTCATTGGAGGGACTGATGTTGAAGCTGAAACTCCAATACTTTGGCCACCTGATGCAAAGAGCTGACTCATTTGAAAAGACCCTGATGCTGGGAAAGATTGAGGGCAGGAGGAGAAGGGAATGACAGAGGATGAGATGATTGGATGGCATCACTGACTCAATGGACATGGGTTTGGGTGGACCTCCGGAGTTAGTGATGGACAGGGAGGCCTGGCGTGCTGTGGTTCATGGGGTTGCAAAGAGTCGGACACGACTGAGCGCCTGAACTAAACTGAACATGTATGGATGTGAGAGTTGGACCATAAAGAAGGCTGAGTGCCAAAGAATTGAAGCTTTTGAACTGTGGTGTTGGAAAAGAGTCTTGAGAGTCTCTTGGACTGCAAGGAGATCAAACCAGTCAACACTAGAGGAAATTTGCCCTGAATATTCATTGGAAGGACTGATGTTGAAGATGAAGCTTTAATACTTTGGCCACCTGATGCGAAGAGCCAACTCATAGGAAAAGACCCTGATGCTGGGAAAGATTGAGTGCAAGAGGAGAAGGAGGTGACAGAGGATGAGATGGTTGGATGGTATCACTGACTCAATGGACATGAGTTTGAAAAAACTCTGGGAGATAGTGAAGGACAAGGAAGCCTGGTGTGCCTCAATTCAGGGGTTGCAAACAGTCAGACACGACCTAGTGACTGAACAACAGTTTCTCATATCCAACAGTTTGAATGAAACACATGATCAAAAATTGTTTTCTAAGAATGTAGTGAAAGTCTGAAAACATTTCTGAATAGTTACTTCAGTTCACTCTGACTAAAACAAGTCATATATCTTAGTGAGACAGGAAGAGGGCAGGGCACAATCTTTCATCAACAATTTTAAAATGTAATTAAAAAAAAAAATTCCCTGGTGGCTCAGTGGTAAGGATCCACCAGCCAATGCAGGAGATGTGAGTTCAGTCCTGGGTCAAGAAGACCCGTTGGAAAAGGAAATAGCAACGCACTCCAGCAATCTTCCCTGGGAAATCACATAGACAGGGAATACTGCTGGGCTACAGTCCATGGGGGTCACAAAAGGGTCACAACTTAGCGACTAAACAGCAACAAAAATTTTAAAGAGGTATCTTTTACAAATACTTCCTAGAATAAATCTAAAATGAAATGTGCAAAACTTTTACAAAGAAAAATAAAAAACTTTCTATTTACCCTTCAAGGCCAATTCACTGTTCAGTGACGTTTGCCCTTAACCCTTGCTGCACTATGCCCCTGAGGCACTCAGCTCTGACCTCCTACCTAGTCATTATGCATCATTGTAATCAGTTATTACTATGTCAGACTCTTCTGTTTTTAGCCGAGATTGGCAAGGGCAAGAACTGTCATCAGTCCTTGTAGTCCAGGTAACTATGGACTTCTTGAAATAATAACAGTGAGAATAAAATGAGAACAAATAATATCAACTACTACCTATTGAGTGCCTGGGTCTTTATCTTTATTATTTTTTATTTATTAATTCATTACTGACACAGCAAATAATGTTTGAATGTGTGTATGTCATGGATGGTAAAGATTTTAAATAATGAGGAAGAAAAGAGAATGTAAATAAAAGCCAGGAGCGGGGTGGTTGCATGACTACTGTGCTGGAGAGGGCTTCATTAGGGGATGAATGGGAAACCAGAATGGAAATGTAGGTGGGGGGGATTGTGGAAGTTTTTGAATGCCAGGCTAAGCAGTTTAATTTTTTTTCCTATAAAAAAATGGGAGCTATTGAAGATTGGCAGCATTATCAAAGCTGCCAAAGGAAGACTGACGCAGTAACCGTGTGCATGCCTGAAGAAAGAAGTGTCTAAAGGTAGGAAGTCACATACAACATGAAGATGCAGACAGTCATTATAAACCACTTTGACATAGCACAGAAACAGGGCTCAAGGGGAACTTCCCTGGTGGTTCAATGGTTGAGAATCCCCCTTGCAATGTTGTTGTTGTTCAGTTGTTAAGTCATGTCCAACTCTTTGTGACCCCATGGACTGCAGCATGCCAGGCCTTCCTGTCCCTCACTTTCTCCCAGAGTTTGCCCAAGTTCATGTCCATTGAATCGCTGATGCTATCCAACCATCTCATCTTCATCCTTGCAATGTAGGGGACACAAACTTGATTCCTGGTCAGAGAACTAAGATCCCACATGCTACAGGGCAACTAATTCCAAGCGCTGCAACAAAATATCTCACGTGCAGCAACTAAGACCCGATGCAGCCAAATAGATAAATATTTTTAAAAAGAACAGGGCACAAGGAATAACTAGACTTGTGGGTTCTTGAGGAAAGACTTCTTAAAAGAGGATCGCTATAGGATACAAAAATATTTCAAGTGGAAACAATAAGATGTGCAAAAGTAGGCTAATGGAAAATCTCATTTTTCACTGCTAGGGCTCAGACATGTGGGGTGTGGTTGGCAAGTAAACACATGTGGATTGTAGGTGGGGGTGGGGGGGGCATGGAGTGAATCCTGGGAAATAAAGCATTTCAAGAGAATGAACCAGGGCTTCCCTGGTTGCTCAGTGGAAGAATCTGCCCGCCAATGCAGAAGACACAGGTTTGATCCCTGATTCAGAAAGATCCACATGCTGTGCAGCAACTAAGCCCATGTGCCACAACTACTGAGCCTGTGCTCTAGAGCCCATGCTCCACAACAAGAGATGGTACTGCAGTGAGAAGCCGTAGCACCACAGCTAGAGAGTAGCTGCCGCTCTCTGCAACTAGAGAAAAGCTAGTGCAGGAAGGAAGACCCAGCACAGCCAAAAATAAATAAATTTAAAAAAAGAGAGAGAGAGAGAATGAGTCAAACAACATAGAGCCCAGGCAGCAACAGAGCACAGGTCTCTGGAGGAAAGATGGTTCCAACTCCAGCTTAGGAATACTGTCACTCAGATTGCATCCCCAAGCCAGCCTAACTCGATTCAAAAATAAGTTAATAGGTCTAAAAGTCTAAGAATGCAGCACTACATTGGAACCCCAGAAGCACTGGTGGCTCAGACAGTTTTTAACAACTCTCTCCCAAAATAATATAATATAAAAAGGAGAGATATTCTCCATCTCACCAGGGTTACTATGTATAGTATGATGACGCTCTAGCATCTTAGGATTGTGATATGCTAAATATGCACAAATGTTGAAAGCAACCTCAGGGCCTGGTGGAGCAGCAACTGGTGCCAGCAGGGGTTGGGGTCTTCAGCAAAGGTAGCACTCATCAGAAGACTTATGGGGCAAGTGGAGGCAGTGGCAACACTTGATAAGAGTGAATTCATTTACTGACCATACATCAGACATCCCCCAAAGCCTCCTAGACATACCTGGAAGTGGGGTGGGGGTGGCAGGCATAAGGAAAAGGAGAAACCTTAAATGCATTATTATGAAGTGCAAGAAGCCAGTCTGAAAAGGCGGCATACAGTATGATTCCAACTATATGACATTCTGGAAAGGGCAATACTATGGAGACAGTAAGATCAGTGGCTGCCAGGGAGAGAGTGGGATGAATAGGTGGAGAACAGAGGATTTTCCAATCAGAGAAACTGTTCTGTATGATTCTATAATGGTGGATACATGTTACTGCACCTGTGACCAAACCCATAGAATGTTCAACACCAAGAGTGAAACTTAATGTAAATTATGGACTTTGAGTGATTATGTGTCAAGGCATTCACCAATTGTAATAAGTGTACTACTGTGGTGGAAGATAACCTCAATTTTGCTGTGAACCCAAAACTCATCTAAACTAAAATCTTCCCTTCCTCTGCAGCAGTCTTGTTAGAGTCAGCCACCACCTCTTTCTCCTCCAGGCAAGAGGGGGATGTCCAGAAACAAAGTAAAGTCACTTCTTTTAGGTCAGAGGGAATTCGGTTTCTTACAGCTTCTATGCAGGGCTGGCATCATGGCTGCACAACCTGTGCAGGTGTACAGGGTCCAGCATGTAAAGACCCCACACACTTGGTTTAATGCTTTGCTATTACCACTTCGAAATTCTTATTTTTTGAACAAGAACTCCTTATTTTCATTTTGCACTCCCCACCCCCCCACACCCACCCACTTCTATGTCTAAGGGTAATCACTTCTCTGCTCTGGTCAATATTATCAAACACGAAATTCTCAAGTCTTTCATTGCCAGTGTTTAAATGCCAACGCATGCTTGAGTTTTGTTGTCCAAAGGTATTTTTTTCAACCAATAAGTATGCCTGAATTGTCTCCATTATATGACTGTGGGCTTGGAAGAGGAGGGACAAGCCCAGGATTCTAAACTCCTTAAGAGGGTACTATTCACCCCTGCTGGAAAGAAGAGGGCAAGGGACACAAAAGCAAAGCAGACTGGACACAATAAAAATGTCTCTCTGGTGATATCACAGTTTTAGGATTTGACCTGTTTAGTTTCAACTGAACATAAACAAATAAACCAAACTGCCCAGAAGTAATTTTGCCTGAGAATGTGAATGTGAACAGCTCTGCTTTGCCAGAGCTTTTAAGACTTCAAAAATGCAGCTGAATTTTCTTCTAAAGGGAACTTAGTTCCTAAGAGAATTGGGGAGGCATTCCCAAGTCACATAGTGCCTCATTTGCAACTATTTCTGGGTTACACACTGATTTCCTTTTCCAAGGGTGCCATCCCTCCCCAGCTCAAAAAAAAACAAAAAAAAAAAACAAAAAAACCAACCCGAGATGGCACCCTGATTGTGATGGCTCCGGTCCAATTCCAGGGTCTCTTTGCTTCACTTCCCCTTTTCTCTCTTTCTCTGTCCATCTCATGTCTTTTTCTCTGAAATGGTCTTTTTCTCATTCCCTCCTGCATCCAGTTTTTGCTTAGTGATCTTAGGAAAAATCTCCTTTCTTTCCTTCTCTTTGTTTCATTGATAAACACTCAGTGACCTCAACTGTGGTAGAATTTGAGAATAGTAATAATTTAATTGAGGAAGAGAAGATAAGTTTATGTGTATGGAACACAGAACCAGTATCTAAAGTGCAGAAAAATAACCAAAAGCATTTAGGAATCTCCTTAAAATTATTTTCTTTTTCCATTACTTAAGTCTGCTTAAAAAAAAAAAAAGTTAGCATTCAAACTTACAAAAAGAATTCTCATTCTGTTTTCTTATATTGACATTACTTTTAAAAAATTAACTTGTAAATAGCATTTTTGTTTTAATTAATACCCAGTTCTTCCATGTAAGGTTTTCGTGGGATAATCTCAGCACCAATAAGCACTTATTACCTCTGTGGGAAAACATGCAAATTTTCGTTTGTGAACATTTGACCTACAAACAAATTCTTGAGACATGATTCATTTGCAGCCAATAGTTCCTGACAGAACTCAGGGGTAAGGTAGGAATAAGTCTGATGGCAAGGAGCTAACAAGGGTTAATTCAAGGAGTTTGGCAATATAAAAGCAAAGAGCAGCAATACAGGTGATTATATTTGCAACTAGTTGCAGGGTATAGGTTTATTTACCCTGTGGCATATGGTATCTCAGTCCCACGACAAGGAATCGAACCCGTGTCTCCTGCATTGGAAGGTGACTGGACCACCAGGGAAGTCCCTACAATTCGCAACTTTTAAGGGAGTGAACATATTTTCCAGGTATGTTCTACGATTTCTAATTCCTTAGTTTTCCAATATTCTGATCTTTGAAACCCTCTAGTGGCCATAACAGGAATTGCGTTTTGGGGGAAACCTGCATCAACATATGTTCCTTGTTTTCTGACTTTTTTTCACTATGTGCTAAAGTGAGAAATACATTCAAGGGATTAGATCTGATAGACAGAATGTTTGAAGAACTATAGATGGAGGTTCAGTGACATTGTACAGGAGGCAGAGGTCAAGACCATCTCCAAGAAAAAAAATGCAAAAAAGCAAAATGGTTGTCTGAGGAGGCCTTACGAACAGCTGTGAAAAGAAGAGAAGCTAAAGGCAAAGGAGAAAAGGAAAGATATACCCATTTGAGTGCAGAGTTCCAAAGAATAGCAAGGAGCGATAAGAAAGCCTTCCTCAGTGATCAGTGCAAAGAAATAGAGGAAAACAACAGAATGGGAAAGACTAGAGATCTCGTCAAGAAAATTAGAGATACCAAGGGGACATTCATGCAAAGATGGGCTCAATAAAGAACAAAAACGGTGTGGACCTAACAGAAGCAGAAGATATTAAGACGAGGTGGCAAGAATACACAGAAGAACTGTACAAAAAAGAGCTTCATGACCCAGAGAATCACGATGGTGTGATCACTCACCTAGAGCCAGACATCCTGAAATGTGAAGTCAAGTGGGCCTTAGGAAGCATCACTATGAAAAGCTACTGGAGGTGATGAAATTCCAATTGAGCTATTTCAAATCCAAAAAGATGATGCCGTGAAAGTGCTGCACTCAATATGCCAGCAAATTTGGAAAACTCAGCAGTGGCCACAGGACTGGGAAAGGTCAGTTTTCATTCCAATCTCAAAGAAAGGCAATGCCAAAGAATGTTCAAACTACTGCACAACTGAATTCATCTCACATGCTAGTAAAATAATGCTCAAAATTCTCCAAGCAAGCTTCAACTGTATGTGAACCATGAACTTCCAGATGTTCAGGCTGGATTTAGAAAAGGCAAAGGAACCAGAGATCAAATTGCCAGTATCCGCCAGATTATCGAAAAAGCAAGAGAGTTCCAGAAAAACATCTATTTCTGCTTTATTGACTATGCCAAAGCCTTTGACTGTGTGGATCACAATAAACTGCGGAAAATTCTGAAAGAGATGGGAATACCTGATTCCCATCAAGATTGCCTGTTCTGCCTCTTGAGAAATCTGTATGCAGGTCAGGAAGCAACAGTTAGAACTGGACATGGAATAACAGACTGGTTCCAAATAGGAAAAGCAGTACATCAAGGCTGTATATTGTCACCCTGCTTATTTAACTTATATGAAGAGTCCATCATGAGAAACGCTGGGCTAGATGAAGCACAAGCTGGAATCAAGATACCCGGGAGAAATATCAATAACCTCAGATATGCAGATGGCACCACCCTCATGGCAGAAAGTGAAGAACTGAAGAGCCTTCTTGATGAAAGTGAAAGCAGAGAGTGAAAAAGTTGGCTTAAAGCTCAACATTCAAAAAACTAAGATCATGGCATCCGGTCCCATCACTTAATGGGAAATAGATGGGGAAACAGTGGAAACAGTGTCAGACTTTATTTTTCTGGGCTCCAAAATAACTGGAGATGGTGATTGCAGCCATGAAATTAAAAGACGCTTACTCCTTGGACGGAAAGTTATGACCAACCTAGACAGCATATTAAAAAGCAGAGACATTACTTCACCAACAAAGGTCCGTCTCATCAAGGCTATGGCTTTTCCAGAAGTCATGTATGGATGTGAGAGTTGGACTGTAAAGAAAGCTGAGCGCCGAAGGATTGATGGTTTTGAACTGTGGTGTTGGAGAAGACCCTTGAGCGTCCCTTGGACTGCAACGAGATCCAAACAGTCCATCTTAAAGGAGATCAGTCCTGGGTGTTCATTGGAAGGACTGATGGTGAAGCTGAAACTCCAATACTTTGACCACCTGATGCAAAGAGCTGACTCATTTGAAAAGACCCTGATGCTGAGAAAGACTGAAGGCAGGAAGAGAAGGGGATGATAGAGGATGTGATGGCTGGATGGCATCACCAACTCAATGGAGATGAGTATGAGTAGACTCTAGGAGTTGGTGATGGACAGGGAGGCCTGGAGTGCTGTGGTCCATGGGGTTGCCAAGAGTCGGACATGACTGAGCGACTGAACTGAACTGAGAGATCGCTTCAAGAAAATTAGAGATACCAAGGAAACATCTCATGCAAAGATGGACACAATAAAGGATAGAAATGGTACGGACCTAAAAGCAGAAGATATTAAGAAGGGTGGCAAGAATACACAGAACTATACAAAAAAGATCTTCATGACCCAGATAATCACGATGGTGTGATCACTCACCTAGAGCCAGACATTCTGGAATGCAAAGTCAAGTGGGCCTTAGGAAGCATCACTATAAACAAAGTTTATGGAGGTGATGAAATTCCAATTGAGCTATTTCAAATCCAAAAAGATGATGCCGTGAAAGTGCTGCACTCAATATGCCAGCAAATTTGGAAAACTCAGCAGTGGCCACAGGACTGGAAAAGGTCAGTTTTCACTCAAAGAAAGGCAATACCAAAGAATGCTCAAACTACCGCACAATTGCCTTCATCTCACACGCTAGTAGGAGAAGAGCACCCCACTCCAGTACTCTTGCCTGGAAAATCCCATGGATGGCGGAGCCTGGTAGGCTGTGGTCCATGGGGTTGCGAAGAGTCGGACACAACTGAGCGACTTCCCTTTCACTTTTCACTTTCATGCATTGGAGAAGGAAATGGCAACCCACTCGTGTTCTTGCCTGGAGAATCCTAGGGACGGAGGAGCCTGGTGGGCTGCCGTCTATGGAGTCGCACAGAGTCGGACATGACTGAAGCGACTTAGCAGCAGCAGCAGCACACGCTAATAAAGTAATGCTCAAAATTCTCCAAGCCAGGCTTCAACAGTACGTGAACTGTGAACTTCCAGATGTTCAGGCTGGATTTAGAAAAGGCAGAGGAACCAGAGATCAAATTGCCAACATCCATTGGATATCAAAAAAGCTAGTGAGTTCTAAAAAAACATCTACTTCTGCTTTATTGACTATGTCAAATCCTTTCACTGTATGGATTACAATAAACTGTGGAAAATTCTTCAAAGGATGGGAATACCAGACCACCTTACCCACCTCATGAGAAATCTGTATGCAGGTCAGGAAGCAACAGTTAGAACTGGACATGGAACAATAGACTGGTTCCAAATAGGGAAAGGAGTACATCAAGGCTGTATATTGTCACCCTGCTTCTTTAACTTATATGCAGAGAACATCATGAGAAACGCTGGGCTGGATGAAGCACAAGCAGGAATCAAGATTGCCGGGAGAAATATCAATAACCTCAGATATGCAGATGACACCACCCTTATGGCAGAAAGTGAAGAGGAACTCAAAAGCCTCTTGATGAAAGTGAAAGAGGAGAGTGAAAAACTTGGCTTAAAACTCAACATTCAAAAAACGAAGATCATGGCATCTGGTCCCATCACTTCATGGTAAATAGATGGGGAAACTGGAAACAGTGAGAGACTAATATTTTGGGCTCCAAAATTACTGCAGATGGTGAGCAGCCATGAAATTAAAAGATGCTTGATCCTGGAAGAAAACTTATGACCAACCTAGAGAGCATATTAAAAAGCAGAGACATTGCCGACAAATGTCCATCTAGTCAAGGCTATGGTTTTTCCAGTGGTCATGTATGGATGTGAGAGTTGGACTATAAAGAAAGCTGAGAGCCGAACTGATGCTTTTGAACTGTGGTGTTGGAGATTGAGAGTCCCTTGGACTGCAAGGACATCCAACCAGTCCATCCTAAAAGAAATCAGCCCTGAATATTCATTGGAAGGACTAATGCTGAAGCTGAAAACTCCAATACTTTGGTCACCTGATGCAAAAAACTGACTCATTTGAAAAGACCCTGATGCTGGGAAAGACTGAAGGTGGGAGAAGCAGATGACAGAGGATGACATGGTTGGATGGCATCACTGACTCAATGGACATGAGTTGGAGTAAACTCTGGGAGTTGGTGATGGACAAGGAGGCCTGGCATGCTGCAGTCTTTGGGGTCACAGAGTCAGACACGACTGAGCAACTGAAGTGAACCGATACAGACTGAATGTTTGTGTCCTTTCAAAATTCATACGTTGAACCTAGTTCCCAGCATCATGGTGTTTGGAAGTGAGGACTCGGCATAGCCCTCATAAAGGGGTCTAGCACCCTCATAAAAGCAGCCCCTAGAGCTCCCTCACACCTTCCACCATGTGAGGACACAGTAAGAAGACAGAACGAGGAAGCAGACTCTCACCCACTTCCAGATTTGTCAGAAAGAAATTTTTGTTATTTATAAGCAACCCAGACGATGATATTTTGTTAGAGTAGCCCTGATGGATTAAGACACCTGGCCACATCTTTTGGCAGGAATCTTCAAGTATCTTTTACTTCAACTCAATGTCAATCTTAAAACTTCTAAATACACTGTATTTCCTTTGTAACCTGCACTTTACACTGTAAACAACTGATCTATGTAGCTTAAAAAAAGAGCATGAAAGTTATTCCTTCTAAATCTGATTTGATTCTATTGCCTTTGGAGCCAAAGATGACCCAGAGAGTTAGGCACTTGGTGTTTGCTTATTCTATTATTCCTCCTGCCTTTCAGAAATTTAAAACAAACAAACAAAAAAACAAACACTTAACTTTGGCAAGATTGGAACAGCAAGGCAGTCACAGTAATTTGTCATTTTAGTACTTGTAAACTCATACTTTTCCCCTGCTCTGGACATTATTATTTTCAGAAGTGGATGAACCCAAGAACTGCTTTGAAACCTCATTTTAATAAAAAATTTTAATATTCCTAGTTATCTTGTCTCATATTTCACTAACTTAAAGAAATACACTACAAAACTGATCACCAGTTAAACTGAGTATCCAAAGACCTAATTTAATTTTTTGAGACACTCAACTTGGGGCTTCCCTGGTGGTCCAGTGGTTAAGAACTTGCCTTGCAATGAAGGGTATGCCGGTTTGATTCCTGGTCTGGGAAGATCCCACATGCCAAGGGGCAACCAGGCCCATGTGCCACAACCACTGAGCCTAAGCTCTGGAATCCATGTGCCGCAACTACTGAAGCCCGCCTGCCCAGAGCCCATGCTCTGCAACAAGAGAAGCCCCTGCAACAAGCCTGAGCACTGCAGCTGGAGTAGCCCCTGTTCAGAACAACTGGAGAAAGCCTGTGCACAGCAATGAAGACCCAGGGCAGCAGACCTATTTAAAGAAAAAAGACACCCAAGTTAATCCCAAAATAAACATCCATACTTTATTTTAAAGCATGTGTATATGTGTATTTAACTGACATTTTATAACCTAAATGTACACTGGTGTGAGCTGGTTAAACTGTCTTACCTCCAAAGAATGTGGTCATTATAAAGGTATATGTATAAATTTTAAAAGGGCAATGTCCTGATAGGAAATGACTTCCAAAATATGTTAAGGGAAAAAATACAGAACTCTGTGTGTGTATATATATATTTATTTATTTTGAAGGAAGTGTATATACACTTGAATATAAATATGCAATGTATCTTTAGAAAGATACCTAAGGAACTGGTAATCACTACATCTAGAACAGAAGTACCTTTCATTGTATGGCCTTTGTTCTGCTTGAATTAAAAAAAAAAAAATTCTGTGCATGCTCTTCCTACTTAAAATTTTAAGAGTATTTTACATGTTACTATATAGGACATGCTTATAAATCAGTAAGATGAAAGCTAAATACTCAAATAGGGAAATGGGCCAATGAAAAGGAAAAGCAATTCACTAAAAAAATATAAACCACCATATATAACCCATTACTAATAAAAAGTAACAAAAGCAAAAAGTATCATTTCTCCTCTCTTGATTTGGTAAAAATTCAAAAGCCTTATAGATCTGATAAGAATATGGGAAACTTTCATTGGTAGAAGTTAAACTTTTAAAGAAGGCAATTTGGCAGTATCCATAAAAACTGAAATGTGCACAGTCCAGCAGTCATGCTTATACAATCTATAATTACACTAAATCAAGTGTAGAAGGATATATTACCTCAGGATACAGGGGCAATATTATCATAGTGACCTAGAGCACAAGGACTGTTATCAGACTGCCTGGGTTTAAATCCCACATCCTAGCTTGGTGATATTGGCAAATTTCTTAATTCTACAGCTGTAGGGTCATATACCGGAGAAGGCAATGGCAACCCACTCCAGTACTCTTGCCTGGAAAATCCCATGGATGGGGGAGCCTGGTGGGCTGCCGTCTATGGGGTTGCACAGAGTCAAACATGACTGAAGCGACTTAGCAGCAGCAGGGTCATATACATTACAGAAAGATCATGCAGGTATCCATTAATAATAAAAATAATTACATGTGAATCAGTATGTGAAGTAGGAGTCAAACTCATTTTTTAAATATTAGATAACAGACCAGGATAAAGATGGAATCCCAACTTAATAGGCATTTATAAGAGAATACAGCAGATTTTCCATATTTACTTGCTAAAATTTCCTAGGGAAAAAAAATGAGAAGCATTTTTGCAAACATTTACCTTACTCTCATGCTGCCTCAGTTATTAGGTGCCATATTCCAAAGAGCAAATGAATTGCACATACCTATAACATTGAGTCCTTACCTTAGATATTATGGTGTATAGAAGTCATAAAATCGAACTGGAAGACAATTTTCTAGTTTGAAGCCTAGTCTCAGTTGGTTATGATTTTAAAATTGTACAAAATTATATTTTCCTTTATGTATAAAAAATTACACATTACAGATAAAGTTCCTTTTGACCACCCTCCACTTAGTAGTCAACGTCATCAATTTAGTGCATACCCTTAGCAAACCTTTTTCTGTTAGTTTACATACTTAAATGTAACCATCAAAAAATGTATTGTTTTGAAAATTTTTGTTATTATTTTATTTGGCAACATACGTATATGTCTTGACTTTGTAGCTCTAGTTCTAAGAGAATTCTTTTTTTTGGCTATAAAAGTTGAGTTTTGCTCCTTTTTCTCCTCCCTCTCTGGGAAACTTGTGTAACTAAAGAGCCTTTGTGCTACTGAAGGACCTCCCCTCAAGCTTATGTTCTTCACAGATGCTTATGGTAAATGCCAAATAACTTTTCCCCCCAGCCATGCTGTGCAGCATGTGGGATCTTAGTTACCCTACAAGGGAACGAACCCATGTCCCCTGCATTAAAAGTGCAGTTTTAACTACTGGATTGCCAGGAAAAGTCCTCCAAATACATTTCTGAGAGGATTAATGAAAAGAGATTTTTATGAGAATCCAGGAATTACATTTTTTCCTTTATAATGAATACACAACAGCATATTTAAAATTTCAAGCACACCTTCATCACTTTACACACTTTTCTATAACTGCCAGAAGATAATATATTTAAAATAAAAATAAAATATGTAGTCCAAGAACATCTCAGTGATTTTTACATTGATATGTGCTCAGAAATAAACATGATGCTAGTGGTAAAAGAAACCACCTGCCAATGCAGAGACATAAGAGACAGGGGTTTGATCCCTGGGTTGGGCAGATCCCCTGGAAAAGGTCAAGGGAACTACTCCAGTATATTGCCTGGAGAATCGCATGGATAGAGGAGCCTAACGAGCTACTGTCCATAGGGTTGCAAACAGTCGGACACGACTGAAGCAATTTAGCACGCAGAAATAAAACATTTCTTTGGAAAAAATTAAATAGATTGATTACAGAAATAAAGACAATTTAAAAACCAAGTCCAAATAATCTAATTTTAATAGGAACAGTCACCTTAGAGCAATTAAAAAGCATCTGACTAAAGCAAAAGGTTCAATGGTAATACTTCTAAGATAAACATTTCATTAAAAAAAATTTTGGGGGGGGGCCACATGGCATGCAGGATCTTAGTTCCCTGACCAGAGATCAAATACGTACGCCCTACAGTTGAAGTACGGAGTCCTAACCACTGAATCACCAGGCAATTCCCATAGATTGATAAAATTTATTGATAACTGATTTATTCACTGTCATGCCACACAGTGTGTGGGATCTTAGTCTGCCAACTAGGGATTGAACTCAGGCCCTCAGCAGTGAGAACACAGAGTCCTAACCACTGGAACACCAGGGAATTCCCTTAAGATGAACATTTTAAAAATGATTAATATATTTGCTGTAAACTGTATAAATTGGTAATTAAAAAATTTTAAATTAAGAAAACTGTTAGGCTGCTTGGTCAAAAAACATTACACTGGCTTAAGGTGAATTACTTAACATTATATTAGAAAATTACATTGTTTTACAATATATTACTTTAAAAAAGCTTATGTTTTTATTATCAAAAATGAATTAATGTTGAAAGAAATTATATGTACACAAGTGTGTATGTGTCCACATTCACTCTGCACACAAAACATTTAAAATACCACTCAAGGGACTTTGACAACAGTCCAGTGGTTAAGACTATGTGCTTCCACTGCAAAAAAAAAAAAAAAAACAACCCAAAACACTACAACTTTAATTCATTAGATCTGTACCAAATCTTATTTGTAGCTTTGGAACATCAGGAAGCTCAGTTACCTGTATATCTCTCTCAGAGTATTCCTAGATTCTTTTCTTTTACTTAGCTTAAATATTAGCTCTGGATAATTAAAACCTGTATCAATGTAAATGTAATAAAAATAACTTCAAATGTAAATCAGATAAAAAAAAAAAGTAGCTGTAACAGACTCCAAAACCAAATATAAATCAGTTTTGATAGCTAAATGTGTTGGGTTACCAGTACATCTTTTATTCATCATATAAGTGAACAACTTTTATTCATCGTATAAGCGAACAACCACAACAATCAAGACAACTACAGCAAAATAATCATAGTTCACATTTAGAAAATATTACCTTGTCATTAAATGGCCAGGTTTATTATCTGAAATATCACGTTTTATTATTTTCTCTTTTTAAAGTTCATATTTTAAAACTAATCAGAAAAACTTTACTTCAAATACTACCAATAATATAAACAATTTAATATATTTAGTACAACCTGATTTTAAGGCTTTTCTTTAATGTTCAACCATATAATCTTTTAGGATCAAGATAGTTATGTTATATATTCAAAGGAAAAATTTCCCAAACTTGTCTTTGTAAATTAATAAAGAAATTGTTAATTGAAGAACTTAGAGTCAACAAAGGCTAAAATTAAAATATTTTTATTCATTTATATGGTAAATACTGTCTCCTACTAAAAAACAATGACATTAGTCTTTCAATCTGTCAAGCTTAGCTAAACAGAAAATCATATGTCTCTTTTTGATATCATATGTTGACATGATACAGAATGCAGGATGTAAAACTCAATTTAACACGCATATTAAGTAATTGTATAGATATGTAGAATCTTAGATAAATGGTCAAAATTATAAGTGAATGTTAAATGTGGGCACATGGATATTTCTATGTACACTGATGGGTTTAACAGAAAATACGTTTGCAATGATTTCTGGTAACCAGCTTGCTTTCTGTGAATCTTTAAATACCCAGTTCCAAATCCTCCAGCTCTTGGAGAAGGGCTTTCTCTTTCTGAATTTTCTCCAACTAGAAAAGTTTAAAACAATAAAGTTATTAAACAGGAAATGAAATAATTATTAGATCAATAGGCACATAGCGAAAGAGAAAAAATTTAGAGAAAGAATATACCTGAGACTTTACCAGATTTTTTGGTCACCACCGATTTAAAAAACACAGATTAGAGACAAGGTCTAATTTGTTGTTTGATATGAATCAAGTACTTGGGGGCAATCTCAAAAATGACAATGATTTCTGTTCATTTCCAAGGCAAACCATTCAATATCACAGTAACCCAAGTCTATGCTCCAACCACTAATGCCAAAGAAGCTGGAACGGTTTCTATGATGACCTATAAGACGTTCTAGAACTAACAGCAAAAAAAGATGTCTCTTTCATCATAGGCAACTGGAATGCAAAAGTAGGAAGTCAAGAGATACCTGGAGTAACAGACAACTTTGGCCTTGGAGTACAGAATGAAGCAGGGCAAAGGCTAATAAGAGTTTTGCCAAGAGAACGCACTGGTCATAGCAAACATCCCTTCCAACAACACAAGAAAAGACTTTACACGTGGATATCATCAGATGGTCAATCAGACGGAAATCAGACCGATTCTGTTCTTTGCAGCTGGAGAAGCTCTCTACAGTCAGCAAAAACAAGACTGGGAGCTGACAGTGGCTCAGATCATGAATTCCTTATTGCCAAATTCAGACTTAAATTGAAGAAAAGTAGGGAAAACCACTAGATCATTTGGTCATGACCTAAATCAAATCCCTTACGATTATACAATGGAAGTGACAGATTCAAGGGATTAGATCTGATAGAGTGCCTGAAGAACTATGGACAGAGGTTTGTGACACTGTATAGGAGGCAGTGATCAAGGCCATCCCCAAGAAAAAGAAATGTAAACAGGCAAAATGGTTGTCTAAGGAGGCTTACAAATAGCTGAAAAAGAAGAGAAGCAAAAGGCAAAGGAGAAAAGGAAAGATACATGCATCTTAATGCAGAATTCCAAAGAATAGCAAGGAGACATAAGAAAGTCCTCCTCAGTGATCAATGAAAAGAAACAGAGGAAAACAATAGAATGGGAAAGACTAGAGATCTCTTCAAGAAAATTATGAGATACGAAGGAAACTTTTCATGCAAAGATGGGCACAATAAAGGACAGAAATGGTATGGACCTAAAAGCAGAAGATATTAAGAAGAGGTGGCAAGAATACACAGAAGAACTACACAAAAAAGATCTTTATGACCCAGAAAATCACAATGGTGTGATCACTCACCTAGAACCAGACATTCTGGAATGCAAAGTCAAGTGGTCCTTAGGAAGCATCACATGAAAAAAGCTAGTGGAGGTGATGGAATTCCAGTTGAGCTATTTCAAATCCTGAAAGATGATGCTGTGAATGTACTACACTCGATATGCCAGCAAATTTGGAAACCTCAGCAGTGGCCACAGGACTGGGAAAAGGTCAGTTTTCACTCCAATCCCAAAGAAAGGCAATACCAAAGAATGCTCAAACTACCGCACAATTGCACTCATCTCACATGCTAGTAAAATAATGCTCAAAATTCTCCAAGCCAGGCTTCAACAGTACGTGAACCTTGAAGTTCCAGACGTTCAGGCTGGATTTAGAAAAGGCAGAGGAACCAGAGATCAAACTTCCAGCATCCACTGGATCATAGAAAAAGCAAGATAATTCCAGAAAAAAATCTACTGCTGCTTCATTGACTACACTAAAGCTTTTGACTGTATGGATCACAACAAACTGTGGAAAATTCTGAAGGAGATGGGAATACCAGACCATCTGACCTGCCTCCTGAGAAATCTGTATGCAGGTCAAGCCAACAGTTAGAACCCAACATGGAACAACAGACTGGTTCCAAATTTGGAAACGAATACATCAAGGCTGTATATTGTCACCCTGTTATTTAACTTCTATGCAGAGTACATCATGAGAAATGCCAGATTGGATGAAGCACAAGCTGGAATCAGGAGTGCCAGGAGAAATATCAGTAACCTCAGATATGCAGATGACACCATCCTTATGGCAGAAAGGTTAGAGAAGCTAAAAAGCCTCTTGATGAAAGTGAAAGAGGAAAGTGAAAAAGCTGGCTTAAAACTCAACATTCAAAAGATGAAGATCATGGCATCCAGTCCCATCACTTCATGGCAAATAGATAGGGAAATAATGGAAACAGTCAGAGACTTTATTTTGGGAGGCTCCAAAATCACTGCAGATGGTGAGTGCAGTCATGAAATTAAAAGATGCTTGCTCCATGGAAGAAAAGCTATGACCAACTTAGCATATTAAAAAGCAGAGACACTGCCAACAAAGGTCCTTGTCAAAGCTATGGTTTTTCCAGTAGTCACGTATGGATGTGAGAGTTGGACTGTCAAGAAAGCTGAGCGCCGAAGAATTGATGCTTTCTAACTGTGGTGTTGGAGAAGACTCTTGAGAGTCCCTTGGACTGCAAGGAGATCAAACCAGACAATCCTAAATGAAATCAGTCCTGAATACTGACTGGAAGGACATGCTGAACTTGAAGCTCCAATACTTTGGCTATCTGATGTGAAGAACTGACTCATTTGAAAAACCCTGATGCTGGGAAAGACTGAAGGAAGGAGAAGGGGACAAGAGAAGATGAGATGGATGGATAGCATCACTGACTCAATGGACATGAGTTTGAGCAAGCTCTAGGAGTTGGTGATGGACAGGGAAGTCTTGTGTGCTGCAGTCCATGGGGTCATAAAGAGTTGGACACAACTGAGCGACTGAACTGATGAATTAAGGAGACAAAAGACAGAGCTGTCTTACTGCATTCTCTAAGTCTAATAAATCTTCCATTCTACACTTGGGCTTCAAAGTGTGGAGGACAGGAGGAAGGAAAAGGGGAAACAGGACAGTGTGACCTGAGATACAGAAAAGAAGAAAATTTTCTATTTGTCTAACATAATAAGCCAGCAGCTACAGCATTAGTATGTCTCACAGGAAATAGGGACTCTCTCATTCACCACGATCCACGTTTTCCCCTATCCTTGCGTATTTCAAAAGAAGTTTTAAAATCTATATACTCTTTAATCTGATTAAATAGTTGCTTGTAATAAAAAGGGGAAGGGTGGTAGTAACTATGAGCCCAAATGAAAAATGCAGAAAAGACCTGATTTTTTTCTAGCTGTTTTCCAGTTGCTGCTTGTTCTTTCAGCTGTTCAATTGCTCTCAGTTTCTGTAAACACCAAACAGGAGTCAAAAGGAAGAAAGAATAAGTAATTTCAGAATGCACAAACTACTTTCAAAATTAAACATAAAACTGTGTACATTAAGAACATGAAATTTGGTATTTTTCAAAATTTTAATATTACTATATATGTACATCTATGTATATGTACATGTATGTAAATATATGTCTAATTTCACCATTTATTTCAGTACCTCATGGTACCTGGACCATGTCTTTAGCTTTAAGAGAAACTCAGTAATGTGGCCTGGGAAGCACTCTAGAAACCTGATTTTACCTCTAAGGCCACCATCACACAGTGGTTGCAATTTGACAATTAATAAACTTCCTTTGTCCCTCTTTCTTCATCTTTAAAAATGGGATGAATATCTGTCCTACCTGTCTCACAAGGGTATAATGAAGCAGTGAGTATAAAAATGTTCAAATGTCCATTATTTCTTATTACTCTAAAAATCAATAATAAAGAACTAATATCCCTTAGACATCTGTGAATAAAACTAAAATCAGTACCATTCCTAAGTTACAGTATTTCATGGTGAGAAAGCAACAACAAGGATTGCTACAAACCTCTCAGATGCCTGTCTTTAGGCATCTAAACACTATTTCCTTTATATAATTCTCATGTGTTCTTTCAATAAACACATGTGCTTTTCACTGAAGCCTCCCACCTTCTTTAGGTTCTTGATTTTTTTGTCTGTCTCAGGGTCCCCAGAAGTTGACTGAGAAATAGTATTTCGTGGTGTGCTTTGTGGGGCAGGAGCAGGTGGCATATCTGGACTCTTGTCAATTCTTGCTTCCTGCAGGAAATATTTTCAAGAATTCAGTTTTCAAAAATGAAATCATTGAAGTATTTCAACAAACATAGCCTTTTAGAAAACAAAATATGATTTAGAAAACATAGCCTTTTACACACTTTATATAAAGAAAGCAACTGAACTGCTGGCCTCAAGTATGTTATATCGTCCCATAATAGTTATAATGAAGCTTAAAAAAATATTTCAGTACAATGAAATATCCAAAAGGCTAGATCTGTAACTTAAAGTAACATAATAATAAAATAAAAAATAGCATATTGGGGAATTCCATGGTGGCCTAGTGGTTTTAGGTCCCTGTGCTTCTACTGCAGGGCACAGAGGTTCAACCCCTGGTCCAGTAACTAAAGATCCCTCAAGACACGTGATGCAGCCCAAAAAAAAAAAAGGATTTTAGTAATATTAGCAAAATGTAATAAAAATATTATGTTAGTAATGTAAAATGTAATTAGTTATATAATAACAAATGGAAAGAAATGAAATGACCTTAGTAAACGAGATTACTGTTTCAGCCAATAAACATTCTAAATTTTTGGTTATTTTGGGATGTGCCATTATATGGATGATTTGGAAATGTGAGAGGGTTTATCTAACTAAGGTGTGTGTGTGAAGTTTCACTCTTGGATATCCTCCAAAACTATGAGTATATAAACTCAAGTACATATAACAGATGATGTTACAGGGTAAGTCCCATAGAGATTTATTTACAATCAGATCAATTCAGCTCAGCAATACTGTGCCATGGAAAACTTTTTAAGTAGGGCTTCTACTTCTTCCTTACAGAGTTCCCCGTAGAATACACAGACTCTGCAAGACTCTAGAATCTCTTAGAGTTCTGGGTGGAATACTCCAAACTCCCAAAGCATCCTAGGGGAACATGGGACAGGGTATCACTTCTAGATCTCCAAATCTAAAAATGTCTGCCGGAGAGTTTTTAGACAGTGCAGAATTCGAGCATTTTATTTCTTTTTTAGAGTCATGTTGGTTCTAATTTGTACACTACAATCCACAAATGTTAATTCCTAACCTTCTATGTGAAAATATTACTGAGCATTTAAGAGTATTTAGAAAGAAATTATTTAGTTTTGACTCTTAAGGAGCCTATAAGTTCTGATAATATGGTGTAGTTTGGTATTTTTCATAATAAAAAAGGAGAAGACTGGATAAAAGGAGAAGAGACATACTTTGCCTACCAAAATTTACTTTTGAAATCTCATTAAAAAAAAAACTTTTTAATAAAATTATTTATTTTTATTTATTTTGGGGCTGTACTGGGTCAAATCATACTGGGTCCGATCTTCACCGCAGCATGCAGAATCCTTTAGGTGTGGCATGTGGGATCTAGTCCCCTGACCAGCAATTGAACTCGGGTCCTTTGCACTGGAAACGCAGAGTCTTTGCCACTGGATCACCAGGGAAGTCCTCCCAATTTTTTCAATTTAGTTGTTTGTGGGAATATCCTGGCAGTCCACTTTCACAGCTGAGAGCCTGGGTTCCATCCTTGGTGGCAGAACTAAGAGCCTGTAAGCTGGGTGGCATGTCCAAAAAAATAAAAATGTAGTTGTTTGTAATCAGGTGAGAATACTAATTTTCTAGGAAGATTCAGTTCAGTTCAGTCGCTCAGTCGTGTCCGACCCTTTGCGACCCCACGAACTAGAGCACACCAGGCCTCCCTGTCCATCACCAATTCCCAGAGTTCACTCAAACTCATGTCCATCGAGTCAGTGATGCCATCCAGCCATCTCATCCTCTGTTCATCCCCTTCTCCTCCTACCCCCAATCCCTCCCAGCATCAGGGTCTTTTCCAATGAGTCAACTCTTCTCATGAGGTGGCCAAAGTACTGGAGTTTCAGCTTTAACATCAGTCCTTCCAAAGAACACCCAGGACTGATCTCCTTTAGAATGGACTAGTCAGATCTCCCTGCAGTCCAAGGGACTCTCAAGAGTCTTCTCCAACACACAGTTCAAAAGCATCAATTCTTTGGTGCTCAGCTTTCTTCACAGTCCAACTCTCACATCCATGCATGACTACTGGAAAAACCATAGCCTTGACTAGACGGACCTCTGTGGGCAAAGTAATGCCTCTGCTTTTTAATATGCTATCTAGGTTGGTCATAACTTTCCTTCCAAGGAGTAATCATCTTTTAATTTCATGGCTGCAATCACCATCTGCAGTGATTTTGGAGCCCCCAAAATTAAAGTCTGACACTGTTTCCACTGTTTCCCCATCTATTTTCCATGAAGTGATGGGACCAGATGCCATGATCTTCGTTTTCTGAATGTTGAGCTTTAAGCCAACTTTTTCACTCTCCTCTTTCACTTTCATCAAGAGGCTTTTGAGTTCCTCTTCACTTTCTGCCATAAGGGTGGTGTCATCTGCATATCTGAGGTTATTGATATTTTTCCCGGCAACCTTGATTCCAGCTTGTGCTTCTTCCAGCCCAGCATTTCTCATGATGTACTCTGCATATAAGTTAAACAAGCAGGGTGACAATATACAGCCTTGATGTACTGCTTTTCCTATTTGGAACCAGTCTGTTGTTCCATGTTCAATTCTAACTGTTGCTTCTTGACCTGCATACAGGTTTCTCAAGAGGCAGGTCAGGCGGTCTGGTATTCCCATCTCTTTCAGAATTTTCCACAGTTTATTGTGATCCACCCAGTCAAAGGCTTTGGCATAGTCAATAAAGCAGAAATAGATGTTTTTCTGGAACTCTCTTGCTTTTTCCATGATCCAGCGGATGTTGGCAATTTGATCTCTGGTTCCTCTGCCTTTTCTAAATCCAGCTTGAACACCTGGAAGTTTATGGTTCACGTATTGCTGAAGCCTGGCTTGGAGAATTTTGAGCATTACTTTACCAGCATGTGAGATGAGTGCAACTGTGCGGTAGTTTGAGCATTCTTTGGCATTGCCTTTCTTTGGGAGTGGAATGAAAACTGACCTTTTCCAGTCCTGTGGCCACTGCTGAGTTGTCCAAATTTGCTGGCATATTGAGTGCAGCGCTTTCACAGCATTATCTTTCAGGATTTGAAATAGCTCAACTGGAATTTCATCACCTCCACTAGCTTTGTTCGTAGTGATGCTTTCTAAGGCCCACTTGACTTCA
This sequence comes from Bubalus bubalis, assembly GCF_019923935.1. NCBI lineage: Eukaryota > Metazoa > Chordata > Mammalia > Artiodactyla > Bovidae > Bubalus > Bubalus bubalis. Next base: position 162,596,090 of record NC_059157.1, read on the forward strand.
CATTGTCTGGCTCTAGGTGAGGGATCATACCATCGTGATTATCTGGGTCGTGAAGATCTTTTTTGTACAGTTCTTCTGTGTATTCTTGCCACCTCTTCTTAATATCTTCTGCTTCTGTTAGGTCCATACCATTTCTGTCCTTTATCGAGCCCACCTTTGCATGAAATGGTCCCTTGGCATCTCTAATTTTCTTGAAAATTAATATCATATAAAAAATTATTAAAGTTAAGTGAAATATGACACAATTTCTTCGTATTTTAAAAAACAAAGAGTAAGTCAAAATGTCTATGTTACTGTATTTAAATTCTGGTCACTCTCTGGAAAGGCTATGCATATGATAAGATTAAACTCTTTGTTTCACTTATTTTTGATAAAGATGATAAGTTCATAGGATCACCATAAATTTATAAAAGTACTTGGTTAGATTATATACATCTGACTCCTTCTCTTTGGTTCCTTAATTCACAGTCAGGCATAAGAAAAACGGTCTGGTTAAGGTGAGGTCCTATCATAGATTGTTTACCTCATTCTACCTCACAATCATAACTTTTACTAACTTCAACCAGTTGTCTCAAAAAAAAAAATAATTCTTTGCATATTGATAGAATTATCTTGAAAGTAGAAAACAGTTTGCTCTCACTGAGAAAACATGCAAAGAGCAACTCTACAATGATGGGTTAGTAGTGTCATCTTTAGTAAATAACGTGTGTCGGTGATTATATGGCTGTATGCAGGGGGGTGTGGGAGAGTGTTTCTGTAATTATTACGTTTTACAGTAAAAGCACGCATTGTTTTTTCAAAAGAGCCACAGGGCTATCATTAAGAAAGTCACTATTTTAATATTAGTTTTTCTAAATTAGAAAACTGAGTCTATAACCCTCTTCCCAAAATTTTATGTACTCAAGTATCAGAAAAACACACAAAATAAACGACTAATATTTTATTACAAAGGGAATTTACTTAGCTCAGTACCAGCAATGCTCATATTAAAAGTATCTTTTGATAAAGAGGAAGAAATATCACATAAAAATAGGATTCTGTGTTGAAAAGATTTCTGAAGACCCTTAAATCTCAATTAGAAGGAATCTTATACAGTCATTGTAAAAAACAGGATGGCAGTTCCTCAAGAAATTAAACACAGAGCTACCATATGATCCAGCAATCTCTCTTCTGGGTATACATCCAAAGGAAACAAAATCATTATCCCAAAGAGGTATCTGTACTCCCAGGTTTGTCGCAATATTATTTATAATAGCCAGGGTATGGAAACAAGCCAAGTGTCCATCAACAAAAGAATGAATATAGAAAATGTAATATATCAACATCAAACATATATAGAGTAGAATAGTATCCAGCCATAAAAAAATAAATAAATAAAAAGGAAATCCTACCATTTGCAACAACATGTATGAACCTGGAGGGCATTATGCTAAGTGCAAAAAGCCAGAAAGAGAAAGATAAACAGATAAATACTGCATGGCATCATTTATAAGTGGAATCTAAAAAAGAGAGAAGTCAAAATCACATAAATGGAGAGTATAAATGGTGGCTGTCGGGAGCTAGAGGAAATGGGGGATAGGAGAAATGGGAAGGGGCTGGTGAAAGGGTACAAACTTTCAGTTATAGGATAAATAAGATTTGAGGATATCATGTAGAATACGGAGACTATAGTTGATAATATTTTATTATACTGAACACAGTGATTGAAATTTGCTAAGAAAGCAGAATTTAATTGCTCCATCCCTCAGAATATATGTGTTATACATGTGTTAATTAACTTGACTGTAGGAATCCTATTACAATGTATATCTATATCATATCATCATGCTGGACACTTTTAAGATTTTTATTTGTCAATTACACCTATAATCATTAGCTGGAAAACCAACGACAACAAAAAAGGAATCTTAGCTACTAGTCTGTAACATCAGGCACCAGCAGAGGTCCCTACCCACTCTGATGAGAGACTAAGTCCTGCTTTTAAACAAGTCTAATACGTGGATTAGATTATTTTACTTGTAATCACCAAAGCTTAGGTTATTTACAGATATTTCTGGGGATAAAAATATATCAAATCATTATCATTGGTGTGTACAAAAGAACACACCAATATTTTAAGCTCAGATTTTAGCAGAATATGGTTACACAATGAAATTGTACTGGAGAAGGAAATGGCAACCACTCCAGTATTTTTGCCTGGAGAATCCCAAGGACAGAAGAGCCTGGCAGGCTACAGTCCCTGGGGTCACAAAGAGTTGGACATGACTGAGTGACTGAAGATGAAAGAAATTCTGTACCTTAAAATAGTAACTGTCTACCAAAACACCCAAGTAACCTAGAACTGTCAAAATCTAAGCATTAATAGGCAAGACCAAATTGTCTAAACCTCAAAAATGTGATTACCACGACTTTAACAACCATGTTTCTAGCAGCTGGTCTCACTACCACCATAAGCCACAAGCCATCACTATTTACTTGTCAATTGTTGTTTTTCAACTATGAAGTATATAAAAAAATTCTTTTAGAACAATTCCACTGTTTGGATACTTCTGGTATTTAGATTTCTAGTTGAACAATTTCCTGTAGCAATCTATTGAGTGACAAAATGGCTTTATAATCATGTAATTTCTGGTCTCTCCTAAATACATGGTTTAAGAAAGCAAACTATACCACATCACCCAGGCTCCTCCAAAACAGTCTGTTGCAAGTAACACACTACATAATCCCACTAGGGTTTCAGGTCTTAAGGTCAGTCCCAGTTTCCTCAGTCCCACGTTACACATACAGGACTACTGAGAAATTCATAGGTAAACACAAAAGAGACATTTTGGCTACTTATGTCTAACTCCAACTACATTTTATAATCTAACAATCAAGTTTTTAGGACTACAATTCTTTAAACTTTAAGGCATAGAGCTAATTTAACTGGTTTGGTCTGTTTTGGTTTGAAAAGATAAGTGTCCCAAGTACCTGCTTTGCAGCTTTCTTAGCCTCATGCTTCCTTTGATTTTTAAGGGCTGTTTTTGATAATGGCTTCTCATTTCCTGGTTGTGGTTTCATATTCTGAGGTGGTTCTTCTTCGTGCTATGGAAAATACAAATAAATGATTCTGAAATGGAGTCCATGTTTTTAAAAACATATACAACAAATTATACAATTTTGCTAGTACATGACAAATTTATTTTATCAAATTTATCTTAAGTTTACTGACAAAGAACATTTCAAAACTCCTGTGGCAGGTTTACTTCAATGGTCAGGATGGATTTAATAAGGATCTTCCTATTAGTTGATATACGGTATCTTTCAATTACATAAGAGCCAGCAAAATTCACTTTATTTTTATTTAAACAATGGCATTTTTCCTAGTACTACCACTGACACATGATTTTTATAAAATTAGATACTAACAATAGCTTCTTCTGTGGTCCTTTTGGATCTGACTACTGCCAAAAGAAATTCAGTTGCCTCAATTATTTTCTTTGCACAAATAGTCAATTGATACATCTTTACTTGCAAAATCAGAGATTAGAAGATAAATGGAAAAAAAAAACCGACAGTAAGAAAACAAATTGAATAGGAAGGAGTAAATAAATTACATAATTATAAATCCAGCTAACATAATGAAGAAGTCTTTAAAAAACTAAGCAATTTGTCAGACTGTACAATGAAAACAAGCAATCATTTTCATCATCAGGTATTTCTATAATTATTAACTACATTCAATAAGAGGGTGAATTACAGGTAGGATCAAGAAGGATTTAATGTAAAACATGATGACTATACTTGATAACACTGTATTGCATAACTGTACAGCTCAAATTCCTTGAGAGCAAAATTCAAATGTTCTCAATAAATAAATAAATAAGGTGATGGATGTGTTAATCCCCAGGTGAGAGGAAACCTTTTCAATGTATATCAAATCACCATGATGTACCCTCTAAATATCTTATAATTTTATAGGTAAATTATGTTCCAATGAAGCTGGGGAAAAAAAAAGTAACACCAGAGTAATTTCAGGCAACATGTAGTATAAACAACAGTACTCAACTTCTTATCAGATTCATTTACTTATTGATTTCTCTCAACTGCTATAATCTGAATGCTGTCTCTTAAACTCTCCATACTCAGCACATCAAAAGGACCAGATCTCCATGAAGTTTTTTGAGTACTAGATCTCAGAGCTGTGTCGTACTTAACAAGTGCCATAATCAAATGGGCAGGGATCAAACATTTAAGATATAGTAATAGCAAAAAATCATAAGGTGATTTTTATCTTAGCAGCTGCACTAACTATAGAAAGCATCAAAGTTCTATGTGTGAACATACCCTACTTGAAGCAACTGAATATATGAGAATCCATATTTGTAGAAGAGACAAATTTGCAGAGCAAGCCTTTCACTTTTTTTTATATCCACTGCTCATAATGATAGTTAAGATATACTAATATTTACTGAACATTTGTGTTATACATCAACATTCTTTCAATTGTGAGCTCTTCTATATAGTATCTTGCTTTAGTTGAAAAGTTTCCACTCATGAGAACTTCAAAAACAGACAAAGCAATTAAGAAAGATGCAGTAAGAAAGCATGAAGTCTCTTCCACTCTATAACCACCATGTAGCCATTGACAGACTTTCATTTTAGATGAAAAAAATCCACACAGTTATTACGGATCACAGGCTTTTCTGGCTTTAGTATGTGTCTACTCAACTTTGCTATAATCTGAATGCTGTCTTTAAACTATCCATACTCAGCAATTTCATTCTTACTAATAAAACTTGTTTCTTCAGTAACATTAACTCTAACACTGTTTTGATGAACACATCATATAAAAGTGAAGCTTTTCCAAAAGCCAAGAAATACTTCTTTAATTAATATATAAACTTTTTACTTATAAAAAAAGTAACCTTTTTTCTTCAGGGGGAAGAATCCAAACACATTTTTTCCTCCTTCTTCTATGTAACCCTCTTTCTTTGTGAAATTATCAACCAGGCTATCTTTGTTTCTAGTAATTTCTTGACAATATTTTCTTTGCCATTTAGCTCTTTTCTGGAATTAAATACAAAAATTTCTCATTTATAGGCATGTAGCTCCTTCAACTAAAATGATGTGACAGAGTCACATAATCCCCAGGTTATATATAAAAGCAAAAATTTAGTGGAAATCTTAACTGTCAAAAAAGTTTAGTTTTAAGAAGCTCTCACATAGTTTTCTCCCACTTTTTTCAAAGTATATTCTATTTTAATTTTTCTCCCTCCACTGACCAAAACAAATTAGTTTTATGAGTCAGAGAACAAAAATATATACTATTAATAATTCAGAATTTCTTTCTCTTGTGCTAAATTGCACAGATTCAGAAAGCAGGATGGGTTGAGGTCACTTCTTTTTTTTAATCTTGTGTAAGAAAAATTTCAATTGAGAGAGAACAAATTTTAAGACTAATATATCCTTTTTAAAAATCTAAAGACAAAAATAGTAAATAGGGCTTAATTTGTTATATATTTTAACTAAATAACAATGCAACAAAAATGTTTAAATACCAAGCACAGCACAGCACATAAGTGGCATAAGTGAAGCACAGAAATATTTATCCTTTGAAAAAGTATCTACTTCCCTGAGTGCCTAATCATTTAGTGACTACATAGTTGGACACGACTTAGCGACTGAGCACAAGCCCAAGACCATGCATTAGGTGTATATTAGGACACCTAATGTATGGTCTTGAGCTTGTGCTCAGTCGCTAAGTGGTGATCAACTCTTTTTGACCCTATAGACTGCAATCTGCCAGGCTCCTCTGTCCATGGGATTTCCCAGGCAAGAATACTGCTGTAGGTCGCTATTTCTTCCTCCAGGGAATCTTCCCAACTCAGAGATCGAACCTGTGTCTCCTGCATTGGCAGGCAGATTCTCTACCACTGAGCCACCTGGGAAGTACCTTTCTATTAATACCAGTAATTTTGTTATTCATTCTTTTTTTATTTTTTGTTGTTGTTCATTCTTAGAGTAACTTTATTCCTCAACATCATCACAGAAACTCATGTCATTAATAAATGCTCTCTCCTGAGCTCTGAAACATCTTACAGTAGATCAGAATCTGACGAATACTCGAACCACAATTTTGCATCAGAGGTAAGGATCTAATGGTCCAAGGACAAGTGTGTTTTGTTTGATCAGCAGTGTCTTAAAAAAACTGAGGCATTTCATACAAGCATCCAGACTTGTTTTGTCTTGAAAAATCAAACATTTTGGCAAACTGGGCCTAAAAATCTCCTGTGGAAACAAAAGGCTACTGTTGTGCAGTTGCTATGGCCTTTAAAGAGGGAATGTTCTCTCTCTTCACCCCTCCCCACCACTCACCACTGTCTCACACTACCAGCCTAGCTTGACAGGCATTTGAATTTGAGCCCACACTCTACAGCCAGTTAAGTCACACCCACTCATCTTTCCCAAGATTTTACATTAATTACTTTGCCAAGTTAACAACCTTTCACCATCTTCAGCAGCAGGTCCTCCACAATTTCTACCCTAGAGTTTATATCTTCTAATCAGATACCAAGTAACACAAAAACATGCATAAGAAAAAGATCTAGGGCATAAAGAATGGATGTATGGATACCAGAGCGGGGAAGAAGGGGAGGGATGAATTGGGAGATTGGGTTTGACATATACACTACTGATATTATGTATTAACTAGATAACAAATGAGAACCTACTGTATAGCACAGGGAACTCTACTCAGTGCTCTGCAGTGACCTAAATGGGAAAGAAGCCTAAAAAAAAGGGAATATGTATATACATATAGCTGGTTCACTTTGCTGAACAGCAAAAACACACACAACATTGTAAAGCAAGTATACTCCAATAAAAATTAATAAATAAATTAAAAAAAAGATCTAGGGAACTCTGCATTGAAAAACCTTTTCCTACCAAAGTAGTAAAACTCTACTTACCAGTTTGGAATTGGTGACTGGTTTATTTCTTAAAGCTGGGGGTCTATAAGCTGTTGCAACTTTAGGTTCTTCACTAGGCACATCACTTGGAACTACTTGGTAAGTTATTGCTTTTTCTGGAAATATTCCATCTAAGAATGGCTGCCAAGAAACCTGCCATAATTCTGCATTTGATGGTACATCATACTTGTGCAAGACAGAGCCTGTATAATGCCAAATCTTGTACCCATTATTAACACGTAACCGTGGGGCACATGTGGCTGTTAAAATATGCTCACCATCTGGGCACCAAGCAAAATATGTAGAATCAGAGGCCACTGGTTTAGAGATAAGTTTGTACTTTTTAACATCCCACACTTCCATTTGTCCCCTCAGATTCCCAAATCCAGCTAGTACTAATATATGTCCATGAGGGCTGTAGTAGGCTGCATTACGAGGGCCAGTTCCAAAGTCAAATACGGGATCACACTTCAGGTTGAAAACTGTCGCTTTGGCAGGCATGAACCCATACACGGCACAAAACTCAGTAGAACTAGAATTCCAAACCACATCGTAGATGGGGCCGTTTTTCGCTGGAAAAAGAAGATAAAATCTGTTAGAGATAAAGAATTCTATACAGGAATATAATATTTAGTAGTACAAGTTATAATCATACAATATTCATAAACAAGTCAAACAAGAAAAATCCAAAACTTTCACAGTATGATAAAATTAAGATTTTTTACATGACATACTGTGGGAATTAATGTATATTTCCTTTAAACATTTTGGCAATTTGGACTCATAGAAGCATCAGCTATTATTATTATTAAACTATTGACAGTTTTCCTTGAGAGAGGCAATATATGTATATAGCAATAAAAACACAAAAAAGACATGCCACAAAAATAAGCCTCTCTGGTGGTTCAGTGGTAAAGAACTTGCCTGCCAATTCAGGAGATGTGGGTTCCATCCCTGGGTCAGGAAGAGCCCCTGGAGAAGGAAGTGGCAACCCACTCCAGTATACTTGCCTAGAAAATCCCACTGACAGAGGAGCCTAGCATGCTACAGCGTGGGGTCGCAAAAGAGTCAGACACAACTTAGAGACTAAACAACCATGACACAAGGACAACCAATCCTCTATCATATTTCCTGCATATTATTTCAGAATATTTTTGTTGAAATTAAGGTTCTCTCCCTTAAATACATAAATGCACACACACACACAAAAGTTTTAAACCTTTCTTGTTTCATTTAATACTCCTATCTTGGAAATTCTTCCGTAAAGGCACACTGAGCTTTGCCTCATTCAGCTGCACTGCGTTCCATTACAAACCCTGCTATTTACTTTCCATTTGTGTAAATTTACACAAATAACACCTGTAAGAGAGAAACTGCCTGGTCAAAGGACACATAAATTTACTTGATAATGTACACTGAAATGCCCTTTAAAGAAGTTGCACCAATTTACACTACCAATAATTTTTGATAGCAAAGACTTTCCCCTCATTCTCACTCACTGTTTCATATTTTTATCTTTGCCAACCTACTAAGTGGAAAACTGTGTCTGGTTTCCTTTATTATAAGCTAAGCACCTTTTAATACACTTATACATAATCTTATTTCTTTTTTTAGTGTCCTATAATATAGTCCTGTGGACTATTTTTTACTGTCCTATACCTATTTTTATTTCCTATTATTGGTCTTTGTTATACTTAATATACTATCAAAAATCATCTTTTCTCATAATCATCCCTTTTCTAAAAATATTTTTCCCTAATATATTGTTTGTTTTGCTTAGTTTATGGACTTTTTTCTTCCCCCAATGTAGAAATCTATAATTTCATATACTCAAACTTACCACTTGCCCCATATGACTTCTGTCGTGTTTAGAAAGTCTTATTCTACTTTAAGATTAGAAGAAAATTCTCCCGCATTTTCTTCTAGTTCTATAGTTTTAGACATAATTTTTTGGCCCAGCCAGAACTTATTTTGGTAAACAAGTAGTAGCAAAATCTTTTTGTTACAAATAGCCAACTGTCCCCAAAGCATGTATTAAAAGAGCAGCATTTTTACCCATGATTCAAATGCTGACTTTATTATAAGTCAATGGCTACAGAAGTATGGATCTATTTCTGAATCCTGTTGTTTTCCACTGATTATCTGCCTAACCATAACACAGAACGAAACTGTCTTCATTACAATTGCTTTATATCTTAATAGTATCAGAATCCCTCTTTCCTTACTCTTTTTTTACATAGTTTTCAAACCATTCTTGCATGTTTACTTTTTGATAGCAACTTTGGAACGAGCTTATCTAGTTGTAAAAAAAGAAAATCCACTGGCATTCTAATTTAATTTTTAGATCAGTTTGGAGAGAAATGACATCTTTGTAAAATTCTCACGAAAGGTTAGTTTGCCCTTCGTTAGTTTTAGTTTTCTTCCTATCAGCCCTATATATTTCTTGTTTTTTTGTTGCCATATATGGAATCTTTCCTTCCATTATGCTTTATAAGAGGATGCTGTTTATACTGTGACAATCTGTATGAGCTGAGGTGATTTGCTTTTCACCTTTCAAAACGTATACTTATTCTTTTGATCAGGAATACTGACTAGGTCTTTCAGAATGTTCAACAATAGTAGAAAGTGCATGGGGGGAGTCATCCTTGTTTGGTTCCTGACTTCAATGGGACTACATACTGTTTTAAAAGAAAGTTTACCTTACCCTTAGATGTTCAATTCAAAATAAAAAAGATTACTGAGTTGCAGGAATTTTAAAACTATTAAGTTACCTTAACTCCTTGAAACAAAGTATGAAGTGGCTAACACTCTTCAGTTCTGAAGATGATGCTAAACCCACTAGATCAACTTGCTGTCATAGTTAAATAAGCTCCCAAAGAGCTAATACAGTGGAATTACCTCACTCAGCAAGTTCCCTACTCAACTTACAGCAAAACTAAATTAACTAATTGGATTCTGTCAAAATAGGGTATGTTTGGGGATGAGTTAAATTCCTTAATGAAGATAAATTTTATCTTAAAGGTTGTTAAAATACGTGAGTTCTATCACTTGATCAACAACTTAGATGTGGACTTCCCTGGTGGTCTGGTGGTTAAGAATTTGCCTTGCAATGCAGGGAAAGTGGGGTCAATCCCTGGTCAAGGAACGAAGATCACACATGCTGTGGAGCAGCTAAGCCTACTGAGCCTGTGAGCCACAATCAGAGAGTCTGTGTGCTGCAGCTAAGACCTGACACAACTTAAAAAAAAAAAAAAAAAAAGAACTTCGATGGTAACATTTTTATGGCACAGTATTTTTGACTATCATCGATTCTCCCAAAGGGAGACTCCTGGAGCACTCACGTAATTGTACCACGGCACTTTCTCCATTTGTTGCAATGTAGTGCAGCGTCTGTTCCCCATAGTAGGAAGCTCCTGTCTTGTCAACATCTGTACTAGCTATTACCAACACAGCAGTAGCTAAAAGGATAAAAACTTTAATTAGGTTTAAAACATAAATTAACCTAATGTTGATAAGAAGAGCATTAAAAAGTGTAACAGACCATATGTAAATTTTCAATAAACAAACACTGGTAATTTTTCCTTTTTCTATACACACAGGAATATAAGTCTCAATTAATGCTTGATAAACAAAATGGGAGATAAAAAGATATTTCTCATACCTTTTTTATTCCATAGCATTGTGACCTTATCAGCCTTAAAGAAACTTTTATTGGCTAAAGCTGCATGAGGCTCATCAAAGTTGGGGTACTGATATAATCTAACAAATGAAGGTGCACCCTTACTTCCTGGAACATAGACAGCCACCTAAGATACACAGACATAAGTAAATACTTAATTTTTTGAAGCATATAAACTAAGATGGACATGTCTTTAAAGTCACCAAAAACTAGGAAAAGGCTTAATCTCAAACCATTCCACATGAACAAACAAAAACATTAGCAATTACCTTGTATGGTTGGGGTCCAGGTGATAACACAAAATCATTAATTTTTTTCAAATGCAATTTATTTGCAATTGTGTCTAAAAAAAAAAGTAAATGGTGTTAGGTTAATGAGCAAAAGGTAATAGATATGTGTCAAATTCTGAATATATCATAAAAGGTTAATGTAACTATACACAAAATGTAGTCTCATGTAGGCCAGGCAGAGCTACACAGTAGAAAAAGCATGGGGTGAGAGCGAGATAGACCTATGCTTGAATTCTTACTCAGACACTACTAACTGTGTGACCTTCGCCAAGTAAGAGAATCACATACTTAATTCCTAGTACACAGTGCCAGGCACAAAGTAGGTATTAAATAGGTATCTATTCTCTTCCCTTAAACCTCTGAACTAATGTTGTCGTAGAGCCCATCTGATGGGAAAGATGACTAGCTTGCTACTGTAGAATGTGGATATGAAAATTCCGTAATTAACATGATACACAGATCCATAACAATGATAATCACAACAATAGTAACAATAACAATGGCTGGATATTTGTTGAATGATTACTCCGTGCCAGGTAGTAAGAAACCATGTTATCAACACTACTGCTCTCATGGTCAATGGGATCAAGAGCTATTACTCTCCCTTTGTTCAAATATGAGATCAACAGCCGTTCAAAAGTAGCATACCCAGCTGCTAAACTGGCAGCCCCCTCCTTTCAGCATGCTCATGAAGTGGCAAGTAAGATAAATAAGCAAGCTAACCCCAAATCAGCGGGAACAGATTAAGTCTCAAAAGCAGGACATTGAAGGGTACAGCTAAATGACTGTGTGGATGTTATCAAAATCAGCTTGCACACCATCTCTGGTACATGTGAACAGTTTCTAATTCCCATTTTACTTTCTCAACTTACAACATGGTTATGTCCTGATAAACCCATTTTAAGTTGAAAATATCATAAGCTGAAAATGCATGTAATACACCTGATGCATCGCTTATGTTAGACTATCCTAAATGTGCTCAGAACACTTAATGTTAGTCTATAGTTGAGCAAAATCATTAAACACAATGCTGATTTTATAATAAAATGTTGGATATCTCATGTAATCCATTGAATACTGAACTAAAAATGAATAACATAATCGCTGTAAGAGTCCAGAATAGCTGTAAGTGTATCAGTTGTTGACCCTTGTGATCACATGGCTGACTGGGAGCTGTGGCTCACTGCTGCTGCCCAACATCATGTATCATACCACATATCTCTAGCCCAGGGAAAGATCAACACTCAAAGTACAATTTCTACTGAATATATATAGCTTTCATTTTATTATAAAGTCAAAAAAGATAAGCCAAACTATCCAAGTTGGGGACTGTCTGTACTGAAAAGTGTTCAGTCACCAACAGAATGCTCTAAGGACAAAAGGAACTACAAAATTTCTTCTTTAAAGTATTTTTCAGTAATCATGTTATTGGTGTTATATTGCTGGTACTGCTATTCTAAAAACACTATGTGGTCGAGTAGAACAAAGCAAATGAATAATTATATGGATGTACTATTCTCAAACTATCTCCCCTGGTAGCCCAGAGAACCAGATTCTCAGTGTTAGCAAAAAAACAATACAGATGAAAGCTAAGAAAGAAGAAAAAAAAGAGTAGAAACAATGATCAATCAACACAGTAGCAAAGAGAATCCTCTACACCCAGACTGTAGTCTCTAAATACCATTTTCCACCAAAAGAGAGCAGAGTGTACTAGAGAATTGGCTGATTATACGTATATAGCAAGAAATAAATAAGATAACCCTAGAATGACTTGTCCCACCATACAGCAAAGAAGTCATTAAAGACCAATGACAGGACAATTTAAGCATTAATAAAAATAATTTTTAAATGGATTAATAAAATAATAAAATTTTAATAAAATTAAAAATAATTTTTAAATGGATTAATCATATATGTTTATTAGGTTGGGGGGAGGCTAACTTGTCTAAGGGATCTAGTTGCTAGTGAAAGAATTCATTTCGTTAAAAGTGATAAACGAAAAGAATATTTATCTTGCCTTTCCGATATAAAAAGTAACACTAGGTAACCAAATAGTAGAAAGGGGAATTCTCTTTATAGTGGTAGTATAAACTAACAAATGAGATGAGAAGGAGGGAAACTTTAATATCAGCAATTTCTAACCACTCATAAAATAATGGATCAAGGCACTGAATATTAATGCCAATTAACTATACAAAATTAAGGACAATGAGACATTAGGTGCTTCTTGATAAAAAAAAAATACTGCCTTATGATGATGTAGTCTTGCCCTCATATCTCCCAAAAAGAACTTAAAACTGACCAACTCTAGATTCAAAGTTATTTACTATTTGAATAGATGAATATGGTAAATTACAGAATAGGATACAAGAGCAAAACTTAAATTATGGGAAGATATATAATACAAGTAACCTTGTTCCTAAAATAATAAACTGCAAGGGGAAAGAAAGAATAGAGAGGAAATCTATATTTAAAGAAACTTATATATATATATCAACTGTAATATGAAAGACATTATCTGGATCTTAAGTTTTAAAAAACTTACATTTGCAATTATTAGAAATTTGAAACTGACCAGATATTTTATAATCTGTGATAACAGTATTATGACTACCTTACTGAAATATTTACAAGTAAAATTATATGATGTTTACGATTTGCTTAAGCAGAGTAAGAGAGATGGTAGGTGAATAGATGCCTGGATGAAGAAGGACTGGCAACAGGCTGATGATTACTGGGACTAGGTGTCTACTTTTGTGTTTGAAATTCTACACAATATTTTAAAAATTCATATCACAGAATTTCAATAGCAACTAAACTCAGTAAGAGCTATTCAAATATATTAATTTAGTAGTAATTAGATGGTAAAAACTTATTATAAAATAGTATATTTGTGTTATAACATTTTACTAGCATTTAGACTTCAGTTACTCAAATGAATTCCTATAACAGCAACTGTTGTTAACATAAAAACAGGATTTAGGAGAACCATATGATGCCATATAAGGCAATAAAAACTGTACACATTTATAGTAAATAATAAAATTATTTCGTAAATCTTTCCATACTAAAGTTGTTGTTTTCAAAAAAGTGAACTTCATTGTTCACATTTCGGGCACAAAGCGTTTCATCTTCTGACCAGGAAGGACACCTACAATGAAGAGCAAGAATATAACTATAGCATGTTAAAGTTTATTATATTGTTTACCATTTAAGGAAGAATACTTATAAACAAAGATCAAGATCTTACTCTACTGTATTTCCACATACAAAATCCTTAAAGATCTGGATTTTGATCTGACAAGTTATATTCTAAATTATACCAGAAAAACAAACAATATACAAAAAATATATTTAAAATATTTAAAAATAACTAATATTTTAAAGCACTTATTTACCAATTTTGCATTTTTTTCTGAATGAAGGACTTCAAACATGTTCCAGTTTTCACATCATAAAGTTGCAGATTGGGTAGCCCAGCTGTATCATCTTTAGAAGCTGCCATAAAAATAAATTTTTTTTTTGCAGTAACTGTCTCCTAACACCAGTAAAAAGATTTCATTCTTAGAAAAAATTTCAACAAGATTATAAAGATCAGGTAAGAGATGCTTTAAATCAATTTTCCCCCTCTAACGTAAGTTATAGATTTAATCGCCCATTCCTAAAGCCATGACGATATGACAGCTGTTTGAGAAGTTCAGTATTTCTGAAATGAGTCAATTACTACAGTTTTTAAAAATACTTAGGAGATTTCTTGTTTGTTAAGTCTGATGTGGTTTGCTGTTAAACAGATTAAACTGTCTTATTATGAAAGCTGTGTCTATAAGTCACACGCATGAAAAAAAGTTACATAAAACCACTCATAGTTCTCAACTGATTCTCCAATTCTTGTTTACTTACCTGGAAAACTAAGATTCATTACAGTCCATGCCTCTTAGAAGAACAAACTCAGAAGGTTTATAACCCTATAATGAACTACTAACTGATGCTGGGAGGGATTGGGGGCAGGAGGAGAAGGGGACAACAGAGGATGAGATGGCTGGATGGCATTGAGATGGCTGGATGGCATCACCGACTCGATGGACGTGAGTTTGAGTGAACTCCGGGAGTTGGTGATGGACAGGGAGGCCTGGCGTGCTGCGGTTCACGGGGTCGCAAAGAGTCGGACACGACTGAGCGACTGAATTGAACTGAACTGAACTGAACATATATTTATTCAACAATATTCATATTATTACATAATGCTTTTAAAAATAAGCTCTATACAAGTGCCCAATATTTTATCACTCATCTACAAAGCAGTTACATAAAATGCTCATATAAAGTATATTAGATCTTTACTTGTTCCAGAAAATGGCACACCATTTCCTACTCTGTCATACCATCCACATTTCTTAGATGATGTGTCTACTGTACTTCCTCTTTATGCTTATATAAAACATTTTATCTTAAAGTTCATTATTATTCTTAATTTTGAGATCTTCTTTATCCAGTGATTATTTACTTTATAAATTTTCCCTTGAGCTTTTTCTTTTCCTCTATCTCATGACAAATCTTCTAACTTGAAATCATTTAAAGTACACTGTATTTGGGGAATGCAAGATTCATTGTTGATTAAAAACATTCTTAAACACTGCTTAGTATTATAAAGATTAATTACTTTCCTATAAGGCTATAACCTTCTCTTTTTTCCCCCACTGAATTGCATTAGTCCTATCAGAATATTTTTACAATTGGAATATACTTACTAGTGTAAGGCTGCCATGTTGCCAGGACAGTGTTTTTTGGCGAGAACTCAAGGCAAACTGCCTTTGGAAGGTTGAAGGAGTGCAGCAGTCCCTTTTTAGTGACACTGATAACATTTATTCTGGTTTCAAAAGAAATTACTTCAGCAATGAAATACTGTTTCACAATAGTCAGCACTATCCAAAACATTCATACTTCTTTTTAAATACAGGTCACTCTGAAGTGTTCGTTTTTCATAAAGATCAATTTTCAGTTAGTTCTAGAAAATATCCAATAAATACTCTAACATAAAAAAGTATATGTTTTACCAAAAGGCCCCTATTTAAGGCTGGTGCTGGGAATTACTAAGAGTCAGACACGACTGAGCGACTTTACTTTCACTTTTCACTTTCATGCATTGGAGAAGGAAATGGCAACCCACTCCAGTGTTCTTGCCTGGAGAATCCCAGGGACGGGGGAGCCTGGTGGGCTGCCGTCTATGGGATCGCACAGAGTCAGACACGACTGAAGCGACTTAGTAGCAGCAGCAGCAGCTGGGAATTAAAATAGAATTTCCAGGGAGACACAATAGATGATACCACCTTTAGCCAAAAACAAATAACAGGCCTTTGAGTGAACACAGTGCAAACCCAGACAAGCAAAGGAATATCAAATTCAAGAGAAAACAAAAAGTGTATTTTTTAATTTGAGTAAATGGAAACTGCAGCAGCTGGGGAAATCATCAAGGAGAGTTTTGATGTCTATTAAAATCTCAGAAGCATTCTCCAAAAGACACTACTATAAGAATTGTCATGATACAATAAAGACAAAAATGACAATAACTGTATATTAAAAAAGCAGTTTCCTTTTTTTTGGAATATTTTCTACGTACTATGTTCTGTTTTAACCACTTTATGTACATTTTCTCATTTAATCCTCACAACAATCTCATAAAATAGATATTAACATCTCCATTTTACAAATGGTAAAACTGAAGGTTAGGAAAAAAAAAAAGTGATATGATTTGATGATTTGCCCAAGATCATACTACTAATAAATGCCAGAGCAAGGCTTTGAAACCTGTTTGGCCTGACTTGCTCTTGTGTAGGCCTTAGGATTTAAAAAAAAAAAAAAAAAAGATATTCCTTCTCACTGCAGAAATTCCTTAAGTTATTTTATTCAACTCAAGTTTAAGAACACTGGGTTATGATAAGCAAAAACTGCTTAAACACACAGATACACATGCTTACAACTGTAGATTCTTTACAATTTACTGTAAATTACATATTTTAGAATTACATGAAGTTTTCTGTTGTTGTTAATAAACTTTGAAGTTATTCTTAGTTTAATGAAGGGTATATATTTTATATGCATATATTTAAGGAAAAATCAGCTATAGCTTCTGACTTAATTAACCATGGACTCAGCAAAGACTACAATCAATACTCTACATCTGTTTCTCTCGCCCCAGGAACAATATGTATTGCTGTGGCTGTAGCACCTTAAGGAAATAAATACTAGAGCAAGGTATGAAAGAATATATTAAAAAGATGAATGGACACAACATGTGGGGACATAGTAAAAGGACTGAGTTGAATTCAACAGAAAGCAAAGTGGAGATATGACATGTAAAATAATTAATGATAATTGCCAAAGTGAAAATAAATTTACTTAATAAACTCTAAGTTATCAGAATAAAGGATATATCAAAAAGATAATAGGCAATGAAAAGATACATGGTATATCCTATCAGATAGTAAATTTCTATCAACTTATTACCCAAATAGTACAAACTAAAATATGGATTTAAAAATAATACAACCCAACAGGTTACACCTAAAGAAATAAGTTGAAAGTGCATCCTTTCTTTTGAGACTAAGACTGTTAACATTGTGAATAAGACCCAATATAATTACATTCTTAATAATTTGAGAGTAGTAGTTTGTTGATTGTATTTAGCAACTTACAAAAATATACTAATGAACATTTTTAATTATAAAAGTGAATCCTGCCAGCTACTTATAGTTGTAGAAGTGAATCAACTAACTCAACACAATCTTTCTAGCACTTTTAAAAATCATATGTTTAATCCAACTTGACCTGATAGTCGAAAGACCCGAGAATATATTACCATGGTGTAAGAAACATTTAAAATGCACTTTTCGAACTCATGTAATCGTTTTTCCCCCTTTAAAAATCTAAGCTATTGTATCTGGCTAAACACAACAACACTAAAATAACTTTAAATCAAGCAACAAATATTCGGGCATTTTTCCTGGTTCTGTTAATTAAAATATAGTGACTATGGAAAATGGAAAAGGATTAGTTTTCTGAGTGAAATTATGACACTGAAATCTAAATACTTATTTTTCTTAAAACCAATTTTATAATCTGATTATTTTATGTAATATAGACTATACCAAACATATTTCTGAATAACTTATACTTAATGACACGCTGTTATCTACAACAAAATAGCAATAAATACAGCTGTTAAGTAATTTAACAGCAAAAATATAAAGTATCTAAGATAAAGAAGCAAAGAGAACTACTCTCTAAGTATTAATGCAGAACTCAAGAAACCCTAACCAGTAACTTAGAGCACCACTTAAAACAAACTGCTGGCATTAAATTAATAGCCCCTTTTCATATGTTCCTTTTTAATTCTAAGAAACTAGAGAACTCAAACAAGTTTGACACACAAATAGAAACTAACAACTTTGGAGATGTTCTGTGAATGTTATACTGGAGATAATACCTAATTGTACCAAGACTATAAAGATGGAGTTTATAAATGACATCCAAATACATGTTATTCAAATAAAACAATTATGTTTTATATTCATGACATATACAAAAAAAGTTGTATAAATAAACACTAACTTTTCTCCATTGCCCCAGGCAAACAAGGTCCCATCTTTACTAAAGGTATAGGCTTTGCAGTTTTTCCCAGATTCTCTGAAAAATGACAAGAAAAAAAAAAAAGCTTAATAAACATTATTACTTAAAAAAATCTAATCAAAAATCCACAATCTTACTAATTTAGTGACTAAGACCTTACATAGATTTTAGAAAATAATTCTAACATGCTTTCATTTGTCCAAAATACTTTCCCTCTTAAAATGTAGCATTGACCACCACTATAAAGTAAGCTGGAAATCAATTTTTATACCAACAGATCAATCTTAAGTAAGAAATAGAGCCCTTTGGGGTGAATAACTAGTTTGTCTGAAAACCCGAAAAAGTAAGTATATGTGGAAACTAGGAGTTCCCAGGTGGTTCAGTGGTAAAGAATCTGTCTGCAATGCAGGAGACCTGGGTCTGACCCCTGGGTCAGGAAGATCCCCTGGAGAAGGAAATGGCAACCCACTCCAGTATCCTTGCCTGGGAAATCCCATGGACAGAGGAGCCTGGTGGGGCTATTCCATGGAGTCACAAAGGAGTTGGACAGGATTTAGCAACTAAAAACAAACAACAATGTGGAAGTTACCAGCTGTCAATCCTTATCCTGAGACAGCTGAAGGATTTCAACACAGCTTTGTAAAGAATTTCCCAAACTACCAGCGAACAAAACAATGGTGGGTACAATATCCTCAAGTAGCCAACAAGTGCCCCTGGAAGACAAAGATCTTCCATCAATTTCTCCTGTGCAGAGAAAGTATTAACAACCAGAAGAGGATATTCACATTAAATAAATATGGATGCAGGATTCTGTACAAAAACTAACCTGTGGAACTTGGACTTCTTGGCAATCTTCTATCAAATGATGAAAACTTTAAGCACTGTATCTCTCAAAAGGAGATGGCCACTGTGAGCACATCTCCCAGAGATAATGAAGACCCATAAAGAAATATGTGTGTGTGTGTGTGTGTGTGTGTGTGTGTGTGTTCAGTAATGCCCATACATGTAGTCACAACATCAGATCAGAATTTTGTAGCTAATAAATATTTGACTTGTCAAATAACAACACACTGAGAACTCACCAGTACACCCCTTCTAAACAGGGCACTATCTTTGCATTAATTCATCTGATGATGACATTTGTGTTTCTGCAATCACACAATGCCCAGATCTAAAAGCCTGACTAGAAGCAGGTTTTTAAAAATCTTCATAGAAGGTAAATACTACACTGTTCCTATTGCAACTCACCAAGAGACACGCACTGGCTCCTTGTTCTACTCTTAGTGATGCTGAGATTGTACTGGACTCACTATGCGCCTCCTCAGATCCAGTGAATCCTTCCTGCTCCCAGGCGCCAGCCATTCAAGGAAGACGTGGCCACCTCATCTCCTTAACACCACTGGTTGTCTCAGACTCTTCAGGAATGAGGGCCACATTTCAGCATGGCTTCCATTACACCTACCGCAGTAGCAGGAAGAGGAGCACTAGCACTCAGATTCAGCCCAAACAGATCAAGAGAGACTCTGGCTGTAGTCAATTCTGTACCCATCCTCTTAACAATAGGTTGTTCGAAGGCACAGTGGTTTTATACAACCTCGCTGGAGAGATTTGCATGACCAAGCAACCCGGCTGGATTTTGTGAACTGGTGGTCAGCTCAGTGTATCCTATTCTGTGTTTCCTTTCACTTCCTTTTCTCATTTCCCTTTCTCCCTCAGTCCTGCTGCCTTGGGACTGCACATCCCAGTGAAGTGCAGCACAAAAGCTTTAATCCAGACTCATTTTCTAAAGTGGTACTTTTCAAATATTAATGTGCATACAAATCACTGCAGACCTGGTTAAACTACAGATTTTGATTCAGCAAACTGAGTAGGGCCTGAGATGTTATATTTCTGCACTGACTCGAGGTGTTGCTAATACAGTTGACCTTGGGCCCTTATTTTCTGTAACAAACTTCTAGAGAACTGGAGCTCATAAAAAAAATCATCAATAGAGTCAGACGATGACAGTCTGATTATAAAGTTCCCTATCAACAGTTCATCTAACAGTTTCAGCATCTTTTGATGATCATTTGCCTAGATCAGTTGTTCTCAAAGTGTTGTCTCTAGACTTGAAGCATCAGCATTAACTGGGAACTTAAAAATTCTTATTCTTGGGGTCCTGCCCCAGATTTACTGAATCAGAAAACCTAAAGAGGCAACAGTATCCTGTGTGTGTTTTTTTTTAACAAGCTCTTCAGATGATTCTGAGGCATGCAAAAGCTTGAGAACCACTGATACGTGACTTCTTTACGATAAAGAAATAGTGATTATCTAAGCCCAACCTTCCTTCTGGGTTTATTACTGCTCTATAGAGAAGTTTTCTTCATCAACAGTTTGGTTTCTCTGAAAAAGTTTGTACAGGAAAGGTAACATAAATGCTTGATTTTTTTTATCAGTTTTCAAAGTAATGAATAGGATCCCATCAATGTCTAACACTGACCAAAAATATTTGGAAGGAGAAAGATTTTGGAGGGAATGTTTATATACTTGACATGCCTTAATTTTTGGTCATTATTCTCCTTAATCCTCAAATTGTTTTCTCTAAGGTTGGCAGGAACTCTTTCAGGTTGACTCCTATCACAGTTTAGCAAAACCCCCTCAGGCTGTAATTTAATGGAGATGATAGGCAGTGGTCTGGCTATCACATTCACAAGTTTCTCCTCATTCCTCTAAGCCTCAGGCATGAACTAAATTACACTGTTGTCTAGACCTTTTAAATGTACTCAAGCTATTGTTTTCAAATCTAAAGGTCATTTTTTTTGATAGAGAATATGCATTCTTCCCATCTTCTGTTAACATTATGTGATATGTCCCAAGAAACTAGCTTATCTGTTCTTTCTTTTTGTTCTCTATAACATTACTCAACAAAATAAAACCGTACCTTGGGAACACTGTGCTTTCTGTAAAATGTGGTGGTCCATTTACCATGTACAGCCCTTCTGATCCTCGGACTAGAGGAAAAAAAGGGAAAGAATCACCATTACTTTGTTAATAAATACTCAGTCATCACAAATGTTTAAAAAAGCAAAAAGTTTCCAATCAAAATACTAATAAAATCACTAAATATTTCATAGAACTATTAACATCAGCATTAAATGGGTACATTTTTCTTGCTCTTCTGCATAAGATCATTTAACTGCTGGGAAATAAATAAGTAATGCAATGAGTTGAATGTTTGTGTCTCCACAAAAGGCTCATGTTGAAACCCTAACTCCAATGTGATGATACTTGATGGTGGAGCCTTTCAGAGGGTTATTAGATCACAAAAGTGGATTCCTCATAAATAGGATTAGTACCCTTTTAAGAAAAACACAGAGGATATGTGAGGCTACAATACACTGGCAGACAACAAACAAGAAGAGGGTTCTTACCAGCACCTGACCATGCTGGCACCCTGAGCCAGACTTCCAGCCTCTAGAATTCTATCTTCTGTGGTTTACAAGTTACCTAGTATGCGGCACTGTTATAACAGCCTAAACTGACTAAGGGGCTTCCCAGTTGGCGCTAGTGGTAAAGAACCTGCCTGACAATGCAGGAGACATAAGACATGCAGGTTCGATCCCTGGATCAGAAAGATCCCCTGGAGGAGGGCATGGCAACCCATTCTAGTATTCCTGCCTGAGAATCCCATGGACAGAGGAGTCTGGCAGGCTGCAGTCCATAGCGTTGCACAGAACCGGACACGAATGAATCAATTTAGTGGGCACACATGCAAAATGACTAAGACAGTCAATATTATTCTTATTTTTTTTTTCTGCAGAGCATACTCATTTAGTCTCTGAGGAGATTACTTCAATAAACCCACTTTTATCTATTTTACAAGAAATCTATGCATGCACGTTGAAATATAACATTCATACTTATATCCTTTCATTCAAATGGGAAAAAAGTGATCTTAGTATTATGTTTTCACATTATTTTGTAATCTTATTTCAAAATGTATGGCTGTTGGAAACAGAACTAGAAGCTGAGTCTAAGTTAAATCTTTGTATCAGCTTACTGTTTCAATTAAGTTTTATAAATAAAAGCTCAAAATTGTAACTGTCACCAGTGAAAAGTAGTTGTACTGTAACAGAGAGGACATGAACTCAAAGGCAGATCTCAGTTCCTACTTGGCTGTGGAACCTTAGATACATTACTACCTCAAAGTCTGTGCCCTAATCAACAAAATGAAAACTTTAGAACACTGTGTACTTTATGTAAAATAATAACATGAAAATACAGTATAAATTCATGCAAAGTTATTAAAAAAAAATAACAAAACACTATTAATATAGTCACAATTTCTTAAACTAAGAATAAGTAGGACGAGACACTGACACCCTCAACGATACTACTGTCCTAAAAAATTAGGTGGGAACAAAGTTCAAGATTAAATAAGCAAAACCATCTACAGGACTAGATTCTACTTTGTTTTAAATGGCTGAATTAGAAGCTTATAAAGCTGAACCAAACAAAATGATCCATTCATTCAACAAATGTTTACAGGGGAAAAAAAAAAACTACCTCTCATGTTGAGTACTACAGATACAATAGGGAGGAAAATCACTCTTGTCCCTGACCTCACTGATCAAATCATTAGTCAAATAGATGGAAATCTATAACTGCATTTGGTGCTACAAAGGAAAGACAGAAGAGGCTACTAGAGTGAATAATTCGGAGTTTTAATCTAAAAATTGAAGGATAGGAAAAGCATCCTTGACTAGTGATTTGTGTGCTGATATGAAAGATAAAATAGCAGTTAACAAGCAAGGAGTAACAGTAACAGATACAGATGCTCCATGGCAGGAGAGATGACAGCATCGCAGGAACGGAAAGAAAGCCTGTGTGGCTGGAAGGAGATGGATCTACAGAAGAAAACAGGGCTCGGACCAAACAGGATCCCGGGGCCTGAGTTAGGCAACACTGGACTGGAGCGGAAGAACCACGGGAAAATTCAAAGAAGTTTTAGGCAGATTTTTAAAACCAGATTTGAAAAGGTCAACCTGACACAGTGTCGACAGAGACCCAGAAGGCAGTGAGAGGGCGTGAAGAGACTGAGAGGGCGTGAAGAGACTGAGAGGGCGTGAAGAGACTGCTCAAGATGGTCTGCAGGAGCCCCGCAGGAGAGATACACAAACTGGGTGATTCTCTGGTGGTCCAGTGGTTACGGACTCTTGTGTTTCTACTGCTATGGGCCCGGGTTTGATCCTTGGTCAGGGAACTATGATCCTGCAAGCTGTGCAGCATGGCAAAAACAAGACAAAAACCTTGGACTAGGGCCAGGCAGTGGAAATGCAAAGTGGAGAATCAGCATGCAATATTCAAGAGAGAAAACTGACAGAACTTGGTGATGAGTTACTATTTTATCAGCTAGAATTCTTGCTAGCAGCTTCAGTACACACCTGAAGAAAAGGTTTTACTGAAGTGCACCCGCTTCCTTTTCTACCAGCTATTTCCAAATCTCCCACTCTTCAGCAGCAAAGCTGGTACCCAAGGGCCACTCGGGCTCCAACTCTGATCCCATTTCCTCTCCCTTCCCAAGGGACAGTTATCATAACACTGATTTTCTGCCTATAGATTAACTAGCTCAATTTTCAGACATTGAGAATTGCTATTTACTTTTCAAAGTAAATGCTTTGAAGTTAGAATGAAAGTAAAAGAACCAGTGACAAACAATCCATGTACTCAACGGAGCTTTCATTGTAGTGGAAAAATGAGAAAAAAGTTGAGTAAACACATAACTGAATGATAAGTTTCTTGTCTACATTCACATGTATACAAGTGGATACCATGTTTCCTCATATACTAAACTGAATTGCCAAACTGTTGTGGCTAATTTGCCCTTGAACAGAATGGAGTCTAGCAAAGTGTTCTACATATCAGTTCAGTTCAGTTCAGTCGCTCAGTCGTGTTTGACTCTTTGTGACCCCATGAACTGCAGCACACCAGGCCTCCCTGTCCATCACCAACTCCCGGAGTTCACTCAAACCCATATCCATTGAGTCCGTGATGCCATCCAACCATCTCATCCTCTGTCGTCCCCTTCTTCTCCTGCCCTCAATCTTTCCCAACATCAGGGTCTTTTCCAATGAGTCAGCTCTTTAAAACGGGTGGCCAAAACATTGGAGTTTCAGCTTCAACATCAGTCCTTCCAATGAACACCCAGGACTGACCTCCTTTAGGATGGACTGGTTGGATCTCCTTGCAGTCCAAGGGACTCTCAAGAGTCTTCTCCAACACCACAGTTCAAAAGCATCCATTCTTCTGTGCTCAGCTCTCTTTATAGTCCAACTCTCACATCCATACATGACCACAGGAAAAACCATAGCCTTGACTAAGCGGACCTTTGTTGGCAAAGTAATGTCTCTGCTTTTTAATATGCTGTCTAGGTTGGTCATAACTTTCCTCCCAAGGAGTAAGCGTCTTTTAATTTCATGGCTGCAATCACCATCTGCAGTTCTACATATATCAAAACCTAAACTCCTCATAGGACTGCCCACAAGGCTCTCTATCTGGCCCCTGCACAGCTTCATGTGCTACGCATAAGGGTTTTTGTTTTTTTTTTCACTGTGCAACCCACTTCAGTGCCTGCAGCCTACAGGCAGAGGCTGGGCAATGGTTCGGGGCCAGTTTTTTCTGGCATGGGACACTATGAGAGGCCCAGGGGGACGGGCCTGCCATAAATCCAAACCCATGCATTGTACTAGGGATCTTAAAAAATGAGTCCATCACCGCACTCAAGATAACGGTTTCAAATGAGCTCAGTCCATTGCTACACCTTGAATGAAACATTGATGAATACCTATTCTAAAAATCTCTAATATGTGGTAAACATTTTCTGCCAAAAAATGGTATCTTAGATGACTTGAAAACTATGAAGTTTAATTCTTAACATCAGAAATTCTCAACTGTTTCTTGGTTTTTTTCCTATAATTTTTGGATGTGGACCATTTTTAAAATCTTTATTGAACTTATTATAATACTGCTTCTGTTTTATGTCTTGGTTTTTGGGCCATAAGGCATGTGGGATCTTAGCTCCCCGACAAAGGATGGATAAAATCTGCACCCTGTTGCACTGGAAGGCAAAGTCTTAACCACTGGATAGCCAGAGAAGTCCCATTCTTGGCCTTTGACTAAAATCAAGTATTCCGTCAAAATTCTCTTACTACACAGGCAAAGCTGTGCTCTTTCCTGTCACCAAGTCAATCACCTGCTGCAATACAATGTATGATACACTGATTTAGAAGAAAAGACACCATTCTTAATACTACAATTACGGTTTTAATAAATATTTGAAGGATTAATAAAAAATGAATTTCCCAAACTAGGGCATATACAGTTATCAGATTCCATGTTATAGCTAGGTTACATAATACTCCATCAGCCTAACGAAGTCCCTCTCACAAACTGCAGTGACAGTTTAACTCACTAAGCACTCTCTCAGAATTCTCACACTCATCTAGGAAAACAAAATGGTACATTGTCAGCACAGACCCAATGAATTCACAAATACTTTTTAAAATGTGCCATATGCTGAATGCAATCAAACCATGTTCTACCCAAAATGACTGGCAAAAAAGAAAAAAGCCATCCCCGGCTCGTCTCAACTTCTTATGCTCTCATGGAATTTGTACCTAGTGACCTCGGTCCTCTGTATCTGTTGATTCTGCTGTTATTACCAACCCAATGTTGACTTGATGAAAATTCAAAGGTTTTGTATATTATACTAAACTGGCAGCTGTATCTCAGAACCCAAGAAGGTAGCCTTCTGCCACAGCAGTGGGAACTTTCAGGGTATTCAGGGCAATCAGTACAAGTATAAGATTTTCCTCTCACAAAATTCCTGTCATACTTATATTCCAAACTAAGATAAGTAGAAGATCCCTAAAGAGTTGCTATAGACTGAATGTCTGTGTACTCCGACCCCAAATTCATACACTGAAACTTAATTCTTAATGGTATTTGGAGTGGCTTTGGGGAGGTCATTAGGTCAAGAAGGCAGAGCCTTTATGAATGGGACTCGTGCCCTCATGAAAGAAGCCACCCAGAGCTCCCCTGTCTCTTTTGCCATGTGAGGACATGGTGTAGAATGACTGTCTATAAACCAGGAAGCTGGTGCTCACCAGACACCGAATCTGCTGGTGCCTTGATCTTGGAATTGCCAGCCTCCAGAACTGTAATAAATAAATTTCCGTTGGCTACCACCCAGTCTTGGAGTAGGAAATGGCAACCACTCCAGTATTCCTGCCTGGATGATTCCATGGACAGAAGAGCCTCGCGGCTGCAGTCCATGGGATCACAAGGAGCTGAACACCACTGAGAACTGAGCGTGCATGTACCACCCAATCTATGCTATTTGTGTTACAGGAGCCAGAATGGACTAAGACAGGGAGCAAAACTCCCACTTAACCCTCACTCTTTCATGCAGATTAACCCAAAATCTCAGGAAGCAACACTGACAGAAAAGTCACTGTGAAAACTGCCATGTCCTTCTTGCTCAAGTAGCATTCACTTTTGTGGTTTTCAGTTACTGGTTTTAATATGATTCTGGAGAAGCAAAATCTGAGTCAAATTAATCAACTCCTTTTCAACATGCATATGTTCTCATTCTAAATAAAGAACACTTTAAAAACAAAAATCCACAGTGGTCTATGATCCCGTTTATACAACACTCTTGAAATGACAAAGTATCATGATAGAGGACAGATCAGTGGATGCCAAGGGTTACAGGTGGATGGAGGCTCCAACTAGAAAAGGGTGACAGAGTAGTCCTTTGTGGTGATGGAGCAGTTCTATATTCTGATAGTGGTGGTAACATGAATCTGCACATGTGGTAAAATACATGCACGCACAAACGAGTAAAATCCAAACAGGACAGCAGTTTAGTGAATACTACCATACCAGTATCAATTTCCTGGTTCTGACAATACACTATAGTTATATAAGATATTATCATTGAGGAAAGTTAGGTGAGGGATACACGGGAACTCTCTTGACTCTTTTTGCAACTTCCTGTCTTAATTTACTTCAAAATAAAAAGGCTTTTTAAAAGCCCATCATTTTTCAGTAATATTTTGTTTACAATATTTCAAGAAATGAAACCAATCAAAAGTCTGCCAACATTGTGCAAGAATGGATTTGCTTGGGAATACTGAACAAAAGTGTTAAATTAAAAATCGCATTGACCAAGAATTTCTGTACTAAGATAAAAACATATTCTGCAAGATAAAAGTACATATTAAAATTATTGTAGATGGTGATTGCAGGCATGAAATTAAAAGACGCTTACTCCTTGGAAGAAAAGTTATGTCCAACCTAGATAGCATATTCAAAAGCAGAGATATTACTTTGCCAACAAAGGTCCGTCTAGTCAAGGCTATGTTTTTTCCTGTGGTCATGTATGGATGTGAGAGTTGGACTGTGAAGAAAGCTGAGTGCCGAAGAATTGATGCTTTTGAACTGTGGTGTTGGAGAAGACTCTTGAGAGTCCCTTGGACTGCAAGGAGATCCAACCAGTCCATCCTAAAGGAGACCAGTCCTGGGTGTTCATTGGAAGGACTGATGCTGAAGCTGAAACTCCAGTTAATTTGGCCACCTCGTGTGAGGAGTGACTCATTGGAAAAGACCCTGATGGTGGGAGGGATTGGGGGCAGGAGGAGAAGGGGACGACAGAGGATGAGATGTCTGAATGGCATCATCGACTCGATGCACATGAGTTTGGGTGAACTCCGGGAGTTGGTGATGGACAGGTAGGCCTGGCGTGTTGCGATTTATGGGGTCACAAAGAGTCGGACAGGACTGAGCCACTGAACTGAACTGAAAGCTACTTTATGCACTAATGATACAGTTGGTTCCCATTAGACAACTTCTTTATACATGATGCTTTACAGTAGATATGTCTATTATAGGGGAACTAAATATCAATTATATTCATCATAAAAATCATAATGAGTCATTATAGCTTTGTTCATACATGTAAATCACTATTTAAAACAAATATTTTATTATATATTTCCCTACACAGAAATACAACTATAAGAAAGTGCTGTAAAAAATTTTGGAACCACTAAGATATACTACTGATAGTATACTGTATTATAAGTTTGAACAACTTCCACAAATTTGAATACACAGATATACAAAGTTTATCAGATGAAATGCAAAATCAGGTTCATAACAGAACATAAACTGCATTATAAATTAATAAAAGCAAAAATATGGACTCAAAACAAACTCTTTTCAATAACTGAAACAATCTTTTTCTACATGCCTTTCTAATGAATTCATTTTAATTGGAAGTGACTAAATGTAAAACAATGAGTAAAGTGTGGGGATAGCTTAATATAGTGTATTGACATGACATGATTCCTTATTTTTAATGATTTTCCCCTTTAATCAAAAAAGGATCAACATGTTCTATAAAAAAAGAAAAATCAAGTTACAAATGGTTTTCATTAAAGCAACAAATAAACAACAAAGTTCCACAAAAAATTACTGTTTAAAAACAATAATTACGTTAAATACTGTGCCTATATAGTATATTTTAAGCCTTTCTAGATACGTACCATTCATTGCTCTAGGCCTGAGTTAATACGCGAAGACTATGAGGCTCAACAAAAATTGGCCCTAGGTCTGGGATATAGTGATTATATCATACTATTTCCAATCCTTCTACCCACTGAAGTATATATCAATTTAGGAAAATGACTCAATCTTGATTATCTCAATGGCCTCAAGTAGGCAAGCTGACTGAACAACATGAGCTTCATGTAAAGGTTATTGTTCTTTTATGGCCAAACATCCTGGACCCCCTTTACAGGAGACCTTTGTTTTCCTTTGAGAAATATCCAGGGGTGAGAATAATTTGGTTCTGGTGATCCGATTAAAAACTGACTAATTTAGGACTTCCCTGGTGGCACAGTGAATAAGAATCCACCTGCCAGCAGCAATGGAGACAGAGAAGAGATGTGTGGTCACGGGTGTGGGAGGGGTGGGACCAATGGCGAGAGTAGCATGGAAACATATACATTACCATATGTAAAACAGACAGCCAGGGGGACTTTGCTGTATGACTCGGGGAACTCAAACCAGGGCTCTGTGACAAACTAGAGGGGTGGGATGGGGTGGGAGATGGGAGGGAGGTTCTGGAGGGAGGGGACATATGTATACCTATGGCTGATTCATGCTGATGTATGGCAGAAACCAACACAATATTATAAAGCAGTCATCCTTCAATTAAAAATTAATTAATTAAAAAACCAAACAGAAAAAAAAAGTAAATCCTGAGAGTTCTCATCACAAGAAAAAAAATTTTCATTTCCTTAAATTGTATATGAGAAACTTACTGTGATAATCATTTATTGAAAGAAGTCAAATCATTATGCTATACACCTTAACCTTATATGTGCTGTCTGTAAATCATATCTCAATAAAACTGGGAGAACAACAAAAAGAATCCACCTACCAATACATGAACTTCCTGATGTTCAAGCTGGTTTTAGAAAAGGCAGAGGAACCAGAGATCAAATTGCCAACATCTGCTGGATCATGGAAAAAGCAAGAGAGTTCCAGAAAAGCATCTATTTCTGCTTTATTGACTATGCCAAAGCCTTTGACTGTGTGGATCACAAGAAACTGTGGAAAATTCTGAAAGAGATGGGAATACCAGACTACCTGATCTGCCTCTTGAGAAATCTGTATGCAGGTCAGGAAGCAACAGTTAGAAGTGGACATGGAACAATAGACTGGTTCCAAATAGGAAAAGGAGTACATCAAGGCTGTATATTGTCACCCTGCTTATTTAACTTATATGCAGAGTACATCATGAGAAACACTGGACTGGAAGAAACACAAGCTGGAATCAAGATTGCCGGGAGAAATATCAATAACCTCAGATATGCAGATGACACCACCCTTATGGCAGAAAGTGAAGAGGAACTCAAAAGCCTCTTGATGAAAGTGAAAGTGGAGAGTGAAAAAGTTGGCTTAAAGCTCAACATTCAGAAAACTAAGATCGTGGCATCCGGTCCTATCACTTCATGGGAAATAGATGGGGAAACAGTGGAAAATGTGTCAGACTTTATTTTTCTGGGCTCCAAAATCACTGCAGATGGTGACTGCAGCCATGAAATTAAAAGACGCTTACTCCTTGGAAGGAAAGTTATGACCAACCTAGATAGCATATTGAAAAGCAGAGACATTACTTTGCCAACAAAGGTTTGTCTAGTCAAGGCTATGGTTTTTCCAGTGGTCATGTATGGATGTGAGAGTTGGACTGTGAAGAAGGCTGAGCGCCGAAGAATTGATGCTTTTGAACTGTGGTGTTGGAGAAGACTCTTGAGAGTCCCTTGGACTGCAAGGAGATCCAACCAGTCCATTCTAAAGATCAGCCCTGGGATTTCTTTGGGAGGAATGATGCTGAAGCTGAAACTCCAGTACTTTGGCCACCTCATGCGAAGAACTGACTCACTGGAAAAGACTCTGATGCTGGGAGGGATTGGGGGCAGGAGAAGGGGACGACAGAGGATGAGATGGCTGGATGGCATCACTGACTCGATGGACGTGAGTCTCAGTGAACTCCAGGAGTTGGTGATGGACAGGGAGGCCTGGCGTGCTGCGATTCATGGGGTCGCAAAGAGTCGGACACGACTGAGCGACTGATCTGATCTGATCTGACCAATACATGGGACATGGGTTCGATCCCTGGTTCAGGAAGATTCCACATGTCCTGCAGCAACTAAGCCTGTGTGCCACAACTACTGAAGCCCAGGCACCTAGAGCCTGTGCTCTGCAATAAGAGAAGCCACCGCAACCAGAGAAAGCCTGTGAAAAGCCACGACCCAGAGCATCCAAAAATAAATAAATACATGGGGGAAAAAAAGACTCTTAAAAGATAAATAAATAAATCTGACTAATTAAATGGCGAACAAGAGCCAAGTCAACTCAAAGACAGCCAACCTTAACACAGGCACAGATGTGCACTTTCCTTAGGGGCTGCTGAGCTGGCTGAATGTAAACCTGGAGATCCCAGTTAAAACATTAGCCTGAGAATAAATTTAACCTGAAAGAAAGCAAGAGCTTAGGGATGAAGAAAAACAGATTTCTGGAGTCATGAGAATACCCGAATGTAACAGTAAAAGCTTTCAGGTACATGAGATTTTTTTTTTTAATCCTTTCACTTGTTTTAGCTTTCTGTCATTTCCAGTGAAAAATAATAACTAATACAATTTATTATGTAATCGTAAGTTAAAATCATTAACAACTCCAAAATCCCATAAATTTAAACAAGATTTTGGAAGTAAAAGGATCCATTGTTGACTGAAATACCTAAACTCGGAATGTTTAAAAGATTAATCAGTATGTTCCAATGAGAGAGTTCCAGTGAAAGAAAAATGAAACATGGGGTTGAATGATTGAATATAATTCTGACTTCGCCAATTTGTAATGTGAATCTCACCACTTAATTTCTCTGAGCTGCTATAAATGTGAGAATATAATGAGAAGACTGATAACTCTTAAGCTCTTGATTTTAACTTAAGTCCTTGATTTTAAGCATTGTAAGAAAACTGTCACTCTTGGTTAGTCTGACTACAAATAAAGGGGTTATCTTTCATTACTTTATTTTTCCATTAAATATTTAGTGTCTCTTGTATACCAGGCATTGTATCTGGTATTGAGAAGACAGGGATGAATAAGACTCTGTCTCTGCCATTAAGGAGTTCACAGTCTACCAGGGGAGAAAAGCATCTGAACAAGTAGATTATCATCCTATGTGATGAATGAGAAGGAAAAAAAAAGTATATACGAGGTACAAAAACAGCCTGAGGAAAGATTGACTATCTGGGAAGATTAAGGAAAGCCTTCATAAAGTAATGACGTCTAAAATAAAATTAAAAAGATAAAAAGAAGTCAGCCAAATCAAGAGAAAGAGGATAGTGTTAGACTAAGGAAATACGTGGCTCAAGGGTTTTAAAGTTCAATATTGATGAAGAACAAAATAGGATGAGGTTGCAAGGAGTAAAATGAATGACAAGAGCTATTCAAAAGATTATAAAGGGTTCCACATGCTGTGCTAAACAGCAAAGAATTTACCCTGTAAGCAGTTACTATAAGGATTTTAAAAGGGAAAAGATAAAATGATTACATTCAAAAATGTATTAATTTTTAAAGTTCAAAAAAGCATTCAGTATTCCTAAATTGTAAGTAACATACAAGCTACCTTTGTGAAATTAGAGAAATAAATTCATTTAGTTAGGTAATTATGCTTTTAGGTAGTACCTGCCTGGCAAGGTATCGAACAAATCAGTCAGTATTTGACAAACGTTTGATGAAAGAACTGTGGTAGCCACACTGAATATGAATGAGCCTGGTGCTTAACACTGACAACAAAGATCTCCAAATGCAGAATGGCAAAAGGTGCAAAAGTTTTTTAAGGTTCCTTTCAAGTCTCAGGGGGAAGTAACCCCTTTCTCAATGGCTTCTTTTCCTCTACATGTTATTAAGTTATTGGTAACTTAATTTAAGCCTTCTTTTCTCTCCCAACTCCCCTCTCCTTACTTGAAGCTCATATATGAGACTCCAGCCACTACTCTAATCCAGAGTCATCGCCAATATTATCTAAGAGTAAGTTTATTATCTTCTGTAACATTATAAACTGTGCCTCGGCTTCAAAAC
Organism: Bubalus bubalis; assembly: GCF_019923935.1. Lineage (NCBI taxonomy): Eukaryota > Metazoa > Chordata > Mammalia > Artiodactyla > Bovidae > Bubalus > Bubalus bubalis. The sequence goes on from NC_059157.1 coordinate 162,629,329, forward strand.
CTCAGGAATCACAATACTGTTCTAATGTTGCTACTTTGTAATGCTCATTGCTACTCCTCTAGACCACACTCTCATCTACTTAAAACTTACACTAGCACAGCTCCACTCGGTCCCACAAACTGCATTAAAGCAAAGAGAATAGGATTTGTCATTAGTTAAATTTCGGTGTATTTAACGTGCGCGGTTACTCTAGTATTAACAGACTTTCCTGTTACAGAGCTAAATGACTTCACACTGTCAACAGGGCCTGTGACCTGGTAAGCGTTCGAGTACCACCGGTATTGCAGACCCAGGTTAACAAATTCCACTGGCACTCTGTTCTTACGCCCCTTTCGCTATTCCCGTAGAACCTTTAGTGTTAGGAAAGAATGATGGATGGGCAAAAGCGGGGGGCGGGATGCTGGAGCCTCGATGCTAGGGCCTAACTTCCGATTGCCACGCTACATCAAGAAATCCAAAAGGCCCTCCGGCTCTACCGCAATCCACAAAAAAAGGCGGATCTGACGCCAAGGCTGCTCGCGTGGTGCCCAAGGTCAAAAAAAGAAAAAAACTCTGCTCTAAAGAAATAGTCCCTCGCTCGTTCAGAACTCACCTGTCAGGAGTGGCGTGGACGGCGCCATCTTGTCCCGGAAAGAGAAACTCAGATACTTGAGTCAGAGTTCACGAGGGCCGAACCCGGCCCCAACACGTCTCCTCCGGCGTGGAGACGGCGAACTTGTGTTTCCTAGGTCATGAGCCTCGGGGCCAATTCACTTCCGGTCGGAGCGAGACGCTAAAAAGACCTCGAACGCGCGCACGCGCAACTTTGGGGCCGCGCTTTACGGTGCGTGGAGGGGCGGGGCTAGGGTCGGTGCTCCGGACTTCACCTTCCCTCTCCGTCTTCCTCAGCAGGCGGAGCCTGCACTTCCGCGGGGCGGGGCCAGTCCAGTGCTGACGTTGGCAGCGGATCCCGAAGCAGTTTGAGGCGACGGGCTGCTGCACTGTCTCGTTGTTGCGTTGTGTTCGTTTCCTTCCTCTTACATTCCACGCTCCCGGCGGCGGCCAGAGCGGCAGCGCGAGACTATTCTGGCGGCCTGCTCTGCACCTCCCGCGCGCCCGCCTCGCTCGGCCGGACAGTCCAGCGTCGTCAGTCGGCCCGCGCCCCGCTAGGGTTCAGACCCGGAGCCCGCCTCGCCCAGGCCCAGTGGTCGGAGCTAGCGCCCCGCCTGAGAGCCCCCTCGCTCTGGCGGCGCGGCCACCGGGAGCGGAGCGTCGGTCGCAGCGGCCCGAGACGAAGCGAGCGAGCGAGACCGAGGGGTGGCCGGGGCAGGTGGTGGCGCCGCGAAGATGGTTGCCAAGCAGCGGATCCGTATGGCCAACGAGAAGCACAGCAAGAATATCACCCAGCGCGGCAACGTCGCCAAGACCTCGGTAAGGGAAGAGCGGGCGCCTCTCTCCGTTCCGCAGCCGGTTCTGAGGCCCGGGAGCCAGGGCCGCGTCGAGCTCTCTTCCCCAGGCTCCGGCCCGAGGCCATGAGCTGGACCTAAGTTGGGAGCTTAAAAGATGGGTGCGGGATCTGGTCAACTCGGGAACGCGGGAGAGACCTGTGACGTGCGGGGACCCGGCCACCTGGCCCGGGGTGCGGGCGGTGAGAGCCCGGGCTCAGGCGGGTATTTTACATTGCAAACCGCGGATTTTCCATTTTGCAGAGAAATGCTCCTGAAGAGAAGGCGTCTGTAGGACCCTGGTTATTGGCTCTCTTCATTTTTGTTGTTTGTGGTTCTGGTAAGTGTTTTGGGGTCGACCGTCGGGTTGGGTGTTGGATGACGGGTTTGGGGATGACGTGGTGACCCGTGAGTGGTGAGTCCTACCCGCGTAGTTCTCAACCCACCTGCCGGGAGATCCATATAATTTTCTTTCGTCCGAACCAAATTACTTGCCCCACATATGTACGGAGGGTAGTGCTCTAGAAACTTCTACCCGTTTGATTTGCGCTCACAGGAGAACAGAAAAGGGGGTCAGGTTCTCAGTAATTATCGAGTTGAAAAACATTAGATCAAAACAAAAAAACACCTCCCAGAATGAGAATGTAGAATGTTTAGCAACTTTTGCGAAAGAGAAGCTTGTGAGTTTCACGTTCATGGAATTATTCGAACTTAATCTAACGTGTTGCAAAATATAATGTCTTTAAGTCAAAATTGGTTATGTTTTATAAAGTAAAGCTAGTACAAGGAATTAATCCACTGTAGAGGAATTTGTTCCTGATTGGCAATTTAATGTGTGAGACAAATGTTTTTAGTTTAATGAAAGAAATGTTTGGCATATGGTAGGAAGAATTAGTTGTCAGGGCAGACTGCTGTTCGAGTGGTAGACTCTTGTCTCTGCGAATGGATTACAGAATGTCTTTCCTCTCTTCATTTATTATCTTAATATGCAGGTTCTTAATATGGAAATAACATGTTTCTGCTTTCCTTGTCCTGACATTTTAAAGTCACTGGAGGTTTCTTTTAACCATTTCCCTTTGTCTGTCTCCTGAACGTTGGCGAAGCTTTCCTGATAAATGGCCAAGAGCCAAGCAGTTTATGTAACGTAAAGATAATTGAATTTCAGCTTCCTAAGAATGAGGAAATATGCATATATTACAGGTCAAGTACACCTGATATTTAGGGTTAAACCAAAATACTTGTATGCTAGAAAAACCTGTTCACTTTGGTACTTTAATTTCTTTCTTAAAAATCACTCCTTATGTGATAACTCTTAGACATTTAGACATAAAATTCAGGAAAGCTAAGGCATAGAAAAGTAATTGTATTATCACAGTAGGCTTGTCTTCATAATACTTGAAGTTACATAGTATTTGCAAGTAATTGTCAGGGTGTTCTTGGATTCTTGAACTACTTTAACACTTGTCAGTAGCCAGGCCTGTTTTATTCAAAGCATGTTTTAATTTTTGCTCTTTCTTTTTACAGCAATTTTCCAGATTATTCAAAGTATCAGGATGGGCATGTGAAGTGACTGACCTTAAGATGTTTCCATTCTCCTGTGAATTTTAACTTGAACTCATTCCTGATGTTTGGTATCCTGGTTAAAAACAATTCAGTAAAGCATCCTGCCTCAGAATGACTGTTCATATCATCCTTCATGTGTCATTCCAAGGTTTCTTCACAAGTCATTCCGAGTTTTCTAGTCCATACCACAGTGCCTTGCAAAAGCACCACATGAATAAAGCAATAAAATTTGATTGTTAAGCTACAGTAGTGGACCCTACTTATTCAGTCAGTAAAGAGTAAGTTTTTGGTTTTTTTAAAAGGTGGTTATTAGAACAAGATATAGAATAGAAAATTAGATTAAATCTGTGTAGACAGGGTCTAGATTTTGTTAGCCCAAATGTGTAAATGCAGTTAGCTTAATTTAAAATTGGGACTCCTACAGTTTTTATATAGCTAGGCACTTTATTACTATTTCTTGAATTGAAAGCACACTCCCACAAAGGGTCGTGTAACTGTCCTGTAATAAGGGACTTATAAATGGAACAACTACACGGCTAGCCTAGTTTTCCCACAATCTTTTAGCACCTAAAATTTTTTAAAAGCTTCTAAATGCCCGATACAAAGGGAGATGCTTACATCCACAATGTCTATTTTAACATTATTATTTCTATTACACTACCTTGGATTGCGCATGAGTGAATATACTAACCGAGGATGCCATAAGAAAACAACTTGGTTGAGCATTTTATAACTTAGTCACTTCAGTTTCACTAAAAGTAGCCATGGTGGAGTAAAGTCAGGGAAGGTTTTTTAATATCACCATTGATTGCACCAGAATTACTTTAATATATCAAAGGGGTCTATTATGGTGAACAACATTTTAGGGGAAAATACTACTAAAAATGGATGCCTCACCAGGACATACTATTGAGTCCAGTGCCATAAGACATCTTAGCATGTTGATAGCACTTTTAATACCAAAAAGGCACATCAACTGAAAAGTTACACTTAGTTTGGAAATACTTTTCTTGATTTATGGTTAAAATTCTGTTAGGATACTAGATATATCAGACTAAAGTGTCATTGGGAATTAAATGGATTTAACTGATAAGAATCAGTCCTTAGTCTTCCCTTTGTTATATGATTTTACAGGTTATGATTGATCAGACTTTGTTTTTACTAATGGTAAGGGTGAGAGATAAGGCAGGTTTGAGGTTTACTGGTACTGTTGAAAATTTCAAGTATTGGCTATTTAAATACTTAGCCCTAAGGTTGATGAAAAAAGCCTGAGAGGTGTCTGTGTGTTAATGAATTCGAGAGAAAGCTGCTTGTTTGCTTTGTTGATTGCCTCAGGATATCTCTTTAAAATAAGCTCTTTTAAGAGGAGCAGAAGGGAAATCTACTACCTAGTCTATACAGTATGAACCTCAAAGCTTCTGATAGCCCTAAGTATGGGGGAGAGTGAGCGAGAGGAGAGGTTAGGATGGTCCTTGACTACTCTGGAATAGGAAAGGAATCCGCTGACCTTGGACCAGCAGGTTTTTATCTGCATTGTTAACCTGCCTTTCTCACCCAGGAAATCAACCCCTGTGTTTGTTTCCCTCTTGGTTAACTAATTCTATTTTGTACCTTTAAAAATGAAATTTATTGTTCTAAATTCATAGCAGGTGCCTTAGTCTTTGCTTTTGAGTCAAACTATTCCATATCTCCATATCAGAATTTCCCTTTGGTTTACTATAGATAGTTGGCTTTAAAACATTTGATTTTTTTTTTTTTAACAATGTCTATTAATTTGATTGTTGAATTGCCATAGTGAGCAATCATTTTACATATGTAAAGTTGCATTCCCTTTGTATTTCATATGTAATTACCAATTGGGTGCATTTTATATTAAGGATGGATTATGCATGTTTGGGTCAATGAAAGCTATGTCTTATTTGATTTACCCTTTAAAAATAAAGATCGCTGAATAGTTGATGTTTTCTAAAAGGAAATGATTTTGTAGAGTTCTTAATCTGAGTATACTTTTTATAGTTAATAGAAGAAGATTTTAAGGAACGCCTGGGATGTTGTACTTGAGTTAGAAGAAATAGTACCCAGAGGCACAAATTTTAAGGTTTATAACTGGTAATAGGTACTAAGAAAAATATATAAAAGCACAATGAGTTAAATACTTTCCCACGTGGAATTTACCCTCATCTCATTATTTGAGTCTGGTACAAGGAAAAAGCACAGTTTTTTTGATCTCCCTTTCCCAGTTGAATTTTATATGTCACCTAATGTTGAGTACAATGTAGAGAATAAATACTTTATTGGGGTGGTCTGCATTATCCAATTACTCTTTTGTAATTTAGCTATAACATTTCAAGGAGTTGTCAATGACTTCATTTTATCTGTTGGGTTGTATATAATGTTGCTCAAAGTAATTAAGTGGGTTTCCAAAATAAGTGAAGATTTTCATTGTAACAGGATGCATTGTAATAGACTTTTATTTACATTAAAGAAGTGTATATATTCAACCGCAAGGCCATGGCTCTTCTCACTGAGGTTCCTGGAGTTTTGGCACATGGGAGATTCCACAACAAAATTATATTATGCTTTAACATCTCTAAAATTTAGGATATCATCAAATTTTCCACTGGAAAATTGTCTTGAAATTTGATTTAACCTTACCTACCTTTTTAGTTTCTTGTCATTTTAGATGCAAACCACAACTTTTAAGAGATAGTTCAGTTCAGTAGCAAATATTACGACACTCCCTCAGAGAATCCTTTCCTGTCTGAACAGTCCCACTCTGCTTGTATTACTATATCTTCAAGTTGAGTTAGAACAAAAATGTCTGAATTTGGACAGAGTTCTAATGAGCAATAAAAGGCTAGAAATTAACTTGAAGGGAAAAATTCCACTGTCTGAACTTAAATAATTCAAAGTAAATTCATATATATCACAGAATCTTAAAGATAGAAATAACATGGGAAATTTAGCACAACTGCCTCAATTTACAGATAAGAAAATTCATTTATTCAGAGGTAACTTAGGTGCCAGCTCTGGAAATAGAGCTGTGAATATAGAGTCCCAGCACTCAGATGTCTTCCAGTCAAGTGTGTTAGTCACTCAGTCATGTCCAACTCTTTGTGACCCCATAAACTGTAGCTGTCCATGGGATTCTCCAGGCAAGAATACTGGAGTGGGTTGCTATTTCCTTCTCCAGGGGATCTTCCTGACTCAGGGATTGAACCTGGGCTGCTCACTTTGCAGGTAGATGATGTACTATCTCAGCCACCAGAGAAGCCAGTAGTAAGGAAAAAATGCAATGAAAACAACTGTAATTGTGATAGGTATTTCAAAAGAAAAGTAAAACCAGATAAATGGAGTCTTTGCCCTCATGGGGCCAGTTGAGGTAGAATAGAAACTAGAGCCAAGGTTTCCTGGCTCACTAAGCCATCTAGAAACCATAGGACTGATTGCAATACATCCACACAAGACACTTCTGTTTTCAAGAACTTTTTGCTTCTGCTTTTAGAAAAGCTCAATTTTTTTTTTTTTTTTTTTGGGCTGTACTGAGTCGTCATTGCTATGCATGCTTTTTTCTAGTTGTGGGAAGCAGGGGTCACTCTCCAGTTGCTGTGCTTGGGCTTGTCGTTGCCGTGGCTTCTCTTGTGGAGCACAGGCTATAGGGCACCCAGACGTCAGTAGTTGCAGCTCCTGGCTTCAGAGCACAGGCTCGGTAGTTGTGGTGCATGGGCTTAGTTGCTCTATGGCATGTAGGATCTTCGGGATTGAACCTGTGTCTCTTGCACTGGGCAGGCAGATTCTTTACCACTGAGTCACCTGGGAAGCCCCTAAATTTTTTTTTCCTCTTGCCAATTGAAAGAAAAAGAGAATTTGTCCTTTTATGGATGCAATTTCTTTTGAAAATGAATTTGTGACCAATTTACTATTAGTTTCCTGTACAGCATGAAATTAACAAAGATTAAATCAGTAATGTTATTCACTATAACATATTTAAGGGTACATTTTTTTTAAAGTAGTTTTGTTAACACTTCGTTTAAATTTTTTAATCTGTGATGTTGAAAAATATTTTTTCTTAGCCCAATAGTCAAAAAAGATACCTGCTCTTCACAGATACAAGGTTCAGTGAACAATGCGTGTGTGACTTACTTTCCTATATACAAATTTCCACTTTGGGATGAAGATAGAACTTAATCTGCACATTTTAATAATTAAAGCTATGATTTCAGTATGCTCAAATGGGTTAGTAACAGGTTTTTCTTTTTTTCTTACTTAGGGAGAAAGTCAAACAGGAGAATGAGAATAATTTATTTTGGAGCTAAAAGGAACTCTTCAAATGATCTTTATTATCCCCCTTTATTTACACTTGAGGAAATTATGGCCTAGAGAAGTTATCTTTCTCATCATCAACAAACCAGGAGCAGAGCAAGGATTAGAAAACTGGATGTGGGGTGACCAAACTGGCTCTTTATTATGCTGAATGCCAAGAAATTATAATTCTTTAGGAATCTCTCCTTTTACCTTAGAAGATTATATGTTAATTTCATGAACCCCCTTGAGTGAGTGATAAAGGTAAGATCTGGGGATTAACTAAACTTCAATGGCTTCCTACTGCCATTGGAATGAACTAACTCTTTAACTATGATTTTTAGGCCAGTTCATAACATGGCCCAACCTTCCTTTTCAGCCTTGTGACACATAATCTTCCTTTCAGAGACTTGTTCTTGCTCCATGAGTACTTTCATTTTTCAGATACCTTGTGCTATTTTTTTTAATGCTTCCTTCCTTTATTTATATAATTCATTAAGATTCTTGTACCACAGTTTTTCAGATTGAGCATTCCAGACATGGCAATGAATTGTTTTCCTTTATGTGGAAAAAGAACAAACAGAATTGATCTTAAATACAGATATAAAATGGCCATTTGCCTACACACTTTGACCTGAGGGAGGTTACAAAAGCAAAAACAAAAAGTATTCTTTAACTCCTGGTTTTTGGCTCAAAATTTTTTATCGTTTTGAGTACTGTCTTCTCCCTGGAGTCCTGTTAAGATTGTATGTACATGTAAGGCTCATTATATTATCCAGGTTCAATGGACATGAGTTCTATTGTATGACTTTTATTTTGACTGGGGTAATTGGATTAAAATCATTTTTTTCTTCTAGAAAGAAGGATGAACTCTGAGAGAAAACTAATCCCTATATACAAGCATACCTCAGAGATACTGTGGTACACTTCGTGGCCACCACAATGAAGTGAATATTGCAATAAAGTGAGTCACAGGAACTTTTTGATTTCCCAGTACATATAAAAGTTATGTTTATACTACACTATAGTCTGTTGTGTAAAGTAGTAGTATGTCTGAAAAACAATGAATATACCTTAATTTAAAAAATATTGCTGAAAAATGCTATCATCTGACAATGCAGGGTTGTCACAAACCCTCAATTAGTTTTAAAAAAAGCACTCTGCCTAGACTTTTTATACTCTATTGCCCTTCCTCCAGATACTGCATTTTAAAACAAAGGTTGAAGCAACCCGTGTTGACTGTAAGCACCATTTTCCAACAGCATTTGCTCACTTTACTAAATAATTTTTCTTCCAGGCATATTAAATTGGCATAAAGCATTGTGTAAGTTTGATTTAAGATCCCCTTCATGGATCACAGCCTTGTTAGGGTAAATAGGCTTGCGTAAACAATGGAATGATCTTGGTTCATTTCCAAGACAAACCATTCAACATCACAGTAATCAAGTCTATGCCTCAACCACTACAGCTGAAGAAACTGAAGATGACTGGTTCTATGAAGACCTTATAAGACCTTCTAGAACTAACACCAAATATGTCCTTTTCATCTTAGGGGATTGGAATGTAAAAGTAGGAAGTTGAGATACCTGAAGTAACAGGCAATTTTGGCTTTGAAGTACAAAATGAACAGGGCAAAGGCTAACAGTTTTGTCAAGAGAACACACTGGTCATAGAAAACACCCTTTTCCAACAACACAAACGACAACCATATATGGACATCACCAGATGGTCAATACAGAAATCGGATTGATTTTATTCTTTGCAGCCGAATGGAGAAGCTCTTGTACTGTCAGCAAAAACAAGAACGGGAGCTCACTATGGTTCAGATTGTGAGCTGCTTATTGCAAAATTCAGGCTTAAATTGAAAATTTAATTTCCTAGTGGGAAAACCACTAGGCCATTTAGATATGACCTAAATCAAATCCCTTATGATTATACAGTGGAGGTGATGAATAGATTTGAAGGATTAGATCTGGTAGACAGAGTGCCTGAAGAATTATGGACGGAGGTTTGGAACTTTGTACAGAAGGGAGTAACCAAAACTATCCCAAAAGAAGAAGTGCAAGAAAGCAGTGGTTGCCTGAGGATGTTTTAAATTAGCTGAGAAAAGAAGAAAAAGCAAGGGAGAAAGGGAAATATACCCAACTAAATGCAGAGTTCCAGAGAATAGCAAGGAGAGATAAGAAAGCCTTCTTAAGTGAACAATACAAAAAAGTAGAGGAAAACAATAGAATGGGAAATAAGAGCTATCTTAAGAAAATTGGGGATATCAAAGAACATTTCATGCAAGGATGGGCACAATAAAGGACAGAAATTATAAGAACCTAACAGAAACAAAAGGTTAAAAAGAGGTGGCAAGAATACATGCAAGAACCACACACAAGAAAGCTCTTAATGACCCAGATAACCATGATGGTGTGATCACTTACCTAGAGCCAGACCTCTTGGAGTGTGATATCAAGTGGGCCTTAAGCATTACTACAAACAAAGCTAGTGGAGGTGATGGGATTCCAGGTGAGCTATTTAAAATCCTAAAGATGTTGCTATTAAAGTGCTGCATTCAATATGTCAGCAAATTTGGAAAACTCAGCAGTGACCACAGGACTGGAAAAGGTCAGTTTTCATTCCAGTCCCTAAGAAAGGCAATACCAGGTATCGATCAGAGCTGCCTGGGTGGTCGAGGACGTGCAGAAGCTCGGTCGCAGCTGCCAGACCATGCTGAGTGGAGTGTGCGCCCGGCTCGCGTGAGCGCTGCGAGGGACACGCGCGCCGCCGTCCGCGGTCGCCCTGAGGTGTCTGCACGCGTCCAGCTCGCGGCCGTCCACAGACAAGAGCGATAGGACGGAGAGACCACCCCGCGCCTTCCACCAGGTCTTGCTGGAGTTCCTGGTGTGTCCGCTCTCCAAGAAGCCGCTCAGATATGAAGCATCGACAAATGAATTGATTAATGAAGAGTTAGGAATAGCCTATCCAATTATTGATGGGATTCCTAATATGATACCACAGGCAGCTAGGATGACACATCAAAATAAGAAGCAAGAAGACGTGGAGCAGCATTAGATCATACTTAAAAACAACACACATTCTAAATATTCTAAATACCACCTACTTTTTAAAAAGTCAGAGTGGCAGGTATTAAGTGGAGGAGAAGAATGTTTCTGTCTCTTCCTACGCTGACTGTCCTGATTGCACTGGTATCTTTAGCAGGACTGTTTTACTCAGCCTCTGTGGAAGAAGACTTCCCTCAAGGCTGCACTCGCACCACCAGTCTGTGCTTTTACAGTCTGCTCTTGCCGATTACCATACCTGTTTATGTGTTCTTCCACCTTTGGACTTGGATGGGTATTAAACTCTTCAGGCATAATTAACGCAGCCAGAGCCAAGATGGTGTATCCTAAAGATATGCTTGAGTGCCTGTCTCTGAAGGCTCGTCTACATGGGAATACTGGAAACCCGCTTAATTTGCAGGAAAGATACTTTGCCTAGCTTTCTGTCAGGGGTCTAGGTCTATGAGAGGCTTAAGCTGCAGAGGAGTCTTTATTGTACTTCAGTTCTGCCCTTGTTTTTTGAAGGTTCTCATTTATACCTGGAGTATCAAAAGGAACAATACAGAGTGTCTTGTTGGAAATTAACAGCCCCAACCATCACTTGATGGCATATCCCATTCATAATTAAAAATTACTATTTTGAAATTTTATGTTTATTTTAGATTCAACGGCTTTGGTAATGTCACATGTTAACAATGACTAAAATAATTCCGAAGGAGCTATGTTGGAGTAGTTGTAGAGAAATGCATTTGAACTAATGTGATATAAAACTATAATAAAATGGAAATTTCATGAACTTGCCAAAATTCTGAGTTTTTAAAATCACCATTTCTTTGGCATCAAATGCTTACATTAATTTTAATAAAATAATAAATAAAAAGATATTGACACTTGCCATAAAAAAAAAAAAAAGAAAGGCAATACCAACAAATGGTCCAACTACCATAAAATTGCACTCTTTTCACATGCTAGCAAGGTAATGCTCAAAATTCTTCAGGCTAGGTTTCAGCAGTACATGAACCCAGAACTTCCAGAAGTACAAGCTGGATTTAGAAAAGGCAGAGGAACCAGAGATCAAATGACCAACATTCATTGGATCATAGAGAAAGCAAGAGAATTCCAGCAAAACATCCATTTCTGCTTCATTGACTATGCTAAAACCTTAGACTGTGTGTATCACAAAAAACCTTGGAAAATTCTTAAAGAGATGGGAATACCAGACCACCTTACCTGTATCCTGAGATACCTGTATGCAGGTCAAGAAGCAACAGAACTGACATGGAACAACGAACTGTTTCCAAATTAGGAAAGGAGTATGTCAAGGCTGTATATTGTCACCTTGCTTATTTAACTTACATGCAGAGTACATCATGTGAAATGCTGGGCTGGATGAATCATAAGCTAGAATCAAGACTGCTAGGAGAAATATCAACAACCTTAGGTATGCAGATGATACCACTGTAATTGCAGAAAGGGAAGAGGAACTAAAGAGCTTTCTTGATGAGGGTGAAAGAGGAAAGAGAAAAAGCTGACTTAAAACTCAACATTCAAAAAAGTAAGAACATGGTGTCTAGTCCCATCACTTCATGGCAAATAGGAGGGAAGTGGAAACAGTGACAGATTTTATTTTCTTGGGCTCCAAAATCACTGCTGATGGTGACTGCAGCCATGAAGTTAAAAGATGCTTGCTCCTTGGAAGGAAAGCTATGACAAACCTAGATAGCTTATTAAAAAGTAGAGACATCACTTGCAAGCAAAGGTCCATATAGTCAAAGCTATGGTTTTTCAGTAGTCAATATGGATGTGAGAATTGGACCATAAAGAAGGCTGAGCACCAAAGAATCGATGCATTTGAACTTTGGTGCTTGAAGAAGACTCTCAAACAGGAAGGAGATCAAACCAGCCAATCCTTAAGGAAATCAATCCTGAATATTCATTGGAAGGGAGGATGCTGAAGCTCCAATACTTTGGCCAACTGATAGGAAGAGCTGACTCATTGGAAAAGACCCTGATGCTGGGAGAGATTGAGGACGGAGGAGAGGGGGCGACAGAGGATGAGATGGTTGGATAGCATCACAGACTCAATGGAAATGGGTTTGAGCAAACTCTGTAAGACAGTGAAGGACAGAGAAGTCCAGTGGGTGCAGTCCATGAGATTGCAAAGAGGCGGACACCACTGAGAACTGAATGAGTTTCAGATCTAGAGCCTAGGTAGTTCCCTGGCAGTCCAGTGATTGGGCTCTGTGCTTTCACTGCTGAGGGCCCAGATTCGATCCCTGATTGGAGAACTAAGATCCTATAAGCTGCATGGCATGGCCAAAAAAGATGTAGAGCATAATGATTTTACCTAAATACATCATGAAATGATTACCACAATAAGTTTATTGAACACCTATCATCTCATACAGTACAAAATTAAACAAAAAAAATTTTTTTCCTTGGGATGAGGACTCAGGATTTACTCTTAACAACTTTCATATATAATATGCAGCAGTGTTGATTATATTTATCATGTTGCACATGTCATCCCTCGTATTTATCTTATAACTGGAAATTGTACCTTTTGATTGCCTTCATCCAATTCCCCCTTCCCCTAACCCCACCACTGCCTCAAATCTGATCTCTTTTTTCCTATGAGTGAGTTGATTTGTTTTTGAAACATGTTTGACCTCCATCACTGTGTTAGTTCCTGGTACCCAAAATGGTGATTCAATACATTTCAAAATGATCATCCTGGTAAGTCTAGTTATGATCTGTCACCATACGAAGACATTACCTAACTATAGACTGTATTCCCTACAGTGTACATCTGTCTCTATGACTCATTTGTTTTGCAACTGATATTTTGTACCTCCTAATCTCCCTCACCTATTTCTCTCCTCTCCCCCTGCCACTCCTCCCCTCTGGCAACCACCTGTTTGTTCTCCAGATAACCTGTACTATTTTTCTTCGTTTTCCTATATTATCATACTACATAGCCTTCAAAATCTACCTTAAATTTCACCTCCTCTCAGAAGTTTCCCCTTCCTATTGGAATCAGAAATACTCTCTTTGGAACTGATGACCCTGGACCAGTCAGCATTTATTATGTTACCTTGATTCATAGTTTTGTTTCTTAATTTCTCAGCTAGTATATGAAAATATTTAAGAACAAATGCCGTATCTTTCCTTTTTATTATTTATTTCTCATATCTTTCATTTTCAATCTTTTTTCATTTACTCTCACTACCACAAAGGCTGGTGTGAAACTTTGCACTCACAGGGGGAGCTTGACATTTCAGTTGCATGATAAAGTGAAAGAGCAATGAGAGCTCTATTATATCAGAATCACGTTTAAAGTAAGACTATGTCTTATAAGATCATCTACCCCCGGAATAACATGTCCCAACTACTTCCAATCCTGGCCACCTCTACTTAATGGCTGGACTCAGAATTCAGACTACCTTAGTTAGACATAGCTTCTCCCAAGATAGGCTTGATATTTGAAAATATATCAACAGCTGTATTTGCCCTTCAGTCACATTTGAGAACTGTTCATAATAACTGTAATTGAGAAGACCAAAGCCTGCTTCACAAAGAAAGCTGACACCTCGCTATACCAGTCTGTCCAGTTATAAGGGAAGAGTCAAACCAGCACACTTGCTGTTTAGAACAGGTGCCTATGGGCTGCCTGCTGCCCTCTCAGCCCCAACCTAGGGCACAGGAAGGGGCAAGGATGCCACACTGGGGTGTTCTTCTGCACCCTAGACTGGGAACCCAGAATGGCTGTTTCTGCCCACCCCCACGCCCCAAACCGGGTCCAGTCCCTGGGAGAACAGCTGCTTCTCCTCACAGAGGAATTCCCTACAGCAAGGCCACACCACATTGCTTAGCATTTATTAATAGGATGTGGTGTGGTTACCAAACCAGATCTCACAGCTGAGGCAGAGGAGGCTGCCAGAGCCCCACTGTGTAAATGCCAGTTGTGCTGCAGGGCTCCTGAAGAGCACCTAGCTCCTGTCACCCAGGGGTGCTGGGGAGCCAGGTGAACCACAAAGGCGCTGCAAGTTTGTTTTATTTGATGCACTGCTGATAAACAACTAGATTCTAAGGTGCAAATGCAACCAGGATTGCTACAGACTCTAACTTTTGACAAAGCCTAAATCATGAACACTGGAAGTACCCAAGCATATTTCCTCCTGATTCCAGTCTTGGTTATCCATGCACGGCCCATCTGTTAATTACATATACAAAGAAGGAAGGTGGCCACAGAGAATGAATACACAAAATCGTGTCAGCTTGCTTAAGTCATATCTGCTTGCTTAACAACAACGTCAGGATTTTCTCAAGGTGATAGCCCTTTCTTCCCCTGTTATCGTTTGCACCGCCAAGTACACACAGGGAAAGCAGACCAGTGAAGTTTAGTACCTAGCCCGAGTCAAAGGGTTAACCTCCCACTACTCAGAGTGTGGCCTGGAGATCAACAGTAAGGAAACCTGTTAGCAATGCAGCAGCTCAGGCCTCACCCAAGGCCCACTGAATCACAATTTGCATTCTTACTGGATCCCCAGGTGATTTGTACGCAAATTAAATTTTGAGACTTTCTGAAGAGGGCTCTGAGTTCTAGAAGTAGATGTTCTAAAAGAAAGCAGTTCTGAATTCATTGGAAGGACTGATTCTGAAGCTGAAACTCCAATACTTTGGCTACCTGATGCAAAGAACTGACTCACTGGAGAAGACCCTGATGCTGGGAAAGATTGAGGGCAGGAGGAGAAGGGGACGACAGAGGGTGAGATATTTGGATAGTATCACCGACTCGATGGAAATGAGTTTGAGCAAGCTCCGTGAGTTGGTGATGGACAGGGAAGCCTGGTGTGCTGCAGTCCATGGGGTCGCAAAGAGTAGGACATGACTAAGCAACTGAACTGAACTGAATTCTAGATCTTTGGCCATAAATCCCTTAAGCTTCTTAGCCTAAGGAAAAGGAAACTCTCCTGTCACAGGCAACTGTTATGAAACCTAACGATGGTAAAAGCACTTCGAAAAGTTAAAAATACTCTATGCAAATAACATTCCCCTACTTCATGAACCGCAAAAACGAAAAGATCTCTGATAGGGTAAGGGGCCTTCCTCATTGAAAACAAAAAAGGAAAGCAGGCTCCATATTTAACTTGGCAGGAAGTCACCAGCTTTCTTTTTCTCAAAGCTTGTGGGGCTGTAAAAAAATGTAGATATTTATACATTGCTTTCTTGTTCAGATAAAATATTGTAGAATTTCCCTAGTCTACAAGTGGAATTTCTGAGTGTGAGGTATGTGCCTCTTCAAATGTATTGAGTGGTGAAATCATTATCCAAAAAAGGCTCTAAAAATTAAACAATGTGTAAGAGTTCTTATATCCTCAAGAGCTCACTAAAATGTCATTTTATTCAACCTTAACTTTTGCAGTTCTAATAAGAAAATAAAGTATCTCAATGTTCTTTTATCAATAATATGCATTTCTCTGATTCTTAACAAGGTTGACCAAGTTTTCAGATGCTGCCCCTGAAGCCTGGGTTTGTATCTCTTTTTGGTTACTTTGTTTCTGTGTAACCTTCGGCAATCTATTTAAGTCTCAGTTTTGTCAATTATAAAATTAAATGAACTGATGCATGTCCTATGTTCCAGCCACTCAGGATGGCTGTCTCTTGCCCTCTCTACATCCCCTGCCCAACTAGTGCCTGCTTCATGTACACCCTGCTCACAAGACTGATCTTCTGAGTGCTTGCCCCAGGCCCCAGCTAGTGATAGCTTCAGATCAGATCAGATCAGATCAGTCGCTCAGTCGTGTCTGACTCTTTGCGACCCCATGAATCGCAGCATGCCGGGCCTCCCTGTCCATCACCAACTCCCAGAGTTCACTCAGACTCACGTCCATCGAGTCAGTGATGCCATCCAGCCGTCTCATCCTCTGTCGTCCCCTTCTCCTCTTGCCCTAATCCTTCCCAGCATCAGAGTCTTGTCCAAGGAGTCAACTCTTCGCATGAGGTGGCCAAAGTACTGGAGTTTCAGCTTTAGCATCATTCCTCCCAAAGAAATCCCAGGACTGATCTCCTTCAGAATGGACTGGTTGGATCTCCTTGCAGTCCAAGGGACTCTCAAGACTCTTCTCCAACACCACAGTTCAAAAACATCAATTCTTTGGTGCTCAGCCTTCTTCACAGTCCAACTCTCACATCCATACATGACCACTGGAAAAACCATAGCCTTGACTAGACAAACCTTTGTTGGCAAAGTAATGTCTCTGCTTTTGAATATGCTATCTAGGTTGGTCATAACTTTCCTTCCAAGGAGTAAGCATCTTTTAATTTCATGGCTGCAGTCACCATCTGCAGTGATTTTGGAGCCCAGAAAAATAAAGTCTGACAGTGTTTCCACTGTTTCCCCATCTATTGCCCATGAAGTGATGGGACCAGATGCCATGATCTCCGTTTTCTGAATGTTGAGCTTTAAGCCAACTTTTTCACTCTCCACTTTCACTTTCATCAAGAGGCTTTTGAGTTCCTCTTCACTTTCTGCCATAAGGGTGGTGTCATCTGCATATCTGAGGTTATTGATATTTTTCCCGGCAATCTTGATTCCAGCTTGTGTTTCTTCCAGTCCAGTATTTCTCATGATGTACTCTGCATATAAGTTAAATAAACAGGCTGACAATATACAGCCTTGACGAACTCCTTTTCCTATTTGGAACCAGTCTGTTGTTCCATATCCAGTTCTAACTGTTGCTTCCTGACCTGCATACAGATTTATCAAGAGGCAGATCAGGTAGTCTGGTATTCCCATCTCTTGAAGAATTTTCCACAGTTTCTTGTGATCCACATAGTCAAAGACTTTGGCATAGCCAATAAAGCAGAAATAGATGCTTTTCTGGAACTCTCTTGCTTTTTCCATGATCCAGCAGATGTTGGCAATTTGATCTCTGGTTCCTCTGCCTTTTCTAAAACCAGCTTGAACATCAGGAAGTTCACGGTTCACATATTGCTGAAGCCTGGCTTGGAGAATTTTGAGCATTACTTTACTAGCGTGTGAGATGAGTGCAATTGTGTGGTAGTTTGAGCATTCTTTGGCATTGCCTTTCTTTGGGATTGGAATGAAAACTGACCTTTTCCAGTCCTGTGGCCACTGCTGAGTTTTCCAAATTTGCTGGCATATTGAGTGCAGCACTTTCACAGCATCATCATTCAGGATTTGGAATAGCTCAACTGGAATTCCATCACCTCCACTAGCTTTGTTCGTAGTGATGCTTTCTGAGGCCCACTTGACTTCACATTCCAGGATGCCTGGCTCTAGGTCAGTGATCACACCATCGTGATTATCTGGGTCGTGAATATCTTTTTTGTACAGTTCTTCTGTGTATTCTTGCCATGTCTTCTTAATATCTTCTGCTTCTGTTAGGTCCATACCATTTCTGTCCTTTATCGAGCCCATCTTTGCATGAAATGTTCCTTTGGTATCTCTGATTTTCTTGAAGAGATCCCTAGTCTTTCCCATTCTGTTGTTTTCCTCTATTTCTTTGCATTGATCGCTGAAGAAGGCTTTCTTATCTCTTCTTGCTACTCTTTGGAACTCTGCATTCAGATGTTTATATATTTCCTTTTCTCCTTTGCTTTTCACTTCTCTTCTTTTCACAGCTATTTGTAAGGGCTCCCCAGACAGCCATTTTGCTTTTTTGCATTTCTTTTCCATGGGGATGGTCTTGATCCCTGTCTCCTGTACAATGTCATGAACCTCATTCCATAGTTCATCAGGCACTCTATCTATCAGATCTAGGCCCTTAAATCTATTTCTCACTTCCGCTGTATAATCATAAGGGATTTGATTTAGGTCATACCTGAATGGTCTAGTGGTTTTCCCTACTTTCTTCAATTGAAGTCTGAATTTGGCAATAAGGAGTTCATGGTCTGAGCCACAGTCAGCTCCTGGTCTTGTTTTTGCTGACTGTATAGATCTTCTCCATCTTTGACTGCAAAGAATATAATCAATCTGATTTTGGTGTTGACCATCTGGTGATGTCTGTGTGTAGAGTCTTCTCTTGTGTTGTTGGCAGAGGGTGTTTGCTATGACCAGTGCATTTTCTTGGCAAAACTGTATTAGTCTTTGCCCTGCTTCATTCCGTATTCCAAGGCCAAATTTGCCTGTTACTCCAGGTGTTTCTTGAGTTCCTACTTTTGCATTCCAGTCCCCTATAATGAAAAGGACATCTTTTTTGGGTGTTAGTTGTAAAAGGTCTTGTAGGTCTTCATAGAACCGTTCAACTTCAGCTTCTTCAGTGTTACTGGTTGGGGCATAGACTTGGATTACTGTGATATTAAATGGTTTGCCTTGGAAATGAACAGAGATCATTCTGTCGTTTTTGAGATTGCATCCAAGTACTGCATTTCAGACTCTTTTGTTGACCATAATGGCCTCTCCATTTCTTCTGAGGGATTCCTGCCTGCAGTAGTAGATATAATGATATCTTAGTGATAGCTTATCAAAGTTTTAACCACTGAACCACCAGGGAATTCTGAGTGATAGCTTATCAAAGATGTGATAAGTGATAGCTTATCAAAGAGAGGCATGTCCCTCTACTGGTTTCCCTGGTAAACCCACCTGAGGTCAGTTCCCCTATAACTGGTATTGCCCCACTGCTACGCCCCAGGAGGGGAGACTGCCACCACGTCCTGCTCACAGACCTGCCCACTGCACATGGTGGGGTGTCACTCCAGTACCTTGTTTCAGACGCATTAGCTCCCCCCATCCATTAAACCAGTGAAGTCTCTGTTGCTGACTGTGGACTTTTTCTTCAGTCTTGAAGCTGAGCAAGCACGGGCCTTGTGTTGGGTGCAGCCCAACACATGTAAAGCACACAGAAAAGAGACTGGCATAACAGGTTACCCCAGAGTCACCTGAGCTATTTGCTGCCCAAATACGGATTCAGCAATTTTCTCAAAGAGCCCCTGGTTCTTTGTATGAATGTATGGTATTTAGAAATCACAGCCTGAAGTCTATGGGTGTTCATTACCCCCTATGTTCTCGTTGCTGCTAAGACTTTTGATGAACAAAGATAGAAAATATGTACTTTAAAGATAAATGCATTTACATGATTTTATATTGATAATTCCAGTTCAGATGTAAGATTATAGGCTTTCACATATTTCTTGAATTTTGTGTTTATATCCTTTTTTCTTAAATTGAAAACCTTGGCTCCCAAGAACATTAATGTAATTATATAGTTACTTTATCCTACTAAATATACAGTAGCTTCAAAATACAGTAACAATTTTATTAACATTTATGACTACTGAAAACAGTATTTTAAAATTTTTCTTTGCCAAAAAAAAAATTAAGAAGAAAAAAACGTTTAAAAGAAAAACAAATTGCTTTGCTGTTCTTTTTGTCCTTGGCAATATTTCATGAGGGAGATAGAGTCAATATGTTTTATATACTTATATATTTAGTCAGTGGAGTTTTCAACAAGGATGCCAAGACAATTCAGTAGGAAAACAAGAGTCTTTTCAACAAATGATGCTGGGACAACAATAGCAACAAACAAAGGAATAAAATTGGACCCTTGCTTTATATCATATACAAAAATAAACTCAAAATTGATGAAGACCTAAATGTAAGAGCCAAAGAAAAGTAAAGAAGAAACCATGAGCGTAAATCTTTACCACCTTGGATTTGGCAATGAATTCTTAGTATGACACTAAAAGCACAAACAACAAAAAGTAGATTAATTGGGCTTCTGTCAAAATTTAAAACTTTTGTGCTTCAAAAGACGCTTTCAAGAAAGTTGAAAAGGCAACCCAAAACTGGAAGAAAAAACTTGCAAATCATATATCCAATAAAGAACTTCTGTTTAGAATTATATCAAGATCTCTTGCTGCTGCTGCTCCTGCTAAGTCGCTTCAGTCGTGTTGGACTCTGTGCGACCCCATAGACGGCAGCCCACCAGGCCCCGCCGTCCCTGGGATTCTCCAGGCAAGAACAGTGGAGTGGGTTGCCATTTCCTTCTCCAATGCATGAAAGTGAAAAGTGAAAGTGAAGTGGCTCAGTCCTGTCCGACTCTTAGCGACCCCATGGACTGCGGCCTACCAGGCTCCTCCTCCCTCCATGGGATTTTCCAGGCAAGAGTACTGGAGTGGGTCTCCATTGCCTTCTCCAATCAAGATCTCTTACAAATCAATAATAAGAAACAAATAACTTTTTTATTGGGCAAAAGAGATCTCATGTAAGCATTCTTTCTTTGATGGTTACCAGAGTCAGGGGGTGGGGGTGGGTAAGTGAAAAGGAGTCAAAAGGTATAAACTTCCACTTATAAAATAAATTAGTCAAGGTATGTAATGCACAGCATGATGACTATAGTTAATAATACTGTACTGAGTATTTGAAAGTTGCTAAGAGTACATCGTTTTGCTTTTTTTAATGATTTTTTTGGTGTCAACCATTTTTAAAGTCTTTATTGAGTTTGTTGCAATATTGCTTCTGTTTCATGTTTTGGTTTTTTGGCCACAATGTTCCATGTCAAAATGTGGGATCTTAACTCCCAGAGCAGGGATCAAACCTGCACCCCCCTGCATTAGAAGGCGAAGACTTAACCACTGGACTGTTAGGGAAGTCTCGATTATTGTGGTGGTCATCTTGCAACATATCGATGAATACAAATATTGAATCATTATGTTGCACACCTGAAACTAATGTTTTATGTCAATTATACCTCAGTTTTAAAATGTTCTTACTAAAGTCAAATATAAATAAGCACAGGTCTGCATAAGTATCTCACCAAAGAAGATACACACCCAGGCAATAAACACATGAAAATCATCTGCCATCAGGGAAGTGCAAATTAAAACCACAATGAGATACCACTTCACTCCCACTAGGATGGCTGGAATCAAAAAGACAATAATAAACATTGACAAGAATGTAGAAAAACAGGAACCCTCATATACTGGTGGGGATGTGAAGTGGTGCAGCCGCTTCAGAGAACAATCTGGCACGCCTCAAAAAAGTTAAGGACTTAAGCAGTTCTACTGCTAGAGAAATGGAAACATATGTTCACACAAAAACTTGTACACAAATGTTTATAGCTGCATCATTCACAATAGTCAAAGGTAAAAAACAACCCAAATCTCCATCAGTTCATGAGTGGATTCACAAAATATGGTATATCTATTTAATAGAATGTTATTCAGCCATAAAAAGGAATTAAGTGTTTGTACAGGTTACAGCATGGATGCAGCTAGTCACAAAATACCACATATCAAATTATTCCATTTATGTGAAATGTCCATAATTGGCAAATATATAGAAAGAGAAAGTAAATTAGTGATTGCTTTAGGCTATGAAATGAATCGGCGAAGGCAATGGCACCCCACTCCAGTACTCTTGCCTGGAAAATCCCATGGATGGAGGAGCCTGGTAGGCTGCAGTCCATGGGGTTGCTAGGAGTCTGGCACGACTGAGCGACTTCACTTTCACTTTTCACTTTCACACACTGGAGAAGGAAATGGCAACCCACTCCAGTGTTCTTGCCTGGAGAATCCCACGGACGGGGAAGCCTGGTGGGCTGCCGTCTATGGGGTCGCACAGAGTCGAACACAACTGAAGCGACCTAGCATAGCATAGCATGAGGTGAATAACTGAGTGGTAATTGATAAAGGGTACTAGGTTTCTTTTTGAGGTGCTAGAAATGTGACTGTGATGATGGTTGTAGGACTCTGTGAATATCATAAAATCCACTTAACTTTTCACTTTAATAAAATCGGTGATTTATATGGTATGTGAATTATATATTAGTAAAGCTGTTAGGAAAAAAGAAAAGTCTGAAAATAAAGATCAAATGGAACAAATGAATCTAACAGTGTAACAAATTAATGGCATAATCACAGAGGAATTTCAGGAATTTATTTATTTATTTGGCTGTACCACAGGCTTGTGTGGTCTTGGTTTCCTGACCAGGGATTGAAACTGTGCCCCCTGCATTGGAAGGTGGAGTCTTAGCCACTGGACTGCTGGGAATTCCTGCTTTTCAATTTGATTTTATTTATATGTGGCTTATTTACATGTTTCTAAAGTAAAATCTATTAACATAAATATATTCAGAGAAATCCAGTTTCTTTTCGTATTTTTTCTATTCTGTTTCTTCTTCCTATTGATACGGTTAAAGCATTTAAAATATTTAGATATAGTTAATATACCATAACACCCACCCTTTAAAATGTATAAGTCATCGTTTTTAGTATATTTACAAAGTTGACAACTATCATCACTATCTAATTTTGAGAAGAATATTTTATCTTCTCAAAAAAAAAAAAGTAACTCCCTATTCCCCATTCACCTTCCCCCTAACCCTGGCAAGTACTAATTTACTTTCTTTCTCTCCAGGTTTGCCTACTCGGGACTTTTGTTATCAATGGCATAATTTAATCTATGGCCTTTTGTGACGGTCTTCTTTCACTTAGCACAATGTAGTCAAGATTCATTTATTTTGTTGTATGAATCAATATGTTATTCTTTTTTTATGACTGAATAATATTCTGTTGTTTGGATATAACAGTTTGCTTACTCATTCATCAGTTGATGGACCTTGGGGTTGTTTCCATTTTTTGACTGTTACGAACAGTGCTGCTGTGAATATTCATGTTGAAGTTTCTGTATGAACATATGTGTTTCCTTCTCTTTGGGATATGTCTAAGAGGAATTGCTGGGTTACATAATAGATAACCTTTTTAAAAAAGTTTTTGTTCTTGCAAGACAAAATAGAGATATGAATATTAATATTATGCAGATATCATCATTTTCTTAGCCAAATGGTAACACTCCACATATATTTTTTCTTCTCTTTGCTTTCTTCCCTTAAAATGTACCCTCCAAAATAAAATACAAATTTTGTATGCTGGGCATCAGTCCATATCAGTATGTAGATATTCCTCGCTTTTTTTTATAGTTGCATAATCAGGATGTGCCATGTTTATTCAATTCAGTTCAGTTACTCAGTTGTATTAGACTCTTTGCAACCCCATGGACTGCAGCACGCCAGGCTATCCTGTCCATCACCAACTCCCAGAGCTTGCTCAAACTCATGTCCATCCAATTTGTGATGCCATCCAACCATCTCGTCCTCTGTCGTCCCTTTCTCCTTCTGCCTTCAGTCTTTCCCAGCATCAGGGTCTTTTCCAATGAGTCGGTTCTTCGCATCAGGTGGGCAAAGTAATGGAGCTTCAACTTTATCATCAGCCCTTCCAATGAATATTCAGGACCGATTTCCTTTAGGACTGACTGGTTTGATCTCCTTGCAGTCCAACGGACTCTCAAGAGTCTTCTCCAACATGTATGGATGTGAGAGTTGGACTGTGAAGAAAGCTGAGTGCCGAAGAATTTTGAACTGTGGTGCTGGAGAAGACTCTTGAGAGTCCCTTGGACTGCAAGGAGATCCAACCAGTCCATTCTAAAGGAGATCAGTCCTGGGTGTTTATTGGAAGGATTGATGCTAAAGCTGAAACTCCAATACTTTGGCCATCTCATGCGAAGAGTTGGCTCATTGGAAAAGACTCTGATACTGGGAGGGATTGGGGGCAGGAAGAGAAGGGGACAACAGAGGATGAAATGGCTGGATGGCATCACCGACGCGATGGACATGAGTTTGAGTAAACTCTGGGAGTTGGTGATGGACAGGGAGGCCTGGCATGCTGCGATTCATGGGGTCTCAAAGAGTCGGACATGACTGAGCGACTGGACTGTACATATATATATGTATTTAATGGTACTTCCCAGATGGCGCTCATGCTAAAGAACACATCTGCTAATAGAGGTAGGCGTAAGAGACACTGGTTGAATTGCTGGGTGGGGAAGATGTCCTGAAGGAAGGGCACAGCAACCCACTCCAGTATTCTTGCCTGGGGAATCCCATGGACAGAGGAGCCTGGCAGGCTGCAGCCCAAAGCGTCGCACAGAGTCAGACACAAGTGTAGTGACTTGGTATGCATGCACACACATATATCTTTAATACATATATTCATATATATATTCATTTCCTTTTGGGTGCTGTTTATGCTGTGTCTATTTCTCTTTTTCAATCTTTCTATGTTATTCTGTTTAAAGTATCTATTTTAAATAGCGTATACCGGAAATTTGATTATGTTTTTATGTAGTTCTTTAAATGGAGAAGGAAATGGCAACCCACTCCGGTACTCTTGCCTGGAAAATCCCATGGGCAGAGGAGCCTGGTAGGCTGCAGTCCATGGGGTCGCTAAGAGTCAGACACGACTGAGTGACTTCACTTTCACTTTTCACTGTCATGCATTGGAGAAGGAAATGGCAACCCATTCCAGTGTTCTTGCCTAGAGAATCCCAGGGATGGGGGAGCCTGGTGGGCTGCCGTCTATGGGGTCTCACAGAGTCAGACACAACTGAAGCGACTTAGCAGCAGCAGCAGCAGTTCTTTAAAAGACCTGTTTCATTTACACTTGTTATTATTAGTGACATTTTAAGATTTATTTCTACTGTCATATTTATTGTTTTCTCTTTACCATGTATTTTAACTTAAAAATTACTTTATTTTGCTTATGTTTAACTTCTATTCCTGCCTTCTAATGGGTTGTTGGGATTTGGAATTTCTGAGCTTTTTTATGAATAAAATTAATCTCAGCAGCATGACATTTTCTTTGCTATAATTTTTACCTATGTCATTTTTTTCTTCAAAATTGGAGACCATTTTCCCAATAAGTTTAGTTTCTTCATTTCTTCTCAGCTTAGGGATATACTTGAGAAGGGCTTTTTGTAGAAGTTAGTATAAAATTTTTTAAATTTCTAAACCATAATTTAAGTACACATAAAGCACACAAAACCTACAATGTGTGAAGCTTTGGGGAAAAATTTTTATCTTAATCTTTTTTACTATAAAAATTTTTCTAAATACCATCAGAGACTCTTGAATATCCCTATTATCAGGAAATACACACTAAAATATTCAAGAGTAAAGACTCCTTATGTATGTAACTTTTCTGCAAATAGTTTAGGAATATAATTATAGTTAGGTAGAAAAAATTATTAGGGCTTCCCAGGAGGCTTAGCGGTAAAGAATCCTCCTGCAATGCACAGACATGGGTTCGATCCCTGGGTTGGGAAGATCCCCTGGAGAAGGAAATAACAATTCACTCCAGTATTTGTGCCTGGAGAATTCCATGGACAGAGGAGCCTGGTGGGCTACAGGCATGGTATCTCAAGACTTAGTGACTAAACAATAGGAACAACAACAAGAAAAAATTATTAGAACGAGAGAGAGAGAATGATACAAGTGAATGATGTAAAATGTTCACACTAGGGAAATTAGTGTAAAGACTATAAGACTGTTTTGGTATTATTTTTATATTTGCAAAATTTTATAACTTTGAAATTATTTCCAAAGGAAAAAATGATGAAACTTTATGTTCAGCAAAATATTGAACAGAAAATTTCTTTGTGTGTGAAAATTTCCACACATTAAAAAAGTGACTATAGTTATATTTTTGATGATGATTGGGTGCCATCCAGTGTTCAATTTCTGCAACTGCTAATCTTACAAATTTAAACCCAACTGTTCCTAACTGTATTTGGAAATGGCTTTTTGTTGATTTCTTTATGCTGGTACCATAAGACTATAAAAATAATGTACCTGATCAAAATTAGTAAAACAAATCTATTAAATATGAAAAAAAAATTGCCATGCTTTGTGAGATAAAATGCAGGTTTCTGCCTCTCTGGAATTTTATCAAAATCTTGAGAAGGAGTCAAAGTAGCTGGAGCATACGAAAAGCTAATGATCAGTGCCCAGACTAATCAAAACTACAGATTTACATATAATCTGTGATGATCCCAGGGCATAAAATTTATTTTAAAATAATTTTATTTTTAAATGTTTATTTATTTATGGCTGTGCTGGGTCTTTGTTGCTGTGCATGGGCTTTCTCTAGTTGCAGTGGGAGGGCTTCTCCTTGCAGTGGCTTCTCTTGTTGGGGGGCACAGGGCTCTAGGGTGCGAGGGCTTCAGTAGTGGCAGCTGGAAGGCTCAGTAGTTTTGGACTTTCAGACAGGCTTAGTCATTGTGGCGCACAGGCTCAGTTGCCCCGCAGCCTGTGGGATCTTAGTTCCCTGACGGGATCAAATCCATGTCCCCTGCATTAGAAGACAGATTCTTAACCACTGAACCACCAGGGAAGTCACTAACTTATCTTTTTAATTACAGCCAGTTCTGGTACTTGTATTCACGGACTCACTTATGGTGGAATATTTCCTTATGCTTTAACAAAGTTTTTAGATTTAACTCATCTTTAATGGGGGCTTCCCTGATAGCTTGAACGTGAAAGTCACTCAGTTGTGTCTGACTCTTTGAATTCTCTTGGCGATAGAATTCTCTAGGCCAGAATACTGGAGTGGGTAGCTATTTTCTTCTCCAGGGGATCTTCCCAACCCAGGGATCAAACCCAGGTCTCCTAAATTGCAGGTGGATTCTTTACCAGCTGAGTCAGATAGCTTAGCTGGTGAAGAATCTGCCTGTAATGCAGGAGACCCCAGTTCAATTCCTGGGTCAGGAAGATCCCCTGGAGAAGGGGCTACCCACTGCAGTATTCTTGGGCTTCCCTTGTGGCTTAGCTGGTAAAGAATCCGCCTGCAATTTGGGAGACCTGGGTTCGATCCCAGTTTGGGAAGATCCCCTGGAGAAGGAAACAGCTACCCACTCCAGTGTTCTGGCCTAGAGAATTCCATGGAGTCCATGGGGTCACAGAGTCAGATACGACTGAGTGACTTTCACTTTCACATCTTTAGTGGGGGTTGTGTTTTCTGTGAAAAGAGTGTATTATTCCAGAGAAGAGCACTGGATGTTTCACAGAGCTGGGAGATATCATTAATCTCTCAGTATTTTATATTAATTTTTCAGCTGGGGTGGCAGTGGGCATTGAGTTCTTGAGTCATGAAATTCTTACATCAAAACTGAACGATGTATTAAGCCCAGGGCTTTAGAATTCTATACAAACAAATAAAAATAAGTAAAAATCCAAACTTAGGAAAAAAAAAAAACAAAACTTTTCTCTTTTTTTGATTGTGCTGCATGGTATGCAGGATCTTAGTTCCCTGACCAGGGATCAAACCCATGCCCCTTGCAGTGGAAGCTCTGAGTCTTAACCACTGGACCACCAGGGAATTTCCCACATGTGCTTTTAACCAGAGTCTAGAGCAGGGACAGACAAGCCTCCTTGACATCTTGCTGGCTTGGTGGACACATTTCCTTCTGATCCACTCTGTCACTGAGGGCATAGACCCTAAAAGGGCTCCATTTATTTACTGCATTCCTCCCTCAATCCTCGAGAAACAAGGGTTTGTCTCTAGTCCCTTTGTCACTTCTAGAAGAGCCAGAGAATTATCTCCTGTGTTTACTACCTCGGTTTTCCATTCCTTCTTTATATTGGCACTTAGGAATTCTCCATTATAATCTGCAAGTTTAGCCACTTGCTTAGGGAGAGTATTGTTATATTTTATTTAGCAGGTCTTTGATGGAAGGCTAGATTTTTCTAGTACTCTTATTGGAATTGGGAAGTTTGACATTGTTAAAGTATGATTTTCAAAAAAGTCTAAAATCATAACTCTTATTTAGATAGAATATAAATATGTGTTTAAGATTTATTTAATCTGTTTTTAATGAAGAGGCATGTAAGACGCTAACCAATTCAAATAGGAAGTCAAGAAACACAAACAAATGGAATAAAGGAATGTTGAAATGAATTTACAAATGAATAGGGGAACTGACTATTTCCATGGGGAGGAGAAAAGTCAGTTAAACATCCATCAGACAGAATATATTTATGTCTCTAGACAAGACTTTCCTTGCATTTCTGTCATTCACCCATAATTTACAGACTTGTAAAATAGGTAAAAAAGCAATGAATGGCTAGAATCAGGTAACCTGAAAAGGTAAGCTCTAAATATGCCAGTTTTTCACTGGAGACTCCTAGTAATCCTCTTTATTTTATTTTTGGCTGCACTGGGTCTTCACTGGTGTACACGGGCTTTCTCTAGTTGCAGCTAGCGGGGGCTACTCTCGAGTTGCGGTGTGCCAGCTTTTCATGCAGCAGCTTCTCTTGTTGCAGGCACAGGCTCTAGGGCGCGTGGGCTCATTAGCTGCAGTGAGTGGGTTTAGTTGCCCCATAGCATGTGGAATCTTCCTAGACCACAGTCTGAACTCATGTCCTTTGCATTGGCAGGTGGATTCTTAACCACTGGACCATAATGGAACTCCCCCAATAATCTTTCTTGCTATTTCCAAATATACTTCAACTGATTAAGAGTCTTTCTTTAACCAAACTTTAATGAGGCCCCTCTGAACTCCCTTGTGGACTAGATGTTTGTGTCTCCTCCAATTCCTGTGTTGAGATTCTTATCCCCAACATGACGGTATTAGGAGGTCTGGGTCTATGGAAGGTCATTAGGACATTAGAGTGGAACTCTTGGAAATGGGATTAGTGCCCGTTAAAAGAGACCCCAGAGAGCTCCCTCACCTTTCACCACCATGAGGACACAACGAGAAGATAGTCTTCTATGAATGAAGAAGAGGGCCCTCAGTTTGGTTCAGTTCAGTCACTCAGTCATGTCCGATGCTTTGTGACCCCATGGACTGCAGCATGCCAGGCTTCCCTGTCCATCACTAACTCCCAGAGCTTACTCAAACACTTGGCCATCAAGTCAGTGATGACATCCAACCATCTCATCCTCTGTCCTCCCCTTCTCCTTCCACCTTCAATCGTTCCCAGCATCAGGTCTTTTCAAAGGAGTCGGCTCTTCTCGTCAGGTGGCCAAAGTACTGGAGTTTTACCTTCAGCATCAGTCCTTCCAATGAACATTCAGGACTGATCTCCTTTAGGATGGACTGGTTGGATCTCCTTGCAGTCCAAGGGACTCTCAGGAGTCTTCTCCAACACCACAGATCAAAAGCATCATTCTTCAGCACTCAGCTTTCTTTATAGTCCAACTCTCACATCCATACATGACTGCTGGAAAAACCATAGCTTTGACTAGATGGACCTTTGTTGGCAAAGTAATGTCTCTGCTTTTTAATATGCTGTCTACATTGGTCATAACTTTTCTTCCAAGCAGCAAGCATCTTTTAATTTCATGTTTGCAGTCACCATCTGCAGTGATGTTGGAGTGGTAAAAAATAAAGTCTGCCACTGTTTCCATTGTTTCCCCATCTATTTGCCATGAAGTGATGGGACCAGATGCCATGATCTTCATTTTCTGAATGTTGACTTTTAAGCCAACTTTTTCACTCTCCTCATGCACTTTTATCAAGAGGCTCTTTAGCTCCTCTTTGCTTTCTGCCTTAAGTGTGGTGTTATATGCATATCTGAGGTTATTGATATTTCTCCAGGCAATCGTGATTCCAGCTTATGCTTCAAACAGTCCAGTGTGTCTCATGATGTATTTTGCATATAAGTTAAATAAGCAGGGTGACAATATACACCCTTGACCTACTCCTCTTCCAATTTGGAACTTCTAACCATTGCTTCTTGACCTGCATACAGACTTCTCAGGAGGCAGGTAAGGTGGTCTGGGCTTCCTATATCTTGAAGAATTTTCCACAGTTTGTTGTGATCCACACAGTCAAAGGCTTTGGCATAGTCAATAAAGCAGAAATAGATGCTTTTCTGGAACTCTCTTGCTTTTTCAATGATCCAACAGATGCTGGCAATTTGATCTCTGGTTCCTCTGCCTTTTCTAAATCCAGCTTAAATATTTGGAAGTTCACGGTTCACATACTGCTGAAGCCTGGCTTGGAGAATTTTGAGCATTACTTTGCTAGTGTGTGAGATGAGTGCAATTGTGTGGTAGTTTGAGCATTCTTTGGCATTGCCTTTCTTTGGGATTGGAATGAAAACTGACCTTTTCCAGTCCTGTGGCCACTGCTGAGTTTTCCAAATTTGCTGGCATATTGAGTGCAGCGCTTTCACAGCATCATCTTTTAGGATTTTAAATAGCTCAACTGGAATTTCATCACCTCCACTAGCTTTGTTCGTAGTGATGCTTCCTAAGGCCCACTTGACTTCACATTCCAGGATGTCTGGCTTTAGGTGAGTGATCACACCATCATGGTTATCTGGGCCATGAAGATCTTTTTTGTATAGTTCTGTGTATTCTTGCCACCTCTTCTTAATATCTTCTGCTTCTGTTAGGTCCATGTTATTTCTGTCCTTTATTGTGCCCATCTTTGTATGAAATGTTCCCTTGGTATCTCTAATTTTCTTGAAGAGATCTTGAGTCTTTCCCATTCTATTGTTTTCCTCTATTTCTTTGCACTGATTACTGAGAAAGGCTTTCTTATATCTCCTTGCTGTTCTTTGGAACTCTGCATTCAAGTGGATATATCTTCCTTTTTTCCTTTGCCTTTCACTTCCCTTCTTTTCACAGCTATGTGTAAAGCCTCCTCAGACAATCATTCTGCCTTTTTGCATTTCATTTTCTTGGGGATGGTCTTGATCCCTGTCTCCTGTACAATGTCACACCTCCATCCATAGTTCTTCAGGCAATCTGTCTATCAGATCTAATCCCTTGAATCTATTTGTCACTTCCACTGTATAATCATAAGGGATTTGATTTAGGTCATACCTGAATGGCCTAGTGGTTTTCCCTACTTTCTTCAATTTAAGTCTGAATTTGGCAATAAGGAGTTCATGATCTGAGCCACAGTCAGCTCCCAGTCTTGTTTTTGCTGACTGTATAGAGCTTTTCCAAATTTGGCTGCAAAGAATATAATCAATCTGATTTTGGTATTGACCATCTGGTGATGTCCATGTGTAGAGTCTTCTCTTGTGTTGTTGGAAGAG
Source organism: Bubalus bubalis (assembly GCF_019923935.1). NCBI lineage: Eukaryota > Metazoa > Chordata > Mammalia > Artiodactyla > Bovidae > Bubalus > Bubalus bubalis. Next base: position 162,660,517 of record NC_059157.1, read on the forward strand.
GGTGTTTGCTATGACCAGTGCATTCTCTTGGCAAAACTCTATTAGCCTTTGCCCTGATTCATTCTGTATTCCAAGGCCAAAATTACTCCAGGTGTTTCTTGACTTCCTACTTTTGCATTCCAATCCCCTATAATGAAATGGACATCTTTTTTGGGTGTTAGTTCTAGAAGGTCTTGTAGGTCTTCATAGAACCGTTTAACATCAGCTTCTTCAGCATTACTGGTCGGGGCATAGACTTGGATTACCATGATATTGAATGGTTTGGTTTGCCTTGGAAACGAAGAGAGATCATTCTGTCGTTTTTGAGACTGCATCCAAGTACTGCATTTTGGACTCTTTTGTTGACTATGATGGCTACTCCATTTCTTCTAAGGGATTCCTGCCCACAGTAGTAGAAAAAATGGTCATCTGAGTTAAATTCACCCATTCCAGTCCATTTTAGTTCTCTGATTCCTAAAATGTTGACGTTCACTCTTGCCATCTCTTGTTTGACCACTTCCAATTTGCCTTGATTCATGGACCTAACACTCCAGGTTCCTATGCAATATTGCTCTTTACAGCATCAGACCTTGCTTCTTTCACCAGTCACGCCCACAACTGGTGTTGTTTTTGCTTTGGCTCCATCTCTTCATTCTTTCTGGAATTATTTCTCCACTGATCTCCAGTAGCATATTGGGCACCTACCGACCTGGGGAGTTCATCTTTCAGTATCCTATCATTTTGCCTTTTCATGCTGTTCATGGGGTTCTCAAGGCCAAGAATACTGAAGTGGTTTGCCATTCCCTTCTCCAGTGGACCACATTTTGTCATAACTCTCCACCATGACCCATCCTTCTTGGGTGACCCTACACAGCATGGCTCATAGTTTCATTGAGTTAGACAAGGCTGTGGTCCATGTGATCAGATTGGTTAGTTTTCTGTGATTGTGGTTTTCATTCTGTCTGCCCTCTGATGAAGAAGGATAAGAGGCTTATGGAAGCTTCCTGATGAGAGAGACTGACTGAGGGGAAACGGTCTTGTTCTGCTTGGTGGGGCTATGCTCAATAAATCTTTAATCCACTATTTTGTTGATGGGTGGGACTGTGTTCCCTCCCAGTTATTTGACCTGAGGCGAAACTATGGTGAAAGTAATGAAGATAATGGGGACCTCCTTCAAAGGTCCCATGCATGCACTGCTGCACGCTGCCCCCAACCCTGCAGCCGGCCACTGCCAACCCATGCCTCTGCTGGAGACTCCTGGACATTCACAGGCGAGTCAGGGTCAGTCTTTTGTGGGGTCACTGCTCCTTTCTGCCGGGTCCTGGTGCACACAAGGTTTTGTTTGTGCCCCCAGTAGTCTGTTACCTCAGTCTTGTGCAAGTTCTGTGGTAAGGTTAATGGTGACCTCCTCCAAGAGGGCTTTTGCCATACTCAGGTCTGCTGCACCCAGAGCCCCTGCCCTGCAGCAGTCCACTGCTGACCTTTACCTCCACAGGAGACACTCGAGCACAGTTCTGTCTCAGTCTCTGTGGGGTCTCTGGATCCTGGTGCACACAGGGTTTGTTTGAGCCCTCTGAAGATCTCTGGCGGCTATGGGGTTTGATTATAAATGTGATTTCACCCCTCCTACCGTCTTGCTGGGGCTTCTTCTTTGCCCCTGGACATGGGTTATCTTCTCAAAGTCACTCCATCACCACACAGCTGCTGCTCCAGCACCGCGCAGCTGCCGCTCCAGCACCTGCCATCTTGCTGGAGCTTCTCACAAGTGGCCCTCACCAGATGTGGTGAGTGGGCCCTCACCAGATGTCAAATCTGTCAGCACCTTGATCTTGGATTGTTAGGTTTTAGAACCTTGGGAAATAAAGGTCTTGTTTAAGGTACCTAGTCTATATATTGTAGCAGCTCAAACTTATCAACTGCCTTGACTTTGGGGCTTCTGTGTTTGCCTTTTCATTGTTGGATTTCAGCAGGAATCCTGCCAAGTTACTTTAGCCATACTCCTTCATCCTCAATAGCTGATCAGGTTCCTTTTCCTCCACCATCCAGATGATATCTGATCACCCTGACTTGCCTTCAGCAAGAATCCTGCCAGTGCAGTTTAGCCAGAGTCCCCCTTACTGCTGATGTTCCCTCTTAGTTATTTTCTATTCACTGATTCCCACCCTGTTCCTTGGCTTCAAATTCCCACTTTTCCTTATTGCATTTGAAGTTGAACCCTATCTCTCTCTCCTGCTGCAAAACCCCATTGCAGAGTTCTGTACACATGTAGACATAGCTTTGTAGTCTGCCTTACCGTTCTTTCACTGCATCATAAATAAAATGTTTTTAAAACACAACCTTGGATTTTTTAGTATTTTTTCAGAGAAGATACTCTCATCAGTCAGTTCAGTTAGTCACTCAGTCATGTCTGACGCTTTGCGACCCCATCAACTGCAGCATGCCAGCCTTCCCTGTCCATCACCAACTCCTGGAGCTTACTCAAACTCATGGCCATCAAGTCAGTGATGCCATCCAACAATCTCATCCTCCCCTTCTTCCACCTTCAATCTTTCCCAGCATCAGGGTCTTTTCCAATGAGTCAGCTCTTCGTGTCAGGTGGCCAAAGTACTGGAGCTTCAGCTTCAGCATCAGTCCTTCCAATGAATATTCAGAACTGATTTCCTTCAGGATGGACTGGTTGGATCTCCTTGCAGTCCAAGGGACTCTCAAGAGTCTTCTCCAACACCATGGTTCAAAAGCATCAATTCTTCAGTGCTCAGCTTTCTTCACAGTCCAACTCTCACATCCATACATGACCACTGGAAAAACCATAGCCTTGACCAGACCAACCTTTGTTGGCAAATTTAATGTGTCTGCTTTTCAATATGCTATCTAGGTTGGTCATAACTTTCCTTCCAAGGAGTAAGCGTCTTTTAATTTCATGGCTGCAGTCACCATCTGCAGTGATTTTGGAGCCCCCAAAAATAGTCTCTCACTCTTTCCATTATTTCCTTATCTATTTCCCATGAAGTGATGGGACCAGATGCCATGATCTTCGTTTTCTGAATGTTGAGCTTTAAGCCAACTTTTTCACTCTCCTCTTTCACTTTCATCAAGAGGCTTTTTAGCTCCTCTTCACTTTCTGCCATAAGGGTGGTGTCATCTGCATATCTGAGGTTATTGATATTTCTCCCGGCAATCTTGATTCCAGCTTGTGCTTCATTCAGCCCAGCGTTTCTCATGATGTACTCTGCATAGAAGTTAAATAAGCAGGGTGACAATATACAGCCTTGACGTACTCCTTTTCCTATTTGGAACCAGTCTGTTGTTCCATGTCCAGTTCTAACTGTTGCTTTCTGACCTGCATACAGATTTCTCAAGAGGCAGGTCAGGTGGTCTGGTATTCATTCCCAGCTCTTTCAGAATTTTCCACAAAGAAAATATAAGGGACCATAAATGCATATTTGGTCCGAGTCCTGCACAGGATCTTAGTCTATCAGATTCTTTGTTTGATCTGATGGAAGAGTAGGTGATTGGTTAATGAGGGAGAGGGCGTTGATTTCTGAAAGATGCACAGGGCATAAATGCTTTCATTTCCTGGGACAGAAAATCCATTCTCCATCCATCTACTACTCCAAACCACTCCCTTTGAAGCATATTTTAAAAACCACTACAGGAGTTTGAAAGGTGAAGATCATTCAGGATTTTCCTTTACATTTCAGGGTTGTACCTTATTACTTTTGTTTCTGGGAAGGAAGATTAGCAGATTTTGCCCTGGTATTATCAGAGAACTGAAGGCACTTTGGGGACAGCCCTGCATGCCCATCCCTGGGAACTCTAAGGGAGTTATAGAGACAAAAGCCTGCTTATGTTGGGATAAAAGGCAGGTAAGATAATCTCTTCCTCCAGCAAAGGGGGAACAGCTGGCTCTGTTGTCACTGATTTTATGTCTTTGTGAGGCAACAACAGTGTCCTTCAGGCACTTGACTGAGGCAGTTGCTGTTTCATGTAGGAGAGATTAAAGGGATGGAGTAAAATGTGTAAGCATTCTATGATTTTAAATGTGGTGAGGAATGAAAAAAATTGACAAGGAAAAAACCTGTTAAGTTTGCTCTGGTCATTTGTGTTAAGTAAAATTTTGAGGGGTGGAATTATTATGTTGAAGAATTTAGATATTTTAATCAGCTTTATGTGCTGGAGCAGCCATGAAGAGATACCCCACGTCCAAGGTAAGAGAAACCCAAGACGGTAAGTGTTGCCAGAGGGCATCAGAGGGCAGACACATTGAAACCATAATCACAGAAAACTAGTCAATCTAATCTCATGGACCACAGTCTTGTCTAATTAAATGAAACTAAGCCATGCGTGTGGGGCCACCCAAGATGGGCGGGTCATGGTGGAGAGGTCTGACAGAATGTGGTCCACTGGAGAAGGAAATGGCAAACCACTTCAGTATTCTTGCCTTGAGAACCCCATGAACAGCATGAAAAGGCAAAATGATAGGATACTGAAAGATGAACTCCCCAGGTCGGTAGGTGCCCAATATGCTACTGGAGATCAGTGGAGAAATAATTCCAGAAAGAATGAAGAGATGGAGCCAAAGCAAAAATAACACCCAGTTGTGGATGTGATTGGTGATAGAAGCAAGGTTTGATGCTGTAAAAAGCAATATTGCATAGGAACCTGGAGTGTTAGGTCCATGAATCAAGGCAAATTGGAAGTGGTCAAACAGGAGATGGCAAGAGTGAACGTCGACATTTTAGGAATCAGAAAACTAAAATGGACTGGAATGGGTGAATTTAACTCAGATGACCATTTTTTCTACTACTGTGGGCAGGAATCCCTTAGAAGAAATGGAGTAGCCATCATAGTCAACAAAAGAGTCCAAAATGCAGTACTTGGATGCAGTCTCAAAAACGACAGAATGATCTCTCTTCGTTTCCAAGACAAACCATTCAATATCATGGTAATCCAAGTCTATGCCCCGACCAATAACACTGAAGAAGCTGAAGTTGAACAGTTCTATGAAGACCTACAAGACCTTCTAGAACTAACACCCAAAGAAGATGTCCATTTCATTATAGGGGACTGGAATGCAAAAGTAGGAAGTCAAGAAACACCTGGAGTAACAGGCAAATTTGGCCTTGGAATACAGAATGAATCAGGGCAAAGGCTAATAGAGTTTTGCCAAGAGAACACACTGGTAATAGCAAACACCCTCTTCCAACAACACAAGAGAAGACTCTACACACGGGCATCACCAGATGGCCAACACTGAAGTCAGATTGATTATATTCTTTGCAGCCAAAGATGGAGACGCTCTATGCAATCAGCAAGAAAAGACCAGGAGCTGACTGTGGCTCAGATCATGAACTCCTTATTGCCAAATTCAGACTTAAATTGAAGACAGTAGGGAAAACCACTAGGCCATTCAGGTATGACCTAAAATCAAATCCCTTATGATTATACAGTGGAAGTGAGAAATAGATTTAAGGGACTAGATCTGATAGACCAAGTGCCTGGTGAACTATGGACAGAAGTTCGTGACTTTGTATAGGAGGCAGAAATCAAGACCATCCCCAGGAAAAAGAAATGCAAAAAAGCAAAATGGCTGTCTGAGGAGGCCCTTACAAATAGCTGTGAAAAGAAGAGAAGCAAAAAGTAAAGGAGAAAAGGAAAGATATACCCATTTGAATATAGAGTTTGAATGCTGTTCTCCAGAATAGCAAGGAGAGATAAGAAAGCCTTCCTCAGCAATCAATGCAAAGAAATAGAGGAAAACAATAGAATGGGAAAAACTAGAGCTGTCTTCAAGAAAATTAGAGATACCGAGGGAATATTTCATGCAAAGATGGGTTCAATAAAGGACAGAAACGGTATGGACCTAACAGAAGCAGAAGATATTAAGAAGAGGTGGCAAGAATACACAGAAGAACTGTACAAAAAACATCTTCTTGACCCAGATAACTACGATGGTGTGATCACTTACCTAGAGCCAGACATCCTGGAATGTGAAGTCAAGTGGGCCTTGGGAAGCATCACTACGAACAAAGCTAGTGGAGGTGATGAAATTCCAATTGAGCTATTTCAAATCCTAAAAGGTGATGCTGTGAAAGTGCTGCACTCAATATGCCAGCAAATTTGGAAAACTCAGCAATGGCCACAGGTCTATAAAAGGTCGGTTTTCATTCCAATCCAAAAGAAAGACAATGCCAAAGAATGCTCAATCTACTGCACAATTGCACTCATCTCATATGCTAGCATAGTAATTCTCAAAATTCTCCAAGCCAGGCTTCAGCAATACATGAACTGTAACTTCCAGGTGTTCAAGCTGGATTTAGAAAAGGCAGAGGAACCAGAGATCAAATTGCCAATATCCACTGGATCATCGGAAAAGCAAGAGAGTTCTAGAAAAGCATCTATTGCTGCTTTACTGAGTATGCCAAAGCCTTTGACTGTGTGGGTCACAATAAACTGGAAATTCTTTAAGAGATGGGAATACCAGACCACCTGACCTGCCCCTTGAGAAACCTATATGCAGGTCAGGAAGCAACAGTTAGAAGTGAACATAGGACAACAGACTGCTTCCAAATCGGGAAAGGAGTATTTCAGGGTGTATATTGTCACCCTGCTTATATAACTTATATGCAGAGTGAATCAAGAGAAATGCTGGGCTGAATGAAGCACAAGCTGGAATCAAGATTGCTGGGAGAAATATCAATAACCTCAGATATGCAGATGACACCACCCTTATGGCAGAAAGTGAAGAAGAACTAAAGAGCCTCTTGATAAAAGTGAATGAGGAGAGTGAAAAAGTTGGCTTAAAGCTCAACATTCAGAAAATGAAGATCATGGCATCTGGTCCCATCACTTCATGGCAAATAGATGGAGAAACACGTGGAAACAGTGGCAGACTTTATTTTTCTGGGCTCCAAAATCACTGCAGATGGTGACTGCAGCCATGAAATTAAAAGATGCTTACTCCTTGGCAAGAAAGTTATGAGTAACCTAGACAGCATATAAAAAGCAGAGACATTACTTTGCCAACAAAGATCTGTCTAGTCAAGCTATGGTTTTTCCAGTAATCACATATGGATGTGAGAGTTGGACTATAAAGAAAGCTGAGCACTGAAGAATTGAAAGAAAAGCTGAGCACTTTTGAACTGTGGTGTTGGAGAAGACTCTTGAGAGTCCCTTGGTCTGCAAGGATATCCAACCAGTCCACCCTAAAGGAGATCAGTCCTGAATCTTCATTGGAAGGACTGAAGTTGAAGCTGAACCTCGTGTACTTTGGCCACCTGACGTGAAGAGCTGACTCATTGGAAAAGACCCTGATGCTGGGAAAAATTGAAGGTGGGAGAAGGGGAGGATGAGATGGTTGGATGGCATCACAGACTCAATGGACATGAGTTTGGGTAATCTCTGGGATTAGATGGATAGGGAGGCCTGGCGTGCTGCGGTCCATGGGGTCGCAGAGTCAGACACGACTGAGAGACTGAACTGAACTAAACTGAATATTATATTGCATATATATACTACAGTTTGTTTACCCATTCATCCACTTCTACCTTTTAACCTTTTGTAGTATATTTGTTATGTGTGTGTGTTAGTCACTCAGTCATGTCTGATTCTTTGTGATTCCATGAACTGTAGCCCACCAGGCTCTTCTGTCCATGGGATTTCCCAGGCAAGAGTCCTGGAGTGGTAGTCCTGGAGTGGTCTCTTCCTGACCCAGGGATCATACCTGGGCCTCCTGTCTTGCAGGTGAATTCTTTACCACCTGAGCCACCAGGGAATAGTAAATATATTGTGACTTGAAGACAATGTATATTTTGGAGGAAAAGTAAATAGAAAGGGGACAATGGGCCATTTTTGGTATTTGTGTATTTATTCTAAGTGACTATACAGTTTTAGAAGGAAGTCTTTATTACATTGTGTTAGATTTTGTGACCCTCTAATCACTTGCATTACCCTACTTGTATGGTCCCCAGTTCTTTGGTGCCTAATGTCTAACACAACATGAATCACTTGGCTAGTGTGGGATAATTCAGCTGAGAACTGAGTAAAGGATTACAGGGTAGCATCAAATATAGCCACTAATCAGAGATAAAATTTCTTTCTAGTTGAGACTTTATGAAAGACTACATGTTTGCAAAATACTGTGTGATCAGTTTAATCAGATAGGCATTTTAAAAGTCTTCTGTGATTTATGTTTTAATCCGTGAAATCTTCAGATCTAACAGGAGATAAGGAAAGAGGGTTACTCCTGGCTTGGGGAAGTGAGAGGGAAAGACCGCAAAGGGTAAGAGAAACTTTTCAATTCCTTTTAGTGAAACTGACATGCTACAAAGCAAAATTTTCTCTAAGACTACAAAAAATGAAAAAGCAGTATTTGGACATGTGACTTTGAGTTTCTAATCTACTCCTTGTTGTTTTCAGTTGCTAAATCGTATGTGACACTTCTGTGACCCCATGGACTGCAGCCCTCCAGGCTCCTCTGTCCATGAGATTTCCCAGGCAAGAATATATTTTCCTCTCCAGGGGATCTTCCCCACCCAGGAATTGAAACTGCATCTCCTGCACTGGCAAGTCTACTCCTCAATTATGTCTAAAGTTCAGTAAGAGAAGCAAATAAAAATCAGATGCATCAAAAGAATAGCAGCAGCCAAGGCCTAAGGGATCCCTGGTCAAATGGCCAAGAAAAGTAGCTCCAAATATCCAGGAGGGGAATTTTTCAGGTAACAAACATAGCAGACTTAGTAGTTAGCCACAGACCTTGTCAATATCTTGACGGTCAGTAACCTAGAGTTTTAAAATTCCTTAATTGATTTACTTTCTTTCTGTCTGTGCTGGGTTTCTGTTGCTGTGCATGGGCTTACTCCAGTTGCGGAGAGGTGTGTCCACTTTTTGTTGCGGTGTATGGGCTTCGCATTGTGGCAGTCTCTCTTGTCCAGGAGCACGGGGCTCTAGAGCGCAGGCTCAGTAGTTGTGGCTCACAGGCTTAGACGCCCCTCGGCATGTGGAATCTTCCTGGACCAGGGATGGAACCTGTGTTCCCTGCATTGGCAGGCAGATGCTCAACCACTGGACTACCAGGGAAGTCTCAGTAATCCAGGTTTTTAAATGCACCTGTCCCCAAGGAACAACTAAACAGAATTCACAGTGGCTCCCAGGGTCTCACTGTACCCAAATGAAGTATGGTATTTTGTACCTTGGCCACCCTGCCATCTCTGGCCTTTTCATCTTTGCCTTATTTTGCCTTCTCATTCCTGATTGTTCACTGCAGCAGATGTCCTGTATCCAAGCTGTTCCTCTAGCTGTGCTTTGAGTATCTTGTCTGGGACTTTGCTTTCCTGTTCATTTGGTTTCTCTTCTTTGTGTAGTCTGATCCCTACCATGATCTGCTCTTCAATCAATGGCTTGCTCCAATTTAAGTACAGTGTTACAAAACTTGAGAGTGGGTCTGCACAGGATTATACATTAACTTAGTACTCCCACTGCCTCTTTTCGTAAGAGCTAAAGAGTCAGGAACCCAAACTTTAGATCACCATTTCCAAAGGGCTGCTGCTGCTAAATCACCTCAGTCATGTCCGACTCCGTGCGACCCCATAGACGGCAGCCCACCAGGCTCCTCCGTCCCTGGGATTCTCCAGGCAAGAACACTGGAGTGGGTTGCCATTTCCTTTTTCAATGCAAGAAAGTGAAAGAAAGTGAAGTCGCTCAGTTATGTCCAACTCTTAGCGACCCCATGGACTGCGGCCTACCAGGGTCCTCTGTCCATGGGATTTTCCAGGCAAGAGTACTGGAGTGGGGTGCCATTGCCTTCTCCATTCCAAAGGACAGGTGTCTGCAAATTGTAGAGCATGTCAGATCACCTGGAGGGCATATTGAAACAACTATTGCGGGCATGACTCCCAGTGATGCCCCTGATTGAGTAGGTCTGAGTGGGGCTCAGAATTTGCATTTCTAACATTTTCTCAGTTGATGCCAGTGCTTCTGGTCTAGGGACTACACTTTAGAATTAAAGCTCAATGATGATAATATTAATATCAGAGCTACATCTCACAGTTATCAGCGCTTTACGTATTTTGTGTTTAAAGCAACTTTTGTTTTTCTTGTTTTCAAATGAGGAGTCACTGAGAAATTAAATACTTTTCCCCAAGTCACACTGTGAGTGCTGGTGCTGGGCTACGAACCTTGATAGTTTCAGAGCCCAAGGGTTTAAATTAACTTCTATAATATCAAGTAACATATTTAACAGTTTGCGATGAGTATATTGGCATACATTTTGCATTTACTTATGGCTGAACCTCTAAAAACTCAGAGATGCTTAAGAAAAACAATTGTTGTTGTTAATGTTGAGCCAGTTGTTGCATTTCTCCCCAGTTCTATTCATTTTTACTTACTGTCCCCACTGTGGACCAGAATGATGAAGAATGAGGGATATAAAAAATGTTTAACTGAAAAATGTAAAAAAGATTTACCTCTCAAATGAAGAGTTCTCTTGCATATTATTTCTCTTTTAGCTCGCCTCCTTTTGAACCAATTTTCAGCCATTGTAGTATTTTTTTTCATGCACTTCAATCACCTGTGGAGATGTGGGTTATTACTTTTCTTCTTCCCAGAGAAGGGCACTTTGTCTCTGCTCCACTGATGCTTTAATCTGGGCTTTCCCAAGAGCTGAAACTGAAAAACATTATTGATTTGAGAGCTTACTGCTTGAATGACTATAAATTGTGACAAATTCTCTCCTCTTGGGTATCCACATCCATGACCATAGTAATTTAGAGCAAAAGAAAGGTCTTGAACCAATATGACTGTTATTTCAAGTCCAACTGCACCTAATTGTGGAAAGAACTATTATGTTATGTATCATTAAAAAAAAGAATTCTGCCAGTTGACTATGACACAGTGTCTCAGCTGAAGTTCTTAGGCGATAGTTGGTCACACTAATCTCTCATGTCTTTCATCTCTTCTGAAGGATTCGGCAAGGGTTCCAGATTTATTCAGGTGCATTTCTTAGCTTTCGATATATCAGGCTGCTGCTGCTGCTAAGTCGCTTCAGTCGTGTCCGACTCGGTGCAACCCCATAGACGCAGCCCACCAGGCTCCCCCGTCCCTGGGATTCTCCAGGCAAGAACACTGGAGTGGGTTGCCATTTCCTTCTCCCATGCATGAAAGTGAAAAGTGAAAGTGAAGTCGTTCAGTCGTGTCCGACTCTTAGCGACCCCAAGGACTGCAGCCTACCAGGCTCCTCCATCCATGGGATTTTCCAGGCAAGAGTACTGGAGTGGAGTGCCATTGCCTTCTCCATGTTTGCAGGGAGGAATTAAAAGGAGTCATTTTTTTTTCTTTCAGTTCCATGAAGGGCTTGTGTTCTACTTTCCAACCACCAGATGGAGACCACACAAAACTAATAAAGGCAATCCCTGCCGCTGCTAAGTCGCTTCAGTGTGTCCGACTCTGTGCGACCCCATAGACGGCAGCCTACAAGGCTCCGCCATCCCTGGGATTCTCCAGGCAAGAACAGTGGAGTGGGTTGCCATTGCCTTCTCTGAAGGCAATCCCTAAGTCTGCTTTATACTGAATTTTCTCAATTTCTTAACCTCAATCAAGGGCACAGAGAATTGTTTTATCTTTAGAGTGACCACTGACCTCCTAGAGAATAAAACAGTAAATCAAATCATGCAAATTCAAAACACAATTTTTTCGAAGCGAACCTATTGGATTCAAATCAATGATTTTTATGTATTTATTTTTGGTTGCACTGGGTCTTTATTGCTGCATGAGGGCTTTCTCTAGTTGTGACAGTCTTGGGCTACTTTTCGTTGTGGTGCACAGGTTTCTCACGGCAGTGGCTCCTCCTGTTGCAGAGCACAGGCTCTAGGCACGCGGGCTTCGGTAGTTTCAGCACATGGGCTCAGTAGCTGCAGCTCTTGGGCTCTGAAGTTGTGGTGCACAGGCTTAGTTACTCTCTGGCATCTGGAATCTTCCTGGACCAGGGATCGAACCTGTGTCCCCTGCATTGACAGGAGGATTCCCATCAACTGCACCACCAGGGAAGTCTATCAAACCAATGACTTTTAAAATAAAAATTGGGAAACCTGTATATTTTATTTTTGGCCACACTGTGGGGCATGAGCGATCTTAGAGCCCTGACCAGGGATCGAAACTGCTCCTCCTGCAGTGCAAGCCTGGAGTCCTAACTGCTGGACCACCAGGGAAGTCCTGAAACCTGTATATTTTAAATAAGTTTAACAAAAGTGAATGTATTTTCATGTTACCTTATGTCCAGTTAGAGGGCGAGTGAGATGAACTAGAGAAAAATAGCAGCCCCTCACTCACCAAAAAAGAGGAAGAAAGAAAAAGCAGGCACAGACAGGCCTACACAGAGTGAAACATCAGCGGTTGAAAGCTGGGCTAGAGGGTGAGCAAGAAGAGGGAGCCAAGTCTGCTGTCTTGGGGCCCGCACTGTTTTGATCCTCCTCCTCGTCCCTGTGCAACACGGCCATCTGGGCCAGCAATCCCTTTCCTGATTAACCTCCCAGCATCCCCCTTTCTGAACGAGGGATTCTCTGTTTTTCTTTGCAAACTTCCAAGTTGAATGTTCAAATGAAGATTTCTGGGCTTCCCTGGTGGCTCAGTGGTAAGGCATTCACCTCCCAATGCAGGAGATGTGGGTTTGATCCCTGATCGGGGAATATACTACATGCAGTGGAGCAACTAAGCCCATACACCACAGCTACTGAGCCTGTGCTCTAGAGCCTGGGAGCTGCAACTTCTGAAGCCAGGACACTCTAGAGCCCATACTTGGCCACAAGAGAAGCCCCCACAAAGAGAAGCCTGTGCACCGCAACTAGGGAGAAGCCTCCCCGCCACTCCCTGGCCCCTGATCGCTGCCATGAGAGAAAAGCCCACGTAGCAACAAAGACCCAGCCCAGCTCAAAATAAGTCACTACCTAACTAAATAAAAATTATAAAAAGTATGCGCGGCTCATGGGGTCGCAAAGAGTCGGACACGACTGAGCGACTGAACTGAACTGATAAAAAGTATGGGTCATTAAAAAAAAAATGAAGATTTCTTTTTCTATCCAACTTGAAAAATTTCCCCACCTCATGTATAGCTATCACTTGTGTTTTTAAAGTTCCCTCTTTGTAATTGTATAAGTGCTATCTTTGGGGGTGAGATATTTACTATTCAGAAGCAGTCAAGTAGCCTTATGTCTGGCTTTTCTTTCTCTTTTTTTAGGTTGGGGCTTCTCGTGCCACGATATTTGGAAGTTATAATCATTCTAGTGGCCATATCACTGTTCTGAACCTTGTTGCCAGTCAAACCTCTTGTGTATGTGTGTGTGACAGCCATAGCGAGTCACAGGCACACTGCCTGATTATGCCCTGAGAGGATGTTCTGTGGTAGGAACAGAGATAAAATTGCCCTCTGGGGACCAACAGACCCTGTTTCCTGCCTCTTCAGGGATCCAACAATTTCAGTCACCACAGCTTACCACAAAGAGGGGGAAATAGCCCTGTGTCTACAGCTCACTTCTCCTTACTTACCAGAAACTAGACGCAGTGGAATTAGCAGCAGAACTTCTCCCTGAGGGTCTTGTTGTGCAGATGGTCTGGCAGCGTTGTCACCGTGACTAGAAAGCCGTGGGGGTATTGAAACCAGTTACACTGTTCAAAAAAAAAGCCCGTCTCATAGATACTGAAAACGACCACATTTTGAGGCTTCTGTAACATTACATCATAGGGAAGTTGGCAGCCTTTTGATGAAAATGTGACAGTGCTCATATTTCTTCCTGTACCACTTGGGGATTTAAAATGTGGGGCGGGGGATTCCTCTGGCAGCCCAGCATTTTATAATATCCAGTAGACATGGATATAGAATCTCCCATAAAATAGTGGTAAAGGGAATTCTCTGGCAGTCCAGTGGTTAGGACTCTGTTCACTGACAAGGGTCCAGGTTCAACTCCTGCTCTGGTAAGTAAGAGCGTGTAAGCTGTGTGGTATGGCAAAAAAAAAAAAAAAAAAAAAGCTGGGCAAAAAGAAAGCTAACGCTGTCCTGTTATTTAATGAGTATCTCCTTACTTTTTAAGAACTTTAAAACAAACTCCCCAAAATTGCCTTACTGGAAGCCAGCTGTGTGACCTTGGGCTACTCACTGAACCTCTCTGGGCATCTGAGTCTCGAAGGTGGAGCATGCCCTCCTGGAGCCTGGGTGAAGATGATCCACTGGGGAGCTGGAAGAAATGTTACAAGTTTTATTTACATTTTTTTTCTATCTTATATGTAAGAAAAAAATATGAAGCTTTACTAATAAGTGATACATGGACCAAGAGAGTACAAGTATATAATTTATAAATATACGAAAGTTGGGACTGTATGCTCAAAAGCGTTTCTCTGAATGGCATATGATCAAAAAAGTGTGGAGATGACTGATCTACACATTTTGAAGATTAGGCTACATTCGGGTTTTTTCAAATTGCTGGTTGCAACCTGTTGTTGGATGGTGCAGTCCATTTAGAGAACTTTTAAAGAAGAAAAGGGCTTCCCAGGTGGCGCTAGTGGTAAAAGAACCTGCCTGCCAATGTAGGAGTTGTAAGAGACGTGGATTCGATCCTTAGGTTGGAAAGATCCCCCGGAGGAGAGCATGGCAACCCACTCCCATTTTCTTGCCTGGAGAATCCCATGGATTCCTCCTGCCAGAGAAGCCTGGCAGGCTATGGTCCATAGTGTCGCAGAGAGTTGGACATGCCTGAAGCGACTTAGCACACACGCAAATACGTAAAATTAAGTATAAAATGTCAGAGTGCATTGCTTGTAGTAAGAATTAAGTATTGTTTTGTGGAACTCCTCAGATGAACACATGTATGAATGCTAGGTTCTGGTGTAAAATGTGTCTCCTACTGTGTGGCTTGTACTTAAAGAAAATGGAAAGCAACTGGACGACAGCACTCATGTCACCCTTGAACCAGCAGCTGCATCATAGGAGAACTTGTTAGAAAGGCAGATTCTTCAATCTCACTCCAGATTTACTGCATCAGAAAGTGGGGGTGGAGCCAGGCAATCGTGTGTTCTAGGTGATTCTGCAGAATGCTAGAGTTTAGAGCCACTGGCTTAGACCATTTCTAGGCCTCATCTGGTTAGAAAACCTTAAGACTCTGTTAGATATTCATCTAAGGCAGTTCTTTTTGAACTTCCCGGTCATAAGATTCACCTGGTAATTTTAAAGTATCTCAGAGAACCTAAGTAAGCAGCTCTGGGTTGGAGCCTTGGAATCTGATTTTTAGCAAACATCTCTGGTGATTCTTGTGATCAGACAAGTTTGGGAGCTACTTTACCAAGAGATAGGGAGAATAGAAAGAGTCTGGAGAATGTAACTACTTTAGTGAACAGAAATGTGTTCTAGAGAAACAAAGTCCAAGGTTGGAAAATAAGCCATTCAAACCGAAACCAAAAAGCTAAAATTATTTCAACATTCCTAAACTGAATGAAATGACCCACCTTTCATTTTGAGTCAGCTGAGACTGTGATTCTCCTCTGAAAAGCTTGCTCTGGAGTTCTGCACAGCATTTCAACTCTAGCACGCACTAGCTATTCAAGAAGAGCTAACTGAGGGACTTGCCTCATGGTCCAGTGGCTGAGACTCTGAGTTCCCAATGCAGGGGGCCCAGGTTCGAGCCCTGATCAGGGAACTAGATCCCACATGCTGTAACTAAAGATTGTGCATGCTGCAACTAACTCCCAGCACAGCCAAAAAAAAAAAAAAACAACACAAAACACCCATAAATATTAAAAAAAAGAGGTGCTAATTGTATAAACCTTTCAGGAACTACAACATTTAGTCCTGGGGTCGGGGAGGAGGGCAGCTCTGGATTCAGAGAGTTTGAGGCAAATGTTGTGTGTGGGGAGTGTCTTCAAATTCCTTCGTGGTTGAACCAGACAAGTTTCAAGTGCCTTGATGTGATAGGGACCCCACTTTCAAAAAGTAACTATCAAATTCGACTTAGTTTTGTTACTGCTAAAACTCAATTCCCAGTTGATTGTAATTAAAAATAAAATCTTCATAGGGTAGAAACATAATGTCTGCATATTATAAATATATTCAATAAAAATGGGTATTCAAATGTGAAAATCCTCTGACACCCCCCTCCTGTTCTCAGCACCAAACCCCCAGATCATCATTGCTAACAATTTGGAGGATATTTTCTGACTTGTTGATATACATGAATGTTTTTTGACATACATACACATAACCATTAAACATCAAAAGTATTATTGATGTAATTTTTCAGCAGACAATAGACCATGGATATGTTTTTCTGTGTCATTCTATATCTAGCCCAATTCTTTTGAACACCAGCAGATTTTAAATGTCTAATTTGCTTTTTCAAGACTTAAACTTTTTATTTTGTATTGGGGTATGCTGTGGTGTTGGAGAAGACTCTTGAGAGTCCCTTGGACTGCAAGGAGATCCAACCAGTCCATTCTGAAGGAGATCGGCCCTGGGATTTCTTTGGAAGGAATGATGCTAAAGCTGAAACTCCAGTACTTTGGCCACCTCATGCGAAGAGTTGACTCACTGGAAAAGACTCGGATGCTGGGAGGGATTGGGAGCAGGAGGAGAAGAGGAGGACAGAGGATGAGATGGCTGGATGGCATCACTGACTCGATGGACGTGAGTCTCAGTGAACTCCGGGAGTTGGTGATGGACAGGGAGGCCTGGCGTGCTGCGATTCATGGGGTCACAAAGAGTCGGACACAACTGAGCGACTGATCTGATCTGATCTGATCTAATAGCTGATTAACAATGTTGTGATAGTTCCAGGTGAACAGTGAAGGGACTCAGCCATACATACACGTGTATCCGTTCTCCCCCAAAGTCCCCTCCCGTCCAGGCTGGCATATAACTTAAATGTTTAATTTTTGGGAAACTTATTTGATCTCAGAATACTTAAAATTAGAATGCATTTTGATCGAATATCCCCAAGTGCTCAAGGCAGACAATGTATGCTTGGATGAAAGGAGATAGCAAAACAATGTCTTCTAAACAATGTATACTGCAAGAAATGATATAAATTTAATTTATTGCATTTTAAAATCTTTACAACAGGAAGAATAATGAGTGAAAAATTAAATTATCATATTTTACAAAGAACAGATTATGCTGAGATTAAGTAAAATGTTTTTCATTTGTTATAAAATGTGACATAAAAACAAACTAAAAGTAAAGACAGCATTTGGGGTTATTTCATTCCAAATTGGTAGCTGTAACACTGTTATGGGGGTAAAATTCATATATGTGGTTAAGATATCAGAGCAGTTGCTATATGTTATTTTAAGATATCAGATCAGTTGCTATATGTTATGTAAAATTCGTATATGTGGTTAAGATATCAGATCAGTTGCTATATGTTATTTTATAATAATGAGATGTTAAAGAAATCTCATTATTAATATGAGGACACTGTAACAAAAGTACACAAGCCATACAAACATTTTATGGTCTCCAAGTATTCTTGATTTAAATCTTCTAAAAATCCTTAATTTTGTCCTGTTGAATAGCTCTCTGCTGACTTTTTTAGAAATGACTTTACTAGAATGATGAGTACGATCATTCATTTTCGTGTTGACTTGCTCAGCAATTCTGTTCTTTTAATCTGCACAAAGCTTTTGAACTACAAGGTTGTGTTCCATTGGAACTCTTTTTTCTTTCAGCCTTTAGTCTGTGAGGAGAAAGTTTGTGTATTATGTGATTAAGAATACCATAAGTATCAAACAATAACTTCAAATGTGTGTATCAGTATGAGATAAGACATGTAGCATGGAGCAGAGCCATTATCATCCAAAGAGGATGTGCAATGAGGCATTCAGAGACTTAGATACTAGGCATCTTTCTCCTGCAACTTCCTACCATTCTGGGGTAGGAAGCAACTTTAGAATTTGATGAAAGTTTATGGTTTAGGATCCAACTATAATATATAGTAAGGGAGTAAACAAATGCTAGTAAGATGCTATAGATTTAATTTGGGGGTCAATTTTTTCTAATATCAGAATAAAACTCTTGAATCTGGATTCTTCAGCCCAGGACTCAGGCCTAAGGAAGGATATTCCTTTACAGAATTTATTGAATTTATTATTTATTTAATTTATTATTAATTTATTAATTCAATTATAGCAGGTGAGGAGGAAAGAAAACATCCTTCCATAATTTTCATCAAGGCTTTATAACTTTATTTTATAGTCTACAGAAGTATTGTCTATAGACTCTTTCATTTAACCCTTAGAAACACACTGTGAAACAGGTATTATTGCCATTTTACAGATGAAGAAACTGAGGCTCAGAGTGGTAAAGTGACTTGTTCACAAGGCCATTCTCTACATCTGTGTCTCTATTCCTGCCCTGCAAATAGGTTCATTAGTACCATTTTTCTAGATTCCAAATGTATGCATTAATATACAGTATTTGTTTTTCTCTTTCTGACTCACTTCCTCTGTATGACAGACTTTAGGTTCATCCACATCACTACAAATGACCCAGTTTTGTTTCTTTTTATGGATGAGTAATATTCCATCATATATATGTACAGCATCTTCTTTATTCATTCATCTGTTGATGGACATTTAGGATGCTTCCATGTCCTGGCTATTGTAAATAGCCTGTGTTCTTAATAATTAGCAGCATTCCTGGCTTCTACCAACTAGATACCAGTAGCACTCTCCCCTGCTTTGCCCCGCTTGGCCCCTGGCAAGTTATGATAACCACAAATGATCTAGATATTTCCAAAAGTCCCATGTAGGGAAAAATCACCTGAAGTTGAAAACCACTGTATTAGGTAATAATTTGTGTGAGGAGTTAAAAAGAAAATGGAAATTCAAGGAGAAAAGGAATCATGCAATTTCTGCTTATTACAGAAGAGCCTGTTCATTCTTAGTTGATAACATGTGTATAGTCACTAAGGGATTTCTATTCTACTACTCTATATCACCATATAAAGGGAAAGCCAGTTTTCTTTAATATTCTGGGTTGAATTGCACCCTTCCCCAAAAAAATATATTGAGATTATAGCTCCCATGACACCCAAACATGACATTATTTGGAAATAGAGTCAATAAAGTTAAAGTGAAGTTATAGGGTGCGTCCTAACCCAGTCTGACTGGTGTCCTTATAAAAAAGGGAATTTAGACAGAAACAGAGATATGCACAAAAGGGAGACAATGTGGAGATGGCCACATGATGCTGAAGGCAGAGATTGGACTGATGCAGCTACAAATCAGGGATTGTTAAGGATTGCTAGTCAGCACAGGAAGCTAGGAAGAGGCAAGGAAGGAGTCCATCCTGAGTCCTAGAGGGGGCATGGCCTTCCCAGCACCTTGGCTTTGGACTTCAAGCCTCTAAAACTAGAAGGTAATTTTTTTTTTAAGTTATCCAGCTTGTGGCCCTCTGTTATGGTAGTAGCCCTTGTAAACTAGTATATTTGTCATAAAAGTAAAACCATTAAAAACAAATACAATAGAACAAAACAATGCTCTTAAATATTATTAAATTCCAGCTAGATGCTTAGAAATCCACTAAAGACAGGCTTGAGCCACAGTTCAGTTCAGTTCAGTCACTCAGTCGTGTCCGACTCTTTGTGATCCCATGGACAGCAGCACACCAGGCTTCCCTGTCCATCACCAACTCCTGGAACTTACTCAAACTCATGGCCATTGAGTCGGTGATGCCATCCAACCATCTTATCCTCTGTCATCCCCTTTGCCTCCCGCCTTCAATCTTTCCCAGCATCAGGGTCTTTTCCAATGAGTCAGTTCTTCGCATCAGGTGGCCAAAATATTGGAGTTTCAGCTTCAGCATCAGTCCTTCCAATGAATATTCAGGACTGATTTCTTTTAGGATTGACTGGTTGGATCTCCTCGAAGGCCAAGGGACTCTCAAGAGTCTTCTTCAACAGTTCAAAAGCATCAATTCTTCAGAGCTCAGCTTTCTTTATAGTCCAACTCTCAAATCCTTACATGACTACTGGAAAAATCATAGCTTTGACTAGATGGACCTTTGTTGGCAAAGCAATGTCTCCTTTTTAATGCTAAGTTGGTCATAGCTTTTCTTCCAAGGAGCAAGTGTCTTTTGATTTCATGGCTGCAGTCACCATCTGCAGTGATTTTGGAGGCCCCAAAAATAAAGTCTGTCACTGTTTCCCTGGTTTCCCCATCTGTCTGCCATAAAGTGATGGGACCAGATGCCATGATCTTACTTTTCTGAATGTTGAGTTTTAAGCCAACTTTTTCACTCTCCTCTTTCACTTTCATCAAAAGGTTCCTTAGTTCCTCTTTGCTTTTTGCCATAAGGATGGTATCATCTGCATATCTGGAATGCAAAATAGGACCTAAGTCAAGAGATACCTGGAGGAACAAGCAAATTTGGCCTTGGAGTACAAAATGAAGCAGGGCAAAGGCTAACAGAGTTTTGCCAAGAGAACGTGCTGGTCATACCAAACACCCTTTTCCAACAACACAAGAGAAGACTCTACACATACACATCACCAGATGGTCAATACTGAAATCAGATTGATTATATTCTTTGCAGCCAAAGATGGAGAAGCTCTATATGGTCAGCATAAACAAGACTGGGAGCTGACTGGCTCAGGTCATGAACCCCTTATTGCCAAATTCCGACTTAAATTGAAGAAAGTAGGGAAAACGACTAGACAACTTAGGTATGATCAAATCCCTTATGATTATACAGTGGAAGAGATAAATCAAGGGATTAGATGTGATAAACAGAGTGCCTGAAGAACTATGGATGGAGGTTCATGACACTGTAAAGGAGGGAGTGATCGAGATCATCCCCAAGAAAAAGAAATGCCAAAAGGCAAAATGGTTGTCTGAGGAGAGCTTGAAAATAGCTAAGAAAAGAAGAGAAGCAAAAGGCAAAGGAGAAAAGGAAAGATATACCCATTTGAATGCAGAGTTCCAAAGTATAGCAAGGAGATATAAGAAAGCCTTCCTCAGCGATCAATGCAAAGAAATAGAGGAAAACAATAGAATGGGAAAAACTAGAGATCTCTTCAAGAAAATTAGAGATACCAAGGGAGCAATTCATGCAAAGATGGGCACAATAAAGGACAGAAACGGTATGTACCTAACAGAAGCAGAAGATATTAAGAAGAGGTAGAAAGAATACAGAGAAGAACTGTACAAAAAA
Organism: Bubalus bubalis; assembly: GCF_019923935.1. Classification (NCBI taxonomy): domain Eukaryota; kingdom Metazoa; phylum Chordata; class Mammalia; order Artiodactyla; family Bovidae; genus Bubalus; species Bubalus bubalis. The sequence goes on from NC_059157.1 coordinate 162,681,680, forward strand.
GATCTTCATGACCCAGATAATCACGATGGTGCAATCACTTACCTAGAGCCAGACATCCTGGAATGTGAAGTCAAGTGGGCCTTAGGAAGCATCAGTATGAACAAAGCTAGTGGAGGTGATGAAATTCCAGTTGAGTTATTTCAAATCCTAAAAGGTGATGCTGTGAAAGTGCTGCACTCAATATGCCAGCAAATTTGGAAAACTCAGCAGTGGCCACAGGACTGCAAAAGGTCAGTTTTCATTCCAATCCCAAAGAAAGGCAATGCCAAAGAATGCTCATACTACCACACAATTGCACTCATCTCACACACTAGCAAAGTAATGCTCAAAATTCTGCAAGCCAGGCTTCAAGGGTATGTGAACCATGAACTTCCAGATGTTCAAGCAGGATTTAGAAAGGGCAGAGGAATCGGATCATTGAAAAAACAAGAGCGTTCCAGAAAAACATCTACTTCTACTTTATTGACTGTGTGGATCACAAAAAAGTATGGAAAATTCTTCAAGAGATGGGAACACCAGACCATCTTACCTGCATCCTGAGAAAACTGTATGCAGGTCAAGAAGCAACAGTTAGAATTAGACATGGAACAACAGACTGGTTCCAAATTGGGAAAGGAGTACGTCAAGGCTGTATATTGTCACCCTGCTTATTTAACTTATATGCAGAGTACACCATGTGACATGCTGGGCTGGATGAAGCACAAGCTGGAATCAAGATTGCTGGGAGAAATATCAATCACTCTGGTTTGGGATGGCAGAGTAGAAGGACGTGAACTCATCTTCTCCTGCGAGAACTCCAAAATTACAACTTGCTCCTGAACAACCGTCGACAGGAAAATGTTGGATCCCACCAAAAAGAGATATCCCATGTCCAAGGGCAAAGGAGAAGCACCAGCAAGATGATAGGAAGGACAAAAGTGCATTTAGAATCAAACCCCATAACCAACAGAGACACTCGGAGGTCTCAAACAAGGGCTCTCCTTGTGCACACCAGGAGAACCCAAAGAGACTGAGCCAGACCTGCCTTTGAGTGTTTGAGCATCTCCTGCAGAGGTACGGGTGAGCAGTGGCCTGCCGCAGGGGCAGGGGCTCTGGTGCAGCAGACTTGGGTATGGCATAAGCCCTGTTGGAGGATGTCGCCATTATCCCCACCATAGAGCTACCAGAACTTACAAAGGGCTGGGGAAACAGAGTCTTGGAGGGCACAAACAGAACCTTGTGTGTAACAGGACCCAGGAGAAAGGAACAGTGACCCCAAGAGAGACTGACCAGGCTTGCTCATTAGTGTGCAGGAGTCTCCAGTGGAGGTGTAGGTCAGCGGTGGCCTGCTGCAGGGTCAGGGGCACTAAGTGCAGGCAGTGTGACCTTGGAAGGAGGTCGCCATTATCTTCATTACCTCCAGCATAGTTTGGCCTCAGGTCAAACAACAGGGAGGGAATCAACAGAAAATTGGATTAAAGATTTACTAAGTATGGCCCATAAGAACAAGACCCTTTCCCACTCAGTCAGTGTCTCCCATCAGTTCAGTTCAGTTCAGTCACTCAGTCATGTCTGACTCTTTGCGACCCCATGAATCGCAGCACGCCAGGCCTCCCTGTCCATTACCAACTCCCGGAGTTCACCCAGACTCAGGTCCATCGAGTCAGTGATGCCATCCAGCCATCTCATCCTCTGTCGTCCCCTTCTCCTCCTGCCCCCAATCCCTCCCAGCATCAGGGTCTTTTCCAATGAGTCAACTCTTCGCATGAGGTAGCCAAGGTACTGGAGTTTCAGCTTTAGCATCATTCCTTCCAAAGAACACCCAGGGCTGATCTCCTTCAGAATGGACTGGTTGGATCTCCTTGCAGTCCAAAGGACTCTCAAGAGTCTTCTCCAACACCACAGTTCAAAAGCATCAATTCTTCGGCACTCAGCTTCCTTCACAGTCCAACTCTCACATCCATACATGACCACAGGAAAAACCATAGCCTTGACTAGATGGACCTTTGTTGGCAAAGTAATGTCTCTGCTTTTCAATATGCTATCTAGGTTGGTCATAACTTTCCTTCCAAGGAGTAAGCGTCTTTTAATTTCATGGCTGCAGTCACCATCCGCAGTGATTTTGGAGCCAAGAAAAATAAAGTCTGACACTGTTTCCACTGTTTCCCCATCTATTTCCCATGAAGTGATGGGACCAGATGCCATGATCTTCGTTTTCTGAATATTGAGCTTTAAGCCAACTTTTTCACTCTCCAGTTTCACTTTCAAGAGGCTTTTTAGTTCCTCTTCACTTTCTGCCATAAGGGTGGTGTCATCTGTATATCTAAGGTTATTGATATTTCTCTCGCCAATCTTGATTCCAGCTTGTGCTTCTTCCAGCCCAGCATTTCTCGTGATGTACTCTGCATAGAAGTTAAATAAGCAGGGTGACAATATACAGCCTTGACGTACTCCTTTTCCTATTTGGAACCAGTCTGTTGTTCTCTCCCATCAGGAAGCTTCTATAAGCCTCTTTTCCTTATCCATCAGAGGGCAGACAGAATGAAAACCACAATCACAGAAAACTAATCAAACTGATCACATGGACCAGGCCTTGTCTAACTCAATGACACTATGAGCCATGCTGTGTAGGGCCAACCAAGATGGATGGGTCATGGTGGAGAGTACTGACAAAACGTGGTCCTCTGGAGAAGGTAATGGCAAACCACTTCAGTATTTTTGCCTTGAGAACCCTATGAACAGTATGAAAAGGCAAAAAGATAGGACACTGGAAAATGAACTCCCCAGGTCAGTATGCTACTGGAAACTTTACATTCTCCCTGACCCCCAGCCACATATAACTCCAGAAAAAATGAAGAGACGGAGCCAAAGCAAAAACAACACCCAGTTGTGGATGTTGAGTGGTGATGGAAATAAAGTCCAAAGCTGTAAAGAACAATATTGCATAGGAACCTAGAATGTTAGGTCCATGAATCAAGGTAAATTCAAAGTGGTCAAACAGGAGATGGCAAGAGTGAACGTTGACATTTTAGGAATCAGTGAACTAAAATGGACTGGAATGGGTGAATTTAACTCAGATGACCATTATATCTACTACAGCAGGCAAGAATCCCTTAGAAAAAAATGGAGTAGCCATCATAGTCAACAAAAGAGTCCGAAATGCAGTAGTTGGATGCAATCTCAAAAATGACAGAATGATCTCTGTTCATTTCCAAGGCAAACCATTCAATATCACAGTAATCCAAGTCTATGCCCCGACCAGTAACACTGAAGAAGCTGAAGTTGAACGGTTCTTTGAAGACCTACAAGACCTTCTAGAACTACCCCCACCACAAGAAAAAAGATACTTGAGCCTCACCATTTCTTTATGAAAAGGAAGAATAGTCAATGTGACACCCATGTTCATAGCAGCATTTTGGCAATAGAGGAAAGGCAGCAACCCGAGTGTTCATCAATGAATGAGTGAAAAAATAAAATGTGGTGTATAAACACAATGGAATATTATTCATACTTTAAACTACAACACTAATGAATCTTGAGGATATTACGCTAAGTGAAGCAAGCCAGAAAGACAAATACTGTGAATGATTTCAAGTATATGATGTACTTAGAGTAGTCAGATTCATAGAGATAGATGGTAGAATAGTGGCTGCCAGAGGGGTCTGGGGTCACGGAGAGCGTAAAGTTTCAGGTTTCCAACATGAAGATCATTGTGTGGATGAGCGGTGGTGGCAGCTGCGCAACGGGAATGAGCTCAGTGCCGCTGAACGCGCACTGTAACAGCTAAGGGACTTCCCAGTGGTTGAGAATCTGCCTTGCCATGCAGGGGATGTGGGTTGCTTCCCTGGTCTGGGACCTGAGACCCCACGTGCCGTGGGGCAACCAAGCCTTTGAGCCACAGCTAGAGTCCTTGCGCCGCAACTAAGACCTGGTGCAGTTAAACAGATATATAAGTAAACAAATATTTAAAAACCAAAATGGAAAATTTTATAATGTGTATTTTACCACAATTAAAAGGAAAAAAATGAATAGCCAATGTTAAAAGAGAGGTGTTAAAGGCACAATAGAGGTGATTAGGTCACACAAAATGGAGGTGACCTAATCACACAAACCACCAGTCCATTCTAAAGGAGATCAGTCCTGGGTATTATTTGGAAGGAATGATGCTAAAGCTGAAACTCCAGTACTTTGGCCACCTCATGCGAAGAGTTGACTCTTTGGAAAAGACTGATGCTGGGAGGGATTGGGGGCAGGAGGAGAAGGGGATGACAGAGGATGAGATGGCTGGATGGCATCACTGACTCGATGGATGTGAGTCTGAGTGAACTCCAGGAGTTGGGGATGGACAGGGAGGCCTGGCGTGCTGCGATTCATGGGGTCACAAAGAGTCAGACACGACTGAGCAACTGAACTGAACTAAATTGAATCACACAAACTGGACATTAGTTTGCATAACTTTCTATGTGAGTGAATATAATTTTTTGCTAGATAACTGTCTCAGTTCAGTTCAGTTGCTCAGTCCTGTCCAACTCTTTGTGATCGCATGGACTGCAACATACCAGGCCTCCCTGTCCATCATCAACTCCTGGAGCTTGCTCAAACTCATGTTCATCGAGTCGTTAATGCCATCCAACCATCTAATCCTCTGTTGTCCCCTTCTCCTGCCTTCAATCTTTCCCAGCATCAGGGTCTTTTCCAATGAGTCAGTTCTTTACATCAGGTGGCCAAGATATTGGAGTTTCAGCTTCAGCATCAGTCCTTCCAGTGAATATTCAGGAATGTCTTCCTTTAGGATTGATTGGTTTGATCCCCTTGCCAAGTGTCTACACAGAGTCATCTCACAGGGTGGAAAACTCAACCCTACATCATGTGAACTTCCCTAAAAAAGATTTAAGACATACAAAACCAGAGCCAGGACTTGACCTGTGTCCTTTGACTCAGTCTAGCACATTCCCTTATAACACAAAGGATGTTTATTTTGATAATAACACCTGGTCCTTAGTTACTGGACTGAGGATAAACTCTGAACCTGGTACGGTCTGTTAGGTAGTTTCGGTAGGAAAGTATTCTAGGGTAAAGGACAGAGAAAGAAGAAACTCTGGTATGATTGAGGTTTCAGGGAGAAACTTTCAGAGAGAGAGAGCAGCTGGGGAGAGAGAGACAGGGATCAGAAAAAATAAATACATTCTCATTACAGGGCAATTGAGGAGGAAAAGTGAAGATCCCTATTGGAAAACTGCATATTGTATGCCTCTTGGAAAACTACAGTTATTTGCCAGTTGTCTATTTTCTTCCTGTTTTGTTTGATCATTCAGGGGAACTGCAACACAGGTGATTCAGTGCTAGCCAGAGACAGAAGCTTAGCAGCAGTTAGTCTAGAATCAGAAGCCAGGAAGTTGGGGATGATTTTATTAAGAGTGAATGGGAATAGTGAAATATTTTCAGATCAAATATTATTTGAAACACTGTTTTTATGCCTGGCTTGGAAGACACATTTTAAATGTAGGTTTAAAATTAGTTTGGAAATTGTCTTTAAGAGGGGATTGCATAAGTTATTTTAGATTTGGGGCCTCATTAAAAATGCATTAAGGAACAATCAGATACTGTGGCTGCCAGTGTGAAGCAGTTTGAGGCACAGAGCACCAGGTAGCAAGCTTCTAGCCAACAATGTGCACTTGAATCTAAGGAGGCCCCTAGAGGTGCACTCCTGTTTACAGGAAATGGGGAGGGGAGGAGAAAGAAGAAAAGGTTAAATGATAACATTTGAACTGAGATTTGCTGTAAAAATGGGCTTCCCTAGTGGCTTAGATTGTAAAGACTCTGCCTGCAATGCAGGAGACCTGGGTTCCATCCCTGGGTCGAGAAGATCCCCTGGAGAAACACGTGGCAACCCACTCCAGTATTCTTGCCTGGAGAATCCCAGGGACAGAGGAATCTGGAGAACTACTGTCTGTAGGGTTGCAAAGAGTCGGACAGGACTAAGCGACTAACACTTGCTGTAGAGCACTTCAGTAAGGGGGGAGAAAAGTGAAAGAACTGTCCACTAGTTTCCTGTGGCTGCCATACAAATTGCCACAAACTTGGTGGCTTGCAATAACAGAGATGGATGTTACTGTAAGCCAATACCAAAGATGTAATATCATCTTACATGGAGAAAGAGGTGATCAAGTTAAGGTGGGCTTCCCTGGTGGCTTAGTGGTAAAGAGGACACGGGTTTGATCCCTGGTCCGGGAAAATTCCACATGCCATGGGGCAACTAAGCCCATGTGCCAAAACTACTGAGCTAGTGCTCTAGGGGCCACGAGCTGCAACTGCTGAGCCTGTGTCTGTGTTCCGCAACTACAGAAGTGGAGCACCTGGAGCACGTGGTCTGGAACACGTGGTCTAAAACACAGAAGCCACCCTAGTGAGAAGCCTGAGTACTGCAATGAAGAGTAGCTCCTGCTCGCCACAACTAGAAAAAGCCCACATGCAGCAAGGAAGACCTAGTGCAGCTAAAAATCAATCAAAAAATAAATGGGTCTAATGGCAATTTTATAAAAAAAAAGAACTATACACTGAGAATTACAAAATATTGGTAAGATAAAGACTTAAAGAAATGGAGAGGAATTCTATGTTCATGGATTAGAAGACTCAATATTGAGATGGTATTTCTCCCCAAATTGATCTACAGTTTCAATAAATCCCTATCAAAATATCATCAGCCTTTTTTGGGGTAGAAATTGATAAACTGATCCTGAATTTTAAATGGAAATGTAGAGAACTTAGACTCACCAAAACAGTCTATGGTCCACACCACCCTTAATTAAAAAAAAAAAAGAAGAAATTTGAAGACTTAAACTATCCTATTTTAAAACTTGCAAACAACAAGGCCCTATTGAATAGCACAGAGAACTACATTCATATCCTATGATAAGCCATAATGGAAAAGGGTTTATATATACATATATATATTTAAATATATATATGCATAACTGAATTACTTTGCTGTATAGCAGTAATTAACACAACATTGTAAATCAACTATACTTCAATAAAAAAATAAGGAACGCCTTTCAAAAAAAAATAAAATGTGCTATAAAGCTACAGAAATTGAGCATATAGTATTTACACAAAGATACACATGTAGATCAATGGCACAGAATTGACAAAATTAGGGGTTATATTTAGCTTCCCTGGTGGCTCAGAGGTTAAAGCATCTGCCTGCAAGGTGGGAGACCGGGGTTCAATCCCTGGGTCGGGAAGATCCCCTGGAGAAGGAAATGGCAACCCACTCCAGTATTCTTGCCTGGAGAATCCCATGGATGGAGGAACCTGGTAGGCTACACTCCATGGGGTTATATTTACATTGTGTGGGTTTTACATTTATAATCAACCACTTTTTTACTAAGATTCTAAGATTCAATAGGGAAAGGGTAATTTTCATTTGGAATCCATATGCAAAAGGGTAAATTTAAGCTCTTATCTTGTGTGCATACTAACTTGCTTCAGTTGTGTCTGACTCTTTTGGACCCCATGCACTATAGCCCTCCAGGCTCCTCTGTCCATGGAATTCTCCAGGCAAGAATACTGGAGTAGGTTGCCATGCCCTCCTCTAGGGGATCTTCCCAACCCAGGGATCGGACCTATGTCTCTTACACCTCCCGCATTGCGGGCGGATTCTTTACGACTAGCGCCACCTGGGGAGCCCTCTTATTCCATCCTACATACACAAGTTAACTCAAAACGGATCACAGACTTAAATATAAAAGCTAAATACATAAAAACTCTGGGAGAGAACAAAGGAGAAAGTCATCTTGACTTTGGAGTAGGCAAAGATTTCTTAGATTAGACTGAAAGAACATAAACTATAACAGAAAATTTTGATAAAAAAATTTCATCAAATTAAAATGTTCTACTCGAAATGAAAACAGGCTGAGAGAAAATATTTGCAATACCTATCTCTAATGAAAGATGGGATACAGAATACATAAAGATATCTTACAACTTAAATAATAAGAAACTAAATAAGCTAATAAAAATGGATAAAAGATTTGCAGACACTTCACAAAAGAAGATAATAGTCATGGCCAATAAGCACATGAAAAGATGCTCAGCATCATCAGTTACAAAGGAAATGCAAATTAAAAAAATCACAGTGAGGGACATCCCTGGTGGTTCAGTGGTCAGGACTTCGTGCTTCCACTGCAGGGGACATGGGTTTGATACCTGGTTGAGGAACTAAGATCACACATGCCGCCATGTGGCCAAAAAAAGAAAAAAAAAGTCACAATGAAATACCACTACATACTTCTTTGAAGTCTAAAATTAAAGAGTGACAATACCAAGTCCTGGCAAGAATGTGGAGCAACTGGAACTCTCAGTGAGAAAGTAAGACATGTAAACACTTTGGAAAACATTTTGGCCATTTTAAAAATCAGCTGAACTATATACTTACGATATGAATCATTCCTGGGTATTTATCCAAGAGAAAAGAAAACAATGTATCCATACAAAGATCTGTACACAAATGTTCCTACAGCTTTATTTATAACAGTTCTAAACAGGAAGCAGCCCAGTTATTCACTGACACTGAATGGATGCACAGTGGTGCAACTCTATGATAGAATGCTAATCAGGGATACAAAGAAATGAATTACTGATAGAGCAACAAATATGTATTTCCAAAAATACTTCAACGAGCAAAAGAAGCCAGGTTCAAAAGATTAATTCTGCATACTTTAATTTATATGAAGTTTAAGATAAAGGAAACCTAAAATTTCAAACAAAAAGACTGAAAACAAAATCCTCCTGCAAACCCGAACAACAACAGAAAAAACAGCCTAGGGCAGGAATGGGTAGGACTCAACTTCAAAGGGGCAGGAGGGAATTTTTAAGGTGATAGAGTTACTCTTCATCTTGACTGTGGTTGTGGTTATATGAGTATGCACACTTGTCAAAACTCATCAAATTGTTTATTTAAAATAGTTTATGTTGCATTTTATTGTCTGGATTATACTGTTATGGAAGGATGTCCATGATTACTGTAGATTTGTAGAAAGCAAGGTGAAGAAGAGTATGTTTAGTATGATCCCATTTATGTTAAAAAAAAACCCACAAAATGTGTATATGCATGTATTTCTTAATTATATGCAGAGAAAACTGTAAGCAGAGATTAAGTCTGCAGACTAGGGTTGAGGATGAGTCAGGAGATTTAGATTTTATATTGGAGTATAGCCAGTTATCAACGTTGTGATAGTTTCAGGTGGACAGCAAAGGGACTCAGCCATACATTTACATGTATCCATTCTCCCTTAAACTCCCCTCCCATTCAGGCTGCCACCTGGCCATCTTTTGAATCATAGACCTGCCTCGATGAGATCAAATAGATGAATCAATGAACAGAAATACTTTGTGTACAGCTTCAATGTAATTTGTTCTAGAAAAGGAGCTTTTTCTTCCTATGACCTCTAACTCACTTAAGTACGATGGGAACAAAAACATGGGATGTGGTTTTTTTCCACAGTCTGGAATCTAGTTCTACCACTAACCAGATCTGAGATCTTACACAGATTACAAGATCTCTCTCTGGATTCTCTACATCTGTTTCCCTATCTGTCAAATGAGCAAAATATTTGCTTTCCCAAGACTTACTAGGCTAGTTGTGAGGATTTAATGAGATAAAGGGGGAAAAAGACTTTGTAGCAGGTGGTTTAACTTATCTAGGTGACCTCTATTATCATGGGTGCTATTCTCAGGTCCTAAAAATCACCCAATCTTTTCCTAGGGCTTTTGGTCGAGAAGTGCTCACTATGGGCCAGGTCCCAGTTAAGCAATGCATGTATTTCACCTCGTTTCATCCTCACAACAAGCCTAGGACTTATTATCTCAGGCTATGTTTACAGATCAGAACACTCAAAATAAAGAATGCATAACCTATGTGCAAGCCCTTGTTCATTTATCCATTTAGTAACAGTATTAGGTACCAAAAGTACAACTAAGGCAGAGTTCTGCTCGCACAGATCTTACCTCTGAGGGCAATCTGTCTTGAAGGTCCTCGGCTGTGAATGGCAAAGGAGGGATTCTGTTGGGATTCTGTTTTTTAAAAAAGTACTTATTTATTACTATTTGTATTTTTGGTTGCACTGGATCTTCTTTGCTGTGTGCGCGGACTTTCTCTAGTGGCGGCGGGTGGGCGCTATTCCCGAGTTGTGTGGGCTTCTCACGGTGGTGGCTTCTCTTGTTACTAAGCACAGGCTCTAAGCACACAGGCTTCAGTAGTAGCAGCACGTGGGCTCAGTAGCTGAAGCTGGAAGGCTCTGGAGCATGGACTCAGTAGTTGCCCCTCTAGCAGGTGAAAACTTCCTGGCCCAGAGGCTGAACCTGTGTCCTCTGCGTTGGCAGGTGGCCTCTCATCCACTGTACCAGCACGGAAGTCCTCTCCTTCAGTTGCATACCACTCAGCTTCTGGCTTTAAGTATTGTAACCTTCCTGCCCCATGGTTTTTGGATTCTTCACCGTATGTCCGGGGCTTCCCAGGTGACTCTGTGGTAAAAAATAATCTGCCCGCCAATGTAGAAGACTCCAGTTCCATCCCTGGGTTGGGAGGATCCCCTGGAGAAGGAAATAACAATCCACTCCAGTATTCTCGCTGGGCAGAGGAGCTTGGCGGGCTATACAGTCCATGGGGTTGCAAAACAGTTGGACATGACTTATCGACTAAATAGCAACTTTATATCCCACAAGTTGGTTCCAGAACACGGATGTCTTTTCTCTTTCTCCCCGAGATTCCCCACCCTGTGCCAGCAACATTCTTGAATATCCAGGGGTAGACGCCTTTGTTAACCAGTTTTTGTTGTTCCCCACCCCCCAAGGTGTGATTATCTGAGCAAAGCAAACCTCCAGGAAAACTGCATTCCCAGATGAGTCAGCCATCATCACAGCGATTACCTAATGCTGAGCTGGATGGGTTCAGAAAGTTGAAGGCAGGAAAAAAGCCAAAACTCACAGGTTTGGAACTCAAGGTCACTGGAAGCCAGGGGTTGGCCGTGTTTCTGCAGCTGGTGCCATTTTTACTTGCTCATTCTCTCTGGAGAGCAGGATGGGGTAGCCTTCAAGAGTCCCCTTTAAAAAGATGCTGGTATTTCTGGGAAGAGGTTCCTTCTCAATCTTTCCCAAAGAGCGTTTGTTTACCAAGGACAGTCAACAGGGGCAGAGTGGGGTGGGGAGAGGGGAGAGGAAAGGGCGAGAGGGTAGCGAAAGACAGGAGGATGAGAGGAGTGGTTACTAGGAGGTACTTAACCTCATGTCTCAATACTGAAGTCTCTTCTTGTGTCCAGGGCAAGACCATAAGAATAATAAATTAATTCTTGTTAAGAGTCAAGACATGGTTAACAAAGGCAATAAACAGAACACATGGGCACCAGTGTCGTTGATTTTATTGCCTTGCTAGAAGAAATGCGGCATAAGCTAAATGTTACCCACCCATGCTGTGTTTCTTAGGAAACTTCCTGGCTTGTTGTCAGCTTGTAAGGAGAGTATTTCCAGTCTCCATTTGGCATAGACTAAGCACACAATATTCCAGGACTCCGTTTGTGTAACTCTTCTTCACTCCCTGGGTCCTCAGGGCACCCTGACCTGCTTTCTCTGGTGGTGTATGCTGCTCTGACCCAGCCCCCAAGCTGCCCAGATACGGGCTTCCTGTCTCTATTCCCTCAAGGTACTCTTGACTCACAAGTTACTCCCAGACTCAGCAGTAAAGAGAAGTTTTCAGGTTGCCATTTCTCAACCTCAGCTTTTTGGGAGTAGTTATTTCCTGGTGTCTCCCTACCAGCCTCTGAAACAGACCATCCCAGATCAACTCACTTTATTCTCTTTTTCTCAGAATAAAATATCAAGGAAGTCTTCCTCAATCACTCATTTACTTTTTATTCCTTTCTAGATACTCATTATTTTGAAAACTGAGAAATTAAAGTAAAGCATTAAGTCCCTGACCTTATATGAACCTCAAGGTCACTGTGACTTCCCTGGTGGCTCAGATGGTAAAGCGTCTGCCTACAATGTGGGAGACCTGGGTTCAATCCCTGGGTTGGGAAGATCTCCTGGAGAAGGAAATGAAATGGCAACCCACTCCAGTATTCTTGCCTGGAAAATCCCATGGATGGAGGAACCTGGTAGGCTACACTCCATGGGGTTGCAAATAATCGGACACGACTGAGCAACTTCACTTTCACTTTTTCAAGGTCACTGAATTATTAAAAAGGGTAATTTTCTCTCTAGAGAAAGTGTTTTGCTAATGAGTGAGAAGCAATGAGAAGAGTTAATAGGTTAATGGGTCTAGGTAATGCTTATCAGTGTTGTCAAAATCACAAAATAGGGATACCCAGACCTTATGTGATGGAAGTATACACCACTACTTATGAATTAATCTTGACAAGATATGAACCCAAATCTGATTAAGCTCCTAGATCTAACTAATTTACAGGAAATGCAGGGATCAGGGACTCTACAAGAATGTAATCAAGAAAACTTGGGCAAGTTGTTGGACAAACAACTCTGATTTTTAATTTCAGAGGAAAAGAGGGGAGTGAGGAATCTGTAGATTAAAAGAGACTTAAGAAGCATGCCAACCAATTGCAACATATATACATTAGTTTGATTCAAATTCAAACAAATACACTATGAAAAAAATTTAAAATAAGCAGGGGAACATAGACATTGACTATTTTTTAATGATATTAAGGAAGGAATTATTGTTACTTTTGTAGTGGAATAATAGTACAGTTATTTTTTAAAAGAAACCCTATATTTTAAAGATGTTTTATTTTAAAAATATATTAAGTGTTATGGTATCTTGAATTTCTTTTGGTATAATTCAGAGGTCCATGGGGGAAATGGGGCGCAAGTGTAAATAATAGATTAGATAATGGTTTAAACTGAAGGATAGGTACATAGAAATTCTTTATGCTGTTTATTTTTGTACATAATTGAAAATTTCCACAATAAAATGATAAAACCTGTAAGATAAATCCCTGGAAGAATGGACATGGAATGTATAACTTCCCAACCCTTAGAAGAGATAAAAATGAATAAGAAAACAAAAGGCAAGAAAAGGGAAAAAGGGGGGGCAGGAATCTAAAAAACATTTCAAACAGAAAACACAAAACAAGATGGTAGAAACATACCTAAAAGTGCTAGTGATGATAATAGATGGAAACAGCTAACTAATGTATGAAAATATAGATTGGGGAATTCCCTGGGGGTTTGAGAGCCCGGATTCAATCCCTGGTCGGGAACTAAGATCCTGTAAGCCAAGTGGGCTGCCTTCCACCATACCCAAAAGATAGATTGGGTTAAAAAAATTCAACTTTGTATACACACACACACACACACACACACACACACACATATGTTACAAGAGAAACCCCTAAAAAATGAAAAGGAGGAAAATGAAGAGATAGAAAACTATCTGCTAGGCTAAACAAATGATAAAAAGCTGAAATTAGGTAAAACAGTTCAAAAGATAAGAATGAAATGCACTGAAAGGAATTAGTAGCAAAGTGACCACTGGGGATCGTGACAAAAATGGTCTGGGGTCACAGTAGGGACTCAATCAGATTGTGTGTGACATGCAGTGAATGGGAGAGAAAGAAGTAGAAAGGCAGAAGGAAAGGCAAGTGGAGGAGGCACATTCCTAGTTGGGGAAGAGGAGTTACTTATCGTTTGTTTATCAATTTGAGCCTGTGTAAATATTGATGCCATGAAGCCAGAGCAGAGCGCCAAGGAAAAGAAATGGGAGAGAACTGAGGGGAAAGCAATTGTGGGGAGCAAGGCTGAGCATAAGATCCAAAGCACCAGGAGAGACTTTAGCAACAGACAAGAAGAAAACATCTTCTATTTTATTTTATTTCTAATTTATTAATTGGTCCATTACACAAACAATACATGAATGCATACTCAAAAACATCAAACATTACAGGTAAAGCTAATGCACTCCACCAAACTACTGTGAACAGTTTGGTTAGTACCCTTCCAGACCTTCTCTATACATTTTTATAATACACAATTAGGTACTTAAGATGTACACTATACAGTATTTGTGTGAATGGGTGTGGTATGTGTTTTAACATCAGTGGTACCATGTGTATTTCATGTATTATCCATTTTCCCCTAAACTTTTAAAAAACTTAACATTGTATCTTAAGAGATCTTTCCATGTCAGTGCATGTAGGACTCTCGATTCTTTTTCACTGACTCCTAGTGATCTATAACATGTACCATGTATAACACGTACCATGCTCCATTCCCTAGATGCATATTTTGGTTTTTCCAGTTTTATAGTTACAACCAAAGGAACAACAGACATCACCGTAGAAGCTACATTATGAATAAACGTATGTAAAATGTGTTTCACTAAAAATTAGAAATATTGGCATGTGAATTTAAAATTGTAATGGATACCATTCGGTTGTCTTTAGAAGTGGCTGTGCTAATTTATATGCTCTGTAGTAAGGTAGGAATTCTGTTTCCTCACACTCTTGATTTATATTTTAAATATTTTGCCAACTGGATCTGAGATAGTCTCTCGTGTTTTAATGTGCATTCCCCTTATTTGTCTAAAGTTGGGCATCTCTTCACAACCTACTTGCAAAACTTCTTATGTACATTTTCACAGGGATATTTCTAAATATGTGTATGTGACCAAAGAGCGTGAGTCCTGCTGGAATTAATTTTTGTGAGTTAGAGATCTAAAATTATTTTTTACCAAAAGGTTATGCTGTCTTAGTACTATTTGCTGAATAATCCATTCTTCGCTTATTGATTTGAAATGTCACTTTTATCATTTACTCAATATGTGTTTCTTTCTGGATTCTCAGCTTTATCAGATTTAATTTTGGTATTAGGTACCTGAGTTATTATTAACTTGGTTCACTGAATGGTAGCTGATTTTGCCAGCGAAAATAATGAATGTGTTGTTTATGAGACAATAGATGATATAATTCATGATGCAAGAATTATTTTTATTTAAATCAATTGTTATCTACAAACTAGAGTATTAAGAAATGTGTAAACTTCTCTTTCAGACTAGTTCCTTTCTTAGGGGATACCTTGCAGGCTAAATATAGAGATGGAAGATCTTTTCGCCAGGCCCCCTTTTTCTAGAAGTATTTGATGTTAAAGCTTTTTGGTGATTTCAAGTTGTTTGCTGGTAATGTCAAAGGGTTTCACATGGCATGGCACTATTACTGTTCATTTATAAGAATGTTTCATTCCACAAATGAAATGAGGTCCACAAATCATGAGATATACTTTGAAAAACAACATGATGCTCTAGCTTTTTACATTGGACCATGAACTCCTGAAGTGTTTAAATCATGCCTCATTTTTCTACTCCCAAACGTTCCATTCAGGTTGCAGGCAGTGCCTGACTTGAACTAGAATTGAATTGCATTTCAAGAGTGTTCCTATAAAATAAAAAAACAAAACTCAAGTTTCTAAAAAAAAATTTAGGGGCGTAACAAAGTTATGCATATTTTTTTCTGTCCATCTGCCACCTGATTAAATTATATATATTTTGTGAATTTTTATTGTTTTCTTAACGTAGGAACACTAGAATTAAACACTGACCTGACAGTTCACACCCAAGCGTGAGAAAAATGTTCCCTTGCTGTTCATGGACTGCCTCAGGTATGATCTATCTATAGATACACTGCTTGTCTGCTAAATGACAGCAAGAACTGAGCTTTGGAAAACATTCTGAATTAAAGTGGGCAAGCATACTTTATGGTTGTTATACAGAAATATATCAGGCATGCAAAAGAATGAATTAAAAAGGTAAATTCAACTTTTTATGAGAAAGCAAAAGTGTTACATTTGCTATATTTTAAAATTCAGCTATTTTTATGATCAAAGTTAGCACACCTTTTCCTTCTTTCAGAGGAGTAACTTTGGCTCTCATGGGTAATACCTTAGTTCATAAACTTCAATGCTCTATTTAATAGCTCAACGTAAGACATTAGACCTTGGGAAAATTCCCCAAACTATTTAATCTATCAGTTTCCCTGATGAGGAGAAGGAAAAATAAATCTAACTCACACGATCCAAGAATTTTGAACAAGTTCTATGAGTCAAGTAGATTGTGCCAGTGCAAAATAGCAGCTTACTTTACCATTATCAATCCTGAAAGGCTGTCTTACTTTTATTTTTGATGATTCTGTTAAAAACAAAAAGGACATCTAAGGCCTTTAACTTTCTTTGTATAGTGCCCCGCTTAGCATTTTTATTTGTGAACACGTCAGTCCAATTGCAGACTACTAAGGAAATCATTAAGAAGCACTTTTATAAGAATCTCTCTACTGATGAAAGGAATACATGCTTATAAAGAGCTGATCTTACCATAAAAATTCTGAGACCTGCTAGAGAAATAAATGAAACTGGAATGCATTCTGGAAAGTCAAAAAGGGAAAAAATAGGATGCAAATATACATCTCTAAATAATAAACTATTAGTATTGCTAGAATATAGAAACACGGATTACTAGCCAGGAGGAAGTGGAAGAAAATGTCCAGTTTTGCTTAGGCAGGGGCTCATTGGGCAGAAAGAAACCTGAACTGAACTGTGTCAAAGAACGAAAGGCTACAGCCTAGCAGAACCCATTCTGATTTGGGTTGTCAAATGTCTGCAATGGAGGTAGAACCCATATTATCCTTTCTGGGGAGGAAAAGAGAGCTCTGAGGGGCAGACCTTGAATTCATCCTTCTGGGCCACTCTAATCCCTAGTCACTATAAAAGGGCTAAATCTGGCTTACCTTTAGGACTGGATTTACACAAAGGCATGAAAAGACAGCCAAGGCTCGTCTAGTCCCCCCTACCCTTTACTTAAATTCTTGAAATTCCTTAAACAGGAAACAAAGCCTTTCATTTCATAGAGATATAGGGAAGCAAAAGTCTTACTCAAACTTTCTAAGACTTAGAGTTCTCTTTGATCTTTCCTTGGAGCAAGAAGCACCTGATGCTGGGAATGGAATGTTCATCATGGAGGAAAAGATGACACAGAAAGACTCACGACCAACTTCCTTCACGAATGTCAGAAGATTGCCTATGTAATTTTGCCTATCCATCATTTCTTTTACATAATACTATTGTCCTTCCTAAATTATCTGTCAGCTTCTAGTTTTACCCCTCAATGACCTCTTATGTACTGCTGGAATGATTAATTTTCCTGAAATGAAATTCTAATTACAATCGCATTGCTTAAATTCACTAAATCATTCCTGCTTTCCTAATCAATGCCAGACTACCCAGGTGAGTGAGGCAGTCATTGACTGCCTGCCTCCTAGGAAACAACAGTTCTGTAGCTACCCAAGCCTTGCTTATACTCTCCTTTGAACACTGTTTTTCTTTTGTGAACTTCAAGACTCAGGTGTCACCTGTATGAGGAAATCTTCCCTAACAAAGCCATCCTTGATGGTGCATAACAGATCTTTATTATTGTCATTTTATCTCTTGGTTTGTCTATATCCTTAAACTCTGAATGTTGAGGGGTGGGCTTTGTCCTTTTCAATTGAATTCAGTTATTAAAGAGAATTGAGTCACATCATAAAGTGCCTGCCATTGAGCTGTAACTTCCTTAAAAAAAAAAAACAAAAAACTTCATCTTAAAAATTTGCTTCCAGAAAACCCAGTGATATTTTAATTCTGGTTCTACAAAGAATTTTCATGAACAGATATTTTGGTTACTATAATCTTAAGTACACTGCACCCCTTTTCCCCCTTCCATGTTTTTTTTTTTTTTAAAGGTCCAGAAGTGACTAGTGTTTGGAACTTGGAGAAATACCCTCATCTCTGACCCATGACAGAATAATGAGTTTTAATTATCCATCATTGAGGGCTTGATGATAAAGCATTTGTGTCTTTATACTTGTTATGCTTAGTTCAGAACACTGGAAATAGAAATGGCAATATCCAGCTATTTTTGGACAAAAAATTATGAGTTAAAATAACCATGTATTTTATATTTCACAACCCCTTTTTTTGGGGGTGGTATAGTAAGCTATAAAATCACATTGTAGCTACCTAATTTTGGGGGGGGGGGGGCAATAAAGTTTGTACACACTGCCGTATCAGAAACAAAATGTCCTGATTTTGCAGTTGACTAAATAAACAGAAAACGTCTGTGGTACCCTGGCCTATGAGCATTTCACTGAGAAAATTACAGA
This sequence comes from Bubalus bubalis, assembly GCF_019923935.1. Taxonomy (NCBI): domain Eukaryota; kingdom Metazoa; phylum Chordata; class Mammalia; order Artiodactyla; family Bovidae; genus Bubalus; species Bubalus bubalis. The sequence goes on from NC_059157.1 coordinate 162,699,856, forward strand.
TGGCATTCATACAAAGAATGTGCTTCTAAACTGGCATCTTAGTAAATTAATATTCCAGCTATGTTTAACTGGAGACCCTAAATATCAGAGGTAACACTGAAATTTAAAGATTTAATCAACTGGAGGAATGGCTGATGTTGCTTTAAAATACAGTCTATCTGATGCAAACAAGCATATAGCTTTTCCACCCTAAGTTGTCCCTGACTTTGCAGTGAGGGACTCATGAGACTAGGTATGGATGGTACAGGCTTCCTTCACAGGTCCAAAGGGAAGGCAGGGAGTTGGGAAGCGAACGACAGGCACTACTATAGTTTCGCATTTTTGAACATGGCACCATTAGTTATCTTCTCACGTCATTAAACTGAAAAGTTTGTTAAGGCTCACTACATTTTTGCCAACTTACTTTTTAGACATTCACAGGAAGCTTGCCTTTCTACATTAGGTCCTGCTACTTAAAGACAAATAATTTTGTTAAATATTAATTTGTATTTCTTAGATTACTAGAGGTTGAACACTTAGAAACTGCCATTTATTTCTTCTGTGAACTATACATGTATTTTACTGTGATTTTTAAAAAATGTAATAGTAATAATTGCTTTTAATTACCATTTTAAACATATGAATCATTTCCTTTGTGACTATTACTTAGGAATTATAGTGTTTTTCTACTCCCAACACCAAAATCGACATTTTCCGAAAAATCCCAACTTTTTCTAATGCTAGTTTTTCTCCACCTGTATTAAATATACTGTTCGCACTTCAGGGGCACACCCAGAGAGCCTTTTGGTAAACATTCCAACAAGGAAGTTTCACTTTCTAGCTCATCTGATACAGCTCTACTTAGCAATCTTACTCCATATCTTCGGGTTGCTTCAAGCCTAAGGACTTAAGTTCCTTTAGTTATTTCTATTAACATTAAAATTCTGTTTTTAGTGAATATATCCTGCAGCATAACTAGAATATAAAATAATTGGAAGTACCATGTACACTCTGATTTTATGCATTTAGTTTGTGGCTTAAGTTTTTATTTTAAATAAAGAACATTTATCTTCTTTTAATGCAGAGAGCTAATTATTGATTCTCAGTAACTCCTGATTAGCTAGTTGGCTATAGATATAGAGCATCTTAATTTCTACAGGCACCTTTCTGAATTCAAGTAAAAGTTTTGGTAGACAAGGATTTCCTACTTAAATGTCATTGACATGAGTATCGAGTACAGATATTGCTCACTGTTCTTGCATTCTTTAAGTTATTTTACCTTGAAGATTTAAGAACCATCCTTAAGTCATTAGTAACAGGTTTTCATTGAAGGAATATTTGGAACTGTGAAAATACAAATCTAATCAAATTAAATTTTGAACACATATAGAGCCAAATATTTCAACAAAACTGCAGTTTAATTTCAGAAAATGTGTTAAAATATATATTTATACATCAATTTCTGACATACTTAATGTGTTAGTATACACAAAATGATGCTTTCTCTTGAAACTGTATTTATGAAATGTACATTTTAATTTAAATACTCAGTATACACTGCACTTAATCTGCATGTTGCATTTATTAAATACATTAAAATCTGCAATGTAACAAAACGTTTTCTGCATACGAAATTCAAAACACCATTTTAAATGAACAAAAGATGGCTCACTTCATTTTTATTTTTACAACTAGTGTATAATACACTAGCTCAGCTCCACCACACTACCTGTTCGTTCTTTTTTATTTGACATTGTTCACAGACTAGTACATATTACAATAAGAGTGCTGGATAAAAACATGAGGTACGAAAGTGGTTCAAAGATTATAGGTCATGCAGATCATGCTAGACAGCAAAGAAAATTGTGACCGAGAAAACACTAAATAAAAATACATAAAGAATGTGCATTATAAAAAAAAAAAAAAAAAAACTCCATTACACAGCTTTGCTTCTTTGGTTACAAAGTAGGTTGAACAATTTCACAGCTTTTTATTCCCACCCGAAAAAAGTCATACGAAATGTCAAAAAGCAGAGGAATCGTGGCAATTTCTCTATTAGAAAGTAGAAACAAATGAACAAAGTTTTCTTCATCAAAATAGCCCAATTATTTATTATATCACAATAACTGGTGACTACCTGTACAGTTGCACTATGTTCTTCATACTTACACTATACAAAATTTACATTCAAGCTGGGTCTTTACTACTGAAAATAAATACCGAAGGTAAATTGCCATTAGTGTTAGAAATATGCCAGGATTCTTTTGTTCAATTATTGCCTAAACATTTTATCTATTAAATGCAATCCTGTCTTTCAATTCCTTTACTGATACTTATAATTATTCCAAAAAATTAAAAAAGTTCTGTGACATTGTTCATGTACATTATGAAAATAGCAGCCCTGTAATAAATAAAACACAAATAAATGAAAACTTACGTAGGCAAATGTTACTGATATTGAAAGAAAAGTGGCTCTTTAGATGAACTGTTATTTATAATGTGATAGGAAGGCTCAGGGAAAATCCATGGGTAATAGGAAACACGGGAGAGCCACCAAAGCTCTGAAAAGACCCCACTCGTGCGCACCAGGTAAAATGCAAACTCTGCTCACTTTAATACACCTCATCTATTACTCTCCTTGTGTACTGATGACAGAAATTGGACACCAACAGCGCTGCATGACATCTCAAAGAGAGGAAAAGCTCTTGTAGAATGATTGTCTAATACTGAAAGGGCCAAACACACAACTGAAGCATGGCTACTTGCTTTCGTATAAAGTGGAAAGAACACCAGTGGCACACAAGGATAGATTGCTTTCAGTTTTTTTCTTAATGAGGCAAGAAAGCTTTATGCTGAGGAGACATTCGGCTGCTGTGGAGGTTGCGTTGGCTGCGGAGGCTGTGCTATCACTGCTTGCTGTTGAGAAGTGCTACCAGGATTGGCCTGTTGGGCTGGGAGTTGGGATAACTGATCATTGTTTGAAAGAGATTTTAACAGTGCATTTTCTCGTTCAAGTAAAGAGTTTCTTTCAACTAATTCTTTTATTTGTTCCTTTAGAACTTCCACTTCTTCTCTTACTGCATACATCAAATGGCTTTTCACCAGATCCTGTGAAAAACAAAATCAGGAATATCAAAAAGAGTGAAAGGGGAAGGAGTTGCTATCTGGTTCTCCTTATAAACACAAGACGATTGTGTTGTGCCTTATAAACACAAGACAATTTTATGCTAATTTTTATGCTAATTTTCCTGCTCTTGCTTTTTATGTTTCTACTGTTTCCTGACTGATCCTGAGAAGATGGGGTGGAAAAAATCCAGTTCCCAACTGGGGCAGCAAGTCCAGAATTTTCTTTTCAAAGTCTGGAGTGATTAAAAAAAAAATACCAGCTCCTTAAATTGTCTATTAATAAAGCTTAGAAAAAATCATATACTTAGATGTCAGATGAAGAGAACAAAGGAAACTAAATTGCTATTAAACTAGTTATAGTAATGCTTTAAGAAATAAAGTGACCTGCAATTTCCAACTTCAAAATCTTAGGATTAAAAAAAAAGCAGATTAATGGCCTTTATTTACAACCTATTTATGGTTTTAATAACTTGAATCAAAATATTTTTAATAATGTTGAGTATAAATCTTTAAGAAAAAGTGAAACAGCAGAAATCAGAACCAGAGTCAATAGAAACAAGTCTATTTATAAAAGCTGAGTAATACACTCTCTGTCCACTGGAGCACCAGAGAAGTCCAGGTCTCTAAATTATTCTTGATGCTGAGATATTTAGGGGATCAAATGCATGTTGATTATATATATCCCCCAAAATGGTCCTTATCAATAGCATAACATGAAATGTAAGATGTTCAACTAGGACAAGTATTTACTCCAGTGGTATTTCTAGACTAAAAATTCTCAATGTTTTAGCATTTTCAACTAAATCTTATTATCGAAAAATATACTTTGGTCATCTTGGTTTAAAGAAATTAGACACTTGTTTTTTAGGACTGATAAAACCCAAGAATGTATGAAATGAGAAGACTATAAATTTTTACTTACCATTGCTTGTTCTATTTTGTTGTCAATGGCTACACCACCTCCCCCAGATGCACTGGAAAAAATTAGAATATTTCATTAAATTATTCTAAAAAAATGTAAGCTCCCTTCCAACTCTTGAATAAAAACATTTGTGTTTTACTTAAAACCAAAATAGTAATTTAAAATAGACTATTAGTCTATTTTCAGAATTTCATACTCAGAGCTCTCACTTTGAAAATTGAGGATCTCAGCAAATAGGTGACTTCTAAAAATCCTTTGTAGTTTCACTATTTCCAACTTGCCTATGAAATATATATGCTACTTTAAAAATTAACTCCCAGTTCTATTCAGGAGTTCTCAATTCAGTGACCTTAAGATATATTTCAAATGAGCAGTATTTGTTCCACATCTCTTCATTTACTAACTATATATTCTGATTAACTTTCATGCAAAAATTTCAGTGGTTACTTATTGTAGTAAATTCAGATGATTACTCCTCTTCTATAGATTTTTATGTTTTTAATATCTCATTTTTAAATTTTAAAAACTGGCTTGTAAAAATGATTCAGAGGGCTTTTGGGCAAACAGTACTTGGAGGGTTAGTTAACAAGGAACTCAACCGTCTGGCAGACCCACATGCTTTGACTGTAGCTTGCAAAAATCTTGTACCTGGCAAAAATCACCAACTAAGATATGTGGTTTAGCCCAGTTTTTTCCTAGAAACAAATTGGAAACAGTCTAGCTGGTAAGTACATCTCAAGTTCAAGCATCATTGTAGCATGTATATGATAATGACACAGAAGGCTGAATAATTATCCTCTTTGGCAGTTTATATTGTCCTATGTATATAGCAAGGACCTATATCATTTTCTTGGTGTTTTTGTAAATTTTAAAGAACAGTTATTAGATTTTTCTTGTAAGTATAAATCCGATATATTAATCTACTGTATCAATACAGAAAAATGTCTTTAAATTATTTTTATGTAAAACTTTACTACACATTCTTCATTTAGTATTTAGTGATAAATTTAGGTGCTAATATATCTGAAGACTATTTTACTTTAGATGATGGGGACCCTCAATGTTATGAGGCTCAGAAATACCCTATCTGATGTAGTGGTGCATTTTATATTGTAATCTAAGTAGATATGGTTACAATCCTGGTTTTGTTACTCACTACCTACATCAGTAAATCATCTATTTAGCTTCCTCTGGCCTCAGTTTTCTCATCTGTAAAATGAAGGGGTTGGTATCTATGCCTCAGTGATCTTTGAACTTTTTAATCCTCTAAACTCTGTGTCAATGCATGGAAAACACTAAGCTTGTTTATCTGAGCATTTACAATATTAATTACAGCATACTACTTCACTTCCTGGTATTGCTAAGATGAAAAGGAGCTTCTGTATACCTAATAACTGGAAAGGATATATAGATCATTAATACTTATATATGTTAGGCTTTAAATGCTTGTAGAGACTAAGTATGGCTTCATGTAACTATAAACTACAGAACTATATAAACTTTAGTGTAAAGTTTAGTTCAGACACCATATGGATAAAGTCACCAATACTGGCCATAATTTGGCAAAAAAGATGGTAATAGGCATTTAGATTAGAATTTGCCTGAGAATCCTAGATTATACTTTTTTATTCTGTATCAAGGGATAACTGAAATCATTTCATGACTTAAATACAATCAATTCTTTTAATATATCAGTTTAAAATAGAATATTGTAAATGCTAACTTTAATACCAGTTTTACATACTAATGAGCAAACAAAAAATCTAAATAAATCTCAAACTCTTAAAAGATTTCTTCTTTTCTGATAATTAAAATAAAACCTAATCAGTTTTCAAGCCATTTCCTCAGCTAAAGAATAGTAATTAGCATCCTCCTCTTTGTTGATAAAATAACCTCCAGTCCTGATGTATATATCTTCACATATTTCTAATTCACCTGGCTTTCTTCTACTTGTTTCTTAAGATGCTCACTGCCATCTCTTCTGGAATGCCTTCTAGTTTCCTAAGGTGAACCAATATTCCATCCCTTTTGTGGTTTCACTAAAATAATCACAAACTTTTTACAGTGCATAACCATGAAATTCTGGCCCCTCTATATACTCACTGTGAATTCTAGGAAATTATTTAACCTTCCTAGATCTCAGATTTTTTTTTTTTTTTTAAATCTAAAATAAGGATGGTATCTTCAGGATTCTTGCCTGGGAAATCCCATGGACAGAGGAGCCTGGCGGGCTACTGTCCACAGGGTTGCAGAGTCGGAGGTGACTAAGCAAGGAGCAAGGATTATAAACCCCAATTCACAAAACTCCTGTGAGGATTAAGTGACTTTAAATACTACCACTGTTAACTCTATCAGACTTGAGCTCTTTGAGTGAGGTTCATTATCATCTTCACCTCTGTGAAGAGAACAGTGCTTGGCACATAGGAGCTCAGATGTGTACAGAAAGAGTCAATATGACAAGTTACTGAGTATATTAGAAACAATTACTGGTTCATATTAGGAAACCATTATATTTTTTTGAGTTTAAATAAATCAGCAGTTCTCCATGTGGTCCCTGGACCAGGAGCATCATCAGCATAATCTGGGAACTTGTTAGAAATGTAAATATTCGGGTCCACTCAGACCTACTTTTGAGGTGGGATTCAAAAAATCTATTTTAATAACTCCTCCAGCTGATATGCGGAGAAGGCAATGGCACCCCACTCCAGTACTCTTGCCTGGAGAATCCCAGGGACGGGGGAGCCTGGTGGGCTGCTGTCTATGGGGTCGCACAGAGTCGGACACGACTGAAGTGACTTAGCAGCAGCAGCAGCTGATATGAAAGAAACTAAAGTTTTGAGAACTACTGCTTTAAAAACAAAGATACAAAATGGGCTTCCCAAGTGGCTCAGTGGTAAAGAATCTGCCTGCACGACAGGAGACTTGGGTTTAATCCCCTGGACATGGAAATGGCAACTCGCTCCAGTATTCTTGCCTGGGAAATCTTGTGGACAGAGGAGCCTGGTGGCTCAGAAGAGTTGGACATAGCGACTAAGCAAGCAAGCACCAATATGGTAGTTTTAAATAAAAACAAATAGGAGGGTATTCTATTTGATGATCCCAGAACATGGGATCAATGAGGGTAATAAGGTGTTTTCTATTGTGTTCAAAGTCAACATAGTGGTTTGGGGTTTACGATCTTTTAAAATGAGAATGATTAGCTGCAGCAGAATGAGTAATTTTCTTTTATTTGCTTCCTTGACCTAACGTTACAGTATTAGGCCTTGTTTTCTTTCTTATTGCATTCACTACACTATAACTGGATGATTAATAACCAGTTTCCGAACTTAAGTTCCTTAAGAGAAGGCTTCCTAACACTTTGTAACTATTCTGATAAACTATACAGTGCTACAAAAGGGGATAATTTTCATAAAGAAACTTTCTGTTTCCTATGGGTCACTCTTTTAGAATCAAGTCATACGTGGATTAGCATTTATTAGATGAATAAAAAATTGTAGGTACTGAGGGAATGGACAGAAATATAGAACTGTGAGAAAAAACACAAGAATGACTATTACTTTTTTATATAATGAATGTTCATTTCTTGGAATTGTGGCTCCCAAAGGAATCAAAAGGAGCTTGATAATGCTCTAAATAAAGTAAATTACAATCACATTCATAAGAAAAGTAAAACTTAAGAAAAAATTAAAACTTAAGTATCAGTGTAGGACAGACTTCCACGCTGTTCATCTTTTAATTCACCCCAATTGGTTCCCCACCATAGTTTTTCTCCCCAGGCCTGCTTACTCTTATCACATTAGATTACTTGCAACCTCACTGAGAAGATAAGGGGCCAGATAGGAGACTCCGCTCCGTCTTCACAAGTGTCTTATATTTGCATCCTTCTTAAACAGGCTAACTCTTTCATCCATGCTCTCAGCTCAGTGACTGCAAATCATCCCGTCTTTCCTCTCTAAAAATTAAAACCAGTGAAGGCAAAGTTAGGCTTAACTTGATCTCATATTTAAGAAAAATTCCTTATGAGAAATCAAAATTTTTCTTTATTAATGTGAAGAGAGACATCATGACTACTGTTTAAGACAAAAATAGTGCAAATTTCTTCACTATTACACTTTGACTACTGTTGTCTTTCTTCTCAACAGAAATGCCATTTAAAAAATTAATTATTTTTTGGCCACACTGTGCAGCATGTGGGATCTTAACTCCCCCACTAGGAACTGAACCCGTGACCCCTGTAGTGGAAGAGCATAGTCTAAACCACTGGACTGCCAGGGAAGTCCCACAAATGCTTATTAACAAAGCAACAAGGTAGAGAAAAGGAACACAAATGACTTCTCACTTCATGGCAGCACACACATTTTAGTGAGTTCTTACTCCAAGCCTGAGTAATACTCTCATTTTCCAGTTGAGGAAACTGAAGCCTAGTAACTTACTCAGACACAACCCTGCTGCTGCTGCTGCTGCTAAGTTGCTTCAGTCGTGTCCGACTCTGTGCAACCCCATAGACGGAAGCCCACCAGGCTCCCCCATCCCTGGGATTCTCCAGGCAAGAACACTGGAGTGGGTTGCCATTTCCTCCAATGCATGAAAGTGAAAAGTGAAAGTGAAGTCGCTCAGTCGTGTCCAACTCTTAGCGACCCCATGGACTGCAGCTTACCAGGCTCTTCCGTCCGTGGGATTTTCCAGGCAAGAGTACTGGAGTGGGGTGCTATTGCCTTCTCCAGACACAACCCTAGGGACAGGATTAAAACCTAACCTAATTAATGTCAAAACACATGCTTTTCCTATCACAACATTAAGACTGTGAAAGGAAGAAAGGAACTATCTATAATGACCTAAAAGAAATACAGAGTTGTGTGCATTGTGAAAAGTGCTTAAACTTAGTTGTGAAACCATTAAGCATGGATCCAACTATGTTCATAACATGGCATTCATCTTAGCATATTCCTAGAAGAAGTTCAGGTCTGCAAACAAGGTAGGTAGCTTCTAGGAAAAGGCACTTGCTCAGTGATCTTTAGACAACCAGCATAGTTTGATTCTCTGCTAAGGATTAAAATGTTCTTTTGTTAGAAAGTTGAAGGTACCTTAAGACTATATAGATCCATATGCAGAATATTATTTAAAAAATTACCTTGCTTTACTCAAAGACCCTCCTAATCTTCTCTGTTGAATCACAATACAATTAAAACAGGAATTCCACAAATCACAAAATAAAATGATGTGTGATAAGAACTTATTTGACTGAACTGGCAATCTCACACACTAAGGTTCAAGCACCTTTACCCAAACCAGGTAAAATCAATTCTTTTTAAACTTAAAAGTAGAAGCTATAGTCTTTCTTGGAGGCCAGTCCTCAGGAATCACATACTGTTTCCAATACATCATTTACAATCTTCATCCCCTTGCCTGCCCCTCATAATAAACACTATATCATTAGTGCTAGGAATGCTTTAATTCTAACCTGGATTACACTTTGCCTCCTCTCAAAGAAATGTGTGTTTTATTTTTAGAAAGTAATTGTTAAGTAGCTGATTGCAAAAGAAGAAATCCAATGAATCTACAGCTCAGCAAGCTTATCAAGGTCAAAAAACAACAACAACAACAAACTATCACCCTTTCTGTAAAAGGAATTTTAAAAATATTTACATTTTCTCACAATTAAGAGCAAATAACAATCCTCCTTCCAAAAAAGAGCCTATGTAGATAAAAATTCATATAGTCAGTCTCTGGCTAAATGCAAACCTCTGTGGTTAAGAATAAAACTGTTAGACAAAATTAACAGAAAATTAAGCTAAGAACTCAAATTGTATGTATCCTAATTATTAACCGTAAGTTCTACCAATGTAAAAACAATCTGTTTAATTTCATGGTTTAAAAAACATAGACAAAAGACCCCATGGAAATTTTTATTCTCAGTAACACAAAATAAGTGATTTCTGTGGACCATAAAAGCTATTATCATGCTAAGCAAGCAGGTAAAATGGCTATTCACAAAACTAAACGTTATCAAGTACTCAATCTTACTGTGAAAAAAGCTTTTTACCAAGGAAATATTAAAAACCCAGCTAAATATACAAAGATTGATATTTGTTTTTAACATCTATAAATACCTTGCTCACCAATGCCCTTAGCATATTTTACATTCATCTAATTAATTTCAGGTCAAAATCCTGAAATTTTCTTCCAGAAGAGAATATTTAAAAAGAGGAAAAAAGGATACACACTGTGGATTATACCAATGTCAGTTTCTGACTTCAGGTGTTTTATATTATAGTCATGCAAAATTTTACCACTGGGGGAAGAACTGGGTGAAGGGTTACATGAGACCTCCCTGCACTTCTTTTTTTTTTTTTTGAGCAACTTATCTATAAGTATTCCAAATAAAAGTTTTAAAGGAGATACTAGTACATGGTAAAGAATAAATTCAGTGAAAGGAAAGTGAAAGTGAAGTCGCTCAGTCATGTCCGACTCTTTGCGACACCCCCACCAGGTTCCTCCATCCATGGGATTCTACAGGCAAGAGTACTGGAATGGGTTGCCATTTTCTTTCCGGGGGATCTTCCCCACCCAGGGATCGAACCCGGGTCTTCCACATTGTAGGCAGATGCTTTACCATCTGAGCCACCAGGGAAGTCAAATAAATTCAGCGAGTACACACAAAAAGGTATACCATCAATATAAAGTCCCTCTCCTACCTCAGATTCCCTTTGTCCAAGTCAACCACATATATGTATCAGTGACCTTAAAAAAGTCCATTTAGGAAGGAATTCTTTACTGTTTTGGAGTGGGAGAGGCCTTTCTAACTATATGCCTCAAAATATATGAAGTACTTCTATAAATCTGTAAGACAAGAAGCCCCAGTAGAAAAATGGGTAAAATACACATGAACGTTCAACAAGACATTAAAAATACTCTATATCTCATAATAAAAATATAGACTAAATCTATAATATGTGATATTATTTCCCTAAACACACTGGCAAACATATTAAAATTTAACACAAAATTAGTGAGGCTGTGGGAAAATGGGCCTTCTCTTACTGTGCTGGTGAAAAATGGTATAATGGTATAATCCTTACAGAGAGCAATTTCGTTACATCTAATCAATTTTGCACATACATACACACCCTCACTCTTCAAGTCAGCAATACTACAAGTAGGTATTTATCCAACAGATATTTTTACATACATAGGAAAAATGTACTGACAAAACTACTCATTACAACGTTGTTCGTAACAGCAAAGTTTCTGACTAGCAATAGGGAAGGGCTTAAATAAATCATGGTATAGCCATTCATTTAATACTAGTCATTTAGTAAGAGAAAAAAAAAAAACCCACAAAGATGCTGTTCTGTGTACTGAGATGGAAACTGTATGATGTATATGCATTATCATTTAAGTGAAGAGGGAGATTATGTACTTGCTTGTATATGCAGACAGACCGGAAACACACACAAAGCAAGTTATCTGTTTGTAAAGGCGGGCACAAGGGGAACAGGGATTGAAGGCTACTTTCACGCACTTGGAAGAATACTGAAAAACATTTTCCAAAATGAAAATGACTCATAAAGGAGTTATTACAGTGTGAACGTAAGACATGACCAAATGGCAGACAGGAAACAAGAAAGGAAGAAAGGAGGGAAGAGGACCAACAACTCCACTTGCTTTTGGAACTTTTTCTTTCTGAAAGATTAGGTACTATGTTTAACACAGGAAACTATTAATATACATGATACTTGTGATTTGCAAAATTTATTTCCTTGGCTTAGGGTGAACTAAAATCACTTAAAAACATAACTCCCAGTATAGTTATTTCTGTTTAAAAGTGATGCTGGTAACTAAATTGTAAAAGTCTCTCGGATAAGTATGTAAGATACAACGGGCTACATAAACTTACACAGTGTTGCATTAAAAAATGAATTCCAAATAAAGTATTGGTAAGATCTTTTTTACTTTTTACACTTCAAAGTTATGATATTCTGGAGGAATTATTATTTGATAGTAAAATTCTGATATAATTAGATACATATTTTTCTTGAGCTACTCTAAGGAAACAACTTAAAAACTAGCCAAACTATTTTTCTGTAAAAACAGTCAAGATGGAAGATATAAAGATTTAGTCAGGAGACTTATATAAAAGGAAGACAGCATAGCAATTTTACCATTACAGTCCAAACATTCCAATACACTAAGAAAGTTTAACATTCTATTACTTCAAGTTAAATACTTAAATGTAATAAGTACATGAAAAAATCATATCTACATAAGATAAATTACATAAGATAAATGAGCTTATGCACTAACTGTTATTTCTTAATAGACTAGCATAAGGCAAGGTTTGACACAATGAAAAAGTTATTTCCTTCCTCTGAGTCAGACTGAAAAAAGAAGGGTGTGAGAAAGGGGTAGGAGGAGGGTAGCATTTTCCCCAATGTTGGAGTGCTTACATTTAAAGGAGACTCTCTTGAAAGAGATTTCATTTTACTGTTTACAAAGCAGCAACTGGCAATTTGGTGATAGCATAATTACAGCGGACACATAACGGAGGTGTTTAAGCCCAAATTTAAAATTTGACACTACAGTCCTGGCTAACTTTACTTCCTGGAGACTGGGAAAACAGTATATGACCGACAATTACCTAGACTGAGATGTACGCTGGTATCTGAGAGTAAAAAAAGAAGGAGAGAGATTAGGAAGGTATTTTTCCCAATTTATGTTCAGAATAACTAACAAAAACCTATTTAACGTAGTTATGCTGAAAAATAACATAGTGGATATAGTTCCATATATTCATTTTAGATATTCTAAAGCCATTCCTTTTAGTCTGCCGGGATAGAAGCTGATAGTTAATCAACATCTAAAAATATCAGAATTTGGTGATTAAAGTACCATATAGGTTATCCTAGTAAAAGTTCTATGGTTTCTGATACTGATTTTAAGACCTATCTTTCCTACAAAAAACAAAACTTCAGTAGAAGAGAAAAAGTCAATAAAAATTCTTAATATGAATGAAGACATTACAAACACATAAAAGCTCAAATTTTTCCAGCTGTGTTAGGAGAAGGATAAAGATTAAGAAAAAGACTTTCAGGGAAAGGACTACGTTTAACAGCCATTTTGTAGTTAAGATCAATTCTCCTTTAAATGGTTAACAATATGACATTCCTTCCCTTTGACTATGAGTAAATAATAACACCGTCACCAACTAAGGCAATTTTCATGGTGTAAGTATATGAAAATGAACAAAACTGGAGAAAGAACATAATAAAAAACAATGTCAAGGGCAATAAAAGCAAAAATGTAAAGCTCTTTAAGATTTACATTTCATTTCAGAGGCCAAGAAGCATTGAATAAATTTTTACCTAGCAGTGGGCCTATTATAAAACAATCTTTTTATGTAGCTAAATTCATCTACAATTTTTAAAGTAACTTCGAATTCTTTGGCAATCACATACAAATGGGCCAAAGTGTGTGTGGCAGGAAAAGTGGGGGAAGAATCAGGAACTAGCTTACTATATGTATCTCTAATGCTAACCTTTACATTATCCCACCTCACCTCCCCCCAACTCCAAATGCCTGTAGCTTTTGAACTGAAAAGCCTAAACTCCTCAAGATGCTCCGCGGTTTACTTTTATTCTCTTTGTTGATACTGCTTTTCACTCTCTAAATACTCTACCATTCTTTTAGAGCTTTCTGTGCAAATATTTTCTCTTCTGGAAAGCCTTCTGTAACTCGTCCAGAAGTAATAACAGTAAGTCATGCTTCACACTACACTTGCAGCACTCTGCATCTAGGGTGTGTTCTACCAGTTTCATCAATCTCCTACCACACAAAGCCCTAACAATCTACCATGGGGCTGGCAGACATTTAATAAACAGTGCTATACGACTGAAGACTCAAAACCTGTATACTTGGAATTTGAGTCCTGAATACCTTATCTGCTATGCTGACTCTGGGGCCTTTTTTTCCGTAAAGTTGTAACACAAAGTAGCTGTACTGGATCACCTCCAAATCATTTCCTACACTTAACAGCAAAACTTTTCCAACATTCCTTGGTATTTAATAAACTTGGGTAACACTACTATTTTAACCAAACACAAAACAAATAATTGAGGAAACATTCCTTACTCTCATTTCTCATTTTCAATTTGAAACTAAACTTGCTGTATGTTCTTGCTAATATTAATGAAATAATCCATACACCTAGGTAATTCAAATACCTTTGGTGGTAACAGGTGATAAATCCTGAACAAACTTCTGCCTCTTATTTCCTAATAGCCAAATCTCAGTAACATTTACCTTTCTAGATGACACTTTTGTAAAAAAAAAAAATAAAAATCGAATCTGTCTCCTCTGCACACACACAATGCTCAACAAATATTGGGTGAAGAACATGAAGTTAGACAGTGTTCATCACAGAAGACCACTAGATGTGGAATTAGCAAATATACATTGCAACTTAGCCTCACCTCAGGTTTACTATGTCCAGAGGCAAGTTACTCTTATTGGGCTTTTTTCCTTCATCATTTAGTTTTAGAGACTTATGAAACACCCTAACTACTTCAATGTGGTGGTGTGTGTGTTTGGGTGGGTATGGGAGGGGAGGGAAGGGAAGAGGGGTGCAGATTCAGTGAGAAGAAAGGATAGTAACATTCAAGACAAGTCTTAAAAAAGTTACCCAAGGAAGTAAAGGAGTAAAGGGAATAGCGAGACACTGCAAAATGCTCGGTCACAGGGATTAAGCAAGGGAAAATGAAAGTTTTATAACTCAAGCACAGAGAATCTTTGAGAAATCAGAGGGATGATAAAAATGAGAGTCACCTATAACATAGAAAACACCAAGAATGTAGTTTTTAGTATGGAGCAACTCAGGAGTGGGGAGATAGTTAATGTGTCATAAGTAAGATTGTTAAGATTTTTTGAGGGGTGGGGAGTGGCAAAGAAACTTGCAGATGGAAATGAGACATTTTAAGCTACATTTGGGACTGCTGACTCTAGGATATAGATCACGATGGAGAAACAAAAGTTGAGAAATAAGGTTACTAGGAATAGGTATGTAGAACTCTATAGAGTAGTCTCTGGCAAGGAGTCTAGATTTGAGAGTTGTCAGAATGTGGTAGGCAGCTCAAACTGTGAGAGATAAGCCTAGTTAAAGAGTGAAGACAAATAGGGCCAGGACACTGGAGAAGATCAGCAGGTAAAAAGCTACAGAAGAAGGGCTGGGAAGAAACTACCCTTTCTTGAGAAAGCTAATTATTTCTTTCACTGAATAGACTCATAATTGTCTCTTCTTTCTCAAGCATTCCACATATTAATTTTTTAAACTAAGCAGCTATTCTTGAACAAATCCTCTCAATCCCATTTCCACAATGAGACCTAACCAAATGAGTCAAAATGAGACTATCCCCTTCAATATCAAATGTCAAATATCAGTGAAGAGATCATAATTTTTGCTTGTCTTACAGCTAATCTCTTCATTTATGCCTGCAGAGATGTTATTTAAAAAAGCTTTTATAGAAAAAGCGTGATTCTATGGACAATATATTTGACAAAGTAAAACTGTATCAGGTTAACCATTAGGATTATCTGGCTAAAACTCAGCTTTTGTTCCCAGGTTAAAAATTAACCTTTCTTTACCATATTATATCCCTTTCTAATCTGTCCCCAAAGTCCAAGAATAGTAATAAATAAGAATGGAGGTTATCAAGGAACTGTTTCAAAATAGGGATAAACCCAGAAGAATAAAAGTAAAAGTATCATGAGGTTTTTAAAGAGATCATTGCTTCATTATGAATTAGACTAAAGGGACAGCTCCAAGCATGGTCATTACCCTTCAATAAAGTGAAGAGAATACTGTATCAGGGGAAAAAAATCTGGTCTGTTTTACTTTTAATGTATCAATTAATGCTTTGCATTTGGGATGTTTTAAAAATATAGGTTGGCCTGGGTTTGAGCAAAGAATTAAGTTGCTCATCTTCAACAAATCTAAGAAGAGTACTGTGAAGGCATGCCCTGAAGATTTAAAACTGTCTAGGTTGTCACTTCACTACCGTTTGGCTTAACTGTCTTTTGCTCTCTGCTTCACTCTGGGGTAAGACAGTTGACTTCTTAGTAGCTGCCTAAGCAAAAGGCTGAATTCTCCAAGAGTAATAAAGAGGTTTAAGAACATAGGCTTTAGAATTAGACAAGCTCGTTTTTAAAATCCCAACTCCACTACTTACTAATGAGGTGCTCTTACCAAGTTAACAACTGAAACCCGTTTCCTTATCTGTAAAATGGGTCATGGTTTGTACCTACCATAAAGGATTGCTGTAAGGATTATATGAGACTTTTTACAATAGTAGTACTTAAAATTTTTTTGTTCCTTCTATTGTTTGGATCAATTTGGATTTTGACAGTGTTTAAGGTTTACTATCCCAGTGTATCTTGGATTAAAAATGAAGCAGTAAGGTATAAACAAAAATTATGATTAGTATTAAGAAACAGCCTTTATGGTCTTTCCCAAAGAAAAATAATGCTAGTTACGCTTTAAATCTACTTGATTTCTTTGTACTTCTTTGATTATTTTGTACTCTTTGTTAAAGATTCAATGCAGTCACAAAATATATGCTAATAATAATTGTTTGACTTGAGATTTAAATTCACATCAACGTTTATGAAGCACAGCATTCCTGTGAATTGAACATTAGTAAAATTCTTTGATCTTTGATAGGATCTTAAAGTTTCATTGCTTAGATATAAATAATCTTAACTTACTGTAAAAAAACTTTTCCAAAAGCCACTAAAATATAACTTAATCAGTTTAACCCAACATAAAAACTTCCAAAAGCCAGTTTAACCAAAAATATGTGTTACATGACATTTCAACAATATTACTAAAAACTCAAAAGAGTGGGATAAAGTGTTGTTTTGCTTCTAAACTACATTTCCCTTAGTTGAGAATCACTGCTTTAGAATTACTTAACTCAAAAAGGGATTCTGGGACAATAAAGAAAAGTATAAAGTAGCAGTATTATAAAATTTAAAGGGTTACAAGGTTTTCTCACTCATGGAGAAATGCGGTAAAAAATGCACATCTTCAGTGGCAAAAGTTTTAACAGCTAATTACTTTTTCTCATTTCTTCTTTTTAATCTGCGCCCTTGGCAGTGAAACTGTCATGTCCTAACCACTGGACCAACCAGGGACTCCCTGCTTTTTCTTATTTCAACCTAGATCCATATCCTGAATTATTACAGGCAATAACAATTCTATAAAATAGACATGACTAGTGACAGAACTTTACAATAGTTTGTACACATCAATTTATGTAAAATTTTTATGATGGTTTCTAGACTTACATCATGACCTGAAATTTGTTAAATCAATTTAAATTCTAGAGATAATAAAATGAAATGGTATGCTTTACCAACATAATCTTTGCCCTCTTCCTTTCTTGCCAATAGGCCCTATCCCTCTGACTCTTCCATAAATAATTGTTTTTGCTGTCTTCACTGAATGTTCTTCTTCCTTGAATTAAACCTTAAAGGTAGGAACTGTGTCTATCTCGAGGGTCTACTTATTACAACACTCTGCATATAATTGATATTGAACATTTAACTGAATAAAGGATGGAATAAAACATATAGTATTTAATATATTATCTAATTATATTTTGTAAGTTCAACATGAACTTATGGCAAGTTGAGCTTACTTGCTGGGAAAAAGAGTTAAGAAATCAACCAGATACTTAAACTGTTAGAAACTAAAGATATCACAGGAACATAATAATAAAGAGAAGACTTCATTAGAATTTTTTTTCCTCCCTGACAAAGTCAGCTTAAATAAAAAGCCAATAAACTTTTTTCTGATATTCCTTTCATCTGGTTGTTATTCACTGAAAAGGAAGAAAGTGTAACAGTTTCTATATAACATAGGCAACCAAAGTAGAGAAACTCTAAGTATGAGGAAAAGTCAGTGCTATGGATTTTCAGGTTACTTCTGACAAAATTAAGCCAGTGAAATTTAGCAGTTCTATGGGGATGACAAAGTCATAGTAGACTTTGTGGAAAATAAAGTTGGACTTTAAAATTCAATCATAGGGAAGAAGAAAACGAAACCAAAGGCTATCCTGAAAGTGGAAAGAGGAGTTAAAAGCTTGCTGGTTTGGTCAGGTCAGAGAAAGCTGACAACTCAAACTGTCATGTCTTTAAGTGTGTATCATGAACAAGTAAAAGTTCTAAGTGAAGTAGATCCAGGATTCTGAAGAAATTCAGATATACTTCACTCTTTTTATACTGGGGATCAATGCACATATAAAGGAGTCCCATGAAACCCTTGTATCACCTCTAGAATCAACAATTAGGAAGAGAGGAAACATCCTGCGATCTCTAAGATGTTAAGCAATGTTTCCTTATCCACTGAAAAAGAGCTTCAGAACTAAAAACCATGACTCATGGCCATGAACTGGAACCCATATTCTTGACTACAGCTGCTATGAAAACTAACAGAACTACAGAATATTCTCAGTTCAATGTTTCCATAGAATTTGTAGTACAGCTTACATTTTTACATGAACCTAACCTCTCTACTAAATCTTTAAATGATGGCAAGGTATTTTTTCTGCTTCACATTTTAGAGTCTCTGCTACACAACAAGGGTTTATAAAGGTTTAAACATGAAATGGAAAAAGAAAGAAGACCAGGAAGCTAAGATAAACATCACTGGAGGTGTTCAAAGGCTAGATGACAACTTGGAAGGTATGTGGTAGACATAATTCAAGTATAAGACAAATGGTTTGACTAAGTGGCCACTACATTCCCTTCTAACTCAGATTTATAATTCTAGACTCAGAAGTGGTACCAAATAAAAGGTTTTTGCTCTGAAGTCATACCCAGGTTTGAATCGCATTTGATTTTACGATATGACTTCACACCAATTATTTAGCCTCTCCAAAGGATAATAAATAGGACCAGATGCTAGGATTCAGTGAGATAATGTATTTGTGTCTGGCACATGGTAAATACTTAACACATTAACTACATAATTTGTATTAGTAAGGTACAGTTTCATTTGTTTTTGCTTTAAGCAGTAATATTATCATAGATTTATTAAGCCATATTTAGACACAGGAACTCTGTTACAAACACTTAAAAACAGGCTAAAGGTTATAAGGTTTGGAGTTCATCTGAAGATAAAATTAAACCAATGAAAAGGACTTGCACCAAGTAGTTGCTCAACAAAAAAAATCCTGTTTTTCCAACCCCCAAAAAATAAATGTTACATAAATATTTTAAAAGTAAATATAAAATAGGTTTCTTAATGGTCATTCACAACTAAGGGCAAATGTGATGTAGCTTAGCAGGGGGTTTTACATTTGACTCATCTCCCTATCCCAAAATTTGCAGTCTGAAGTAGCTTTTTAAACTGCTGATGGTGTTTCCTATTTATAGATCCTAAATACTAAAGGGTGAACTCCTTAATGGTTACACTTAGTATAATACTACTCCAGTAAGTACTAAAACTTTCTAATACATATATACTTGTTTATAATTATAAGCATTAAATTTAAGTGGATGTTATTTTACAATGCAATAAACAATTTTAGATAGTAAGCAACCTAACAAATTTATTTTTTGGCAAGTGCCTTAAAAGATGCTTTTATAATGAGGATGACCCCCTGCTACTAAAATTCAAAGGAAATAAAAATTATGTATTCATATCTTCATACAATATGATATTCTCCCTTATCTTATCCTTCAAGTTTACCAGGGTTACTCTCTAGACCTGCATACAACTGAGAGCCCAGATTCCACTTAGAAAGCTAGATCTGAACCCTAGTTTCACCATTTAATGGCTATGTGACCTGAGAAAGTTCCTTAATCTAAGTTTTCACTTTCCTTCTCTATAAGCTGAGGCTATTGATAGTATATATACATCTGCTGTGAAAATTAAATGAAATAACAGATCAAAAATACTTGGCATGTTATCATGTTGCGTATTTTTACTTAGCAGTCCCTGACATATAGTAATCCCTAAGTAGCAAAAAAAACAACTACTCTGTGGAGAAATTCAATCAGCACTTGATCACAGAGACTGAAAGGATATACTCTAAACTAAAAGCAATTAGGCTCTGATTTGTTCCATCAGTCTAACGATCACTCATAATAAACTAGCCTTGGATAAATATCAGTAAGAGTTACAGATTAGTGTACTCATTAAAAATTTCTTTCATAAGTCACGTATTTGGGTGTCTAACAAGGCCTGTTCCTTAGACACAAACATTCACTAGCAATGTTACCCAACTATTTTTGAAAACCTGGCAAATGCTCTGAACCTTTCACTGAAAACATACATAATGTTCTACCCAAAATTCCACAGGCTTCATGACCCTCTGAAGCCTACCCACTGACTACTAAATATAGATATCTTACTAAAGAAATTAGAACGTATTAAAAAATAAAATGAAAAACATATATAGAATAAGGGACAACTGCTATTAGTTTGTTGTATTTCCTTCCAGACTACCACTGATTGCTATTACTGGTTTAAGAAACTTTTAAGTTTATATACAAAATCTCATCAAAATTAAGTCATGGAATACTGTTATCTGAAGCAATTTAGAATATAATTAAAAAGAATTAGTATGAATATGTACAAAAGAATAACATACTTCTGATTAAGATTAAGGTTAGAAATAGATACCATAGTCTATTTAGATGACGCTTTTCAAATATCTGACAGGCTTGCAAAATGTGTGTACCATATTTTAATGAAAAATATTAATTCTAATATTTTCTGTATAACCTTGGAAATATATCTTAACATAGATTCTTTTTCTTCATATGAAAAATATGATGATCAGGTTGAGGATTAAGATATCCTAAATCTAAACTGTATTATCCTAATCTAAACCATATTATTTTCAGAGTTCCCCTACAAAATACAGCTATGTAAAACCAAGCAAAATTAGAAGACCTATTATAACACAAGTTTACAAATTTCTGCTTTCTAAGCAGAACACAATTCTGAAAGGAAATGTTTTTTCAGGGTATACAAATAATGTATAATGACTTCTGATATATTATTTTCATTTGATATTATCATCTTAGGTATTCTCAAGAACTGAGAGAGTTTCTTCAGCTTTTATTTTTAGAGACAGCATGAAAAATGCCTTTTTTATGAAAAATAAAATCCTATAAGTAATTAAATTATATTTTATGAAAAAAATGGATGTAAAACTTTTATAAAAGATTAGTATTTCTCAAATATTTCTTGGGATATTAACTAGAAGGTATATGGGGTCCCTAATTATATTGTAAGCATCTACAGCAGATGCGATAGCAATATTTAAATAATCATACTATGATATAGGATGTCACTTTATTTTTTAAACTGTTTATTAAACACCACTGCAAAGATACAGCCTGAAAGGATTATATACTCCAAGTATTAAAAATTCCAAGTTTTAACGTATATATTTAATACTATACTCTTACGTTATACAATGTGCTCAGTTTGTTCATAAATATTCATCTCAATACAATAACATCAGGTATAATACATAAAATCTAATCCATTAAGTCTTACCAATTTATGACCTGATGAGACACTCTTGTGGACAACATTCAGTCCTTAGAAGCTAGAATAACCCTTCAACCATGTGAGGGCATCACAACTTTTAAACTTTCGGCTTTCGATCATTATTATGTCACATTCCTCCTCCGATGCTGAATTCTAAAAAAAATTCTAGCAAAGAGTTTAAGTAAATAAGTGTTTTAATCAAATAGCCTTTAAAAATCTTTTATAGCAAAGGTTTATGTTCTACCATGATTACACAACTGATATTTTGTACTTAACTTTTTTTTTTAATGTAATATAATTTCATATTTGATCTGGATACTTCAAGCTTTAAATAACATGGACTTTCAGGCCATCAGGAATACTTGTCAGTAAAGAGTCAAGTAGAAATGTAACCCATCAAAGGCTCAAGATCATGATCCAGAAATTATGATTTAACACCATAACCTGGTACAGATAGCTTTGTAGTCCTGCAGAATGGCACTTGAGTTATACTGTTTGGTCCACAACCATACCAGTTTCTAGACTTACACAGCACAGATGGCTGGATCAGTAATAATCTATATGAATCATTAAATGCTCAAGACGGCATTCAACTTAATACCTAAATCCAAGTCTATCTTTATCATCCCCAGTTTTAAAATTAGACAACACGATGGAAAGAATAAAATTTTAGTACGTGTTTTATGTAATAGATATAACAATGTATCCTACTCGAAAGTAATCCTACTGCTCATCTGTGTATGCCGCTGCTGCTGCTAAGTCCCTATGGGCATGGAAGAAAATATGGGGATAGGAAGATTAAATAATTGTAAAAATTACTTCATTGAGAATATAATCTTAAATTTATTACATGTTTATAAAAAAGCTTTCAATTGGGCACCTGTTTTAATCATTAGAAGGTAATATTATAATTTTCTGCTTGAATTTTGTTTGATAAGAATGTTGATTTATATATTTAGTCGGCAGTAATCCATAGAAAGGCAACCCACACATTTATGGGCACATTTCTGCCTACATCAAACCCCTAAATAAAATGGCATAATGAGGTAAAGGGGAGGGGGAAAGAGGAAAGCCCTTATTGAGGAAGATTAGATGTGCAGTTATAAAAAACTCAAAGACAGCATCGTAAAGGAAACTCTGCAGCCATCTCCAGAGATATTTGACCCAAATATAGGGGGCTGGAGTTATGTTGGTATAGATTTTAACTTTTAATGTTAAATTTTCTATTAAATACACACGGTCATTTAAAAGTCTTCTATATAATCTGAAGGTCTACTTGAATTTTTTCAGTTTACAAATATAACCTTTCCAAATGTAACCTGACAACACATTTGACTTCAACAAAATCAAAGATTTTATTTTCAAAGGACAGCCTTACAATGTAATCACCTGGTGAAGGCAAAAATCCATATTTATTAGGATAAATAATAGTTGAAGGTTGTGGTCATTTCATCAACATTACTATCAAAATGCTTTTAGAATGTTTTTATGCAACTCTCATCTCCTATCAACCAAAATTCTACCATAATTTAAAACACAAAATAAGTTACTTTAATGATTTACTCTTTTGAGGGACAAGTCCCATGAGAAGATACAATACACAGCCATATTTAGCAAAGTAAATGGTTCCTGAACTATATAATCAGTAATGCTGGTAAGCTGCTTGTCTGTAAGACTTTGATGCACTGGTCATTTAAATGGCAGACTACTCGGTCTTTTAGTAAAGGACCTACCAACAAAAAGCACTGTCATGATAAATGCCTGGAAAAAAATCTCTGAAAGATAGAATTAAACCAGCCATATAAAGCAGATTTAATTATTTGTACTGTGACACTTATAAAAATGGTACTTTAAGGTGGCGTGCACCATACAAATGTATGGGAAATTTAGGATGTATGAGTTGTACACATTAAAAATATACACAACTTCTGTGTCAATTTTTCCCCAAGCATGCATTCTCAAAATTAGTTCCTACCAAGAACAAGGCTCACAACTGAAGAGTTTCAATCACTAAATTCTAACATGTAGGAAATTCTTATTAAAAATTTGAAATAAAATTGAGTAAATGAAGTGCTTGTAGATGAAAAGAGTTAAGATTAATTAGATATCCTTTAAAATTTAACTTAGAATTCTAAAAGTGAATATTTAGAAGTTATTCATAATCTTCTGGCAAGATTGCTATAAAAAACAAATCTTGAATATTTCCTATAGTTATCACTTCATTCTTTAATTTTTGAGGAAAAAATTTCTACTGAACTGAGAATGAGCTATTAAATGTTCTTTTAGCCCAGCAAGAACCAGGCTAAAGTTTACCATCATTTAGCTAATTTTATGGCAAACTTATATTAACAGAATAAAAGAGTGAGCACAGGGGCAAAGAGGTAGACCATTTGCAATTTCCAAGTCATTATTTGAAAACTTGTAAGTGAAATCAGACAAATCTATATATGAGTTCCTAAAGGAACTTGCTATTTGAATGCATATGCTTAGCTTCTTTTGGTACAAAATTTCACTTTTAAAGTATAAACAACAATTCTTTAAAAAGTTCACTACATGGTTCTGAGATTTCCTACACATTATAAAAATCAATGCTTGCTTCTCTTTAAAAGGTCAGAAATGCTTATTTTTTAATGGAGAAAGGGGGGATATGGAGCAACCCCTCATGCCCCTGATAATTACATACGGACTTCCCATATGTATAAGAGAAACCAGGCTAGAAATATCAAAGATAAACTTATGGGAAAAAAATCGGTCCAAATGTACCTAGTAGAATAAGAATACTGGAAAGACAGTGTTTCAAGAAATTAACATATAAAAATAATATAGCTTTGGGAAAATGAGCTTTAACAAGATAGTTATAGACCGATCTATCATGTTTACTCACAATGATTTATACTTCTCTTTAAAAAAAAAAGTTTATACGGGATACCAAAAAAAAAAAAAAACAAAAAATTGAAATTGGGGGTGGGAGAAGATAAAAATGGAAAAACAAAGTAAGTGGAAGCCAGCAATGTATTACTCAAATATATGCAATAACATTCTGCAGGCTTTGTTAACAGAAAGCTGCATATTTGACTTTGAGCTTTGTTAAGAACAGTTAACATAAAGCAAATAGAACTGTTCTTAAAATTTTAAATATCATCACGTTATGTGTAAGACTTAACATCTAATTTTGTGAAACAAACTATGTTATGACCATTCCAGACATGTATTTAGCAACATTTTCTGGACTAAGTAATATCTAAGAAACAGCTGCTGTAAATACAGAAATTTTCTGAAGATTAATGGTTAATAGACACTGTGAACAGGAGTGAGATTAGTCAAACACAACAACTCTTTTTCCCTTCTTGTTCTCCTTTTAATAGTGCACAGGGCTAGAAGGAGAATACTTCTTTACCTTGATATTACCACCAAGTAGACATGTAGAAAGATGTTTTTGGCTTCCAGGATATAGGTTACACCACCACTATTTCCATGCCAAATATCACAATTAAATTAAAAACTAAAAAAAATACCATGCGGACCCTCCAAATCTTTTCCTATTTATAACTAAAATCTTTACACTTTGACAATAACCAGGAAACAAAACAGCATAAAAATGCTATTTGAGGATATCTATCAATGAATACATATTCTAAATTATTACCATCTATCTAAATTTACTTGTCAAACGTGGAAAATATTTTAGAAGTCGTCAAGTGAAACCTAAACATAGACGCTATTATCTGGTAGCAAATGCATATAAATGATCTATGGCAATCACAAAAATCTAACACATTTCCTGATATGCATGATTTAGAATATTAGTACAAGTACATGCACACACACAAAGAATGTCAGCTGGAATGGAATCAGTCATTTCTCTTGTCTAACTACCTACAAACCCAAATCTTGCTGAAAATAAAAATATTAAAGTAATTCCACTTAATATTTCTTTCTTCTCAATAGGTTGCCAAGGTGTCTGCAGGTTTCAGTACATAGAAGAGGTATGAATTCATATTTTTAAACTCTTAGGAACTAGAATGGAAAAAAACCTCCAAACAGATGTTGTATGTTTGATCTGGTTCAACAATTTCAGGCTATATTTGAATTTCCTTGTCATCTGAACAAATTCATTCAGTCAGAGTCTTTTCTTAAAAAGCTTTGCTACAGAGTTCTAGATTCTGTAGGAAAAAAAGAGATGGGTTTAGCAAATTACACACACATTGTTCTGTTCAAGGGTTTGATTTACTTAAAATCTATTCGGTGAAAAGTTAAACAATTAATATCAACAATAATAAAGAGACCTTACCAACTATTTCCATGTTTTAAAACTGCTTTTCAAGTTTCATCCTAAGAATAACTGTCATGACCTTTCAGAGCAGGTAGGTTGTGGCGACTTATATGGAGAAAATTTACTAACTAAAGAGGAAGGCGGTAAGCACATGCACAAAGAAGCATATTATAATCGATGAGCAGTTAATAATTTCTCATCACCAATTCTGAAGTCCAGTCACGTGCTGAAAATAGTATCAGCATGTCAGGTGTCCCATTCCCATTAGTCACAGAAAAGCTGACAGGAGAACAAATGCTTAGGATCCACTGAAACACCACTTCAGACAATGAGATACAGATCTATGGTTAAAAATCTGGCAGCAAACAATCCACCTTAGGCAACTATTGCAATAAAACTTGGAGGATAAAACAGACTATAAAGGACAGCAAGCACGTATTTTGTAAACCGAAGTGGTGAGTAAGAAATGTCTTCAAATTATACTATTTTTCTCTACTTAATTAAAATCCCAGCTTAATGTATAAAAACCATAGTACAGAAAAAACGGGTATATGAATATACCTCAATTTCTCTTGTAAGGGATATACCCTCATTAATATCTGCATGTTCTTTCTTTGCTGCTCGTTACTAAACTTTAAGAAATACTATTCTTAAAAACTTCTCCAATCCCAGTAGTTGTTTTAGCTGGATTCTAGTCAGCACACCCTTTCATCTCTCTCCTTTCCAACCCCTGTAACATAGACTGTAAAAAGACACGCATCTGTAAAAAGGCAGATGCATTTTCCCCTGTTATTCAAGCAGAACACTGACACTTCCTTTTTTAGTGACTATTTAAACAATCTTAAAGAAGACTGATACAATATTTATTTATATAAGACAGGAGGAAAAAAGACAAATGTTTCATAATTAAATGTAATCTGTGATCTTTTTAGGCTCTTTGATCAGGTAAAGAATGGTCATAAAGGACATTACTGGGACAACCAACAGAATGTGTACATGAACTGTATGTTACGTATTAGGTAAGTCTAACAAATCTGAATTTGGTAGCTATACTATTTTTACATAGTAGGAAATATATGCTAAAGTATATGGGGATTAATGAATATGGTATCTGCAAGTTACTCTTAAATGGTTCCTAAACAGTATGTTAGGGTGATAAAGCAAGTGTGACTAAATGCTCACAAATGTCAAATCTGTTAAGATTACTGAAATGCTTTTGTACAGCTGACTCTTGAACAATATGGATTTGAACTGTGTGGGTTCACTTAATATGTGGATTTTTCCAATAGTCATACTACAGCACTACACAGTCTAAGGTTGGTTGAATCCACGTATACAAAATCACAGATACGGAGGAACTCTGTGGCTATGGAGAGCTGACTATAAGTTACATGGGAATTTTCATGCATAGAAGGTTGGTTACCCCATTTATCCCTGCATTAAGAGTCAACAGTATTATTCTTGTAATTTTTCTGAAACTTTCAAAGTACAGATTCAAACATTTTCCCTTCTTTTTGGGTAAGAATTAATATTCTTACAATCTTTTAGTCTCTAAGACGACTTATCTTCAAAGTTTCCCTCGTTCTCTAAATGTAGATAGTGTTGCCCAAGGCCTGTCCTCCTGGCCTGCCCCCTTTCCACTACTCTGCTCCTAGAAAACATGAGCCTTTCCTAAAGCCTGAATTCTAGAATAAAATAATATAAACTAAGAAACAAATAAATAAAAGATTCTTCAATCTCTTCTAGCCTTAACTTCTCTACCAATCTGCGGGTTTGCAGCTAGGGCTGTACCCTGAATATTTCCACTTTGACCTTCCACTGGCTCTTCAGCTCAAAGCAAAATCTCATTACTATTTTCTTCTTCCCAAACCAACTATTTCACTAATACTAGTAATGGTACCACTATTCCTTCAGTTAGGTCTGACAAAGTCAAATTTGACTGTTTCCCTGTCATACCTAATCAGTAGCAGAATTCTTTAATTCTAACCTTCTGATAACCATTCTTTCGTCAACTTTTCCTTTCATAAGTGCGAGCACACCAAGTCACTTCAGCTTTGTCTCTTTGCAGCTCTATGGACTGTAGCCTACCAGGCTCCTCTGTCCATGGGATTCTCCAGGCAAGAATATTGGAGTGGAATGCCATTACCTTCTCCAAGAAATCTTCCCAACCCAGGGATCGAACCTATCCATGTCTCTAATATCTCTGGCATTGGCAGGCAGGCTCTTTACTGCTAGCACCACCTAGGAAGCCCCTTTGTTCATCTCTATTGCCTAATTCAGACCTTCATTACCTTCCTAGTATCTTTGGTCTCTAACGAATCTACCATCTTTTCCCTGTTATCTTCAAATGTTTTACGCACCAATCAAATTTAACCATCCTTACCATATAGGTCCACAGTGGTTCACAGTATTTCCTCTAACCGGAATGTGCCTTCTCAGTCCTTTAACTCTGCATGACCAAATTCTGGGGCTTCCCAGGTAACTCAGTGGTAAAGGATTTCCCTTCAAAGCTGGATCTACCCAAAGTTTGATCCCTATGTCAAGGATTTCACTAATCCTTGGAAGATCCCCTCGAGAAGGAAATGGCAACTCGCCCCAGTATTCTTGCCTGGAGGAGCCTGGCAGGCTGCACAGTCCATAGGGTCACAGAGTCAGACATGACTGAAGGAAGCAGCTGAGCATGCGCACAACTGAATTCTACCCAGTCACTGGTTTCCCAATTTGTGGCCACAATTTAATTGCCTCTGACGTGGGAAATCTGTCCTAATAGGGAAAGAATTTTATTAACCCTCCAAAGATCTGTTAAGCCTCCGTTCCTTAAACAAATACACAGCTCTCTGAGGTTTTCTAAAACTAATGGGCAACAAAGACAAAACAGAATGAAGTAGATCAATTTCAAAACTTTTCTTACCTCTTTTCTTTCTTTCTTTAGAACTAAGCAGCGCAGTAATACTCTGCACAGTAGGGATTTTAAAAGTAACTGGCTCTAAACCTCAAACATTCCTAACAGCCAGGAAGACCACTTTATTATTTCTAGTGATGGCAGGGCTATTTCCCAGAGGACCCATTTTCTTTCAGAAAATAAGCTCATGTCTTCCTACTGAAATACCCACCTGGCTGTCCAGGTGGAATATAAATTAGATTTTCTAGTTTGCTTTGTATTTAGAGGAACCAGCCTACAGAAATGAAGTACAGTAGGTCTGTCACCATTTTTTCCTATTTATTCTAGTTATATAAATATTGCCTCACATTACATTAGCTTTTGTGGCAGGCCTGTCATTTGCTAAGCAGTAACTATAAAACGCAGCCAACTAGTGTATCTCGGTACTTTTTACTCTACCTATTCAGCTAAGTTTCAACCTTCCTGAATTTACATACACGTTCTTTCACTTTCTGAATTTCTGCACATACTTTAGACGGTTAAATTCACAAATGCTATCATCCAATAATAGCTATGACTTCCTGCTTTAATGTCATTTGAACATTTTATAAGCGTGTTCTTAGGTTTTCATCTAACTCTGAGATCCAGTCCTAAAAAAGGTGACATGCTAAGTCACTTTAGTCATGTCCAACTCTTTCTGACCCCATGGACTACAGCCTGCCACGTTCCCCTGTCCATGGGACGCTCCAGGCAAGAACACTGGAGTGGGTTGCCATTCCCTCCTCCACGATCTTCTCAACCCAAGGACTGAACCCATGTCTCTTATGTTTCCTGCACTGGCAGGTGGGTTCTTTACCACTAGTGCCACCTGGGAAAAAGATGACTGGCCATTAAAAACTTCCTCTAATTTTTAGCATCTCTGATTATTCTCTACTAGATATCCTTAATTGGAATTGGTCAAAATAGAATCAGATAATAAATTATATAAGTACTTAAGGTACAAATTATTAAGAAATGTATTTGGTATGGTTACACAACAGTTTGGGCTCATATCCTCAAAGTACTTAACAGTGTAATTATCAAGAGAGCACACTAACCAGTTACAATCTCTAACAAGTAGCCCACCATGGTTAATTCTTTGAAACTTGATTTTTTTCCATTTGTGTTAATAAGTGGGCATTAATGATGTATCCAAGCTTCCTCAGAACAAATAGTCTCATGGTTTAGTTCTGATTTACTTCTAACTTCAAAAGTGGAATCTCATAACCATAGGAATGTTGGACACCTTTTCTAACACAAAATTTGTTGTTGTTGTTTCACTGCTAAGTTGTATTAGACTCTTTTGCCAACCCATGAACCGTAGCCACCAGGCTCTTCTGTCCATGGGATTTCCCAGGCAAGAATACTGGAGTGGTTGCCATTTCCTTCTCCAGGGAATCTTCCAATGCAGCGATCAAACCTGCATCTCCTGCTTTGGCAGGCAGATTCTCTCCCACTGAGCCACTTGGGATACTCCTAACACAAAATACTTGATGTTATTTAATAAGAACATTTTAATGCAACAATTTAGAAACCAAATATAAATAGAGAAAAGTAAATAATCACTATAAAGACTTAATTGAAATCATCCAGTAACTGAGTAAAAGACCCAAAGACTTATTCACTTTAAGCTAATAATTCATGTGTACTACTTTCCTTATTCATTTCTCTTTTAAATTTTGGTGCTGTCATAAGGAAGGACAAAAAGACTCAAGCGGATGGTGGACCTAGCCACTGTTACTCTAATTGTTTAACTACATTTTAAGTATTTTCTTCATTAAGGCAGAAACATTTCTAAGTGTTTTATAAGGATAAATCCTTACAAGCTACCTGATTTTTTTCTTTAAAGGGAAGAGGTAAAATCTCTTCCCTTTAGTACTCCTTTATCTTCCTGACTCGATATTTACAACAGGGTAAAAGTTGTTTGCTATAAATTCTTACCCTTAGCTTATGCACACAAAGGACTCCTAGTGAGAGCCTATCCCCTAGTGATTATCAGGGTAACTTTCTAAACTAATTCTGTGATGCAACAAAGCAATGCCAGTAATTAAGTTTGGAAAGTTGGTTTTTTAAAGAAAAATTCTCAAGTTACTGTTCTGAAATGCCAACGGGCGAGGCTATCACTAAACACTGGCACGGGGCTTAAAAAGTGAAACCTGGAAGCTACATTATTCATTTTAATAAAACAGTCAATGCACTTAATTTGGGTTTCCTAAGAAAAAGTTGTATTATTTTAGCTATTAGAATCTACTGTTCTTTATTTGGTAATGGTTTCAGCTGACTGATTCCCTGAGGACTCTGCAAATGACAAATGGGGAAGACAGAAAATGATGGCACCTACAGGAAAAGGGAAAGGAAGGCTTGACAGGAGCTTCGACTTTAGTATAATAACTGAATAAAGCACTGGATAGCGACAGAAAGAGGAACTATCTAAATATAGGCAGAGGCCGACTGACACAAAGTCTCTCAGCTTGCTAATTCTAATTTAAATAGTAGAGAAAACAAAAAGGCCATTAGATAGCTCTAAGTCAATGTGAGAAAGATATATGTTACCTACATTTTGATTAAAAGATAGTCTGCTAAAAGAATTCTAGGAGAAAAAGATCCCAGTCTTTTGAGTAAGGCAAACCCAAGGATCTTCAGATATCTAGGGCAGGTTTAATAAAAATTGGCACAGGGCTTAAAAGCTGCCACTACCGAAAATGATTTCCAAGATTTCATAAACGGGAGCCTGAAATACCATATATACACACACTGATAAACAAATTTATACCTCTTAGTGAGTAAATGATGTAAGGAATGTATAGCCCCTTAAATCCTTTAATGGGGTCTATTTAATAATATCATCCTTAAAAAATACTGTTGGAGAAGGAAATGGCAACCCACTCCAGTATTCTTGCCTGGAGAATTCCATGGACGGAGCAGCTTGGTGGGCTACAGTCCACGGGTCGCAGAGTCGGACACAACTGAGTGACTTCACTTTCACTTTAAAAAATACTGACTTGCCAAATTAGTAATATTTAAAAAAGCTTGTATTTGTAATAGTAAAAAATGAACAAGGCAATTTGGTGAGATATTTTTCAAAGCTTAACACACATTAATCTTCAACCTCTGTCTGCAATGAAAAAGAATAAACAGTCCCACAATACTTTACAAGTATTAAACTACTAAAAAGCTTAGAGATATCTGCCAACTGAAGCTGCAGATGCTTAGAACTAACAAAGCCAGCCACTACTCCTCTTCTCAAATGAAAATTAAGCTAGACGAAAAGCTAAAAGGAAACAACTAGTCAGTTTCCACGGGGTTGAGTTTTTCATCTTGGTAACAACATGTCAATTTACAGTGAAGAATGGCTGATCTAGAATAAAAGTTCTGATTATATTTTGGCACTAATACACTATAGACAACTATCCAAGTATCCATTATACTTCTTTGGCTCTGGACAAAAGAGGATCCAAGGAGAAGAGAAAATATTTTCAACCCATGAAAAACTATAGATATAACAACTTGCCTCACTTCTGATACCTTAAATATTTCTAGGATCTAAAAAAGAAAACAGATGTATTGAGTGGTAACGGGTGATGAGGCGGCAACTTCTATGGCTGCTTTATAATGAAAAGAAATCTTTTAATTAGATCCAAATTATAAAAAGTAAAGTTCAAACCTTTCTAAATCATTTTGATGAAAATAATAGGTATTATTCATATTGCTATCATGGTAGCTCATCAAAGTTAGCTATTTCAAATACATTATCTTATATCTAAAAAACATTTTATAACATTTCTAAGGAGAGTGTGATTTTTCCTTTCTCTAAGGGAAAAGTATAAAATACATCCCCAGAGTACTCACCCTGGCTACATTGGTAAGCCATCTGAATGATTAAAACTTCATGCTGTTTCATGCCACAATTTACATTTATGTCTTGATATTGCTATAGCTGTACAATTTAAAAATTGAATCTATAAATTCAGCACTATACATTATACACTTCTTGTTCTACAAGTAACCATTTTAAAACATTTCCAGTTAAGTAAGGAGCACATTATCAAAAAGATAGTTTGTTAGAAAATATCCTGAGTGATACAGTAAATCAAGCCTAAGAATTAAAAGACTGTTACAGACCATGTCTTAGCATGACATGTACATGCACGCAGCAATACTTTATTCTAATGAGAGATGGAGTTCAGTCCATGAGTGTTATCCAAACTATGCCAAAGGACACAAATGCGCTGCCAGGCAGAGTTAAAAGAATCTAACAAAGCTTTGTGTGAATTTTAAAAACATTGTTTGCACTCAACTTCTGTTAATTAGACACAGATTGATGGAGTGCTAATAAATATTCAGCCAAATAAGTGAACACAGCATATACTATCTAAAATGTGTATTAAGCAGAAAGATAAACCAAAGTATCTTTTGCCACATGCGAAGTCCAAGACTTCACTCTATACTTTAAAAAGTTACCAAAAAAAAATTATAGAACATTTCTGTGAGAAAAACTATTTCAGGGGTTTATAAAACTGTAATGCAGATATAGTGAATTCTAGCAAACAAGCTTAAGGTTAAACTCTCTTGCTAAGAATTAAACGATTGCTACTTTGATATCTTAAGTCTTTTCCCTTCCCCAATTTCCTAACATGAAATAACATTCTGCTTTGAGTCACTAAGACTTTTTAGAGAGAAATTATATAAAACAGCACAAAGTTAACTGTAGGTTTTTTTTAATAGAACATATTTTTATATTAAACACACCTGGGTAAGGGGATATTTCATGTAATAAAATCCAATAGAGTAAGCCCTTCAAAAATATACTTTAAAGTGCAAAAAAAGTATGTTTATATTCTATTTAAAATACATATTGTCCTTTTGGTTTATTTTGCTGCTTTGTCTCATGCTAGATACCATGTGATTCTCCCCCTCCCAAAATAATAAAGATCAGTTTTAACGATGAGAAACTGTGCAAAGCAATTCATGCATACATTGTTGCATGTATGCATTTCATATGCAAGTATTCATACCTATCCCAGAGGTTCTTTGATTCCTGAACCGTGTTCAAATGGAACGCTTGGTAGAAAGCAGTTGAAGGATTCCTGTGAGACCCAAGAATCAAATGGAAATGAAGTTGAGAAAGTACAGTAAAATCACTACTTTTCAAAAAAAGAAGGAATATTTTAGATTTCTAACACAGTGCAACCACTTTAATTTAAAAAAAAAAAAACAAAACAAAACCCATTAGCTTGATTAAAAACATTTCAAAAGAAATTTAAAAACTGGACAAAATCCAGCAGACCCCGACAACAATGCAGGAAAAGAATGGGGTAATACAGATAAAATTAAATACTAACTAACATCCAGTTTCG
Source organism: Bubalus bubalis (assembly GCF_019923935.1). Lineage (NCBI taxonomy): Eukaryota > Metazoa > Chordata > Mammalia > Artiodactyla > Bovidae > Bubalus > Bubalus bubalis. The sequence goes on from NC_059157.1 coordinate 162,733,993, forward strand.
TGTGTGTGTTTATATGCCTATGAGCGTGATCAACTCATAGCTTAATCAGCAACTATTTCGTATCAGATGCCTTTATAAATCCCTACACATGTCAACAGTTTAACAAAGCTGTTCTCAGGTATAGTGTTCACAAAATGGTGCTGCAACTAGAGGGGAGCTTTCTAATTTCTCGCATTTGTACAGTGTCCCCTTAAGGGGTAAGAGCTTATATGCCTTTATCACCATCCAGGTCTAAGAATTCCCTGGAGAAATACTCCCTCGGGCTATCCTATAGAATCTTGAGGGGCAAGCTCCCAGCATGCTTGTTTCACTTCGCATCTCAGAAGTTGTTTCTCAGGTGACTGCCCGTTTCTCTGCCACCCCAGCATATTTCCAGTCCCCCCAGCTCCCAACCTGCACACCTGCCATGCCACTTCCATAATCCCTGATGCAGCTGTAGCAGTGTCACGGCAGCAAGCCAAGACGAAGCAAGCTAAGTGCTGACTACCTACCAGACTCCGTTCTAAGTGCTTTACATTTATTAACTCAATACTACAACAGTCTTAAGAGGTAGGTGCTATTATTATTCCCATTTCATGGACACAGGAACTGGATCAGAGAGAAGAACCTGCTGAGTGTCACAAAGCTAGTTAAGTGGCAATCTGATCCCAGAATTTATACTCAAACTACTATGCTAAGCATACAGCAGAGTTAAATTTTAACCTTTCTAGGTCTGTCTCTTTATCAGTTAAATGGTGATATTACCAGTTAGCCTTGCAGGGTGGTTCAAGAACTGAGACTATATATAAAGTTCCTGGCATTCTGTCAATGCTCAGTAAGTGACAGCTATTATCTTTATCATCAAAATGAACTTCAGATACAACATGGAAATTCTGAGATCCTAACTAGTGCCTTAGGAGAGTCTGCAATATTATTAGTACAATAAGAAAACTATTTCCAAGTTCTACTGAAATAACAACCAAATATCAACAAGTATCACTGATCACCAAATAAAACACTCAATAAATTCCATGATTACAAAACTCAAGTTAAGATATATTATCTACTGAATTAAAAAAAAAAAAGGGGGCATTTTAAATTTTAACCAGAAGGTACCTTTTAGATGATCCCAAACTAAGAAAGACAGATAGACACTAGATGCCAGCATGTCACCAGTGCAACTGTTTGATTAATTAGGAGTCTTCAGTATGTGTTCTTTTCGCTTTCCCTACTTCAACTCCTTTCTATTCTTTCTACTATTCCTGCACTTTTCTCTTGACTAAGTCCAAGGTAACTGAAGGCACTGACTAGACCGACTAATATCAAGAAAGAAAGAAGAGGTTGTTATTGTTTAACAACTTGTACCCTCTCTAGATGTATTTACCATGGCTTTTTTTTTTTCCCCACTGTACTTAGAAAATCTGTCTGCCAAATTAAATGAAAGCCAACTAAACCAACTGAAAACTCAATTTGGCTTTCTTTAGCAGTCTCACCCAAGATCATATGGGAACAAGTTTGCTATTCACACAGGTCTGTTTGGAGACCTTGGGTTTAAAATAAGCAAAGTGACACAAAGAGGAAAGTAGTGAATACAAGAAAATAACAAAGAGTAAACTTAGAAGTTACTCTGTAAGTCTGGAATTAAAAATTCATTAAAGAATATTTACAATATATTTTTAAGGGTGATATACTTTAAAAGACCTTTAGATCCCAATTTTGGGAAAATATAAACATATATATTTAATGTGAATTAAATCCAAATGCAAATAAATTGGTTTTAAATAAAGTCACAAGACTTTAGTTATGAAATTCCAGCATTTTAGCATAGATACTAATAATGAAATGTTTCTCTTAAGTCAAAGGCAGAAGTGTTAAAGAATGTATCTGCAGTTAGATGTGTATTCTGGGGGCAAGAAAGAAAAAAAATCTGTGAAATACAATACTATAAATGTACTTAGAAGTCTTTAGAACATGTCAACAAAAACATTTAGGTTGCAAGAGCTGGCAGTTAACAATTCCTTTTTACATATATATTCAAAATAAATAAGCCATATGGAGTTATACAATCTATGCAGTATAAAATTTTTTAAATAGTTGAGATTCCAGGGATAAACATTTATATAGTCTTAAAAATATGAATTTTTTCGTTTCTTAAGCTGAGATGTTATCCATACACGGAGAGCTTTTTAGCAAATAGCAACAATTAATCTCAAAACACTGATTAGCAGGCACAGATTAAAGGAGTCAAGTCTATGAAACCTAGTTGATCACGAATTTCAAAAGGGCCATTTGTAAATACTGAAGGGCCAGATCATTTTGTTTTGGAACGGTGTAAAATTGAGGAAATCAAGAGTCCAAGGAAAACACTGTTAATAGAGAGCATTTCAAGTTTATAGTCTATGATATTTGAATCAAGAAGCAACTGATATAAAAAATTCGTTAGAAATACTAAATTTTATGGAGATTTGGACACAAATGCTCTTCTGCTCAAGAAATAAAATTTGAAACCACTTTTCTAACATATTTGATGTCAATGTAAACTAAATATAAAGTATTTATATATAAATATAAGATATTAATTTAAATATAAAGCCATAGAAGCACTTCTTTAAAGACTGAGGTATGGCTTACTCTCAAATTTCAGCCTGCTACAGGAAAACATCTGTTTTTCTATTTGTAAAAAAATTTCAAAACCAACAGACAATAAACATTCTGAGTTTATATATTGAATAGTCTGTCATGATAATTATCAAGTACATGAATGTAATACCTGAGAAAGTAAGTTAAATGTGACCTATGTCTACCTGCTAAAGATACGATCTCTGTAGGGTTGCCAACTGTAATAGCAAGAAAAAACATATGTACCTCAACTTCAGAAATCTCTCAATAAAAACCAAGGAAACACAGTAAGCAAAGGAACAAGGGCCATCTCTCCAACATTATCATCTACAAACTTTAAATGATTTAAAAAACATCTTTTAGGTAAAAGGTTACAACACAACAGATCAGTGTCTACAGATGCTTTTCCTTTACCCTATCTCATAGCCAGGAAAGTAATAAAATTAACCCTGGGACTATCCAAGAGCTGGCTGTGGAGTCAGAAAGCCTGAATCTGACCCTGTGCCTTGTTTGACTTAATAGCTATGTGACTCAAATCCTCAGTTTCCTTAATCCATAAAAAAGCGGAGAAAAACAGTCACTACAATTGCTGAAAAGATGAAATGAGATTATGTATACACAGGCTCTAAAACAATTAAGCCTGGTCTGTGTTTAATACAGGGTTATGATTTCTAAATGTGTTATATAAAAATCAACTTTTGGTAGAGTGTATTAACATATACCAAATACTTTACCATTATTAAGGTACTACTGGGGCAAATAGACTACTTAAGGCAAGCAGAATACATGAACCTGGAGCCAGGTATATACCAAGTTATTTAATCCATTCCATTGGAGAATTCTACCTCTGGGATTCAGATCTCCCCCAGGATTTCCTTATATACAACTTTATCACAAGATTTTAATTAAAAATACAATAATCACTATAAACGAGTATTGAAATGGTTCCATGATACATGCTACTTAAACAATAAAAGCTTTAAGAAACTTCAAGAACAGCAATCACAAACTTAAATTCCTTTCTGTGACATTTAAGCCCTTAAACATTCTGGTTACTGTTAAATTAATCACATCATGTTCCACATCTGACAGTCTTACTCTTCCACATTGTTACACAAAACTGCCCTCCTACTTGGAAAATCATCTGCTTCTTTCATCAGTGACCCAACCTGAATGACTCTTAAGATTCAGTTCAAGAGTTAGCTTCTATAGAATGCAAAATAACGCATTGCTTCTGAGGACAGAAATTGGGTAGGACAGAGGTGGCAGAAAGGCTTTCAATTTATACTTGCATATTTTGAATTTTAAACTGTATAAATGTATTACCTATGCAGAGAATAATTTAAACAGAAATCAATCTAACTATTCCCTCCCTACACAAATCTGACTTGATGTCCTAAATTGTTCCCATTAATAACTTAAATATTCCATCACAGCCTACAATGAAGTATACAATTGGTAATTGTTTCCATAAATCCTGAGATCTTAAAGGAGAAGATAAGTCTTATTTCTGTATCTCAGTTTGTACTACTCAGAGAACACAGAGAAAGTTGAATGATTGACATACTGCCACTTCAAATGTTTTTCTGGGCATTCAACCTGCTTACAGAGTATTTGTAAACTTCATTTTTGGGGTCACACATTAGTCTAAGGGCAGGAAAAGGGTTTTACCAAGAGGAAGGTTTAAGTTGGCAGCTCTCTCATGTATGGACTTAGGGAATCTTAAGTCTGACCAAAGGCTCAAATTTTAATTTTACCAATGAGGAAAACCAAGAAAATTAAATGACTTGACCAAATAAATCAGCTAAATGGTGGAAAAGCCAGAATTAGAACACAAGTTTCTGAACCACTTATTATAACATGATTTTTTCTGGCCTGAACCAATGTCTCCTTTTCTCTAATTATATCCATGCCATGCAATTTCATTTTTGGATCAAAACCGAAGACTCTTGATTCCATCATCTGTAATGGTCACTCATGATATGCCGTATGGTACATAACTAAACACACTATAAATTATTTGATCAAGAACCCCCTCTCCTTTGTTTTCAAAAGCTAGGTAGACCATATAACATGGATTTGTTTTGGTTTACTTATAATACCAATTATTAAAACTGAATTCTAGTTCTATTTTAGAAACTAGTCAGCCTTAAACTTTGAGTATCCTTCATACACAGATTAAACAATTTACTTGTGTAACAATGAAGATGGACAGCCTAGATCTTTACAGATAACATTTAAAACACACTAGCATTATTTATAATAATTGACAAATTAATCATAGTTTCTCTTCTAGATATCTATATTCTTTAATCAGATTTTAGTAAGAGTTTATGGGAAAGGATGTTTTAAGTAATTTAACATTTAGACTTCACTTATTTGTCTTGCCTACTGTGATGAGTATAAATTATCAGGACGTTGACTAATCGTCTATGTCCATGGTGAACATTATTAACTCAATGATCTACAAAATTTTCACATAACCATCATATATAAATGTACAACTTAAAGAGTATGACTTTATTCTTTTTTAACAAAAGGTAGCTTGAATACAAAGACATAAAACTAAAACTAAAAACTTTAACCTGACTTGAGGCTTCAAATTGGAGTGGTAAGCAGTCCAAAGTAGCCTAGATGAAATTTAATTCACCTGATTTAAAAGGAGAACCAATCACATACTTTTTAGAGGTAGAGCAGATAATCAATATACCTTAATGTTACCAGTCAAATCAGAAGAGTATACATTAAAATATATTATGAAAAATCATGTAATAATGTATAAGAATGATACAAATTACTGTTCCTAAATCTTTACAAAGGAGTCCCAATTTTTACCCTAAGCAAAGCCAGGTTAAGAATATAACAAATATTGAATAATCTGGTATGTTTAAGAATTATTCTGGTAAAGACCTAATTATACAAATGACTCAGGAATGCATATTCTTTGTGGATACAGTAATTTGTATTACATGATTTAAAAGAACAGCTTCAAATCACAAGACTACTGATTTAGTATAAAGAAAAAAACAAGGGATTTATTACAATTCAGAAATTTTGCTACACATAAACCTTCAACACTGTCAACAATTAAGACATTAAAAATCTGCTCTTCCCACTAATAAAAAGATTCCTTAGAACATTATTATTCAGGCTACATTTAACCAGATATACCTGTTTTTGTAAAGCCTCTCTTCTATTTAAAGAGTAATTCAATTAAGAAATAAACAGTATCTTTCTGGAAAAGCAAATACATACTGGTCTAAAACAATTATTAAAAGAAGAAATTAGACCATTGCTCCTTACTAGTAACATGGTATGGTTCCTATTCCTTTTGAGACCATATTCCATATTATTTCACTATATTTACTTCTGTCTTGGTTATCTGCTATTACTTCCTACTCCCTAAACCCCTCAGCTTCTACCATTTTAGGGAAAAAAAGTCAATATTCTTTTATACTCCCCTATCAAACCATTCCTCAGGGAAGAGATTCATTTTGGTTTCTTTACCATCTGATTGGTGGGGCAGCTCTTTGTTACTAGAGGACTTTAGAGGCCCTCCAATTTCTGGTGCTTAGAAAGACTAAGTGTGTTAGTCGCTCAGTCATGCCCGACTCTCTGCGACCCCATGGACTGCAGCCCACCAGGCTCCTCTGTCCAGGAGATTTTCCAGACAAGGATACTGGAGTGGGTTGCCGTTTCCTTCTCCAGGGGATCTTCCCAACCCAGGGATCGAACCCGGGTCTCCTGCACTGCAGGCAGATTCTTTACCGACTGAATTACGAAGTACCAGGTCATAAATCTAGTATCATGTTTTATTATTTCCAAATTAGTGCTATCAAAATTCCCAAAGAACAGACTGGTCTTACATTTATTCTCATAAGGGAGAAAATATATACCCCACTACCAGTACTGAAAAAAAAAAAAGAAAAACTTCTCACTATAATTCAAAATACCCTCCATCCCTTCCAAGAAAAAGATTGTTAATAAATTAGTTAACTTGGCAATGTATCTTATCCACACACATTAAAGCCCTTATATTTTCTAACGAAGTTAACCAATGTTCAGTCCATACAATTTAGTTCACAGAAAATTTTAAACAACTGTGTCACCGTGAATAAAAAAGGCCATATGCCTGCTGATACAATTCCTGGTTTTAAGAATTTCAGGCACTTTTTGATTATTGGCCTTTCTGGAAATGTATGATAATTTCCTTGACTTAGAGCCAGGTTTTATGACTAAAGCATACCAGTGAGGCACTCTGATGAATGCATCAATATCAGTTTTTATACTAAACAACAATGTCACTCATTTGATGTCAATCAAACTTTGATTACAAAATCCTTAGTAAGAGTACTTAGGCATAAGATGGTATCTAGTATGTGGTTTACATATCAACTATAAAGTCACAAGGCAAAATTCAATATCGATAAGGAACCATAAGCTCCCAAAGAAATACAGATTCAAGTAAGGAGCTTTCACTTTTAAAGACTAAATGCAGTTTTTTCAGAGCTCTGGAAAATTACTTACAGGTTTTTAAAACACAGTAAGAGTGACAGTTTTGCCTCCCGATACACATTTACGTAATTCTCTTAAATGTCAAGTAAAAAAAAAAAAAAAAAACTTCATTAAAAAAGTATATGTATATCTCATACACGTATCTATATATACAACTATACAAACAAAATCTGTGTTTATAGCACATACCAGGACACACCACTTAACACTCACAATTTATACTCTTTTATCAGCAATCATTAGCAAACTACACAAAACTATTAACAAGATATAAAGATATCTGCCACTAGAGGATCCTTACAATCAGGTTTTCAACAGTCTTCTGGTTGCAGTTGACAGTTCACAATTGCAGCCATTCATGAGTTCCTGGAATGTGGCCTACAGAGTTCACATTGGTCAGTTATCTATGGAAAACGATCTGTGCTGTGTTCCTTTTCCAAAAGGGCCAGTAATATTTTGCACCTCCCCCTTTTAGCAAATTGGAGTCTGTTAAGCCTATAAGTAGTTTAAAAATTTTTTGTAACCTTTACTGTAGAAATGTCTATGCATTTTTTATGAATCATGTTTTCAACCACTATTACATCCTCCAGTTTATGCAAAATCAATTTAAATAATCTCAACAACTGACCATTAAGCGAGAATGATATAAAATGTTACGCTAATTAACAATATAAGGTCAATGGGCAATGTTAACTGAGAACTTCAAGACTTTTCTTACTTGGCATACAAAACCATCAGTCCCTTTAAAGATAGGATAGTACATAAGGTCTGCTTCTTTAAAATAAATGGTCTCAAAATGAGCCAATACAGATCCTTGTATTAAGAAACAGAACCAATATCTACAAGATAGTGTTTAATATGTCAACTTAAACCACCTGAATCTTTTTATCTTCCATTTTCCTTCCTTTTCTCAAAGAAATAGATTGTTGTTTACTAATGTCTTAATGGTTTTTTAAAAAGCAAACATCTTTTAAAAAAATATTTAAGGATTTGAAATTTGTCAACCTATTAATAATTACTCAAGACCTCTCACTCCAATATTTTGTTTACATCTGAATGACTGCAAATAAAACTGTATGAAGATTTTAATTAAAGGCAACTTAAAATCATATTAAAAAACAAATTTAAAAAGACCCCAAAACTATTTCTACTTAATGGATTTATTCCTTCACCAGGTGTGTTGGTTCAGTGACAAAACAGTCAAATGTGTAAGATTACATCTAGGAAACTGGCATGTTAAATTAGAAACCAATGAAAGACTATAGCAAAAATTAGAAATGCACATTTGAAAAGCAATGAAGATTTTAAAAGACTGGGTGGGGGAGTGAAGTGCCACATTTAAAATAGGAGGATACACACAGGAAAACCCCAGCACTGGTTAACTGTTAAAATGGATAAGAACACTGATACAGTAGTATCTGTAATTCAGATAGTCGTAGGTTTGGAAATAAGATTCTTGAAATTACCAACTCTTTTAATAAAGAGAAGAAATAAATGCATCTTTGAGGTCATATCCTAAAGGATACAACCCAGAGTTCCCATTTATCAACAGATCTCTCTGCTTCATACCATATCATCACGTTAAAGTTCTGGCGAATATAAATGCAAAAAAACTGAGAGGTATGAAGGAGAGAAAAATACATTCAGTTCACAGGTGTGCATGTGTTTTTTTGGGGTGCTGAGGGGCTGAGAAACCAGTCATTATTTCTTGAAGAGATATGAGGTGGGGGGATGTACAACAGGAACAGAGAGGTAAGCAAATGATTATTTACCAACTCATCAAAAAAACTGGCTTCTGGCAGCTAGAAAAGGGAAAATGCCTGCTGATTATTACCAAAGGTGAACAAATAAACTCAAGTGGCATTTCAGGTGTGCACCAATGTGTGAAAAGTGAAATATGGCAGAAAATGTAGAGAAGGATTTTTCTGAGTGGCTTGTGGAATCAGTCTTTACTTGGTAGTCCCATCCACATAAAATTTCTCGGTGACTATTTGAGCTCATTTATGGACATGTGGTATTCTCTAAGGGTTCTCAAAATAAAGACACACCACAAGCAAATCTCCTATTAAAAAAGATGAACTCTGAAGAGAGGATGAATTTCAGTGAGCATTTCAAACCTACAGAAGTATGTAACAAAAATACAAGGGTAATTCAAAATGAAAACAATGTGAAGAAACTCAGAAGAAAAGAAGAAGAAAAAGTTTTAACAGGTCTCATCGTATTCTAGATACCAATTACTCCAGAAATCTATAAGGTACTTCTGATCCTTTACCACATATAAAATTAAACCTTTCTCAAAACAAAAAACCCCAGAAAATAAATTTCTAACTGTGAAGTATCTGAAACTTTCTCTGTGATTTTTAAATGTAATTTTTGGTAATAAACTAGTTTTATAAAATTTGCATTATACATACTACGTCAAATTTTCATGTGCCATTTCCTCAAAACCACTTAAAATCCTTATTAAACTATAACCAAACATCAACTGTAGTGGACTTGGTATGGCAATACACCAATCTGCCCTTGAGCTGTTTAAAAAGCATCCCCCCTAAACAGAGGGAACCAGTTGTTAACGTTCATATTTTTACTATAAAATCACCCTAATTTTTAAGAACTACAGCTTTCCCTTCTGTGTGAGTCTCACATCTCCCCCTTTCTACAATAAAAAGATTGATGGAAAATAAGAACATCTTTCCAATACACTTTCTGCCTTTAAAAAAAAAAAAAAAAAAAAAGGCGTCTTAAAAAAAGTCACTGGGAAGCCTCCTGGCTTGTCCTTTTATTAAAGGGCTGAAGACAGGATCTTCAAAGCCGAATCTGACATTTCATCATTATCTCTCCACCCTTTCCAGATACACTGGAGATACCTTACATGGTTATTTCTCTATTACAGGGCCTCCTGGTTTTCCAGAATGGGAAAGTCTTAACTCATTTTATGTCTCAGTCTCAAAACTCACACTGACAAAACACTCTGCCATTAAGTGTTCAAGTGTGATCGACATCTAATAAAGGGACAATCGTACGGGGCATAACCTACTAGCTACCACTTACAAATCGAGAAGATTAAACTAATATCCACCCTTTCGAATCAACAGTGCTGCATTCCTATCCATTTTGGTGCTTAAACAGCTATGACATCAATTCTATCACTTTTTATATCAGTGATTTAAAACGAATGTCTTTTCAAGAACCGATAAATCAATTTTATTAAATACAAACTATCTTTAATATTTAGAAATGTTAAGGTCCTCAAATTGGAAAAAAGAAACAAAAGAATCTCCCACAATTGCATCCTAAACTACAATGTTTGGTCAAGCATTCCCATCAAATATTTCAAATAAGATTTCCATACCTGTCTTCATCACCATCAACAGGAATAGCTATGCTGAATACAGAGGTGGCGAGACTGTTCATGGGTGTTAACTGAAGGGGGTTTGCCAGGGCATCTGCAACAGGAGGCTTCACAACAGGCTTATTTTCAGCAATGAGAGAAAGTGGTGGTTGAGGTAGGGGTTCTGATTTTCTTCTAGTATCGTCAACTTGCCCGACTAAAGGCTGGGTCTGAGTCTGAAACTGGCTCAGGTCAGACTGCGGTAGACTCGTCGGGGCACTGGCTGTGCCGGGCGCTAAGGGCAGCCCCACGTGCTGGATGCTGCCGCCACTCCTGCTGACCGGAGGCTGGCTGCAAAGCTGCGGCGCCTGGCCCAGGGGCGCGGGAACATTTGGCATAGTAACAGAAGTCGTCGACACACTAGGCACGCTGGGAGCGGGCGCGGCTGCAGGCACGTTGGCAACTCCGGGCACCACGGCGAGAGGGCCGCTGGGCACGACCGACGGCGCGCCGCTACCACTCATCTGCGGCGGAAGCGCGGCCTGCGGCTGCCCGACCCCGGCGGGAACCAGGCCCGACGGCGCCGTGCCTCCCACGGCAACCGCGGGCACTCCGGCCGGTTGACCCGGCGCGGCCGGTCCTCCGGGCGCGGGGCCCGGCCCAGGGGCCACCGCTTCTCCGGGCAAGGAGGGCGCACCCATCATCTGCGCGCCAGTGGAGGCGGCGTTCTGGCCGGTGCCCGCGGGGAGACCGGCGGCCGCGGCGAGACCCGCTGCTGCGCCCGCGGAAGAGGGCTGCGCCGGGCTGGGCGGCTGCAGGCCGGCCACGTGCGGCTGCAGGTACTCACTCTGGGCGGCGGGCGGGACGGGCAGCAGATGGCCCGGCGGCATCTGAGGCTGAGAATACGCGAACTGCTGGGGCGGGGGCGCGGTGGCAGCGCCCACGGCAAGGCCGGGCTGCGCCAAGGTTACATTCGTCAGCGGCAGGCCCTGTCCGTTGGGCCCCGGGGGCCCGGCGCCCTGGGCCTGGCTGGGCGGCGGGGCTGCCAACCTCTGCGGCGGCCCGGCCGCGGCTCCCGGGAACAGCGGCAACGAAGCCGAGCTTGGAGCCACAGCCCCACCTACGGGCGGCGGCGGCGGCTGCGGCTGCCCAACGCCAAAACTCTGCGGCGGGGCCGGGGCGGGTTGGCTCATTTTCTCCGACTGGGGTAGCTGTGACACAGCAGTCAAGGAGCTGTCAGTTCCCGAGTCGGGCCCATGCGCGCCCGGCATGGAGGCCACCACCACCACCACCGACCCTCCGGTGGCGCCCAGGCCGCTGTCTCGCTCCGCAGTCTGGTCAAAAGTATTGCTGTGCCTAATGCAATCCCCGGACCGGGTCAGGACGCTGCTATCGGAATCCCGCTCATAGTATTCCATACACGTCCATCGGCCGCGTCTATATGGCTCCCCGCTGCCGTGATCCAGCTTGATCACGCGAAAACGCGAACTACAAGTGGTGGGGGGCTGTGATGAGGCGGCAGTTCCTGGCGTGGCGGACGGGCCTGTGACCGGGGGGGCGCCGGGGGCCCCCGAGGAGGGGACTGAGGTGGCGGCCGGCGACAGGGTGCTGGCCAGCACCCCGGCCACGCTCCGGGCCGAAACGGCTCCTCCTCCGTTGGCCGGAGCGGCTGTAGCGGCCGCCAGCTGTCCGTCCAGGAGGAGGTTGGGGGAGACGGTTCCGGGAGTCTCCGCATCCCCAACATTGTTGAGCGTCTCTTCGGAGGAGCTGCGCTCGCAGACCTCCTCGGGGCCGTAATCCGTGGCCCGAGAAACGTCGAATATCTCGGAAGAAACGTCCTCCGTGCGTGACTCATCCGGGTCGTCCAGGCTCTCGGTGTCCTCGGTGATGCTAGTAGCCACCTGGGCCGTAGTGACACTGGTGATCTGGAAGCAGCTCTTCTTCTTGGCCGGCATCTTGGACATGGTGAGGAAGGCTGGAAGGGCAGAGAGGCACCCGGCTCCTCCGCGATCTTGCCAGAAACCAGGAAGGGCAGAACACTGGCCCCCAAAGACAAAGTCCACGTCCGTGCTGGGGTCTGAGGCCCGCCGCTCTAAGAGTCACGGGCTGATCCGGGCGCCGGCCGCTCCGTGAGACATCCTCCTCCCGTTTCCTTATCCGAGTCGGTCTCTACGGCTCTGCCCCCGTCTCACTCGTGCGGCGGCTCCTCCTTCCTTCTCGCCTCCCGCAGTCGAGGCGCCTCAATTCAATCCCCACAGTGGCGGCGAGAGCACTATCCCAGGGGCGGGTCGGCTGCTTCCTCCTCGCGTCTTCGGGCCGCCGTGGTCAATCCAGCTCCGCGCGGTCAGCAGGCCTAGGCTGGGGGTGGGAGTGGGAGGGAGAAGGGGAGGCGGCGGCGGCGTGAGGGGCGGTGCTGCCCCGCTCCGGCTCTTCGAACCAGTGCCGGCGTCAGCTCCGGGCTTTCGGACGCCGAGGGAAGCAGGAGTAGGAGTGGCGAGTCCGGAGCCAGGGATTCCTGATTCAGCCAGGAGCTGCGGGCGGGCGGCCCTCCCTCCCCGGCTCTAGCCGGAGCTCAGTCCCAGGGACATGTCGACTGTCTCAGGCGGAAACCTGCTCCGGGGGAGGGGAAAGCCGGCTCGGTCCTCCCCTATACAGGGGGAGCCACCCCCGCGGGCGGGCGGTGGCGGCGGTCTCGGCCTTCCCCTCGCGGCTCCTGAGAGAGTGAGGGGCGGCGGCCGGCAGGCCGGCAAGCGACGGCGCGCCGGCTGTGTGAGGTAGCTGCGGTAGCTTCTTCGACTCTTCCTCGGTGCGCCCGGTTCGCAGGCCCTGTAGAAACTGAAATTCAAACTGCTGAAGCGGCGGCTGCAGCTCCCTCCCCTCGGCCAAGATGGGGCTGAAATGGCCGCGCCAGGGATGCTGGGAGGAGCAGCAGCCCCGCTGCCGCCGCCGCTGCCGACTAAAATGCCGCCGCTGCCGCAGCCACCGCCAGCGTCGCAGCCGCCGCCGTTCCGTGACGCACCGGCGTCGTGACGTCACCGCCCCGCCCCCTCCGGTTTCCTGCAGAGTTTCGCGTGGAGGCTGGGGGGTAGTGGGCGGGGCTAAAGGTTAAAATGGGGGGCGGTTTTTTTTTTAATTTAAATTTTTTTTTAAATTTAAATTTTGCCCTGTAGGTCTTTAAGAGTTGAAGAACTAAAGACTCTTAAATTCCAACTCTAGGAAAACTTACAGCCGCGCCAACTGAAGGTTTTTATATCGGTTTATTCGGAGGCATTGGAAACTGGAGGTCATGTGCTTGCTGTGTCTAATGTTTAGCGAAATCTTAGTGAAAGAAGGCTATAGGAATGGAGGTTGGGGGATTTAGCTAGAATAAAGAGGGAGACGGCTGGAGGAACCGAATCACTTATAAAAAGCCTTTCCTGAACATGAATGTTATCCAGTATAGTCAGAAGAGTGAAATGTTGAGAGAAATGGGGACGATTAACCAAGAATAGCAAGCCAGATTGAGTCAGAAAAAGGATCTTTCAGCCAGAAATTTTAGTCTCCAACAATGGCATCAGGAGATGGTTACTTGCCCAGGATGAGGTCAGTTTAAAAAAAGATTAGAGGTTACCAATATATTCCTAATTTTCCTGAGTTTGTTGTGATTCCAGCATCGAAGAGTTCGTTTAAACATCTTGAGACTGTTTTTACTTTCAGCGTGAAATCAGCTTATGGGCTCCATAAATGTAGAACCTACTGCGTTAAATAGTTGTAGTTCTTTCTTTTGTTTATTCTGAAACTCTTAGTTAGAGCCAGAGTGTTAGAAGGCTTGGATTGGGCCATGAACAATTAGAGCAAGTTAGAAAGCACTCTTTCCTGTCCAGAAAGCAGCTATGCAAGTACTGGAGAATTTACCATCATTTAGTTACTCTCTGGCAAAAGAAAATGGTAACGTCATTCTTTTAAGTAGTTTTTTAAAAAAAAGAGGAAGGTGGCTCTTTGACACATCGTTTAGGTAAAGTGTCTTGATGGAATTCAAAGTTTATCTATTACAGCTTTAGCAATCATATCATGACTGACATAAATCAAGGTAATTATTGTATTCAGTTCTCTAATCTTTGAAGAATACAAATATTTTTTATCCCAAAGGATCTTTTGATAATTTAAAATTTCAGAGAACTTTTTAGGTCATTAGTTGAAAATAATATACAAGGATATGTCTATATCATTAAACGTTAGGAGAAATTATGTATTCCAAACCAAATGACTGAGGTCAGGATGTGAAATAAGACCACATAATAAAATCCCTGCTTCTTAAGGGGGTGGGAGAGAGTAAAGGAACCAAGGGTAACATAATGCTGCTATTGTGGCAAAAATAGCTAATGGAATGTTTCATTACTAAATCTGTAATTTCAGTAATTGTTAGAGACAGTTTTCCATCAATAAGTTAGATCAACTGGTTACATCAAATATGACTTAATAAAAACTTCATTTTGGATTGATTTACTAGATTGTTAAAAGTGATGATCAATGGGTGATATTATGTGTGCAGCTTTTGGAAAAGTAAATGTTGTATGCCTGCTTGTCCAATTACGTTATATTATTACATCAACTTCGTATATACATATATGTCTATCACTTCAGTTCAGTCACTCAGTCGTGTCCAACCCTTTGCAACCCCATGGACTGCAGCATGCCAGGCCTCCCTGTCCATCACCAACTCCCAGAGCTTATTCAGACTCATGGCCATTGAGTTGGTGATGCCATCCAGCCATCTCATCCTCTGTCGTCCCCTTCTTCTCTCGCCTTCAGTCTTTCCCAGCGTCAGGGTTTTTTCAAGTGAGTCAGCTCTTCCGCATCAGGTGGCCAAAGTACTGGATTTTCAGCTTCAACATCAGTCCTTCCAATGAACACTCAGGACTGATCTCCTCTAGGATGGACTGGTTGGATCTCCTTGCAGTCCAAGGGACTCTCAAGAGTCTTCTCCAACACCACAGTTCAAAAGCATCAATTGTTCAGCACTCAGCTTTCTTTATAGTCCAACTCTCACATCCATACATGACCACTGGAAAAACCATAGCCTTGACTAGACGGACCTTTGTTGGCAAAGTAATGTCTCTGCTTTTGAATATGCTGTCTAGGTTGGTCATAACTTTCCTTCCAAGGAGTAAGCGTCTTTTAATTTCATGGCTTCAGTCACCATCTGCAGTGATTTTGGAGCCCCCAAAAATAAGGTCTGCCACTGTTTCCACTGTTTCTCCATCTATTTGCCATGAAGTGATGGGACCGGATGCCATGATCTTCGTTTTCTGAATGTTGAGCTTTAAGCCAACTTTTTCACTCTCCTCTTTCACTTTCATCAAGAGGCTCTTTAGTTCCTCTTCACTTTCTGCCATAAGGGTGGTATCATCTGCATATGTGAGGTTATTGATATTTCTCCCGGCAATCTTGATTCCAGCTTTTGCTTCATCCAGCCCAGCATTTCTCATGATGTACTCTGCATAGAAGTTAAATAAGCAGAGTAACAATTAACAGCCTTGACGTACTCCTTTTCCTATTTGGACCCAGTCTGTTGTTCCATGTCCATTTCTAACTGTTGCTTCCTGACCTACATACAGATTTCTCAAGAGGCAGGTCAGGTGGTCTGGTATTCCCATCTCCTTCAGAATTTTCCACAGTCTATTGTGATCCACTATTTATTTGGCTGTGTCAGGCCTTAGTTGTGGTGCTTGGACTTGGTTGCCCCATGGTATGTAGACTCTTAGTTCCTGGACCAGGGATTGAACCCATGTCCCCTGCATTGGAAGGTGGATTCTTAACCACTGGACCTTCAGGGGAATCCCACATCAATTTCTCGATTGCTTGTTATGCTACTCTTACATTTAAAGGAAACATTTAAGATGTTAAGCAATCCATAAGACTATTTCTCCTTAAAGGATGTATTATGAAATGAAAGTGATGACAAAGGTAACTTAGAAGACGTCAGTAATGGGCTATACTTCTAGTAAGGATAGAGTTAAAGATGTTAAAGGCATCTTAGCAAAAAATAAGATTTATAAAGTTAGAATTTTTATTTATCTGTTGAAGGATTTGTGTGTGTTTAATAATATAGTTATCTTGAAAATAAGTTTTCAAAAGCTTTTAAGGCCCTAGCTTCTTTTATACATTTTCTATTTAAAAATGTAAGGAATTCATTGCATAAAATTTCTATTAAGAAATGATAAGAATTTTGCTTTATGTAAATAAGTTTGAAATTTTATATCAAACAAAAAAATCATATAACTGTGATGAAACTACAAAAAGCTATGTAATTTCTGGTTGGCCCACAAAAAATTAAAAGCCAACATGTAACTAAAAGCACGAAAGTGGAGAGTGAAAAAGTTGGCTTAAAGCTCAACATTCAGAAAATGAAGATCATGGCATCCGGTCCCACCACTTCATGGGAAATAGATGGGGAAACAGCGGAAACAGTGTCAGAATTTATTTTTCTGGGCTCCAAAATCACTACAGTTGGTGACTGCAGCCATGAAATTAAAAGACGCTTACTCCTTGGAAGGAAAGTTATGACCAACCTAGACAGCATATTCAAAAGCAGAGACATTACTTTGCCAACAAAGGTCCGTCTAGTCAAGGCTATGGTTTGTCCTGTGGTCATGTATGGATGTGAGAGTTGGACTGTGAAGAAGGCTGAGCGCCGAAGAATTGATGCTTTTGAACTGTGGTGTCAGAGAAGACTCTTGAGAGTCCCTTGGACTGCAAGGAGATCCAATCAGTCCATTCTGAAGGAGATCAGCCCTGGGATTTCTTTGGAAGGAATGATGCTAAAGCTGAAACTCCAGTCCTTTGGCCACCTCATGCGAAGAGTTGACTCATTGGAAAAGACTCTGATGCTGGGAGGGATTGGGGGCAAGAGGAGAAGGGGACGACAGAGGATGAGATGGCTGGATGGCATCACTGACTCGATGGACGTGAGTCTGAGTGAACTCCGGGAGTTGGTGATGGACAGGGAGGCCTGGTGTGCTGCGATTCATGGGGTCGCAAAGAGTCGGACACGACTGAGTGACTGATCTGATCTGATCTGATCTGACGTCTGTGTGTGTTGGGGTGGGGGGCGCTTCCCGAGTGGCTCAGTGGTAAGAATCTTCCTGCTGATGCAGGACACATGGGTTCAATCCCTGGCTTGGGAAGATCCCCTTTAGAAGAAAATGGCAAACCAATCTGGTATTCTTGCTTGGGAAATCCCATGGACAGAGGAGCCTGGTGGGCTACAGTCCATCGGATTGCAAAAGAGTCAGACACGACTTAGTGACTAAACAACAACGTGTGTGTGTGTGTGTGTGTGTATAAAGTTCATAATAAGTAACTTGGTAGTATAAGTCACTGGAACTGGGAAGCTCCCTGGAGTACCAAAACTCAAGGCTGGCTGTATTAAGGCAACTATCCTTGTTTCTTGCCTGACCCAGAAACTGCAGGTGGAAACTGTGGGACTCCGTGGTTACTGCTCTAGCAGTTCCAACTTGACTGTCCTGTGCTTGATTCTTCCCTCAAAGACTTAACCTGAAACAATGCAGGGGGAAAAATGACTTAGAAACTAAGGAATATTTCCACTGATTGGGAAAAAACAAAACAAAACACGAAACAATTATGGCAGAAAGGTCTTTTCATCACGTGAGAGCATCATACCCCCAAATTTTACTAGGTTATCATCTACCCTTATCAATTTGTTGTTCAGTCACTAAGTCATGTCTGACTCCTTGGGATCCCATGGACTGCAGCATGCCAAGCTTCCCTGTCCTTCTCTATTTCCCCAAGTTTGCTCAAACTGATGTCCAATGAATCAGTGATGCCATCCAACCATCTCATCCTCTGTCATCCCCTTCTTCTCCTGCCTTCAGTCTTTCCTAGCATCAGGGTCTTTTCCAATGAATTGGCTCTTCACATCAGGTGGCCAAAGTATTGGAGTTTCAGCTTCAGCATGAATGCTTCCAATGAGTATTCAGAGTTGATTTCCTTTAGGATTGACTGATTTGATCTCCTTGCAATCCAAGGTACTCTCAAGGGTCTTCTCCAGCACTACAATTTGAAAGCATTGATTCCCAGATGGAAAACTATTTTATAGTCACAAGATCCTGGGATGTAAACCAGAGATACTCAAGAAAACTTGACTTTTTTTTTTTTCTCAATGAATGAATATTATATTTAAAATAGTAATAGTATATAATCTAAACACTCTGGGATAGAGAAAAGAAAGCTATACTTTCAGTAAAAATGAAGCAATTGCCTAGGTAAAGAGAAGTAACTCTTTAGAATTAATACTACCAGTCAGACAGTGACATTTATTGAGCATTATCTTGTGTGAATTAGGAATTGGATGGTTTTTATTCCAGCAAAAAAAATTTTCTGGAATTTAGAAATAACTTGTATTTATTTTCCATACTAAAAAAGTTTTGTTTTTTTTTTTTCTTGACTGCACCATGCAGCATGTGATACCTTAGTTCCCTGACCAGGGATCAAACCTGCACCTCCTACAGTGGAAGCACGGAGTCTTAACTACTGCACTGCCAGGGCAGTCCCTATTTTCTATAATTTTATCACTAAATTGTTAGAAAAACACAAAGTGGAGGACTAATTTTCAGGTTCCAAGAGCATTTGTTAGAAATAAATATCAGTTGTCTAAATAATAAGTACTTCATTTATTACTATGATTTACCTTGGGTCTCATTTATGGAATAATATCTTATTAATAACCCCTTACAGTGAAGCCATTTTATACTCTTTTCCAAAAAGGAAAGAAAGTGTAACAGAAAAGGACTAAGGCTAGTGAAATTCCATGAATACTTTTATAAAGAAAAATATAATTGAGATGTACAAACTTTGAGAACGAAGTATGTAAAATTTTCACATTTAAGACAAGTTCTATTAGGTACTCTTCTAAAGTTTGATGTACTAGCAAATAATGATGTCCTTTTTTAATATTGAAGATTTCCTTGAGTCCCAAAGATCTTTGACGTTCAGGCAAAATATAGCAATTTGATGAAAGAAAAGGGTGCATCTTGAACTAAATAATAAATATCCTATTAAAGCCTACTTTCTTTTATTATGGAACTTAATTTAGAATCCAAAACATTAATTCTGCGGTTTTGAAATCTAGGTTAAATAAGAAAATCTATTAACGACTATATCCCCCCCACCATTTTTTTTTTAAACATTATGTTACCACTTGGAATACAATTAATCTACATTGCCTAATTGGAGAGAACTTGAGATCAAGAGTAATCTCCAGTTTTGCTATCACTTTGTTTTGTGATCACTGACAAGTCTTTATTAATCCCTCAGTTTTCCTGTTACTAAAAAGAAACAACATTGTGGTAAAGGGGTGTTAAACTTCCAACCCCAGAGAAAAAATGGATGGAAAAAGATAATACATGTAGCACTGTTTTGGCATCTTTGGGAAGATAGTATCTTTGGCATCTTTGGTAATGTGATGCTATTGGTAGTAAAATTTTCAATACAGTTTGTTAATTAAAAACAAAGTTATGAGGTGTACATGATTTTAGGAAGAAGACGTATTCTGTCAGAGATGAGCTATTTATTTACATTTAATAGCGTATCCTTTGGTATGTGAATCATCACTGTCTATTCTGTCCTTTGTATATGAAGTTGGTATATGCACAGTTGTGATTATGTATCATTTCAAGTGATGATATACCTATAATTTTAAGTTATGACTTTAACACTCACAAAAGAACATTGAAAGACATTGCCAGTTTCTAGACTTCTGGATTATAGTTCCCTCTGTATGTTAATATTATCATCTTACAAAGTTTTTTTTTAAATATGTTTGAGTAGAAACTTATATACATGTTATTTAGACATAAAGGATGGTCTAAGTGTTTCCAGTAGTCAAGTATGGATGTGAGAGTTGGACTATAAAGAAAGCTGAGTGCCGAAGAATTGGTGCTTTTGAACTGTGGTGTTGGAGAAGACTCTTGAGAGTCCCTTGGACTGCAAGGAGATCCAACCAGTCCATCCTAAAGCAGACGAGTCCTGGGTGTTCATTGGTAGGACTGATGTTGAAGCTGAAACTCCAATACCTTGGCCACCTGATACGAAGAGCTGACTCATTGGAAATGACCCTGATGCTGGGAAAGATTGAGGGCAGGAGGAGAAGGGGACAACAGAGGATGAGATGGTTAGATGGCATCACTGACTCAATGGACATGGTTTTGGGTAGACTCTGGCCGTTGGTGATGGACAGGGAGGACTGGCGTGCTGTGGTTCATGTGGTCGCAAAGAGTTGGACATGACTGAGCAATTGAACTGAAGTGTGGTTGGCTAATAATCTGATGGTCATTCTAACCTGGATGATGGGACTACTTTTAATTTAAAGGAACAAAAGGTTGAAAGGCACAGCTGGAATCTTGACTACTTTGTATTTGAAGTTATGTTTTAATTCAAAACTAACTAGTTCTTTAGTCACTGGGAACAAAACACTTTTAGCATTTAACTTTAGAATACTTGAAATCCAAATCTGACAGCATTCATTCTCATTAAAAGCTCAACTCATGATCCATGTTTGTACAAGGATTTGTATGTTACTTAAAATGTCCATGTAACAAGCTGCTTCTCTGCAAATTAATACTTCTCTTTCCATCTGTTCCCTAGGATCTTTGGAAAAGAAGGGAAATAGGGGAAAAGTGCAAAATCAAGGTGAAATGCTAACCGAAAGGTCATTCCAGTTATGGCCATCAAATCCCTAATGAATAACCATATTGTGATTATTGTGGCATCCATTTTGTGGTACTTACCTATTTTTAAACTAAATTGACCAGATACAAATATATTTTCATCTTCAAACATTTAGGATATTTTCTCCATCTTCACCCTGTCTTTTTTGGACTTTGATACTAATTTTTCTTTTTTTGCATATTGCATACGTTCATTCACTGACTGATCTAATTCTAGATTTTTTTGTTTATAAAAATTTCATTCTTACTTGCTGTATAGGTACTCTGTCAATACAGCGGTTCTACCCTTGAAGGAAAAGATAATCAACCTTTTCCACAAAAATGCATATTTCCAAGAAAGAGAAATTGTGTGGTAATGATTCATTCACATTATCCAAGTATTCTCCACTGAATTTCTTTCAGCTTAATTACTATGCTTAAATAGTTGTGCTTTTTAATATTTCATCTGAAATATTATATTTTGATGAAAGAAAAAAATCTCTTGGTAACATTAGCCTTATATTTTGAACAAACAGCTTTAAAGATTTTTTTTTTTAATGTGGACAATCTTTTAAAGCCTTCAGTGAATTTGTTGCAACATTGCTTCTGTCTTATGTTTTGGTTTTTATGGCTGTTAGGCATGTAGGATCTTAGTTCCCTGAGCAGGGATGAAACCTGCACCCCCTGCATTGGAAGGTGCAGTCTTAACCCCTTGGACCACCAGGGAAATCCCTGAATAAACAGCTTTAAATATCTATTTGTTTCTTCATTCAAAAAATATTTAGAAGCCCACTATATGCTGGCCTCATCTCTAGACTTGGGAAAACACTTATGAATTAGACTAGAAAAGGAAAGTCCCTTGTTCTAAAGGTCTTATGTTTTAATAGGGAAACAGACACTGAAAAGCAAAAAAAAAAAAAGTTGTAATTTCAAATATTTACAAGAGTTAAGAAGAAAGAAAACAATCATGGGAGGTGGGAGGCAGGGCACCTTAGGTGTGTGGCAGGTGGGCCTATGGAAAGACATTTTTGAGTCAAGGGCAAGCTCATTGTCAATAGCCAGCATTGAAGAAGGAGAGACAGGTGCAGACAATGACCCTGAGGTGGAAACCAGTGTGTGGTGGAGAGGGAGCTGGAAGCATCTGCAGGGAGCAGGGGCCAAGCAAAAACACTTGTATTTTATTTTAAATATAATGGAAAGCCACGGGAGGGTTATAAGCAGAGGATTAAAGTAACCTGATTTACATTTAAAAAGAAACCTTTTTTTTTTCTTAATCTCTCATAGTTTAGAATATGTTGTGTATTATGTTTAGACAAAGCTAAGCTTCTCATTATATAGTCAAAGACAAGTTTATAGGGCTATCATATTGTGTCATACCAAAGTGGTAGAAATATCTAACAATCTATGTGACAGTTCTTATATAGAGATTTAATAGCTTCATATCAAAATGAAAGGTTAAATCAAAATCAAAATGAATGATTAAATCAAAATCAATACTCATAAATCTTTTTCTCAATGAGACCCTAACTAACTTAATTGCAGTAATTTTGATTACTCAAGAAGAATGTGAAATGCCGCATATAAAGAAAAAGAAGCCTCTAAACAATGGTGAAAAAAGTTGCATTTTGCTTAAATGCAACATTAGATGAGTGTGATAGAACCCCCTGACAAGAAGAACTCCTAACAAGTAGAGCTAATTTTAGGGAGGCTCAGAACTGAGCCTCATTTTTCCAATGAGATAAAAATATCCATAGATAAATCTAGGGACACTTTGAAGCATTCAGTGAGTCGTAAAAGAGCCACAGAGGAGGAACCGTTCTGTAAGAGGTAGGAGGCAAGGCCATACATTTTGGTATTGCTGGGTTTACTTTCTTTAAAAGATTACTATCTAATTTCCCTTTCGGGAGTTTTACTTGGTTTCATGGGCTATTTCTTTGTTAGCAAGAGAACACTAAGATAGCATTCTTTAAAGAGGTTTCACTCTGGTGTATTAGTGGCCACAACTGGCCTAGCCACTTTCTTCACCCCTTCCTTTGTCTTCTCCTGATTCCAGTCCTTTGTGTAAGAAGGTTAAATTAATTCTTACATGCATGTGAAAGTTACACAGTCGTGTCGACTCTTTGCGACCTCATGGACTATACAGTCCATGGAATTCTCCAGGCCAGAATACTGGAGTAGGTAAACCTTTCCTTTCTCCAGGGGATCTTCCCAACCCAGGTCTCCCTTATCGTAGGCTGATTCTTTACCAGCTGACCCACAAGGGAAGCCCCTTACTATGCATGCATGAGTGCTAAATTGCTTCAGTTTTGTCTGACTCTTTGCGACCCTATGAACTGTAGCCCTCCAGGCTCTTCTCTGTCCATGGGATTCTCCAGGCAAGAATACTGGAGTGGGTTGCCATGCCCTCTTCTAGGGGATCTTCCTGTCCAGGGATCCAACCCACCGCCACCCCCACCCCCATCTCTTATATCTCCTGAGTTGTTGGCAGGGGGGTTCTCTACCACTAACGTCACCTGGGACGCTCCAGTTCTTACCATCAGTTCAGTCCAGTCGCTCAGCCGTGTCCAACTCTTTGCGACCCCATGAATCGCAGCATGCCAGGCCTCCCTGTCCATCACCAACTCCTGGAGTTCACTCAAACTCATGTCCATAGAGTTGGTGATGCTATCCAGCCATCTCATCCTCTGTCGTCCCCTTCTCCTCCTGCCCCCAATCCCTCCCAGCATCAGAGTCTTTTCCAATGAGTCAACTCTTCACATGAGGTGGCCAAAGTATTGGAGTTTCAGCTTTAGCATCAGTTCTTCTAATGAACACCCAGGGCTGATCTCCTTTAGAATGGACTGGTTGGATCTCCTTGCATTCCAAGGGACTCTCAAGAGTCTTCTCCAACACCACAGTTCAAAAGCATCAATTCTTCGGCGTTCAGCTTTCTTCACAGTCCAACTCTCACATCCATACATGACCACTGGAAAAACCATAGCCTTGACTAGATGGACTCTTGTTGGCCAAGTAATGTCTCTGCTTTTTAATAAGCTGTCTAGGTTGGTCATAACTTTCCTTCCAGGGAGTAAGTGTCTTTTAATTTCATGGCTGCAGTCACCATCTGCAGTGATTTTGGAGCCCAGAAAAATAAAGTCTGACACTGTTTCCACTGTTTCCCCATCTATTACCATGAAGTGATGGGACCAGATGCCATGATCTTCGTTTTCTGAATGTTGAGCTTTAAGCCAACTTTTTCACTCTCCTCTTTCACTTTCATCAAGAGGCTTTTTAGTTCCTCTTCACTTTCTGCCATAAGGGTGGTGTCATCTGCATATCTGAGGTTATTGATATTTCTCCCTGCAATCTTGATTCCAGCTTAGACTCCAAAACAGGGCCATCATATCAGAGTGCTTCCACAGGGTTAGATGCATAGGCCTATGGAGCACACAAAGTTCATCTGTCTTCCTAACTGAACACGGGAGAAGAAACACCTTGATGTTTTGCACTAATAGGCCCCTGTGTAAATGTGAACACACTGGTATAAATTCCAAACAAAAAGGAAAAAGAAAGTTTGCTTACCTTATCCAATACTTTTGAAACATACTATTTGTTATTTGATGGCAATTTTTTTGTTTATTGAAGAAAAAAATGACAATCCACTCCAATGTTCTTGCCTGGAAAACCCCATAGATGGAGGAGCCGGGTGGGCTATAGTTCACGGAGTCACAAAGGGTTCGACGCGACTGAGCAACTAACACTTTTTGTTTATTGAATTTAAGATGTAGATCATAATGATTTGACTTGCATCATGAAATGATTACCACAGTAAGATTTGTGATCCTCCATCATCTGTCATAGAATTTGGTGTTTTAGAAAGTATGATTATAAAGAATTAAAACTAAAAAGAGGGAACTATAATCAATATTTTGTAATAACCTGTAAGGGAAAAGAATCTGAAAAAAAAATGTTTAAGAGCAGAAAAAAACAAGACTAAAAAGAGAAAAAGGATAGTATGCCAAGGTTATGATGCAAATTATTTAAAAGGATTTCATATGTTTCAGTGTTGCATTTTTGTTAAATATTCTGAAACTCTTAAATGTTTTCACAATTTAATTATGAAGATTATGAATATTGATCAAGTTCAGTTAGTTGTTCAGTCTTGTCCAACTCTTTGCGACCCCATGAACCGCAGAACGCCAGCCAGGCCTTCCTGTCCATCACCAACTCTCAGAGTCCACCCAAACCCATATCCATTGAGTCGATAGTGCCATCCAATCATCTCATTCTCTGTCGTCCCCTTCTCCTCCTGCCCTCAATCTTTCCCAGCATCAGGGTCATTTCCAATGAGTCAGCTCTTCGCATCAGGTGGCCAAAGTATTGGAGTTTCAGCTTCAACATCAGTCCTACCAATGAACACCGAGGACTGATCTGCTTTAGGATGGACTGGTTGGATCTCCTTGCAGTCCAAGGGACTCTCAAGAGTCTTCTCCAACACCACAGTTCAAAAGCACCAATTCTTCGGCGCTCAGCTTTCTTTATAGTCCAACTCTCACATCCATACATGACCACTGGAAAAACCATAGCCTTGACTAGACAGACCTTTGTTGACAAATTAATGTCTCTGCTTTTTAATATGCTATCTAGCATATTAAAACTTTAAAATTTTAATATTTAATATTAAAAGGTCATAACTTTCCTTCCAAGGAGTAAGCGTCTTTTAATTTCATGGCTGCAGTCACCATCTGCAGTGATTTTGGAGCCCAGAAAAATAAAGTCAGCCACTGTTTCCACTGTTTCCCCATCTATTTGCCATGAAATGATGGGACCAGATGCCATGATCTTAGTTTTCTGAATGTTGAGCTTTAAGCCAACTTTTTCACTCTCTTCTTTCACTTTCTTCAGGAGGCTCTTTAGTTCTTCTTCACTTTCTGCCATAAGGGTGGTGTCATCTGCATATCTGAGGGTATTGATATTTCTCCTGGCAATCTTGATTCCAGCTTGTGCTTCCTCCAGCCCAGAGTTTCTCATGATGTACTCTGTGTAGAAGTTAAATAAGCAGGGTGACAATATACAGCCTTGATGTACTCCTTTTCCTATTTGGACCCAGTCTGTTGTTCCCTGTCCAGTTCTAATTGTTGCTTCCTGACCTGCATACAGGTTTCTCAAGAGTCAGGTCAGGTGGTCTGGTATTCCCATCTCTTTCAGAATTTTCCATAGTTTATTGTGATCCACACAGTCAAAGGCTTTGGCATAGTCAATAAAGCAGAAGTAGACATTTTTTTCTGGAACTCTCTTGCTTTTTCCATGATCCAGCGGATGTTGGCAATTTGATCTCTGGTTCCTCTGCCTTTTCGAAAACCAGCTTGCATATTGATCAAATTACTCTACAATAACACTGTGTTATTAGTGGAAAAAAGTCACCCAGACTCTTTAGCCTACCCTAGTAATGAATTTTACGTTTGGTTTACTTTTATTTCCAAAAATCAAAACCATTTTTAAAAAATTTATTTATTTTTTAATTGACGGATAATTGCTTTACAGAATTTTGTTGTTTTCTGGAGCTGGTGATAAATAACCTGCCTACCAATGCAGGAGACGTAAAAACATTTAAAGATGAACATTTGGCATTATTTGATATTTAAAAAATGATGGTAAAATAATCAAGTTAAAATACATTAAACAAAATTGTATCTAATCTTTGGGATAAAATTACATGTACACATAGGATAAGAATTTGGGGGAAAATATATCTGCACTTGGTGACTGTCTCTGGGTGATAAGATTATAGGCTTTTTTGTTTAATTTTTAAAAATAGTTTCCAAATTTTCTGCAATGATCACATAAAATTTTCACCTAATGTATTACTATCATATTTATAAAATGTATTCACACACACTACCTAAACCAAAAGAGACTTCATAAAGGTATAAGAAGATATGAGACTACAATTTTACTTTTGTGTTAGATGGCACTTCATAATTGCTGTCCAAAGACAAAGTGCCCGTCATAAGCACTATATATTTGAATGCCATCAGAAGATAATAGTTGGAATGATTAGTGCTTTTTCAGATGAATTAAATTAATGCAGAAACATTTTAAAGAACAAACTTACGAGATAAAAAAGGAATTCAAAAAGGAATTAAAAGGACATGAATGGAAAAATATTTAAAATATGAGAAGTAAAGCTGAATACAACGGGTGTGTCAGGACACCTTTGTTATTGTATGCACTGCAGCTATCTTTCTGTCTAGCTATGTGTCCTTGCACAGGTCATCACCTCTTTGGGTCTCATATTCTTTATCTGTAAAATAATCAGGTTGAATGAGAGGACTATTTTTGGTTTTGATGACTTTTTGGTTTTAAGATTTTATAAATCTAGACTTCCAAAAAACAAGATTGGAGCCTTGGTTTTGCGTGCAACAGCCAACATATACATGGATCCACAAAACATTTTCGCTTTAGCTTTTGTGTTGTTGTTCAGTTGCTAAGTCGTATCTGACTCATTGCAATCCCGTGGACTGCAGCACACCAGGTTCCTTTGTCCTCCACTATCTCTCTGCTTTTTTACCACCAGACACATCCACAACCGAGCGTCATTTCTGCTTTGGCCCATACGATTCATTCTTTTTGGAGCTATCGGTAACTGCCCTCTGCTGTTCCCCAGTAGCATATTGGACACCTTCTGACCTGGGGGACTTATCTTCCAATGTCATATGTTTTGCCTCTTCATACTGTTCATGGTGTTCTCCAGGCAAGAATACTGGAGTGGATTGCCATTCCCTCCTCCAGTGGACCACATTTTGTCAGAACTCTTCACTATGACCTGTCTGTCCTGGGTGGCCCTGCATGGCATGGCTCATAACTTTATTAAATTCCATGAGCCACTTTGCTCAGACAAGGCTATGATCCATGAAAGATGCTTTAGCTTTGGAAACACTCGAATATGCTAGTTATTGGCTGATTCCCTAAAGGTACCCTTCTGAATCAGGACTTTTGCTCTTACTGTACCTTCTGCTCCTCCTCTGAGATATTTGCATGACTAATTCCTTCACCTTCTTCAAATCTTTGCTCAAACGTCACCTTTTCAGTGTGACTACCCTGACTATTTAAAACCATAAGCTCCTCCCACATCCATCCCTATTTCCTGCTTTTTCTCTATTGTACTTATTACCTTCTAATATATTATGTTATTTACTTCTTTTATTTATTGTCTATCTTCCCACACTAAAATTAAAAAGGGAGAGGGCAAAGTCTTTTTAACCTGTCTTGTTCATTCTTATATTTCCAAGATCTATAATAGAGCCTGGCACATATTAGATTCTCAATAGATAGTGTATAAAAAAATGAATTTTCCATTTTTATAACATCCTACATTTTCATTCAGTATTATGAAAATAAAACAATATGCCTAAAATCATGGAACAGTGGGAAATTCATTGCAATAACATGTATCTTTAAAAGAAAAAATATTTAAATTAGATAAAGATTTTTATTGAAGTGATTTTAATTTTTGCAGAAATTTCAGAAGATATGCAAGCTATATATATTGGATCATATGCAGAAGTCCTTGAGAATACAGCATCTGTAGTATTCTGTAGAAAACAGAAGGTTGAAATTTTGATCAAGAATACACATTCCTTTGACGCTAGTCATTCTTAATCATATTTAACTCAAGGCACATTGAAATATTTTAAATATTTGGTATGTAATAGTTTAAATAGCATTTCTTTTACATAGGAACACTTAATAAATAGAATCACTCTAGGGGTTAAAGACCTTATTTAGTTTTTAAAATATAGGTCTTATAGATATGTCACTATAGTAACAAACATTGGAAAAACAAGTCTATTTTGAATTCATAAAGTCTAAGTGTTATGGATTAATGAATACCTAGACTAAAAAACTGTCTTTTTTATAGACTCCTTGGGCTTTGTTTTCATGTTTGGTTTGGCTGCTCTCATTTACATACTTGTTCTCATTAGGGTTTCAATTTCAGAGCTGGCCTCACTCTGCAGTGGGAACAAATGTCTTGCCACGTGATACCAACTTTCCATTACATCTTGAAGCATTTGCAGTCCCAGAGGCAAAGAATTTATGGTTGGTACACGAGAGATGGAACCGTCACATAAAAAGGCAAATTTGAAAACATTTTTTCTCGGTGCCAATATAGTTTTAACATAATAAGATCTCAGAATAATCATCTAATGACCAAAAATGAATCATTGTTAAAACACTGTTTTGGGCATAAAATAGCTAATGTTTCTAGTTGACTGATAATTTTCATAGCAACCATGGTATTTGGCATGTCCTAAACACCTTTCATTAGAGGCCTTCAGACCTCTTTGAAGCAGTTCATTATACTCTGAAACAGTTCAGAGAATAAGAGAGAATAATCCACAAGTTTTGCTGATATTCTGTAGCTGTGTAGAGGGCATCACGTAGCAAATACTGAAAATGCACTATGAGATTTCTCAGTAACTCTCTAGTCAAGTAGGAAATGGAGCAGATGCAGCAAGAGACATTCAGAATAAGTACTGAAAGTCAAGTCCCAAGTTAGAGTTTGGTCAGAATTCCAAACTTAATAGTTTTGTTCTTTTTTAAAAGTTGAAGTATATGAATTGCTTTAGTCTTAAAAAAAAATAAGTAGATGAATCATGGAGGCTATTTCAATGAGGTTGAAGTGAAGTCGTTCGGTCATGTCTGACTCTTTTCGACCCCATGGACCAGGCTCCTCCCACGGGATTTTCCAGGCAAGAGTACTGGAGTGGGTTGCCATTCCCTTCTCTAGAGGATCTTCCCTGCCCAGGGATTGAACCCAGGTCTCCTGCATTGTAGGCAGATGCTTTACCGTCTGAGCCACCAGGGGATAATGAATCATGGAGGCTATTTCAATAGCAGGGTCACTATTAATATCCATAAAAATAACATGGCACCATATTCCCAAAGAGTTCTCTATACTTCCCATTTCTCCGTATTCCTTACTGTTTTAGAGGCAAGCATTATTTTAGTTTTGGCTAGAAAATCAAGGGAAAAGAGTATTGAGAATAGCAGTCAATAACTGTAAGAACTAATTGTGTAACTGTTCACAGCTCTGATCATACCTTGCACTCATTTTACACTTTATTGTTGTTAAACTCTTGCCATGTATCATATCATTTCACCCTTATAACCATATATCTATGACTTGGGACAAATCATTCAGCCTATGGCCATGCTTCCTGTTTTTACCAAATGGGTTGCATTTAATAGATACCCTTAACTAAGTCTACAGGAATGTTCCAGAATTAATAATAGAATAGTCCAATGCATTATGAACCCTTTAAAAGAAAGGTACTATTGTAAGTGGAAAGTATTATTATTTATCTAACTTGGGAAACCAAAATTTAGAGAGACCAAGTGAGTTGGCCTTAAGCATTTAACCACATTAGTCCCAAGAAACACACAGAATCAAGGATTAACATGTTTATATTTTATAGCTTAGGTAAAAAGCATGAGCTCTTATTACAAAGGGCAAAATATTGGCTCTTAAGTGGAAAATAGTACTTTCCAAAAACAGAAACAAATACTTATTCTGAACCATGAACTAACCAATTTTATTTAAATGTATCAAACTGAATATGATTTCATCAGTTGTCAACATTCAGGCTACATACATATGACAGCTGATGACAAAATCAGTTTATTTGAGGGACTTCCCTGGTGGTCCAGTAACTAAGACACCACACTCCCACTGCAGGGGGCCTGGGTTTGATCCCTGGTCAGAGACCTAGATCCTGCATGCTGCAATGAAGATCAAAGATCCTGTGTTCTGCACCTAAGACCCTGCATACCCAAATAAATAAATTAATTTTAAAAATAAGTATGGAAAAAACCCCTTTTATTTGAAAAGATACCCAATTTGAGCACTGACAAAATTATTTGTAGATAATTACAGAATTATCCTGTAATTATTCTGAATTATGTACACTGAAAGGAGAAATAGGTAATATTTTTGATAAAAATAGTATTTTCCAAATATGTATATACATCAGTTCAGTTCAGTCACTCAGTTGTGTCTGACTCTTTGCAACCCCATGAACTGCAGCATTCCAGGCCTCCCTGTCCATCACCAACTGCCGGAGTCCACCCAAACCCATGTCCATTGAGTCAGTGATGCCATCCAACCATCTCATCCTCTGTCATCCCCTTCTCCTCCTGCCCTCAATCTTTCCCAGCAACAGGGTCTTTTCAAGTGAGTCAGCTCTTTGCATTAGGTGGCCAAAGTATTGGAGTTTCAGCTTCAACATCAGTCCTTCCAATGAACACCCTGGACTGATTTCCTTTAGGATGGACTGGATGGATCTCCTTGCAGTCCAAGGGACTCTCAAGAGTCTTCTCCAACACCACAGTTCAAAAGCATCAATTCTTCAGCACTCAGCTGTCTTTATAGTCCAACTCACATCCACACATGACCACTGGAAAAACCATAGCCTTGACTAGACGGATCTTTGTTGGCAAAGTAATGTTTCTGCTTTTCAATATGCTGTCTAGTTTGGTCATAACTTTCCTTCCAAGGAGTAAGCATCTTTTAATTTCATGGCTGCAGTCACCATCTGCAGTGATTTTGGAGCCCAAAAAAATAAAAGTCTGACACTGTTTCTACTGTTTCCCCATCTATTTGCCATGAAGTGATGGGACCGGATGCTATGATCTTAGTTTTCTGAATGTTGAGCTTTAAGCCAACTTTTTCATTCTCTTCTTTCACTTTCATCAAGAGGCTTTTTAGTTCCTCTTCACTTTCTGCCATAAGGGTGGTGTCCTCTGCATATGTGAGGTTATTGATATTTTTCTAGTCAATCTTGATTCCAGCTTGTGCTTCCTCCAGCCCAGCGTTTCTCGTGATGTACTCTGCATATAAGTTAAATAAGCAGGGTGGCAATATACAGCCTTGACGTACTCCTTTTCCTATTTGGAATCAGTCTGTATATACATGATCAGAATAATATTTCATATGTAATAGTTAACTTCATCTGTGAGTATAGGCTTACCAAAGAGTTTACATATTGGAATAAAACTTCCTTAAGAACATTGGATATTTATGTCTCAGTTTGAATGATATGATATTCTCTAGTTTCTAAATTATCATTCTCTTTACAACATATTATTACCCAAAAGTACAGGCCTAAAAAATTATTTACTTGTTAGCATTTACTAAACATTGCTAACATTCTCAAATGATCATTTTAAATTATTTTATTTAAAACTTTTTTATAATGGAGAATTCCAGTATATATAAAAGTAGAAAGAATTATATAACAAGTGACAACAATTGCATATTTAGCAGGGTTCCTTGAAAATGGAGAAAAAGTGAGAACAGAGAGAGATGGAAAAGAATAAGTCTTTAGCATGTGCCAGGCAGTGTGGTAAATGCTTAAATGTGTCTTCATGGAATTTCTACAACAACGCTATGGGATAAGCATTATCACCTCTAGTTCAGAGATGAAGATGTTGAGCCTGAGAGAGACTGAGGATTTCCTCAGGGGTTTAGAATCAGAGCCACATTTGAACTGGATCTGAGTGCCCCCGAGGTCCATGTTCTTGCCATGGCTCCATTTGATAATTTATCAACCACCAGATTAGGTGTTCCCAAACTTGAGAAGAGAAACTACTTTCTGGATTTTTGTTTTGTTTGGAGATCTCATAATGGTGAAAGAAGAGGCCAAGAGAAAGTGGTTAAATCTGTTACAGATTAATTTAAGAAGGGTTGCTGTTGTGAGGTTCTTGAGTGGGGAGGGAAGTGGGGAGAAGGCAGTTCCTTACCAAATGAAAGAAGCAGCACAGGCTTTCGGGTATGCCAGTCAATTAGGCTGATGCGTTGGGAACCTATGCTGAGGTTGAATAAAGCTCTCTAGATGACTTATTTCTGTTCAGTTATATTAAGGAGTAGAGCTTTTCTGATACCAGATAAAGAATTTTATTTTTCTATTCTTAAACAAAACAACTGGAGGTGTTGGTCTGTCATTCTATTTCAATTAAAATGAAGATGCATCTTTAGCTGGAATGTATGTGTAACTGTCTTGGAATTAGACTCTCCAGGGTCAGACTATCCTCACACAGCAGACAAGCAAATTCCCGGGATACCAGGCAATGTTTTCAGCAGGCTGCTGCTACTTCCTGTCCCGGAGAAGGGAGACTTTGGTTCTAATCTCAGCTGTGCAACTGGCAAATCATCTTACCTCTCTGGGCCTCTGTTTTTCCTCCTCTGAAAAATAAGTAGGCTGAACTGAACTGAACTATTTCTAGAACCCCTTCCTATGCTTCTTCCATGCGTTTCCATGAAAAGAACAGAAATCACAGTTTATCCCTTAGTCCCTTTGGGGGAATAAAGCAACATGGAAGGAATTACCTTCCATGGTAAAAATCTCTGTCTGCTATACAAATTTTAGTGTCCAAAGATTTAAAGTCCATTAATCCTGAAGACTTGCTGGGAAGCAGGTCAGTTGACATTTCCATACACTTACTTGAATGTATTTTAGTGAAGTTAAACATTTTTTTCTGTAGGCTGAATAGAGTCAAATTAAAAAAAAAATTTTTTTTAACATTTCATTTTGAAATGTAATTGACTTGTTTTGAGTGTCTTATTTAGGTGCTTTTAAAATCTCAAAGAATTTTGTCAAACATTCCCAAAACTGTGCTGCACCTTCAGAAATTATTTTAGGGAATATTGCTTGCTCTATCAAATGGAAAAAATGAAAATTTAAATGTTATATTATTTTAGTTATTCAAATATATATACTTTAATGAGTACATACTAAATGGAAACATTTTACTATAAAATTACCTCTGCTTTTGAATGACATAAAGTTTGTTATTTTATGAATGGGTGGATAACCTTGGTAAGAAAATGAGACTTAAAATTGTGTGAAAGTATAGATTCATCTTTTGGAGTTGTCGCTTGCTCCACACTTGTTGATTTTCTGCCCACTTAATGAGCACTGCCTACTTGCTCACATTAAAAAGATGAATAGATGAGTAAGATATACTCCCTGCTCCTAGGAAATCATAACTAGTAGATATTTGTAGTTTGTCTGGAGAAAAGGAGAGCTAATAAAATTTTTCTGTTGTATTACCTCATTTGAACTAGTGAAGTAGTACTATTATTTTCTTTATTTTACTCATGAGGAGACTGAGTCTCAAGGAGATTAAGTCATTGTTCACAGTCAACTTGTTATTTGCTCAGTATTCGTGGTTCTGTTTAACAAAGGCTGGGACCATGTCTGTCCTTTTCACTCTGCAGCTCCAGTGCCTACCATAGTACCTGAACATAATAGGTACTCAGTACACATTTGATGGATTAATAGATATTGGATTATTAGTATATCCAACAAATATTGGATTGTAGAGAAACATTAGTAACATTAGTCCTCTCCCTCAAGTAAGTACTCTTTTACTATGCCTTGCTACCTCTTTAATTATGTCTGTTTAGTATTAACAGAATGAATGCTTCAGGTCTGGAAAAAGAATTATGTACCACCTAATATTTTAAATAAGGGAAGAGATTTCCTTTGAAAAGCAGAAGCTGAATACCGTTGCAAAAATACCAAGATAAATCCCCCAGATTTAAAACTCAACCCTCAAAGTATTCTTTATGAAGAAACAATCATGTATCAAACTTTGCCATTGTTGATGGCAAATCCAATTATTTAGAAATCTTTTGGAATTAGCTATTAGAAGAGATGGCTGCAAGTTTGAAGGTCTAGAAGTACTATGTGTACTTTATTTGTTATAAATATGGATGATATTTACAAAGCTCAGTTTATAGTTGATGCTAAGAAACAGGGTTATTAACACTTCAGATTATAAGGATGGAATTCAAAATGACCTTGGCAAAATGGAGAGTTGTTAATCCTAAATAGGAGCACATGTAGGTAGGAAAGACAGATGTACAATAGCTGCAATGTGCAACTGTGGCAGAAAGGAATTTAGAGTACAAATTCAGGAATCACAAAGTGATTCTTGCATTACATTCTCCAGACCATTACTGGAATACTCCCATCAGTCTTGGGCCTACCAGTTGAAGAGATTTTTTTTTTTACAAGGTGGATGAGACTCAGAGGATACAGAAAATAACGAAAGACTAGAAATTGAGAAATGTAAAAACAGAAAACAAGTTGAATTTTAGTCATGTAAGTAATTTCTCAAAAATGTGTATCATCCTTACACCCACTCTCAGAAGCTTCTCCAGATGTGCTTCAACAAAATGAAGGGATGAATCAAGGTAGTAGAAGACAGTGGATTCAGGACACAGGCAAAGGGAATTTCCAGGAGATAGGGAAGGGACAGCCTGGGTGGCCAGTATGCACTTGGTCCAGGACCATCCTTCTCACTGATGCAGGTTACAAGGTTCAAGGAAAGACTTCTTTAAGAAGGTAAACATGAAAGAATTTCTAACTTGTTTGAACATCCTCAAAAAAAAAAGTTCAACAAGCTGATGGAGAGTTTGGGGTTCAATTTGTGATAGTACACAGAATATTTGACAAAACACACAAAAACCAACTCCAAGGAAACAAGTTGGAGCCAAAAAGAAAGAATTATAGTATATAGATGACAAAACTTACATATAAATAACACTTATATACTGACACTAACATAGATACTAAGTATTAATCTAACCAAGATTATGATCTGGTGATATTGAGTGGATGAAGAGATGAGGAGCAGAATGTGTGTGATGGGCAGGAAGAGGGTGGTGGAGAAAGCTTTGTATTAGATTTCACAGTAAGAAGTCTTAGCATAATCCTGCACTTCAAAAATCAAATTTGCATATAGACAGTCATAGTATACTTAAAATTGTGGGTGGTGGTAGTGGTTTTAGTCACTAAGTCATATCCAACTCTGCGATCCCATGGTCTGTAGCCCTCCAGGCTCCTCTTTCCATGGGA
The DNA here is from genome assembly GCF_019923935.1 of Bubalus bubalis. Classification (NCBI taxonomy): domain Eukaryota; kingdom Metazoa; phylum Chordata; class Mammalia; order Artiodactyla; family Bovidae; genus Bubalus; species Bubalus bubalis. The sequence continues at coordinate 162,770,046 of NC_059157.1, forward strand.
TTTTCCAGGCAAGAATACTGGAGTGGGTTGCCATTTCCTTCTCCAGGGGATCTTCCCAACCCAGGGATTGAACCCCAGTCTCCTGCATTGCAGGCAGATTCTTTATCGACTGAGCTACCAGGGAAGCTCAAAATTGTAGGAGTAAACACCAAAAACATCAACCAACCAATGAATTCAAACAAATAAAACAAAATAGCTAAAAACATTGAATATAATGTAAGGAGAAAGGTATTGATGGGAGACACAAGGGACTGCTGTTTTTCACAGCAAGATGTATAAATTGGATTCTTTAAATTATGTGCATTCATTTTGATATTTGGCAAAACTAATACAGTTATGTAAAGTTTAAAAATAAAATAAAATTAAAAAAAAATAAATTATGTGCATGTGAGGATGAAAAAGGAGAGTGAAAAAGCTGGCTCAAAATTCAACATTCAAAAAACTAAGATCATGGCATCTAGTCTCATCATTTCATGACAACTAGATGGATAAAAAGTGGAAACAGTGGCAGATTTTATTTTCCTGGGCTCCAAAATCACTGCAGATGGTGACTGCAGCCACAAAATTTTAAAAATGCTTGCTCCTTGGAAGAAAAGCTATGACAAACCTAGATAGCATATTAAAAAGCAGAGACATTACTTTGCGAACAAATGTCGGCATAGTCAAAGCTATGGTTTTTCCAGTAGTCATGTACAGATGTGAGAGTTGGACCATAAAGAAGGCTGAGTGCCAAAGAACTGATGTTTTCAAGTTGTGGTGCTGTAGAAGACTCTTGAGAGTCCCTTAGAAATCAAGGAGATCAAACCAGTCAATCCTAAAGAAAATCAACCTTAAATATTCATTAGAAAAACTGATGCTGAATCTGAAGCTCCGATATTTTGGTCACCTGATGAGAAGAGCCAACTCATTGGAAAAGACCCTGATGCTGGGCAAGATTGAAGGCAAGAGAAGAGGATGGCAGAGGATGAGATGGTTGGAAGGCATCACCAACTCAGTGGACATGGGTTTGAGCAAACTTTGGAAGATAGTGAAGGACAGGAAGCCTGGCATGCTGCAGTCCATGGGGGTCACAAAGAGTTGGACACAACTTAACAACTGAACAATAACAATCATTTTGATTGGCTTCCCTGATGGCTCAGATGGTAAAGAATCTGCCTGCAATACAAGAGACCAGAGTTTGATCCCTGGGTTGGGAAGATCCCCTGGAGAATGAAATGGCTACCCACTCCAGTATTCTTGCCTGGAGGATTAAAACAAACCAAAAAAGAAATCAAATTAACATTAAAATCATTAACATAAAAATATAGTTAAGAAGTTACCTAATAATATTACCAAATATGGGGAAATTTGTGTTTTCTTAGAGTGGTAACTAGTTGCTGTATTTGTGAAGTTAAGATTTTGGCTAATGCTCTGTTCTTGTAAGTGTTGATTTAAAGGAGTTTCTAAATGAGTGAGGTGTTTCCTTCCTGGAGCTGCATGGAACTAACAATCCACACTCAACAGTCTGGCATGACTTATATGCAGTGATGGAGTAAGGTCCGAGTTGCATTGCCTTGGCTCATCTTCTAGGTTCCTTATAACTCTGTGGGCCTCTGGCAGAGGTGTGGTGTGAAGGACAGAACAATAATAATTTAAATCATATTATGATGGCATCTATTTAACTCATACAATCAAGAATAGAATTTAAAAATATATATGTATGTGTATATGTGTATATATATATATATACACACACACACATATATGCACACACTCAAATATTCAAATTATTATTGCTCTGCACCTGTGAGGAGATTACTACCTCCGAAAGGAAGGAACTAAAATGTTTTGAATATCTTCCAAGTGCTTCACAAACATAATTTCATTTAATCACTCAGCACTGCTGACGTGGGTATCACATAGCCCCATTTTAGAGATGACGAAATTACAGTTCAGAGAGGTTAGGTAACTTTTCTTCTGAGGTCACATAAATAACATAGGATTGAGCTGGTCTGTGTGTCTACAAAGCCAGTGTTCTGTTTTACCTTTATGCCTATATGCTTGTTTTAATTTTAACATAATGTAAAAAAACTGAAAACAACTGATTTGCTCAGATTAGATAGCTATTTTGATGTCTTAAATTTTTTTTTAATTTTTTTGGTCACTCTGCATGACATGTGGGATTTTAGTTCCCCGACCATGGATGAAACTTGCACCCGCCGCATTGGATGCACAATCTTAACCACTGGACTGCCGAGGACGTTCCCATTTTGATGTCTTGGAGAAGGAAATGGCAACCCACTCCAGTGTTCTTGCCTGGAGAATCCCAGGGATGCGGGAGCCTGGTGGGCTGCCGTCTCTGGGGTCTCACAGAGTCGGACACGACTGAAGCGACTTAGCAGCAGCAGCAGCAGATACAATTTGAGTGTTTACATGTTGCATGTGGCCTAGTTCTGTGAGAGGACTTCAGAAAGGCTCAAAGCCTGTAGGTGATGGAATAGTCAAAACATGTCCCATCCAACCACTCTCCCAAATTGCAGTATAGCCCTTAGAGACCCTGTGAATCAGAGTTTATAAACAACTATTCATAGACACAGGTGTTTTCCTTAGGCTATTATTTATGTGAGGCAGCTAAAAAGCAACTATTTTTTCCCTGCTAAGTATTAACTCTAGCACCTGGCTCACAAGGGCAGAGGGAAGGGAGGGTGGAGAAGAAACCCCTTCGAAAGAGAATCTGAAGAAGCCCACTGCAGAGAGAGGATGGCAAAGAAAAGTCAGCCTTTGAAGAAAAGTCTTCCTAAGGAATAAGGACCACGTGGTCCTGTCGTCCTCCATAATCTAGATGCCAAGAATAACTGATCTTGGTTGAAGAGCAACTTGCCACTTACTCAGCTTCGTGATTCCACTTGAAATAGATTTCCAGTTAAAAGATTAAAAAATGACAACAAAAGCCATCTCTGTGTTGCTGCCTCTCAAATGTGCTCTTAACAAACATTGACAGCTCCCTGCTTATGATAGGAGTGTCTATTTTCACAATTGAAATGCTTCCATTCAATAAAGAAAGAAATTTTAAAAATGTAGCCAGTAATTATTTTAATTTTTTCAGAATTGACTCACAGTAAAATAGATTTCTCATCTTTAATATAGGTGAAAGAGTTTCTACTTTGTATTATTGAGTTTCTATATTGTATTATTTCATTTTCCCTACCTCAAACAGAAAGAAAATTCCTTTTAACCATTCATCAGTTAGATTCATCAGTCCCTTGAATTGGGAGCCATTCTTCCCTGGTAGCTCAGACTGTAAAGAGTCTGCCTGCAATGCAGGAGAGCTGGGTTTGATCCCTGAGTCAGGAATATCCCCTGGAGAAGGAAATGGCAACCCACTCCATTATTCTCGCCTGGAAAATCCCATGGACAGAGGAGCCTGGTGGGCTACAGTCCATGGGGTCACAAAGAGCTGGACATGACTGAGCAACTAACACACTTGAATTGAGCACCTGCTACACTTTGGGGACATCAGGTGACCGTGACAGGGTAGCTGGCCTGGAGGTCTCATTTTCTACTTAGGAATGATGGTGGAGGCAGAGAAGCCTAGATTTGGAGATAGACCATGATGACAGTAAAATTGTATACAAAGGTTAAGACAGCACAAAAGCTATTAATAGTCAGACTAACTCTAGGACTTTTCAGACAGTCTCCCACAGATGAGATGAAGTTCTGGTTTGGTCCTGAAAGCTTTGGGAGAGTTTGCCAGTCAGGCAAAGGGGACTGAAGACATTTGTTAAGGATGACAAAAGAATGGTATATGGTAAAGGAATAGAGTCGAGAACCAAACAGTATGTTTGGGGAATGGCATGAGGCTCCTTGTAGTTAGGGTAAGGAGGAAATATGGTAGGGTGGTGGAGGTAAATATGGGAGGTGGAGAAATGAGAAGTAGGACATCCCACAGTATGTAACAGGAGTAACAGGCTCCAAGATGGATTGTCAAGAAAACACTGACGACAATGAGGGTGGGCTAGCGTGAGGCAAGAGAGTAGTCGCTTGCCCAAGTGGGAGATACACACAGAGTTCTTGAACGTGTGATAATAGATCTATCAAGGAGGGGATGGTAAGGAATCAGAAGTTATTTAAAAATGTGAAGCACTAGGACTTCCCTTGTGGACCAGTGATAAAGAATCCCCTTGCAATGCAGGGGATGTGGGTTTGATCCCTGGTTGGAGCAACTAAGCCCCTGAGCTGCAATTACTTGAAGCCGGGAAGCTCTGGAGCCTGCATGTCACAACTAAAGGATCTGTGCACTGTAGAAAGATTCCACATGCTGCAACTAAGACCTGATACAGCCAAATAAATAATTTTTAAAAATGTAAAAGACTATGTCATATTATAAAGATATTAATTATTGGTATTTATTATCTGTCCTAACTTGAAATGTGTTGTGACAAGCTATCCCTAGTTAAATGAAGATTTCCTATGACCCCAATAATACACAATACCTTCTACAGTAAGTATGTGCTACCATCCAACAGTCCTCTCGTGACTCCCCAGAGTTTATCATGGAAGCTATGTGTGGAACCAGCTCGTTTTAGTCTCTTTAAACACCCTAAGATAAACTTAGATCGCTCATTTGATTGTTAAGGATCCTGTAGAAGACAGTTAATTTTACTTCTAGCACATATGATCATATCTATATAACTTTGTGTAATTGGTAAAATAGCGAAATTTAAGGATGTGAAAGTTAAGGCCTGTGATTTTATAAGCTTTTCACTCAGATGAATGAATTGATGGCCTTGTCGCAGCATTCCAGACTTGTGATAGAATGAAATTCAAGTTTCTTTTAGCCTTCATTTTAAGGAATCAAGTGGCCCTTGTGATTAGATGTATGAACATTGGTAAATATACATATTTGGATTTGACCATGATTTAACATTTTGACAAACACCTATGCTAAATCCATCAATGAGACAGCTGAGGAAAAAATTTCTGGAAGAATTTTTACTGTTCTTCAGTGCTCCTCAGGCAGGAAGCCACAGGAAATATGTATTGTGGTGCATATTTCCCTGCAGGATTTGGTGTGTCATTCATTGTACACAGTTCTGCTTTCCAGCTGCCTGTAGTTCACGTTTTTGTACTTGCTTTTCCCTCCAGGATAATTCGATGAAGTCAGTTCCTCTGAGATAGAAAATGTCTTTTTATTTTTTTTAAGGTCAGAGGTTTTTTTCTTCCTTCCCAATTGAGAGATAAACTTGATTAAACAGAAGAGATTTAAGTAGTCAGAATTAATAATTTTGACATATGAAAAACTCTGATTGCAATTTGAAATAGTCATTAGATAATTTTATTAATCTAATAGGATGAGTGTTTTTTGGGCTAAATGAAAATAAGGTCTGTCAAATTTGGAGCAGTTTAAAATGTAATAAATTAGAATCTGGGATATGGAAGCGGAAACCAACCTTTTCTGAGAGAACCTTACTGCTATTTTATTAGATATGGTTTTTTACTTTAAAATTTCTCTGCATTTCTTTTCTTCTCACTATCCTGCACCCATTCTTTAATGTAGAGTAAAATATTTCCCCCACTTTGTAATAGGAAGTAGTGAATAGAATGCTTGAAAATCAGTATTCTCATATTAAGCAACTTTTTAAAAACATATTTAGCTGTGGTTTTTCGATCTGCCTGTGCATGAAAAGCACCTGGAATACTTAAACGAACAAACAAAAACACAAATTTCACCACAGAATTACTGAATGGGGTTGAGCCTGGCTGTTCACATTTCATAATATCTCTCAGGCTCACTCTAATAATGTAAGCAGAGTTGAGACCACTGACTTCTACTTTTCTTTGTACAGGTATCCCAGGTTCATTTTTAACCTGCTAAACTTGACTCCCTTATCACCAGCTCAAGGATGGCTGCTAGGAAAACTGACAGTAAAGTGCAGTGGTCTAGAAGAGAGGAGTCCAAGATGATTTCTTAGGCTATGGGGAAAACATGAGAACTTCTATCTATATTTTTGAATCTCATTCTCTAACAAAATCTGTTTCAAAAATATTTTATGGTGCACATATCAATACAACAGAATTTTTTTTTTAAGTCTGGGGATGTATCATCAAAATCTTCACAACCTTAGAAATAGGCAGAACAGAAAAGACCCATTTCCTTATTACTTATGTCTCTTGATTCTTTACAGTCACTGAAACAGCTCAGATATTGGTTTTTTATGTGTCTATCAATTGCTGGAGAGTTTTCTAGAGCTATGTATGAAGTCTTGCAAGATGTTTGTCCCCTACTTCATAGCCTAGAAAGGCCAGTATTATATGAAAACCTACCAAACACAGTCTTCTCTTGCTGGATCTTAGCTCTTTTCAGAGTTCCCGCTACAACTTCATTTCCTGGCCCCTTCTTGTGGTAAAACTTGTTCTTGTCCTTCTAAACTCTTTTAAAATGCTCAAGTGCCTTTACATACAGCAACAAGAGAGACTTTAATGTAGAAATGCCTTCGAAATATCTCTTGATATTAGGGAATTGTTTTTCAGATATAATATTGATATTGTGGTTATTTAAAAAGAATAAAAAGAATCTTTGTTTTTTAGAGATACATATGTGATCTTGAGAGCCCTTTGGACTGCAAGAAGATCAAACCAGTCAATCCTAAAGGAAATCAATCCTGAATATTCATTGGAAGGAGTGATACTGAATCTGAAGCCCCAGTACTTTGGCCACCTGATAGGAAGCACCAACTCATTGGAAAAGACCCTGATGCTGGGAAAAATTGAAGGCAAAAGGAGAAGGGGACAACAGAGGATGAGATGGTTGGATGGCATCACCGACTCAATGGACATGAGTTTGAGCAAGCACCAGGGAAATGGTGGAGGACAGAGAAGCCTGGTGTGCTGCAGTCCACGGGGTTACAGAGAGTCAGACATGACTTAGCGACTGAACAACAATGTAATGTATATGGAATGTGCTTTAAACTAATATGAGAGTATATTTAACTACAATAAGGTGGCTCAGTAGTAGAGGATCCCCCTCCTAATGCATAAGATGGGGGTTTGATCCCTGGGTCAGGAAGATCCCCTGAAGAAGGAAATGACAACCCACTCCAGTATGCTTTCTTGGGAAATCCTGTGGACAGAGGAACCTGGTGGGCTACAGTCTAATGGGTCGCAAAAGAGTCAGACAGGACTTAGTGACTAAACAACATTAACTCCCACCTTGTCCTTTTCATCTGCCTTCAGGATTTTCCCATCAAATCACTCGGTTCTCTGCCTCACCCCAAGTCCGCCTCAGACATCAAATACTCCCTCCACTATAGTCAGCGCCCTCAGGTCATTTTCTCACCCCACCACCTAGTTTTGCCAGGCTGCCTGGCCACAGCACAATCTTTCTCTACTGTTTTTCTGTTCGTGCCTGGCTGGGGTGACAGCAGAGCCAGTCAGGTAGCTATGCTTGTGTCTTCTGTGAGTGGATTCTTGATCTCTTGGTTCTGGTCTGAAGTCTCCCCCTGTGGGCTCTGTGTCTTCCAGCCTCATATCACAATCCTGCACGGGGGGATTTCAGATATTTACCGATGGGGAGGAGGCAACCTTTCTGTTCCTTTCTCTGAGGCCCAGTGGAAACCACCCTACTCCTTGTCTCCGTGAAATGGAAAGTCTAGAGGCAGCTCTCAGAGTTTCTGCTGGGGGAATTTCTGGGATGTCTATTTATTTTCCTGAGCTTTTATATTCTTTTTAAATATATGAGTTGCTCTGAAAGTCCCTAAAGCATTTATTTTCATAACTGTAATGAATCCCTGATATTTGGAGGGTTTTTTGAATACCTTAGATATATGTAATCTCACTTGTACGAGTGTTTATCGTCTTTTGTTTGTTTTTCTGTTCTTTGTTTTTGTAGCATGTGGGGCACCTGCTTTGCACTTTCCGTTGCTATACAGAGAAGCGCCACTCTTAGCCACTGGAGTACATGCTCCATCCCAGTCTGCATCTTATTTCCTTCTTAACTTTCTGGTCCCCCACCCCTAGCATGGCCATTGGATATTGCATCACCACTTCCCTTTCTCCTAATGTCCCGTGACCTACCACGTGAAAAGTGTTGGGCAGTGTGAACAGCTAGCATCTCAGCATTCATCTCCACTTATAGCTGGGCCTGGGTTGGGGAACCGAGGGGGAAGGGCTGGAGCTGGGAGAGGGAGAAGAAACTGATAATTGTTCACTTTCTCTTCTCTCTTTGCACTTCCAATTTTAGAGTGAGGAGAGGCAAATCTCCCATTCAGCTGGGATTTCAAGGATACTAGAATAACAAAGCTTAGGACCTGTCAGTACCATTTGCACCCCCAGGACTGAGGCCAAACTGCAAGGCAGTCCCAGGAAAATGAGAAGAGAAGGAGCAGGCCATGGGAGAAGAGACAGTAGGGGAGGAGAAAGAAGAAGGTGAGGAGGAGGAAACATTTACTCTTTCATTTAGTTCTTCTTTTAGAATGAAGCTGAATTATCTTGTGCCTTACAGCATTAAAAATGCATTTCACTGGACCTCTGATGAGATATTTGAAATGTCCAAATGTTAGGGGAGCTATTGATATACTAGGAGTTTATGGGCAAAATGAGGCAATTTTTCAGATGCTCCCTAACGCAAGAAGTTCCTGACTTTGAAGAGACAGTCATTTGTTGACCACGTTTATCCACATTTATTTCCAAACTCCTCAATAATATATTTCATATAATACACATGTCCCATCAGGTTGATGTTTTGACTCAATTTTCCAGGCTTTTAATAGCAATTGCCTAAGACTCCTGCTTTTGCCTATATAGACGAGGTCTATGTGTTGACAAATTTGATTTATTCTTTTTGTATAAGTCCAGGCAGGGGTGTACAGATAACACTTATATATATATATATATATATTTTTTTTTATTGCATTGATGATATGTTCACTTAAGGAAACTCAAAAAAACTACCAAAAATAAAAACAAGGATCAACCCTAAGAGAGAATAGCTTCATATTTGGTGCTTATCCATGAATCAGCTCTATCCACATATGTATTTCTTTTCCTTTTCTTCCCCAGTAGGAATCATGGTGATCATTCTACTCTGAACCCTTCTTTTTATTTAATACTACATCACAGCCCAGGTGGATCAGTAGTAAAGAACCCACCTGCCAATGCAGGAGACATGGGTTTGATCCTTGGGTCAGGGATATCCCCTGGAAAAGAAAGTGGCAACCCTCCTCCAGTATTCTTGCCTGGAAAATTCCATGGACATAGGAGCCTGGTGGACTACAGTTTGCTGCTGCTGCTGCTAAGTTGCTTCAGTCGTGTCCGACTCTGTGCGACCCCATAGACGGCAGCCTACAAGGCTCCGCCATCCCTGGGATTCTCCAGGCAAGAACACTGGAGTGGGTTGCCATTTCCTTCTCCAATGCATGAAAGTGGAAAGTGAAAGTGAAGTCGCTCAGTCGTGTCCGACTCTTAGCGACCCCATGGACTGCAACCCATCAGGCTCCTCCATCCATGGGATTTTCCAGGCAAGAGTACTGGAGTGGGGTGCCATTGCCTTCTCCAGTTTATGAGGCCTCAAAGAGTTGAACATGACTAAGCACACACAAATACACACATATACACACAACATAGACCCATTACTATGTACACTATAGGATTTTTAAAGTATAAATTTTATTGCAGTATAACACACAGAAAATTCACAGATTGTAAGTGTGCAGCTTGATGAATGTTCACAAAGTGAACACACCCATGTAACCAACAGAATGCAACAGGCACCCCAGAAACAGAACATACCAGCACCCCAAGCTTCCCAAAGCCCCCTTACAAGTACTGTGCTCCATCTCAAGGGTTACTGCTATCTTGACTGCTAAAACATAGACTTCCCCACCCCTCCCATTTTTGAACTTTATACAAATGATATATTTATAAAATATATGGTATATTTAAAGTATTTATAAGAACTGCAGTAGGTACTTTTTTTGTATTTGTCTAGCTTTTCTTCGGAGAAGGCAATGGCACCCCACTCCAGTACTCTTGCCTGGAAAATCCCATGGATGGAGGAGCCTGGTAGGCTGCAGTCCATGGGGTCGCTAAGAGTCAGACACGACTGAGCGACTTCCCTTTCACTTTTCACTTTCATGCATTGGAGAAGGAAATGGCAACCCACTCCAGTGTTCTTGCCTGGAGAATCCCAGGGACGGGGGAGCCTGATGGGCTTCCGTCTATGGGGTCGCACAGAGTCGGACACGACTGAAGCGACTTAGCAGCAGCAGCTTTTCTTATCATTATGCTTGTGAGATTTATTCCATTTTTGTGTATGGCTGTAGCATACACATCTGAATTGTTGTATAGTATTGCCTTGTATGCCTATTCCACAATTTATTGAACCATTCTATTTTTGATGGGCATTTGCCCCTCCTGAGGTATTATAAATCGTGTTGCTATGAATATCTTTGTATACAGCTACAGGTGACATATGCACTCTTTTCTCTCAAAAAAATATAGATAGTTGGTTTATAGGTAAGGCATATGTTTAGCTTTATTAGATAATGCCAAACAGTTCTCCAAAGTGGCACTTCCAATTTTTCACTCTCATCAGTAATGTCTGAGTCCACTTATTTCATATTCTTGCCAATACTTGGTATTTTAAAAAGTCCAGGCCATCAAAGGTAATTACTAGAAACTCTTCTTTTGCCTTGACAGATAAGGCCTATATATTTGTTCTTTTTATGTATATTCTCCAGAATCATATAGAGTCCCTCTCTTGGAAGGCAAGGTCAAACCAGTCAATCCTGAAGGAAATCAACCCTGAATATTCCTTAGAAAAACTGACACTGAAGCTGAAGTTCTAATACTTTGGCCACCTGATGCAAAGAGCTGACTCATTGGAAAAGACCCTGGTGCTCGGAAAGATTGAAAGCAAAAGGAGAAGAGGGCAACAGAGGATGAGATAGTTAGATAGCATCACTGACTCAATGGACATGAATTTGAGCAAACTGCAGGAGACAGTGAAGGACAGGGGAGCCTGGTGTGCTGCCGTCCATGGGGCCACAGAGTCAGACACAACGTAGCAACTGAACAACAATAACAGCAATAAGTATTTTATTATTATTATTATTATTATTATTATTACAATGGCAATATGTTCACTTAAAGAAATCCAAGCAAATTTTGGTCACTTGGGTGGGTGAATAATAGTCTCTTACTGCAGTTTTAATTTTCATTTCATATATTTACCAGCCATTTGAATACCCTGTTTTGTGAAATGATTGTTCAAGTCTTTTGTTTTTCTTTTTTCTTGGGTTGTCTGTTTTTTCATGTTGGCTTTTAGGAGTTCCTTATACCTTTGCAGGAGTCCTTTGCTGGATATGTCCTACAAATATCTTCTCTGTGACTTGTTTTTCATTTTTAATGATGATTTTTTAATGGAATAGAAGTCCTTAGCTTTAATATAATCCAATTTATCAATCTTTTCTCTTATGGTTAGTATTTTCTGTGTTCTGTTTGAGAAATCTTGGCCTATTTTAAGGTCATGAAGATATTCTCTTATGTTTTCTTCTAAAAGCTGTATTATTCTACCTTTACATTTACATCTATATTTTTTACATGTGGTTTGAGGTAGAGAATCAAGACTTTTAAAAAATAACTATGTACCTATGTATCTAATCGATCCAGTGTCCCTTATTGAAGGTACAATTCCTTCCCTAAACAATGTGAGTTTTACGTGGGTTCGTGCCTGCCAAGGAACTTCCCAGGTGGCACTAGTGGTAAAGAACTTGCTTGCCTGCTGGTGCAGGAGACATAAGAGAACTGGGTTCAGTCTCTGGGTCAGGAAGATCCTCTGGAGGTGGAAATGGCAACCCACTCGAGCATTCTTGCCTGGAGAATCCATGGACAGAGGAGCCTGGTGGGCTACAGTCCATAGGGTCGCAGAGTCAGACATGACTGAAGTGGCTTAGCATGCCTGCCATATCTAGATATACCATTTAACCACTTGGGAGAGCCTTTTGATTGAGCTTTTTCTTGCATATTCTTTCTTGATATTTAGCTTGAGTGACTTAAAAAAAAATTACTGGTGTGAGTGCTAGAGTACTTATAAAGAAAGAATATCAAGATGCTGAAAACAGCCAAGCATTTGTTAAAATATAGCTAAAATCTCTTAGTTATCATTTTGAATTGACCATTATGAGCCAATAAAGGTTAACTTTAAAAAGTGAATTTTGACGGCTTGTATAAATCAGTATTTTCGGGGGCTTGGGTTAATTTTAGTTAAAAATGTACTGATCTTATGTTGAATAATTAAGCTTCTCTTTTATTATTTTGAAGACCAGTTTGGGGAATGTAATAAATTTTATATTTACCAGAGGAAACTTAGTTTGAGAATGTGTGTGTGTGTGTGTGTGTGATGAATCATGTCCAATTCTTTGTGACCCCATGGACTGTAGCTTGCCAGGCTCCTCTGTCCATGGAATTTCCCAGGCAATAATACTGGAGTGGGTTGCCTTTTCCTACTCCAGTGGATCTTCCCAATCCAGCAATTGAACCCATGTCTCTTGCATCTCCTGCATTGGCAGGCAGATTCTTTACCACTGTGCCACCAGGGAATTATACTATTAATATTTATTGTTATTACACTATTAGCATTCATTCCCTCAGTGACTAATTTTGAAGTCTCCATTTTATTTGAGATAGCTCATAATTTTATAGGTATTACAAAATGGAAACTTAATGAGAAGCTATTTGACTAATAGAGCCATAATATTTAGGAAGTGGATTCTGTATATTCTGATGATATATATGTGAACTGTATGATTGAAATTTAACATTTTCATATGTTTGTAATAATTATTTTACACAATTATATTTACTAGAATAAATCTAATCAGGAAATATAAATTCAGTTTCCCAAATGGACTTTAAATATAATATAATACAGCCTGATATTAGAGAGTCCTATTAGTCTTATTTTTAGCCACCAAGAGAGTGTCAGCATTGTTAATTAACCTTTGATATGGAATTTCCCCCCCTCTATTAAGTATCTATATTATTATAAAGTGTGATGTATTTGATTTTTAAAAATTAATCTTAAAGTGCTTAATAATTCTGTCATTTAAAACGGTTGTAATCAAAATAAGGAAGATGGATTGGTGATGAATAGGCTTAATGTTTTTTGCACTTGGCTGAGCAGAAATTAATTTTAATTTAAAACATCTAACTAAGCCTCAGGGCATAAATGAGCATTCAAATCGGATTTTAACCTTTAGTAATTAAACTTCTTATTTTTCATAAAACTTATAGTAGGCTACAGTCCATGGGGTCTCTAAGAGTTGGACACAACTGAGCGACTTCACTTTTACTTTTTGCTTTCATGCATTGGAGAAGGAATGGCAACCCACTCCAGTATTCTTGCCTGGAGAAACCCAGGGACAGAGGAGCCTGGTGGGCTGCCATCTATGGGGTCGCACAGAGTTGGACACGACTGAAGTGACTTAGCAGCAGCAGCAGTAGCAGCAGCACACATATTTATATTTATATGTATTAGCTATTTGTAATTCTGTTGAAATTATTTTAAGGTAAATAAACGTTCAGTTTAGTTCAGTCGTTCAGTCGTGTCTGACTCCTTGCGACCCCATGAACTGCAGCATGCCAGGCCTCCCTGTCCATCACCAACTCCCAGAGTCCACCCAAACCCACGTCCACTGAGTCAGTGATGCCATCCAACCATCTTATCCTCTGTCATCCCCTTCTCCTCCTGCCCTCAATCTTTCCCAGCATCAGGGTCTTTTCCAATGAGTCAGCTCTTTGCATCAGGTGGCCAAAGTATTGGAGTTTCAGCTTCAACATCAGTCCCTCCAGTGAACACCCAGGACTGATCTCCTTTAGGATGGACTGGTTGGATCTCCTTGCAGTCCAAGGGACTCTCAAGAGTCTTCTCCAACACCACAGTTCAAAAGCATCAATTCTTCAGCGCTCAGCTTTCTTCACAGTCCAACTCTCACATCCATACCTGACCACTGGAAAAACCGTAGCCTTGACTAGACGAACCTTTGTTGGCAAAGTAATGTCTCTGCCTTTCAATATGCTATCTAGGTTGGTCATAACTTTCCTTCCAAGCAGTAAGCGTCTTTTAATTTCATGGCTGCAGTCACCATCTGCAGTGATTTTGGAGCCCAGAAAAATAAAGTCTGACACTGTTTCCACTGTTTCCCCATCTATTTCCATGAAATGATGGGACCAGATGCCATGATCTTAGTTTTCTGAATGTTGAGGTTTAAGCCAACTTTTTCACTCTCCTCTTTCACCTTCATCAAGAGGCTTTTGAGTTCCTCTTCACTTTCTGCCATAAGGGTGGTGTCCTCTGCATATGTGAGGTTATTGATATTTCTCTCAGCAATCTTGATTCCAGCTTGTGCTTCTTCCAGTCCAGCGTTTCTCATGATGTACTCTGCATAGAAGTTAAATAAACAGGTTGACAATATACAGCCGTGACATACTCCTTTTCCTATTTGGAACCAGTCTGTTGTTCCATGTCCAGTTCTAACTGTTGGTTTCTGACCTGCATACAGGTTTCTCAAGAGGCAGATCAGGTGTTCTGGTATTCCCATCTCTTTCAGAATTTTCCACAGTTTATTGTGATCCACACAGTCAAAGGCTTTGGCATAGTCGAAGAAGCAGAAATCGATGTTTTTCTGGAACTCTTTTGCTTTTTCCATGATCCAGCGGATGTTGGCAATTTGATCTCTGGTTCCTCTGCCTTTTCCAAAATAAATGTAGTAAAATTAGATTAATTGAGACTTTTGCAGTTTTTACTTTCACACTTGCAAACCGAACTATCTGTTGTATCTTTTAAAAAATCACATTCCTGTATTTATTTACTGCTTCCACTGAACAGGATGAAACTGGAAGCTAGGAATGACCACAGCAAGGCTTGTGGGTTGTGGAGACTGATTTAGACCAGAGCTTCCCAGAATTTGTTTTACAAAATACTCATCCACAGGTTTTAACTTGTATTGTCTTAAAACAAAACCACAAAACAGATACAGTGGTTAAATTAATTTGAGAAACAAAAGTTAACCAAGTTTTCCAAATGCTGAGTTTTTCAGAGCCTTTAATGTGCTAACATGCATTGTGAGTGCCCAGGTGGTAGGGGTGTAGAGAGTGGGGAGAAGCAGTGTAAGAGAAGTGTTTCCCAAACTGGAGACTTCAGCGTGATTTTAGGTTGACTACAGCATCTAGTCCAATGTTTCTGGAACAGTCTTCAGAAATGTTGATTTATAGAGACCTACTTTATGCTAAGGTCACCAATTCAGCCAGCTCCTAATCACTCCTCCCTTACCACCCCTTCATCAACAACAACAACAAATACAAAACCTGTCTAAGCTGTAGGTGATAATATTGATGCTTTTTTTGCCTTTTGTTCCTGTACTAAAAAGTTAGTATATCCTGGTTTCTATATGGGAGGAATTTGAGTCCTCTTTACATCCTTGAGGTAGATCCCTACCAATCCCTTCTTTTCTTCTACAAAACGATTATAAGCTCTTACTCTTCCCTCCACCTGGAATAATCTTACCCTCAATATTCCCAGGAATGACTGGATCCTCATCAGTTTTTTTGCACAAATACCATGATTAGACCACTTTATCTTATATTGTCTTTCCCTTCCCTCCTCACTATGCAGCACATTAGGCCATTTCCTAGGCTTCATAGCACCTGTCATTATCTGAAAATACTTATGCATTTATGTAAATTACTTTTTGGACATGCTGCACTCCTTGCAGGCTGTTAGTTTCCTGAGAAGGGATGGCGCCCACACCCTCAGCAATGCAAGTGTGGAGTCCTAACCACTGGGCTGTCAGGGAACACCCTCTGTATTCGTGAATTGCTTGATTTACCTCACTGGACCAGGAATCCCAAGATATCAGGGACTTTCTCTCTCTTGTCCATTGTGTTTCCAGTTCCTACAATTGTGCCTGATATACAGTGGACCCTGGAAAGGGCCTGACCTCTTCCCAAAGTCAGGGAACACACATTCTAAAGAGAAAGTTGGCAAAATATGGAATCCCATGTGCTACCAACTACGCTTGAGGTAAACGTAGGCTGATCTGGGACCTCCAAAAAGGAATTCTGCTCTTGAAGAGCAATGGTGAGAGGGGCAAAGCATGCCATAGAAGACTTCTTACAGGCAACAGCTGAGCTGAATCTTAAAGGCCAAGTAGGACATATTACTGTTTTGAGCCAAGGAAATAGCCCATGCAAAGGGCCAAAAGTTAGTTAGATGATTCAGATAAGTACAAGTGTTTAAGGGAGGGCCACTGGCAGAGTGGGGGAACTGAGTCTGGCAAAGATGGCAGGAAGAAGTGACGACATGACTGGAAAGCTGGGCTAAAGAGTTGAATCTTTATTCTGAATTTGATGTGCAGTAGTGAAACATTATAATCAAGCTTGAATGAATGTTTTATTTCTGGCAGCAGCAAGGTTGACGGATAGGAAGGCATGAAGCCACTGGTGGGAGGTCAGTTGGAACACTTTGAAACCAAATAGAGGGATTTCCTAGTGGTCCTGTGGTTAAGAATCTGCCTTGCAATGCAGGGAACGTGGATTCAATCCCTGGTTGACGAACTAAGATCTCATAAGCTGGAGCAACTAAACCCAAGAGCCGCAAGTACTGAGCCCATGAGCCGCAACAAAGATCCCACATGATGCAACTAAGACCCGATGCAATCAAATAAATAAGTAAATAAATAACTATATATTTAAGTATATATATATAAAAGAAACCAAATAGAATTAATTAGTACTTGAGACCTGCTACACAGGTTGCCCTTTCCTTCTTTTGCTCATAGCTATTGCTTTGGTGGAAAACATTTTTTCTTTCATAGTCACATTTTTAAAAAATTTTATTTATTTTTATTTGAGAATAATTGCTTTATAATATTGGTTTGATTTCTGCCATACGTCAACATCTAAGGCTACCTATTGTTCAATGCTCAGTTTGAATGAAAGAATATTGACACTGTGGGCCAAAGAAAACCAAGTATACAACCCTGAATTTGTTCCTGAGAGCAATTGGCAAGAGATCATCCTGATCATTCATGCAGTTATTCTGGGCATTTAGGACTATATAGACCCATTCAATATTTTATTGTTTTCTACATGGCAGATACTGTGTGAAATGCTATATTTATAAGAATTATCTATTTAATCCACACAACCACTTGTACACTAGTCATTATGATTAGCTTTACATTATGGATTAATCAACCAAAGCACAGCTCTGTAAATAAGGTGTTCAAAGTCAGACCACTATTCAATTCAGTTCAGTCGCTCAGTCGTGTCTGACTCTTTGTGACCCCATGAACCACAGCATGCCAGTCCTCCCTGTCCATCACCAACTCCCAGAGTCCACCCAAACCCACGTCCACTGAGTCAGTGATGCCATCCAACCATCTCATCCTCTGTCGTCCCCTTTTCCTCCTGCCCTCAATCCTTCCCAGCATCAGGGTCTTTTCCAATGAGTCAGCTCTTCACATCAGGTGGCCAAAGTATTGGAGTTTCAGCTTCAACATCAGTCCTTCCAATGAACACCCAGGACTGACCTCCTTTAGGATGGACTGGTTGGATCTCCTTGCAGTCCAAGGGACTCTCAAGAGTCTTCTCCAACACCACAGTTTAAAAACATCAATTCTTCTATGCTCAGCTTTCTTTATAATCCAACTCTCACATCCATACCTGACCACTGGAAAAACCATAGCCTTGACTAGATGGACCTTTGTTGACAAAGTAATGTCTCTGCTTTTTAATATGCTGTCTAGGTTGGTCATAACTTTCCGGCCAAGCAGTAAGCGTCTTTTAATTTCATGGCTGCAGTCACCATCTGCAGTGATTTTGGAGCCCAGAAAAATAAAGTCTGACACTGTTTCCACTGTTTCCCCATCTATTTGCCATGAAGTGATGGGACCGGATGCCATGATCTTAGTTTTCTGAATGTAGAGCCTTAAGCCAACTTTTTCACTCTCCTCTTTCACCTTCATCAAGAGGCTTTTGAGTTCCTCTTCACTTTCTGCCATAAGGGTGGTGTCATCTGCATATCTGAGGTTATTGTAATTTCTCCTGGCAATCTTGATTGCAGCTTGTACTTCCTCCAGCCCAGCGTTTCTCATGATGTACTCTGCATGTAAGTTAAATAAGCAGGGTGGCAATATACAGCCTTGACGTACTCCTTTTCCTATTTGGAACCAGCCTGTTGTTCCATGTCCAGTTCTAACTTGGGGGCACCCAAGACGGGTGAGTCATGGTGGAGAGGTCTGACAGAATGTAGTCCACTGGAGAAGGGAATGGCAAACCACTTCAGTATTCTTGCCTTGAGAACCCCATGAACAGTATGAGAAGGCAAAAAGATAGGACACTGAAAGAGGAACTCCCCAGATTGGTAGGTGCCCAATATGCTACTGGAGATCAGTGGAAAAATAACTCCAGAAAGAATGAAGGGATAGAGCCAAAGCAAAAACAACACCCAGTTGTGGATGGGACTGGTGATAGAAGCAAGGTCCGATGCTGTAAAGAGCAACATTGCATAGGAACCTGGAATGTCAGGTCTATGAATCAAGGCAAATTGGAAGTGGTCAAACAGGAGATGGCAAGAGTGAACGTTGACATTCAAGGAATCAGCGAACTGAAATGGACTGGAATGGGTGAATTTAACTCAGATGACCATTATATCTACTACTGTGGGCAAGAATCTGTTAGAAGAAGTGGAGTAGCCCTCATAGTCAACAAAAGAGACCACTATTATTCAAGATTAAAAGTGGGATCTTGGAAGATTGGGACTAGAAACATAACAGCATTATCTTATAAGGAACATTAGACTAAAAGTCAACAGAGCAGGATTATAGTTAAAAATTAATAGTTACCATATATCCAGGTCAACAATCCAATAAAATAGGTATTATCATCCCCATGTTAATAGTAAGGATACTGTGTATTAGAGTGTTTAAATTAATTGTACAAGGCCACATGGCTTGGGATTTGAACCCAGATCCATATGATTCCAAAGTCAACAGTTTTAGCCACTTGGAAATCCTCTTCCTGGCAGCTCTGGTAGTGATTCATTTGAATGATATGTGAGTTTAGACTCTGAGGTCCCAGATCTGTCATTTGTGAAATGGCAGAATTGGACTGGACGACATCTGTAGTCCTTTCCATTCTATGATCTGTGATCTACAAGGAGCTCCCACTAATTTCTTCCCTTTTACTCAGCTTTACCACTTTGAGTTGCATTTACTCCTTTGAATAGTGAAAGAAATATGAGGACCTCCCTGGTGGTCCAGTGCTTAAGAATCCACCTTCCAGTGTAGGGATGTGGGTTTGATCCCTGGTTGGGGAACTAAGATCTCATATGCTGTGGAGCATATAAGCCTGAGTGCCACAACCAGAGAGCCCTCGAACCTCAACTACTGAGCCTGCATGCTCTAGAGTCCGTGCTTTGCAACAAGAGAAGGCCAAGCACCACAAGCAGAGAAGCCCTCGTGCTGCAGTGAAGACCCAGTATGGGCAAAAAATAAGTGAAAAGGAAAAAATATGAATACAGATGACCTGGCTTAGGTAGCTTGCAAGGTGAGCATAGGATAGAGAGCAGAGGGCTGGCTTCCAACCAATTGGAAACTAAAAAAAAATTGAGATGAAAACCTTCTGAAGGCAGTCTCCATACAGACAAAAGATTGGAGGAAAACAATGGGGAAATGGTTACAAAATGTCAAGGTTGCTCAGAGGCCCTGTGAGAATGGCGAGGGAATAACCAAAGATATGTTAGCAACTAGTGCATGTGGCCGGTGTGGTGGAGAGAGAGAAGTAAGAATGGAATTCAGTGGAAAAAAACCAGGACTTAGTGGATCCTCTGTTGAGACAACATTGTGTTGAGAATAAAGGTAGAGAAAAGCCAGTCAGTTGGGTGACACCTGATCAAGGCAGCTTGGCTAAAATGAAAAGATCACATGCCATCTGGGGACATTTCCTAGGAAATGTGTTTGGAGAAAACTTGAGTTTTTAGTAAATCAATGGCTGGGAAAGCTTTCAGGAGAAAAGATGCAGGTCATGTTTGCCTGGCTCGTTACACATATTTGGGGTTTTTGAAGGAATGCAATTAGCAATTTGCCTTTTTAGAGTTTTCACATCAGGGAAAACAGAAGTGTAAAAGATGAGAAAGGGTGAGGCTTTAAGGGAGTGAAGGGGTGGGGGAAGGCTTAACTGGCATGTGATAAAGAAAAAAAGTAGGAAAATAGAAATCTTTATTGTGCAATCCCTGGGTAATACAACTGCAATAGATCATTAGGAAGGAGGCTCCATTCCCGAGTCTTGCAGGCCTCTCTACAATTGCTTAACTGTCTCTGTCTGAAATATTGAAGAAAACTTCTCTTGTTGAAGAGAACAAGTTGTCATAGACCCAGAAATATTCTTGTTGTGGAATCTTCTACATCAAAAATGTGATGAGATTCAGTGAAAAGATGCTCAACATCACTCATTATCAGAGAAATGCAAATCAAAACCACTATGAGGTACCATTTCACACCAGTCAGAATGGCTGCGATCCAAAAGTCTACAAGTAATAAATGCTGGAGAGGGTGTGGAGAAAAGGGAACCCTCTTACACTGTTGGTGGGAATATAAACTAGTACAGCCACTATGGAGAAGAGTGTGGAGATTCCTTAAAAAACTGGAAATAGAACTGCCTTATGATCCAGCAATCCCACTGCTGGGCATACACACTGAGGAAACCAGAAGGGAAAGAGACACGTGTACCCCAATGTTCATTGCAGCAGTGTTTATAATAGCCAGGACATGGAAGCAACCTAGATGTCCATCAGCAGATGAATGGATAAGAAAGCTGTGGTACATATACACAATGGAGTATTACTCAGCCATTAAAAAGAATACATTTGAATCAGTTCTAATGAGGTGGATGAAACTGGAGCCTATTATACAGAGTGAAGTAAGCCAGAAAGAAAAACACCGATACAGTATACTAACGCATATATATGGAATTTAGAAAGATGGTAACAATAACCCTGTGTACGAGACAGCAAAAGAGACACTGATGTATAGAACAGTCTTATGGACTCTGTGGGAGAGGGAGAGGGTGGGAAGATTCGGGAGAATGAGTTGCCAGTCCAGGTTCGATGCACGATACTGGATGCTTGGGGCTAGTGCACTGGGACGACCCAGAGGGATGGTATGGGGAGGGAGGAGGGAGGAGGGTTCAGGATGGGGAACACATGTATACCTGTGGTGGATTCATTTTGATATTTGGCAAAACTAATACAATTTTGTAAAGTTTAAAAATAAAATAAAATTGTAGTTATTCCCCCCCCCAAAAAAAGAGTAGATATATGTATATGTATAACTGATTTACTTTGCTGTAGAAACTAACACAACATTGAAAAAATAGAGAAAAATTTTGTTATCCACAAAATTAAAAATATATTAAATATTCATCTTATCCTCTTAAAAAAATAAATAAAATAAAAGAATAAAGCTAATCAAACTTTCAGTACTGGGGCCTGATGATTAGAGATACTCTTCCCCTGGGTGGGGAAGATCCCCTGGAGGAGGAAATGGCAATCCACTCCAGGATTCTTGCCTGGAGAATCTCATGAACAGAGGAGCATGGCGGACTACAATCCATAGGGTCACAAAGAGTCGGACATGACTGAAGCAACTGCACATGCATTCCGTTATCTTTTGGTCTTGTTTTCTCCATGTAGCAGTGGTCCCCAAACTTTTTAGCACCAGGGACCAGTTTTGCAGAAGACAGTTTTTCCATGGAGGGGAATGCAAGTAGTGGGGAGATGTGGTAAGTATTAGATGAAGCTTTGCTCATTCACCTGCCATTCACCTTCCGGGTGGCCTGGCTCCTAAAATGCCACTGACCAGTACTAGTCCATGACCCAGAGGCTGGGACCCCTGCCTTATAGAATAGGGCTCATTTAAGTAAGGTGTGCTATACATGTAGTAGAGGAGCTGCTTACAAACTGATGAATGAAAAAATAAAAATTGGAGATATTTTGACACATAGGTGAAGTGATAGAAAATTACAATTCTAGAATCGTAAGTGCTATGAAATGTTCTGAAAATATGACCTGTCATAACAATGTGACCAACCAAAGTTCTGTGTCACAACTAGAAGTCTGAAAGATTAAAATAGAAATACAGAGGCTGTTTCAGGGTAAATGATGATATAACATAAGTAGTTCTCAAGAGGCAAATGCATTAATAATAAGGGAGAAACTTGAGACTTCACAGATGTTCAAGTATTTAGGAAAATATGGAGGCTTCCTTAAGCAAAGGAACACAGACAACATAGTGCCTGATTCTCAGGAGATCCTCAGTAAGTCGTCCTTTTTCTCATTTTCTCTACCCCTAACTAGTGAACTGGCGTAGGAAATGGCAACCCACTCCAGTATTCTGGCCTGGAAAACCCAATGGGCAGAGGAGCCTGGCGGACTACAATCCACGGGGTTGTAAAAGAGTCAGACAGCATCTGAGCAACTAGTGAACATGAGAAAAGAGAGACTTCCTCACTCTTCCAACACTTTTATTGAACTGAAATCAGGTTCATGTAAAATTACTGCAGAGAAGAGAAATAGTGTCTGTAGAAACAGGATAAATTCTCTGAGGACAGAGGCAAGCAAATTAGTATATAGTATTTATTGAGCACCTATTTTGTTCCGGGCACTTTACTATGTCCCAGTGATTTTGTTTTGTGCCTACAACAGTCCAGGCTCCCTTTTGAAGGTGAGGAACCAGAGATCAAAAGTGTGAAAATTTGCCCCAAATCACATAGCTGCTTATGATGTAAAGTTGGAGATTGTTTCCAATACAAATCGCACTCTTTCTTGAACTGTGTGTGCACTCAGTCACTTCAGTCCCGTCTGACTCTTTGTGACCCCGTGGACTGTAGCCCACCAGGCTTCTCTGACCATAGGTTTTTCCAGGCAAGAATACTGGAGTGGGTTACCATTACCTCCTCCAGGTATCTTTCCCACCCAGGGATCGAACCTGTGTCTCCTGCATTGCAGACAGATTCTTTACCACTGAGCCACTGGGGCAGCCCTTCTTAAACTAGCCAACCCTTAAAATCATCATGTAAGTCCTTAAAGGGCAACTTTAATGATGCAAGATGTAGATGGTGGTACAGGAAGGTCACCTGGCTGATGTGCTTTAAGGGTGAGTAGAGACATCACTTGCTCCTCCTCTACATGGCCTTAAGTACAGCAACAATGTTTTGCTGTTGTTGTTGTTCTACTTGCAAAGATAATACAAGTTATTCACACCTATGGAAAGTAAAAAGAAGAAAACCAAAGTCACCCAGGAACTTTCCTGGCAGTGCAGGGGTTAAGATTCTGAGCTTCCAGTGCAGGAAGCTCAGTTTCCATCCCTGGTTGGAGAACTAGGATCCCACATGCTAAGTGGCGTGGGCAAAAAAAAAAAAAAATAGTTACCCAAATCCTGCCACCCAGAGATTGACAGAGTTAATATTTTTATCTCTCTAATGCTTTTCTGTGTGCTTATGTACAGCTAACCCTTTAACAACTTGGGGGTTAGGGGCCCATCCCTCAGAGCAGTTGAAAATCCATGTGTAACTTGACAGTCCACCCTCCCAACGGAAGCTTCTGCATCTATGGATTAAAACACCTGGGATTGTGCAGTACTGTAGTATATACTATTGAAAAAAATCTGCATATAAGTGGGCCCACACAATTCAAACCTGTGTTGTTCAAGGGGCAGCTGCATTTATAAATATTATATTTGTACAAATGTACATTTTGTTAAAAGTGATCATAATGTACATAGTTGATTTGCAAACTGATTTTTGCTCTCTCAACAGATGGCATGTGAAAGAAGTTTCTTTACCTTAAAATTATTAGGACTGGAAATTTAATTAAAATTTCTATTTTAATTAATAGAAAAATTATTATTATAACAATATTTTGATCAACAAGTCTATTTGCATTAATGAAAGTGTTACAATATTAATTCAATTTATTAAGACTGACAGAGGAGGAGTAAAATGAATGAGTGTTAATGCTATTTATATCCACTGAAATAACATTCATTATGTGAAGCACAATAGCCTAATCTCACACAAATTTGATGTCCAATGCTAATACCAGTGCTGAAAGGATTGGGTATACAAAACTAACTATGTTTGCTTTGAAACTACAATTTTTATACACCTTCAATCAGCAATGAAGAGCACAAGAGTTAAGTTCTTTTCAGGCATTATGAAACCTCAAATTATGTTATTACGTTAGTCTGGCTGAGAAAAATAATATTCAGGGAACACTAAGTAATATACTATTCATCTTCTCCTCAAAGTTCTATCTTTGGATCAAATAATATCTTTAGGCTATAATGTATTTATGTATCTCTTCTTTTTTTTTTTTTGCTGCAGTGTGCAGCTTGTGGGATCTTAGTTCTCCAACCATGGATTGAACACGTGCCCCTGCATCATGAGTGTGGAGTCTTAACCAGTGGACCACTAGGGAAATTCCCTATTTATATATCTTGAAGTCTTTCATTGACTTTAATGAGAATTCCTATAAGAAGCATGTATGTGAAATTCACTCCTATTTTCGCTGTAGTAATGTCCTTGAGTGTCGAATATAGTCTACCACCCTACTTCATACTTCCAATATTAAACTATTTGAGAGAATTTGTTTTAGGCTTCAGCTGAGAAACTGAGAAACTTTCTGAGAAACTCATATGCTTCTTCCTTCGTCATCATAACAACAATCTGAATGGTTGTAATTCCTGACCTTCTCATCAGCAACCAGGAAGTTTAGAGTCATATTGGGCCAAATCAAATAAATTATATTAATAACATCAACATGTTTGCATTTTCCTCTTTTGTGGTATTGTTTTCTATTTCCATTTTGTGACCTTTGGGTTATATTTGTATTTAAAGGACAATTCTTTCTTTTCTGTCTTTAGACCAGGGAGTTAAAGGAACTATCTTTTTGTTAAAGGAATGTAATATAAATATTGTGTTTTGCCACCTTACTAATTTATTTTGTTCATTTCAATTTGCTGCGTGTATGTAATCTTATAGGATTTTTCTTGTGATCCTTGGAATTTAGAAAGTGTGACAGGATGTAGCTAAGTGTGATTCTATTTTCAATAATCTTACCTGGCTATTAGTGAACCCTCTGGACCTGAAGACTAAAATCTCTCTCACCCTGGAGAAATTTTCTTCTTTTGTTTCTCTGATGATTGCTTCCCCTTCATCTATTCTCTCATGAGCTAACTTTTGGAATTAAACCCGTGTAAGGTGGTGAACTCAACCTGGTATGCCTGGGGCTTTGCCAGGTTTAGTGCAAACCAGGACAGTTGGTTACCCTATACTTAGCTAAGCTATTGTGTCCCTGGGAACAGTGGTTTTCAAACTATTTATAGTGCCAGAGGAGATATACATTTTTAATTTCTTATCTATTTTAGGGACTGATTTTTAAAAAATATAACAAAAATAAATACAACAAAAGTGAAATAAAAAATACCTACAGAACACAGGTCCAATTTAAAAAACTATTATTGGATTAAAAAACAGACAATCACTCTGTCAAATTGCTCTAAAAGTTTCACATGCTTTCTCTTATTTTCTGTAAGTAGCTTGTGAGATCTGGTGTTACCTTGTGGATGACACTTTGAGTAGCTCTGCTCTAGAATTTTTCTAATCTGTTCTGATAGTCCCTTCCATCTCCTCCACTCCACATTCTGTTCTCTCCAGCTTGCACTCAATGCCTCTTTTGTGTTCAGATACCTCATTACATTGAGTTGTGTGCCCCTTAAAGGAGAAGGATTGAATCGTACGTATCGTTCTACATTCAGCATCTACCGCACTGCCAGGCAAGGAGTTCATTAGGTTGTTGTATTCAATTCTTTATTGAGACTGGAAGAAATTTAGAGTTTTAGTTATGCTTTTTTTAAGGGGAGGGTGAGATTGTGGGGTCTCCTTTTTTTTATACTTTTCAGTTTTTCCTAAACTTTTTCTAACACGCATCTACTACTTTTTGAATGAGAAAATTGAATTAAATTTAACAATTTAAAGTTGTTAAAATTATTTTAACAACTGATATTGTAGAATAACTGATGCCTACCTTGTGGCTTGTGGTCAGTAAAAAAGTCCGCTTTCATAGTGTAGCTGAATTGTAGGAAAGAAGCCAACTTGTGTTAGAACAGAGAACAGTAAATAATTCCTGTCTTCATCGAAGAACAGGATCCTATTCTCATCCTATTTGGATTGGGGAAATCAAGAGATTGAAATGACTAACTTTAGAATACAGTTGAGGAAATATTGCACAAATTTTCCCCTAAAAATAGAGGATAGAAAGTGTTTCCTTTTTACATGTTCCTTTTTTAAGTAGCCTCTGAATTTGTGGAGTTCAATAACCACCTCATTTGCATTGTTCAGACGCTGGAATAAATGGATGTAATCATTGAAACTATGAGTGATGGGCCCCTGACTTCCCTCATTAGACAATGGTGCTGTTTGAAAGGGCAGTTCATCATAGTTTAAAAGTGACTTATCGGTAATATACAATGTGACTAATTTAGTAGCTAAGCAGTTTCATTGTGATCTTGGTGTCAGTGGAATTCCTGTCACCTATCCAACAGTTAAGTCATATTGCATAATTGTTGAGTGACATCACTGGGCTACAAGATTATTGGCTGAAGGAATAAAAAAAAAAAGTTTCCTGGACTGTCAGCCTTTCCGGTATCTGAACAAACAACTTGTACTGTGACGGCAGTACAGCCAGACAGCAAATAAAAAGTGTGCGTTGAAGTGGCAGGCTTTCGGTGTCTCTTTGAAAAGCCCAGTCTGCAGCATACGAGGAGACTCTCCAACAAGGCTAATTATGAAATGTCCGTTTCTGTGAGACTCCACAGTGCCAGTCACTAAAGAGTGGAGTGAGAGGACTGAGACCATGGCACGCTTTTGTCATGAGGGCATTTAATTTTTCTGAGAACTTTACAGTCTTCTCTTTGGGAGGAATAGTTGAAAGAAATGCAGCTCACCATCTGCTATACACATAGACGCTGAAAAGATGGTCAGCTGGGATCCAGTTGAAAACCTTTGATAGTGAAAAGCCTGGCTTATTTCCAAGGGAGCTAGTAGTTCAGGTTAACCGCCACGGAACACATAAACTTTGCCTATTAAATTGCACACAATATCCAGCTTTAATATTACCCACAGACATGCATAAAAACTGGATCTATGGCTTATTGGAATTTATGCTAATGATGGCTCACATTTATTCTTTATGGTGCATAAGCACTATGTATTTTGCATGTAGAAATTTATTTCATCTTATGAAGTAGATACTATTATTATTCCCAAATTACAGATGAGGGAATGAAGGCTATGGGATTGTGCGGCTGGTAAAAAGCAGAATGATAATCTGAACCCAGGTCATTCAACACTAGAGGACACAGTCTTAACTGTTGCCCTCCACTGCATTTTTTATAATAATAACAACAACAACAAAACAACTGCTCCTACTATTTCCATCAACTGAATGTTTTTGATGTGACAGGCACTGTATTATAACCATCCATATCCTTTCATCAACTCTGTGAGATAGAAACTATACCTAATGATTCCCATTTGATAGATTTGTTAACTGAGGCATAGAGAAAATAAATCACACCGAGAGTAGGTAATGAAACAAGAATTCAAACCCAGACAGTCTAGATCCAAATTTCAAACTTTTAACCACCAAGCTACATTGCTTTTCATTGTTGCTATTTATCTACTAATGTGTGATTTTCACAATAATCCTGCAAGACCTGTGATCCACAATAATACCTGTATTGTAGGTATTATTATCCCCAATTTATAGATGAGGAAATTGAGGCTACAAGAGATTGCATAACTTGTCAGCTTCTAAATAGCAGAGCTAGGAGTTTTCCAAGTCCATTGAATTTCATGAGACCCTAAGGTAGAACCCACACTACCTCTCAAAACTCAAACCTACAAGTCTGATGCAGGGTGACAGACCACATGTCAGGGAAAAGGCTGGAATCTCAGGAGTCACTGAGTGTGGGGAGCCAGAGCTGGGCCTGAGCATCCCCAATGGGTGGGAACCGATAAAGAGATGCCAGAAGGGGTCTGGCAGTCAGAGGTACCCTTCCTTGAATGCACTCTCTCCATTTGGGGGTTCTGAGGGATCTCCTGAATGTGGCCAAACTCCCTTCTCTCCCTTAAATTCCCTTTCTCTTTCCATTAGCCTCAGTATTTCCAAAACTGCACTTCTCTGCCCTTCTCTTTGTACAGAGCTTTGCACATGCTCAGTTCTCTTGCCTTGTAAGGGTTTCCTCCCCACTCCCAGCCTCCTTTCCTTTCACAGCACATATTCAGTTCTCTGGAATGTGGCCACTCATAAGCATGACACACATTTTCAAAGGGCTTTAGAAATGAATGTGATTAGTGAGTTCAATTTTGTTAAAGGAGAAGTGTATCAACACTGCACATGTGTAACCTGTCCTGCATTCAAGAGTATAATAACTTGAAAAAAATCTGAAATCACAACAAAAAGAAAAACCAAACAACCTAAAAAACAACAGAAGTTTGAAAAAGTTTGTATACTGCAAAAATATTTACCTTAGAGTTTTTAGGGTAAAGAGCTTTTTAAAAATGGTATTCTATTAAAGGAAATCAAGTGTGTGTATTGAACAACAGCATGTCTGACATGTCCTGCATGTATCTAAGTACTTATAAAACAAATAGTGAAACAAACTACCAGATAGGGTTGGTCCAATAAGGAAGTGAAGTCTCTAGATGAGAATAATCAGGGAAACCTCTTGAAGGAGCAGAGTTTTGGCTGAAACTGGAAGAACTGGTAGAATTACAATCAGTTTATATGAGAAGTTGAAGAAAGGACAGTCCATACAGGGAACTGGTGTGACACAAAAGGATAAGATGAAGGTAAAAGGTCATGAGACCTTCTTCAGGGTACACAGCTTCTAAGTAATGTGAGAATCTTCTATAAAAATCTGTAGAGATGGTAGATTTTATATCAAAGATTAGGATTTAGTGGGAAAATGTGTCTCATAACAAAATTAAAAAAGGAAAAATTTTAACATATCGATGTGCTATGAGTTGGCCATTTTTTGGACCCATGAATCACCTTTGAATGAAGAAAGAACACAGTATTCTAAACAACTGGACAACACTCAGATGTGTGAGCCTCTAAAACTCATGCTGGTTATTCTCAGTAGAAAAGGCGTCTCTTCCTGACCTTCTCAGTGACCTCAGGTCAATCACCCCATCTTCTTTGGTCTGAGTTAATTTTCCTGAAATATGATGAGGTCCTTCTATTCAAAAACTCGGTGAATTACACATGGGGACCTCTTTCAAGTGCTGTTTGTGGTCCTAGTCAGTATCTGGAGATGACTTTATTATAGCTAAGACTGCCTTAAGATAAATGAGTTCATTTTGGTTCTTCGATTACTTTGGGATATGGTCCAGAGGAGGTCACTTCATTCATTCATCGATTCATCCCTTTAGACATTGAATAAGTACTACTGTGGCTGTCAGCCTCTAAGAAGGAATCCAGTGATCCCTGCATCTTGGTATGCATGCCCTGTGTAGTATTTTTCTACATTTACCAAGGTTGTTCTCTGTGACAAATAGAATACAGCAACAGTAATGGTATGTCACTTCTGAGATAGATTATAAAAAAGTTGTGACATATGCCTTCCTTTCTCCCTTGGATTACTTTCTCTGAAGAAAGCCAGTTGCCATGTTATGAGGATAGTTAGTACTCTATGGAGAGGACCATGTGAGGAATTGAGGCCCTCTGCCAACAACTGAAGAAGAATTGAGATCTTCTATCCACAGTTTTGTGAATAAGCCATCTTAGAGGAAGATTCTAAGCAATCAATGCAAAGAAATAGAGGAAAACAACAGAATGGGAAAGACTAGAGATCTCTTCAAGAAAATTAGAGATACCAGGGGAACATTTAATGCAAAGACGGGCTCGATAAAGGACAGAAATGGTATGGACCTAACAGAAGCAGAAGATATTAAGAAGAGGTGGCAAGAATACACAGAAGAACTGTACAAAAAATATCTTCACAACCCAGATAATCACGATGGTGTGATCACTCACCTAGATCCAGACATCTTGAAATGTGAAGTCCAGTGGGCCTTAGAAAGCATCACTACGAACAAAGCTAGTGGAGGTGATGGAATTCCAGTTGAGCTATTTCAAATCCTGAAAGATGATGCTGTGAAAGTGCTGCACTCAATATGCCAGCAAATTTGGAAAACTCAGAAGTGGCCACAGGACTGGAAAAGGTCAGTTTTCATTCCACTCCCAAAGAAAGGCAATGCCAAAGAATGCTCAAACTACTGCACAATTACACTCATCTCACACGCTAGTAAAGTAATGCTCAAAATTCTCCAAGCCAGGCTTCAGCAATACGTGAACCGTGAACTTCCAGATGTTCAAGCTGGTTTAGGAACCAGAGACCAAATTGCCAACATCTGCTGGATCATTGAAAAAGCAAGAGAGTTCCAGAAAAACATCTATTTCTGTCATCTATCTTTGACTTTGTGGATCACAATAAACTGTGGAAAATTCTGAAAGAGATGGGAATACCAGACCACCTGACCTGCCCCTTGAGAAATTTCTATGCAGGTCAGGAAGCAACAGTTAGAACTGGACATGGAACAACAGACTGGTTCCAAATAGGAAAAGGAGTATGTCAAGGCTGTATATTGTCATCCTGCTTATTTAACTTCTATGCAGAGTACATCATGAGAAATGCTGGGCTGGAAGAAGCACAAGCTGGAATCAAGGTTGCCGGCAGAAATGTCAATAACCTCAGATATGCAGATGACACTACCCTTATGGCAGAAAGTGAAGAGGAACTGAAAAGCCTCTTGATGAAAGTGAAAGAGGAGAGTGAAAAAGTTGGCTTAAAGCTCAACATTCAGAAAACGGAGATCATGGCATCTGGTCCCATCACTTGATGGCAAGTAGATGGGGAAACAGTGGAAACAGTGTCAGACTTTATTTTTTGGGGGCTCCAAAATCACTGCAGATGTTGATTGCAGCCATGAAATTAAAATACGCTTACTCCTTGGAAGGAAAGTTATGACCAACCTAGATAGCATATTGAAAAGCAGAGACATTACTTTGCCAACAAAGGTTCGTCTAGTCAAGGCTATGGTTTTTCCAGTGGTCTTGTATGGATGTGAGAGTTGGACTGTGAAGAAGGCTGAGTGCTAAAGAATTGATACTTTTGAACTGTGGTGCTGGAGAAGACTCTTGAGAGTCCCTTGGACTGCAAGGAGATCCAACCGGTCCATTCTGAAGGAGAACAGCCCTGGGATTTCTTTGGAAGGAATGATGCTAAAGCTGAAGCTACAGTACCTTGGTCACCTCATGCGAAGAGTTGACTCATTGGAAAAGACTCTGATGCTGGGAGGGATTGGGGGCAGGAGGAGAAGGGGATGACAGAGGATGAGATGGCTGGATGGCATCACTGACTCGATGGACGTGAGTCTGAGTGAACTCCGGGAGTTGGTGATGGACAGGGAGGCCTGGTGTGCTGCGATTCATGGGGTCGCAAAGAGTCGGACACAACTGAGCGACTGAACTGAACTGAGAGGAAGATTCAACAGCCTCAGTCAAGTCTTTGGATGACTGCAGCTCTGCCTGACACCTAAATTTGAGCCCTGTGAGACCCTAAGGCAGAACCCACTCATCTAAGGTGCTTTTGGACTCCTGACCCTTGGAAACTGTATGATAATTATAATGAAACTGTCACTTTAAGATGCTAATTTTTAGAGTAATTTTTTATATGGCAGTAAATAACTAATAAGTCTACCATTTGTTTGTTTCTGCACCAGGTGCTGGGAATGAAGATGGCTAAATTTTTGCCCTCTAGAAGCTCATAGTTCTCAGAAAAAGAACACAGCAATGCCAATAACAATAGATACGTAAGCATCTACTTAGAACACAACAATGCTGCAAGGGAGATCCTTACCAAATGCCATAGGGAAGAGGAGATTAACAATTAACTCTATTTGAAGAGAAAAAGAGTCCAAAAAGCTTTCCAAACAGATATTTGGAGATTAATATACCAGAAAAATCAGGACTTTTCTAGCAAAGAAAAGGGAATGGCATATGCAAAAGACCTGGAGCGGGGAGACCTGTGTCATGTCATAGGGAGTGTGTTCAGTTCAGTTCAGTTCAGTCCATACAGTTTTGGCCAAGCATTCGTGTGAGGAGTCCTCGCTAGGAAAGATGGATTTATTCTAAAATATAGAAAGCTATTGACAAAGTTTAAGCAGGAAATTGACATGATCAGATACATGTTTTTGACAGGCGGCTGTTGAGGATTTCATCAAGCGGGCATAGTAAAACTAGAAGCGGGGAGAGATGGAGGCCATAAAGAAAATGACTAGTTCTTTTTCAGTAGCTACTCCTGTTAAAGATTAGTGAGCTTCTGACCGACTATGTCATTCATATTGTTTTTCACTGATCCTTTAATTAGATACATATTTTCTCATAATAATTAAAAATTTTATTTTCATTTTGAAGTATTTCAGATTTACCAAAAGTTTGCAAAATGAATACAAGGAATTCTTACATACTCTTCATCCAGCTTTTGCAACTGTCAGCCTTTTATTTAGCCACAGTGCAAATATAAAAATTAGGATATTAACATTGACCTAACACTTTACACTAGTCTACCAACTTTGTTCAAATTTCACCAGTTCTCTGGTTAGTGTATTTTTTTTTTTTTTTCTGATTCAAAATCACACCTTGGTTTTAGTTGTTATGTTTCCTTAGTTTCCTTTCATCTGAGACAATTTTTCAGCCCTTCTTTGTCTTTAACGACCTTGGTACTACTGAAGAATACTATCCAGTTATTTTGTAGAATGTTTGCCAACTTGGGTTTACCTTATCTGATGTTCTGTCATTATTAAATCTAAGTTATGCATTTTTGGCAAGAATAACACTGAAAGTGCTTCATATTGGAAGTCTCATGATATTGAGACTCATTATTGATGATGTTAGTGCTGATAACTTGGTCAAGGTCGTGTTAGTGCTAAGTCTTTCTACTGTAAGTTATTATGATTCCCTTTGTGATTATTAAGTTGTTTCATGAGAAGATACTTTGAGACTATACACATTTCTTTTTTGTTGTTTTTTTGCCATGCCACAAAGCTTGCAGGATTTCAGTTCCCTGACCATAGATTGTACCTGGGCCATGGCAGGGAAAGTTCCAGATCCTAAACCACTAGACCACCAGGGAACTCCCTCTTATTTATTTTCTTAATCATACTTTCAGTTATTTTAACATTTTTTTATGCCTGAAATAACAAATAACTTTGGCGGTGGTTTAGTTGATAAGTCATGTCAGACTCTTGTGATCCCATGGACTGTAGCCTGCCAGGTTCCTCTGTCCATGGGATTTTCCAGGCAAGAATACTGGAGTGGGTTGCCATTTCCTTCTCCAGGGGATCTTCCTGACCCAGGGATTGAACCCATGTCTCCTGCATTACAGGCAGATCCTTTACCAACTGAACCAGTGCTTGCCAAATGGTGACATTCAAGAGATTTTAGATTGTGTTGTGTGGTGGTTTTAAAACATGTCCACAAGTTCTTTGATATTTCATCCTTTGAGAAATGGAGCCTGCTTCCCCTCTTCTTGTATGTAGGCTATTCTTAGCACCTCTATTCCAATGAATACAAAATGGCAGAGGTGATTTCCAAGGCTAATTTGTAAAATGCACTGTGATTTCTCTCTGCTCTCCCTCTCTTGAATCACTTGTTTTGGGGAAGGTGAGCTGCCATGTCATGAAGCACTTAAGCTGCCCTATTGAGGCTCCATGTGGAGACGAACCAAGGCCCTCTGCAATGACCCTCACTAACTTGGAAGCAGTATGAGTGAGCACCCTAGAAGTGAATCCTCCAGTCCCAGATAAGCCTTTAGATGACTGCAGCCCTGGTAGACCTCTTGGCTACAACCACAGAAGAGACCCTAAGTCAGATCCTGAGGCCCTTCTGCATTCCTGAGCTACACAAATGTGTGTGAGATAGTTTATTTGTTTTAAACCACTAATGGTGGGTATAAGTTGCTATATAGAAGTAAATGATGAATTCATGCTTGTAGATAGGAAAAAAATCATTAGAAAATGTTAAGAGTAAATACTAGGAAAGAAAGTATACCCTGAAAATGGGATAGGAATGAGAGCCTACCACTCTCCAGATCAGCTAAAATTTAAAAGTCTGACAATGCCAGGTATTGGGAATTAAACACTGTTGGTCAGAAAGTACACTGATGGTCATTTCAGAAGGTAGTTTGATATTATCTAATAAAGGTGAAGATATACATACCACCAGATAAGTTATCATAATCCTACTCCTAGACATATATGTAACAGATACAGGTGCATGTGGACACTCAAAGACATGTACATGAATGTTAATAGCAGGATTATTCATAATAGCCTGGAACTGGAAACAACCCAATTATCCATTCACAGTAGAATATATAAACAAATTATGCATCATTCATTCACTAAATACTAGATATAAATAAAAGTCAAAAACTATATCTACAGACGAAAATGTGACTGAATCCAAAAAACAATGTCTAGTGGAAGAGATCCAGCACAAAGGAGCACAGATTCAGCTCAGTTCAGTTCAGTTCAGTCACTCAGTTGTGTCCAACTCTTTGTGACCCCATGAATTGCAGCACGCCAGGCCTCCCTGTCCATCACCATCTCCTGGAGTTCACTCAAACTCACGTCCATCGAGTCAGTGATGCCATCCAGCCATCTCATCTTCTGTCGTCCCCTTTTCCTCCTGCCCCCAATCTCTGCCAGCATCAGAGTCTTTTCCAATGAGTCAACTCTTCTCATGAGGTGGCCAAAGTATTGGAGTTTCAGCTTTAGCATCATTCCTTCCAAAGAACACCCAGGACTGATCTTCAGAATGGACTGGTTGGATCTCCTTGCAGTCCAAGGGACTCTCAAGAGTCTTCTCCAACAACACAGTTCAAAAGCATCGATTCTTCAGCGCTCAGTTCCTTCACAGTCCAACTCTCACATCCATACATGACCACTGGAAAAATCATAGCCTTGACTAGACAAAGAGGCAAAGTAATGTCTCTGCTTTTCAATATGTTATCTAGGTTGGGCATAACTTTCCTTCCAAGGAGTAAGCGTCTTTTAATTTCATGGCTGCAGTCACCATCTGCAGTGATTTTGGAGCCCAAAAAAATAAAGTCTGACACTGTTTCCACTGTTTCCCCATCTATTTCCCATCAAGTGATGGGACCACATGCCATGATCTTAGTTTTCTGAGTGTTGAGCTTTAAGCCAACTTTTTCACTCTCCTCTTTCACTTTCATCAAGAGGCTTTTTAGTTTCTCTTCACTTTCTGCCATAAGGGTGTTATAATCTGCATATCTGAGGTTATTGATATTTCTCCCGGCAATCTTGATTCCAGCTTGTGCTTCTTCCAGCCTAGCATTTCTCATGATGTACTCTGCATAGAAGTTAAATAAGCAGGGTGACAACACGTACGCCTTGACATACGTACGCCTTGATGTACGCCTTTTCCTATGGAACCAGTCTGTTGTTCCATGTCCAGTTCTAACTGTTGCTTCCTGACCTGCATATAGGTTTCTCAAGAGGCAAGTCAGGTGGTCTGGTATTCCCATCTCTTTCAGAATTTTCCACAGTTTCTCGTGTTCCCACAGTCAAAGGCTTTGGCATAGTCAATAAGGCAGAAAAGATGTTTTTCTGGAACTCTCTTGCTTTTTCCATGATCCAGCGGATATTGGCAATTTGGTCTCTGGTTCCTCTGCCTTTTCTAAAACCAGCTTGAACATCTGGAAGTTCATGGTTCACATATTGCTAAAGCCTGGCTTGGAGAATTTTGAGCATTACTTTACTAGCGTGTAAGATGAATGCAATTGTGCAGTAGTTTGAGCATTCTTTGGCATTGCCTTTCTTTGAGATTGGAATGAAAACACCTTTTCCAGTCCTGTGGCCACTGCTGAGTTTTCCAAATTTGCTGGCATATTGAGTGCAGCACTTTCACAGCATCATCTTTCAGGATTTGAAATAGCTCAACTGGAATTCCATCACCTCCACTAGCTTTGTTCGTGATGATGCTTTCTAAGGCCCACTTGACTTCACATTCCAGGATGTCTGGCTCTGGGTGAGTGATCACACCATCGTGATTATCTGGGTCGTGAAGATATTTTTTGTACAGTTCTTCTGTGTATTCTTGCCACTTCTTTTTAATATCTTCTGCTTCTGTTAGGTCCATACCATTTCTGTCCTTTATTGAGCCCATCTTTGCATGAAATATTACCTTGGTATTTCTAATTTTCTTGAAGAGATCTCTAGTGTTTCCCATACTGTTGTTTTCCTCTATTTCTTTGCATTGATCACTGAATAAGGCTTTCTTATCTCTTCTTGCTATTCTTTGGAACTCTGCATTCAGATGCTTATTTTGTTCCTTTTCTCCTTTGCTTTTCACTTCTCTTCTTTTCACAGCTATTTGTAAGGCCTCCCCAGACAACCATTTTACTTTTTTGCATTTCTTTTCCATGGGGATGGTCTTGATCCCTGTCTCCTGTACAGTGTCATAAACCTCAGTCCATAGTTCATCAGGCACCCTATCTATCAGATCTAGTCCCTTAAATCTATTTCTCACTTCCACTGTTTAATCATAAGGGATTTGATTTAGGTCATACCTGAATGGTCTAGTGGTTTTCCCTACTTTCTTTAACTTAAGAAGAGTTAAATAAAGAGTTCATGATCTGAGCCACAGTCAGCTCCCAGTCTTGTTTTTGCTGACTGTATAGATCTTCTCCATCTCTGGCTGCAAAGAATATAATCAATCTGATTTTGGTGTTGCCCATCTGGTGATGTCCATGTGTAGAGTCTTCCCTTGTGTTGTTGGAAGAGGGTGTTTGCTATGACCAGTGCGTTCTCTTGGCAAGACTCTATTAGCCTTTGCCCTGCTTCATTCCGTATTCCAAGGCCAAATTTGCCTGTTACTCCAGGTGATTCTTGACTTTCTACTTTTGCGTTCCAGTCCCCTATAATGAAAAGGAGTACAGATTATATGAGTCTATTTATGGAGAGTTGAAAAGTAGATAAAATTAAACTATTTTTAAGAGATGCATATTTAAGTGGTAAATCCATTAAGAAAAGCAAGAAAAGTAAATACCTTAGGAGTCAGAATTTTCTTTAGTGAAAAATGTAAGAGTTGTGATTAGAAAAGAATCATGGGTGGGGATTTTCTGAGGTGTTTATAGTATTTTATTTCTTTTTACTTTTCCTTTAAAAATCATTCTTATTGCGGTTTAACTCACATTTACTGAAACTAATATAACCCTTTACATATACATAATGTATATATGTAAGTAATGTATAATGTAAACTTATGTTGGTTACACAGATGTTGACTTTATAATAATCCATTTAACCAAACATTTGTGTTCCATGCAAATAGGTGCTATATTTTACAGTTAAAAAAGGTAAAAACAGACTTTGAGTACAGCAGAAGATCTTAGGAATGAGGCTGCATCAAAAGTGAATATGAACTAGCAACTAGGGCTCCGTTACAAACAATGAACACATGTTGGAAAATAAGAATAAAGTAGACAAGAAACTATTCTTGCAGCTTATGTATAGAAGCATCACTGGGTGATGCCAAAGCAGGTCTTAAACTTGTGCATTATATTGTTGTTTGTGTCCGACTCTTTTGAGACCCTGTGTACTGAAGTCCACCAGGCTCCTCTCTCCATGGGATTCTGTAGTGGGTTGCCATTTCCTTCCTCAGGGGATCTTTCCAACCCAGGGATTGAGCCTGCGTCTGTGGCATTGGCAGGTGAATTCTTTATCACTGAGTCACCTGAGAAGCCCTTCTTGTCATATATTCATATCCAAAGTCAAGTCAAACCTAAGACCAGATGTGTTTATGTCTAATCAGTGGTGTTTCTATCATAGCACAGAGGCCAAAGGTGTTTGTACCTTAACCTTTATCTCTGATTATGAATGAAAGGTTTTGTATCCTATGAAAGAAATTTCTGTCACCAGTGACTGGCTGTATGAGGTATATTTTGGGTGGAGTGGGCCTTCCTGCCCCTGAAGTAGCACACAGTAAGCTCTGATATGGCATGTCTTGGGGAGAAGCTGCCAGTAACTTCAAAAAAATCACCCCAGGTGATTCAGATATGACAATCTGTATCCTGTATGACAACCTGCCTTCTCTCCACACCCCAACTCTTGCTGAGAACCACCCATTTCCAGGAAGGCCACTCACTGAGCAGATATAATATCTATCCATCCAGCCAGCCATTCATTCATTCAACAACTATTTCTTAAGCTCTAACATGTGTCTGGCCCTGGGCTAGCACTGATGATTCAGGATTGAACAAAAACAGGCATGGGCCCTGCCTTCTTGGAATGGTTTAGTACAAGACACACTTTAATGAAATCAAGCAGATAAATGTAAAATCACCAGTCAGTAAGTGTTACAAATGTAGATTTACTCATTGAGAAGAGAGGTGAACTGAGGAGTAGCTTAATAATTAGGATTTTCAAATACAAGATGAAGAAATTATATGGAGACTTGATAACTATTTTACATTGAGAAAATACATAAAATTGATGTTACAAAGGAGATTTGCTGTAACATAAAGAATTTAATGTAATAACGATCTTTATCAGAGGGGCTGCTCTGTGCCCAGCAAGGTGTTAAGTGATGTATAGCTATGTATATACATTTATATGTCTGTATATTTATAGTTCAGTTCAGTCGCTCAGTCGTGTCTGACTCTTTGCGACCCCGTGAACCACAGCATGCCAGGCCTCCCTGTCCATCACCAACTCCTGGAGTCCACCCAAACCCATGTCCATTGAATTGGTGATGCCATCCAACCATCTCATCCTCTGTCCCCTTCTCCTCCTGCCCTCAATCTTTCCCAGCATCAGGGTCTTTTCCAATGAGTCAGCTCTTCGCATCAGGTAGCCAAAGTATTGGAGTTTCAGCTTCAACATCAGTCCTTCCAATGAACACCCAGGACTGATCTCCTTTAGGATGGACTGGTTGGATCTCCTTGCAGTCCAAGGGACTCTCAAGAGTCTTCTCCAATACCACAGTTCAAAAGCATCAATTCTTCTATGCTCAGCTTTCTTTATAGTCCAACTCTCACATCCATACATGACCACTGGAAAAACCATAGCTTTGACTAGATGGACCTTTGTTGACAAAGTAATGTCTCTGCTTTTCTATGTATAAGCATATATAAAACGTATATATATACAGTTATATATATATATAAAACTTAAAATAGTGATTATATATGTTTGAGTAAGTGAGTTCTTGGTTGCTTATATCTGACTCTTTGCGACCCCATAGACTGTAGCCCACCAGGCTCCTCTGTTCATGGGATTTCCCAGGCAAGAATACTTGAGTGGGTTGCCATTTCCTACTCTGGGTAATCTTCCCGATCCAGGGATCAAACCTGCATCTCCTGTGTCCTGCATTGCAGGCAGATTCTTTATCCACTGAGCCATCGGAGAAACCCATATATATGCATAAACATCAGATTACATATATAAGAATGATTACAAATAAATATTTATTAAATTTATATGTAAATTATATATATATATAAGCCATCATATAACCCTACAGAGATAAGAAATTAAGACTCAGAGATTAAATAAGGCCACACAGCTAATACATATGGTTTAATAATACGTTATTGATATATAATTCACACAGCATAAAATTCATTAAAAATTGTGTGCTCTTTAAACTACATAGTTCAGTAGTTTTTAGTATATTCACAGAGTCATAAACTTCTAATATCTGATTTTAGATCCTTTTCATCACTCCCAAAGGAAATTCAGTACATATTAGCTTCCACTCCTCATTCCTCCTTGTCCCAGCTAATCTCTACTTTCTTTCCATCTGGATTTGCCTATTCTGAACGTTTCATATAAATGGGATCATCAGTAAGACAGACGTCTATGTCATATGAGAACTCTACTTCAACGCTTTGAGAAATTGTTGGACTATCTTCCACAGTGGATGTGCCTTCCATCTAACAGCGTATAAGGGTTCTAACTTCTCTGCATCCATACTAGTATGATACTTGTTATTATGTCTTTTTGGTAATAGCTATACTCATAAGTGTGAAGTGGTAATTCACTGTAATTTTGATTTGCACTTTCTTAACGACGAATGATGTTGAATATCTTTTCACAGGCCTATTGGCAGAATACTATGTATACCACAACTCATAAACAACTATATGAAAAGCACAAGACTACACCAAACTGGTAGTGTGGGTATAGCTGAGAAATAGGATGTTTGTTTCTTAAGTTCTATATTCCGCCTTCTTAATTTTTATAATGGACTACATTTCTTTTATAATTCGAACAAAACACAGTTAATAAACAAATAGCAAACAGAGACACAGACTACCTCTAACCCTGAGGTGCCAGAAGCAATTCTCAGCCACTGTGCTTCTTTCTTCTTGTGTCTAAAAGTGCAAGCAAGTGGAGAAGGAGGATGGTTAAATGATTTCCTGAGCTATGTTTTAGAATTCATTTCCTCGTGGTAATAATATTATAAATCATGGTGCATTTCCAAGACTAGCCTATTCTGCTGTAGGTTAGGTATAGGCTTCTGAGGCTATCTTGTAAACCCAAGTACCAAGCTTAATACTGCACACACGCGCGCACACACACACACACACACATTCCATAAAGCCCAAAGGGATGCATCCTTCCAATCAGCAGAGAGCTGCCTAGACAAATAAATACAATGAATAGATACAAGATTTTGACTGCGAACGTGGCCTGTTATGGCAATATGTTCAATGTTTTTCATTTTCTTTCACCATATAATTTTTTTTTGATTTCTCATTTGCTATCAGTATAGCTCAAGAAGGCAATTACATTGCCACTTTAGTACTGTGAGAAATAAAATCATAAAACTTCTGAACATATAGTACTTTCTTATTTTTGTACAGATCAATTTTTTAGAATATGAAAGGAATAGAACAGTTCTTTTGGAAATGGACTTTTTCCCCGTCAGGTGTTTATCCTGAAGTGAATATTTTTGGTCTAGATAGAATCCCCTGAAAATAGAAATGTTGTCACATTCTTGTTTATATATGACACTTTTTTTCATTACAAATGGCAGGAAATGCTAATTTAAACTAACTGTCAAAAATAAGTTCAGAGAAGCTTAGTTTAGAATTAATTTATAGCTTGAACACTTTGAGGGAATATTTGGGTCAACTTGTATTCACTGAAACTGTTGAAAATGTATATGATTATTCTGATTCCATCTCTAGGCGAAAGGTTACTTTCAATGGAAAAAATACCCAACAATATCTAAGGTTATTGAAATGCCGGGCATATAAGCATCCATGCTCCATTTACAGTTTGCATATGTATATGGGATATGGTGCATGCGTGTGTGCATGGGTGCCAGCACACACACACACACACACACACACACACACACACACAACATTCCTTAAAATTACTTGGATTATTAACAAATAATATCCTTCCCTTCCATGTTAGTGCAGTAATATTAATCAGGTGGATGATCATTCCATGAGACTCTGCAAGCATCTTGCTAACAACTAGTTTTATATCTTGACTCCACTGTTTGGGGCCCACAGCAGTTTGACCACATTCAGACAGTGAGTTACTGACAGGCTCTCTGGAGAACAGAGTACTTCTCTGTTCAAAGAATTCTGGGTACCAGGATGGACACGTATGCACTGTATACTCTGAGTATTTTTCTATGACTTAGTATAAATGTATACATTCATAGCCTCATGAGCACATGTCTGTAAATAGGAGACCCTCAATAGCCTCATGCATTTTGCTCACCAGCCAGTGGGTTCTCCAGTATGTTTTATAAATCCTCTACTATTACTGGATAGGAAGTACTAAATTTCTGAGGTTTTGAAAAATACCATGTTTCACTTAAATAGTGTAGGAATGATCCCAGAGTTAAGTAAATTATTTTTTAATGTTTTTGACTTTAACTTTTATTATTTAAAAAAATTACATATGTCATGCATATTCATAGTGAAAACATAAAATCCAAGTAAGCAATAATAAAAAAATATCATACTTGATCCCAGCATCTGGAGATAATAACCATAATAAATTTGATGTATACTTCTTTAGATTTTTTTAATGTACTATGCCTTTATATAC
Organism: Bubalus bubalis; assembly: GCF_019923935.1. Taxonomy (NCBI): domain Eukaryota; kingdom Metazoa; phylum Chordata; class Mammalia; order Artiodactyla; family Bovidae; genus Bubalus; species Bubalus bubalis. The sequence continues at coordinate 162,812,307 of NC_059157.1, forward strand.
ATATATAATTTTTATAAAAATAGATTTTATCAAGCAGACGTCTTAAAAGCTTCAAACCCCACTTTTGAAATTTAATATACCATAGATACATTTCCATTTCCAACATAATATTTAATAATGGTGAGCTAAGGGGATTCTAGCTCCATGGGACTGGGAATTCCTTGCCCCAATGACATCAGCTCACTCCAGGGCCTCACTCCAAGGTAGACACAGGGCCAGTTGTTTTAGGTGGCTGGATGTCCATGTAAGTGTGTGTGTGTGTGTGTGTGTGTGTGTGAGACTTTACAATGTGAAACTGAGCTGAGAGCAGAAAGAGGTATGTATCACAGGTCAGGGGCTAGGGACCAAGGGCCAGAATTTGGGGTTGGATATCCCCACACTACCACTGGCAATCAATGGTATGGGAAGGATCTGAATTCAAATCTGAATTCTATCCTGAGTTCCAAACAATTTTTAAGCTACCTTTTTCTAGGTAAAGAGAATACATTTAACTTAATATTTGTGTTTGCTTTTATAACATCAAAATATTCTGCATATGGTAGGTATGTGGCCTTCCATTTGTACTCAAGGTGGGTCCCAAATGTGTTAAGAAAAGTCCTGAATATACGTATTCTAGGACTTCAAAGTTTCTAGGATGTATATTTGTTTTGTTTAGCAATTACCTTTTTCTGATGGATTAATGATAGTAGTACCTATAAGTGCTCACTTATTGATGACATAAGATTCAGCTTAATATGGCATTTATTAAAGTGTTAGCATATTCCACACTCCACTAGATACAGGGACAAGAGATAAAGACACATAGCCAGACCCTAATCACTCAGTCTCCTGGGATCTCAAACATAATAACATGCATCAGTCAACACAAGAGAAAAAAAAAAAAAATCTGCAGGCCAGGGTCCTGGGATCAGTTGATTAACCTGGCTAACTATAACTCCACAGAAATCTTCAAAAGTGTAGAATCCATTCCATTCAAGATAAAATTGTTGTAAACTTTCTAAATAGTTTAAATTTTTTGTTAAATTTGGTCAATTGGTCACTTGACACAGTAATCATTCAGGAATTCCCTTTTGGCAAATGATTTCTAACTAACTGCCTCGCTTCCTTGAGGGGGAAGCTCTATTCAGAATGCATACGAGCTTGAAGGGGAAGGAACTTGGAGAATTGATGAAAAAAGATATTCTGTGAAGAGGGAGCAGCACATGGGACCTTTTGGAGGCAAGCAGTGGAAAGACATCTTCTGAGAATGGTAAGTATTTAGAAGTGAGGTGAGGAAGCAAGAGTGGACAAAGCTGGAGAGGAAGAAAGAGCCGCTGTCTGGAGGGCTTTGTGGCCTCGGGTTTCCATGGAGTTTTATCATATAGGAAACAGAAGCTGTTGAATTGTTTGAGGCCAGGAATGAGAACATTAGATTTGTATTTTAGACAGATCATTATGGCAACAGAGGAAGAACAGATGGTGGGGGCTTCCCAGGTGGGAAGTGGTAAAGAACCCACCTGCTAATGCCGGAGACATAACAGACACAAGTTCAATCCCTGGGTTGGGAAGATCCTCTGGAGAAGGGCGTGGCAACATATTCCAGTATTCTTGCCTGCAGAATCCCATGGACAGAGGAGCCTGGCAGGCTATGGTGCATAGGATTGCAAAGAGTTGGACATTACTGAAGCAACTTAGCACGCATGCAGAGTCTGGAAGGAGGGAGTTCACTACTGAGAAAGTAGAATGTTAATACATTAGGGTCATGATAAGAGAGCGAATTCTGGATTCAGACTGCTGAGATCCAGCACCTGCTTTCTATCTTAGCAGCTGTGTGTTTGGGCAAGCTCTTTTGGCCTCTCTGTTGACCTGGTTTCCTCATCTGTAAACTGCAAATTGTGATAGCTGTGAAGCTTAAAGGAAACAACACCTATAAAGTATTCAGGGCAGAAGCTGCTGTCTAGAAAGCTCTCAATACATGGCAGCTATTATTTTTTTGGCCTCAATAAATATTTATTGAGTTTTTATTGTGTATTGGATAGAGCTCCAGACTTTACAATTACAGCCATGAATAGCACATACAAAGCCATCTGCCTTGGCTGCCCGTTCACCACGTGGTGATGCCTGGCAAAGAAGGTCAAGCACAGTTCCTGCTTCATGGCAGCTATTATTATTAAAATATTACAATGACAGTCCTTCAGCAGTTTATAAGAAAGATGATGATGGTCTGAACCAAAGTATGGCAGTGGAATTTGTGAGGAGGGGATAGAGATGAGAAGGGTGAAGAGCGGATATGACACTTTAGTTAAGAAAGGGGGAGATTGCCAGCTGAATGATGTAATGCAGAGTGTTGGAACCAAAATGTAGGGGAAGGTAGGAGCAGGGACAAGTTGGGTGGTTCGGTTCAGTTCAGTTCAGTCGCTCAGTTGTGTCCGACTCTTTGCGACCCATGAATTGCAGCACACCAGGCCTCCCTGTCCATCACCAACTCCCAGAGTTCACTCAAATTCATGTCCATCAAGTCGGTGATGCCATCCAGCCATCTCATCCTCTGTCGTCCCCTTCTCCTCCTGCCCCCAATCCCTCCCAGCATCAGAGTCTTTTCCAATGAGTTAACTCTTCACATGAGGTGGCCAAAGTACTGGAGTTTCAGCTTTAGCATCATTCCTCCCAAAGAAATCCCAGGGCTGTTCTCCTTCAGAATGGACTGGTTGGATCTCCTTGCAGTCCAAGGGACTCTTAAGAGACTTCTCCAACACCACAGTTCAAAAGCATTAATTCTTCGGCGCTCAGCTTTCTTCACAGTCCGACTCTCACATCCATACATGACCACTGGAAAAACCATAGCCTTGACTAGACGGACCTTTGTAGAAGATAATGAATACTGGTTTGGTGATGCTGAGTTTTAGATACTTATGGGTCAAGAAGGTAGAAATGTCTAGACGATAGAAGGACACCCAGGGCTGGAGCTCAAGAGGGAGGGGTAAAGGCCACATGAACTGAATCCAGGGTAACAGACCCATGAATCAGAAATAGCTGCACTGATGTACGAAAGATATTTCAGTCACTTGACCCTTGATGCATGACTTTTTAGTGCCCAGAAGGGAGGGCACCTTGATAGCTATGTCAGGTGCAACTTCCATTATAAAATCTTTTTCTGATCAACCCACTGGGTAGTATCTCTTTATTCTGAGACCCCTTGTTATGGAGTGAATGTTTATGTCTCCTCAACATTCATATCTAGAAGTCCTAACCCCTTAGTGTGATGGTATTACAGATGGGGCCTTTGAGAGGTAATTAGGATTAGATGAGGTCATGAGGGTGGGGTGCTGGTGTGAGGAATTGGTGCCCTTATAAGAAAAGATACCCGGTAGCTTGCTGTCTGTCTCCACATGTACTCAGGAAAGGCCATGAGAGCCAAGACAGCTGTCTACAAGCCAAGAAGAGAGCTCTCACCAGAAACCAACCCTGCTAGACCTTGATCTGGGACTTAGAGCTTCCAGAATTGTGAGAAAGTAAACTTTTAATGTTTAAGCCACCCAGTCTATTTTGTTATGCAGCCCGAGCTGATTACAATACTCTTGTGTAAAGGATTCTTTGTATTTCTCCTATGGGTGAAATAATGTATGTTTTCTACTACTTCTTTTAGATATATGCAGCTTGAGTAAGTCCTCTGCCATATTTATGGTCCCTGCAGTGCCCTGCACAAGGTTTTACTCCTGGTAGATGTTCAATAAACATCTAATGACTTGAGGTCAGCTTGGAAAGACTCAAGATCAGGCAGCAATTTGCATGAAGAGGATCACAGAGAATGGGCTAGTGGTCAAGGTACTAAGGAGAATCCTGGGGCAAATTCAAGACTGGAGTTTAGGTGAAACTAAAGGTTTCAGTATGATACTTGGAGATAAGAAAGAAAAGACAGTGTTTTCCAAAGATCAGTGAAAAGAGTGAAATGGTTAACTTGTCCACATTAGACATATTTTTTTCTTGAGCATTTTGTACTATTCAAGCCATTATGTAGTATTACATTGTGGATTGGTTGTTTCAAATTGACTGAAAAATCCTTTGAGTTAGAACTTACCTAAAACAAACGTGTTTCAAGTTTAAAATCAATAATGGTTTTAGGTCCCTAATAATTTGATGCAATTCTCTCTCTCTCTTTGGTCGATTAGTTTGTATCTTCCTTTGGTTAGTTGATTATTCTTATATATATGAACCAAAGAAACCAAAGATCCACTAGTCATTTCCCTCCAAATAGGTTAAATAACAACAAAAATAAAACAGATTTTGTTTTTTGCACTTCAACTTCTCATCAACTTTACTGGGAATCATTTCAATTTTCGAAATGATTCCCAATGATCCTGGGAATCATTTCTGAATGTTCTTTTGAGACTGGGGGTGAAGAGATGATGCTGTGACTCTGTGTGCTTTCTGTGGGATGCCATGATTTTGGCGATCATGATAGAAAACACAAGAAACTTGCCTCCAAATGTCTCAAGACTCTTTAATATGAGGATGGGAGAAGTGGGAAGGATTTACTTTTTTCTGTAGCATCTTCCACTACCCTCTTGCTAATCTCCTATGTGCTACTAGAAGTTCTAGCATCAGCCTCTCTGAAGCCCAACAGTACAGAGGAAGAAAGTAGAGTATATTTGTGTTGACCTATAACCTAAGAGAAACCAAAGTTCCATGGATCAGTGGACATTACTTACAACCTGGGGCTTCAGGAGCTCTTAGACTTGAACTCTCCAGTATGGGAGCCACTGGCCACATGTGACTGATGAGAACTTGAAACTGGGCTAATCTGAATCGAGACATGTTGTGAATGCAAAACACACACCAGATTTCAGTGACTTAGTTAAAAAAAAGGAGAAGTATGTCAAAGAGCTCATTAGCACATGCTCACCTGGATTACAGGTTGAAATGATATTTTGGATATATTAAGGGAAATCAAATAAATTATTACAATTATTCCATTTTATGTTTTTAATTTGGCAACTAGAAAATCTAAAATTACATATGTGGGTCACATTATAACTGGACAGAGTCTAAGCCCTATACCATCAAGAGGTAGATATATATCCTGGTCTTGACGGAATGTAGAACTTACAGGAATTTGTCTCTTCTCACTTGAATCAAGCCCAGCTGTGTATAGGTGCAGTTCTATTGTTTGTGTATAGCCCTCTGCACATCCAGAGAGTCTTTCATCTGAAGATCTCATATATTAATTACTTCTCATTGAATGGCTGTAGAAGACTGGTATTCTTAGCTCTATTTTACAGATGAGAAGACTGATGCATGGAGAGATTTAAGTGATTTTTCCCAGGGCTGCCTAGGGTGAACTGGCAGAGCTCAAAATAGAAGAGTGAGTCATTGTAATTAATCATACATCTAGACAGCAAACCAAATTTTTTTCTTCCTGATTAGGTGAACTTTCTCAAGGTAGATGCCATGCTTTGAAAATGCTATTTCCTAATGCCATTTGCAGCAACATGGATGGACCTAGAGATTACCATACTAAGTGAAGTGAGTCAGAAAGAGAAAGACAAATACCACATGCTGTCACTTAGATGTGGAATCTAAAAATGTGACACAAATGAACTTATTTACAAGATACAAACAGCTCACATACATAGAAAACAAGTGTACTGTTACCAAAGGAGAAAGGGGGTGAAAGAGGGATAAGTTAGGAGTTTGGAATTGGCAGATACACACCACTATATATAAAATAAATAACAAGGACCTACAATATAACACAGGGAACTATATTTAATATATTATAATAAACTATAATGGCAAAAAAGATATATTACCTGTGTATCTGAATCACTTTGCTGTACATCAGAAACTAACACAACATTGTAAATCAACTGTATTTCAATTAAAAAATCCTATTTCCAGCTAGCAAAATACTGAATGCTCAGTGAACATTACACAGCAGCAGTTGTCTTTGCTACCAGATTTAACAAGTTTTGGCATTAATAATTAGAGGAAGTACAAAAAGAGGTAACTAAGACATCTTTTAAAATTGTATGCACTTTTTCATACTCTGAAGGAATGAACTGTTGTTACCCCTTACTTCGGAGATGGATAAATAAATCTCACCTGTGATTAGTTCATTTGTTTTTAAAACTAGATTTCCTAGATCTTACTTTGATATGTTGAAGAGAAGACACTTCGGGCACGTGCATGCTGGTCTTGAGTTGAATTCCAGACTGGCAGAAGAGAGGGGCTTTGGAACTCTTGGTGCCCCTACTCACATTCTTCTATTCTCCTCCATCTGATATGTTCTTCTTTTATAAGCTCAGGCATCGGAACTCCAGAAAGTGGCTTTCCTCAGAAGCGTGTACCTTTATCAAACTTATTTTGGAGGGAAGACTATCTAAAACAGGCATCAGACTTCCCAGGCAAAAGCTTCATGAAGTGAACAGTTCCCCCCACCCCACCCGAGTCTTCATATTAATTTTTATTATTTTATTAATTCATGTTAATTTTTCTTGTGCTGAGTAGGGGAATAATAATAAAATCTCCTGCCTAGAGATTACATTTCCTACCACCTTGTCATTACATTCTCTTTAACTGAGACTGATTTTCAATGTCACTCTAAAATAATGTACCACTGAAGTATATGAGTTCAGGACTAAAGTCAAAGAGTTCTAGAAACCTTTGTTTCATTTATTCAGTAATATGCACCCTCTTTTATATATGTCAAAAATATTTATTGTGAGTGCATGAATGAAAGGTTTCTGCATCCCTCTAATTCTGTTCCTTGTAAAAATTATTTGAATAAAATGTAATAGTTTTCAAGAATGGGTGAAGCGTGTTCATCTTGGCCAACACACGCATGTGTACGAGGGTGTGTGCACATTCCATGACCCACTGCTTGCATTGCCTAAAGAGTTAAGTCCGATCAGTTCTTAGTGTGTCATCTTGCCCTTCTGACAGGAAACATGACTGAAGTGCTGAAGGGTTTTTAATTACACTCACAGTTGCCTCAAATAATGATAGCCTACTTGCGAGCACATGTCTTAGAGGAGAATCATAGTCTGTGCTTTGTGCATCAGACAGATTCCTTCACTTCCTTTGCCTTTTGCTTGAACCAGCAAAAGGGCTTAGAAAAATTCATGCACACTTCCCTGCTGTCCCCGCCCACGATGGTGAGGCTGAGTCAGTGGGAGAAGAGTGTTAAGACCTTTGGTGTCTTTGATATTCCCAGGCTCAGGATAGAAGGGGGTGAGTGGGAGAAGAGAAGTGGAAAATTCTGCAGACTCCATCCTGAACAACCCTTCTGCACTTGATGTTTCCGTTCCTTCAATGAATGAGATGAATTCCATTTTGTGGGGATGAGGGTAGAGGGTGGGGGGCAGGTGAAGTAGAGGATGTGATATGTGTATGTGGAATCCTTTACAATTTTTTTTCCGCAAAATGGCTTCTGCCAATCTCCTTGGTCACCATGTCCTGCCATTCACTTTGCCCAGATGTTTTCCTTCATTTTTTTGATTGCTGCAAAGACTTTCAGCACCTCATCACCAAAAGTGTGATGCTGATTCTAGCACATCTCTGCTGGCAGAGAAATCAGGAAGATTTTTAAAAACAGTGATCATTTAACTTTGCAGTAGACTTTCATAGCTGACTTCAAAGTTTTCCACAAATCTAGTTGTTAGGCATTCAGGCCAATGAGAAAGCGACAGAGAGCTTTCAAACTTCCTCTAGGGATTTCAATACCTGGAGGAAGGAGGGGGTCATTTCATGGACTGATGCCTCAGAATCCTCTAGTCTGGAAAAGGACTATAAAAACAGAGTATGTTTATTCTTCCAGCAGCCGGGCTAAAATCTATAGGGGCTAACCTTCCAGGGAGTGTTGTCTCACTGACGATCCAACAGACAATGGGAACAACTGCTTCCAACTGAAATCTTTATCTAATAAAGCTTCATGCAAAATATAAAGTTTCAAGTGATGATAAATGGAGTAGTGAGCCTATAACTATACTAAAGTAGGGTTGATGCTATTTTGCCGCAGGGGAGGTAGGGAAGGTGGGGGAAAACAACAGACTAATGGAATTGGAGGGTGTTTTGAATTCAGAAAACAAATGTTTCCCCCTTCCAATGGGCTCTCTAGAGATAATTCTTGGAATATGGCCCACTGAACTTCTGTAGGACAGCAGCCCCCTCCTCTCTCCAGAAGCAGCTGGACAGGGCCCAGGACAGGGCCCAGCCCTGGGTACCAGCGAGCGTGGCGCCTTTTGCCCAGGCTCTAATCCATGCCTGCAGAATAACAATCTGCTCTCGGTGCACCAGGCACAATAAAGGCCCTCTAAGCTGCCACTCATGCGGGGCCGGCTAACAGTCTGGGCCCTTGTTTCTGATTCTTGGCATTGTCAGGGAAGGGAGTGTGGGGAGTGCTGCACACGTACATGCTGGGAAAGGCAGGGCCCCTGGCGGCCCCAGCCAGTCATCAGATGGCCTGGATGACAGCAGCGGCCAGACAGGCTCGAGCAGAGCTTACACCTCCTGGCAAACTTGCCAAACATTCAGGAATTTGGGATTGTGGTTTCGAAAAGTCTAGTCTCGGTTCTCTCATCCCCCAACTCCAAAAAACCCCCCAAAACAAAACCCTCATTAAAAATGCTCTTGGCATGACAGACTGCTAGAAAGTCTGATCCAGTGCTGACATCTTTCTAACACCCTTCAAACAGCAGAGCTGACAAATTTCCAACAGTACTGGGGCAGCCATCAAACTATATAGTTCTGTTTGTGTTTTTTTTAATCCCCCCCACCCCCGGCTCCACCTTCCAAACTATATAATCTTGGCACGGCTGAATAAAATGAGGCGCTCTGGAAGGTGATTGATTGATTATGATAGGTAGACAGATAACATGGGGAGTTATGAGAACTAGCAGGTGTATTGCTACTCTACAACTCTAGGCAAAAAAAGCGACATGTCAGGGACTTTCCTGGTGGTGGTTGTGACTCCACCTTCCACTGTGAGGGTGTGTGGGGGCTGTGGGTTCCATTCCTGGTGGGGGAACTAAGATTCCACATGCTGCAGTGTACAGCCAAAGAAAAAAACAGTGACAGGTCAAAACACCATGCACAACATATATTCATTATGTGTGTGTGTGGTCAGTTGTTCAGTTATGTCTGATTCCTTGAGACCCAATGGACTGCAGCCTGCTAAGCTCTTCTGTCCATGGGACTTTCCCAGCAAGAATACTGGAGTGGGTTGCCATTTTCTTCTCCAGGGGCCCTTCCTGTCCCGGGGATCAAACCTGCATCTCCTGGATTGCAGTCATATTCTTTAGCGCTGAGCCACCAGGCTTCCCATATATTCATTATTGTTGTTATTGTTGTTCAGTCACTAAATTGTGTCTGACTCTTTGTGACCCCATGGACTGCAGCGTGCCAGGCTTCGTTGTCCTTCGCTATCTCCTGGATCTTCCCTACCCAAGGGTGGAACCCAGGTCTCCTGAATTGCAGGCAGATTCTTTACCATCTGAGCCACCAGGGAAACTCCTGTATATTCATTATGTGTGTGCATGTTAAGTCACTTCAGTTGTGTCCAACTCTTTGTAACCCTATGGTCTGTAGCCCACCAGGCCCCTCTGTCCACAGGATTCTCCAGGCAAGAATAATGGAGTCGGTTGCCATGCCTTCCTCTAGGGATCTTCTAGACCCAGGGATGGAACCCATATCTCTTATGTCTCCTGCATTGGCAGGTGGGTTCTTTACCACTAGGGCTACCTGGCAAGTCCCAGTACGTTCATTAGAGGAGGGAGTGACCTGTCCTTCAACTTGCAGCATCGTTGGATGTCAGAGGTGAGCCTCAGAGCTTGTCTCAAAGCAAAGACTGGCGTTGATCCCAGCCAGTTTAAGGGGAAAAGGGACCATGGAACTATGTGAGGATAAAAATAATAGGGACTACTTTTGGATCACTCTGTCCCCAGATTTTAAACACATTAGCTAATTTAGGCCTAATGGAAGTTGGTCAGATAGATATCATTGTCTCCCAGTTTACATAAAACTGAGGATTCTGGAGCCCAGGTCAGTTAGGAAAGTTCTACTTGATCTCAAAGCCAGTGCTTTTGGATTGACTGTATTAAAGTGCCTCTGTGGGATAGCTATATTTAAAATGGGTAACCAACAAGGACCTACTGTATAGCACAGGGAACTCACCTCAGTGTTATGTGGCAGCCTGGATGGGATGGGAGTTTAGAGGGAAAATGGACACATGTCTACGTATGGCTAAATCCCTTTGTTGTTCACCTGAAACTATCAAAACATTGTTAATCAGCTATGTATGCATGTAAAGTCGCTTCAGTTGTGTCCAACTCTTTGCGACCCCAGGAACTGTACCCTCCAGACTTCTCTGTCCAGGGGATTCTCCAGGCAAGAATACTGGAGTGGGTTGCCATGCACTTTTCCAGGAAATCTTAATGATCCAGGGATCGAACCCAGGTCTTCTGCACTGCAGGCAGTTTCTTTACCATTGAGCCACCAGGGAAGCCCCGTTAATCAGCTAAACTCCAATATAAAATAAAAAGTTTTAAAAAAATGCCTCTATGGGGGCTAAAAGGAGCCACAACCTCATGAAACAAATGGGCTTCTTCCCTAAAGCGTTGCAGGTTTCCTTGAGCTTTGATTAGAGCTTTATTTTAAAGAACTAACTATAGCGGTTCATTGCAGACAAAGGACATCTAATATTGAGAGAAACAGTATTTCCATTTCTGCTGAATGGATCAAAATGGGACCAATGAAATCTAGTCTTTGTGACAGTTCTTTGTCTCCTCCTCGGCCAAGAATGTCTGGACACTGAGTCAGTCAGGGTGTCAGCATTCTCTTGACCTGGCACACAACTTACCATGAGTCACTGGAAGGATCTGAAACTCAGGGCTAGGAAAAGCCATTGCCATTAAGTTGCTGCAGCTAAAAATATTCAGGCGTCAACCCTGGATTGTAGCTTGTTCATTCATCTATTGTTTATTCCTTTAATAAACATCTATCCGAATCTACTCTATTAAATACAACATACAGGGTAAAAATTTCCATTAGTATAAAATAATAAACAGTGACAAGCAAGTTTCTCATCCCCAGTCTCCCAGTTCCTTTGCTTAGAGACAGTCACCATTATCAGGTTTGTTTTTTTGTGTGTGTGGATCTTTATAGAGATATTCCAGGTATAAATGTATCTTTCCTTTGGTTTTCATAATTGTTATTGAATCTTTGCTACAGCCTGGGCACTGGACTATCACTGGTTCAAAGTGATGGTTAAGACTTGGCCCCTATCCCTGGGGCAGAAGTAGACACAGAAACCAATTGCTATCTTATATTTGATTGATATGTGCCCGGTTGGAGGTACTTCTGGGAGTGGTGGTGGGCTGAGTGGATCAGGGTTTAAATATCTCTGAGCCTGATCACCTGTCACAAGTAAATTATTGTTACTAATAGTGAAGTGCCAGTGTTTGTAAATTGTTTTAAAAAATAGGTTGGAGCTTATTCCTGTGACAATTCATCTGCATCCTGATTTGCCTTTGTGAGTGAGAGCAAAAGGCATGGGGATCAAGCTGGTTCACTGAGAAGTATGTGTGACCCTGAGCACACCCAAAGTATGTACTTTGTAAATGTGATCTGGTGCACATTCTGAGGGGTTGAAAATTCCAGACATCCAGGAGGAAAAGGGGGCATTATTTCATTTCTTAGGAGGCCACTTAAAAAGCTTTCCCTGAACAGTATACACCTCCCATTTAGCTGGGATACTGGTCTCCTAGTTGCCTGGTTTCAAAATATTCATACTTGCAATTGAAAGGAAGTCAGGAAGTCGTAAAGCCGCCCATCTGGATTGAATACAGTCCGGGACAGTAGTTTGTGCACGGTGGGGCAGATAACGTTTTGCAGATTTAAGACACAGCCGAATCCAATGCATGCGGATGCAAGCTACTGGTGGAAGGCTTGGCGCAAATCCTCTCAGCACAGCTGGGATTTATGGGAACTACTCAAGAGTTCATAGGCTTTAAAGAGGGGCGTACAGTGGTGATTTGGTTCACAAAGAACCCGTGTTTACTTCGGTTCACCTGGCTTCTCACCCTCTATTGAATGTTACTTCCAGCATGATTGTAACTAGCTCCAGATTCAGATGCAACCTCTGCTCAATGTCTGATAGGGAGTTAAAGAGAGAAAATAAAAAATGGCATAAATAAGTTTCACATGATTTCCAATCAGAGCAATGAGCTCTGTTTCACTCAATCAGCCAGGGGCAGAGAGGATTTTGCAAACTTCTGTGACGCTTTCAGAAAGCTCTGTCTACATCCTGCCTTCAGGAGGAAACCCAGAACCGGTCAAATGTGTCCTGTTTCCTTTTCTATGGCAGCTTGCCTTGTAGCTGTCCTGGGAGAGAATGTGGCCCAAGTACATTCTCCTACTGATCTTCCAAAAGTGCCCCTCCAAGGGGCAAGAAGTTTAGCTGGTTATTATGACACATGAGGCAGAAATGCATCTTGAAATGAAGCACAGCTGAATTGCTGAGGGCAGGACTATAAAATACTTTTCCAAGGATTTCCTTCCTTGTGAGCTCAAATGTCAGCCCAGCTTGACAGCAGGGTCTCCATGCTGACTTAAGTTTTCAAATCATGTCAGAAAACTATAATTATAATTTTCTTCACTAAAGAAACCTGAAACTCAAATTTGTACAATTAGTCAAATGTTAGTTGAAAAAAATACTGAGATATATTATTACCCTTTTAGAAGTCCACTGTGAATGCTGTAATACAGGGTATGGGGTTTGAGAGGGTTTCTTTTTTTCCCCCCCATCGCCCTCCTCCCTTCCTCCCTTTCTTCTTCACTTCCTTCCTTCCCTCTTTCCTAAAAGTAATAGGAAGCTGAACTAGATCTGAGTGGAATCTTGCCTTTTTACTCAGTTTTTTTTTCCTCTACTGCTGCTGCTGCTGCTAAGTCGCTTCAGTCGTGTCCAACTCTGTGTCCGACCCCATAGACAGCAGCCCACCAGGCTCCCCTGTCCCTGGGATTCTCCAGGCAAGAACTCTGGAGTGGGTTGCCACCTCCTTTTCTCTCCTAGCTGACTTAAATAAGGCACAAGAGTGCATTTTCCAAGTACCTTATGGGATCCTGTCAACTTATTTCTTCCCCCTTGATTTGAAATGACCCGCAAAGAGATAAAATTACTTGCATTGATTCCTACAGAAAAGCAGCCAAAGTTTTATTAAAAACACTGCCCCTCATATTCTTGTGTATTTTCTTTCCCTCTTTAATATGGAAGGATATAAAATATAAAAGAAATACAAACGTAAAACACTGCTCCTTTCATCTTTGCTCACTCTCCCAAATCTTCCAATATATCACCTTATTTTTCTTCTTTAAACTTTAAAGTGGAGCAAGTGGAATGTTGCATTTGAATTTTGAGGGCACAAGGGACTTGGGACAGGCTATCTGCATTGTGTCATTCATTAGATTCTAATAAGATCTTCTTATTCTGAGGGTGTGGGAAAAAGGAAACCCTTGTTACACTGTTGGTGGGGATTTAAAGTGGTGCAGCCACTGTGGAAAACATTAGGGAGGTTCCACAAAAAACTAAAAATAGAACTATATGATCTAGCAATTCCACTCCTGGGCATAAATTTGAAGGAAAAAAACATCAATTTGAAAAGATATATGCACCCCAGTAAGATATATGCACCCCAATGTTCATGGCATCTGGTCCCATCACTTCATGGGAAATAGATGGGGAAACAGTGGAAACAGTGTCAGACTTCATTTTGGGGGGCTCCAAAATCACTGCAGATGGTGACTGCAGCCATGAAATTAAAAGACGCTTACTCCTTGGAAGAAAAGTTATGACCAAACTAGATAGCATATTGAAAAGCAGAGACATTACTTTGCCAACAAAGATCCGTCTAGTCAAGGCTATGGTTTTTCCAGTGGTCATGTATGGATGTGAGAGTTGGACTGTGAAGAAAGCTGAGTGCTGAAGAATTGATGCTTTTGAACTGTGGTGTTGGAGCAGACTCTTGAGAGTCCCTTGGACTGCAAGGAGATCCAACCAGTCCATTCTGAAGGAGATCAGTCCTGGGATTTCTTTGGAAGGAATGATGCTAAAGCTGAAACTTCAGTACTTTGGCCATCTCATGCGAAGAGTTGACTCATTGGAAAAGACTCTGATGCTGGGAGGGATTGGGGGCAGGAGGAGAATGGGACGACAGAGGATGAGATGGCTGGATGGCATCACGGACTCGATGGACGTGAGTTTGAGTGAACTCCGGGAGTTGGTGATGGACAGGGAGGCCTGGCGTGCTGTGATTCATGGGGTCGCAAGGAGTCGGACACGACTGAGTGACTGAACTGAACTGAACTGAACTGACCCCAATGATCATAACAGTATTATTTATAATAGCCAAGATATGGAGCCAACCTAAGTGTCCATCAACAGATGAATGGATAAAGAAGATGTGGACCACACACATACACTCACACACGAACACGCACAGAGACAATGGACTGCTACTCAGCCATAAAAAAGAATGAAATTCTGATATTTACAACATCATGGAGAGTATTATGCTCAATGAAATAAGTCATACAGAAAAAGACAAATACTATATGATACCCCTTATATGTGGAATCTAACAAATAAAACAAATTAGTGAATATAACAGAAAAGAAACAGACTCACAGGTATAGAGAACAAACTAGTAGTTACCAACATGGGGAGAGGGAAGCAAGGAGGGGTAAGATAGGGGTAGAGGATTAAGAGATACAAACTACTATGTATGAAATAAATAAGCTACAAGGATGTATTGTGCAGTACAGGGAATATAGCAAATATTTTATAATAACTGTAAATGGAGTCAACCTTTAAAAATTGTGATTCACTATGTTGTACATCTGAAACATATAATATTGTAAGTCAACTATATCTTAATAAACAAAAATTGGGACTGGCCAAACGTTTGTATACCTTGGGGAATACATTCCAACAAACTAGTTTCCCATAGAACTCAGAATTCTGGGAGTTCACCCTCCTTGCTCTCACTGGATTCTTTAGTTTTTAAGAAAAAAGGTAAAGAGTCATTGAAACTTGGCTGAATAAATAAACTTTAAAACAAGTTCAGAATTTCCCTTCAAATATACACAATGTACTAACAAATGTTGCTTGAAACTGCAATACTCTGAAATACATTTGGAAAATAATTTGATGATGAACCATAATGATGAAAAATAATGTAATGAAAAATGTTTGATGACCTGGATTTCTTTCTATACTTTTTTTTGGTAATTCCTAGCATAATTTTGTTCACTAAAACCTGTCCTTGTCAAAAGCCACCTGTATAAAACCTATGGTTATAAATAAAGTCAAATCTGTAGCAAAATGGGGGCACACTTATAACAGGTTAATAAATTCAAAATGTTATTTATTAAAAAAAAGACTAAAAAGAAACACACCAAAAGAACAGCCTAGAATAATTTGTATTTTTCTTCTGCTTTTTTTTTCTTCTGCAATTTGGGAAACTACTTTTCTAACAACAACAATAACAGAAAGATTAACCATAATCCTTGTATTTTGAGTGGGTCTGATTTATCCTGGACCAGCTTGTACTTGCAGATGTAGAGCTCTGACTTTTAAAAAATATGTACTTTAAACTCTAAAGAGCTCATCAGAAAATGTAATGCTGATAAAAATCTCAGCTTTAAAAAGAAAAAACACTGGAGTGGTACAGTACATGCTGGGATAAACATTCTGAAGGCAAGTGAATAATGAGACTACTAACTCAGTGATGAGCACACCTGAGTTTTGATAAACATGACCCAGTTGCACGTGGTGAAACCCTCAATTCACAGAGAGTGTCTCATCTTTACTGAACTCAGCAAAATGAACATTTTGTCCCTATAAAGCAACGTGCAATAAATCAGGGGGGAGCTGCAGAGCCCGTCAGACCTGCTTGCATTCCTTTCCCCTCAGTGATTCCTTAGTTCAAGAGGGTTCATCCTTTGGCAATGTTTTAACACCCTTTTGGAAACAATGCCAAAATCCAGGGCTTTGACAGCATGATAAAACCTTATTTTATCCTGAGATAGAGACAAGCCTGACTCTGAGCAGGGCTGAATTATCAAAGGCAGTACTATGTGGCTGCAGTAAGTTAACTGGCAGATCTGGGGGAGCTGAGAGTGCCTTTGAACTTGCTGGGAAGTTTAGTCCTGGGAGAAAATCTGTTACTAAAAGAAGATGAACCTAAGTAGCTTTCCAGCTGGACACAAAAGCAAGAAACAGAATCCATCGACTCAAGAACCCATGTTCCATTCTCATACTAGCAGAAGAGAGTAAATGCAGAGAACATTATGGGATATGTTGAAAATAGATGCCAAAACAAGAAGTTGGGAAGATTCATTTTCCTTTAGTACTGTGGATGAGGATTTAAAATATCAATTTGAACAGGGAATTCATTGGACTTGGTGGAATGCCGAATCAGGAGTCATCAGGGAACCTGGTGATTTACTGATGCCAAGGCCAGTAGTCTTCCTGGGGACTCTTTTTGAAGTCAGGGGATGTTGGGAACACAGGGGGCAAAACGGGGAATGGGAATTAGGGTGAGAACTGGCTTTGTAGTTGTATCATTTCCCCCAAACATTTATTGCTTTCCCTTCTTCATTCATTCAGCGAGTACTTCATGACTTCTCTATGCCTGGCATTTTACTGGGCATTTGGGATTTGAAGATGAATACAGGAGAATTCCTCCTCTTAAGAAGTCTGGACATAATTTCAAATGCTGACCAAAGGTACCCATTCCCATTAGGAGGAGCAGTTCTGAAGGAGGGATGTGCTGCCCCATGTTTCTGTAAACTTATGTCTCTAATTTCAAGGCATTTTCCATTTCACAGCATTTTACTCTTTTGAATAAAAGCGGTTCATTAAATGTAGACAAGGGGGTTTAATTTTATGCTATTTATAAGACTTTTTCACATAAATGAATTAATTCATTAGAAAAGAAAACCCCAAGTCACAGACCTTTCATTCTGATT
The DNA here is from genome assembly GCF_019923935.1 of Bubalus bubalis. Classification (NCBI taxonomy): domain Eukaryota; kingdom Metazoa; phylum Chordata; class Mammalia; order Artiodactyla; family Bovidae; genus Bubalus; species Bubalus bubalis. The sequence continues at coordinate 162,829,308 of NC_059157.1, forward strand.
GTTGTTTTTTAGCAATATGGTTTCTGTGTTGATTTCATGAGCCTCCATGTTGGAATCCATGTATACTATTAGAGATTTGATCTGCTGAGGTAGATGGATTATTTTTTATCAGTTAGGCATCTAGACAGGGCTTCTCCAGGGGCTCACTGGTAAAGAATCTGCCTGCAATGCAGGAGACACAGGTTTGATCCCAGGGTTGGAAAGATTCCCTGGAGAAGGAAATGGCAACCCACTCCAGTATTCTTGCTTGGAGAATTCCATGGACAGAGGAGTTACAGTCCATAGGGCTGTAAACAGTCAGACATGACTGAAGGGACTGAGCACTCATGCACACAGTCATCTAGACAGTCTTAAAAAAAACACACACAATAGGATTTTTGTTTGGTTGGTTTTGCCTCTGAGAAAATTCACCAACAGCCATACAACCAAAAGAAATTAAAAAAAAAAAAAATCTCAGTTTTGTCCTACTCAGTCTTCTCTGAAGAGAGGGGGAAAAACTTCTGTAACTTTCCAGGAAGTGAAAGCCAATGAAAAATTTAAAAATCACATTACTCTTATTACCAGTAATATAGTAAGTTTTTAGAAGAGCCATTTCTCTTTTTTTCAATTTATTCTTGGCTGCACTGGGTCCTCATTGCTGAGGGTGGGCTTTCTCTAGCTGTTGGGGCTGGGGTACTCTCTAGTTGTGGTACCCAGGCTTCTCGCTGTGGTGGCTTCTCTTGTTGCAGAGCATGCAGGCTTCAACAGTTGTGGCATGTAGGCTTAGTTGCCCCTTCATGTAGAATCTTTCTGGACCAGGGATCAAACCCATGTCCCCAGCATTGGCAGACAGACTCCTAACCATTGGACCACCAGGGGAGTCCTAAAAGTCATTTCTGATCAGACCCTGAAAGACCCTGATGCTACAAAAGGTAGAAGACAGGAGGAGAAGGGGATGACAGAGGAGGAGATGGTTGGATGGCATCACCGATTCAATGGACATGAGTTTGAGCAGGCTCCAGGAGATGGTGAAGGACAGGGAATCCTGGTGTGCTGCAGTCCACCGAGTCTCAGAGTCAGACACGATCGAGCGACTGAAAGACACTTATTTCCCTGATAGGCTTAAACTACTCTAACAGTTTTGATATTTCTCATTGAGTTGGACATTTCTAGTCTCTCAAAGATGCCATAGGGGGGCACAAATGGCCCCTAGTGTTCTCTGTCTCCAGGTTATTTATGCCCCCCTATATTCCCCTCCCATGTTGTAACTGGATTGGTCTGTGTGATGAAAGAATCTGGCAGAAGTGATGGTATGTCCTTCCCTGGGAAAGATCATAAAGACGTTCTGGCTTCTGCCTCTCGATCTCTTTCTCTCTCTCTCTGGTCATTCCCTCTGAGGGACACAGGCTGTTGGCTTGTGAGGACACTCAGACAGCCCTGTGAATCATATGGCAAGGTGCTGAGGCCTCCTGGCTATAGCCATATGAACGAGCCATCTTGGAAGTCGATCCTCTGGCCCTGCCTAAGCCTTAGATGACTGCAGGCCCTGCTGACAGCTTGTCTGCAACCTCATGACAGACCCTGAGTTAGAACCCTCAGCTGAGTCACACCCAGATGCCTAACCCACAGAAACTGTATGAAATAATAGGTGTTTCTTGGATTAAGCTGCTAAGTTTGGGATAGTTTGTTATGCAGCAATAGATGACCAATACTTGGGCCATTTCAAACCTGAGAGTCACTGATTCTCTTGTTCTCACATCACCCTGGTAATATCTGCCATATGAAATATTCTTACTGAGTATCTTGCTTGCTGCTGCTGCTGCTAAGTCGCTTCAGTCGTGTCCGACTCTGTGCGACCCCATAGACGGCAGCCCACCAGGCTTCCCTGTCCCTGGGATTCTCCAGGCAAGAACACTGGAGTGGGTTGCCATTTCCCTCTCCAATGCATGAAAGTGAAAAGTGAAAGTGAAGTCGCTCAGTCGTGTCCAACTCTTCGAGACCCCATGGACTGCAGTCCACCAGGCTCCTCCGTCCATGGGATTTTCTAGGCAAGAGTACTGGAGTGGCTTGCCATTGCCTTCTCCGACTGAGTATCTTGGGAAGTTTTAAATCCTTTAGTTCCCTGTACATTGCATGCATTAATGAATACATATATTTATGTATATAAACATATATATAAAGCTAACACATTTTTTCTAAACACTTTTTGAAGTTCATTTTTTGATTTAAAGGAACTGCTGCTGCTGCTGCTAAGTCGCTTCAGTCGTGTCCGACCCTGTGTGACCCCATAGACAGCAGCCCACCAGGCTCCCCCGTCCCTGGGATTCTCCAGGCAAGAACACTGGAGTGGGTTGCCATTTCCTTCTCCAATGTATAAAAGTGAAAAGTGAAAGTGAAGTCGCTCAGTTGTGTCTGACTCTTAGCAATCCCATGATCTGCAACCTACCAGGCTCCTCTGTCCATGGGATTCTCCAGGCAAGAACACTGGAGTGGGTTGTCATTGCCTTCTCCGTTTAAAGGAACTACTTGCTTGTTAAAGAAAATGAGGAGGGGGGAGTTAAAAAAAATAATTATTCATAATTTTAACACCCAAAGAGAACCATTGTTAACATTTGAGTGTATTTCCCTCTGTTTTTCTTTCAGTGTATTTAAAAGCAGTTGTGACATATGCAATATGCCATGCTTTTGACACATGAAATTCATTTTCCTTAATAAAATCCAATAATGTTCCTTGTTCATTCTTGTCATGCAGGTCCCTGATTGGGGTGACAAGTTCTCAGGGATATCAGGTGTATCTGTGCCCTGTGTGTGCACCAGAGTGTCCTGTGGTTGGAGCCTAGCCCCGACAGGGAGTGATCAGTGACTGGGGGTGTCAGATGCATGGAAGATGACTTATACCAAATAGCAGTCGCTTCTGTGTGTTTTTATTTTCAGAACTAACATGTGTAAAAGGCCTCTCCCTGCCCTCAACAACTTCCTAAAGGAATCTACACCCCTTTATTCGCTCTTCCTTTTCCAAGAGGGCTGCAAGATGTGGATTTACTGGGATGCTGATGAAGCATAGTAAGTAGCAGAGTCCTTTCTAAGGCCCAGAGAGGGATGCTGGCAATGTGTTCATATGGTCAAAGGTTTTTACAAAATTTGCAGAAGAAAGAAACTTTAATCACAGCTGGCAAAGACTGCCATCTCTTTCCGCTTTGCCCCTGCCCTGCAACACCAATACTTTCCTTCACACAGGGTGGTGGGCGTTTTAATTTTTCATACGTTTTGTATTCTTTTTCTCAATGGCCCAAAAGACTGCATTCATTTCAGGACCTAACATGTTGGATATACCTCTTGGTTTCTGAATTGCAAACCATATATACAGTTAAACAATTTTTAAAAATTGCTTGGTACTTACATAATATCGTACGTCAACCACACTTCAACAAAGAAATAAAATAAAACAATTGGTTTGTACCGTGAACCTAATTTATTTGTTATGCATTAGTCTGATCTGTTAAGTCATTAGGAAACTCAGAGCTGTGAAAGTTACAGAAATAGAGGGTACCCAGTGCGCTCAGTCTGTTCCCAATGGTTGTATGTGTTAATAATATCCAGGGCTATTTCATTAGAATTCACTGGTTCTCAAGAGGCCCTTCTTTTTGTGCTCAGGAACATTATTCCTTAACTTGTGGACGCTTTTTGGAGAAAATGCCTCTCCAGCATCCATCCTGACCCCTCAATTAAGAAAGAACCAAATAAATTTAGTTTTATTTGTTGTTGTTTAGTGGCTAAGTCCTGTCCTACTCTTTTGCAACCCCACAAGGCTCCTCTGTCCATGGGATTTCTCAAGCAAGAATACCAGACTGGGTTGTCCTTTCCTTCTGCAGGGGATCTTCCTGACCCAGGGTTCAAACCTGGGTCTCCTGCTTGGCAGGCAGATTCTTTACCACTGCTCCAGTGGGGAAGCACTCAACACATTACTTTTGGACAAAAAACGAATGCAAAAATCTGTAGTACCAATCAGGTGGTACTGATGATCAGGTGAACGGCTCTCTAAAGGATGATGCAGTTCTCTGAATGTTTATTCACTTCACCTGTTGATCAGAGAAATTTATTCTTCAAAAACTTCTTGAAATTTAAAAATCAAATCAGTGTCTCCTGTGGGTGCCTAGCCGAATGACAAGCACAGCTGCCACGACTTTGGAACCACTGACACGCTGAGCCCCGCCCCCCTGGGCAGCCAGTGACTAAACACTGCCGAGCTACAGGGTGTGCATGCTGGCCCGCCCTGCCTGACCTCGGATTCCTGGAACCGGTGACTTTTGCTGGGACACTCCCCATCAGCCTGGCAAATATTTCTCAGAACTTTCCGAATTCCGAGGCTCTTTCTCTCCAATTTTTTGTTCCCTCTCTCCTTTCACAAGTTCGAATCTGATCACAGTCTGCAGGCTCTTCCATCTGTTCTTCTTCCCTCCTTTCACCCTTCACAGGCTTTCCTCTAATAACATCTCTCAACTATCAAAGCCCATCTGAATTTCTGCTTCTCTGAGCATCTGAACTGGTGTACCTAATCCAGAAGGGCTTATATTTAAAGCAATAGTTCCCTGCTCTCCCACCTTGGTTAACCCTGTCTCTGTATTTCCTCACGTGGGAGCAACTTCTATGATTTCATTTTATTTAGTTCCCTGACCAGGAATTGAAATCATGTCCCCAACAGTGAAAGCAGGGAGTGTTAACCACTGGACCACCAGGGAAGTTCCCAGGGAACAATTGTTTCTTTTTTTTTTTTGATTGGAGGGTAATTGCTTTACCACATTGTGTTGGCCTCTGCCACAGATCGACATGAATCAGGTATAGGTATGTCCCCTCCCTCCTGAACTCCCCTCTCACCTCCCACCCCATCGCATCCCTGTAGGTTGTCACAGAGCACTGGGTTGAGCTCCCTGTATCACACAGTACATTCCCACTTGCTATCTATTTTACATAAGGTAATGTACATATTTCCATGCTATTCTCTCAATTCATCCCACCCTCTTTTTCCCCTACTGTGTCCACAAGTTTGTTCTCTATGTCTGAGTCTCTACTGCTTCCCTAAAAAAATTTCATCCGTACGATCTTTGTAAATTCCATATGCATGTGTTAGTATACAATATTTGTCTTCCTCTTTTTGACTTACTTCACTCTGTATAATAGGCTCTATGTTCATTCACTTCATTAGGACTAAATTAAATGCATTCTTTTTTTTTATAGCTGAGTCATATTCCACTGTATGTATGTACCACAATTTCTGTATCCATTCATCTGTCAGTGGACATCTAGGTTCCATGTTGAAGCTATTGTAAAAAATGCTGCCACAAACATTGGGGTACATGTGTCTCTTACAATTATGTTTTTATCAGGGTATATGCCCAGTTGTGGGATTGTTGGGTCATATAGTAGTTCTATTCTTAGTTTTTAAAAGAGATCTCCATACTGTTCTCCATAGTGGCTGTATCAATTTACATTCCCAGCAACAGTGCAAGAGGGATCCCTTTTCTCCATATCCTCTCCAGCATTTATTGTTTGTAGATTTTTTAATGATGGTCATTCTGAGCTGTGTGAGGTGATACTTCATTGTAGTTTTGATTTTCATTTCTCTAAAGCATCTGCCTGCAATGCAGGAGGCCCAGGTTCAATCCCTGGGTCAAGAAGATGCCTTGGAGAAGGAAATGGCAACCCACTCCAGTATTCTTGGCCTGGAGAGCCCCACGGACAGAGAAGCCTGGTGGGCTACAGTCCATGGAGTCTCGAAGAGTCAGACACAACTGAGCGACTAACACACACACACACACACACGCATGATGAGAGAGGTTGAGCATCTTTTCATGTGTTTGTTGGCCACCTGTATGTTTTCTTTGGAGAAATGTCTGTTTAGGTCATCCACCCGTTTTTTGATTGGGTTTGTTTTTCTGGTAACGAGCTGCTTGTATATTTTGTAAATTAATTCTATGTCAGTCAGTTCATTTGCAGTTTTTTTTCTCCCATTCTGAGAGGTGTTTTTTAATCTTGTTTATTGTTTCCTTTGCTGTGCAAACCTTTTAAGTACCATTTGTTTACTTTTTAAAATTTCTATTACTCTAGAAGGTGAGTCAAAGAGGATCTTGCTGTGATGTATGTCAAAGAGTGTACTGCTTATGTTTTCCTCTGAGATCTTTTTAGTTTCTGTCCTAGGGATCAACTTTTAAGTTTCTCTTTCTAGTTCTTTTGGCAGTTACCTCCATATATCTAAAATAATATGTTTATGCCATATTGTTTATGATTTATTTTTCTTGTTTATTTGTTATATTTTAACGTGTTATAAATATGGGCTTTCCACGTGGCGCCAGTGGTAAAGAACCTGCCTGCCAATGCAGGAGACGCAGGAGACGTGAGTTTGATCCCTGGATGGGGAAGATCCCCCTGGAGGAGGGCATGGCAACCCACTCCAGTATTTTTGCCTGGAGAATCCCATGGACAGAGAAGTCTTGTGGGTTACAGTCCATAGGGTCACAAAGAGTTGGACACAACTGAAGCGATTTAGCATGCACGCATGCATGTATAAATATATACATAAATATACATAACATGTTTATTTGTTATTTTTTATTATCATAATGTTTATGATGTATCTTTTTTCCTTTTTAGCCATTGAGATATAATTGACATACAATAAACTGCTTATATTTAAAATGAACAATTTGTGTTAACATTTGTATATGCCATGAAACTATCACCACAATCCAGATAGTGACCATTATATCATGCCTGAAGTTTCCTCATGCCCCTTTAAAATCACCCTCCCCTTCTTTCTGCAGTCCCTGATATGCTTCTGTCACTACAGATTAGTTTTATTTTTCTATAATTTTAGATAAATGGAATTGTACAATAGGTACTAGTTTTTTTGTGGCTTCTTTCACTTGGCATAATTAATTTGAGATTCATCCATGTACTTGTTTGTATGTATCAGTTCAGTTCAGTCGCTCAGTCGTGTCCGACTCTTTGCAACCCCATGAATCGCAGCACACCAGGCCTCCCTGTCCATCACCAACTCCCAGAGTTCACTCAGACTCATGTCCATCGAGTCAGTGATGCCATCCAGCCATCTCATCCTCTGTCGTCCCATTCTCCCCCTGCCCCCAATCCCTCCCAGCATCAGAGTCTTTTCCAATGAGTCAACTCTGCATCAGGTGGCCAAAGGACTGGAGTTTCAGCTTTAGCATCATTCCTTCCAAAGAAATCCCAGGACTGATCTCCTTCAGAATGGACTGGCTGGATCTCCTTGCAGTCCAAGGGACTCTCAAGAGTCTTCTCCAACACCACAGTTCAAAAGCATCAATTCTTTGGCGCTCAGCTTTCTTCACAGTCCAACTCTCACATCCATACATGACCACTGGAAAAACCATAGCCTTGACCAGACGGGCCTTTGTTGGCAAAGTAATGTCTCTGCTTTTCAATATGCTATCCAGGTTGGTCATAACTTTTCTTCCAAGGAGTAAGCGTCTTTTAATTTCATGACTGCAGTCACCATCTGCAGTGATTTTGGAGCCCCCCAAAAATAAAGTCTGACACTGTTTCCACTGTTTCCCCATCTATTTCCCATGAAGTGATGGGACCAGATGCCATGATCTTCGTTTTCTGAATTCTTTTTCAATGCTAAGTTGTATATTCCATTGTATGACTGTAGCACAGTTTGTTTATCCATCATCTTTTGATGGACATTAGGAGCTATTACAAATACAGTTGCTATGAATATTTGTGCATAATGCTTCTGTGGACATATATTTTCTTCTCTTTTCCCTCTTTCAGTGATCACTGTCCTTTATTGACTAATGTCCAATGTCTGGAGTGCCATTGTTTCATATATTTTGTCTGCTATTTTAATCCTTTCAGAGAGGATAGTAAATCTGACTCCTCTACTCCGTTTGACTGGAAGTAGAAGTGTTGTATATTTCTTAAACATATTATAATCTTCCTCTAAGTGATGTTACACCATTTTGTGTATAGTGTAAGAACCTCCAAGATAACTCTATTTTTTCCCTCTTGGCCTTTGTGCCATGGTTGTCATATATTTTGCTTCTACCTATTATAAGTTCTTCAGTACATTACTTTTGTTTTCCTATTTCTTTACTTAACAGTTTTAGATATTATCTGTTGATTTCTCTGATGATGGATATAGATTTAGCCCACTGATCTTTTATCTCTGGCCATCCTTTCTTTCACTTCATTAAGATTATGCCACTATTTTTAGATTCTTTTTATTAGTTGGCTTTGTAACTATGTAAAATGTAGCTTTGTATACTCACATCCTCATGGTTAATGCCATTAATCACTGACAGTGTCTCTTGACTCTATGCTTATGTGAGGTGAACATATGAATGTTCTTACCCTTTTCTTCATTGCTGTAGGCCTTCTTATCACAATCAACTGCTTAATTTTAACTCATGATGTCAAGAAAGAAAACAGGGACCTTGTTCTGCAACCAGATCCAAGTCTTCCTTTTGTCTGGCTTGTAGGTTGATTCCAGAAGCTAAAAATTGATCAACAGTGTTTACAACACTATGACTATGTAAAGACTGGCCACAGCTCAGCTACATAGTATACTATGATTGCATATCCTTTTTAGTAGTTGTGTGTTTCTTGGAATTTCTAATTGTTTCCTCCTCCCCATTCCATTTCCTGCATTGGTGAGCTTTTTTTTTTATTTTACAACTTTATGTTCAACTTCTTAAAGATAGTATCAAATCTGTGAATTCATTCTGCTTATATACATTCTCTTCCTAGACACCTGTCTTTTGGAGGCCTCCTTCCACCAGCTCCAGATTGGACTCTCATGCCCTAGATTTGATGAAAAGCTGTCACCCTTAAGTCTTCCATTTTCTTTCTGATTGGCTTAATTATTTCTTGAACTTCTCATTTTTTGGTTACTCTCTTACTTTGGTGGAACACATTCTTGAATCACTTCCATAGAAAGGGGATGTAAGAGGTAAATGTATTGAGTTCTTCCATGACATAGAATATCTTTATTCTACTCTCAAATTTTCTCTCTGAATTTTGAAGTGTTCCATTTCTCATAGCATACAGCATTGCTAAAGAGTAGTTTGATGCCATTCTCAATTAAAAAAAAATACAATTTGTTTTTTCTCTCTGTAGAGTTTTTGGATGTTAAAACTTTGATGTTCTGAGTTTGAAATTTTACCATTCTGTGAATGTCAGTCATTTTTCATTCAGTGTTTTTGGCATTGTAGTATTTTTTCCCTCCTTTCTTCAATCTAGACACTCATGTTTTTCAGCTGAGAAATCTTTATTATTTCTTTCTTTATATTCTCCTCTCATTTTGTCTGCTCTCTCTGGAGCTTCTATTCATTGGACATTAGCCTCTTGGATTATACTTCATAATTTAGTCTTTCATATTTTCAATCAATCCTTATTTTCTGCTTTCTTGGAAACTTCTGCTTAAACTATCATATTTTTAATTTCAAAGAACTTGTGTTCATTGTTGGGTCATTCCTTTTTTATAGCATCCAGTTCTTGAATTATAACCTTAGCTTTTTTTTCTTTCTGAGGATACTTTATAGTTAAAATATTATTTTCTACTAAATGTTCTTAAAATGTGTAAGTTTGTGTACATGGACAGTGAGTCTGAACCTGTCCATGGACATACATTTCTTAAGTGTTGGTATTTGTAATATCTAGCAAGAGACTTTATTTTTCCTCATAGTAGATGTAAATTTCAGTATGAGCTGAGTTTTCAAAATATGGCATGCACATATTCAGAGTATGTATTTCCTCACCGAACTATACCAGGTACTGCATTGAATTAGTCTAAGTTAAAGTTGTTTTTCTCCTTTCAAAAATTCTGGGGGGAGTCTTTTCCTTTTTACTGTACATTTAGTCTACACGTTAGTAACTCATCTGAGTCCAAGTAGCCAGTATTGGAGTAATGTTTGATTGGAGTAAAGTGGGGAGATTTAGTAGTCAGGACAGAAGTCTTCAAAGAGTTTGGAAGCTGATTGGTGTAGTCCCTTAGAAAACTCTTGAAATGTGGGTGCCATGGGAGGAGGGGGGTGAAGGTCACTGTCCTGGTATTTTGCCCTTTCTGCCTCTACCTTTCTTCTAAACAGACTAGTCGGGTGATCTGATTGCACAGTTATTCAGTTTTAAGAGTAAACGTGGATTGACAAACTACACATCAAAATGTTAGCCATATTTATTTCTGGATTTCAGAATGTGAGGCATTCTATTTCCTTTTTGTTTTAAAGTACATATTTGTATTTCTAAATTTTCTACAATAAGCACAATTACTTCTGTAATAAGAAACTATTGGTGGAATAGTGGTAAAGAATCTTCCTGCCAATGCAGTAGGCGCGTGAGATGTGGGGTTTGATCCTTGTGTTAGGAAGATCCCCTGGACTAGGAAATGGTAACCCACTTCAGTATTCTTGCCTGGAAAATTCCATGGACAGAGGAGTCTAGGGGATCACAAAGAGTCAGACACGACTGAGCACACACACATACACACAATAAGAAAATAATTTATTTTTCAGTCTTATTATGTAAGACTTTCTTCTGAATCTTCATTTACTATATTTTAAAAATAGCAGGAAAAAATAAAGTAAAAAAAAAAATGTAAACCCCAGGACTGATGGCTATACCTAATGTGAAAAAACTGAATTCTACTTGGCTTGAGCCAACATCCTTAGACCAAATATGTCATGAAGAAGAGTGAGTGAGAGAAGTGAGTGGGGGTGAGAATGATGGGAGGACATAGGGAAGGAGGTGGAAGAAGAGAGGAGAAGGGTCTTCAGTTGTACTCTTCTGCCTTTCTCAAAGCTCACAACTAATGGAAGTGTGACTTTGGCGGGGGAAGTGGGGGGGGCCGGGCAGGAAACCAGCCTGGATGTGCAGATGGAATATAATTGAAATTGGACATCTGAACTTTGAGGATCACTGTGGTGCATGCTAATGAGCTGTGTTTCTTGACCTGGTATAATACTTTGGAAGTAAGTTACCCATGTGGTTGGATGGTATGTGCGTCACTGCCCATTTAAACAGGCAATTTTCAGGTCACCCAGTCTCTGCTTTCAAGAGGGGTTTTGAGAGGAGGCTGACTTCTCCCTACTGAACATCTATTCATCTGTAAAATCAATAAATGCAATGGGACCTGTACTGAATTTTTTACAGAGGCCAGACTTTTAAAATGCTGTCAAGACTGAAGAGAATGTATAAACCACATCATCACAGAACTGCATTCATGAATGATCTAGGATGTGAACCAAAAGCAAAATTTTGATGAGTTCTCAAGAGGATGAGAGCAAAACATTGGGAACTGACTTTTTACGTTTTTCCCCTTTGTTGAAAGAAGGATCAGTGTTACCCATCAGACAGAGTTCTCTCTTTTGTAAAGATGTAAAGGGATTCGCAACTCTTGGCATTATTAGAAAACACTTAGTGGCTTTAAATCTTGTACCTTGAGGGCTTGTTGGGCTACATTTCATTCTGTTTGAACCATACAACCATCAACTGGCCTCAGAGATTTATTTTAAAATTGTAACTCTAGAATATTTTAAAAGACTCTGAACCAATCTCTGTTTCAGAAAGATCAAATTCCAGAATTGCAAAATTCAAGCTACAGTCTTTTATTGTACTTTTGAGTTAGTGATAATCACCAGAAATGAATTAACAATACCTAGTAATTAATCAAAGGAAAATGTATGACATACCTCTCAAATTGAGTCATTTTCAAGCTTATGACGAGCACAATGATTCTCTGTCTCTTGTCCTATCTTCTTTTGTATTATCAATGTTTGGAACTGGCACGTCTTTCATTTTGCTGTATTCTAAGATCAAGAACTGAAATCACCCCTACCTCTCCTCAGCTCCTCCCCAAAAACATCTATACTGGAACAGCAGAGTTTTTACCAACTTATTTTTAAGGATGGGTCACCTTGGTATAACAAAATTTTATGATGTATAATACCATTAGCTAATGTGTGCTGCAGTCCATGGGGTTGCAAAAGTCGGACATGACTTAGCGACCGAGCAACAACAGCAAATGTTTTTGAGTGCTTATGCTTGTACCAGTGACTATTGTTAAGTGTTTGACCTGTATTAGCTAATTTAATCTTCACAACAATCTGATCAGGTAATGTGGTTATGAGTTGAATTGTGTCCGCCTTCTCGTGATACATTGAAATCCTAACCATCCCCCACAACACCTCAAATGTGACCTTATTTGGAGACAAAATCTTTATTGAGGTTATCAAGTCACAATGAAGTCATTAGAGTGGGCACTAACCCAGTGTAATGTCCTTATAGAAAGGAGACATTTGAACAGACAGACACACACAGAGAAAGACAGCGTGAAGAGACACAGGGAAAAGGCAGTTATCTATTAGCCAAAGAGGGATCCTTGAATAGAGCCTTCCCGCACAGCCTCCAGAGGAAACCAATCCTGTTGACACCTTGATTTTCAGTTTTTCTAGCCTTCACAACTCTTAGACAATAAATTTGTGTTGTCTAAGCCACTCCTGTTTGTGGCATGCTGTTACGGCAGCCCTGGCAAATGAATACACCGTCACTATTATTACCACTCCCATTTTATGGTTAAGGGAACTGAGGGGCAGAGAGGTTCAGTAACTGGCCCAAAGTTGTTCAGCTGGTAAGTGGAATAGGGGCCCAGATAGTCTCGCTCCAAAGAGTCTGTTCTTGTAAATAGATAAGATAGTCAACCTTTCCGAATTCAATTATTGCAGACAATGCTCTTGCTTTCATTGCTCCTTGGCCACCTCCTTCCACACAATGCAGGGCACCCTTATGATGAACCATTGATTAAGGTGCACGTCAAATGAAACAAGGGCTTCCCTTGTGGCTCAGCGGTAATGAATTTGCCTGCTAATGAAGGATATGTGGGTTTGATATATGGATGGGAAGATCCCCTGGAGAAGGAAATGGCAACCCACTCCAGTATTCTTGCTTGGTAAATCCCATGGACAGAGGAGACTGGTGAGTTATATTCCAAGGAGTCGGACAGAGGAGACTGGTGAGTTATATTCCAAGGGGTTGGAAAGAGTCCTACACGACTTAGCAACTAAACAACAACAAAGTGAAACAAAATAACATAACAACAATCACAAAACGAATAATAAGCCCTTGTACCGAGCACTAATTACGAGTCACAGGTCATTCCAGGAACTGAATCTATTATAAAGAGTTTAGGTCTGTACTTCAGGAGCCTGGGATCAGTGGGGGAGGCTGCCTGAAGGCCCAGAATCAGGGAATCCTACTGAGGCAGGGGTGGAAAACATGCATACATCTGGATCTTAGTCACATTTGGCCTTCACAGTATTGGCTAACACTGATTGTTGTTGTTCCATTGCTCAGTTGTATCCAACTCTTCGAGATCCCCTGGACTGCATCATGCCAGGCTTCCTTGTCCTTCACTATCTCCTGGAGTTTGCTCAAACTCATGTCCATTGAGTTGGTGATGCTATCTAACCATCTCATCCTCTGTCGCCCCCTTCTCCTCCTGCCTTCAATCTTTGCCAGCTTCAGGGTCTTTTCCAAAGAATTGGCTAACACGGATAATCAGCAACTTTCTAATAATATTCAGGATTTCTGTCTTCTCTTTTAAAAAAGTCCAAGAATCTGGCAGTACTAAGCCAGTATTTCTAAAGGGGCTGTCACCTTGTTATATTAGGGGACACCTCTCTGCTGTGATTACAATAGACTTGATCATGTAAACAATCAACTTGGCAAAACTTTGTTTCTTAGTTTCACATCAAAATCTACATGTTGATGTAATTTAGGCAGCTGTTTTTAAGTGTGACCCAGGGATCCAGCTTCTTCTAGCCTATGGTTCTGCCATGTCCATTGCATCATTGCATGGCTCCTAAGATTTCCCCGAAAACAGAGTGCAGGATTGAACAAGAACTTTTTCATGGGTGAGGCATGGATATAGCATTCATTCCTTCTGTCCACATGATGCTAGTCAGAACTCAGTCACATGGCCCCACCTAATTACAAGGTAAACCGAGAAATACAGTCTAGCAGGAAGAAAAGGAAATAGTTTGGTAACTGTACAGTAAGCACAGATGTGTTCTCCAGTTTGCCATAGTTTTCACTCAGCCTTCTTTGCTGACTTGTTATCTACCTGATATCTGTGGACATTGGGGTTTGCAGACTTTGATTTAGGTATTGAGAGTTGTAGTGGAAATTACCCAAGTTTGGAATTACAGAGGACTATGTTAGAAAATTTGTTGGCCATGGTATAGGTTAAGATAATGGTGCCTTAAAGAGACAGCAAAACACAGGTAGCTTAAATGAAATAGAAGTTTATTTCTCTCTCACTTAAAAGGCTAATTTGGTAGATGATCCCAGGATGGAGGGTGACTGTAATCCATGAAGTCATTCAGGAGCCCGGGTTCCTTCTGTCTTGTTGCTCTGCCATCTCCTGAGGTGTTAGTCTGGTCCCTGTGATTGAAAATGGTCCATCATCACCACTGGTGGGAAAAAGAAAAAAAGGGACAGGAGGGCATGACCTGGAAATTAATAACATCCCTCCTTGCCACTCATATCCCACTAACAAAAATATAGTTATATGGACCACAAAGCTTCAAAGAAGCCTGGAAAATGTGAACCTTCTGCTGGCCAGCCACATGCCCAGCATAATTTAGGAAATTATTAAGAGAAGAAAACGGGGGGTCAACTGTCAGTAGACCACAGTCACTATTCTCTTTGTGCCCCTTTAATTTGCTTCTTGATCTGTAAGAAGGTGATAAAAAGACCTTCCTGTATGAGTTAAGAAAATGTTCAGCTACAATTAACAGAAAACTTACCCACAGCAGATTAAACAAATAAAACTTTAATTTTCTTATATAACAAATGATCTGAAGGTAGGTTTTTAAATAGGTTGATGTTTAGGAAAATATTTCTGATTATTTTTGGTCTTTGTTTTCATAGGACCAACCATGAGAGTTGCTTGAAGGCAAGAAGAATGGGAAAGAGGACAGCACTATTTGCAGCTTTCACATTAATCAAGATCAGCAAAAATCTTACCCAGCTCCCGTGCTTTCAGTGAGTGACAAATGCATGTGATTGCAAAACAATTAATTAATTGCTCTAAACCTCACTTTTCTCATTTATTTATATCGGATGCTAATACCTGTCTCATGGGGATGTTGTGAGAATCAATGAAATAATATTTTTAACATGTTTGGAACACTTCCTGGTATACAATAGGTGCTCAACCAAGGAAAGGCATTGTTATCCGAGAAAATAGAAATAGCGTCAGCTTTGACAGGTCTATTTGGAATCCTGACTCCAATCCATGTGACTTTAGGTTGTTTACCCTCTTTGAATCTGTTTCCTCTTCTTAAAAATTGGGGATAATAATACCTTCTTTATAGAGCTGTTGTGAAGATTAAGTGGAATTATAGATGCTAAGCACCTGGCTCAGAAGAGCAATTCTTTCAAAGGTTAATCAGGAGCCACCCTGAATTTACGTGGGGTGAGTAGGAGATACCTGGAGATCTTGGGTGTGTATGGCTGGGCTAGCTTCTCCCGGGGCATGCACAGCAGATTGGGGCCAGGTAACCATGATGAGAAGAGCATAACCCCAACACGGAGGCACAATTGGAAAGTGGGAAAGCCAAACGCAGGTCTGGTCTGTCAAAGAAGCAGAAGTCTACTGGACATATACCCAGAGAAAACCATAGTTCAAAAAGACACATGTACCCCAATATTCATTGCAGCACTATTTACACTTGGCAGGACATGGAAGCAACCTAAATGTCCATCAATAGATGAATAGATAAAGATGATGTGGTGCATATATACAATGGAATATTACTCGGTCATTAAAAGGAATGGGTCATTTGTAAATGAAATTGGGTCATTTGTAGAGATGTGGATGGACCTCGAGACTGTCATACAGAGGCAAACAAGTCAGAGAGAGAGAGAAAAAAAGCATGTATTAACTCATATATATGGAGTCTAGAAAAATGGTAGAGATGATCTTATTTGCAAAGCAGAAGTAGAGACACATAGGGAACAAACATATGAATACTAAGGGGGAAAGAAGGGGTGAGAGGATTTGGGAGACTGGGATTGACACATATATACCATTGGTAGTATGTAGAAAATAGATCATTAACGAGAACTTACTGTATAGCACAGGGAACTCTACTCAGTGCTCTGTGGTGACCTAAATGGGAAGGAAATCCAAAAAAGGGGATATATGTATACATACAGCTCATTCACTTTGCTGTACGGTAGAAACTAACACAACACTGTAAAGCAACTATATTCCAATAAAAATTAATTTAAAAATTTTTTTAAAAGGCAGAAATCTAGCAGCCAATTCACCCTCTGCTTTGCTCAAGGCAGAGACTGCTGTCTAGGTAAGTTTGAACAAGACTGGTGACCTGACTAAACAGGAGGCTGGACCTTTCTCAACCAGACAACGGTGGTGAGCTCTGATGGCCTGGAGATGACTGGCAAACCCTGATAGGGTCGTGCAAGCAGAGGGCCCAGGGCAAGGCCCTGGGGGAAGCCTTTAGCAGGGTGGCCAAGTTGCTGTGTTGGGGCTGTGACTGAGGTATGCCTCAGTAATTACAAGGAGGCTGGGAGGTCATGACTGACTGTAAAGACTTCATTTGCTGGGGGCAAATTTGGCCTACTAAAGGATGAGGGCCTCCCTCCCCATAACTCCAGGGAGGAGCTTATTGGGGAAAGAGATATTAAAGAGGCAAGACTAAATATAGCCAGTGTTTATCCCAACCACCCAGCTTCCTTTCTTTCCTTCCTTCTTTCCAACACCTTTATTGGTATATCATTTATGTACCATAAAATTCATTCATTAAAATGTACAATTCAACAGTTTTTAGTATTTCAGAGTTGTGCAACCAATACCACTATCTAATTCCAGAGTATTTTCATCATTCCAGAAAGAAAACCTGTTACCTGTCAATAGTCACTCCCTATTCGCTTACCCACGTCCCAGCCTGGGAACTATTACCCTACTTTTTGTATCTATGGATCTGCCTATTCTGGATAATTCACAGAAATGGAATCAAACAATATATGGTCCAGCATGACTGGCTTCTTTCACTTAGCGTAATGCTTTAAAGGTTCATTCATGTTTAACACCTATCAGTATTTCATTCCTCTTTAATGCTGAATAATTTCCCCTTGTATAAATATACTGCATTTTATTTGTCTACTTAACAGTTGATGGACAGTTAGGGTTTTCCACTCTTTTTGGTGATTACGAAGAACACTGCTATGAACATTCATGTGTAAGTTTCTTGTGGACATATTTTCATTTCTCTTGGTAACAGAACTGCTGGGTTATATGGTACCTCTACATTCAATCTTCTGAGGTACTGCCAGAGTGTTTTCCACAATGGCTGCACTATTTTGCATGTTCACAACTATATATGAAAATTTCAATTTCTCCACATCCCCACCGGAAAGTTATTGTCTGTCTTTTTAAAAACTAACTTTTATTGGAGTATAGTTGATTTCCAATGTTGTGTTAGTTTCTGATGTGCAGCACAGTGTATCAGTTATATGAATCTGTTCTGTGAAGTTGCTCATTCGTGTCCGACTCTTTGCGACCCCATGGACTGTAGCCTACCAGGCTTCTCTGTCCATGGGATTCTCCAGGCAAGAATACTGGAGTGGGTTACCATTTCCTTCTCCAGGGGATCTTCACGACCCAGGGATCAAACCCAGGTCTCCCGCATTGGAGGCAGACGCTTTAACCTCTGAGCCACCAGGGAAGCCCCCAGTTATACATATATCCATTCTTTTTTAGATTCTTTCCCCCATATAAGTCATTACAGAGTATTGAGTAGAGTTCCTTGTGCCATACAGTAGGTTCTCATTAGCTACCTATTTTATAAATAGTAGTGTGTATATGTCAATACCAATCTCCTAATTTATCCCTCACTCTCACTTTTCTCCTTGGCAACCATAAGTTAGTTTTCTACATCTGTGACTCTATTTGTTTTGTAGATAAGTTCATTTGTACCATTTTTTAAAAAGATTTCACACATAAGCAATATAATATGATATTTGTATTTTTCTATTGGATTTACTCTCTGTCTTTTTAAATTAGTGGTTCCAGAGTGTTACCTCCTAGCTGTTTTTGATTTACATTTCTCTGATGCCTACAGATGTTGATCATCCCTACCTTTTCTTAAGCAAATAGAGATCCTTCTATAGGAAATGCATGGAGATTAAGCAGCTTTTGAGGGAGGGAGGGGATGAGCCCCACTGCATCCCAGAACGACTTCTGAGACAAAACTTGTGCTCAGTTATTCAGAAAAGAACCAAGAAGAATTGGAAAGGGGGTGTTCTGAGTCCACTGACAATTTGCTTCTGGTTTCCCAACTTGGATTATAGAGATTGTTTTCTCTCCCGGAGTTGAAAGATGGAGGCTCCTGCTCTAAGTGGAAAGTTGCTCTAAAAGGCAAGATGGTTAATATAGCCAAATATTCAAAAGTGTTAAGGCTGCTCCATTTGACTTTGCTGGAAACAAGTTTTATGAACAAGGCCAGGAATTCATCAGGTGCCTCAGCAAGCCTTAGGCAAAAAAGATTTAGTGTTTAGAGCTCAGGTTTCCAGCCTCTTGCTGAGTTCTCCTTTCCATGAGCACAAACTGGTAATTAAAGACCCCAAATGGGTGGAAGTAAGCGAGCAAAGAGTTTCATGGTCATTTCTGTAGAACTAGATGGAACTGCTTCCTCTTCCTCTAGTACCAAGGTCATCAACAGGCTGCCTCTTTCCATGCCCTACCCTCCCACCCGCTTCCTGCAGGAGGGAAAAGGAGCTATTTCACTAGTGAGCTCTGTTTTTAAAAAGCACTGAACCCACCACTGCCTCCTCCCCCACAATTCCCACTTTTTCTCCTCTCTAACCAGAAAACAAGGTAGTAGGCCTGAGATCTTTGGAAATCCTGTTTTAAGTGCTCTTCATGAGGAATTCTCTTTGGGCTAATTTCAGAAACTAGAAAGAAAAAAAAAAAAAGAAATCCTCCTCCTCTGCCTGGGAAGAATAGGGAAAAGATGAGACTGTCTCCTTATACCCTGGCAGGGAAAACTCCTCTGGAAGAAGCAATAACTCATGGCTTGGCTGGCTGTTCTTTGAAGTGGGAGAACCTGGTATTTTCTGAAAAACCACCACTATTTCAAACAGTATTCTAATAGCCCTCTGGTGGGGGGGTGGGGGGGGAGCATGGGAATTGGTTTGCAGAGTAAACAGTCAGTTGTCTGAAAGATCTGCTCCTTTGAAATGCCTGAAGTTTTTTTCCTCAAGGAACGAATGGCTAAGTGGAATCTGGCTTTCAGATTTTCAGCAACTTTTGTAGCTTGGGTGAAGACCACTCATGTACTTAAATAATAATCTGTAAGGTCTATTGCATTCTGTGTCTGTTCTGGGTAAGTTCCCAGCCATGAAAGGCATGAGTCATGCTCTGTGGAGAAGGGAGTTGGCTCTATCTCTCATTTTGTTGGTCAAAGATGAGGAATGAAGGTGGAAGGGATGATTCTAAAAGTCAGGAAAGGAAGTTAAACACATACATATGTTGCAATATAGGACCAAGAGATGTACTGATGTGCTTTTTTGTGACTTGGAATGAAAATTTGGTTGTGGTGAATAAAAGAGGACAGGAAAAGAGCTTTCTTCTGGAGTGTTCTTGGGTGGGTGGGAGATGGGGGGTGGGGGCGGAAAGACCAATAGTATCAGGAGAACGTATCTTTGTGCTGATGTCTGGTATTCTGATGGAAAAATGAATTGTTCCATCCCTAGACTAGCTCCGAAGGTATAAATTTTCCTCGGACCAAGAAGTTGTTTTCAATCTAAAGAATTTTTTAAATTGCCTGTTATTTTTTTTCCACAAATGTTCCCCAAACACTAACAGTTGACTATTCACTTCTCTTTTTGGGGTGAACGGATAGAAAAGGAGAGAGAAGAGGCAGTGGAGAAGCTGCAACCAATTTGTCATCCTGGTGTGATCTAGGAATCCAGAAATCAAAACTTTCGTGGTCATCAGTCTATTATAATAAATCCTTTTGGATTCTTAGAAGGATTAAGAAAATTTACATAAAATTTTTTCTTCATCAAACTCAGCCTGTTAATCTCCTTGCTGGAGGAAATCCATAGTCTCACTGAAAGTTAATGAGCTCTTAAACTGAAAACTGGAGTGTGTGTAACATATTTGTAGCATTTAGCATAATTATGTGGGAGGTTAGAATGCTGCAACTATACTGGTTATTTAAAAATAAAACTCTTTACATGCCAAAATTGATATAAAAGCATTCCTCTACATGAATAAGAAAATAAACACAATATTCTGGAAGAGGCTGTATAATCTTCTGGTAAAGAATTGCCTCACTGAGGACAGAGACATTAATGTATATATTACATCTTCCATGGAAATCCAAGACAATTTGTTTGACAAATGAGATTTGGAAAATTAAATAATCTGGATAATTGTCAATATAGAGACTTAAAAATCATAAAAAGATATGTTAAGTTGCTTATCTATATCTATTATATAGTTAGAGACCATAGTTTTAAAATCAAAAGCTGGGCACATCACTGGTTTTTCATGCATTGCTTGTGTGCCTACAGTGTGCCGGGTCCTGTACTAGTTTCTGGGTCTATAATGAACTACAGAGTCATCCAGGGGTGAAAAGAGAGCAGAATTTTTTAAGTGTAAACTGCCCCAGAAAATAGATGACTGATTGCTGTAATTACACATCATGACTTGTTGGATATT
The DNA here is from genome assembly GCF_019923935.1 of Bubalus bubalis. Lineage (NCBI taxonomy): Eukaryota > Metazoa > Chordata > Mammalia > Artiodactyla > Bovidae > Bubalus > Bubalus bubalis. The sequence goes on from NC_059157.1 coordinate 162,850,072, forward strand.
GCAAAATTTGCTATGTCCCTTGATTGAATTTAATGAGTAAATTTTTTCATGTGGCAAAATATCAGTGTTTATACATAGGTTTCCACACGTGGTTTATGGGCTTTCATTAATCTCGAGTCCCTGAAGCTTGCAATTTAGGAATGGCTTACATTCCACAGTTTGTTTACAAGTCACTTGTTTGGTGGTTGGTTTCCAAAGCCAATCAGTGAAAACCTATTTAATCTTAAAAAATACCTGTAACAAAGCACCAGTCATATAATTAAAACTAACCACCAGGTTTAGCACTGCGTTGCAGGGTGAGGGCATGCAGATTTCAGTTTGTGGTTCTGGAAGCACTTTTTTCTTAGAAGGGGCAGGCAGAGGAGTGGGAATGTTCCCCTAATTCCAAGAAAACAGAGGGAACAATTACCCAAACAGGGGCAGGGCTGGGTTTTGTGATGGTCCAAGGTTATAGCATGTGGAGGCCTTCTCTAAGAAAAAGAATACACCATTACGAAGACTGAATTAGCCATGGGACCTCAGAAGGGAGCTCTGTGAGGACACCTGGAGATTAAACTTCCTGGCATCCCAGTAAATCGGCTCCTATACCTCTGATAGATCTGGCCAGGGGTAGCAATTGATGGATGGGAGGTTGGACAGAGGAGGTGAAGATGGGTGGGGAGCAGTTAAAGGAAGAAGATGGATAGACCTCAGGACCTTCACAGACCGGACATTTTTTGACAGCCGGGGTTTTTGTTCCTGGGGTTTCCCCAGTGACTCAGTGGTAAAGAATCCTCCCTCAATGCAGGAGACGCAGGAGACTCCTGGGTTCCATCCCTGGGTTAGGAAGATCCCCTGGAGGAGGGCATGGAAACCTGCTCCAGTATTCTTGCCTGGAGAATCCCAAGGACAGAGGAACCTGAGGGGTTACAGTCCACAGGGTTGCAAAGAGTCAGACACGACTGAAGCAACTTAGCATGCACACACGTTTCTGTTCCTGTGTCAGGGGTAATGTGGATAGTTGGAGCTAAGGGCAACTTGTCGGAGGGACAGGCCTTTGGGGTGGCAGTGGGAGGACATCAACAGGGTCAGTGATAGAACTGGCAGCACTGGTTCAAAGGCTAAGAGTAGAGGGATGGGCATGGGGACAGATTCTACGACTGAAATGGGCCAAGGGGCAGGAGGGCAGATTCGCACCATGTTATGTGATTTGGAGGTAGAAAGATTGGGTCAGCAGTAGGAAGGGGATTGTAAGGGAAGAAGGGAAAATACATTCTCACCTATGGCAGGTGGAGGAAAGAAGCAACAGAGGCAGGTGTGGTGAGGAAGGGCGAGGTCCCACTAAGTCCAGAAGGGCAGTGCTATGAGAGCCATGTGTAAGTCAGAAGCCTTGACTTAGGCACTGCCTATCATTATGAGGACTGATAAGGCTCGTACCGGGCCAGAAGGGAATTTGGGTAACGAATGAATTGAGAAAGCCCAATCATTTACAGCAATTTGTTAGCAAACGCTCATGAACCTATAAATCCTGTGTAGTAGGTAGGCTTAGGTTAAACATTAGCAAATAACCTGTGGAGACAAGAGATAGGCCCGTGGTCTTTAAATAAAGGCCACTGGCTTTGTCACTTCCCAAGGAACAGGTGGAATGGGATTTTGATTTCTTATGCTAGACTAGCTGGAAACAAAGCCAGCTGGGAAAGGGAGAGTCTGTATTTGAGCACCCTGTAGTCATTTCCCCTCTGAAATCTCTCACAAGGAGAAGCTCTGATTCTGAATTTCCATAGCTCAGCTAAAGCATGAAGGCTAAGTCTGACCAGAGAGGTTTCCACATTTAATGCCTTGTGTTCTGGCTCTGAACAGAATGCAGAGGCTGTTGTTGCTAAGTGTGTGTCTACAAATAGTGTCATTGAAAAGGCTATCTATGGCATTGGGCAATAATAAAGAATGGCCGTTGTGAAACCTAAGGGTGGAGTGCAAAACATGACATGCTCCATGTGTTTGGAGTTCTGCGATCTGAATCCAAGATCATATATTATAGGAAAGAATCCTGAGGGCAAGTGATAGCAAAGCAGAAACTAGAAAACGTGTACTTCTGAAGAACATCAGCAGGCTCTCTGAACAGAAAAACAGTAGCCATTCCAGGTTTTCCCAAGAAGGAATTTAATACAGAGAATTGGTTCCCTAGGAAATGAAGGACTGAGAAGCCAAACATGGAATCCAGAAAGGAATTCCAGAGTTAAGCAACAGTAGGAAGCTGCTCCCAGCTTAATGCTGGAGGGACCATAGGAGGAAGTGGCATCATCAGAGCAAAGATCAGGGTCTTCCAGTGGGAACCAGAACCATAATGGAGGCTTTGCAGTTGGAGCTGAGACCATATAACTAATGCTGCAACTAGAAAAATACCCTAGTTATTTCCTTCCTTCCTCCCTCATTCTAGTGTCCTTGACTTCCATTGGCTGAACCTAGTTGGAAACTGGAGGTCAAAGAAAGCTGGGAAAGGTAGTTTCCAACAACTAAGATGGACTGCTGGGTTTATATGAGAGGAAATTGAACGTGGATGGCACATCACAAAATAGCTATGTTTTGTTTAATGCAGGATGTTACCAACCACCTTGGAATTAGGAAGCCCTCATATTATCAGTACTGCATTATTTTCATAAAGTGACTAGAGAATGTTGCCACATCCCCAATAAAATGTTTGAACTTAACTTTCATTATTTTTAATATAAAAATTATTTGTGAGTAGGTCATACAGACACATGAAACATAATTCAAAAGTTACCTAAGAATCAGTGGTGAAAAGTCTCAGTCACTCCTCACCAACCCAAGGCACCTGATTCTCTTACCCAGAGGCAACTTCCCTGGCCAGTTTTTTTGTGTGGATCTGTTTATGTATCTATACATCTTTATGTACATTTATATCTATGTCTACCTGTATCTATGTCTTTACCCATATCCATATCTTAACCTATATCTCTTCTTTTTTTCTATATATGAAAGATGCGTAATTCCCCACATGCAAATGATAACATACACTATGCATGTTCTAATGACCTACACTTTAGCACCAGTTGGCACCTGCTAATTTAATACTGAAAATATTTCTTCTCTTAGGAAATAAAATGGGTGTGCCCATTGGGTCAGACGTGTGCCCAGATGATGAAGAGCTATAAATCATAAGGCTTGCAGACACCCAATGTTCAACTAGTCATGCAAAGAATTCTCCAAGACAGTAATTCAGCAGAAGCTTTGTCATGTCTGTCAGAATGATTCAGGGGGTTGGAATGACTCACTGGGGCTTGAGTTAAATAATCTTGGCTTAACCATATCTCTTGGAGCAAAGGTAAGTTGAAGACTGAAATCCTGGTAGCTCAGTATCTCATCTGGACACTGGCAGAGGAATTCTCTGCCCAGCAACAGCTTCAGGGTAAAAAAAACAAAACCCTTGATGTCTCATACTGTTCAGCAAGATAATGTCCACGTGGGTTATAGGATTTACATATTGGTATCTATGTATGTACACATACAAATACATGTACATATATTCATACATATTGCATATATATACTTGAAAGAAATATATTTGAAAATTTCTTACATCTCTAGAGTAAGAATATCTTTATAAGCTTAGAAATGATAAAAGAAATCACAAAGACAAAGACATATTGAGTTTATTATAAAAATATTACTATGTTCTGCATATAGAAATGTGAGAACACAAAAAATGCAACACACTGGGAAAATACTTTTAATAAATGTGGCAGATAAAAGCACACTATCTTAATTATTCAAGACATTCATATGAGGTCATATAGTGTGGTGAGAACAAGAGCCTTAGACCTGATGTTGGACTTCCCATACTGTGAAACTATTTAGGTCTTAGTTTCTTCATCTATGCTTCCCTGGTGGCTCAGATGGTAAAGCATCTGCCTGCAATGTGGGAGACCTGGGTTTGACCCTGGGTTGGGAAGATCCTGTGGAGAAGGAAATAGCAACCCACTCCAGTACTCTTGCCTGGAAAATCCCATGGACAGAGGAGCCTGGTAGGCTACAGTCCATTGGGTCGCAAAGAGTTGGACACGACTGAGCAACTTCATTTAATAATTCTTCACCTATAAAATAGTGGCAATAATAATACTTATTGGGGCTTTGTGAGCTTGAAATATGAGATGTCTGTATAGTACTTCAAGCAATGCCACTTGATAAGCACTCAGTAGGATTTGCTATTATTGTTTTTCACACAAAAAATTGTTAAACGGAAAAACTAAATGGTCAATTCACTAGATGCAATTAACAAATCAACATAAGGGAAATGTTCAAATTTATATTTTTTTCCCAAAAATGCATTAACTTTTACCAAAGTAGTTTAAAAAATTAATACCCAATGCTAATGAAGATGGAATAAACCAAAACATTTTTATTTGGTGGCAATAATATTAGAACTATCCTTTGGAAAATTGACAGTATATATTATGAGCTATAAAATGTTTAAATTCTTGTTTAATTTGATAAGTTTACTACGTAGATAAAGATATAATTCAAAGAGATAACATGTTATAAGCTTAATTTTTTTTTTTTGCACTATTCATGAGAACCCTATAAAGTCCAAAGCAGCCAATCTGTTTATTTACATTCTGGTACAATGATCAAATGTAAATGAATTAATACCAAATACCAGATGATAGTTATCTGCAACAAAATGGCAATTAATAGACTATAGTTATGTGCATGCATGCTCAGTCCCTTCAGTTGTGTTCAACTCTTTGTGACCCTATGGACCATTGACCACCAGGCTCTTCTGTCCAGGGGATTCTCCAGGCAAGAATACTGGAGTGGGCTGCCATGCCCTCCTTCCCAATCCAGGAATCTCTTCCCAATCTCTTCCTAATCCAGGGATCGAACCTAGGTCTCTTATGTCTCCTGCATTAGCAGGTGGGTTCTTTACCACTAGTGCCACATGGGAAGCCCACAGTTATGTACTGTTTACTAAAAAAGTTAAATTAGGTGATCATGTATAGACATTCTAATATAATTTGCAATTTTGTATGCTTTCCACATAATTAGGCCCATATTAAAAGCCTAGAAAACAACACAAAAAATAAAAATAGTTGTTTGTGCTATATATAAAACAGATTACTAATAAGGACCTAGTGAATAGCACAAGGAATGCTACTCAGCACTCTGAAATGGCCTATATGGAAACTGAATCTTAAAAGACAGTAGGTATATGTATATGTATATGCATAGCTGACACACTTTGCTGTACACCTGAAACTAACACAATATTGTAAGTCAACTATAGTCCAATAAAAATTGTTTTTAAATTCTTTACAGTAAAGTCTTCCTGCCACAGCTTCCATCAGTTCAGCTCAGTTCAGCTGCTCAGTCGTGTCCGACTCTTTGCGACCCCGTGAATCACAGCACTCTAGGCCTCCCTGTCCATCACCAACTCCCGGAGTTCACTTAGACTCACGTCCATCGAGTTGGTGATGCCATCCAGCCATCTCATCCTCTGTCATCCCCTTCTCCTCCTGCCCCCAATCCCTCCCAGCATCAGACTCTTTTCCAATGAGTCAACTCTTTGCATCAGGTGGCCAAAGTACTGGAGTTTCAGCTTTAGCATCATTCCTTCCAAAGAACACCCAGGACTGATCTCCTTCAGAATGGACTGGTTGGATCTCCTTGCAGTCCAAGGGACTCTCAAGAGTCTTCTCCAACACCACAGTTCAAAAGCATCAATTCGGCGCTCAGCCTTCTTCACAGTCCAACTCTCACATCCATACATGACCACTGGAAAAACCATAGCCTTGACTAGATGGACCTTTGTTGGCAAAGTATAGATGGGGGGATATAGTTGTTTTTGGATGAGCCAATTATAAGTGATCACTTTTTCTTTCTTTTTTAGTCTTTAAATTTTTTCTTTGAAATGACTTTTAAATTATACAACACTGCATGATTATTGTTAAAAAAAAAAAGGTAAACATTGTAAAGGTATATAAAGAGAAAGTAAATGTCCTCCAATAATCCCTTCCTCCAATTTTTTACTCTCCTTCCTGTCTCTATTTCCTCTCATCAGATTCCATTTCTTTCCTTGGAGATAACAATTTATGGATATATCCTTTTAGATACCTCTGTCATCTTTACACACGACGTGCATTTGCACGAACACCACATACATTTGTTTCTTATGTTAATGGAATTCCTACCATTCTATAACTTACTGGTTTGGTTTCATCAACATATAAATATATATACATATGCATTTTATCTAATCCTTGTCAGTTCAAATAGAATTGCCTGACTGTTTTTAATGAATGGCTACATTGTTCCATAATATGGACATAGCACAATTTGTTTAACCAACCTATTAATAATGATGTTTTGTGTAGTTTCCATTTTTTTTTTTTAAACAACATTGCTGTAATCCCTATACTGCTCACAGGTATACACGAGTACTTCTTTAGGATAGATTCCAAGAAAGAAATTGCTGGGTCAAAGATTCAACATCCTTTGAATTTGCACATTCAAATTTCTGATAGCTACTTCCAAATCATATTGTGAGAAGACTTAATCAATTTTTATCTTCATGAATTTTCTTTTTAAATGAAAGTAGTCAAATACAGAAGTCCCATGAAACTAACATGACACAGTCAAATGTACCCACATTCAACTGGTCTTTACCCCAGAAATATGTCGTTTAATTTTGGTTTTATGTTTTCACATATCCTCATGAGTTTGACTCACTCGTGATTCTATCATCTCCTATGTTCCTTTTTTTTTTTTTGAGAATTGTGATTATCATCTGTTCAGAATGCCCATTTCTGGGCTAGGTTCTAGCAATGGATATGAACTGGGTGGAACACAGTAAAGGTCAACAGCTCTGTAAATTAATTTTTTACAGCCTGTTGCTGTACCTGGTTATGCAGCTGCCTGGGCAAGTGGGCACTAACATCTAGTTTGTGTTTCACTCACCGAAGAACCTGTCTGTGCCCTGGGTGCAGGCAGGGAAGGGCAGAGTTCACCTGGAGAATTCTTTAGCCTTTTATTCACCCGGAGGAAATAACTCCTTTTCAAGTTCAGAATGCCTTATGGCATTTCAACTGCCCTGATAATTCATAGTTAAACATTTCTTTATATAACTGATTCTTCAGCCCTTTATTTAACTGGTTTCATTGATGGAGCTCATCATATTAAAAGAATAATGAAAAATTTATAGTAACAGTTAGCCCTAGGATTTAAAATATGAGTACAGTTCAAGCATAAGTTGAGCATTTGGCTATGGTGAGAAAAAGTTTTGGTGAACTAAGCCCAAGGAGTATACAAACCATTAGATAAACAGCTATAATTTAAAATACAGTCTGGTCATTTCCATATCATCGATAGATTTTCAGAAATTATAAAGCTGAACTCTGAAATATATTACTTCCAAGTAATGAAATGAGTCTAAGATATATCCACAGCAAAATTGCTATAGTGATTAAGTGTAGTTTCACTGTTAAATTATTTTTTTCTCAAGTCCAAATTGAGATTTTTTTCAAACATTATTTTTATTATTAAAATTTATTTTTATTTATTTAGTTATTTGGTTGCCCCAGGTCTTAGTTGTGGCATGTGGTATCTTGAGTTGCTGCATGTGATCTCTTCATCACAACATGTGGGATCTTTTTCCCTGACCAGGGATTAAGCCTGGGCTCCCTGCATTGAGAGGGCAGAGTCTTAGCCACTGGACCACCAGGGAAGTCCCCAAATTTAGATATTTTAAAGCAGATATAATTATTGCTGTACAACGGATGCTAAACAAAACATTTCACTTTATCTGAAATCAGGCACAAGTAACAGCAATTTCAGTAGTTAGCTATCTGACAAGTTGTGGATTTTGTCCTAATTTAGGGAGACAAAATCTTGTCTTGTTGTCTTTAGGGAGACAACTTCACATTATTTAAACTGGAGCAAACACAGTCTGTCTGTAAAAGTAGTCAACAGTGAATAATTAAAGGAAAACACTGAGCTGAGATGAGGGAATGATGGACATAGACTAACGATCTAGCAGAACTCTTAGCATGAGATAATCTTGTGGGCCTAAATAGAATCAAGGAAGGTTAGGTTAGATCCAAAGAAAGGTTTGAGGGAGGGAAGGAAGGAAGGAGGGAGAGAAGGCGAGAGAGAGCGCGAGAGATCCATAGAGAGAGTGAGAACAGGAGCAAGAAAGACAAAGAGAGAGAGAGTTTGAGCAAAAGTGGGAGGAATGAAGAAAGGAAGGAGTAGTTATCTGGAGTTTTCAGGGTAAGCACATTAGCTTTGGGGATTATCTTTATGAACAAGGCACATGAGTTTATGAAAATAGGCTTCTTTTTTTTTTTTTTTTTTTTTTTTGGTGATGGCAAGGAAGAAAAGTCTTAGAATTCTGAGAATGAAAGAGACAAACTCTTGATTAGAGATTCTTAAATCCCACAAAGTAATTCTTGACTGATAGTTGGCAGGCATACATCTGATGGTTCCAACAAAAGTAGTGACCAGTGTTTAGCAAGGAGAATTACTCTTGCTTGGCTTTCTGTGACTTTGGATCCATTAAGAGGGAAAGGAAGAACCGAAAGTATTGTATTCCAGCTCTCAGGCTCTTTCTGGAAGCTCCAAACCTTCAGAGTCTGCACAGATTCCCATCCTGTAGCCACTTGCAGGGGATGGATGGATCTACTGATGCAAAGTTGCCAAGTCAGAGTAACAGAGTCCAGCCTGGGCCCAGCTGTTGAGTCCATGAAGGTCTCAGACAAAATGAGAATTCGTAAGGGCTGGTAGGAGCAGAGAGTCAAGTGGGAGGGCAACATAAGATTCCCATGCTAGAAAGTGGATGGGGAAGGAGGGACATGGCTGCCATGACTATTTGCCAAATTCTCTCATGGCAGCACTTTTGGGGCAAGCCATTCTGAGTTACTGGTAACATAAACTGGTAAAGTCAAGTGACTGGAAGCCCCTGTGCTTTTTAAATTTTTTTTAAGCCTTGCAATCTAGCATCTTTGCCAAACTCCTGAGTCTGTTTACAAATAACACTGGACTGATCCCAATTACCTCATCAGTTCTTTTCTTTTTCACAAGATTATTTCCTGATGTAGAAACTGGTCTCTCCCTCTCATACTCCAGTTCCTAAAAATGGAGTCAGAGCAGTATGTCTGTGAGATGAGCCCCTGGTTAACTGAGTGTAGTCTACATGTTTTTATCTCGAAGCTGCAGACCCTGAGGTTAAATCCCAGATCACGATAAGACACTCATCACTTAACATTAGACAAGACAGGGACTCAGTTGCAATGACAGTAAAAATGGTTAACATCCATAAAGCCCTTATAGTGAATTGGAAACTGTGCCTACACACGTTGCCTAATGCAATCTAGACAAGACGCTTTTTGAAATGGATGTAGACTTGTATTTTTTATCTTTATTATACAGTTGAAGAACTTGAATGATAGAGAAGTCAAGGAACTTGTACAAGGTCACCTACCTAGGAAATGGCAGTCACCGAGACATTTTGACTCCTAGGTGGAATTATTACACTACATCCCCAGCTAAGGAAACCCTAAGCCTGAATAGACTCAAGAAGCAAGCTAGATCCATGTACCTATTGTAGCAACCCTGAATATTTATTGGAAGGACTGATGCTAAAGCTGAAGTTCCAATACTTTGGCCACCTGATGCGAAGAGCTGACTCACTGGAAAAGACCCTGATGCTGGGAAAGACTGAGGGCAGGAGAAGAAGGGGACAATAGAGGAGGATGTGATGGTTGGATGACATCACTGACTCAATGGATGTAAGTCTAAGCAAACTCCGCGAGATAGTGAAGGACAGGGAAACCAGGCAAGTGTTGCAGTCCATGGGGTCTCAAAGAGTCAAACACAACTTAGCAACTGAATAACAACAATAAATTATTCTTCAACATCACCTTGGAAGGAGAGCTTTGACTTCAAAGGGCATGCACCTCTTTTGTGCAGATGTCAGCCTGCTTAGCATTTTGCAGCCTCTGAGTCCCCTTGCAGGAATTTCAAAACAAATTTAGTGCTCCTGAGAAAGAACCTTCCTCCCTCAATCACAGAGGTCAGTGAAAACACTGAGAGTCTATAATCCATGACACTCAGTAAAGGAGGAAATGACTTTATCTGTGGGCCCCAGTGATAAGGGGCAGTATGAGTGGGAGGGTTTTCTTTCCTCGTGGTTGGCAGGAGACAGATCAAGCTGCCATCAGCTCCTCCCATGCCCAGAGGCTTAAAAAAAAAACAACAAAAAACAAAAAAACTACGTCAACCAGCACGTAGAACATGACATGTGACTGACCTACTCACATTCTGCCAAGTACTGTGTTCACAAACTGGCTCCAGCAGTCCCTTTTGCTGGGGTTGTGTATTTTCCTGTCTCCACTTAGTATGTTGGGAAGGGACAGAAAAGTGTTAATGTAATGTCATGCCAGCTCCACAGACAGGAGATAATTCCGATGGTGTCTCCTCCTGCCCTTGGCTAAGATGCCTGTGGGTCACCATTTGAGATACAGTTAGACTGCATCCAGCGAACAAGGGAATACCTTGCAACTTGCTAGTGATCTGGAAAATGTTCAGAACGCCCTGTTAAGTGAAAACAGCAGCATATAAAACAGCGATACCCTAGAAATAGGCACAGAAAAGTCTAGAAGGACAGATAGCGCAAAGTTAGCAGTGGTTACCTCTGGCTGGTGGGAATACAAATGATTTCTTCTTTGGTTTTAGTTTTTATTTGAACATTACTTATTGAGTGGTTAGCATAATTGAAGCATAATAAATTCTCAATCAGTCTTTAATGTTTTAAAACACACATGATATAGGAATGTCCGTTTGTTTTGTAATAAGAAGTTTTTTTAAAGCTTTACTATTAAGGAAAGTTTTACCTCCTTGAGAGGAAATCCAGTGCACAAAACCCCAAACTTAGATGCAAATAAACTAGGAAGTGACCCTTCATTTCACAAATGAGTCCACCACATGGTTCTTTGAAACAGAACGCTCTCTAGCTACTCAATATCTGATTCAGTTCTCAGTAATTTTCCTTGGTTATGACGGAAATGTAAATTCAAACGTTGTAAATTGGGCTAAAATTATTTACAGGCCTTTTGGTTTAGCTTTTTAATACAAGTTGGAATCAAGAAAATGTGAAAAGTAAACTTTACTAATGAAATGTTGTCATCCATGGAATACAGAGACACAGAGTCGTGCTTTCAGCAGAGGTGCCCTCCTGCCTACCAACACCTCCGACAGGCTCCGCAGGCTGAGCTGGTTGCAGGGCCTCCCCTCCCCCGCTCCTGCCCCACCCCCACCCTGTCCCCGACTCCTGGAAACCTTGCTGCTTTCCCTCTTTGTTTAGGTGCCTGGGCCACTTCGGAGGCAGGGAGGACTCTGAAGGGTGTGATGAAAGACAAATGATGTTGTGCAGCCTGGTGACCTGGCCTGATGCTAGTGCACAAAGACTAGGACAATGACCTCACCATTTTTAGAGTTAATCGTAGGACTCAAGTATCAGTCAATGGAGGTTTTACGTGGTCCAAGAGGCTGCAGGAGGCCTTGAGGGAAGTGAGCGGTGTGTTGAGTGCTGAGACTCTATACTCTACTCCTGTGGGGATGGAAACAGTAAGGGGTGGAGGGCTAGACACAGGATTCCCCTATAATAGCAATAGAGAGGAGAGGTATACTTGGTATACCTATTAGAGGTCATTTCTATTCTGTCCCTTTTTTTGAATGGAAAAGGAGTATGTCAAGGCTGTATATTGTCACCCTGCTTATTTAACTTATATGCAGAGTACATCATGAGAAACACTGGGGTGGAGGAAGCACAAGCTGGAATCAAGATTGCCAGGAGAAATATCAATAACCTCAGATATGCAGATGACACCACCCTTATGGCAGAAAGTGAAGAAGAACTAAAGAGCCTCTTGATGAAAGTGAAAGAGGAGAGTGAAAAAGTTGGCTTAAACCTCAACATTCAGAAAACTAAGATCATGGCATCTGGTCCCATCACTTCATGGCAAATAGATGGGGAAACAGTGGCTGATTTTATTTTTCTGGGCTCCAAAATCACTGCAGATGGTGACTGCAGACGTGAAATTAAAAGATGCTTACTGCTTGGAAGGAAAGTTATGACCAACCTAGATAGCATATTAAAAAGCAGAGACATTACTTTGCCAACAACAGTCCATCTAGTCAAAGCTATGGTTTTTCCAGTGGTCATGTATGGATGTGAGAGTTGGACTATAAAGAAAGCTGAGCACCAAAGAACTGATGCTTTTGAACTGTGATGTTGGAGAAGACTCTTGAGAGTCCCTTGGACTGCAAGGAGAACCAACCAGTCCATCCTAAAGGAAATCAGTTCTGGGTGTTCATTGGAAGGGCTGATGTTGAAGCTGAAACTCCGATATTTTGGCCACCTGATATGAAGAGTTGACTCATTTGAAAAGACCCTGATGTTGGGAAAGACTGAAGGCAGGAGAAGGGGATGACAGAGATTGAGATGGTTGGATGGCATCACCGACTCAATGGACATGAGTTTGGGTAAACTCTGGGAGTTGGTGATGGAGAGGGAGGCCTGGCATGCTGCAGTTCATGGGGTTACAAAGAGTAGGACATGACTGAGCAACTGAACTAAACTGAATTTATTTATTTGGCTGCACTGGATCTTTGTTGCATCACTTGGGATCCTTCGTTGTGGCCCAGGGGCTCAGTAGTTGCGGTGCATGAGCTTAGTTGCTCTGTGGCTTGTGGGATCTTAGTTGCCTAACCAGTGATCAAACCTGCATCCCCTGCACTACACTTAATGGACTCTTAACCACTAGACCACCAGGAAAGTCACTCTATTTGGTTCTTATCACTTGGCAAGCAAAGGGCTAGCAACAAGAGATACAAGGGTTGTGCCTCTCAGGAGGCTCCCAGGGCAGGGGAAGGTAAAGTTTATGGAATATACAAATCCCATGACGCTGGAGGGAGTAAGCCAAGGGCTGGGAGAGAGAAGCGTGAACAGAAAGTTTGAGCATATACAGGAGCCTTCTTATAGGAGGAAAATGTTTCCTGGATTGGGTGGCATTCAAAGGGGTCACAGATTCTGTTGGGCAGAGAAGGAGAGAGAGCGATCAGTGGATGTACCAGCCTGAGCAGAAGCCCAGAGCTGGGAAACATTACCCAGCACTGTCTGGGCAGAGTGTAGGGTAGAGATAAGCACAGTGACGCCATCTGTACTACAGAAAGAGACGTCCCATGGGCATCTTTTCTTGATTTTATTTTATTTATTTTTTAATGTATAATTTAGTGGGGTTTTTTTTATTCACTAAGTTGGGCAACCATCACCACTATCTAGTTGCAAAACACTTTAACAACCCCATAAAGAAACCCCCTACTCTCTAGCATCTCTCCTCTCTCTCCAGCTGCTGGCAATTACTAATCTACTTTCTGTCTCTATGAATTTGTCTATTTTAGGCATTTTATCTAAATGGAATCACATAATATATGGCCTTTGTGTCAGGCTTCTTTCACTTTTAACATAATATTTTTAAGATTCATTCATTCTGTAGCATCTATCAGAACTTCATTTCTTTTTATGGTCAGATAATATCCCACTGTATGGATATACCACATTTGGTTGATTCATTTATCAAGTTGATGGACATCTGGGTTGTCTTCCATCTTTTGATTATTGTGAATGACAGTGCTATGAATGTTTGTTTACCTACAGCCATCTGTCTCAGTCAGCTCAGGGTGCTATGTTAAAAACTGTATACTGGTTAGCTTATAAACAACAAAAATTTATTTCTCATGGTTCTAGAGTCTAGCAATCCAAGATCAGGATGTGAGCATGTTTGCATTTTGGTGAGGACTTCTTCTGGATTGCAGATTGTCATCTTGTTGGTGTGTCCTTAGATGGCAGAAAGAGAACAAGAGTGCTCTCTGGGGTCTCAGCAATGGCACCCCACTCCAGTACTCTTGCCTGGAAAATCCCATGGACGGAGGAGCCTGGAAGGCTGCAGTCCATGGGGTCGCTGAGGGTCGGACACGACTGAGCGACTTCACTTTCACTTTTCACTTTCATGCATTGGAGAAGGAAATGGCAACCCACTCCAGTACTCTTTCCTGGAGAATCCCAGGGATGAGGGAGCCTGGTGGGCTGCCGTCTGTGGGGTCTCACAGAGTCGGACACGACTGAAGTGACTTAGCAGCAGCAGCAATCCCATTTATGAAAGATCCATCTTTATGACCTAGCCACTTTCCAAAGACCTCCTAATGCCACCACACTAGGGGTGGGGTGGGAATTCAACATATGAATTGGGGTGGGGGGTGTGGATAGGAATCAAACCTGGGTTCCATGCTTTGGGAGTGTGGAGTCTCAGCCACTAGACCACCAGAGAAGTCCCCTTACAGAATTTTTGATAGCCAACTTGTTATTGTTCTTTTTGTAGGCTTTGGAGTGAATCCATTTCTGAGTTCCTACCTAGTAGTTTTTTAACCTAAGATTGGTATTTCTTTCTAATTCCATGTACAAACAAGGCTGAGGCTGCCACATCTCCGTGTCAAGCTGGGTGGTTATTTTGCAGGTGGGACCTCAGCTCTCATACATACTACTCTGACTGCACAGTTGTCTTTAAAGAAGCAGGAAAGAAAAAAAGTGAAGTCGCATAGTGGTGTCCAACTCTTTGCGACCCCATGGACTGTACCTACCAGGCTTCTCTGTCCATGGAATTTTCCAGGAAAGAGTACCAGAGTGGGTTGCCATTTCCTTCTCCAGGGGATCTTCCCAACCCAGGGATCGAACCCGGGTCTCTTGCATTGCGGGCAGATGCTTTACCATCTGAGCCACCAGGGAAACCCAAAGAGGCAGGAGAAGAGAAAATTCATTCTTAAACCATCATTAATGCAGGAGAATACTGCCTAAACACTTACTTTAAACAAGGAAAATTACAAAGTTAGTGTTTTTTTTTTTTTTTTAATTCACTGTATAATACTCAAGACTTTTGTTATTTTAGGTACAATTTTGAAATGTATCTAACTGTAAATTCAAGGCTAAGATAAGTAAATATTGGCTGGAATCCACAGATCACTTCTTAAAACTACTCTTCTTTCTCCTATTAAAACTACTCTTCTTTCTCCTATCTTTTCTTTTAACTCCCTTGTCCTAACTACATACCTCTTCCCCTTATTTCCTTCTCAATAACTACAGACCCTCCTCTCAAAAAGTTACTAAATCATAACCTCCCTTCTGAAAAGTCTTTTTCCAAACCACAGCCCCTGGCCCTTTCTTTCGAGTTACCTCATCCCTGCAAACCACAGCCCTCCTTTCCAAAACTTCTCTTTAAACTCATTTCCCAAATATTGTCTTTTCCCCAAAATCTACATCCCTCAGTATCCACTCTCTGAAACCAAAAGACACACGTATCTTGTCATTCATCAATGGAGCTGGGACTGATTCCAGGAGAGAAGTATCAGAGGGTTATGACATGTGGAGGATGTGGAACAAGGTGACGAGTTTGCAGTGGATAGAGATTTGAGGACCATGATTTAGTGCCCTCTAGATAAGCCCCAGGCTGTAGGCAGCTCCCTTCACTTGGCTGGGCTTTGATTGTCTCATCTGGCATGGACTCAACCTCTGGCTCATGGGATGCTCTCAGCAGTAATATTTATTGGCTTGGTTAAGTGGTCGGATAAAGGCCTAGGATGAGGTGAACTCCAAGCTGCTTTTGCTAATATGCATGTGGTCAAGATGGAGAAGATCAGTAGAACTTTGTAATTAAATTATTTGACCAATTGCCTCCATTTTGTTCTTCACTTTGCTTGTGTAGATAGTCTTTCTTTGTCGAGGAGAAAAATACATGGAATTTTACTGGGGAGAGATATAAGACAGTTATTTTCCCCTTTGGACTCCAAACTCCTTGATATCTGTCAGTGGGCTGCTAATGAAAATAGTTTCAGTTCTATGGGACTAACTGAAATCCAGAAACATGAACTAGGAATACAGGATGTCTAACCAGGATCGTTCTAAATTGCTCAGAAGGCACCCGTGAAAGTGAGATGCCATTGTTAATAAATATTTGTTGATTAACTAAGGAACATAAATACTGGGTGATAAAGATGTCTTGTAGCTCTGAGTTTATATACCAGGGACCAAATGTAAAAGGGCATGGTGGTTTCAACAAACAAGTTCTAAAAATTTTTAAACTCAAAATGGAACATTTATTGAAAGGTGAAAAGCTAAACTATACAACTTTTAAAAGAAACCAAAAGAGAAGATCTTCATGACTTTAGGTTGGCCAAGGAGTTCCTAGATAAAACTCCAGAAGCATAGTCCACAGAAGAGAAATGATATATTGGTCTTCAAGAAAATGTAAAAGTTTGCTCTGTAAAAGACACACTGAGAACAAGAAGACAATTTACAAATCTGGGACAAAATCTTTAGAAATCACATATCCATTGAAGAATTTGTATCCATACTATATGAAGAACTCTTGAAAATTCAAACAGCAAGAAAACAAACAACCCAATTAAACTAGGCAAAAGATTTAGACAGATACTTCACCAAAGAAAGATACATAGGTATCAAATAAGTACATGAAAATATGCTCAAAAGTATATTTGTCATCAGGGAAATGTAAATTAAAACCACAAAGTATTGCTACACGTTTATTAGAATGACTAAGAATAAAATCAAAACTGATACTTCTAAGTATTGGCAAGGATTTGGGCAAACGGGAACTCTCAGACATTGCTGGAATGAGTGTAAAATGGTATAACTATTCTTGAAAAGAAAGAAAGAAAGTGATGTTGCTCAGTAGTGTCCGACTCTTTGTGACCCCATGGACTGTACCTACCAGGCTTCTCCATCCGTGGAATTTTCCAGGCAAGAGTACTGGAGTGGGTTGCCTTTTCCTTCTCCAGGGGATCTTCCCAACCCAGGGGTTGAACCCAGGTCTCCTGCATTGCAAGCAGACGCTTTACCGTCTGAGCCACCAGGGAAGTCTCGAAAAGAGTTTGGCAATTCCTTATGAAATAAACATACACAAACCACACGACTAGGAGTCCCAGTTCTGGGTGTTTTTACCGTACAGAAATGAAACTCAAGTTCACACACAAACCTGCATCCAAATGTTTATAAAAACATTTGTAATTTATAATTATTTGCAATTGCCAACACTGAAAACTACAGTATCAATGATTTTCAAATATGCTAAGTACAAGATGCTAGAACCAAAAGGTTACATAATATGTAATTCAACTTGTATGGCATTCTGGAAAAGCCAAAGCTATAGTATAGAGTTGTTAAATCCTGAAGGCAGGTGGATTCTTCCAAAGGGAACACTTTGGGGGTGTCCCTGAATTTATGCATTTGTTAAAACTAACAGAATTGTACATTTAGCTGAGCTATTTCAAATCCCAAAAGATGATGCTGTGAAAGTTCTGCACTCAATATGTCAGCAAATATGGAAAACTCAGCGGTGACCACAGGACTGGAAAAGATCAGTTTTCATTCCAGTCCCAAAGAAGGGCAATACCAAAGAATGTTCAAATTATTGCACAATTGTACTCATCTCCCAAACCAGCAAAGTAATGTTCAAAATTCTTCAAGCCAGTCTTCAGCAGTACATGAACCAAGAACTTCCAGATGTTTAAGCTGGATTTAGAAAAGGCAGAGGAACCAGAGATAAAATTGTCAACATCCATTGGATGATCAAAAAAGCGAGAGAATTTCAGACAAACATCTACTTCTGCTTCATTGACTTTGCTAAAGCCTTTGACTGTGTAGATCACAACAAACTGTGGAAAATTCTTAAAGAGATGGGAATACCAGACCACCTTACCTGCCTCCTGCGAAACCCATATGCAGGTCAAGAAGCAACAGTTAGAACCAGACATGGAACAACAGACTGGTTCCAAATTGGGAAAGGAGTATGTCAAGGCTGTATATTGTCACCCTGCTTATTTAACTTATATGCAGAGTACATCATGAGAAACGCTGGGGTGGAGGAAGCACAAGCTGGAATCAAGATAGCCGGGAGAAATATCAATAACCTCAGATATGCAGATGACACCACCCTTATGGCAGAAAGTGAAGAGGAACTAAAGAGCCTCTTGAAGAAGGTAAAAGAAGAGAGTGAAAAAGCTGGCTTAAAATTCAACATTCAAAAAATGAAGATGATGGCATCTAGTCCCACCACTTCATGGCAAATAGATGAGAAAACAATGGAAACAGTGACAGACTTTATTTTCTTGGGCTCCAAAATCACTGCAGACGGTGACTGCAGCCATGAAATTAAAAGACTCTTGCTTCTTGAAAGAAAAGCTATGACAAACCTAGACAGTTTATTAAAAAGCAGAGACATTACTTTGCCAATGAAGGTCCATCTAGTGAAAGCTATGGTTTTTCCAGTAGTCATGTATTGATGTGAGAGTTGGACCATAAAGAAGGCTGAATGCTGAAAAATTGATGTTTTTAACTATGGCATTGGAGAAGAGTCTTGAGAGTCCCTTGGACAGCAAAGAGATCAAACCAATCAATCCTAAAAGAAATCAATCTTGAATATTCACTAGAAGGACTGATGCTGAAGCTGAAGCTTCAATACTTCGACCTGATGTGAAGAGCTGATTCATTAGAAAATACCCTGATGCTGGGAAAGACTGAAGGCAGGAGAAGTGGATGACAGAGGACGAGATGGTTGGATGGCATCACTGACTCAACGGACATGGGTTTGACCAAACTCTGGGAGTTGGTGATGAACAGGGAAGACTGGCGTGCTGCAGTCCATGGGGTCACAAAGAGTTGGACATGACTGAGCAACTGAACAACAACATCAAAAAATGGGATCAAGAGGAAGCTATTTTATTAAATGTAAAAACCGGGGGGCAAAGTTCTGCAAGTGATGAAGGTAAAAAACAAAAACCAACAACAAAAAACTGTGGTCAGGAACTAGCCTTGGCTAATCATGAAACTTTAATTTTTACCTGGAATAATCCTGTTGTCCATGCTTCACTAAAAGCACAAATAGTACAAATGAACGTTCTCCTGATACTGTATTTACATACAGTAAGTATGGTGAGCCTTAAAGTAAGGTGACCCTTAAAGACCTTCCTAAACAAGGGGTAGCTCTCTCCCCTTGCCTTTCCAACCAAGCTATCTGACACTCAAGATCCTGTCACCTGGGGAGAATTATGACTGCCCAGCCAAACAAAGCCTTGATAGCACCATGCCCTGCCCCTTTCACCTGAGCAAATGTCACCAAGACCTCTTGCGTGTCATCTGCCTTAGTGAGTGTGCTGGCCTGAATGCAGAGTACACAGGAAGCTTCCATGACCCGGTCACCAAATCCTCCCTGGCCTTGCCCCCTGGATCAGCTCCTACTGTGATGACAGGTGAGACCTACCCAGGCAGCTGCCCCTGGGCTGGGCTCAGCTGAGAAAAGCTGGATTCAGCGCTTCATTTCTTTCCCTCACAAAGCCACCTGTAGCTCCATGACCATTCATTGTCTAGGAATTAAAGGTCTCCTTGAGAGTCTTGGTACAAAAGACTCTTGTCAAGCCCTTGCCAGGCTATTGCTACCGATGTTCCTCTGCCAGCCCAGGGCTTCATTCTGAAGCTCTAGGGAAGTGACAGGGAGCGTCAGTGCTCGTATCCCACACTTAACCTCTTAAATTCTTTAAGGGCCACCCTCCTGAAAAATTATCAAAGTCCCAGGGGAACATCTGGGAGTCCTGGCTGCCCAGGAGAGCTTTTGTATTTTGTTAAGTCTTCCAAAATTTATTATATGAAGTGTTAGTGCTTCACTGGAGTCTGTCCTATATCTGGATAATGAATAAGTTTCAAAAAATATCACTAATAGGAGTTTCAGTTAGATTTCCAAGGCTGATAGAACTGTGTTCTTTCTTTCTCTCTCTCTTGCCTCCTCCCCCACCATCTGCCACCGCATATATTGAAAACTGGCTTGCCAAACTTGCTTTCCTGCAGAAATTACCTCGGAAATGGAACTAAGATTCCAGGGGTCTTGGCTTTGGAGAGAATGTAACTCATGAAGACAGGCAAACAGAGAAGCCGAGGAAGACTTAAAGTTGGCAGGAAAAAATTCACAGCTAATTTGGGGAATAAACAGAAAAGGAGTTCTGCAAAAGGCGAACATTTTCCCCAGTGCTGAGGCAGAGAAAGGGGCCTGGGGATGTTTACAGAGGGGAGCTGCCCTCACCACCTTAGCTTTCCTTTCTTGGGCTTAGCATTCAAGCACAACCAAAACATCCATGAATCCTTGCCCCAGGATTCATGCAGCTTCACTCTCTTCCTATCAGGTCTCCAACAATACCAGGGCTTCCTACCTATTTTTAAAATTTTCTTCTTGAAAATTTAAGGGCTCATGAGCCCTTCTTACTACTTTAATCAGTTTTGTGTCCTGAAATTTCACTTTGCCCGGCAGGGCCTTCCTCTGTCACAGCTGAAAGAGAACTAAGACGGCTTTCTCTCAAGAGTGAGACAGAATGAGCCATCTGGGGTGGTATTGGTTTTTTCCTGCACTAATCATTCTATTGGTTTTTAAACACTTGCTTTTTAAAGGAAATGTAATCCTTATGTTTAATAAAAAATTTTAATTGAAAGCTTTTGAAAAAGTAGATCTTAGTTTATAGAGAAGTTTTAGGTTCACAACAAAATTGAAAGAAATGTATAGAGATTTCCCATATATTCTCAGCTCCTATACAAGGATAACCTTTCCTGTTATCAACATCTCATATCAGAGTGCTATATTTGTTACAAGTTTTGAACCTACTTTACTCATCTTTGTCATCCAGAGTCCATAGTTTAATTTAGGGTTTAATATTGGTGTTGTACATTCTATCGGTTTGACCCATTTATAAAGCTTATGTTTTTATATCTTATTTACACTCCTTTTGGGCTTCCCCAGTGGCTCAGACAGTAAAGAATCTGCCTGCAATGCAGGATACCCTGGTTTGATCCCGGGGTTGGGAAGATCCCCTGGAGAAAAGAATGGCAATCCACTCCAGTATTCTTGCCTGGAGAATTTCCATGGACAGAGGAGCCTGACGGGCTACAGTCCATGGGGTCGCAAAAAGTCAGACACAACTGAGCAACTAGCACAAACTAAATACTTACACTCAATTAAAGAAAACCCTGTTTTCAAAAAGAGTCACATGAGTCATGTGATGTATAAATAGCTTTCTTGAGCCTCCAGAAGTCTTCTCCTGAAAGACGTGTCATTTCATGAGGTTTTTCATGAAAAAGCTTCTAGAAATCTTCTGTTGCTGAAGTGGGAAGTAATGTTTTTTCACTCTAAATTGAAAATCCAATAAAACACACATAAACACACACACATACATATACACACAACTTGCAATTCAGATAAATGCCAAGAAAGTTTAGCCCTGAATTTTCAGAAAATGCCTTCTCTCACTCGAACATATGAGAGCACTGAAATTTTAGAATCTCGAAGGAGCCTACGGTGTGTGCTAACAATTCATTTCTCTAACATCAACAAGCTCTGACTCTGTAGCATGTCACATTACCAGGAAGCTACACTTTTGAATCCTGCTCCTTGTAGTAACACGGAAGTCATGGGCTCTGCTACAGATACCCTGCATTTGAATTCTATCTTTACCCTCTTAAGATATTGTAAATATTAAGTCACTTAAAACAGTAAAAGCCCTTAGTGCAACACCTGATTTTCACCAGTGAGTCCACATCAGCTGTCACCTCCAGGCTTTTGCACACTGCCCTTAGCACATTTTTGGGAACAATATAAGAAACTGCTTTATCACAGGAAGATGTTTTTGCAATTATTGTAAAACTGCCATCATTTTACTTTTCGATGTCTCTCATGGAAAATACTCAAATTCATGTGAGATCATTCAATCTAGAAAAACAGATTTACATCTCCTGATGAACTGGCAGTCCTCCTTTAATGAGGAAAATGCAGATGAATAATTGATTTTGAATTCTTATTTTATTTTTTGCTTTGACTGCCAGGGAGTCATGGTTTATGTTCAGTAGCAGTAGTAATCTTGAGTTTAATAATAATTACAGCTAAATAATAGCTCTCACTTAAAAAAAATTAAAGATTAAGAGCATTTTTGAATGCTATTGCCTGATTATTTGTATTAGTTCCAAAATGAAAATGAATACAGGGCTATTATTGCTAATAAATACACCTGAAATGCATAGACAGGGTCTTTTTGAACCGATTGCTTTATTTCTGCCCTGACTATGACCTATGGTATAGCCTCCTGATATAAATTGGATGAACGTACAGTCTAATGTTACAGATTTCAGCAGCTGTTAAAATTACACAGTAATTGTCCGTTCACACTGTAGAGTTACACCGTGGTGAATTGGCTGCTAGTGAACAACGAAGAAAATGAATATTTAGGCACTAATGAGTACTCATGAAATCAGATACAGAGACAAAAAACATTCTGGTTGACCCCTCCTTTTTTTGGCCTGTATTCCAGTTCAGTTCAGTTGCTCAGTCGTGTCTGACTCTTCATAACCCCATGAATCGCAGCACATCAGGCCTCCCTGTCCATCACCAACTCCCGGAGTTCACTCAGACTCACGTCCATCGAGTCAGTGATGCTATCCAGCCATCTCATCCTCTGTCGTCCCCTTCTCCTCCTGCCCGCAATCCCTCCCAGCATCGGAGTCTTTTCCAATGTGTCAACTCTTCGCATGAGGTGGCCAAAGTACTGGAGTTTCAGCTTTAGCACCATTCCCTCCAAAGAAATCCCGGGGCTGACCTCCTTCAGATTGGACTGGTTGGATCTCCGTGCAGTCCAGAGCTATTTAAAATATACAGCTAAGGTCCTATGGGAAAGTTTCCTATTTTCCACTTCTTCAGGATCCCCAGCTGTACCTCAATAGTTACTAGTTACTCCAGACACTCCAGACCAGAGGACAGCTGAGAAGGGCCCAAACTAGGATTATGGTTTCTGGAGATGCTGATGGGTTTTATTTATAATTTATCATCTAAACTGGAATATCTTTGAGAGTAAAAGGGAGCACCATTAATAATTTTGCTGGCATAGGTGTGAGCATATCCTAAATAAGTCAAGATGTATGATCCCTATACTTAATAGGATGGGATTGGTGGGAACACACTAGCAATGCTTCCTGGGGCCCCAGGAAGGCCTCTGAGTCAAAATATTTCTGTACCTTCCTTCCTTATTGATGACTTAAATTTCATCAATACTGATTCATTCCTTTTGACTGGACATCCTCAGTCAGGGGTTATCCCTCCTCCCCACCCAATGGGATATTTGCTAATGTCAGGATATTTTTCACTGTCATGACTGGGAGGGATGCTGCTATTGGCATCTAGGGGGTAGAGGTCAAGTTGCCACTAAACATTCTACAATGCACTGGATAGTCTCCACAACAAAGAATTATCCAGCCCCAAACGTCAATAGTACTGAAATTGAGAAATCCTGCTTTGGATTAAGCACTGTCTGTCCTCTGGTTTCCATTTGAAGATACCTGAGGGTCAAAAGAATGAAAAGACAGGCCACAGACTGGGAGAAAATATTTGCAAAAAATACATCTGATAAAGGATTATAATCCAAAATATACAAAGAAAAAAAGACCTCAATAATAAGAAAGCAAACAACTTGATTAAAAAATAGGCAAAAGATCTGAATGCACACCTCACCAAAGAGATACACTAATGACAAACATGCATATGGGAGGAAGCGCAGCATCACCTGCCATTTGTTGTTGTTTAGTTGCTCAGTCGTGTCTGACTCTTTGCAACACCATGGACTGTAGCCCATCAGGCTCCTCTCTCCGTGGAGTTTCCCAGGCAAGAATACTGGAGTGGGTTGCCATTTCCTTCTCTATGGGTCTTCCGACCCAGGGTTTGAACCCACATCTTTGGCATTGGCAGGTGGATTCTTTACCATTGAGCCACCAGGGAAACCCTGTCATTAGGGAATTGCAAATTAAAAGAACAATGGAATACTCCCAGACACCTATTAGAATTGTGAAAATCCAAAATACTGACAACATGAAAAGCCAGGGAAGAGTTGAAGCAACAGGAGCTCTCATTCATTGCTGTAACCATTCAGAATGGTTATAAACACTTTAGAAGACAGTTTGGGCAATTTCTTACAAAGATAAGCATTATTCTTACTCTGTGATCCACTAATCACATTTCTCAGTACCTATCTAAGTGAACTGAAAACTTACGTCCTTACAAAAACTTGCACATGGCTATTTATGAAGTTTTATTTGCAGTTGCTAAAACTTGGAAGCAACCGAGATCATCTTTCATTAGGTGAGTGGATAAATAAACTGGTACATGTACACAATAGTGTACACAATAGAATATTAAAGAAATGAGCTATCAAATCATGAAGAGACAGGGAGAAATCTTAAATGCTTGTAACTAAGTGAAAGAAGTCAATCTGAAATGGTTATGTATTATATGATTCCAATTATATGACATTCTTTCCAAGGCAAAATTTTGGAGACAGTACAAGGATCAGTGAAAGTGAAGTCGCTCAGTCGTGTCCGACTCTTTGCGACCCCGTGGACTGTAGCCTACCAGGCTCCTCTGTCCATGGGTTTTTCCAGGCAAGAGTACTGGAGTGGGGTGCCGTTTCCTTCTCCAGGGGATCTTCCCAACCCAGGGATCACACTAGGGTCTCCCGCATTGGAGGCAGACACTTTAACCTCTGAGCCACCGGGAAGCCACAAAAAGGATCAGTAGTTGCCAGCATTAAAGAGGAGAGAGAGGAATAGATAGAGCACAGAGGATTTTAGGGCAGTGAGTCTATTCCATATGATACTACAATGGTGAATATGGTACATGTCCTTTCACATTTGTCAAAGCCCTTAAACTGGACACCACCAGAGTGAACCCTATGTAAGCTGTGGACTTTAGGTGTTAATAACTTTTTACTATAACAACTGGTGCATATCTGTCAATTATAACAAATGTATAGCTCAGTGGGAGATGTTGATATGGGAGCAGAGATATATGGGAAATCTCTGTACCTTCTTCTCAGTATTGCCATAAACTTAAAACTGCTCTACAAAATTAAGTCTATAAAGAAAGATTCATGCAGGGAAACACATAAGTCCCTCACCCTCTGTACTAAATGATTTTATCAAATGGTAAGGGAAAGTGACAGCTTTTAAAAGAGGTCCCAGAGTCAAGGGACTACCAGCTTTAGACTGTTGCCTACATTGACTCTACTATAGTGACCTGGGAAGTGGTCAGGAGATGGGGAGGTGACTGCAACTCCCTGATGCTTTCAGAGGTGTTAGCATAATCATTTTTTCACTTTATAACCTACCTTCATGTCGCGGCCTAATCTAATTTAAAAAACTATGATCATGGCATACAGTCCATCACTTCATGGCAGATAGAAGTGGAAATGTGGAAGCAGTGACAGATTTCCTCTTCTTGGGCTCTGAAATCGCTGCAGATGATGCCTGCAGCTGTGAAATTAAAAGACAATTGCTTCTTGGCAGGAAAGCTATGACAAACTTAGACAGTGTATTAAAAAGCAAAGACATCATTTTGCTGACAAAGGTCCATAAAGTCAAGGCTATGGCCTTTCCAGTAGTCATGTACAGATGTGAGAGATGGACCATAAAGAAGACAGAGTGCTGAAGAATTGATGCTTTCGAACTGTGGTGCTGAAGAAGACTCTTGAGAGTCCCTTGAACAGCAAGGAGATCAAATCCATCAATCCTAAAGGAAATAAACCCTGAATATTCATTGGAAAGACTGATGCTGAATCTGAAGCTCCAATACTTTGGCCACCTGCTGGGAAGAGCCGACTCATTGGAAAAGACCTTGATGCTGGGAAAGATTGAAGGCAGAAGGAGAAGGGAGTAACAGAGGATGAGATGGTTGGATGGCATCACCAGTTCAATGGACATGAACTTGGGCAAACTGCAGGAGATGGAGCAGAAGAGGGAAGCTTGACATGCTGCAGTCCATGGGCTCGCAAAGAGTCGGTCATGACTGAGTGATCGAACAACAACAAATCTAATTAACAGAAAAAAAAAAAAAAAGGCAGATGATAGGAACAATTGGGCTAAGATCATTAACCACAGTTATTTGGGTTTGTTAGAGGACCGGCTCTCCCCTTTCATTCATGGGGTTGAAAAGTTGGCTCTTAGAGCTCCTCTTCCTGGATATCTTCTGCAAATGTACTTTTCTCCCTGCCTTGATGACATGTGCACTGGAGGAGTTTCTGGAATAGACATTTAATAGCCTCTAATGATTTGTGAAATAAATTATACAGTGTTGCCAAAAACATCAGAGAACTAATGGTGAGGCAGTCTGAGCAGAACAGTAAGGATGTCACAGAGAGAGGGTTGAGGAATTGAGAAACAAAGAAGGAACCGAAATACCCTACTGCTTAAGGAAATCTAACTCCGAGTAAAAAACACCAGGGCCACGTCTTCAAGTTCCCTAAGAGCTGTGTTAAATGACTTCTAGCTTTACTTTGATGAATTATATTCTATAGTAGAGAAGCCACATCACACGGTCCCCACGGGTCAAGCTTCCTTTTGATGAAACCTGGGCCCAGGTTCCCAGACAGCTAGTGTCCTAAGGACAGCAGGAACTTCAATTTGTTCCTAGGGATCAACAATTCACGTCTTCTGTATGGCACTCTGCAGACACACTTGAAAAAAATCATGTGGACATTATGCAGTTTCAAGTATTTCTTGAAATAGGTAGGCCGCTGACTCAGGACGGTTAGATTCCTTTTTGTATTATTTATTTATACGAGAATTTGCCTGTAATAACAGAATTGCAAATTGGCATGTAATGTACATTAATTGGGGCTTCCCAGGCAGACCAGTGGTAAAGGTAGAAAATCTGCCTGTTAATGCAGGAGATGCAGATTTGATCCTTGGGTCAGAAAGATCCCCTGGAGAAGGAAATGGCAACCCACTCCAGTGTTCTTGCTTGGGAAATCCCATGGATAGAGGAGCGTGGCAGGTTACAGTCCATGGAGTCACAAAAGTGTTGGACACAACTTAGTGACTAAAATATTTTATTGAGGGTTAGAAGTGTATCTTTTATAACAGCATATCTTCATAGAAGCTAGCACAGAGGTCTGTATATTGTCAACACTTAAATATTTCTGGAATCAGAGCACAAAGGAATTAATCCCAAATTTTAGCAAAGTTGGAAGGGACCCTGAATGATCTGCGTGCTTCTCCATTGGAATGAGCTAAATGGACACATTCACATGAAGGGTTCTTTCTTCCTGGATTTGCTTTTAATATAGGAACAACAGGGTCAGTCCTTCATTTGTGAGGGTCCGTGGGGAATTAACATTCACAAGCCAAGTTCCCAGTTTACAGGATGCTCCCAAACAGTTTGACGTGGACAAACTGGGTAACGACAAAAGTGTATCACTTATTAAGGGCCTTCAGCAATCGAGCTAGGCATTCAGCATAGTCCTGGGTCAGTAAACTATACAGGCAAGGTAGCACAGGAGATTCAAACAAAATCAAAGAGCAAAATCGTGCTTTCTGAGAATCAATATTCCCAAACTGACATATAGAATGATTAGATGCAAAACAGCTCTTTTTCTCATCAAGTCAGGGAAAATAAGGCTAAACTAAAAGACTTTCTCTTTTTCATGGTTGGAAAAAGGAGGAGTTTCTGAAAGGTGAAGGGGACAGAATGAAAATACCACACAGGTATTGTTAAAAGAACTTATAGCACGCA
This sequence comes from Bubalus bubalis, assembly GCF_019923935.1. Lineage (NCBI taxonomy): Eukaryota > Metazoa > Chordata > Mammalia > Artiodactyla > Bovidae > Bubalus > Bubalus bubalis. The sequence continues at coordinate 162,877,776 of NC_059157.1, forward strand.
CCAGCAGTTGTTTTTTCCTTTTGACTTGTGTAGTCTGTGACTGATGACTGGTCAGTGACTAAGCAACCTCAGAACAAGTGTAAGGAAATGAAGATTAGTTCTTATCAACAGGGATAATTGTATCAGTTGAATAGTAATTGAAGTGTGCTGTGTGTTGGCACAACTCTAATTGAAAGTAGTGTTTCTACAATATGAACCTTGGGATTGCTTTTAGTACATTCACTGCCTGTAACAAGACTTTGGCCCTCTTTACTGCACACATGTTTAGTGAACAATACCATGAACCAAGTAGAAAGTGATAAAGAAATAAAAGACGGAGCAACTATTTTGTGAAAGGAGGATTTTGTGATGCCAGCATAATCTAAGGGAAGCAAAGAAATTCAATCCTCCAGTGATATTTTTTTTTTTTTTTTTTTGTCCTCGAAGGGATAACATGCATATTGTTGGTCTAATCTCCTGTTCCTGGCCCAAACTGTACTCTAACCGGAGTCTCTTTAATAGACCTGTGATTCAGATGTGATGATGTCACGGTTTCCAACAAGATGGTATTTTTTTTCTGAAGATCTTTAAGTGGTGTAAGTCACCAGGGTCAAATTTGCTATAAATGGCTATGTTGGAAACTGTAATTTCATATGCATTTTCTTGATAAGTTTTGATTATTTATTTAAATACCTAACAGCTACTTATAATAAGTAAGATTATAATAAGAGCTATTTATAATACCTCTTAACTGAGCCTTACTCACATACAAATTTTAATTAAATCTTTAACATAGTGTTGTGATTGAATTGAGATATTATGTATTGAGATATGGCATTGATTTGTTCAGCAAGTACTGTCAGACAGATTGTCTTATTTACTCTCAACATCACTTGCCTGTTGGTTTTACTTCTTTCTCTTCTAGTTGTATTTTAAAATAAGTTTTCTCTCTTAGAAGTTGCACGTACAGCAGAAAGCATGGAAAACAAAGAAAAACTCAAAGGAAGCAGGTAGATAAGTCATTCTAAATCCTGTCATAGAGAGACAGTCTCTGTCCTGTTTGGTGAGGCCTTGTGATGTTTTTTTTTCATGTCTATTTATTGTGTATGGCTTGATGAAAACTGTATACATCATACCCATAGCTTTGCACTTATGTTTCTCACTTAACAATATATCAGGGTTATTTTCTCATTGGAGATGTTGAATGGCTGAATAGCATCAAAGTCTAAGTCATAGGCTGCTGCAGGCTGCCTTGCCATGGTCCAGTGGAAATTCAGTCCCTCCCTCCCCGATGAAAGCCACGGTTTGGTCTAGATCAAGGAGCCATATTTTGCATTCTCCGTAGAGGGTCGTCCCCTCAGGAATGTGGAGCTGATGATGCCAAGTGCGTCCTTGACCTTCAGGGTAGAACGGAGAGCTCTTCTATTTTCTCAGGCTTCTGCCTGATAAGGGTGATCAAACAGCAAGATTCAAGATTTATTACTTGGGAATCTAGTTTATTTGCAGTTGTTTAGACCTCTCACTCATGTCCTGATCCCTTTATCCAGTTGCTGTCTTAATTTAGAAACTCACCAACTGAAAGCAATACCAACTAACAGAACCCCAAAGGTTTCAGTTTGCACCCTATTTACCACTCAAAATCAATTTCTTTTCTTTTTTGTTGTTTCTCTTTCCTTGCCATTGCTACTACTGTGATCAATACCAATATTTCAAAGTTGCTGAGCACTTTATTTCTGTAAAATGCATCTCAAACATGTTCATTAGTTGTTTAAAAATGTGAAGCAAATGGAAAATTTATCTCAAAATCTGATGACAATGTGTACATGAATGGGTATATATAGCTGTGATGATCATATTCTTATATGTGTAATTTTTAATAGTGCAAAACCAGTTTTTAAACTCTTTTTCTCAAATGTGTCAGTTAACAATTTCTGAAGTTGTTAGCAAGGTGATTTGGGACCTTGTTGCATTTTAGAGCCTAGGTTTTAGAAGTCCTAGAAAAGCTTAGATCACTGAAAATAATAATCTTTTTTCAAACCATAAAATAATAACAACAACGATAATAATAACAGTTATTTCATTCATACCAGGCCTGTTCTACCTAAGCACTTTTCATATTATATTTCACTAACTTCCCAAAACCACTCTGAAATATAAGTACTCTTATAAATCCCATTACTGCAGATGAGGAAAGTATAAGTGAGTTCTTCAAAGCCTAATTTTGAATAATTTTCACTACATTTCTCCTAAAAGAAGCAAAGTGTGAATCTCAATGCTAACTGCTCTCCTCTCAGAGTTAACAATGTTACTATTAATAGGAACGTGAGTCATCATACACTGAGTGAATGTTAGGAAGGTTCCCTGGTGGCTCTTATGGTAAAGAATCTGCAGGGTATGCAGGAGACCTTGGTTCGATCCATGGGTTGGGAAGATCCCCTGGAGAAGGGCATGGCTACCCACTCCAGTATTTGCCTGGAGAATCCCCATGGACAGAGGAGCCCATTGGACTACAGTCCATGTGGTCGCAAAGAGTTGGACATGACTGAGCGACTAAGTTCACTTTATGCACATTATTCCTGATCCTCATGTGGTAGATTGTATTTGTAGCCACAGTAATATCTCTTTATTTCCCCACTGGCTCCTCTGCACTGTGACCTTGCTACTTCCCTATCAAGTGAAGTTAATTTCTCCACCCGCTTTGATCTCTGTGGGCTCTGTGATTGCTTTGACCAAGAGCATATGGCAGAAGGGACATTGGGCCAGTTTCAGGACCCAGGCCTTAAGAGCCTAGCCGCCTCCACTTCCTGTCTCTAGAACACTTATTAGAAGCCAGCCATTACATGAAGCATGACCATCATGCTGCAAGCCCAAGCTGTATGCAAAGGCCCTGAAGTAGGCAGTCAGCAATCTATGGCTCACGGGCCAAATCTAGCCCACTACCCATATTGTAGGGCCTGTGAGCTAAGAATGGTTTCTAATGCTTTTTAACAGTTAGGGGGGAAAATCAAAAGAAGAATAACATTTTGTAGTATGTGAAAAGTATATGAAGTTTACATGTCAACATCATAAAGTTTTATTGAAATAGCCATTTGTTTACATTATTGTCTATGGCTGTTTTCACACTAACAGCAGGGTCGAATAATTGTGACAGAAAGCATAAGACCCTCAAAGCCTAAAATATTCATATCTGGCCCTTTACAGGAAAAGTTTGCCAAGCTCCCACCCTAGAGGAAGAGAAGGAAAGGCTGGGAAACACTAAGGCACTCATACACATGAAGGTATATACCTACGTCATGCATCTCCAACCTTCAGCCCAGCCAACTCAGTGGATGCCAGAACTCAGTGGCCGAAACAGAGACAAATTGCCCAGCTGTGCCCTCCCCAAATTCCTGACCTACAATATTGAAAGCAAAATAAATGCCTCTTTTAAAGTACTAAGTTTTGGTAGCCAGTTACATGGCAATAAATAATCAGAACACCTTACAATCTTACCCTATAAAAATAAGTATTATCCTAATATTTACGATGAGGAAACAAAGGCTCAGCAAGAGGGAATGACTCATTCAAGGTCACACAGCTGGTAAATAGGGAACTGGGATTTTAACCCGGGTCCTTTCACTTCCTAAACTTATTTATGACACAGTTAACACCGTCATATTTGACCTTCTCTCTACTGCTATTCATTGTATGCCCAAACTCAGTCTTCATTCATTTAACAAATGTTTATTAACAAATAAACACTTAACAAGTGTTTAACCAATGTTATTGCATGTAAGCACTGCACTTAAGCTTTGTGGGGAAACAAAAGTTGAATTCAGATAGAATTTGAAGATTTTACTTAATTTTTTAGTTAGCGAAGAGGACCAAGAGTAATAACAATATGAGGATACTGAAAGTTCCAAATTCAGACTCAGCACATTTATTCTGAAGCTCAAAATTTCAGAAAAGCCCTACCTTTGATCCTAATGTCACAGCCTTAAGATTTTTTTTTTTTAAAGAATAAGTCAGTCGACAGATGAAAAAAAAGGCTGATTGAAAGCTCATTCCACCTACCCACAAACTTACATGTCAGTTGTTTTTTTAAATTTCAGAGTAACTGTGTTCTCCCATGTTTAAAACAGATGTAAAAGGCACCTGAATAGAAGTTACACAGCTGGAATCCATTAGGATTGAAAAGAAATGCAGAGAGGAAGCAAATCCTAGGGAAGGTAATTTTGAGGGACCAGGGTAAGGTATGTGGAGGGAAGGACGGAGGATATTCCATGCTGGTTGCCAGTCTTTTTCTGAGGTCATTAGTAGAGACAGGTCACTCAGTGAAGACCATCAGCTGGGAACGCAGCTAGATGAAAGCACTAAGGAGAGAACTAAGGCAATCATGGGTTTAAGACTATTTCCTTGCCTATTAAGGGCATCTTTGTCATCCTACCTGGTGTCTTGAGGGCAGAGAGGACACACCGTCTGTGGTGTGTGACCGCTGGCTCATGTCAGCTTGCAAGAGCTATTGTTAAAATTTCAGAAATTTTGGGGAATCATTTGTTAAATCTCAGTAGCTTGAAATCAGTTATAGGGAGAGTATTTATACCATGGAAATTGGCAAATGCTAAATATTAGGGCTTTTCCCCAGGAAAGCCAATTTACCAGCACTCCACAAAGACAGAGTCTGTTATAATGATTAACCAGGAGTCAGCAATCCTTTCAATACACAGTTTACAATAAATACAAGCATTCATTACAATTATGCTTTAAATTACTTTGTGACATGAGAAAAAAAAGTTGGAATTAAAATCTTATCTCTAAGATAGTCTCAAGAATATTAAAACACAGCTATGTATTGAAAAAAATATTAGAAAGAACATAAATCAATATCTTCACAGGCTTATCTTTCCATTGTGGATTTAGAGGTGGCTTTTGTCTTCTTCATTATAATTGTACCTTTCAAGTATTTTATTCTATGCAAATGAAGTGCTGCTGCTACTGCTGCTAAGTCACTTCAGTCATGTCCAACTCTGTGCGACCCCATAGACGGCAGCCCACCAGGCTGCCCTGTCCCTGGGACTCTCCAGGCAAGAACACTGGTGTGAGTTGCCATTTCCTTCTCCAATGCATGAAAGTGAAAAGTGAAAGTGAAGTCACTCAGTCGTATCCGACTCTAAACGACCCCATGGACTGCAGCCCACCAGGCTCCTACATCCATGGGATATTCCAGGCAAGAGTACTGGAGTGGGGTGCCACTGCTTCTTAATTTAAAAGTCCATTAAAAATGATGTGCTTTAAGCATTAACTCTTTTAAAATTTTATTTACAGAGGTGACAGAGGGAAGAGATACAGGAAGAAAGAGTAGGAGGGGAGGGCTTTCCCTTCCACCTCCTTTCAATCCTGTGAGAATGGGATTGAAGAGTAACCAGGGGTTGAGAATCTGCCTGCCAATGTAGGTGGTATGGGTTCGATCCCTGGTTGGGGAACTAAGATCCCATATGCCATGGGACAAGGCTCAAAAATTAAAAACAAACAAAAAAGAAGACTAATCATCCCAATTTGATGAGGCTAAGGGTTCTGTCAGGAGTTGGGGATGGGAAGGGTAGAGAAGTAGAAAGACAAATGGATAAGGAAAGGCAGCAAATATATTGATAGTAGAAGGAATGCTATAATGAGAATCAGAAGTTCTCTTTCCAGCAGCTAACTTGAGAAGTCATGTGATGATCATATAACTTTGGGAGCATCAATTTCATCTCTAAAGTATGTAGGTTACACTAGAAAATGATACATGGGTTTCATTCTAATCAAGACCTTCTGGGCTTCCTTGGTGTTCCAGTGGTTAAGAATCCACCTTGCGACGCAGGAGACACTGGTTTGATCCCTGGTCTGGGAAGATCCCATATGCCGCGGAGCAACTAGGCCGCTGTACTACAACTACTACTGAGCCAGCACTCTAGAGCCTAGCCTCAACTACTGAAGCCCACTCGCCTAAAGTCAGTGCAGTGCAACTAGAGAGAAGCCCCTGCTTGCTGCAACTAGAGAAAGCCCTCATGCAGCAAGGAAGACACATCACAGCCAAGAAATTAAATAAATAAATCTTAAAAGATAAACTAAACAAACTTCTGTGAGACCTTCCTCTTGAGGACAGCCAATAGAGTTAAATGGCCGGCAGGGTGGGGGTGGAGGGGCGGTGTGTACAGCATGCAGCTTACCCGACAAATGAAAGGCAGTGCCAGGAGACTCTGGAGAAGGAAAGCTTGCTGGAGGGGAAGCGAATTTGGGCAAGGGGAGTATAGCAAAGTGTTATTTAGTGATGATGCTCGAAGAAAGCTTTGTCCTAATTAAAAAACTCAGAAGTATCATCAAAGGGATGTTTGGGGACAAAAATAAGACTTCAAGTTTGTTTTATTTTATGCATAGATGCAGAGCTCCTGCTTTTACAGATATATTTCTAACTTCTACCAAGGAATTTCTACATGTGGTCTGCACTCCAGGATCCCTGATTACATGTTCTAATGAGTAAATCAGGCATTTTCTAATATATACTATCAGTTTCCTGGAACTCAATAATTTCTTGAGTACTTCAGACACATCTCTTAAAAATCCAGATCTTTTCTAGGATCACATTATAAAATAGACGAATCTCAAAAATATAGTAGAATTTTCACTAGTCGTTAACTCTGATACTAATTAGTTTAGTTAGTCTGATACTAATAATTGTTCAGTGTGGGTTCTAATTATCTATTAGTTATCTATCTATATACATTAGTTATATTAAGTTACTGGTTATTTCTACAGATGGTTTTATGTCTATTACAGTTATTCTAAATCATATGGAAGAAAAAATTTTCTTGAGGTAATAAGATATGATGGTTTCAGACTACATATTTTAAACAGTGCATTTTTATCTTCTTATAAATCTTGATTCAAAACATGCCATTTGCATGCCTTTTCCTAAGAGTGCTGTGGTTCTTTTTAATGACTTTATCAGTGAGCAAGTCATATAGGTATATGAAGCAGCAACTAGTTGGTTCTTTCTCTCCGCTTTAATTGTATTTTTGAGACATTGCAAGAAAAACGTCAATACTGCCTTTCACTGAGCCCATCTTCAAAACAGACCTGGCTTGGTCTGGCTTCCCCAAGGCGGTCTTCTGTGCTGTGTGGGGCTGGGCGTTGAGGACACAGACACATCTGTAACCAAACCAGCAAGCGTCAGTGGGGGCTGAGATTCATTTCTGTGGAATGAGAGTCTCTCATTCCTTTGTTCTCGATATTTCCTGGCAGCATGTCCACAAGCACATGCTATTAACAGATGGTGGAAGGAATATTTGGGATTTTTATCATAACATATCCCCCATGCTTCCATCATGCACCAAAGAACGGAGATGTATGAAAGCTGGATTTATCACAGCAGGATAAAACACATCAACTTCAAAACCCCAAAGTTTCCCATGACAGCCTTCTCCACTCAATTTGATGTGATTTTCCATCAGAAGAACAGAACGCATTTCAGCAGACCAGTTCCTATCAGATTTCTTTTAAGATCAGTGGTTACTATAAGAGAGGTTAGTTTCTGCAGAGCTGAGTTGATCTGGTAAGTTGAGGCACACATCTGTGCCCCAGAACTGAGGCCAACAAGATGGTCAGAGACCTGAACTTTGTGCAGACAACTGCGCTTCAAAACTCATGCAGATGACAAGTTCTCATTTGCTTAACCCCATAGTTATGTGCTGAGCAAGTTTAAAAACAAAAAGAGCAGGAATAAGTGCAGAAAACACTTATGCAAAGAAACTGAGAGGATTCATTTTGATTTCTTGTTCTTGACCTGACATTTGTTTCTTGTGTGTCTTCTCAGTGCAGCATCAAATTGTCGAGGCTGGTTTTATAAAAGCATGTATCTATTGCATGTTTTCTTAGGGAAAATTAAATTATTTGTGATTAATCGGTCTCTGAAGAAGTACCATCCTTGATGTTGACAAGACTCTTGTGCACTTACGCAGCTTGAATTATCCAAAGAACTTGAGGGGTTTTGTTAAAAGTATCTGCTGGTTGGGAATATTCACATTACATCCGAGATGATTAAAATTGCAAGACTGTCCTCTTGGCAGATTCCTGAGCGCTGCAATCAGTGAGGTTTATATTTGGTGGTCAGTGGCATAGCTAAAGAAGTAGCTCAGAAAGTTTGAAATCTAAGATGGCAGGCACTGTGTTTTAGCTGGTAGGTGGGGTCTGGGACTGACTCTGGAATCAGATGGTTTAATTCAAGTCCGACTCTTTCTCCTACTAGCTAAATGACTTTGATCAAGACACCGGACTTTTCAAGCTTGATTTCCTTATTTCTACGCGGGCATGAAAATACTGTCTACTTCATAGGGTTGTTGTAAAAATTTAATTATATATGAAAAGAACCTTGTATAGAGCATGGTGCATAGTATGTGCTCCATAAACATTAGCTATTATTATTCATACAAAGTAATAAACAGGCCCAGGTACATAATTTTCAGGCCCCAAGGCCAAGTGAAAATGTGGGGTCCGTTTTTTAAAAATGCAGGAAAAATACCATTGAAGGTGTTAAAATATAAAACGTTTATTTTATTCCATTCCCTCTCTTTCTTGACTAGTCATGATATTGTTCTTGTTTTTATCTAGTAGATTTTATGTTTTTAGAGCACTTCAGGTTTATAGAAAAACCCAGCAGGAACTACAGAGTTCCCATATACCCTCCCCCCCTCCAGTTTCCTCTTTTATTAATGTATTTATTTCCATTAGTGTGATACATTTGTTATTGATAGTGATACACAATTATTAACTAAGATGATAATTTGCATTAGGGTTCACTCTTAGCACTGTACACTTCTATGGGTTGTCACAGATGCACAGTTATGTATCCACCATTACAATATTCTCAAGACTAATTTCACTGCCATAAAATTCCTGTGTGCTCCACCAATTCATTCCTCCCCCATGCTCCCCCAAATCCCTGACAACCACTTGACCTTTTTACTGTCTCCTTAGTTTGGCCTTTTCCAGAATGTCCTGTAGCTGGAATCATACAAATGTAATTTTTGTTCAGTCTTCCTTCTTTTACTTAACAATAAGCTTTTCAGATTCCTCTCCAAGACTCTTCATGGCTTGATATCTCACTTCCTTTTATTGCTGAATAATATTCCAGTGTATGGGCATGCCACAGTTTGTTTATCCATTCACTTATGGAAGGACACCTTGGTTTCTTCCAGTTTTTGGAAACTATGAATTGCTATAAACATTCATTTGTAGTTTTTGTGTGTGTGGACATAGTTTTCAGCTCAGTTGGATAAATACCTAGAAGTGCAATTGCTGGATCATATCTAAGACTATGCTTAGCTTTGTAAGAAACCATCAAACTGTCTTCAAAAGTGACTGGACCATTTTGCATTTTGACCAGCAAGGGTTGAGAGTTGCTTTACATCCTTGCCAGCATTTGATGTGCTAATGTTTTGGATTTTAGCCCTTTCAGTAGGTATGTAGAGGTACCTCACTGTTGTTTTAGGCACAGGTTAAAACAATCGATCTCTGGGTCAGGAAGATTCCCTGGAGAAGGAAATGGCAACCCACTCCAGTATTCTTGCCTGGGAAATCCCATGGACAGAGGAGCATGGTGGGATATCGTCCATGGGGTTACAAAGAATTGAGCACAACTTAGTGACTAAATGCACACATACACACATATACAATGACATGTGATGTTGAGCATCTTTTCATATGCTTATTTACATCTGTATATCTTCTTTGGTGAGGTATCTGTCTAGATCTTGTACCCACTTTTTAATCAACAATTCTTATTGTTGAGTTTTAAGAGTTCTTTGTATATGTTGGACACAAGTCCTTTCTCAGATATGTCTTTTACAAATATTTTTCTCCTAATCTGTGACTTGTCTTTTCATTCTCTTGATGGTATCTTTCATAGAGCAGAGCTTTTAGATTTTAATGAAATCTAATGATTTTTTTTTCCAACTAATTTTTTCATGAATTTTGTTTTGGTATTGTTTCTTAAAAACTCACTGCCAAGCCCAAGATCATCTAATGGGAAATAATAGAAAAAAATAAATACATTGGTTTCTGCCCCTGTTCCTGGCAATGAACTTCTAAAACTGTAGTAATTTCCTAAGTTATAAAAGCACCAGGAGCTCTCTTGTCTACTATTTCTACTATTAGCTCTAATACGTAGTCTTTGACCTCTAACACGGAGCTCCTAAATCTCTTAAAATTTCCTGGGGGATCAGAGTGCCTTTTGTTCTAATGAGGTGACTCTTGGTTTACTCCTGGTAACTTCAAGATAGAGGCCTGTTATCAGAAAGACCAAGCCATGATTAGGATTTTTAGCCTCACCACCACCCCCTTCCCCCATGCTCTAGGAAGGGGACAGGGACTGACAGTTGAGTTAGTGATTACTCATACCTACATGATGAAGCCTCCATAAGAATTCCAAAGGTAGAGTTGGGCGAACACGTCTGTATGCTGGAAGAATGTTGAGCGTATGCATGCTCAGTTGCTCACTTATGCCTGACTCTTTGTGACCCCTTAGACTGCAGTCTTCCAGGCTTCTCTGTCTGTGGACTTTTCCAGGCAAGAATACTGAAGTGGGTTGCTATTTCCTACTGGAGGGTGACTTTTCTGGTGGCTCAGATGGTAAAGCGTCTGCCAACAATGCGGGAGACTGGGGTTCAATCCGTGGGTCGGGAAGATCTCCTGGAGAAGGAAATGGCAACCTACTCCAGTATTCTTGCTTGGAAAATCCCATGGACGGAGGAGCCGGTAGGCTACAGTCCATGGGGCCCATGGGGTCGCAAAGAGTTGGACACGACTGAGCGACTTCACTTTCACTTCACTTACCCCAATTCTATTGGAACAGAAGCTTTTATGATTAGGACTCTTCCCCATACCATGCCCTATGAATCTATTCCATCTGTATCCTTTAATAATAAACCAGTAAATGTAAGTGTCTTCCTGAGTTCTGTGAGCCATTCTAACAAATTATTGAACCCAAATAAGAGGTTGTGAGAATGTAGATTTATAGCAGATCAGTCAGAAGTACTTGAGAATTTCAACTGATGTCTGCTTGGGGGGAAGGGCAGTCTTGTAGGGCTGAACCCTTAATCTGTGAGATATGATGTGATCTCCAGATAGACAATGTCATAATTGAATTAAATTGTAAGATGCCCAAGCAATTCTGGGAGAATTCCTTGATGTGTGGAAAACCCACACATCTAGGGTCAAAAGTGAAGTGAATTGTGGTAGCAGTGCAGAAAGAAAGGATAATCTAGGAGAGATTTTTCCATATGCCTATTTTTTTTTTTTACTATATTATCTTCTAATACATGATTTTTTTTTTTTACTATATTATCATGTTATCTTCTAGAATTTTGGTAGTTTTGTATTTTACATATAGGTTTTTACAATTAATTTTCATGAAAGATATAAGACCAGGGTCTAAATTATTTTGAATTTTTTAAAGTAAAGATTGATTTATTTATTATTTATTTAGGCTGTACTGGATCTTCGTTGATGCGTGCAGGTTTTCTCTGGTTTCAGTGAGTGGGGGTTACCCTCTAGCTGCAGTTTTCCAGCTTCTCATTGCAGTGGCTTCTCTTACTGTGGAGCACGGGCTCTAGGCTCTTGGGCTTCAGTAGTTGTGGTGCCTTTGCTTAGTTGTCCCACTGCATGTAGGATCTTCCCAGACCAGGGATCTAACCTAACCTGAGGTTTCTGCATTGTCGGGAAAGTTCTTTACCACAGAGCCATCAGGGAAGCCCTAGATTATTAAGATTATTATTTTTTTAAAATTGCATGTAGATATCCACTTGTTCTAGTACCATTTATTGAAAAGAATATGCTTTCTCAAATCTTATCCATGAACATGGAATATTTCTTCTTTTATTTATACTTACTTTGATTTCTTTTATTGGGGTTTCATAGTTTTCCTCACAGAGATCTTATACATATTTTATTAACTTTAGACCACGTATTTCATATCATTCGCTATTTAATGTTGTTCTAAGTAAAGAAAAATTAAAATGTTATGATGAATTTTAACATTGATTTTATATCATGCAATGCCAGCTTTAAATGCAAATATAAGAACACTTCACTGATATGTGGAATTACCAAAATTATCCAATTTGTTTTTCATAGCTTGTGGCTGCATATGTATTTTGCTCTTGACAGAATAGTGGGAAAGCTTTACAAAATTAATTCAACGGCTTTTATTTCACTTCTTGATACACATTCTACCGATGCTCTTTGCCATCCGCTTTACTGATGAGCAAGGAAGGACTGAAAAAAAAAAAGACCTAAATGGGTTTCCTATCTTCCCCTTTCCTTCTTTGTCATCATTTTCGGCATAAGTGGTTAGCTAATACAGAGAAATAAAATGAGTAACGAAAAATATGTTAGTATTCCTTGATTATGTGCTTTAGAATGTCATAGCTTTCTTTCTATATTTAAAGCAAGTTCTGGTTTGAATAGAAAGCTTGGTTTCTCAGAGCTGTGAGCACTCCTGCTTCCTCAGTCAGAGACATAACACACTTTGCACTTGCATTGGGTCTTAACTGAACTTCCACGCATTGTTGGTTCACGGGAATTCTGTGCCAGTGGACATCTTGAAGGTTATGCTAACAGGGTGGCAAGGAACAATGGTGATCATGTGTCTTGCCTTACAAAACACAAGTTGAAACATAAAATATTAAGAATTTCAAGATTTTAACAGCTTAGCATTACCCAAGCACAGGGCCCTCTGACTGTGAGGCCCTTTGTATACACAGGATACTTGTCCATGAAACTAGCGCTTCTGATTACTGAGCAGCAATGAAGACACAAGGCAGTGCAGCTGATCACAGAAGCATGTTAACAGCTTGGAGAATAAAGGATTTGGCTGGAAAGGGCATAGAGTTGATCTCTGGTTCAAGAAACTAGGCCCCCAAATATAAACCAACTAGCCAGGATCCCCAGAGAAGGCAATGGCACCCCACTCCAGTACTCTTGCCTGGAAAACCCCATGGACGGAGGAGCCTGGTGGGCTGCAGTCCATGGGGCCGCTAAGAGTCAGACACGACTGAGCGACTTCACTTTCACTTTTCACTTTCATGCATTGGAGAAAGAAATGGCAACTCACTCCAGTGTTCTTGCCTGGAGAGTCCCAGGGACAGGGCAGCCTGGTGGGCTGCCGTCTATGGGGTCGCACAGAGTCGGACACGACTGAAGTGACTTAGCAGCAGCAGCAGCCAGGATCCCACAGGTAAATAATGGGATGGGAATTCCTCTTTCCATCCTAGCAACATTGTTGACATTCACTATGTGGTATTATTTCGGACTGCCTCTTTCCTGAATTTCAGGTCTGATGGCATCTAAAAGTTTAACAGCTTGAATTGATGCCTCTGAAAACACCTAGATTTACACACAGGGACTCCACGCTGAAACCCAAAGCAGTGCCGACTGTCACAGCTATAAGCACCACTACTCATCACCAGCACTTGTGGAAGGGGCAAGCTGACTCACTGGAAAGGACCCTGATGCTGGGAAAGACTGAAGGCAAAAGCAGAAGAGGGCAGAGGACGAGATGGTTAGATAGCATTACCGACTCAATGGACATGAGTTTGAGGAAACTCTGGGAGATAGTGAAGGACAGGGAAACCTGGAGTGCTGGAGTCCATGGGGTCACAAAGAGTCAGACACAACTTAGCAACTGAACAAAAAGTCTTAGTGATTTTTTTTTTTTTTTTTAGCATTGGGCATTGGTCAATGGGAAAAGAGAAAAGGAGGCATCTTCCTTCATGTGGAGAAAAGTGACTGGCCTGTGTGTATTCTTGGCTGCAGTTTTTGCCACGTGAGCCAAAATCAGAAGTAGAAAGAACATGAGATTCAGAAGGGACTTCAGAGATAAACTCATCCGGTGGCTCCTAAACTGTGCTCTGTGAAAGCCAAAGATCCCACAAAACTGCTTTCAGGGATCCACAAGAATTTGAGTGAATTTAGTTTTTGTTATTTTAAAACTAAGAAAATGCACTCTATTCAAATATATTATAGACCAGAGTTGGATGCAATGGTGGTCACAGATTGTGGTCTTTTACATTGTCTCATTGGGAAATGTTACACTTCTCAACTTATGAATAAAATAGGTGCTCCCCTTTTATCTGTTCTATGTATTGCTGAGTCCTGTGAGACTTTATTTTAAGAAAGGGTTCCCTTGAATAAAAGTAAAATTTGAAAAACGCTGATCTATTTGTCCTCTTTCATTTACACTGCTTAGGACAGTATCAGAAATCAGAATAGATGCTTAACAAATATTAGCTGTTATTATATCCTACCGATGGAGAGATTGAGCAAATGACTTGTACACAGCAAGATATTTAGCAGCAAAGCCAGATTCCACCCTGTGTCCTCACTCCTAGATCATTTCTCTTTTCATTCTATCGCAGTTGCCTCCACATTCTATCCCAAGAAAACAGCTAAAATTTTAAGGCAGACATAAACTGTTTTTACTGTCCTGTTGATCCTACCCTCTTCTTGGTCTTACTAAAAGCTTCACAAGAGAAAGAAAGGACAAAGAGGAGGAGAAAGGAGAAGACAGGATCTCTCTAAAATACGTTTACAAATCCCGAAGTCCCCCTACCCAAGAAGTTAGAGGATGAATTAAAAAGAGCCCCATACCCTAATCGAAATCTCAGCAAGTTATTTTATGTGCATCACCAAACTTATTTTAAAGTATATATGAAGAGCCAATGTCTATAGCCAAGACAATGCTGAAGTTGAAGAACAAAGTTGGAGGACTGATACTACTAAACTTCAAGACTTATTGTAAAGCTATAGTAATCATAACAGTGTGATATTAGAGAAAGTCTAGACAAATCGAACAGTGGAACAGAATTAAAAGCCCAGAAGGTGATCCACACAAATATAGTCAACTAATTTTTGACAAAGAAGCAAAGGCTATATAATGGAACAGAGATAGTGTTTTCAACAAATGATGCTGGAATAACTAGATGCAAAACACGAATCTAGACACAGCCCTACATCCCTCACAAAAATTAACTCAAGATGGATTATTGATCTAAATGTAAAATGCTAAGCTATAAAACTCCTAGAAGAAAGTGGGAGAAAACCTAGATGACCTTGGGCTTGACAGTGAACTTTTAGATAAAACATGGAAGATGAGACTCAGGAAAGAAATAGTTGATAAGCTAGACTAAATTAAAATTAAAAACGTCTGTTCTTCAAAAGATACCATTAGGAGAATAGAAGGACAAGTCATTGACTGGGAGAAAATATTTACAAAAGACCATCTGATAACTGTTATCCAAAATATTCAGAGAACACAAAACCCAAAAACAAGAAAATAACTAAATTTTAAGATGAGCCAAAAACCGTAACAGATATCTCACCCAAGAAGATGTGTAGGTGGCAAAAAATAATATGAAAAGATACTGCATATCGTATGTCATCAAGTAAATACAAATAAAAACGAGATACCACTACATACTTAGGAAAATAGCTAAAACACTAGTGAAAATACGAAGAAACAGGAACTCCTCATACATTGTGGGTAGGAGTGCAAAATGCCACTTTGGAAGACAGTTTGGTGGTTTCCTAAAAAACTAAACGTAGTCTTACCATATGATCCAGCAGTCACAGTCCTAAGTATCTATCCAAAGGAGCTGAAAATTTTTGTCTGCATGGAAACCTGCAGAAGAATGTTTAAAGAAGCTTTATTCACAATTGCCAAATCTTGGAAGCAAGTAAGACGTCCTTCAGTAAGTGAATGGATAAAAAAACAAACAAACAAAAAAACTGTGGTACATCCATACGATACAATATTATTCGGCACTAAAAAGAAATGAGTTATTAAGCCATGAAAAGACATGGAGGAAACTTAAGTGCATGTTATTAAGTGAAAAAAGCCAATCTATAAAGGCTACAGACTTTTGATGCCAACTGTATGACATTCTGGAAAAGACAAAATTTTGGAGACAATAGAAAGATCAGTGGTTGTCAGGGATGGGGTGGGGATGTTTTTGTTGTTGGGAGGAATGATGGGGAGAGATAAATAAGCAGAGCACAGAGGAATTTTAGGGCAGTGAAAATACTCTGTATAATATTTTAATGATGCATATGTCACTATACATTTGTCTAAAACCAAAGGAGTACAATATCAAGAGTGAACCCTAATGTAAACAATGGACTTTGGATGATACAGTAAATGTACCATATCATTCTGGTGAGTGATACTGTACATTTTGATAATGGGGGAGGTTATGCATGTGTGGGAGGAGGGAGTATATGGGAAATCTTTGTACCTTTTTCTCACTCTGGCTATAAAACTAAACTGCTCTAAATGAAGCTTTAAAAAGAAAAGAAAAAAAAAGATTAAGGGGACTTCCCTGGGGAATTTAGTGATTAAGACTCTATCCTCCCAGTGCAGGGGCCTGGGTTTGATCCCTGGTCAAGGAACTAGATCCTGCATGTCTCAACTAAGACCCAGTGCAGTCAAATAAATAAAAAAAAGAGTCCTAAGCAGGATGGGAGGGAGAGGAGGAAGCTGAAATAGAATCCTGCTCGTGCTTGTGTGCTAAGTTGCTCAATCATGTCTGGCCCTTTGCAACCCCACAGACTGTGGCCCCTAAGCTCCTCTGTCCATGAGATTTTCCAGGCAAGAATACTGAAGTGAGTTGCCATGCCCTCCTCCAGGGGATCTTCCCCACCCAGGGATCAAACCCACTCCTCTCATGTCTCCTGCATTGGCAGGCAGGTTCTTTACCACTAGTGCCACCTGGGATCCCCAGAATCCTGCCCATAGAAATTCAAATTAGCAACTAATCCCTGGAC
This sequence comes from Bubalus bubalis, assembly GCF_019923935.1. Lineage (NCBI taxonomy): Eukaryota > Metazoa > Chordata > Mammalia > Artiodactyla > Bovidae > Bubalus > Bubalus bubalis. The sequence continues at coordinate 162,894,588 of NC_059157.1, forward strand.
TATACCAGGGGCACTGTTCTAGGCACTAGAGAGTTTCAAAGGATTGTCTTCAACAGGTTAAAATCTTGGTATAGGGACAAGGCAAAAACACAGTTAAGTAAAACAAAAGCTGCAATTTCCAAAACTGTGAGATAAGTAAATGGAATTGAAGTCATTCTCAAAGGGATTAGAACACGGCCTCTCTTGAAACCCAATACATTTTCAAGCTTAATAATGTTATACCAAAATATGAATGGCATTTTCCCCATCTCCTGCCCAATTCCTAAGGAAATGGTGAGTGTAGTGAAAGTGTTAGTCACCCAGTTGTGTCTGATTCTTTGTGACCCCATGGACTCTAGCCCTGCAGACTCCCCTGTCCATGGAATTCTCCAGGCAAGAGTACTGGAGTGGGTAGCCATTCTCTTCTCCAGGGGATCTTCCTGACCCAGGGATTGAACCCAGGTCTCCCACACTGCAGGCAGATTCTTTACCGTCTGCACCATCAGGTGAGTGCAGGTAGTTGTTGTTTAGTCGCTCAGTCACATCCACTTCTTTGAGACCCAGTGGACTGCAGCATGCCAGGTTTCCCTGTCCTTTGCCATCTCCCTGAGTCTGCTCAACCCATGTCTATTGAGTTGGTGATGCCATCCAACCATCTCATCCTCTGTCATCCCCATCTCCTCGTGCTTTCAATCCTTCGCAGCATCAGGGTCTTTTCCAGTGAGTCGGCTCTTCGCATCGGATGGCCAAAGTATTGGAGTTTTAGCTTCAGCATCAGTCCTTCCAGTGAATATTCAGGGTTGAGGTGATTGTAGAGGGATGGTCAAAACCATGCACTGTGGAGCGAGGCTGTCTTGGATGAAGTCCTGTCACACTCTTCTGCTGTCTGGGTGATCTTGTGTGTTATCCAACTTCTCTGTGCCTTGTTGATACCCAGCTGCTAAATCGGTAATAATACACCTATTCTTACAGTTGTTGTGAGGATTAAATGAAAGGCACTTAGAACAATGCCTGACACATGGTAAGTCCTTACTAAATTTTAGTGATTATAATTCTCCACTTTTTTCTTGAGAATTCAGGGCCAAAGGAGTATTTACAGGCTTTTGGTGATCCTTCCATGCCACCCCCACTGGCTGTCATTTTACTGTCTAGTCCAGCTTCTGTTTTGACATCTAGTCAGTGCTGTAGACCAAAGAAAAGGAAAAATATCTCCCATATAGGTAAAGCCTCTTCCAAGAAATCAACCGAAGACATAAACAGATTTGATCTTTGGAGATGACAGCCTGTGCTTTTAAGGGAGAGAAGTGAGGTGAAGAGACTGCTCAGTTTTGGGGTAATATAGGAAAACTAACAGCAGTCATTGAAAACACCAGGCTGTGGGAATGTGTCTTGAAGGGAAATTAGGTCTGGCTGTAGACCATGAGAAGAAGGTTAAATTTTTTTCTTCCTTCATGGACCTTGGCTGATAGAGCAGCTACCGTATTGAACATAGCTGACCTCCGTGCCAGACAGAAGAGTGTGCTGAGGACTCTCAAAACAGCAATTAAATGCTCTGATTTATTTCATTTTTTTCAATTTCTCTGTCAGAAACATTCACATGGCCTGAGCCAACCAAAAAGGATGGAAAACATGCAACATGACCACATGTCAGATTGTGGAGAGCTGGAAATATCTGGTAAATAGTTCCTCTAGTAAATGCTGATGAAAATATAAATATTTGTAGACTGGGATGGATTAGAGAAAAACAAACAAAAGCAACTTCTACATTTTCCAGCAACCAGTACTCTTTGCTAAGTCTTTGTGACATTGTTTTAATTTGGGATCCATTGACAGTGGAAAATTACTTTACTTGGTTGAGCCTAATTCATGCAGCTGACAAGGAATGAGTTTGAAGTAGGTCTGATGTGACCCGGTTTTGATTCATAATTTGCTGTTTACCACATTTATCTTTAGGGCAAAGGACTTCCTTGTCCATGAGGCATGATTTTTCCACCCCTCAAGAAGCCCATAAAGGTTTGCTGACCATTGCACCCATACGCCTTGGCTTTTCTGTGACAATCTCTATTTAAAATCTTCAACACATTTTCCTCATTGATTTGTCAGACCATAGGTCCTAAATTTTGGTCAGAAATTAGGTCTCTCTTTCAGAGGTTGAGAGGATAACCTGTTGTTTAGAGTCTGGAGGACAGAAAAGAGCCCACAGCCTCCATGAGTAGTTCCTCCATAAATAGAATAAATGAACTTCCAATGCCACTCTCCAACTCTACACACTCTGGCACTACACACAAATTTAAAATATCCAGAAATCCCACTTTTGGTAACTTGTGTCACTTATAGCTGTTCCAAGGGTGTTCTACAGCCCCTCTTCTTATTGTCTTTCATCAATGCTTAGTCTATTGGTCTCCTCCAGTCAATGGGGCTCCATCTTCTGTAAGTTGATCCACTCTTATCTGTAGAGCAAGTGTAATTTCCATAGTATCATCCTGGAGTTATTTGTGTAACAATCTTTCTAGTCTAGGAATGCCTTTGAGTTAGGGGCTAGATAGACAAAAAAATGAGAAAACCCCAGAGACCAAGATCTCTTTAAAAAGGTTTGAAAGTATGCTTAAAATATTTAATATCTACATTGCAAATAACAGGAGCTCAATAAATGCTCAAATAAGTGAATTTGTGTTTTACATATTCTTTCCTGAAGATTTCCTATTATGTCAAAGTGATTGTGAAAAGTGAAAAGAACACAGACTGATAAAATGAATGTCAGGAAACAAAGCCATCACTTATTAGGAAGGTTCTGCCCATGTAACCTCCTAGCTCATAGTTTTTTAGGAAGAGTGAGGAGTGATTTGCCCAAATCCAGTCATCTCTAATCTACTCCCCCTTGTGGTCGGTGTGAGACCTACAGGCTGGTTGGGGTTTCCTTCTCTTGGTGGCTTTCACTCTTTTAGCACCATGTTCTAACCCAGAGAAACAATCATTCACTGACAAAAACAAAACTCAGATTCCAAATATTTTAACAGTTGATGTAGTCTAATGTGAATGCAGAAAGATCCAGTCCTTTTGCTTTAAGAACCAGTTCACAGTCTACCCCATTCAGAAAGTGTTATCTGATTTCTTGCTGTTTGGGTCTTGGGGTTCACTTTGTGGTTTCCTACTTCAAGATGTCTATCACGCAGCACTTCCTTGGTGGTCCAGTGGTTAAGAATCCACCTTGCAGTGCAGGGAACATGGGTTCAATTGCTGGTCCAGGAACTAAGACCCAGTGAAGATCCAGTGTCCTGCAACTAAAACCGGATGCGGTTAAATGTGTGTGTGTGTGTGTGTGTGTGTGTGTATACATATATATATATATACACTTCCCTTGTGGCTCAGACAGTAAAGCATCTGCCTGCAATGCGGGATACTTCGGTTTGATCCCTGTGTTGGGAAGATCCTCTGGAGAAGGAAATGGCAACCGACTCCACTACTCTTGCCTGGAAAATTCCATGGACAGAGGAGCCCGGTAGGCTACAGTCCATGGGGTCACAAAGAGTTGGATACGACTGAGTGACTTCACTTCACTTATATATATATACACACACATATATATATTTTAAAGATGCTTATCAGTTTGTATGTCTGCTTCCTAGATAGTCATCCCTACTGGACTCTGAACCACTTGGGTAGGGCGGGGAAAGTAGGAGCAGGAACTGTGTTTCTTTATCCCAAAACATGTCTAGCAGGTATAGAACAGATGTTCAGTAAATGTTTGTTGATATAAATCAGTGGTTTTTGCCATTAAAACTTTAGGCCAACAGGATAATGCCTTGGGATCTCAATTTTCTCATTTATAGACTTAGAATGTTATAAACTGTATAAACTTTGGACATTAAGTCCCAAAAGAGGCTATGAATTGGGCATTATTTTTTATCATCAGAATATTCTGCAAGGACTGCTCACTTTTTGATTATCAGATCTTTTTCTGTGGGGCTTTTAAATACCTTTTCAGTGTTGTAAGACTGCATGCTGCATGTCATGGTCTGGTAATATTAGAGGTGGGAATGGAAAATAGCGCTTGTATGACTAGCAATGGAGAAGGAAATGGCAACCCACTCCAGTATTCTTACCTAGAGAATTCATGCACAGAGCAGCATGGAGGGCTATAGTCCATGGGGTCTCAAAGAGTCAGATGCAACCTAGTGACTAAACCACCACCACCACATGACTAGCAAAGATGGAATTAAAGAGATTTGTTTATGGTGTAAGTAATTGTATGAATAGTTCTTTTTCAAAGAAAAACATCTATTTCATGAAGAGGTCAAAGAAGTTCATATTTACATATTTTTCAAGCTGAAGACATACCAGCTCATTCTTGAAGTATTTCTTCCCCTTGGCTTGGAGCTTCCTTTAGTCAAATTTCTCAGCATATCAAGTTTTAGCAATTTGACTCGAAGGACCACAAAGCATTATTTAGTAAATATTCAGTTTGTGTTCAAGACAGTTGAGGATGATGAAAATATAAGAAAAGATTACTAAGCTTCCCCCCAAAAGTTTTACATTTCTACTTTGGTTCAATGAATGAACATTGAGAAAAATGTATAAGATAGTGAATCTAAGAACTTCAACAGTTAATACAGATTCTGCCATAAACAAAACTGTATCCAAACTGTCCAAGATCTAGAAGACATTAGAAAGGGTTAATATGAGTTTTTCAGTGAGACCTAATAAGAACTCAATGTCTTATTCTGCTCTGTTGTGGTTTTGTGAGAATCTGGGTCTGTCTGAGGCAGAGAGCTGTATTCAGAGGGTTACTGAAAGCTGAAACTTTGTTCTCCCTGAGGTAGGGAGCATTCAGAAGTGGGAATGTTTGGAGGAGACAGTTCTTGCAAAACCGAGGTAAAAAGTTTTCAACTTAAATTTGGAAATCTATGGATATTTTTAATGAACCAATTTAGGATGGAGGAAATCTTCAACTCATCAGAAAATAGAATATGGAGTAAAGAAAAGAAAAATAAATTCTTTAGATAAGAGAATCTTTATTGCTAACCTTTTTTCCTTTCTTTTTTTTTTTTTTTTTTTTTTAAGAAAACCTCACTACTAGCTTGTAAAGATGGGCTGTTAGATTATAAAGAACTGCAGCTTGAAATGTAAAGTGGCCCCATAATGAGGTCTTTCTGCCTTTTTACCTTTATTGCAATCTTTCCAGGAATGTAGGTACATGTAAATCTGTGTGGATAAGACTGCAAGGGCTCCTTGCAGGCTAGCTGGGAAAAGGTAGCCCTATTAAAATCAGAAGGGCCTTAGTTTCTGAGGTTTTTACTTTTCCTAGATAAAAAATCCACCAGAAAACCTTACCAATTATCTAAGGATGATTACCAGGAGTGATCTCAAATCTTCCATTTATTATCCTTGAGAATAAATAAAGTTCATGTCATTTTGGAGTTCTAGCAAATAATAAAAAGTTACTAACTTTGTGACCACAGAGACCTGTTTTCTTTAGTGAGTATGCATGTACTTCCATTTTTTCCCCTTTGGTCTTTTCCTAGGAAAATAATTGTATATTCATATATCAGAGCTATTGGTCTTTTTTTTTTTTTTTTTAAAGGTTTTGTGATGTGACAGAACCAGGCTTCCTTGGTGGCTCAGGCAGTAAAGAATCTGCCTGCAGTGCAGGAGGCCCAGGTTCCATCCCTGGGATGGGACGATCCCTTGGAGAAGGGAATGGCTACCCACTCCAGTACTCTTGCCTGGAGAATCCCATGGACAGAGGAGCCTGGTGGGCTGCAATCCTTGGGGTTGCCAGCAGTAAGACACGACTGAGCGACAACACTCTCACTTTCCGGAACAGAAGAGATACTCAATAAACTGACTGACAGATGGTTAGCAGATATCCATTTTAGGGACATAATGAAAATTCCACTTGGGTTATAACAAGTTTATATAATTTATTTTAATCACAGTCATTATTTTACCTAAAGTTTTCATTTTTCTCCTTTCATCTGGGTTTCCTGACCTCAGAAAGATGAAGGACTTAGAATGCAGTCATTGAGAAAAGTCATCTCTCAAATCGGTGAAATAATGTCATGTGTGAGATTTGCTTCAGAATAACCTGTGAGGGGACAGGTATGGGAAGGGTAAAGATAAACAAGACTGGCCAGGAGTTGACAATTGATAAAACTGAGTGATCGGGACATGGGCGTGCTTTATACTATCATCTCTGAGTGAGTGAGTGAAGTCGCTCAGTCGTGTCCGACTCTTTGCGACCCCATAGACTATAGCCTACCAGGCTTCTCCGTCCATGGGATTTTCCAGGCAAGAGTACTGGAGTGGGTTGCCATTTCCTTCTCCAACTATTATCCCTACTTTCCTATATATCAGAAAACTTTCACTAACTTTAAAAAAAAAAAAAGATTGGTAGGGTAGAGACAGAGACCTGTGTTATTAGTTCCTGGGTCTTTCCCAAGTGTTTTGTTTGGCTTTTTGTTTCTTTGCTTGTGTACCTTACTTCAAAGACAAGCGGGGGTGGAGAAAGCATCTCTAGGATCAGCAGTGTGATAGTCCCGTTTATCTCCCTAGCCCCAGGCCTCCTCTTAAGGAGTTTCTAGGCAGAAATGAAGGCTTCTGGAAATTTCTCAATACTTATGCTTCAGCTCCCTACCTTAGTTCCCTTTACCTTGTTTTCTAGGTTGGAGGGAAATGACCTTTAGTTTCAGCAATCCCTTGGGAATGCGGTGGGGGAGGTGGTTTTCTGTCTGAATGAGATCATGGCAGCGTTCCTGCCTGAGGAGGGTGCTGCAAGGATCTTTTTTCCTGTTGCCTCCAGCGACACTCTGCGTGCTAAGTCACTTTGGTTGTCCAACTCTGTGCGACTCTATGGACTGTAGCCTGCCAGGCTCCTCTGCCCATGGGATTCTCTAGGTAAGAATACTGTGGTGAGTTGTCATTTCCTTCTCCAGAGGATCTTCCCCACCTAGGGATCAAACCCAGGTCTCTTATGTCCACCTGCACTGGCAGGCGGGCTCTTTACCACTAGCGCCACCTGGGAAGTCCAGGGATACAGGTCAACTCAAATCAGCTGTTGCTGACTAAGCCAGATTTTCATTAATTATTTTGGTAATCATGTTGGCAACTTTTCCTTTCTCTGAGCCTTTGAAAAAAGCAAACATATGAAGCTGATTCTACGGTGAGTGGAAAAAGATAAGATTTTTAACCAAACTAGTGTACCTCGACCAAATTGTATTGTGTCCTGTGGGCGAGGACTACCACTGTCCAGACTATCTGATCTGTCTCTTCTGATCTTGCACATTTTACTGGTCATCGTGTTAGTCGCTCAATCATGTCTGATTCTTTGCAACCCCATGGACAGGGCCCCACCAGGTTCCTCTGTCCATGGAATTCTCTAGGCAAGAATACTGGAGTGGATTGCCATTCACTGCTCCAGGGGATCCTCCTGACCCAGGGATCGAACTCAGGTCTCCTGCTTTACAGGCAGATTCTTTACCATCTGAGCCACTAGAGAAAAGATATTCAAAGGTTGTCTTCGCTCAAAATTTTCTCACACTCCTCCACTGTGTTCACTTTTCTTACTTAATAACTGAGCCAGTGTTAGCTTTCCTCTTTTTCTCCCATTAACAAATGCTCAAATTTACACATAATACTGCTGCTGCTAAGTTGCTTCAGTTGTGTCCGACTCTGTGCGACCCCATAGACGGCAGCCCACGAGGCTCCCCTGTCCCTCGGATTCTCCAGGCAAGAACACTGGAGTGGGTTGCCATTTCCTTCTCCAGTGCATGAAAGTGAAAAGTCAAAGTGAAGTCACTCAGTCGTGTCCAACCCTCAGGGACCCCATGGCCTGCAGCCTTCCAGGCTCCTCCATCCATGGGATTTTCCAGGCAAGAGTACTGGAGTGGGGTGCCATTGCCTTCTCCGACACATAATACAATGGAATTCAAATTTACACATAATACAATGGAATTCAATATGTTTCCAAGAAGTCTATTCTAAGCATCGTAATATGTTTGTAACACTACAATAAGGTAAAAATTGCTTTTGTCAACTTGTTGGTTAACAGAATCAAAGTGTTTTTGAGCTAGAGAGAGTTTTTGTTTAGTCTCTGAAGATTATTCTAGCTAACTTTCTTATTTTATCCAGTGAAGGTTACTGAGGCCCCCCAAAACAAAATATCTTTTCCACCATCACAGGTCCCTTAACAGAAAACTTGAGTTGTTTGTGGTGTCTCTGAAGAGCTGTTTCACAAGACTTGACAAGAAGATAAACTGAGCCTGTCCATAGTTCAAAAGTTAGTGGTAACCTCTAGGAGCTACAACTGAGTAGAAAAACAAGTTGATATCCTCAGCTTTAGTTCATGCAGGACACGTACCAAGGAGTCTAAAGCTTTAGAATTCTCTGGAAGACAATGTCATGTTTCTATTACCGAAGAAAATAGAGAAAAGAGCCACAAAAGGATCCAGTTCCAGAATTCTGTTAATGTGCATTTGGGAAATCAAAATATCCTTCTCATATTCAAAGAAAATAATTATTGTTAAAGTACATTTTGAAGACGTCTGCTTTTAATAATACTTTCTTTAGAGAATAGATACTCCAAAAAATTGGGAAAATAGATTCAGCCTCAAGTCAAATATTCTCTATGCACCATACTGATAAGATGGAAATGGGGGAGTGGGGGGAAGCTCTTTTGAAAAGGATCAGTAAAAGGAGTATATATTACCAACTGAAATGCATTCAACATTGAGTTCTGTTGAAAGAATAAAATATTTATAAGAATCAACTTTCTTCTTAGGAACCGTGTATTACTCATAGCTGTGTAAAGGTACTTGAAAGAAAACAGAAAAAGGCAGTTTCAAACTGTTTGCATTCACTTATCTTTTTTAAAATTTTGACTAATTCCAACCACTGCCACCAAATGTAAAATCTTTTCTAGTCTAGAGGGAACAGAGGCCAATTTAAACAACAGGAGTGGCCTTAACCACTCTTTCTCTTGTGGTTTTGAGAGAGTGGAGGGAAGAGGAGGGAAAAATAAGTCAGAGTGTAGATGAAAGGGCTACTTTCTAACAACATTTTAAAAGTAAGATTCTTTGAAATATTTAACCCTTGTAAACTTTGCCTCCCGTATTTGCCAGGTGCCTGAGAGAAAGAAATGAGAGAGACTGTAATAGTGGGTTATTAAGATGGAAAGAACAATGGCAACAAAGGCAAGTCCAGGGGAGAAGGGCGCCTGGGTATAGACACCAGAGAAGGAAGCAGGTTGTAAACGCTGGGACCCTTGGCGCTCGGAAGCACTTGACCTGTTCATCTGCGGACAATGTAAAATAAATAACACCCTACACTTCTTATTTTCATTCCAGCTGGCTCAAGTACATGAACTTTGAGAACTGGGTCATCTGTTCCTGCTACTACTGAGAAAAAAAAATTTTGAACTGAGTAATTTTACCATATATATACCTGCTACTGCTGCTAAATCACTTCAGTCGTGTCCGACTCTGTGCGACCCCATAGACGGCAGCCCACCAGGCTCCGCCATCTCTGGGATTCTCCAGGCAAGAATAGTGGAGTGGGTTGCCATTTCCTTTTCCAGTGCATGAAAGTGAAAAGTGAAAGTGAAGTCGCTCAGTCGTGTCCGACTCTTAGCAACCCAATGGACTGCAGCCTACCAGGCTCCTCCATCCATGGGATTTTCCAGGCTAGAGTACTGGAGTGGGGTGCCATTGCGTTCTCCGTATATATACCTGATTATGTATCAAAAGAATCTTTTGAGAAAATTGGATAGTGAGTGGACCTTTTAAACCAGAGACATTATTTTAAGGGTCCTGGAGCAGCCCGTAAACCAGTGCTTTTCCAAACTGTTTTCGCTCATGTGATCCATTGTAAGAAATATATTTTACATCACAACACAGGTATAGGCACACATACAAATAAATCTGAACTACTAAAAAGTTTTGTGAAAAAAATACTTTTCATTACTAGGTATGATACATTCTGATATTTAACTCTAATCTTTTTTTCCTGAAAGTTCTGGTTTGTAACCCACTAAATTGATTTTACCACCAACTAAAGAATTGAGACTCAGTGTGTGAAACCCAAACATGAACAAACCAGGGCGCTAGATGGACTCAAGAATAATATGAGATTCAAGCATATTTGATTTGAAGCAGACAAGTTTTGTAGAATTCAGAAGTTACTAACTTTGTTACTTATTTGCTGTAATGTAAAACTTTGAACTTATTGAAATCAAGCAATTTTGGGCACTCAATATGTAGCTTCTGCTGGTGAAAAATTATTTGGTAATATAGTTCTTTTAAATATACATGGTACAACGAAAAGGATGATTTCTGAGTTCTAGAAGGTCCAAGTATGAAATTGGGGCCTGAAATAGTAAAGCAAATAGTCTAAGCAGAAAGCTGCAAGGAAGAAATGGACAACAGTCTGGAAGTAGCAAAGAGTTCTGAAAAATTTCAAAACACTCATTATGACATTGCATTTTTGCTACTGAATTTACTTTTCCAAGGGATGATGAACACTTCCAAGAATTTCACAATTAAGGGATCTTAAACTTCCTCTATGCCCCTGTTTGATAAATGCAAGTTTTCTCTCTGTGTTATTTCTTCATTCGTTAAAGATAAATTTATTGAACATTTACAATGTGTCTAGAAATCTAGAAATGAGCCAAAGTGGGGGTGGGAAACCTATCCTCAGCATGGCAACAATTCATTAGAAGGATTAAAAGATTAGCACAAGTACCCTACACAAAATAGACAATCTTCCCCAATAAGAAGTGAGATCCCTCTTCTGACTGTTGAGTCCCCTTTCAACCCCTTATTTCTCCTCCCAGGGGACTCAATTCATCCAATGGCAGGCTTTTTCTATATTGGACAACTCTGGCTGTTAGGAAGTTCTTTATATTAAATTGTTTACTCAGTGACATTCATCACCAATTCTATTTCTGTCCTTACACAGTTTAATAAGAAACAAATTTAGAATAAACTCAGCTTTGCTGAATTGACATCAAGAAAGAATACACATTCCTAAGACAGGATGAAAATCTGAGCAGGTCCTATTCTCTGACATCTCAGTCTGAGATAGGTTACCTCCTGGACTGAATTTCTAAAATAGAACCGTAGACTATTTTAGCTGACAGAGACCCTGCAAAGATTAAGCCAACTCCTATAATTCTTCAAGAACTTTTAGACCTAACACCCCAAAAAGATGTCCTTTTCATTATAGGGGACTGGAATGCTAAAGTAGGAAGTCAAGAAACACCTGGAGTAACAGGCAAATTTGGCCTTGGAATATGGAATGAAGCAGGGCAAAGACTAATAGAGTTTTGCCAAGAAAATGCACTGGTCATAGCAAACACCCTCTTCCAACAACACAAGAGAAGACTCTACACATGGACATCACCAGATGGTCAACACCAAAATCAGATTGATTATATTCTTTGCAGCCAAAGATGGAGAAGCTCTATACAGTCAACAAAAACAAGACCAGGAGCTGACTGTGGCTCAGATCATGAACTCCTTATTGCTAAATTCAGACTTAAATTGAAGAAAGTAGGGAAAACCACTAGACCATTCAGGTATGACCTAAATCAAATCCCTTATGATTATACAGTGGAAGTGAGAAATAGATTTAAGGAACTGGATCTGATAGATAGAGTGCCTGATGAACTATGGTCGGAGGTTCATGACATTGTACAGGAGACAGGGATCAAGACCATCCCCATGGAAAAGAAATGCAAAAAAGCAAAATGGCTGTCTGAGGAGGCCTTACAAATAGCTGTGAAAAGAAGAGAAGTGAAAAGCAAAGGAAAAAAGGAAAGATATAAGCATCTGAATGCAGAGTTCCAAATAAAAGCAAGAAGAGATAAGAAAGCCTTCCTCAGAGATCAATGCAAAGAAATAGAGGAAAACAACAGAATGGGAAAGACTAGAGATCTCTTCAAAAAAATTAGATATATCAAGGGAACATTTCATGCAAAGATGGGCTCAATAAAGGACAGAAATGGTATGGACCTAACAGAAGCAGAAGATATTAAGAAGAGATGGCAAGAATACACAGAAGAACTATACAAAAAAGATCTTCATGACCGAGATAATCATGATGGTGTGATCACGAGCCAGACATCCTGGAATGTGAAGTCAAGTGGGCCTCAGAAAGCATCACTACAAACAAAGCTAGTGGAGGTGATGGAATTCCAGTTGAGCTATTTCAAATCCTGAAAGATGATGCTGTGAAAGTGCTGCACTCAATATGCCAGCAAAGTTGGAAAACTCAGCAGTGGCCACAGGACTGGAAAAGGTCAGTTTTCATTCCAATCCCAAAGAAAGGCAATGCCAAAGAATGCTCAAACTACCGCACAATTGCACTCATCTCACACACTAGTAAAGTCATGCTCAAAATTCTCCAAGCCAGGCTTCAGCAGTACATGAACTGTGAACTTCCAGATTTTCAAGCTGGATTTAGAAAAGGCAGAGGAACCAGAGATCAAATTGCCAGCATCTGCTGGATCATGGAAAAAGCAAGAGAGTTCCAGAAAAACATCTATTTCTGCTTTATTGACTATGCCAAAGTCTTTGACTGTGTGGATCACAATAAACTGTGGAAAAGTCTGAAAGAGATGGGAATACCAGACCGCCTGACCTGCTTCTTGAGAAATCTTTATGCAGGTCAGAAAGCAACAGTTAGTACTGGACATGGAACAACAGACTGGTTCCAAATAGGAAAAGGAGTACGTCAAGGCTGTATACTGTCACCCTGCTTATTTAACTTCTATGCAGAGTACATCATGAGAAACGCTGGGCTGGAAGAAGCACAAGCTGGAATCAAGATTGCCAGGAAAAATATCAATAACCTCAGACATGCAGATGACACCACCCTTATGGCAGAAAGTGAAGAAGAACTAAAGAGCTTCTTGATGAAAGTGAAAGAGGAGAGTGAAAAAGTTGGCTTAAAGCTCAACATTCAGAAAACGAAGATCATGGCATCTGGTCTCATCACTTCATGGTAATAGATGAGGAAACAGTGGAAACAGTGTCAGACTTTATTTTGGGGGGCTCTAAAATCACTACAGATGGTGACTGCAGCCATGAAATTAAAAGACACTTACTCCTTGGAAGAAAAGTTATGACCAACCTAGATAACATATTGAAAAGCAGAGACATTACTTTGCCAAAAGGTCCATCTAGTCAAGGCTATGGTTTTTCCAGTGGTCATGTGTGGATGTGAGAGTTGGACTGTGAAGAAAGGTGAGCGCTGAAAAATTGATGCTTTTGAACTGTGGTGTTGGAGAAGACTCTTGAGAGTCCCTTGGACTGTAACGAGATCCAACCAATCCATTCTGAAGGAGATCAGTCCTGGGTGTTCTTTGGAAGGAATGATGCTAAAGCTGAAACTCCGATACTTTGGCCACCTCATGCGAAGAGTTGACTCATTGGAAAAGACTCTGATGCTGGGAGGGATTGGGGGCAGGAGGAGAAGGGGACGACCGACGATGAGATGGCTGGATGGCATTACTGACTCGATGGACGTGAGTCTGGGAGAACTCTGGGTGTTGATGGACAGGGAGGCCTGGCGTGCTACGATTCATGGGGTTGCAAAGAGTCGGACACAACTGTGCGACTGAACTGATAATTCTTCAAACAAGAAGATGAGTTTGAAACCTAATCCTCTGAAATATTTTCTAGGAAACAAAATTCTGATTTCACTAAGACATCAGTGGGAAAATGAGATTCACTTTTAGGAAGTTAATTGTCAGCCTTGCTGCAATTGATTTTTCTTCCTGATGCTGACATTTGGTGTGGTTCAGCCCCTGAAATAACCTTAAACCTAAAGCTTTTTGCTTTATGATGAAGAAAATGTGTTGGTAATATCCCCAACTGGGCTGAAATTAGGAAGAACTAGTAAAAACAACATATAAATTATAGTGGAAGATTTTTTAAAGCTATGGATTATTATTGTTATAATAAAATATGTTTACCAGGTACATTTACAAACCTGCTTGTATAAAGCCTCACAAAAACTTTGAGGAAGATATTTTCAACCCTTTATTTCGTAAATGTAAATTAAGGAAGAACACTTTTACACTCATAGCAAACTAGAACTGAAAATGAAAAGTGAAAGTGAAAGTTGCTCATTCGTGTCCACCTCTTTGCGACCCCATGGACTATACAGTCCATGGAATTCTCCAGGTCAGAATACTGGAGTGGTTAGCCTTTCCCTTCTCCAGGGGATCTTCCCAACCCAGGGATTGCACTCAGGGTCTCCCACATTGTGAGCGGATTCTTTACCAGCTGAGTCACAAAGGGAGCCCAAGAACACTGGAGTGGGTAGCCTATCCCTTCTCCAGCAGATCTTCACGACCCAGGAACAGAACCGGGGTCACCTTTGCAGGTAGATTGAACTGAAAATAGGTGAAATGATTCTCTAACTCCTTGGTCATTCAGAACCTTAAGCTTGAAAGGGTTAAGCAGTGTGGTAGACTCAGGACTAGAATTTAGGATTCAGACTCAGGAGTTCTTATTGCCCAAGGTTCTGCAGGTGTTTGTCAGAATTCTGTGGGAGTATTTTGTAAGTCTCTTTATATTCTTCTAACATTTATAAGTAGAGTCATACTATACATAGTGTCATGCAACTTTATTTTCTCACTTATCTATAACTTGGACATCTTTCCATGTTGATATCCATGTTTCAATCTCATTGTTATTTTTGAAAGATGAAATAACTGGTCCAACACAACCATACCTATTATTTGTGGCCAGCATGGGTCCTCACTTGTCCTTGCCCCTGCCATACTGATGATTAATATTTTGAAGACTTATTTCTAGTCCTTTTTTTGAATTCCAAAAAATAGGGCAACCGAATCTTTTAATTCTTGAATGTAGCTAATCATATTTCTTAAAAAATCTAGAACTCAACAAAGGCTAGCACTATGTGATAAATACGCAAATCTTCACAAAGCAAGGTAGACAATTTAGTATTCTGAGAGCAAAGCTGAGGTCTTCCTGTAGTTGCTTTGGCCAAATTTGGACTCTGATGTTTGGTAACAAAAGATAACTTTCATCCTTTGATTTTCAACAGGAATTCTGATTGTCGGAGCACCTTCTGTGAATGTTCCAATCATTTTTACTTTTGAATTAATTTAAAGAACTGTAAAGAACTCCAGGAGTTGGTGATGGACAGGGAGGCCTGGCGTGCTGCGATTCATGGGGTCGAAAAGAATCGGACACAACTGATCGACTAATCTGATCTGATCTGAAGCTCTAATGATATTCTCCAGTAGTTAACAAAATCCAGCTGATTTTTTAACAAGTTGAGAGTTTGGGCAGTAGTTGAAAATCCAGTATAAATTCACAGGTGGGACTCCATATCCATGGTTCCAAATCCCTGGATTCAAACAACCACAGATGGTGTAGTACTGTGAGCTGTAGAATCTACTTTTGAAAAAAACCTAGTATTAGTGGACCCGTGCAGTTCAAATCTGGGCTTTCCAGGTGGTGCAGCGATAAAGAATCTGCCTGTCAATGCAGGAGACCCAGGTGACCAGAGTTTGATCCCTGGGTTGGAAAGATCCGCTGGAGGAGGAATGGCAACCCCCTCCAGTATTCTTGCCTGGAGAACTCCATAGGCAGAGGAGCCTGGTGGGCTCCATCCATGGGGTCACAAAGAGTCAGACACAACTGAGCACAGCTCGCTGCTTTGAGCAATTCAAACCTGTGTTGTCTGAAGGATTCACGGTAGAATTTTTCCCTCCCACCATCTTTGGTCATGAAAGTGAAAGTGAAAGTGAAGTCGCTCAGTCGAGTCCGACTCTTTGTCACCCCATAGGCTGTAGTCTACCAGGCTCCTCTGTCCATGGGATTTTCCAGGCAATAGTACTGGAGTGGATTGCCATTTCCTTCTCCAGTAGAATTTTTCCCTCCGTCCCTATGACTGTCTTTGGTCATAGGAGCAAACAACTGAACAGAACACTATTTTGATGCCACCATCAAAATGACTGAAAAGGACAGTGATTTGATTGATGGCAAAAATTGATGTTTGTCATTTGATGGTAGAATTGAACAAGAAAATATTTTGTAATTTTTTTCTTAATTTTCTCCCCAGCTGTAGTTTTGACAGAACACACAGTGTAAAGTAGATGTCTTTTAAACTTCTAACTTCAAGATAGAAAACTTTCAATACCTTTGTGAATTCCTGATTCAGTTTCATGTGTTGCCGACACCTGTGCCTTGAAGAAAAATAAGCAACTTCATAGCATTTTAAAGTAAATTTGCATGATCTTGACTCATGTCTATCAAAATGATAGTCACACAGTCCTGTTGAGTGTTGAGATTTACAACACATTGGGAAGTTGAATTTTTTTTTTTTTTTTTTTTTGCAATAAACAAGAAACCATAATTGACATGAGTTTCTTTTTTTTTTTTCTTTCAGTTATAATGAACCACATTCCAAATAATAATAACAATGTAAAAATAAGGAGTACTAAAGGTAAACTGTCTAGTCAGCTTGGTTGAGTAATGAATGAGGCTACTGGTGGTGATGGTTGTTTTTTCTCCAAAGACTCAGTCTTTCTAGATCTCTAAGAAATTTAATTTTTATTTTTCATCATTACATTTACTCTTAGTATAATACCTGTCATCATTTACTTTGATAATCTCTACTTATTTCTTGCAACTTTCCCAATATATGGGCAGAAAGAAATAGAATAAGAGACAGACATACATTTTGAGGGCCCGAAAGCTTTATTTTTGTACTATATTGCTGTAAAATCAAGGCAAGCTTTAAAGTAAAACTTACACTCATCTTAAAACATAAAACATTATGTTCATGTTATGATATAGAACCGTGTATATTATACCACATGGCTGTTAACATTAGACGTAGCTAATAAACGTGTCCTACCCGAATTCTGAGAAGGCAATGGCACCCCACTCCAGTACTCTTGCCTGGAAAATCCCATGGACGGGGGAGCCTGGTGGGCTGCAGTCCATGGGGTCGCTAAGAGTCGGACACGACTGAAGCGACTTAGCAGCAGCAGCCAGTACTCTTGCCTGGAAAATCCCATGGATGGAGGAGCCTGGTAGGCTGCAGTCCATGGAGTCGCTAAGAGTCGGACACGACTGAGAGACTTCACTTTCACTTTTCAGTTTCATGCGTTGGAGAAAGAAATGGCAACCCACTCCAGTGTTCTTGCCTGGAGAATCCCAGGGACGGGGGAGCTTGGTGGGCTGCCATCTCTGGGGTCGCACAGAGTCGGACATGACTGAAGCGACTTAGCAGCAGCAACCCCAAATTAATGTAGGACCAACTCTGAATACTTCTTCATTCTAACTTCAGCACATCAGACTAGTCAATATGATTTGGTTTAGGTTTTAGATACTTTTATGAAAACAACAAATATTGCTTTCGATTCTGCCCCCTGCCCCTAAGCCAACCCATGAATTATATTATAAAATTGTACATGATTTTTCAAATGACAGAATAACCCTCTCTGGAGGTTCTGTTATCCTACACTCAGTTTTCTGTACCAACAAGCCTATTGTGACATCTGTATATTTGCTCTTAGATATTCCTTTCTTTGATCTAAGAAAGTGAATCCTGTTTAAATGAAAGCAAACACTGCTAAGAGGACTCCTGTGTAAAGATGGCGCCAGTCATTAACACTAGCATAAATTGTTGAATTCAGATAATTAACATATATTGCAGGGTCTCTGAGGCCCTGTGTCAGGCTCAGTGATAGCAAGGACATGCTCCTGAAGAGCAGTTGACCTTTGCCATTGGTGTTTCATTGGGCAATGCTGGACAAACTGGTTTACTTTGGGGCTCAGATTGTCATCTGTGAATTAGATTGGTAGTTTTCTAAGTCTGGGGACTTTCAGGTTTCCCCTTGGGAATGGAAACTAACCACAGTAGCTCTTGGTTACCTTATTTATATATAGATTTTTTACTTTTATATATTGCTTTTCTTAGATATATATTTCTACTCTATATTATATACTGCTTTTTTCTTTTCAAGGCTTCTTTTGAAGAAAAAGTTTTGCAGCTAAAATATTAAAAGTGAATAATTCTGGAGATAATTCTACTCGATGACTTTTAAAACTGTAACCTCCAATGACTTTCGATATTCTGTAACTTGATCCTATTTTCTCTATTTAGAGTTGCTAAGCCTCCCGAGAGGGCATTTTTCACAGAGAGGAGAGGAGAGGTAGGGGGTATTCTGGACATTGGCCAGACAAGGGACCATGGTGTTTGGTGTATGCCTAGGTGGTGGGTGTGTAGGATGATTCAGCAATGTCTAACTTT
This sequence comes from Bubalus bubalis, assembly GCF_019923935.1. NCBI lineage: Eukaryota > Metazoa > Chordata > Mammalia > Artiodactyla > Bovidae > Bubalus > Bubalus bubalis. The sequence continues at coordinate 162,912,858 of NC_059157.1, forward strand.
GCCAGTTACTCAGTTTTGCCAAAGGCTAGCAGCCCAGGAGCTCACCAGAGCATGGACCACCTACTTTGTGGTCATTCCTTCTGAGTGAGAGAAAAATTCCCCATGAGAGACTTAGGAATTTCCACAAACAGCTCCATCTCAGAGATGTCATCTCTCTCTAGGAAGGGCATTTTCTGCCCCTTGTAAGAAAGAAGTTTGGGGCTCAGTAAGCAATATGTAGTTAAAAAAATAAACATAAGAGAAAGGAATTCTCTACACAACAATCTTATCTGATATCTTTAAATATAAAACATATTGTGCCTATAGCTCTTTTCTCCTGTTCCCATCTTGGAATGTTTTCTAAAGTTGTTCCAAAACAACTCTTTTAACAAGGTCAAAAGAAATTTTAGGACTCTCTTTCAAAAGTCCTTTAAAATATCAGGAAGTGCAAAATCACTAAATAACTGACTTGTACTGACTGAAACAGAGCAGGATTGTTGATATTATTTTATGATGCTCAGATAAAATCTCTTCTTGGATTGGGAGCAAGACTGGAAAAGAGTAGAAGCTCTCTGGGATCAGTTGTCCCCAGAATCTTTTTCACTTAAGCCCATAAGCTTTGAGGTTGACAGAAAGTAACTTCACCTCCCTCCTTCCCCTTCTCCTTAAACTCTGATCGGAATGAAGTCAAATGGGCAAATCTACAATGAGGTGGAGGAGATATAGCTCAGCCTTGGGGGTCCTAGCATCCTGGTATTGATCCTGACTATGATAGCATATGTGGTTGGAGGTCTGGAACATGACACTCATCTTATAGAGAACAGAGGGAGATCAGCAGAGTAGGAAGTTTCCCAGAGATTAGAGGGAAGTAGGCAAACAAAGGTAAAGGCTACCTTGAAGACTGAGGTACAGGTAAAATGAAATTGTCCATAGATGATTCTCAGTGATCTTTGAATTACTAAGCCTTGTGAGTGAATTCTAGCCAAGAACAAATTTGAATTTTAGGTGTGTGGTAGGTGTAAATCTTATTTTTAATTTCTTCTGAGATTTCTTCTTGACCCATGTGTTATTTAGAAGTCTGTTATTCAACTTTCATGTATTTTGGGATTTTCCAGTTATCTTTCTGTTATTGATTTCTAGTTTCATTCCATTGTGGTCCAAGAGCAGGTACTTTACGATTTTATTCTTTAAAATTTGTTATGTATTTTATAGCCTAGAATGTAGTCTATCTTGGGGAATGTTTCATATGACCTTGAGAAGAACATGTATATTGCTGTTACTTGATGAAACAGTCAATCATACCCAGTTGGTTGATAGTGGTATTGAGTTCAACTGTATCCTTATCAATTTTCTGTCTGTTTGGTGTGTCCATTTCTTCTAAAGAAGTGTTGAATCTCCAACTATGATAGTGGGTTCATCCATTTCTTCTTTGGTTCTATCAGTTTTTGCCGCATGAGATTTGATGCTCTATTAGGCGCATACATACTGAGGATTATTAACGTCTTTTTGGAGACTTGGCCCCTACCATTATGTAATGCCCCTCTTTATCCCTGATAAGTTTCCTTACTTTGATGTCTGCTCTGTCTGAGTTTCATATAGCTGCTCCTGCTTTCTACTGGTTAATGTTAGCATGATATATTTTTCTTTATCTTTTTACTTTTGATTTATATATTCCTTTACATTTAAAGTGAAATTGTTGTAGAAAATATATAGTTGGGTCCTATTTTTGGATCCACTCTGACAATCTCTGTCTTTTAATTGGTACATTTAGATTATTGACATTCAAAATGATTATTGATATAGTGAGATTAATATCTACTATATTACTTACTATGTTTTCTATTCATTACCCTTGTTTTTTACTCCTGCTTTTGTCTTCCACTTTTTTCCTGCCTTTTGTAGTTTTATTGAGCATTTTATACAATTTCATTTTCTATTCTTTCTTAGCATAGCAGTTATGATTTTTCTTTTCCCTTTTCTTGATGATTGCCCAAGAGTTGCAGTATACATAATATAGTAATCCAAGTATACTTTCAGATGACACTCTACCACTTCATGGGTAGTGTGAGTACTTTATAAGAACAAAATAATACTAATTCTTCCCTCCTATCCCTGTATCATTGCTGTTATTCATTTCATTTATGGTGTGTACGTGTGCTAAGTCGCTTCAGTTGTGTTTGACTCTGTGCATCCCTGTGGACCGTAGCCTGCCAGGCTGCTCTGTCCATGGAATTCTCCAGGCAAGAAATACTGGAGTGGGTAGCCGTCCCTTCTCCAGGTTATCTTCCCTACCCAGGAATTGAACCTGGGTCTCCCTGTATTACAGGCAGATTCTTTACCATCTAAGCCACCTGGGAAGTCCTTCATTTATATATAAGCATATAAATGTATGAGATATGTACATGTTTGAGCAAACAGTTTAGATCAGTTAAAATTAAGAAAAATAAATGGTTTATTTTACCCTCATTTATTCCTTCTTTGGAATAAGATGCTTTTCCTTTCTTTCTGTAGATCTGAGTTTCTGCCCTATATTATTTTTCTCCTCTCTAAACAATGTTTTCAACATTTCTTGTAAGACAGGTCTACTGGCAACAAATTTTCTCACTTTTTCTTTGAAAAAGTCCTTATTTCTCCTTTAATTTTGAAGGATAATTTCATAGGGTGCAGAATTTGAGATTATTACCTGGAATTTGAGATTGTTGTCTCGAATTATATCTCTTGGGCTTCTCAGGTGGCATTAGTACTAGGTAAAGAACCTGCCTGCCAATGCAGGAGACTTAAGAGACTAGGGTTTGATCCATGGGTCGCGAAGATCCCCTGGAGGAGGGCACGGCAACCCACTCCAGTGTTCTTGCCTGGAGAATCCCTTGGACAAAAGAGGCTGGTGGGCTATAGTCCATAGGGTTACAAAGAGTTGGACATGACTGAAGCGGCTTAGCACACACGCCTGCATCTATCTCTTCTTCCTTGCACAGTCTTCAAAGAGATTGAATGTAGTTCTTATCTTTGTTCCTCTGTGGGCAAGGTTTTTTCCCTTTAGCTTCTTTCAATATTGTTTCTCTTTATCTGAATTTTAAAATCTATATTCTGTATTTTTATCTGTATTCTGTATTACTTTATATTTTCTGTAGTTTGAAAAATGATATGCCTACGTACAGTGTTGTTTTTTTTTTGCCTGCTCAGTATTCTCTGAGCTTCCTGGATCTGCTGTTTGTGTTGGAGAATTCTCAGTTTGAATATCACTCATGAATTTCAGCAAGTTGAAATTTTTATTTTAAATATTTTATCTGTTCCTTTCTCTCTTTCTTATCCTTCTAGTATTCCCATCATGTTTGTGTTACACCCTTTTAGTTATGCCATAATCCTTGGATATTCTTTTCTGTTTCTTTTCAGTCTTTGTTCTCTTAGTTTTTTAATTTTGGAGACTTTATTGAGATATCCTCAAGTTCAGAGATTTTTTTTTTTTTCTCAGCTGTGTCCAATCTACTAATAAGCTTCATTTCTATCACAGTGTTCTTGATCTCCAGCATTTCTTTTTTTAAAACTTTATTTTTAATTGACAGATAGTTGCTTTACAGTATTGTATTGGTTTCTACCAAACATCAGCATGAATCAGCCATAGGTTTACTCCTGTCGGTTCCTGCTTGAACATCCCTCCCGCCAGTTTGCTTGATTTCTTTTTTCTAGGATTCACATCTCTCTGCTTACATGGCTTAGCAGTTCTACTTTGTCTATTAGATCCCTTAGCATATTAATCATTGTAGTTTTAAATTCCTGGTCTGATAATTCCAACATTCTGATTCTTGTTCTCTATCTCTGCAAATTGTGGGGTTTTTTTTAATCTTTCAGTATGCTTTGTATGTTTTTGTTAACAGCTGGACATGATGTACTGGATACAAGGAACTGCTATAAATAGGCCTTTAGTAATGTGGCAATGAGGTGGGGGAGAGGGGAAGTGTTCAATTATCCTGTGATTAGGTCTCAGGCTTTCAGTGAAGCTATGCTTCTAGACTAAGGATTTGGCAAGTATTTCTCTGTGTTTTTCTCCCCTCTTATGTGAGACAGAATGGATAGAAGGGGCTGAAGTTGGGTCCTTCCCTTCCTGTGTCCGTTGCTGCTACTGCTAAGTCGCTTCAGTCGTGTCCGACTCTGTGCGACCCCATAGACGGCAGCCCACCAGGCTTCCCCGTCCCTGGGATTCTCCAGGCAAGAACACTGGAGTGGGTTGCCATTTCCTTCTCCAGTGCATGAAAGTGAAAAGTGAAAGTGAAGTCGTTCAGTCCTGTCTGACTCTTGGCGACCCCATGGACTGCAGCCTACCAGGCTCCTCCGTCCATGGGATTTTCCAGGCAAGAGTCCTGGAGTGGGGTGCTGTTGCCTTCTCCACTGTGTCAGTTAGATTCTGGTAATACCCTAGCAGCTTCCCCAGTGACTCAGTGGAAAAGAATCAGCCTTCAATGCAGGAGAAGCAGGAGATGCAGACTCGATTCCTGGGTTGGACAGATACCCTGGAGGCGGGCATGTCTAACCCACTCCAGTATTCTTGCGTGGAGAATCTCATGAACAGAGGAGCCTGGCAGGCTACAGTGCATGGGAATGCAAATGGTTGGACGCCACTGAAGCGACTCAGCTGGTAAAGAATCTGCCTGCAATGCAGGACATCCTGGTTCAATTCTTGGGCTGGGAAGATCACCTGGAGAAGGAATAGGTTGCCTACTCCAGTATTCTTGGTCTTCTCTGGTGACTCAGACGGTAAATAATCCGCCTGCAATGTGGGAGACCTGGGTTCAATCCCTGGGTTGGGAAGCTTCCCTGGAGGAAGGCATGGCAACCCACTCCAGTATTCTTGCCTGGAGAATCCCTGTGACTCAGGAGCTTGGCGGGCTACAGTCCATGGAGTCACAAAGAGTCGGACACGACTGAGCGACTAAGCAGGAGAACAAGAAGGGACTGGGCCCTCGCACATTCACAACCCTAGCAGACAGGGTCAGATTAGATAGTTTGCCCCCAAGGGCAGTCTTCGTTAGGAACAGAATGCTGTGGTATATTTCAAAATAGTTTCTTTCCCCCTTCTCCTCCAGGAAGCACAAGAAGATTTTTCTTCAATGTTTACTTTGGGGACCTGGTCAAGCTCCTGGAGGAAAACCTTAACAATATTCTAAGTCCCTCTATGACTGGATCCTCCTGGGGTTTTTAACCCTCATACTGAAGTGACTTACCTTACCTTACCTTACCTTGTTCTCACTTGGCCTCTGGCAATTCATCAATTACAGATCAGGTTTTCCTACCTTCCAAGGGTGGTTTCCATTCCCCAGTCTTTGCTCTGGTAAGCAGCGACTCCCTGTGTTTGCTTGTCTGTCTCTTCCATTTGGGGTTTACACTGTGTCCTCCCTGCTCTTACAGATCCAAGAAGAATCATTGATTTTTCAGTCTGTTCAGCTTTTTGCTTGTTAGGACAGAGTGGTGAGTTTCAAGTTCCTTATGTGCAGAAACTGTTGTAGATCTTATTAAATGCCAGTGTCACTGAGAAAGCTTTTTATTCAAGGTGGAGGAATTTAAAATATATCAAGAGACTCTGGATAGCCACTGAATTCTAATTATTAATATTTCTCTCTGTCCAGAAGGATCAGAGCAAGCATGAAGTGCTTGGTTGAAGTGAAGGATGGGATGAGAACTAAGAGAAAGTCTTGCTACAGTCACTAGGCTGCCCAGACAGGATCCTGCTGCTGCTGCAGGAGGATCACATCAGTCACTTCAGTTGTGTCCAACTCTGTGTGACCCCATAGACAGCAGCCCACCAGGCTCCTCTGTCCTGGGATTCTCCAGGCAAGAACACTGGAGTGGGTTGCCATTTCCTTCTCCAATGCATGAGAGTGAAAAGTGAAAGTGAAGTCGCTCAGTCGTGTCTGACTCTTAGCGACCCCATGGACCACAGCCTACCAGGCTCCTCCATCCATGGGATTTTCCAGGCAAGAGTACTGGACTGGGTTGCCATTGCCTTCTCCCTGGCCTCCCTTAAACCTCTACCTCTACAATCCTTAGAAAGGCAACATCCATAATGAAGGAACTACCTTCCCTCAGACTGTATCCTCTATGTGGCAGTATCTATAAAATGGGTATATTGCTAGTCAGTAAAGCTGCTTGGGGCTTCCCTGGTGGTTCAGTGGTAAAGATTCATCTGCTAATGCAGGAGTTGCAGGTTCAATCCTGGGTCAGGAAGATCCACTGGAGAAGGAAATGGCAGTCCACTCCAGTATTCTTGCCTGCAAAATTCCATGGACAGAGGAGCCTGGCAGTCTACATCCATGGGGTCACAAAAGGGTTGGACATGGACGTGACTTAGAGACTAAACAACAAATCTGCTCAGAGTATTTTCTCTGAGTAGATAATGTGTAATTATTTTTCTCCATAAATCTCAGGTAGATATCAAATGCCAGTTCTTTCTTTCTATCTGATTTTTAAATGAATAAATGAATGAACTTTTGGCTGCACTGGCTCTTTGTTGCTACAAGCAGGTTTCTTTCCCTGTGGTGCGTGGGCTTCTCAGTTCTTTGGCTCCTCTTGTTGCATAGCATGGGGCTTGAGGGCACACGGGCTCAGTAGTTGTGGCACACAGGCTCAATTGCCCCTCAGTTGCTCAGTGGCACGTGGGATCTTTCCAGACCAGGGATCGAACCCATGTCATTTGCATTGGCAGGCATATTCTCAACCACTGGACCACCCGGAAGTTCCAAGTGCCAGTTTTTTCTATCAGTTAGTTTTCTCTCTCTACTCATTTTTTGAATAGGAAGAGATGAAGTATGATCTATCCTATATATTGAGAGTTTTAGGAAAACAGGCTGTTCTACCCAGGAAAAAAGTCAAAACCACAGTTTATTTATATTTTTAAGTAAAAATCAGCCAAAGAAATAATACAGTGTTTTTGTGTTGCTGATGATATCGTAGTGTCTTTTTTTTTTTTTTTTTTAAACTTCTGCTGTAGTCTGGTAAAGGATCTACAACCCTGTGATGAAAGAACTGTGTTCTCATAGAGAATGGAAGAGATAGAGAGCCTGTGCCTCCAAGTGTAATAGAAGAGCCTCCTGGCTTTGCAGTATCTCCAGTCAATGAAACCACAAGGTGAGATCATTCGGAACATTTTATATTAACTTAGGGCAGGCTAGATAAGAGAGAGAAGCAAAACTTTAAAATACAATCTGGTTTAATCAAAACCAGGGAACCATGAACTGTTTGGGACTCAGAAGGAAAAAAGAGATCTTAAAAGTGATGGTAATATACAGGCACCCAGTGCTGCTGCTCTGTAACAGCTTCTGCTTACTGGGAAAGCTGTGGGTTTTTTCCCCGAGGTAAAGATAGCCAATCTGATTAGGGATCTGGCTAGAACAGGGAGTGTACTCTGACCCCTGGAAGAAGGTTTTGCCCTCTCAGGAAGCCTCACCACATCCTATGTGTACATTGGATGACTAATATTTATTATAGAGTCATGTGATGGAACAATGAACAAAGGTTGTTCCTGGTCACTGTAGGTCCGTCACCACAATGGCTGCTCTTGTGGAATGTGACATATTGCCCGCCTCCTAGGACAGTTTTTGAGTCACAAGCAAATGCTATTTTATAAATACAACTCAGAACCTCCCAAGGATGTATTAGGACAACTTATCAAACGTATTGCCTGCTCACCCTGACTCTGAGTTGCCAAAGGATTCTCCCAACACTTCCTTTGTCCTCGTGGCTGAGCTTTGATTGGCTGTGAATGATGTCATGACACTGTTTACTTTTCTTAGTAGAAGCAAGGATTGGAGTGTGGTAAGTGTGTCTACACTGAGTTAGGTAATAGAGAAACTGTACACATAGATCTCAAGCCATGTTGCACTCATTTACTATGAGCCTATGATGTGGCAACTCAATGAAATACACATCATCTGTGTGTCTTCTGTTATTTACAACTTTTGAAAGTTTCTGTTTACCTTGGGTTCTTCCTCTAGGATGCCCTTTCTAATTTTAGTATTTGAGCCATATTATTAACAAGCTGTGTCTTTCCACAAACACAAAGCAAATTACTAGACACAATTTGAAATGAGATTTATGGATAGAGCTCTGTCTTGACCAAGTTTTAAGACAAGTAGGCTTTGTTTATAATTGAGAGTTGAATTGCCAGGTCTTTGCAGCTCATTACCACAAAGCAGAAAATGCCTGGAAAGGAGGCATTTGACTAGGTGAATTTTAGAAAAATATTAACATATTTCATGGGTTTAGAAACATTTCTGGCATTTCAAGAGATGTAGAAAATGCTCTTCATAGAATCTACAAGTAACTCTTTAAACAGATAAAGTAGAATGTGTGCAATGCTATTCAGCTAGATAACGTAGATTAGATCAAAAGGTTTTTATGAGAGGAAAATTCTATCAAAATGTTTTCAAAGTTTTTTGTTGTTTTTTTTACTCTTAAAGAATGATTTCACCCTGCTCCATACAAAATGTATTCCAGAAATTTTGTTTGCACAGTCACAATAAGAACAATAATTTTCACAATTCCTTTAATTACAATTTGGACATAGAATGTCCAATGAAAAGTTATGAGCTTCAATTAGATAGAAATTTCACTTAAGAATCCAAGGGGCATCCCAAGGCAATGTCCAGCCTTTGGACATTTAATGCTTTTGTATCCTGAGTATTTCAGCTGCATGACAGGCCTCATAAATTGTTGATACTGATGAGAGATATTTCACATGATTTTAGCATACTCTTTAAGAACATTCATATATTGAAATATCCCTCAAGGTTACTTCTTGTTTCATTGGGATTTCCTCCATGGGATTTCCAGAAGTTGCATTCTTCTCTGAAGGCATTCAACACAACTCACTCACTGGAAACTGCTTTCCTGAACAAAATTCAAAATGTGCTGTCTTTATCAAACACATTTGTATCCTAAAAGGTAAACTTACATTATATAAACACAATTTTGGATTCTCCCTAGAGTATGTATTGGCTTGTAGACTTTTTAACTTCTTTAGATAAATACCATTTATAGATATTAACCCAAAATTCCCTGAAATAGCTAAAATCTTAAACATAAGAGATAAAATAACTGTAAAATGTCTTTGAAGTTAAGAAATTCTGTAAGGGATTATGAATCACTAATCTTTACTGTGCTTTGTAGAATCACAGCTTGGACAAGACCACAAGAACCTAAGGATAACCAGTTCAGTTCAGTCGCTCAGTCACCGTGATTTTGGATAGCCAGTGACCCACAAATCTAGTGCCTGTCTCAGACACTTCCTGTGATTGGGAACTCACTCTTCCAATTTTCAGAGGAAAAGTTTTCAGAAGAATTTTACCTTGTTGACATTGGTTAACAGGTTTAAACTTTCTGGGTCTCAGGGTCTTTTTACTTGTAAAAGTGTTCATTATTTTTTGCATTTCTACTGTGGATCAGGGTTTTGTTTTGTTTTTGTTTTTTTTGGTGGGAGGGGCATTTCTTTTTTGGTGGGAGGAGCCAAGGTAGGAAAAAATAAACAGATAGATGACATGAAAAAATAAGCTGCACAGAAATTTTAGGCTTTGGGGATATAAACATGAATAAGACCATAGTCTAAAGGAAGAGATGGGGACATAAACAGTTATGAAGACACTACAAGTAATTTATTAAGATTCCGGAAATTCTGTGAATTCTGGGAGCACTGCTTGCTAGTTGCTCTTTTCCCAGCTCCCCCACACAAGCTCAAAGTGCCGATTTCCTATAAAAACTGCATTTGGGGACTTGCTTGGTGGTTTAGCAGTTAAGACTTCAGTTACCAATACAGGGGGCCCGGGTCTCATCCCTGGTCAGGGAACTAGATCCCACATGCTGCAACTAAGAGTTCACACGCCACAACTAAGACCTGGTTCAGTTCAGTTCAGTTCAGTCGCTCAGTTGTGTCCGACTCTTTGCGACCCCATGAATCACAGCACACCAGGCCTCCCTGTCCATCACCAACTCCCAGAGTTTACCCAAACTCATGTCCATCGAGTCGGTGATGCCATCCAGCCATCTCATCCTCGGTCGTCCCCTTCTCTTCCTGCCCCCAATCACTCCCAGCATCAGGGTCTTTTCCAATGAGTCAACTCTTCGCATCAGGTGACCAAAGTATCGGAGTTTCAGCTTCAGCATCAGTCCTTCCAGTGAACACCCAGGACTGATCTCCTTTAGGATGGACAAGTTGGATCTCCTTACAGTCCAAGGGACTCTCAAGAGTCTTCTCCAACGCCACAGTTCAAAAGCATCAATTCTTCGGCGCTCAGCTTTCTTCACAGTCCAACTCTCACATCCATACATGACCACTGGAAAAACCGTAGCCTTGACTAGACGAACCTTTGTTGGCAAAGTAATGTCTCTGCTTTTGAATATGCTATCTAGGTTGGTCATAACTTTCCTTCCAAGGAGTAAGCGTCTTTTAATTTCATGGCTGCAGTCACCATTTGCAGTGATTTTGGAGCCCAGAAAAATAAATTCTGACACTGTTTCCACTGTTTCCCCATCTATTTCCCATGAAGTGATGGGACCAGATGCCATGATCTTCGTTTTCTGAATGTTGAGCTTTAAGCCAACTTTTTCACTCTCCTCTTTCACTTTCATCAAGAGGCTTTTTAGTTCTTCTTCACTTTCTGCCATAAGGGTGGTGTCATCTGCATATCTGAGGTTATTCATATTTCTCCCGGCAATCTTGATTCCAGCTTGTGCTTCCTCCAGCCCAGCGTTTCTCATGATGTACTCTGCATATAAGTTAAATAAGCAGAGTGACAATATTCAGCCTTGACGGACTCCTTTTCCTATTAGGCACCAGTCTGTTGTTCCATGTCCAGTTCTAACTATTGCTTCCTGACCTGCATGTAGGTTTGTCAAGAGGCAGGTCAGGTGGTCTGGTATCCCCATCTCTTTCAGAATTTTCCACAGCTTATTGTGATCCACACAGTCAAAGGCTTTGGCATAGTCAATAAAGCAGAAATAGATGGTGCAGCCAAATAAATAAAACAAACAAACCGTTATCAGGTCTTCCCTTTAGAAGTCCTCATATCCACACCCTCCATTGTCCCCTAGACTGTTAACTCCAATGAAGGCAGAGACCCCATTGATTTTATTCATCCTTTGATTCATCTCACTGAGCCCAGAGTCTGACATAAGGCAACCCCATGTAAGTATATGTTTAATAAAAGAATAAATGAGTAGTATCCAGAAGCTAATGGGGAGCTACTAATGGAAGTCATGTAAAGTAGTGCCATGAGCTTTCTTTCCCTTATTACTCCATCTGGAAACATATATCTGGTAGCAACAGGGATATGGATCAAAGGAGGCCATGTAGGAGGCCATGTGCAATAATTCAAGTAAGGAGCAATGAGGGGATGAAATAGGGTGATGCTAAGGATACTGGTGGTGGATAAATCAAGGCAGGATTAGCCTTGATAGTTGGGTAATGAGGGAGGTGAAGAAGTAAGAGGAGTTGAAGATTACTTTCTGAGTTCTGGTTTTGTATTTTTCCAACTAAGTCACACGGGAAGAAGAGCAGTCTCTACAGGCAGACCATGAGTTCACCTTTGAACAGGTTATGCCAAATATGACTGTGTCTGGTAAGATGGGGAGATGCTCATGGGGCAGTTAGAAGACCAGGTCTGGAGCTGATGCTGCAGACGTTGTTACTGACTCCCCAGCGTCCATCCTGCTCTTCCAAAGTGATTCAGGAAATGGACCTCATCTCAAAGGAAAGCCTGATTGATCTGAGAGTGTTGATCCAAAAATCATCCTACTTGTTAGAAATTAGTTCAGGGAAAGTCACGTGATCTAATTGCCATCAGTGAGAGGCAATAAGGCGTTGGCAGGCGGCTTCTAGGAAAGGCACAGGAAGCCAGGCTTTCTCGCAATGGATTTGGATGAGAGGAAACCTACAGCCTCAGTGGTCCTTACAGTTTTCCTGCAGCAAAAAAGGTACCAAGCCACAGGCTGAGGCCAACACTGAAGACTGGAGAGTGGAGAGAGAGAAGCTGTGTCCTTGATGATGTTGTTGAATCTATGCACCAGCCATCTTGGAAGTTTTTTCTGTCTCTTGATGGCTCTCACAGGAGCATTCATATGTCTTTTTATGATCATTGGGTGAGGATCTTGTTAATGACAGTTGAAAGCATCTTAAATTAAACAGCTGAAGCTGCACATTTGTTGGTCACCAGCCACTGGGTGACAGTTAAAGTTGAGGATATTATTACCTGGGAAACACTGGCTGAAAATACAGTTCTAGGCACATCAGGCACATTACGCTTATGATTGCATCCAATTTTAACCTACGACTCAAGAGTTTTTTTTTAGTCAAACTCAATCTTATTAAGGCTATCCTTTAATTTAGTGGCCCTATGACTCTGAAGAGTCTACAAATCACAGCCTTTCTGTGTTTCAGTGAGCTGAATGGTGATCTAGAGGGGATAAAGTTGGTCTACACACTGACTATACACTTACATCTATATGAACAGGTTCAGGTTTGTAGGGCTTGAAGTATATATAATCTTGAGAAGTGACGTGAAATGAAAGTCTCTCAGTCGTGTTCAACTCTTGGTGACCCCATGGACTACACAGTCCATGGGATTCACCACGTCAGAATACTGGAGTGGGTAGCCCTTCCCTTCTCCAGGGGATCTTCCCAACCCAGGGATTGAACCCAGGTCTCCCGCATTGCAGGTGGATTCTTTACCAGCTGAGCCACCAGGGAGGCCCCATAATCTTGAGAAGCTTCATTAAAAACTGGGTACTGAGCCTTGCAGGGAAACAGAACATGTGAGCGGCCCTAAAGCTTCAAGGCACATCTTCATCTGCTTAACTTTCAGGCTGTTGTGTGGAACGAGTAAGATAAAGCATGTGACTTTAGCACATGGTTCAGTAAAGCTTAGCTGGCATGATTAAGAATATCTTAACATATAATTTAGATTTAAACTATGGCGATCCACTGATATCTGTATTTATTTAATTTGTATGTTGCTACTTTAAGCTCTTTCCCCCACTTCTGAGCAGAGTTCTTGCTCTCTCCCCCTCATTCTGTCTATAAGGCCCACTTCTCCAGTAGGCATAAGAGAAAGGTGCCTTGGGCCCATAATAATATAGAAGCACACAAAAAGGGTTTTATTTCTTTTAAAATCGGATGAAAAAATGAGCTTTCAAGTTAAAAAATTAATATAGTCACCTTTATTCCAATGCTGTAGTAACATCTAATTTTTAATACCTTCTTATGGAAAAAGAGGCTTCCCTGGTGGCTCAGAGGTTAAAAAGCGTCTGCCTGCAATGCGGGAGACTGGGGTTCGATCCCTGGGTTGGGAAGATCCCCTGGAGGTGGAAAAGGCTACTCACTCCAGTATTCTTGCCTGGAGAATCCCACGGACGGAGGAGCCTGATGGGCTACAGTCCATGGGGTCGCAAAGAGTCCTACACGACTGAGTGATTTCACGTTCACTTGTGGAAAAAGAAACCTGCAAGGCAAAAGTGCCCGTGGCCCACAAAAGTCAGAATCATCTGTGTGTCTTCTATTGGCGTCTCCCTTTTAGTCAACATTTTTTTTTCTTCTCCATTACTTTCTATAGCTTCATCTCTTCCTCGCCTCTCCCCACTCTTTACTATTTTAGACCTCTTATTCTCTTAACTCTAGCATTTTCTGGCTTATATCCATATGACACTTTCGTGTAAAATGAAAAAAATAAAAAACAAGCATTTTCCTTGTGCTAGCTTTTCTTTTCTGTCTCAGCCTTTTAATTCCTTAGGTTATTAGCTTTCAGAGTAAAGACACATAATCCCTTAGAGAATGGGGAACTCAGAATAGAGAGTTTGAGACACACCTTCTGAAACTGCAGCCTCTTGAAAGCCTGATTCTTAGCAAACAGTGTCACCACTCTGCTTTTCATATTGGAACGCGGTGTAGACGATGAACATTAATTAGGATTATCGAGCCAGGGAGGCTTACCGCTCTGTGACAGATCACAAGAAAGAGAATGCCGCTTCTTTTTTTGGCTGCAATTCTGAGTGTCATGTATGTATTAATTCCTGGACTCAAGCCAAGTTACTTTAGGGTGAGATGCAATCTATTATTTTTAAGTCATATTGGGTAGGGGTGGAGGCTATTCTTTTAGGTTAGTAAGAAGGTAGTTTGGGTTAATTTCAGATGATCAAGTTTCCTATTATGACCCTTCCTTCACAAACTAATTTTGGAATGTTATCATTTACAGTTCATGCTTACAGAGAACTTAATGTTGGAAGCATTCCTTAGTTCAAGGGGATTTCACATCTAGGTGGTTTTCAAGTTTTATTGTTTTCCAGCTTACTTGTCTGACTTAGAATCCCTATTGCTTCTTAAATTTCACAAATGAATGAGTTAAAGAAAAAAGCATACACACCAAAAACAAATCAGTACTTAACCCCCTCTTCCAACAACCCCACTGTCCCAAGGGAGATATACATAAAGGAAGAAATAAAGTGGCTAGTTTCCTGTTTCATAAATGCCTTGAATTCAAATTATATCTTAAAGACAGATTGAAAACAAAGGCTTTTATGAGTAACATACAGATCATTAAGATTGTAATCTCTAAACTCTGGCATATAAGTCTTTGATTTACTGTACAAGTTCACACTGATTATCCAGGATGGTTTCCAGATGTTTACTCTCTGGGTGTAATTAAATTTTAGTAAAAATTATAACTGACTCAGTTGCTTTAAAAAAAGAACTGTCAACAGAAATACGGAAGAAGTTTTCAGTGAGATATATTTTTTCCCTCATGGTATCACTTCTCTCATGACAGAAATCTCCTTCCTCAAACATTTCTGACTCACTTAAACCCACCCCTGGTTTTAACCAGAGAAGAGAAAGCTGCTCTGAGAAATGTGATGGATTTGATCACTTCAAGTCTATCATTTGGGAAGAAAATGCCACAAAATTTGCATGACAGAATAGAAAATTGGCACAAATAAATTATTGAGTCTGTATTCACAGACATAAGAGGGAACAGAAAAATATGACAATGGGTAGTAAAATGAAATCTTCAGGGACTATCAAAGTATCATGGAAAAACAGGATATGAGCATTGTCTTTTTATGTGTTGGGAATTGAAATTATAACTTTGGGAAAATCTATGCACTATATCAGCTAGAATGTGAGTATCATGTACAATAGCAAATGAAGAGACAGATGCCATGTGATGGAAAAAGAACAAAAGTCAGGCCAGAAAATAGTTCAAAGATGCATATCATGAAGAAATCATTTAAATATATTAGAAAGAAGGAGATGGCAGGATAATCAAATACAGAGAAATAAAGCAGAGGGGAAACACAGAGAGAAGAAGAAGGAGGCACAATAATTTGACAAGAGAGGAAAGATGAAAAGGTAGAATGAGAGCGAGCAGCAGGCAATGGTTCTTAATGACCTGTTTCTCATGAAAAATGCATTATCCTAGAAGGGAATGATTTTCCTCCTCCCTTACACTACTTTGATTTGTGGGTCTACAACACACCAAGCCCACTGGGATGCAGCCAATGGATTCAGAGCCTCCAGAATGATCAACCAGAGACTGCCATTCCTGACACCAAATGCAGTGTAAATAATTAAATATCAATGCAAGTCAACTAACACGGATGGAGTGTGTACCCTCAGGATGAAGCAGGCATCAACACTGTGACAGAGTGTAGGGTCTTGACAGAAGTGCAGAAATCCAAAGGAACCGGAATGGTGATTCTGGGTTGGGGGTGGGGGGACTCAAAAAGGGTAAACGTAACTTAACCCACAAGTTCTTAAGTGTATTCTGAATAACAGACTTTGCATATTTGATGAAAGCGTCAGGCTTTTACCCAGGAAAATGCACATTTGTGTGTATAAACAAAATTCTGTTTATGTCAGAAGGTTTATAGATCCCCTGAAGTCTGTGTTCCCCCTATTGTAAGATCTTAGAGTTCTGAATTTAATAGAGATACAATTTTTTAATAGCCCACTATTTAAACTGCTTACTGATTCACTTCAGTTACAGTCTCAGCAGTTATTGTAATTACTGAATTTTAACTAAAGAGTGAGGCACAAATGTTGTCCCTCTGTGAAAACTTTATTCAAATAATGACTTCCTCAATCTTCCAGTTGGATTTTTTGTTTATGTATTATTTATACGTTGTTCTGTTCTAGAAAAAAATTCCACACATATATGCATATAATACAAAATAACAAGATAAGTACTTGGAGGAATTGGGGTGAAATAAAAGCATGGGTAAAACCCCCACAAAATCCAAAAAAAAAAAATTAACAGCATATATTTTCATGGTAGACATCAGTTACAATTTTGTAACTTTGTAGTAGCCAAAGCTAATACAAAGACAGGCTTAATTACAAGATTTATAACAATCTATAAAATAAAAACTAATTAAATGTTAGGATGCAAGTAACTGACAGCACAACTAATGCTTTAAATGAATCAGTGGTTATTTTTCTCGCTTAACAAGAAATACATAGGTGGGCAGTTGTTCAGTCATGTTATCAGAGACCCAGGCTTTCTCTATCTTCCCTGCTATCCTTAGGGTGTTGAGTTTTTTTTTCACTTTGTAGCCTCGCTGTCTCAAGTGGGCTGCTGAAACTCCAGACATCACGTCCATAATCAAGGTAGAGAGAAGAGGTAAAGGGCAGGCTAGAGAGCTCTCCTCTCACATGTATTTTTCATCAGGAAAGCAATCGCTATCCTAGAGGCTTCCTTACACACTTCTTTCTATGTTTCATGGCCATAACTGGATCATATGATTTCCCCTTCAGTACAAGAGAGACTGGAAAAGTGAGCACTGCCTTTTTGGCCTTTACAGAGAAAGGAGGGCAAGCAAAGGCCTTGAGAATGGCTTTGGGTTACTGTCTTCTGCACACAGTATGAACAGTTTTTCCTGATGTAGAGCAGCCTCACTTCTGGATGTCATCAAAAGGAGGATACTGTGTGATTCCTCAGACTTTGCCCTAAACATCAATGGCTGCACTAAATAAATGCAGCAGTAAGTACCATAGCATCCCGTGGAACTTTATGTTTCTTTCTATAGGCTGATAGTTTAGGCTAAGGCACAAATTTGGAAAAGGGAGGCCTATGCTATGCTATGCTAAGTCACTTCAGTCGTGTCTGACTCTGTGTGACCCCATAGACGGCAGCCCACCAGGCTCCCCCATCCCTGAGATTCTCCAGGCAAGAACACTGGAGTGGGTTGCCATTGCCTTCTCCAATGCATGAAAGTGAAAAGTGAAAGTGAAGTTGCTCAGTCGTGTCCGACTCTTAGCGACCCCATGGACTGCAGCCTACCAGGCTCTTCTGTCCATGGGATTTTCCAGGCAAGAGTACTGGAGTGGGGTGCCATTGCCTTCTCCGAAAGGGAGGCCGACAAGGAATCAAAACTCAAGTCCACAGCCTTGTTATTATCTTGTTTGATCCAAGGGCCACATTTAAAAGCCTATTTACAGTAATGTATGGGCAGCAATGCTCTTGAACTACTCCTTTGTAAATATCAGTTCCCATAACTGGACTTTGAATGAAAATGAGACCACAGAAGCGAAAGGCTGTAATCTCCAGCACAAACCTACCTGGAACATGGAAACCTACATTGCTGATAAGAGCAGATACAGATGCTTTAACAACCTACTAGTGAGAGAGGAGGGTTAAGTGCTCCTTATACAAATTCAGAAGCGTAACCAAGACATATGCCTGATGGACAAATGTTCTCTGGTGGAGATGAGCCTCAAGAAGAGGTAATCATTCTTTCCACTCTATTCCCCTAGCACTTTGTCTCTGTTTCTATGATTGCATGTGCAGCCCAGATTTATGTAACTCTATTACTGCTTATAAGTCTACTCATTTTGTAGCCTCAGACCATGTTATTTTTCATATAATAGACAGGTATATTCTTAGAAATATCTAGAAAAAATGATTCTTTCATTGAACAGTGGGTGGAGGTTGCTTAGATAATGTTTGAAGGAATAACACTGCACAAAGAAATCAATGATAACTTCCTTCATGACATTTTTCATAATAATGACTTGAAATAAGCATTATTTGAATTCTTACTGTTTAAAGATTGGAATACTAGCTGCAATGGGTTAGACACAAAAGGATAAAAGTTCAAGGGAAGGAAGATTACTTTCCTTTGAAAAAACTGTGAACTAGTTGAAGGGAGGGGCATGTAAAACATGTATCTGAGGAAGGAAACCAGAACATTTACAAACACTGTTTCTAAAATTATTTTTGGCTGTGGTGGGTCTTTGTACTGTGCATGAGTTTTCTCTAGGTACAGCGTGTGGGCACTACTCTCCTGTGGCAGTGCTTGGGCTTCTCATTGCAGCGGCTTCTCTTGTTGCAGAGCACAGGCTCTAGGCATGCGGGCCTCAGTAGTTATGGCACACAGGTCCAGCTGCCCACGGCATGCAGAATCTTCCTGGACCAGGATCCAACCCATGTCCCCTGCATAGGCAGGTGTATTCTTAACCACTGGGCCACCAGGGAAGTCCCACTGTTGTTTTAATAAAGGGTAAATTTGACATTAAGCAGAAAAAGGGTACAATTAAATTATAATGTTTTTGTGTCTAATTCCATGTTTAAGGGCTTCCTTTGTGGCTCAGCTGGTAAAGAATATGCCTGCAATGTGGGAGACCTGGGTTCGATCCCTGGGTTGGGAAGATCCCCTGGAGAAGGGCAAGGCTACCCACTCCAGTATTCTGGCCTGGAGAATTCCACAGACTGTATATAGTCCATGGGATCTTAAAGAGCTGGTCACAACTCAGCCATTTTCACTCACTCACCATGTTTAAGGTTTCCTGCTTGATAAAGAAGATTAAGGTCTATGACTTGCATTATAATTGGAGGTGTTCCATAAATAAAAAGAGTTGGTGAATAGAGTCACCTGATAATGAATTTTAAAATATACCTGTGAAATATATTCTTCATCATGTATAATCAAGCTACATCTTTTGCATTAATTGTGGGTTCCCTGGTGGCCCAGTCGGTAGTCCACTTGCAATGCGGGAGACCTGAGTTTGATCCCTGGGTCAGACAGCTCACTCCAGTATTCTTGCCTGGAGAATTCTAAGGACAGAGGAACCTGGTGGGCTTCAGTCCGTGGGGTCACAAAGAGTCAGACACAACTGAGTGACTCAGTTCAGTTCAGTTCAGTCACTCAGTTGTGTCTGACTCTTTGCGACCCCATGAATCGCAGCACGCCAGGCCTCCCTGTCCATCACCAACTCCTGGAGTTTACTCAAACTCATGTCCATTGAGTCGGTGATGCCATCCAGCCATCTCATCCTCTGTCGTCCCCTTCTCCTCCCGCCTTCAATTATTCCCAGCATCAAGGTCTTTTCAAATGAATCAGTTCTTTGCATCACGTGGTCAAAGTTGACTAACTTTCACTTTTCACTTTTTTAGATTGGAAACAAAACATAATCTGTTAATTGTTTTTTTTATTGCTGTAAACATTAAAGAGGCATTCCCATCTTATTTGGGGTTTAGGAGCAAATGGAAAATGACATCATATAAATGACATACTAAGCTGCAAGAATAACAGCAAATGAAAGATGAACAAGACATGTGGAGAGAACAAAGAAGCTTATTTATTGGCACTGAAAGTTAAAGAATTATGGGATGGGATGTCAGGAGTGTCAGTTAGCTGGAGAGCATGAAATTTGGGCAAAGAACTTCAGATTTCACATGCTAAGAAACAGTGAAAGTATTTTTTTAAAATCTGACTATTGTATTATAAAATATTTGCGAGTAATGACTGACTTCCAGGTTTACATTTATTCACTTGATAAACATTATGAAACTATGGGGTATCAAAATAAAAAATAAAAATAATAAATAACTCCTCTATGGTCCTTGGCAGAGAAGGCAATGGTACCCCACTCCAGTACTCTTGCCTGGAGGGTCCCATGGACGGAGGAGCCTGGTGGGCTGCAGTCCATGGGGTCGCTAAGAGTCGGGCACAACTGAGCGACTTTGCTTTCACTTTTCACTTTCATGCATTGGAGAAGGAAATGGCAGCCCACTCCAGTGTTCTTGCCTGGAAAATCCCAGGGATGGGGGAGCCTGGTGGGCTGCCGTCTATGGGGTCGCACAGAGTCCGACACGACTGAAGCGACTTAGCAGCAGCAGCAGCAGCATGGTCCTTGGTCTGCTAGAGAAGAAATGATTTTTAAACAAAAAGCTGTCATACAAAGTGGACTGTTTTAAATTCCATGGCAGGAATATAGATCAAGTTCCAGGGATTCTGCTATTATGAAGGAGTTTCCCAGCTGTAGGGCATCAAGAAAGGCTTCCTAGAGAAGGTGACATCTGAGCTAGGGAGATGGGAAGAAGAACATCCTAGGGAGAAGAAACAGAGTAGCTAAAATGTTGGTGGCGGAAAATAGAGGCATATGTTTAGAGGTTAGAAACCAATTCAGTTTTTCTGGTCCATAAGAGCTCATTAAGTGGAAAAATGAGGGATAAGGTTGGAAACCTTAGGTTTTCAAGAAACTGTTAGGTTTAAACGAAGGCCCTCGGACTTCATGTGGTAGATAATGAGGACCATCAATGGTTTTTTGAGTCCCTTACAGAAACAGAATATATGTTTTCTGAGTGGAAGCAGCAGCAAATGATAGGAATCAAGCCATCATTCTGTACACTTTGAGGAGCCTGACACTGTCTTGTTGGTCAGTCACTAAGTCATACCCTACTCTTTGTGACCCCATGGACACTTGTAGCACACCAGGCTTCTCTGCTCTCCACGATCTCCAGGAGTTTGCTCAAATTCACATCCATTGAGCCAGTGATAAGTGATGCTATCTAACCATCTCATCCTGTGCTGCTCCCTTCTCCTTTTGCCTTCATCTTTCCAAGCATATTTATTACAGTAGAGATGACAATCTTTAAATTGGCTATTAGAGACATACCTGAGCAAGGAAGCCATCGAAGAAGGTTATTGAGAATGTCTGACATCTCCGGGGGGACAAACAAGGGATGGGCCAGGTATACTTTGTTGGCACTCATTATCCATATCCATCTCCTTTTGCATGTTCCCTGTGTCACAGAGGCTGGAAGGCTAACATTTACATTTCTCTGCTCTCTTGCTCCCAGGGTTCGAGATGCCTCCCATGAGATTTAGAAGATGAAATGCAGGTGGAGGCCAATTTTATTTCTGCATCAGTGATAGATTCTGGCAGAAATGAATTTCTGCAGTGGACGGACTTCACATCCCACTGTCTTGTGGCCAGCTTCATGGATATGAAGCACCCGTGAAATTGGCAGTGGTTCCTTGACCTCTGGGTGTTGACAGTGAACTCCTGCCCTCTGGTTCAGAGTTACAGGGTTATAACCTCAAAACCTAGCAGTGCCTCTAGCCTTGCATCTAACAGGACTTCCTCACTTACATTTAACTCTTTCGATCATTTTGTAGCACTCAATGCCCTGTATTCAATTCCTCTCTACTTGAGGTACCTAAAATGGTCTGTTTCCTGAACTGAACCTCGATGGGAACAAGAGACGAAGAAACTTGCATTGTAGAGGGAGATAGTCATTCAAGGGAGACAAGTCACTGTGGGCTGGAAGAAAAGAAATTGAAGTCAGAGGGCTTTGGGTACTACCAAGGGCACCAATGTCCTTTTTGCCCAGTGGTCACATCTATTTGAAGAGGAAGGAGAGCAAGGTAATCTTTATCCTGCACAGCTGTGTACTCAACTAAAAATAGGGAGTGCCATTAAGGAAGGGGGCAAGGAAAGATATGGGAGGACAGTTAATACTCTCAGTCACATCATTGTAGCATCCAGTCTTCCCTCATATGGAGACTGGCAGTTTCCCTTTTCTTGGCCTCTCAGACACCACCCTCATCCACGGTCATAACCTTCATGCTTTTGTCATTTTTTGGTCGTGTTACCCTCTCTCCCTTCCTGGGGCATTTTTCTTGGAGTAATTCTCTTAGCAGTAGTTACTTTAACATTCTTTATCAGTCTACCTCTGACCACCTAAATTTCCCGTCTCACTTGTCTACCTAAAAGTTGAACATCCCTCAGGCCAAACTTCCGTAACGTCTTCTTCTAGAGTCATCTTGAATTTCTAGGTCCTGTCCCCAAAAGGGCTTCAGGTTGTATTGCTCTTCTCCTGACCCACCTTTCTATTCTTCCTTGCAGAAGTCCAATAGTTCTTTAAAATATCTTCCGTGAAGCTTTGTTGGACTAACTGCAGCCCTCTGTATACCTCAGATGAATCTCCAACCAATGTCCCATCTGCTGTGCCTTACCAGGGCTGAAAAATACTTTCTGTAATATAAACTGCATCTCTTACAATTTTGCCAGTATTCTTTCAGAGTTATTTTTAATCTGTGAGTTTTCTCCAACCATATTTTTTTTTCCTTTTCCACTTTTTCCATTCTTATATTAAAGAAGCTCAGGGACTGAAGCCATCTGACCATAGAAATATATGAAGAGAGACGAAATTCACATATTCTGTTGATAAAGTTTCCCTCTTGGTTTTCTTTGAGATCCAGTGAACATCTTCCTGCATCTTCTGGGACCTATCATGGCTCTTATCTACAACACTGTGGGCTTCCCAAGCTTCAGACTTAGAGATGCAACCACATACAACTGACTTACAGTGCCACTCCCTCGAGAAATTCCCTGGCTATAAAAGCTCCTATTGCCTGAATGGAGTGAGGATGGTTTCCCTTGGAAGTCAAGGATCAGTTCAGTATAATTCAACATCTAATCTCCAGGCAACAGGACAAGGAAAGGGGCATCTTCTGTGTCTTCAGCATTTACGATAGTCCAGGTTATGTTGCTGTAACAAACAACCTTCAAATATGAGTGACTTTAAACCAAAAGTGTTGATTTCTTGTTCATTCTACTTGTCCCTTGTAGGCTGGCAGGGAAACCCTGACATTATA
Organism: Bubalus bubalis; assembly: GCF_019923935.1. Classification (NCBI taxonomy): domain Eukaryota; kingdom Metazoa; phylum Chordata; class Mammalia; order Artiodactyla; family Bovidae; genus Bubalus; species Bubalus bubalis. The sequence goes on from NC_059157.1 coordinate 162,935,751, forward strand.
GTTATTTACAGGCTCAGGCTGATGGAGGAACTACCGTATCCCCATTCCCGAGAGGAAAGAGAGCTCCAGAAAGTCTTGCATCAGTAATTCAACACTCTAGCCAGGAAGAGACCCGTGTCACTTCCATTCATTGGCTAGAACTAGTCACATGGTTCTGCCCAACCACAAGGAGACCAGGAAGTGCAATCCACTTTGTACTTAAAACGGCAGAAAACTGGAACTATTTAGAGGACAGCACTAATAATATCTAATTATTAATATTAATATCAAAATCTAGCCGATTGTAATTATTCATATTCACAAGCCACTATGTGACCCAGATAACTTGAGGCAATTGCAATCCACATTTCTAAACCTCTTTGTGTTTCAATCAAAGGAAATCACTTTCAACATTTTGCTCCTAATTACTGTGTATCTCTCTCAAATTGTTCCTACTTCAAGGTAAAAGGTTTTGAGAGCACTGGTACAAACTCCCAGGCCTGTCTCAGCTTCCTTGTTTAACATGCTCGGCACCTGGCTCTCCTTGAGCGTCCTCCCCACCCCTCCTGTCAGCCCCAGCCTCCCCCCTGCACTTGCCCGTCACCCTGGGAGCAGCTTGCATGCATCACTGTTTCAGTGGATGGCAGCAATACACAAGGGCACCTCATTGTTGGAAAGGAACTGCCTTCTGCCTGCCAAGGACAAATGCAGACACACAAAGCAATATCAAGCAAGACTTCACATCAAAGGGAACCCTGCCTGGGCTTGCCAAGAGCAGGGCTGTCTCTGAGCCTCTCCCTTCAGCCTTGTTAGTGTTCTTAGGGCCCACGGGGCCCAGGGTGTTCCTGCCAGGCCCTCTCCCCATTCACCCAGCACTCCTGTAAACTCTGACACCTAAAGCTCAGACTCTCTCTGAATCTGGCCCCAATCACTTGAACAGAGCAGAATGCCAAGTGTTTAAAAATGTTGGGTGATTAGGAAGGAAAATCCATGAGAAAGATTTACCCTGTGAACTCTGTTTGAATAGGAGAACCAAACACTTCACTCCACTTGTTCAGTGCAAGAACACAGAGAGAGTTAAGTCCCAGCCTAGAGCTTAAGAGTCGGACACGACTGAGCGACTTCACTTTCACTTTTCACTGTCATGCATTGGAGAAGGAAATGGCAACCCACTCCAGTGTTCTTGCCTGGAGAATCCCAGGGGCGGGGGAGCCTGCTGGGCTGCCGTCTATGGGGTCGCACAGAGTCGGACATGACTGAAGTGACTTAGCAGCAGTAGAGCTTAAGGGGAAAAAGCACAGCAGGGAAACTTACCT